>NC_052341.1:27709517-29120142 GCF_016432855.1 Salvelinus namaycush
TCAGTAACCGAAAGGTTTCTAGATCGAATCCCCGAGCTGACAAGGTAAAAATCTGTTCTGCCCCTGAACAAGGCAGTTAACCCACTGTTCCTAGGCTGTCATTGTAAATAAGAATTTGTTCTTAACTGACTTGCCTAGTTAAATAAAATTTTAAAAATCATGAACATGATAATTGACTGGGTTAGACACCTGCTAATGGGCTGAGCCTGTGCTGAGCTAAGTGTCACTACACAGGAAGAGCTGTCACGGAGGCTCTCCGCACTGACTCTCATGCCTCTGTTTTCATCCTCCTAGATCTATCTGCTGCCTTCGACACTGTGAACCATCGGATCCTCGTCTTCACCGTCACAGAGCTGTGCATCTCAGGCTTTGCACAATGTTGGATTGCATCCTACCGGACAGGCCGCTAGTACCAGGTGACGTGGAGAGGATCTGTGTCTGCACCACGTGCTCTCACCACTGCCTTGGCAGGTCCCTAATAACATTCAAATACAAATGCTACTGGTGTCCCCCAGGGCTCGATTCTAGGCCCTCTTATTCTAGGCCCTCTTAGTCACTCGGCTCCGTCAAATCCTCACATGGTCTCTCCTATTATTGCTATGCGGATGACACTCAACTACTTTTCTCCTTCCCCCTTCTGACACTCAGGTAGCGGCACAAATCTCTGCATGCCTCACAGATAGGCCTGCCTCCACTAAGACCTCTTTCCATCAGGGATGACAACTCCAGTGTCCACTTCCCAGAATGCAAAGAGCTTTGGCGTGACCCTGGACAACAAACCCTCTGTGGTTCTCTGCAAACATCAAAGCAGTGACTCGCTCCAGCAGAGTCATGCACCACAACATCCATAGAGCACGACCCTACCTCACACAGGAAGCTGCACAGGTCCTAATCCAGGCACGTCATCTCCCGCCTGGACTACAAGTTCTCCCATGTCACGCGCTGCTCTGCACACTCCACTGGCATCCAGTCGAAACTTTGAAAGTTCTTGAAATTTTCCGAATTGACTGACCATGTCTAAAAGTAATGATGGACTGTCATTTCTCTCTGCTTATTTGAGTTGTTCTTGCCATAATATGGACTTGGTCTTTTACCAAATAGAGCTATCTTCTGTATACCACCCCTACCATGTCACAACACAACTGATTGACTGAAATGCATTAAGAAGGAAAGAAATTCCACAAATGAACTTTTAACAAGGCACACCTATTTATTGAAATGCATTTCAGGTGACTACCTCATGAAGCTGGTTGAGAGAATGCCAAGAGTGTGCAAAGCTGTCATCAAGGCAAAGGGTGACTACTTTGAAGAATCTCAAATCTAAAATATACTTTTTTGGTTACTACATGACTCCATGTGTTATTTCATAGTTTTGATGTATTCACTATTATTCTACAATGTAGAAAATAGTTTTTTTTTTAACTTTTTAAAAACTTGAATGAGTAGGTGTCCCCAAACTTTTGACTGGTACTGTACTTAAGTATAAAAAGTAAACGTAATTGTAACAATATACTTAAATTACAAAAAGTTTGCTTAATACATTCCATATATTAAGCAAACCAGATGGCACTGTTTTCTTGTTATTTAAATGTATGGATAGCCAGGGGCACACCCCAACACTCAGACATAATTTACAAACAAAGCATTTGTTTTTAGTGAGTCCATCAGATCAGAGGCAGTAGGGATGTTATCTTGATTAGTGCATGAATCGGACCATTTTCCTGCCATGCTAAGCATTTGAAATGTATCAAGTACTTTTGGGTGTCAGGGAAAATGTATGAAGTAAAAAGTACATTGTTGTCTTTAGGAATGTACTGGAGTAAAAGTGAAAGTTTTCAAAAATATAAATAGTAAAGTAAAAGTACAGATACCCCAAAAAACTACTTAAGTAGTGCTTGAAAGTATTTTTTACTGAAGTACTTTACACCACTGCCGTTCTGCCACCTCCTCCCTACGGGAGGTCAGCTCAGCTCAGCCCAGTCAAAGCTATTTTTCTATCCTTGCACCTCAAATGGTGGAACCAGCTTCCCCCGAAGCTAGGACAGCAGAGTCCCTGCCCCCTTCCGAAAACATCTGAGACCCTACCTCTTCAAAAAGAATCTTAAATCATCTTAAATAATCCCACAACCCCCCCCCCCCCCCCCCCCCCGCATGAAAAATTATTAAAATAACACCCTTGCTTTTCCTGACCTAACACTTGCACTTGATAATCTGAGAAGATCATTGTATGTCCCTCTCACTGTAATAAGGATGGTTTGTCCACCAACACCAACTCTATAATAAAGGATAGTCAACCTGCAAGACAAAATGAGGAAGGCTAACCTACAACAGCACGATGAGATGAGAACACTGCAAATACACTGACCACAAACACAGGCCTGTTAACACAGAAGCCTAGGTGTCAAGTGATGTACACGCTTTCCTTGACAGGACTGATAAAGTGTGACAACAGTTAAGAAATAAGATGGTAAAATAAGAAGTACAAAGTGCAACATCTCAGTGGTCTGCACACACTGTTACTGTAAACATTATTGAGTGCCATGCTTCCATAGCTGAATGTGATATGCAAAGAATGAACTGTGCCACACAAACCAAGTACTCAATGAAAAAAGCTAAGTCCTGGCACTCTTACCGGCAAGTGTTTATTCACAAAATCATCAGCATCTGTTTATTTTTAAAACGGGGGTGGTAGGAGATTTATTTCACGTTAGTATTGTTTTAAATGGACATTGTTGCGAGTGAACACAAAGGTTTGAATGGGTCAGAACACTACTCCCAGCCATTCTCCATTGTTCCCAGCCAGGACCTTGCCTTTGGCTGCTTCCCTAGGGGGGCTCGGCCCCAGCACCACGGCAGCGCATTGAAAAGTTATTCATAGAGCCAGCACTCCGCGCGAGGCGAGCTCTAACTGCACCGTTCCCCCAATTTATGATCTCTTAGCCCTTTAAAGGTTGATTTAATATTTGCGTGAGAGGTTTTGGACGGCATCCCATTAGTTAGAAGGGGAAAAAAGAAAAAGGAGGTTGTTTTGCTAACCTTTAATGCACTTGTACGTGAACTGTGTCCAACAATAAGTAAAATATTTATTGGGCAGGGTGAGTCATTGGCGTGCGTACTGAGAGGGGAAGAGAGGAGAGGTCAGCGGCTCAGCGCCCAGCACTCTGTGTCTGTCAGCGGTCAGAAAGCCCCCACACAGGAGTGACCGGGCCCCGTCATTAGCCCCGTTTCCTAATGGATCCCATCTGAGAACTAATTTGTTGGAATGACGAATGGCGTAGACAATATATTTTAGGAAGGGGGCTAAATTACTTTTCCAACTGCAGCACGCATCTAGATTAGGGTCAGATTAGAGACACTCTACAAAGAGAATGAGGTAGTGTGTTGGCCAGACAGAGGAGTCTGGATGAAGTAGCCTACTTGGGGTTTTACCATTAGAACGGGTCAGAATATCTCATTCATGCATTATTTCTCTCTGACAGTTTGGTGTGCTTCTGTTTGTGTATTTTTGCATTATTAAAAGATAAAATCTCAGACAAAGCTCTCAGATAGACATGCCAGTAACTGACTCTGCTGCTCCTCACCACAACAAAGATTCACTTTCAGCTACCACTTTTCCCCGAGCCACAGAGACAGACTAGAGATATGAGTGGCAAACATATCGACCGGTCTGGACATTCATACATCCCCTCACACATCTCTCTCGCTGTAGCATGCGTCTTGCTTCTGTAGAAGAAAACTTCTGGCCTCTTTATCTCCGGGGTGATGCATGGAAGACGGTGAGGAAAAGCGGAGCTGATTCTGACCAACTCCTCCACAGCTGCAGCAACAGTGTACTTTTAACCCTTTACACTCGTGGGAATTGGCTTATATGGATAGGGCTACATTGAAATGTTTCTTACAGAAGGAATATGAAAAGCCTATGCATACGCATGGTAGCAATTGTAAGGGAACAGATTGGAGATGATGGGAAAATTATTAGAGCAAAGTTGAGGACACAACATTTCACCTGACACAAGACTGAATCCAAACATTACACTGTTGATTTTATGTGCATTTTACATTTACTGTACTTTTCACAGCATTAATTGATAACGATATCTGAAAATACTCTGGATACAGTCAGTAACATGTTCAGAATATTACTGGGAAATGTGGGGTAGGTGCAACATAAGCAAAAAAATTACAAGGATATGAGTGAGAGGACTAACTGGTGTCTCCAAGTGGCCACACACACACACACCTTTCCAAAGTGTGCACAGTTCCTAAGTAATTTCAATGCACTTTCATGACTCAAAGAAGAGTCTTCAACTATAAGGTGCTTTTTTTTTTTAGCTCTCCAAGCTGTGCCGTTGAGAAACTAGAGCAAGCACACTTCAAGTTGTTTTGTTTGGAACACAACCCTGCATCCCCACCGTCACACAATTACTGTTGTTGTTAACAAACATAAAATAAATAAAAAACTTATAAATCACGATCTGGGTCAGGTGGGCATCATTTGAATGCTTGTTCTATTGCCAACATGACTAGCTAAGTTATACAATACAATCTTACAGTGTTAGGCTTTTACAAAGGCAATTCAGAGAAACAGATCGTCATTTTGGTGCGCATAGAAAGGAGTCTTGAGTGCATTCAGGTGCGTGTTCCACAGCAAATTTTCTTCACAATACAGTGGGTTTTGACCAGAGGTGGTCGCCTCCTCGACAACGCTTCGCTCTCCACGACAACGCTTCGCTTGAAATTAGCATGAAACAGCGCAACTTTTTCAACCGCTCCGCTAGCAGGGTTTCGACGCTCACCTTCTCACAATCCCCTGCACATTTCTCTGTGTGCCCTCGTTGAAAATTAATGGGGGCGTAAATTCTCCTGCTGAATTCGTTGTTTGTGAAAACCCTACAACAGACAAACATAGGCTCATTCTGTTCAGAACAACCCAAGGTATGACGCCATATCATCTTGTAACTGTGCATCAAACACAGTAGGGCTGGTCGATATGGCCAAAATATGTCATGGTATTTAAAAAGAACTTGGACGGTATTTTATGTTTTTGAATAATAAAAGTTCTAAATTTGCTTTATGAGTAGTGCGTGACCCTAGAGTGACAACCACATACATTCTAAGTGATTTCAATGGGGCATTCTAGGTGATTTCAATGTTTTATACTGTTCAATTCAACCCAAAATAATTTATCAATTTCTGCATTTCCTGCACTCATTTGAGATCATTTCCAAACGGCCAAGCAGGGCTGCACGATATGGGCAAAACATCTAGGCTTTATTTTTAAATAAATGTTGCAATTGCCATTTTACACTTGGGTGAACTGTTGGAATCATGGAAATATAATGAATATTCTAATTCTATAGTTAGAATATAATAGTGGGCACTTTGAATACAGTGTTGTTTGACATGACAACAAATTAAAAATGCCAGGGAGGAGTTGTGACAGGGTAGGAACCAAAGTGTTGATACTTTTTTCTAGGGAACCCTATAATCTACCTAATTTAGCTAACATTCTTGCTTTGTGTATTCCCCTTTGATTTAGAAGATACTGTTTCACAAACAACATTCGCTCACTCATTAGCTAGATAGTGATTAGCATTAGCAGCTAACAAGATTTAGGCCCAAGTTGCAGAGAACAAACTAGCTGTTTGCAGATGTAAGAAACACAAACAAATAATGTAATTATAGAATGCTAGTGGATTTATATTAAGAAGCAAAGTGAAAACAGCATCGTTGTAATCGACATTGGTGCATGTGCTGCATTGACCATGCAGACTGAACGTAAGTGTCTCGTAGTCGAGAAACAACGAATGTGCTCCTTGAGTGACAGGGGGCGGGGCTAGGTCTGTGTGGAAAGTTCCGTCGAGAGAAAGACACAACTTAAATAGCGAAGTAAACTATAAAAATGGACGTTGCACACAGCATATCACATTTAACAAACCAAACATTCAAATAACGTTATAGAAGGTAAAGTAAAAACCCAAACCGGTCGGTGCATCAATACCGGTATATCGTAAAATACGGTATACCGCCCAGCCCTAAAACACAGTGATTATAAATGTTGGCACTGTTTATGACATGAGTTTTATGATATGGAAATGTGAAGTGCACATTTGGACTCAGATGTTTACTTGTATGACATCAAAGTGGTGTTTATTATAATCCTCAACGTCTCATCTTTCAAAATACATAGAGTCCTCTTAATATACAGCATTTCCCTCACTCAGACAAACAAAACATTTAGGGGAGGAATGGGAGCAACTACTTGTCGCGTGAGGAGCTCAAGTTCAGAACGGCTGTCAGTCAAAACCCATACAACGCTGTGAAGCGCAGAGCTCTGACGTAATGTATAGCATGTTACTGTACAGCCACTGCGTTCCAATTTAGACACTTATCAGTGACTAAATCTGCCATTTTCAACCCGTATACGGGGTACGAGTATAAAGGGCTACAGCACACATTTTCAGGGGATTTTTCTTAATGTATTTGCTGGAGTTTTTTTCCTCCTTCTGCAAACAAGCATAACGGACCCCTTTGTGTAGCCAAGCAAATTAAGCTAGGTTGCTCCGATGTCAGTTAAACCATTTTCTGGGTAAACAGAGCACCGCAGGGCTTAAATGGCTAGGTTTATTTCAGAGATTGTTTGGGACAGAATTTAACACAACCTGAGACATTTAGAGTGACAACCTGCAGGCTCCAGGACTGACGTCAAGCCAGAGTGGTTATTTTTAGCAGGGAGGGAGTAAAAATGTGCAAGTTCCACTGTCTTTTTATAGGGGGAGCTAAGCACTAGTTCTGACCAGCTAAACCAATTCATACTGACCCAGCTATTCATATTGCTTTGCATCATGCAAACTAAACTAGAAAGGTATCTTTATTTCTGACTTTGAACTGGGTTGATGGATAGCTACCAAATGCATTCATAAAAGTTGCAGTAGTACACCGTTTACCTACGAAATATTAGTTCTCTCTAAATCTATGGAACATCCCCTCGTCTCTCCTCTGTAGAAGTGTCACTGCTGCAGTCAGAGTGCTGCAGGACAGAACAGAATCGAACAGAATAGGAAATCAATAATCCCCATTTCAAACTACACAACAGTTCCTCTTCGAATGAAAGCCGTTGGTACAACTGGAGGGGAAAAAATATCTACTTACTCAAATTCAGCCAGTGAGTAGAGAATTGAAGAATTGCATACCACCCATTTAGTGCAGAGCTTTGGCTGACATCTATGCAACCCCTAAAATTGATATGTTTGGTGCTTTCAATCGATGACATCATCTGTGCACACTGGCAGGCCTGTGAATGTGAAGCCACTAGCTGCTATATAAACCCTTCACAGTGCTCTGTGCAGCAGAGACAGAACCTGGCGAGACATCTGTGGCCATAGTTTCTATTTTGAATAAAAGTGCTGGTAGGCAGGAGCCTTTGGACATATTTTGGGTACTTACGGGTGAGCTATGTAAATAAGGGGCTCATGCGTTAAGTGGGTGTGAAATACTTGAACCCCAGAGAATAGGGGATGTGCGTCACCACTTGTTTCCGTCTCCTTTATAAAACGTCTCATCAACAACAGTGAGGAACCAATAAACCTTCTACTTGTTTCCTTACCCTTAACAAGCAACAGAAAGTCCATTATATATTTTCACATGCACTTGCAATGCAGAGCAGCAAGAAACAAGAGGACAGAAAAAGCAGTGAAAACAGGGTTGCTAGTGGAAACAGGAAACAATCTGTAGGTGTGACGTGAAATGAGGAACATACATACAGAACATATACTGTAGCCTACACCCAAGCATCATCAAGTCCTCAACATATATTTTGGACACATATATTGCACATTTCTCTATGGTTCGTCTTTGTAAGACGACACAGAGCAGGCAGCAAAAAAAAGCAGTGCATCTCTGACAGTAATCAGAGAGAAGGATTACATCATTTTAGGCACACCAGACTGAAGCACTGCTGTAGCTACCCCAGGCAGACAGAAATACACACTGTCTGAATAGAGAAGCTGTGCATAACAATACAGTCCAACTATAAACATGAACCTGTTCAAAGGATACGACTGCATAAATAACTAAAGGTATGAATGTTTCAACAATGAATAAACCAAAATGTGCAATATGGCTGTTTACTAATGAATTTGAGAAGCATACTGTAAGTAAAGGGAGTTCTGGGGAGAAATCCTCAGTGCGCATACTATTCATCTCAAACTATCAAAGCCACAAATCAAACTCGGCTGCCAAAAACACAAATTGCCACACAAGCGAGGCGTGCCTGCCAAGAACAGTTAGGCATTTCATAAGAACGGAACAAGAATTAGGTTTCTCAATATCAGCCTGGCGTGGGAGCCGACACAGAGAATGAGGGGTCAAATATAGGAGGTGAGTGACTGCCTGACTGCCCTGGTTCTGGTGCTTCCATCATACTCCCCTCCGCTCCATGCTGCAGTACTTATTCTTATTTCTATCCTGCTGTAATTATCTGTGGCTATCTGCAGCTCAGGGAAATCAAAGCTGTGGCCTAAAGGCTCTCAGCCCTGTGCTGTGACCGGACAGGACGGATGATGTCATCGGAGAAAGGCAGGCGGTAGGGCAGGCGGGCAGCAGAGGAGAGGAGGCACTGCTATGTGCTGGCCTCCATGGGAAGAGGGTGTGGCCCGGCCAGAGGGACAGATAACGGAGAGATGAACGAAGGGAGGGATATCAGTTCGAGGCCAGGGTCGCAAGTGGTGGTGACAGTCTATGGGCAATACAAGTTGAGGAAACCTGAAGGGGTACTTTGGGGAGAGGTGAAAATGCTGTGAACCCGCGAGGATGTCATAAACTAGAGTCGAGTGAATCAGTGCTTTATGATTCACAGCTTGGTGGAGGCAGGTTATAATTTCTCAGTAGAAATAGTTGGGCCTTGGCTGAGGGAAAGCTGGGGAGGACCAAGTGCACTTTGATCATGCAGATCTGTGGCTAATTTGTTTGACAGATGATAAAACCAGTGCAAAGGGGATAGGGAGTGGCAACACACTGATAACCTTTGATAGATCTGCTCATTGCTTTTCATTTGACTTCCACCTCTATAAAAAGAGTAATACTTAAGCTCCGACTATGAAAGCGATCACACTCAGATAACAAGGGAGATATCTACATTCATTTAGGCAGTAACACTGCCTTTACTAAGAAGCCAGTACTTGCAGTATATTATTGTAAATCAATATATCTCAACATATTTAGAGGACAGTGAAAACCATTGATCACCGTTATACTGTACTTGCATGCATATAGGCCTTAGGCCAAAATAATTGTTTCATGGAAACACTACTCTTTTCTATGGGTTAGCCTGTAACATTTTTTATAAGCAGAGGGTCAACTAACTTCCTCTTTTGTCCTATTCTTTCTTTACCCACAAGAACAGAAACGGTTCCTCTTATGCTTTAAAACGGTGTGTGCCAAAGCGGAAGTGAGTTTATATCGCATTCTAATTTTAAAAATGACCTTACTCAGCCCTTCTGCATTGTTCCAGGACCGGGTTAACCACCTGTTTGTAATACCGATAGTGCTCCACTTCTGGCCTGGATCCAGTCGAATCCGAGGAAAGTGTGGGGAAGAGGAGGATTGTGTAATGTTTTTTTTGTGGGTTGACATGTTTCATGGACGGTTTCCAATGTGGGTACAGCATGCTGTGTGTGTGTGGGCTGCGGCTGGCTGTAGGGAACACCCTCCGTACCAACAGGGGCCCCTGTGAACACTGCAACAGACACACTGGCCATCAGAAACCGTTCAAATGTCTTATGTCATTTAGTGCCTTTGCGAACTCTGCCAGCTCTTGCAAAACCAACATTCCTGCTTCTGTTGTTCATTTTTGGCAGCTGGCTTGGGTTGTCAATGAAATCAGACATTTCGCTAGAGTAAAGGGGAAAAAGAGGAGATTCTGCAAAAGCTCCAAACATTAAGACAGGGAATTCACTTCCAAGAACAAAAAAAAAAAGAGAGTCATGCAATTGGCTAGGGTAGAATGCATTAAGCCTCTGGCAAAGACGTTGGCAAGCCACCCTGGATAAAAGGACACCTCTCCTCCCTAAAACTAGTGCTCCAGGAACCGTGTCAAACCGCTGACCCCAAATCCTCTGCAATATATTATGGGGAACAAATAAGCCAGGAGACCACAGTGATTTATATCAGGCGTGCCATGTCCCGCCAGTGCTCCCTGAGTTCATTCATCTTTTGCAAACGATACATGGCCGTATTTCCCACTCATTTCCCCTGCAAGGAAAGGAAAAGTGCTGTGAAGGCCAAGACACACCACAAGACGCGCACAAGCTATGCCTGAGTATTCAGCCGGATACCAATCATAAAACCAAACACTTCAGACCAGACAACATGAACAATATGTACAGAACTTGCCCACTGTACATTTGACAGCTTGGATATGTGGTTGATTGAAACCAAGGGCTTTGATTTCTTTCATATTGTTGCAGTTCTAAAGGGATAGTGGCCAGACCGTCGATCGTAAGGCAATAAATCAGAAATCATCAGAATAACATGCACACATCCAGTCCAATCATCTAATAAAACTTTTTTTATTTATTTTTTATTTATACAGGTTTCTCATTGAGATAACATCTCTTTTTCAAGAGAGACCTGGTCCAACAGCAGCAGGGGGGGAGCAAAGTTTCAGACTAAACAACTTACATACACTAACGCAACATTGAACCAAACTATAGGCACACACACAGTACAACAATTACATATTACGTAACAAAGGACTCCAGTACCTTTGACAGTACAGACAATTTTGATATGGGTCGATAGTTGTCAAGTAGCGAAGGATCTCCACCTTTCAGGAGAGGCAGTTCAAAAACAGATTTCCATAACTTCGGGATTTCCTTAATGTCAAGCGTGAGGTTAAAAGTACATGTTAAGGGGGAGCAATGATGTCAGCAGCTAGGTGTAGGAGGCGGGGGTCTAGTTCATCAGGGCCAGGGGATTTCTTTCTATCAATTTCTTTCAGGGCTTTATGCACTTCTGAAACGGAGAAGGATGAGAAGGAGAACCTGGCGAAGTAGTGCACAGGGGTGTCAGGTAAATTCACAGGGGGCTCATTTATACCTTCAACCTTTTCAAATAAACTGCCTGCATCTAGAATATGCTGATTTAAGGCTTTCAGAATAGAGGTTCTCTCAGTTACAATCTGTGTCTCTACCAACAATTGTTTGGGAAGCTGTGTATCTTTTTTTGCACTCCAAACCTTTCACAACTTTGCCAAAATTTGGAGGGATTATTTAAATTATCCGAAGTAGATTTAAGGTAGTGGTATGCTTTCAGTTTTTGGTCATTGCCACACCCATATTTCAAAGACATTCAAAAGCCATCCAATCATTCTCTTGGTGTAGCCCACATAGCATTTCGTTCCCTTATGATTTTAGTAAATTCATCAGTAAACCAAGGGTCTTTCTGCACTTAATCCTGAATTTTTTTAAAGTTGCATGCCTATTGCATACATCCTGGAATGCGTTGTGGAAGTAAGATAAGGCTAGTTCAACATCAGGGACTAATTCAACTCTATTCCATTCCATGCTAGATACATCATGTAAAAAACCTTGAATATCAAACTGCTTCTAGTTTCTTTTCGTAATGACACGTGGAGATCGCTTAGGAGTTTTACCATCTCTCACATAGGAAATAGCAGAGTGATCACTAATGTCATTTGCAAAAAATACCAGAAGCATTAAAACGATGAGGAGTATTGGTTAAGATCAAATCAATCAAAGAGGATACTTTATAATCAACCTAGTTACACTGTTGACAATCTGGGTGAGATTATAGGTATTCCATAGAATTTAGAGATGATCCGAGCTAGATGTTAACCAATCCTGATTCAGATCACCCATCAGGACAAACTCAGAATTGACATGCTGTGATAACAATTCGGAAAAAATACAATCCAGAGAGCCAGCAGTAGCAGATGGAGGTCTATAGACAACAAGATACAACAATATCTAAAGATGAGCCGAGGTTTAGGTTCAAAGACAGATTGCTTAGGTTGCTTAGGTTTAGTAACAGAAGTCAGAACGACCGCCGAGAAATAGTCTTTTACTTATACAGCAACATCACCACCTGTAGATTTATGATCTGCACGAAAAACATTGTAACCATTTATGCCAATACTTTTGTCTGAAATAGATTTTTGGAGCCAGGACTCAGAAAGCATAAATACGTCAGGGTCGTCAGTTTCTATCCATATATTCACAAAATCAAGCTTCAGTAGAAGACTTCTTACATTCATATGCAGAAACTTCAGGCCACTCTGACTACTTAATTCGGCAGGGGTAAAAATGTCAGGACCTGGGTTAGATTGTACATTTCCAGACAGTAGAAGCAGCAAGATAATGGCAAGCCTAGATCGGGGGTTTTACAGACGGGACTTGAACGACAATCCATAGTCACCAGTCTTTAACGCCACATATTTCAGGAGATGTGTGAAGTCCAGAGACATGGTTAAGCACCAAGAGAACAGTCCTGACATGTAAGCGCAAGAGTCAGATTTCTCCCATGTTGTTTGGGAGAAATGTGCATAGTTCTCACGTGCATTTATGGAGCAAGAGGGTGGTTTCTCCCGAAACACGAAGGAGAAACAGTCATGTATTTCCTCATTCACAGAGCAACAGGCTCTAAAAGTATTGCCAACATTGTAAAAGCCAAGGGCAGACAACAGCAAAATGAGACAGCAGCATGTTTGTTTATTGCCCTATCAATTACCATGGGAGAAAACTTTGTATGTGCCTAGCACTGTGTTAACAGAACAATCTAAGATACGTAGCCAACGCAACGCTAAACCCTCATTAAATGAGCTACGACTTCAAATGAAAAACGTTCCTAAATAATAATACAAAACACAGCAAGAATCACTAATCAAATAGTCCAACAGCAGAACAGTAAACAAGTCTGCGATGTATGCGTATGATGTAGACGAGCAAAGCTCCGGGGGGAGAGAGGGAGGGAGAGTGGCGAGGGCACCTGTATCAGACTGGGAGAGACAGACCAGGGCAGGCGGGGAGCAGTGCAGCAGGTAACAGGAGGCGGCCGAAGAGAGGCCCTCAACTAGGCAGACATCCAGGGCGACAATAGATTATAAAATAACCGTTGGGCAGAAAACAAAACCATGAAGGTGATAAAATCGCTAACCAGAACGGTAATAAAAATGGCTAAAATCCAGACCAGAATGGACAGTCATGTAAAAGCAGGAAGCAAAATGTTTGGTGATCAGATCCAGTGTGATGCTGTGTTCACACTGCCCACAAAATGAGGTGGAAAAAAAGACATGTACTCTTGCATTCACACTAAATCTATATAGCCTAAGTCTAAAAACAGTTAGAGGAACAGGTGCAGATAGGTAAGTCTTCACATACTGTACTCCTAACCTAAGTTTACTCAGAGCAACACAAAAGGAATTCTATGGAGGAAATAGTACCACTTTTTGCAAACAGAGCCATGCTATATTGAAACCTTAAGAACAACAGGCCTTTACCACGACCCTCTCTATTATGTTAACCAAATGTAGAACACATGAAACCATTATCTAAAGACTAACTACACAACAAAGAGCTGGACCTTTCAGATGCTTAAAAAAAAACACAAAAAAAACACTAGATCCCTGTGGTTTCAGATGCTTCAAGAAACACTAGATCCCTGCGGTTTCAGATGCTTCAAGAAACACTAGATCCCTGCGGTTTCTGATGCTTCAAGAAACACTAGATCCCTGCGGTTTCAGATGCTTCAAAAAAACACTAGATCCCTGCGGTTTCAGATGCTTCAAGAAACACTAGATCCCTGCGGTTTCAGATGCTTCAAGAAACACTAGATCCCTGCGGTTTCAGATGCTTCAAGAAACACTAGATCCCTGCGGTTTCAGATGCTTCAAGAAACACTAGATCCCTGCGGTTTCTGATGCTTCAAGAAACACTAGATCCCTGCGGTTTCAGATGCTTCAAAAAAACACTAGATCCCTGCGGTTTCTGATGCTTCAAGAAACACTAGATCCCTGCGGTTTCAGATGCTTCAAGAAACACTAGATCCCTGCGGTTTCAGATGCTTCAAGAAACACTAGATCCCTGCGGTTTCTGATGCTTCAAGAAACACTAGATCCCTACGGTTTCAGATGCTTCAAGAAACACTAGATCCCTGCGGTTTCAGATGCTTCAAGAAAAATAACTAGATCCCTTCGGAGACTCAGTCAAGGTGGTTCTGAGGGGTTTTACCAATAAACTTGTTAATTCCAAAAAGGGTCTGCAGAACAGATAAATCCACATTGACTCTGTTCAGCGAGATCAAAAGTAAAATTCATACAGTAGCTGCCAAAGATAATTTGATATGAAGAAGAAAAAAAAAACACTATTTGTGTATGATTTGGCTTTCTAGACATGTTTTATTAGAATTACTGTTTGTGTAGATTTCTGCACATTATCTGCAGACTATTCTTATTCCCCATTTCTCTGTTCAACATAATGACAACACATTTCTCAGTGTCTCATATTTTCAGAATTTTGAGCAACCAGGACAGAGGAGGAAGTGTGAAGCAAGGGTTATTTTGAAGCTTGATTCTGTTTAAATGACTTCCAGACTGCATCCTCATGGGGGCAGGGACAGGCTCCAGCTCACACCTGTTACTGCCCTCCTCTGTCCAGTCCCTCGCACTGCACCACTATCACTGACATCTTCACATTTGTTGCTAAATAAAATGCATAATGAATGAACCTGACAAAGTCATTACTACCACCCACATTTATAAATATATCTTATCTATTGTATATAATTTGCATCTAATCTATAAAGGCAAACCAATGTATGGTGGTCTTAAACATATATAAATATACACTGAGTATACAAAACATTAAGAACACATGCTCTTTCTAGACATAGACTGACCAGGTAAATCCTGGTGAAAGCTATGATCCCATATTGATGTGACTTGTTAAATCCACTTCCATCAGTGTAGATGAAAGGGAGGAGACAGGTTAAAGAAGGATTTTTAAGCCTTAAGACATGGATTGTGTATGTGTGCCATTCAGAGGGTGAATGGGCAAGACAAAATATTTAAGTGCCTTTGAACAGGGTATGGTAGTAGGTGCCAGGGGCAATGGTTTGTGTCAAGAAGTGCAACACTGCTGGGTTTTTCACTCTCAACAGTTTTTGTGTATATCAAGAATGGTCCACCACCCAAAAGACATCCAGCCAAATTGACACAACTGTGGAATGCTTTGACACCTTGTACAGTCCATGCCCTGACGAATTGAGGCTGTTCTGAGGGCAAAAGGGGGGTAGCAACTCAATATTAGGAAGGCGTTCCTAATATTTGGTATACTCAGTGTATAAGTAGCCTTGTTGCACAAGCCTTGGCTTGGAAGAGCCGGAAGGGCTCATTAGGGGAAGGATGCTATTTCTTGTTTCTGTAGCGTAAGGCAGCTTCATGTGTACCGCTTGGACAGGACGCTAGTCTATTGCCGGGCCTATTCAGAGTGTGACTACAGTATATACACTATATATATAGAAGAATGTGGACACCCCTTCAAATTAGTGGATTCGGCTAGCTCAGCCACACCCGTTGCTGACAGGTGTATAAAATCGAGCACACAGACATGCAATCTCAATAGATACATTTGCAGTAAAATGGCCTTACTGAAGTGATCAGTGACTTTCAATGTGGCACCGTCATAGGATGCCACCTTTCCAACAAGTCAGTTCATCCAATTTCTTCCCTACTAGAGCTGCCCCGGTCAACTCTAAGTGCTGTTATTGTGAAGTGGAAATGTCTAGGAGCAACAACGGCTCAGCCGCAAAGTGGTAGGCCACACAAGCTCACAGAACGGGACCGCCGAGTACTGAAGCGCACTAAAAGAATTGTCTGTCCTCAGTTGCAACACTCACTACCGAGTTCCAAACTGCCTCTGTAAGCAACGTCAGGACAATAACTGTCCGTCGTGAGCGTCATGAAATTGGTTTCCATAGCGGAGCAGCCGCACACAAGCCTAAGTTCACAACGCCAAGTGTCGGCTGGAGTGGTGTAAAGCTTGCCGCCTTTGGACTCTGGAGCAGTGGAAACATGTTCTCTGGAGTGATTAAATCGCACTTTACCATCTGGCAGTCTGACGGAAGATTATGGGTTTTGCGGATGCCAGGAGAACGCTACCTTCCCCAATGCCTAGCACCAACTGTAAAGTTTGGTGGAGGAGGAATAATGGTTCAGGCCCCTTAGTTCCAGTAAAAGGAAATATTAACGCTACAGCATACAGTGACATTCTAGGTGATTCTGTGCTTCCAACTTTTTCCTCTTTTTGCCCCTGTGCACAAAGCGAGGTCCATACAGAAATGGTTTGTCGAGATCGGTGTGGAAGAACTTGACTGGCCTACACAGAGCCCTGACCTCAATCCCATCGAACACTTTTGGGATGAATTGGAACGCCGACTGTGAGCCAGGCCTAATCGCCCAAAATCAGTGCCCGACCTCACTAATGCTTGTGGCTGAATGGAAGCAAATCCCCGCTGCAATGTTCCAACATCTAGTGTAAAGCCTTCCCAGAAGAGTGGAAGCTGTTATAGCAGCAAAGGGGGGACTAACTCCATATTAATGTCCATGATTTTGGAATGAGATGTTCGATGAGCAGTGTATATTCATACAGTAACAATTGTTTTTCCATTGATGTTGAGTGTTCTAGAATGAACCAGTTGTCCTACACATTCTAAAGGCATTTGCTGTTACTTATAACACACCCGATGAATACACACTTACAATCAATCCATGATGAGTTCAACACACTACATGCAGACAGATGGTTTGGTCAGATTTAATTTGACCGAAAGACTATAGCGAGAAGAAAATATGCATGCAAGTGTCAAAAGATCTGTGTATAAATTACAAACAACAAAGGAGCCGGGGCTCTGAAGAATGCTCCCAAATGACTCCAGCCTGTCTCTGTAAAGCAGAACCATTTGTATGGATAGAGTTTCTCACAGTAAACCTAAGCCCAAAAGGCACAGAGCACATTTCTCAAATGAATCCATAAATCCATTTCTAAGTCATGGGGGCTTTGAAGTCATTTCTATGGCTTTGAATGAAAGCAGTCAAACTGGGCCGACTAACTAGCTATGGAATTTGTCTATTAAGTGAACTCACTAGCAGCTCATTATGCACTTTTACCCCTACCCACATGTACATACTGTATTATCTCAATTACCTCAACTACTTCGTACCACTGAGCGTTGACTCGGTACTGGTATTCCTTGCATATAGCCTCGTTATTGTTTCAATTGTGTTACTATTTCCCTTTTTATTTAGCAAATATTTATCTTACTTTTTAACTCTGCGTTGTTGGGAATGTCTACAGTAAGCATTTTACTGTAAAGTTGGTGCATGTGACAAGCATGTGACCAATAAAATTTGATTTGATCCTCAGTAGAGAAAACATTTACATTTTCTCGAGACAACTCTGTGAATATTGTAGAGACAGGTTATTCGATATGCAATACTTACAGAGGCTCTGTCTTAATTTAAATAACCTATTCCCCACTGCTCCTTAAGATTCAGCGAATCTTGAATTAGACTGACATTTACTGTTTGTACAGTACATGTCACAGTCATTCAGTAAATGGTAACATAGCTGACACCATCACTTCAGACTATAGTTCCTTTCAGGTGTACCTCTCAGCTTTAACTGTCACCCACAGTGCAGCACAGTTCAAGAAGATATCCCTGCTTCCAGTGGCGGTTCTGGGGGGGGGACAGTGCCCCTGTGACAACAATTTTGGACCCCCTTGTGGCCCCCCTAAATGTGGAGTATGAAACAATTTTTACATAACAAATTTTTGCTATCGTTCTTTTTTTACATCCGTTATTAGACAGTGGCAACGATGATTATGAACATGGTCTTTTGCCTGCTAATGCCTGCAATGCAGTGAAGAAAACGATGACAACAATAACGTCTAATGTAACTGGCCCCTCTAACAGTACAACTGGCCCCAGCTTGGCCCCTCCAGTTGAAATGGTGTAGAACCGCCACTGCCTGCTTCACCAACTCATCCTCTACAGTCGTGGCCAAAAGTTTTGAGAATGACACAAATATTAATTTTCACAAAGTCTGCTGCCTCAGTGTCTTTAGATATTTTTGTCAGATGTTACTATGGAATATTGAAGTATAATGACAAGCGTTTCATAAGTGTCAAAGTCTTTTATTGACAATTCCATGAAGTTTGATGCAAAGAGTCAATATTTGCAGTGTTGACCCTTCTTTTTCAAGACCTCTGCAATCCGCCCTGGCATGCTGTCAATTAACTTTTTTTGTCAGAATTAGTGGATTTTTGTTTGTCTACCCGCCTCTTGAGGATTGACCACAAGTTCTCAATGGGATTAAGGTCTGGGGAGTTTCCTGGCCATGGACCCAAAATATAGATGTTTTGTTCCCCGAGCCACTTAGTTACCACTTTTGCCTTATGGCAAGGTGCTCCATCAGGCTGGAAAAGGCATTGTTCGTCACCAAACTGTTCCTGGATGTTTGGGAGAAGTTGCTCTCGGAGGATGTGTTGGTACCATTCTTTATTCATGGCTGTGTTCTTAGGCAAAATTGTGAGTGAACCCACTCCCTTGGCTGAGAAGCAACCCCACACATGAATGGTCTCAGGATGCTTTACTATTGGCATGACACAGGAGTGATGGTAGTGCTCACCTTGTCTTCTCAGGACAAGCTTTTTTCCGGATGCCCCAAACAATCGGAAAGGGGATTCATCAGAGAAAATGACTTTACCCCAGTCCTCAGCAGTCCAATCCCTGTACCTTTTGCAGAATATCAGTCTGTCCCTGATGTTTTTCTTGGAGAGAAGTGGCTTCTTTGCTGCCCTTCTTGACACCAGGCCATCCTCCAAAAGTCTTCGCCTCACTGTGCATGCAGATGCATTCACACCTGCCTGCTGCCATTCCTGAGCAACCTCTGTACTTGTGGTGCCCCAATCCCACAGCTAAATCAACTTTAGGAGATGGTCCTGGCGCTTGCTGGACTTTCTTGGGCACCCTGAAGTCTTCTTCACAACAATTGAACTGCTCTCCTTGAAGTTCTTGATGATCTGATAAATTGTTGATTTAGGTGCAATCTTACTGCAATCTTATAATAATAATAAACGGCTCTCTATCCACCGGATGTGTACCAAACTCACTAAAAGTGGCAGTAATAAAGCCTCTCTTGAAAAAGCCAAACCTTGACCCAGAAAATATAAAAAACTAATCGGCCTATATCGAATCTTCCATTCCTCTCAAAAATTTTTGAGAAAGCTGTTGCGCAGCAACTCACTGCCTTCCTGAAGACAAACAATGTATACGAAATGCTTCAGTCTGGTTTTAGACCCCATCATAGCACTGAGACTGCACTTGTGAAGGTGGTAAATGACCTTTTAATGGCGTCAGACCGAGGCTCTGCATCTGTCCTCGTGCTACTAGACCTTAGTGCTGCCTTTGACACCATCGATCACCACATTCTTTTGGAGAGACTGGAAACCCAAATTGGTCTACACGGACAAGTTCTGGCCTGGTTTAGATCTTATCTGTCGGAAAGATATCAGTTTGTCTCTGTGAATGGTTTGTCCTCTGACAAATCAACTGTACATTTCGGTGTTCCTCAAGGTTCCGTTTTAGGACCACTATTGTTTTCACTATATATTTTACCTCTTGGGGATGTCATTCGAAAACATAATGTTAACTTTCACTGCTATGCGGATGACACACAGCTGTGCATTTCAATGAAACATGGTGAAGCCCCAAAATTGCCCTCGCTAGAAGCCTGTGTTTCAGACATAAGGAAGTGGATGGCTGAAAACTTTCTACTTTTAAACTCAGACAAAACAGAGATGCTTGTTCTAGGTCCCAAGAAACAAAGAGATCTTCTGTTAAATCTGACAATTAATCTTGATGGTTGTAAAGTCGTCTCAAATAAAACTGTGAAGGACCTCGGCGTTACTCTGGACCCTGATCACTCTTTTGACGAACATATCAAGACTGTTTCAAGGACAGCTTTTTTCCATCTACGTAACATTGCAAAAATCAGAACTTTTCTGTCCAAAAATGATGCAGAAAAATTAATCCATGCATTTGTTACTTCTAGGTTAGACTACTGCACTGCTCTACTTTCCGGCTACCCGGATAAAGCACTAAATAAACTTCAGTTAGTGCTAAATACAACTGCTAGAATCCTGACTAGAACCAAGAAATTTGATCATATTACTCCAGTGCTAGCTTCCCTACACTGGCTTCCTGTTAAGGCAAGGGCTGATTTCAGGGTTTTACTGTTAACCTATAAAGCGTTACATGGGCTTGCTCCTACCTATCTTTCCGAGTTGGTCCTGCCGTACATACCTACACATACGCTACGGTCACAAGACGCAGGCCTCCTAATTGTCCCTAGAATTTCTAAGCAAACAGCTGGAGGCAGGGCTTTCTCCTATAGATCTCCATTTTTATGGAATGGTCTGCCTACCCATGTGAGAGACGCAGACTCGGTCTCAACCTTTAAGTCTTTACTGAAGACTCATCTCTTCAGTAGGTCATATGATTGAGTGTAGTCTGGCCCAGGAGTGTGAAGGTGAACGGAAAGGCTCTGGAGCAACGGACCGCTCTTGCTGTCTCTGCCTGGCCGGTTCCCCTCTCTCCACTGGGATTCTCTGCCTCTAACCCTATTACAGGGGCTGAGTCACTGGCTTACTGGTGCTCTTTCATGCCGTCCCTAGGAGGGGTGCGTCACTTGAGTGGGTTGAGTTACTGACGTGATCTTCCTGTCTGGGTTGGCGCCCCCCCCCTTGGTTTGTGCTGTGGTGGAGATCTTTGTGGGCTATACTCGGCCTTGTCTCATGATTGTAAGTTGGTGGTTGAAGTTATCCCTCTAGTGGTGCGGGGGCTGTGCTTTGGCAAAGTGGGTGGGGTTATATCCTTCCTGTTTGGCCCTGTCCGGGGGTATCATCGGATGGGGCCACAGTGTCTCCTGACCCCTCCTGTCTCAGCCTCCAGTATTTATGCTGCAGTAGTTTATGTGTCGGGGGGCTAGGGTCAGTTGGTTATATCTGGAGTACTTCTCCTGTCTTATCCAGTGTCCTGTGTGAATGTAAGTATGCTCTCTCTAATTCTCTCCTTCTCTCTTTCTTTCTCTCTCTCGGAGGACCTGAGACCATACGTCAGGACTACCGGGCATGATGACTCCTTGCGGTCCCCAGTCCACCTGGCCTTGCTGCTGTTCCAGTTTCAACTGTTCTGCCTGCGGTTATGGAACCCCTACCTGTCCCAGACCTGCTGTTTTCAACTCTTAATGATCGGCTATGAAAAGCCAACTGACATTTATTCCTGATTATTATTTGACCATGCTTGTCATTTATGAACATTTTGAACATCTTGGCCATGTTCTGTTATAATCTCCACCCGGCACAGCCAGAAGAGGACTGGCCACCCCTCATAGCCTGGTTCCTCTCTAGGTTTCTTCCTAGGTTTTGGCCTTTCTAGGGAGTTTTTCCTAGCCACCGTGCTTCTACACCTGCATTGCTTGCTGTTTGGGGTTTTAGGCTGGGTTTCTGTACAGCACTTCGAGATATCAGCTGATGTACGAAGGGCTATATAAAATAAACTTGATTTGATTTGATTTACTTGCAGCAAAATCCTTACCTGTGAAGCCCTTTTTGTGCAAAGCAAATGATGACGGCACGTGTTTCCTTGCAGGTAACCATGATTGACAGGGAAGAACAATGATTCCAAGCACCACCCTCCTTTTGAAGCTTCCAGTCTGTTATTCGAACTCAATCAGCATGACAGACTGATCTCCAGCCTTGTCCTCGTCAACACTCACACCTGTGTTAACGAGAGAATCACTGACATGATGTCAGCTGGTCCTTTTGTGGCAGGGCTGAATTGCAGTGGACATGTTTTTGGGGGATTCAGTTCATTTTCATGGCAAAGAGGGACTTTGCAATTAATTGCAATTCATCTGATCACTCTTCATAACATTCTGGAGTATATGCAAATTGCCATCATACAAACTGAGGCAGCATACTTTGTGAAAATGTATATTTGTGTCATTCTCAAAACTTTTGGCCACGACTGTACTGCCCTACTTCGACCATCCTCAACCTTCTGTGCGTGATACCAAACTAGTCATTCGGAATTCAGCATCTCAGACCATCTCTTCACCCTAATAGCAATAGGCACTGTTTCCTCCACCGTTTTCACTTGTCTTATTCCCTTTTTCAGTCCAGCGGCTCATTTGGAATGCAGCGACTTCTGCTCACACTCTGCATTATTCACCGTTTCCAAGAAACTCTACGCACCCTGGAGGACTATGCCTTCCTCTCCCATTTCCATATTCGTCCTTCAGGAATCTACACTACACTGTGTTAGGGTTTCGAAATCTCACTTGGAGAATACAAATTTGGCTGTGGATGCGAGCCCCTCGCAGCCAGAGAGACAGCTGGAGACTGATTTAACATGCGACTGGAGGGACCCGGTCAGCGGTGTGGCAGCCAAGGACAGGCTCTGTGTTTGTTGGTCTACTGGTGGGGCCTAATCACCCACCGACCAGCCAGTCAGCTGTCTTTCTGTCTGTCTGGAGAGGCCAGAGTGATGCATTCATACATATGTGTAGGAGTGAGGAGCAAATATCAAGTAAGATTTCTCATAACACCCAATTTCTTAAGTCAGAGGAATGATGGGGAGCTTCATCATGAACATAACATTAAGTAGCAGCTTGTTGTCAGAGCCAAGGTCCAACAATGTCCAGCATACCTGGAGCAATTGGGGTTCAATGCCTTTCTCAAGGGCACAATGGCAGATTTTTCTACCTTGTCGGCTCCGGGACTTGAACCAGTTACCTTTCAGTTACTGGCACAACGCTATAATCCTGAGGTTACCGTAAGACCTGGCTGTCTCCAGCTATGCCAAAACTCACATTTAATTAGAGGCAGAGGTGAACTAGACAAGATCTGAATATCTCACATATTGTTCCATGCAAATATTTAGCTGATTAGAAACAAAAACATAGGCTGTATATACACTGAGTATACCAAACATTTGGAACACCTTCCTAATATTGAGTTGTACCCCCCCCTTTGCCCTCAGAACAGCCTCAATTTGTCGGGGCATGGAGTCTACAAGGTGTCGAAAGCGTTTCATAGTGATGCTGTCGACTCCAATGCTTCCCACAGTTGTGTCAAGTTGGCACCTACTACCATACCCCATTCAAAAGCACTTAAATCTTGTCTTGCCCATTCACCCTCTGAACGGCACATACACAATCCATGTCTCAATTGTCTCAAAGCTTAAAAATCTTTCTTTAACCCTGTCTCCTCCCCTTTATCTACACTGAATGAAGTGGATTTAACAGGTGACATCAATAAGGGATCATAGCTTTCACCTGGATTCACCTGGTCAGTCTGTCATGGAAAGAGTAGGTGTTCCTAATGTTTGTACACTCAGTGTACAGTATATCAGGGGTAAACAACTCAGGCCCTCAAGATCCTCAGTCCATCTGTTTTTAACCTTGTTGGATCCTAATTGATAAAAGGCCAGGATGAAAAAGGAGTAGCATACAGCACATCGGCCCTCAAAGACTGGAGCTGTGTAGTATTATGACTAACCATGCATGTGTCTGTGCATCAGCGGATGGTGGGTAGATCAATACTCATAGGAGCCCACGTCTCCTTGCAGCTGTAGGATCTGCGGTATGGCCACGGTGAGGACCATAGCATCAAACTGCTCCGTGGCCGTGCCCTTCCGACACACCTCCCAGCTCGCACCATTCTGGTAGATGTGGGTGACTTGGTGGTTAAAGAACACCTCTGCCTCTGCCTGGGTGCAGAGATGCAGAGTCGACATTGTTGCAGTGAAAGAGGGACGGACGGAGGAAGAGAAGGAGAGAAAGAGAAACTCCGGAGAGGATGTCAAATACAGAGAACCTGTTTGATTGTGCATCACTGGGGAAATGATTCAAACTTTGTGGTTAATGATACACACAGCCTGGAGATGGTTACACACACACGCACGCTCTGCAGAACATGGCGGTGGCAAGCGACGAGTAGAACAGTATGTTACCTCACCACAAACAGTAATCAAATGATGCACAATGAGGAGGAAACACAGGATGAGATAGTAAATTAGAGCAAGGATGCACAGCTCTTCTCTCCGAGGACCCGGAGTTGTACATTCCAGAATTAGACTACAGAATCTCTTTAGAGATGAAGAACCAGGTTAGGCGCACCATAGAGGTCCAGAAAAAATATAAATGGAGCCCTTAACCTCTTTTTAGTGGAGACTAGAAATAAAATAGCTGGTGTTGCATGAGGGTTGTGATTTGATCTGCTAACACTGTACTATTAGGTTTTGTAGGCGTCAATTCCTGTGAATGTTTTCTAAAAGTCCTGTACTGGGTAATACTGTAGATATCCCCCTCCTTTATCGGTTGATAGTAGAGGTCGACTGATTACCATTTT
Source organism: Salvelinus namaycush (assembly GCF_016432855.1). Lineage (NCBI taxonomy): Eukaryota > Metazoa > Chordata > Actinopteri > Salmoniformes > Salmonidae > Salvelinus > Salvelinus namaycush. Next base: position 27,734,007 of record NC_052341.1, read on the forward strand.
TCAACGCCGATACCGATTATTGGAGGACCAAAAACATCAGATACCGATTAATCGGCCGATTTAAAAAAATGTTTTTTTATTTATTTACTGGTAATAATGACAATTACAACAATACTGAATGAACACTTTTATTTAACGTAATATAATACATCAATCAAATCAATTTAGCCTCAAATAAATAATGAAACATGTTCAATTTGGTTTAAATAATGCAAAAACAAAGTGTTGGAGAAGAAAGTAAAAGTGCAATATGTGCCATGTAAAAAAGCTAACGTTTAAGTTCCTTGCACAGAACATGAGAACCTATGAAAGCTGGTGGTTCCTTTTAACACGAGTCTTCAATATTCCCAGGTAAGAAGTTTTAGGTTGAGGTTATGGTTGACTATTTCTCTCTATACCATTTGTATTTCATATACCTTTGACTATTGGATGTTCTTATAGGCACTTTAGTACTGCCAGTGTAACAGTATAGCTTCCGTCCCTCTCCTCGCCCCCCCTGGGCTCGAACCAGGAACACATCGACAACAGCCACCCTCGAAGCATCGTTACCCATCACACCACAAAAGCCACAGCCCTTGCAGAGCAAGGGGAACAACTACTCCAAGTCTCAGAGCGAGTGACGTTTGAAACACTATTAGCGCACACCCCGCTAACTAGCTAGCCATTTCACATTGGTTACACCAGCCTAATCTCGGGAGTTGATAGGCTTGAAGTCATAAACAGCTCAATGCTTGAAGCACAGCGAAGAGCTGCTGGCAAACGCATGAAAGTGCTGTTTGAATGAATGCTTACGAGCCTGCTGCTGCCTACCATCACTCAGTCAGACTGCTCTATCAAATATCAAATCATAGACTTAATTATAACATAATAACACACAGAAATATGAGCCTTTGGTCATTAATATGGTCGAATCCAGAAACTATCATTTCGAAAACAAAATGTTTATTCTTTCAGTGAAATACGGAACCGTTCCGTATTTTATCTAACGGATGGCAACCCTAAGTCTAAATATTGCTGTTACATTGTACAACCTTCAATGTTATGTCAAAATTATGTACAATTCTGGCAAATTAATTACGGTCTTTGTTAGGAATAAATGGACTTCACAGTTCGCAACGAGCCAGGCGGCCCAAACTGCTGCATATACCCTGACTGTTTGCACGGAACGCAAGAGAAGTGACACAATTTCCCTAGTTATAAGAAATTCATGTTAGCAGGCAATATTAACTAAATATGCAGGTTAAAAATATATACTTGTGTATTGATTTTAAAGAAAGGCATTGATGTTTATGGTTAGGTACACATTGGTGCAACGACAGTGCTTTTTTTGCGAATGCTCTTGTTAAATCACCCGTTTTGCGAAGTAGGCTGTGATTTGATGAGAAATCAAAGGCACCGCATCAATTATATGCAACGCAGGACACGCTAGATAAACTAGTAATATCATCAACCATGTGTAGTTAACTAGTGATTATGTTAAGATTGATTGCTTTTTATAAGGTAAGTTTAATGCTAGCTAGCAACTTACCTTGGCTTCTTGCTGCCCTCGCATAACAGGTAGTCAGCCTGCCACGCAGGCTCCTCGTGGAGTGCAATGTAAGGCAGGTGGTTAGAGCGTTGGACTAGTAACCGGAAGGTTGCAAAAACGAATCCCCGAGCTGACAAGGTAAAAATCTGTCGGTCTGCCCCTGAACAAGGCAGTTAACCCACCGTTCCTAGGCCGTCATTCAAAATAAGAATGTGTTCTTAACTGACTTGCCTAGTTAAATAAAGGTGTAAAAAAATTATTATAATAATCGGCCACAATCGGTGTCCAAAAATACCGATTACCGATTATTATGAAAACTTGAAATCGGCCCTAATTAATCGGCCATTCCTCTAGTTCTGTCGGGCTGCTAACGACTTGCAACCTTTGACCTCGTATGACATTCCATGACTTTAACCTAGTATGACATTCTGCTATCTTATACTCAATAGACAACGATACAAGCAAATCACATCTCCAACAAGGTCCTTGTCAAAGATATTTGAGATAGACATGAAATGTGTGATCTTCAAATACAAGGTAAAAAGGGTAGGAGACAGGGCTACCTGACTGCTTGAGGAAATGTTTGACGATGGAGGACACTCCTGTTGGAGTGACGTAGTTTTTATGGCCTCAATCCATCACCTCGCCTTCCACTGAGGACAACAGGGGCTTCAGAACACCATGGGCCAGCAGCTCTTCATAGAAACTGAAACACAATGTGATGATGAAGATGAGAGCCATCTTGGAACCCAAAGAATAACTTGCTCAAAGTTGACAGAACAAACAGACACCAATGGATTGACATTTGTTGAGTCCACTTACAAATATCATTGGTAAAATATGTCCACATTTGATTATGCTAGTAACATATTGCCATAATTAGTCTGGTGGCCAACCTTCAAAAAGGTATTTCGTTTGAGATACCCTTACCCGAGGCACAACAAAACACAACCATGTTTTTTCACATCTCTTAATGTCTCCCATATACAGTACCAGTCAAAAGTTGGGAAACACCTACTCATTCCAGGGTTTTCCTATATTTCTACATTTATTACACTATATTTCCATTTTCTACATTAAAGAATAATAGTGAAGGCATCAATACTACGAAATAAAACATATGGAATCATGTACAGTTGAAGTTGGAAGTTTATGTACACTTAGGTTGGAGTCATTAAAACTCGTTTTTCAACCACTCCACAAATTTCTAGTTAACAAACTATACTTTTGGCAAGTCGGTTAGGACATCTACTTTATGCATGACAAGTAATTTTTCCAACAATTATTTACAGACAGATTATTTCACTGTATCACAATACCAGTGGGTCAGAAGTTTACATACACTAAGTTGACTGTGCCTTTAAACAGCTTGGAAAATTCCAGAAAATGATGATATGGCTTTAGAAGCTTCTGATAGGCTAATTGACATAATTTGAGTCAATTGGAGGTGTACCTGTGGATGTATTTCAAGGACTACCTTCAAACTCAGTGCTTCTTTGCTTGACATCATGGGAAAATCAAAAGAAATCAGCCAAGACCTCAGAAAAAAAATTGTAGACCTCCACAAGTTTGGTTCATCCTTCGGAGCAATTTCCGAACGCCTGAAGGTACCACGTTCATCTGTACAAGCAATAGTACGCAAGTATAAACACCATGGGACCACACAGCCGTCATACCGCTCAGGAAGGAGACACGTTCTGTCTCCTAGAGATGAACGTACTTTGGTGTGAAAAGTGCAAATCAATCCCAGAACAACAGCAAAGGACCTTGTGAAGATGCTGGAGGAAACAGGTACAAAAGTATCTATATCCACAGTAAAACAAGTCCTATATTGACATAACCTGAAAGGCAGCTCAGCAAGGAAGAAGTCACTGCTCCAAAACCGGCATATAAAAGCCAGACTACGGTTTGCAACTGCACATGGGGACAAAGATCGTACTTTTTGGAGAAATGTCCTCTGGTCTGATGAAACAAAAATAGAACTGTTTGGCCATAATGATCATCGTTATGATTGGAGGAAAAAGGGGGACGCTTGCAAGCCGAAGAACACCATCCCAACCGTGAAGCACGGGGGTGGCAGCATCATGTTGTGGGGTACTTTGCTGCAGGAGGGACTGGTTCACTTAACAAAATAGATGGCATCATGAGGGAGGACAATTATGTGGATATATTGAAGCAACATCTCAAGACATTAGTCAGGAAGTTAAAGCTTGGTCGCAAATGGGTCTTCCAAATGGACAATGACCCCAAGCATACTTGTAGCAAAATGGCTTAAGGACATCAAAGTCAAGGTATTGGAGTGGCCATCACAAAGCCCTGACCTCAATCATATACAACATTTGTGGGCAGAACTGAAAAAGTGTGTGCGAGCAAGGAGGCCTACAAACCTGACTCGGTTACACCAGGTCTGTCAGGGGGAATGGACCAAAATTCACCCAACTTATTGTGGGAAGCTTGTGGAAGGCTACCCGAAACTTTTGACCTAAGTTAAACAATTTAATTTAATTCTTAAAATAAAGTGGTGATCCTAACAGACCTATGACGGGGAATTTTTATGTCAGGAATTGTAAAAAACTGAGTTTAAATGTATTTGGCTAAGGTGTATGTAAACTTCCGACTTCAACTGTATATATTGTGTCTTGCCCATTCACCCTCTGAATGGCACACATACTCAATCCTTGTCTCAATTGTCTCAAGGCTTTAAAATTATTCTATATTCTATTCCTGTCTCCTCCCTCTTACACTGATTGAAGTGAATTTAACAAGTGACATCAATAAGGGATCATTACCTTTCACCTGGTCAGTCTGTCATGGAAGTAGCAGGTGTTCATAATGTTTTGAACAATCAGTGTATGCATAAACATTGAAGTGATAATAACTCAAACTAGATGGTAACTGTAAATGAAGTAAAGTTGTGGGGCTTGCTTTAGCTCTTCAAAAGTATTTTTGTGGTAGTGGAAGAAATGTCACGCCCTGACCTTAGAGCGCTTTTTCTGTCTCTATTTTGGTTTGGTCAGTGTGTGATTTGGGTGGACATTCTATGTTCTATGTTTTTGTATTTCTTTGTTTTGGCCAGGTATGGTTCTCAATCAGGGACAGCTGTCTATCGTTGTCTCTGATTGGGAACCATACTTAGGTATCCCTTTTCTTTGTTAACTTTGTTTGTGGCACTAATGCCCTGTAAGCTTCACGGTTGTTTTTCGTTTGTTGGCGACATTTTGAAATAAAAAGGAAAAGGTACGCTCACCATGCTGCACCTTGGTCTTCTTCCAGCAACGGCTGTGACAAGAAGTGTAAAAAGTTTAACTGTACTATTTAAAGAAAATTAGTTATATTGAACAAAAATATAAACACAACACGTAAAGTGTTGGTCCCATGTTTCATGAGCTGAAATAAAATATCCAATTTTTTTCCCATATGAACAAAAAACGTATTTCTCTCAAATTGTGCACAAATTTGTTTACATCCCTGTTAGTGAGAATTTCTCCTTCGTCAAGATAATCCATCCACCGGACAGGTGTGGCATGTCAAGAAGCTGATTAAACAGTGTGGTAGTTTTGTCAAACACACAATGCCACAGATGTCTCAAGTTTTGAGGGAGCGGCCAATTAGCATGCTGACTGCAGCAATGTCCACCAGAGAATGTTGCCAGAGAATTGAACGTCTCTACCATAAGCCGCCTTCAACGTTGTTTTAGAGAATTTGGCAGTACATCCAACTGGCCTCACAACAGCAGACCACGTGTAACCATTTCGCTACACCACAAGCTTTCTCTACACTTGCATTAACATCTGCTAACCATGTGTATGTGACCAGTAAAATTTGATTTGAACCATGCTAGCCCAGGACCTGCGGGATCGTCTGAGATCAGCCACCTGGACAGCTGATGAAACTGTGGGTTTGCACAACTGACAAATTTCTGCACAAACTGTCAGAAACCGTCTCAGGGAAGCTCATCTGCGTGCACGTCATCCTCACCGGGGTCTTGACCTGACTGAAATTCGGCGTCATAATGACTTTAGACGGCAAATGCTCACCATCGATGGCCACTGGCACGCTGGAGAAGTGTGCTTTTCACGGATGAATCCTGGTTTCAACTGTAGCAGGCATATGGCAGACAGTGTGAATGGCGTCGTATGGGTGAGCAGTTTACTGACTTTAAAGTTGTGAACAAAGTGCCCCATAGTCGCGGTGGGGTTATGGTATGGGCAGGCATAAGCTACGGAGAACAAAAACAATTGCATTTTAACGATGGCAAGTTAAATGCACAGAGATACCGTGACGAGATCCTGATGCCCATTGTCGTGCCATTCACGACAACTATAATAACAGAGCACAGAAGACGATGAGACATTGTTAAAGTTTTAAATAAACACTTTTTTTCACAACGTATTTGGACCAGTAGGATGTTCATGAAGTCCTCTCTGGGCTGGAGGATCAGTGGGAGGATCAGTGGGAAGAGGTACCCACTGGCCAGAAAGGGGGAACCCCTTCCCTCTGAGCACCTCAGCCCCCAAATCAAATTGAACATTTAATTTGTTCCCTGATTTCATTTAGGTTTCCATATTTTTTTCCTCTCTCAGAATATAACTTTTTTAATTAAAAAAAAACTACACAATTGGACATTCTAAGTCCACAACAATGCTTAAACCACATCAGGAGATCACTTTTGAGTTTTATTTTTGGGAATAGTTACCCTTTAATGCAGGTGAACACCAGCAAGAGACCATTGTTGTTTGGTTAGCAATGTTTCTGTAGCACTCATGTGATTACAGAGCTTGCAAAACAAATGGCCAGTGGATTGATGCAAATAATCCTTATATTTGTTTTATGCAGTTACTAAAACAGCTGTATCATTAGGTTAGTAGCAGATATCTTTGTTTCAATTTCAGATTTGAATAGCAGATAAGTAGAAGAAGATGTCATATGCTCCAACATTTTCTAAATTGTTGGGAAAGTGGTCAAAGTAGCTGTTTTGTGTCATAAATTGCATTGTTGCATTTAAGTGAATGGAATGTTGGAAGTGATGATGACAATGGGACATTCGGAATGTAGAAGAAATCCCATAAAAGTGGATGAAGGACAAAAAGAAAGAAAAAAATGTATAGTTTAACAAGTATAAAAAAATTGTATACAAGCAACTTAATCCAGACTGGTCTGCACGTTTTAAAGTTTGAACGAAGTATCTCCCTCGGGAGAAAAAGCATCTACCCCTGATTTTTCCATGCTAGTACTTGGTTTGCAGTGGGGCTTGTATAAACCTACCTGTCTCCCTCTACGACAGGGGTAGGGAACCCTGATCCTGGAGTGCCACAGGCACTTTAAGTTTATTATTTAACCAACTGAACCTGGAAGACCAGGTGTGTTGAATTTAGGCAATCACTGAACTGATCAATTAACTCAGTTGGTCAGGTGTGGTGCCTAGTTGGAACAAAATCCTGCAGTACTCTAGGAACAGGGTTGCAACAGGGTCTACGACCTGTCGGCCTTCACATCGGTTACACCAGCCTAATCTCGGGAGTTGACAGGCTTGAAGTCATAAACAGCTGCTGGCAAACGCACGAAAGTGCTGTTTGAATTAATGCTTACGAGCCTGCTGCTGCCTAAAATCGCTCAGTCAGACTGCTCTATCAAATCATAGACTTAGATATAACATGATAACACACAGAAATACGAGCCTTAGGTCATTAATATGGTCGAATCCGGAAACTATCATCTCGAAAACAAGACGTTTATTCTTTCAGTGAAATACGGAACCGTTCCGTATTTTATCTAACGGGTGGCATCCATAAATCTAAATATTCCTGTTACATTGCACAACCTTCAATTTTATGTCATAATTACGTAAAATTCGGGCAAATTAGGCGGCCCAAACTGTTGCATATACACTGACTCTGCGTGCCATGAACGGAAGAGAAGTGACACAATTTCACCTGGTTAATATTGCCTGCTAACCTGGATTTCTTTTAGCTAAATATGCAGGTTTAAAAATATATACTTCTGTGTATTGATTTTAAGAAAGGCATAGGTACACATTGGAGCAACGATACGCACCGCATCGATTACATGCAACGCAGGACACTTGACACGCTAGATAAACAAGTAATATAATCAACCATGTGTAGTTAACTAATGATTATGATTGATTGTTTTTTATAAGATAAGTTTAATGCTAGCTAGCAATTTACCTTGGCTTACTGCATTCGCGTAACAGACAGGCTCCTCGTGGAGTGCAATGTAATCAGGTGGATAGAACGTTGGACTAGTTATCTGTAAGGTTGCAAGATTGAATCCCCCGAGCTGACAAGGTACAAATCTGTTGTTCTGCCCCTGAACGAGGCAGTTAACCCACCGTTCCTAGGCCGTCATTGAAAATAAGAATGTGTTCTTATAAACATTCAAACAAAACATTTGCATGTGGGTTTATGGAAGTCACAGGGAGGTCAACAGCAGCAGACATAGCCTATGAATTAGGGTCAAATGTCATCATCAATATTTTGTGAGATGTCACTGATCGGAGCAGGAAGGGTTGAAATGTATGCTAAAAAAAATCCCACGTCACAATTTGACCCTCACTTTTTTACTGTTATCTGTGGAATAATAAGCACGCAGCCGACATTGTAACGATATAAATTAATTTGGTCAATTATAATTATGTGAAAGTCTCGTCTCAAGTAGCAAGTAGGCTACGCTTCGTATACATTTGACTTAGATACAATGTAACAACTTTGGCGGCAACTGACAAATTTACCTGCTCCTCGCGATTTGTCCCAGAAAACAATAACTTTGTTAGGGCATTTCTCTTCGCAGAAGACAAGCGCATAAACTGCCTGTCAACCCTGCACCAACTATAAGAACTCGTGACATTGAGTTAAACTTAAACTATAAACAACTGTTGCTGGCAATACACAAATAATTTACTTTTAAAATTTCGTTGAGCGTGTTTGGTAACGCCAGATTTCACATATAGTAGGCTAAACATGAATGGCTGTTGGCCGACCAAAATGTTCCCTTGGATGCATGGAAGAAACAGTTTATTCCAGTCAAATAAACATACGACTTAGTTTCTATTACAAAATCGCACTGTCAACAGTATTGTCATTGACACATCTACAGGACTGATTGATTAGGCTAGAGCAGGGTGGAAAGGTTAAATTGGCATTTAATCTTTCCCAATGTTTGTTACAAGCCCAATCAGCTACAAAGGCAGTAGGGAGCCTCTGACGTTTTATCACCCTGCAGCTCCTGTGACTACTTCTTCATTTGGCCAACCAAGAACAGAGTATTGTTATTCTACACAGCAGAAGTTGTCCGGGTAAGTGTTTGCACATGGACACATTGTAGCTATCGTAAAATACATTTATGGGGATATATTCGCCACTGATACAAATGTATAGCCTACATTTTCCATATATCACATATAGGCCTGCCCTGTGATGCAATAGTTTAGACATGTACAGGTTCAGTGTCAGTGAGTACAGACCACCTTGTGGAATGTAAATGTCAACAACAGCCTACTGAAGCATAACCTACTCCTATTTTAAAGCATACTGGTCTAATTAGATAGTCAGTCCACATATGGCATAGTTTTGTATTGAATCTCCGCAACTAATAGAGTTTCAAGGCAAGCATAGTTTATGAATAATGTGCAGGAAAACAAAAGATCAGGGGTAAAATAAATGATGAATTAATAATGTATTAATTGGGTCAGAGCTTTTGTAAAGGCGAGAGGTTGTTGTTACTTTCACTTCCTCATGGAAATCTTGGTGTTATATCTAGTTCACTCCCACAGTTATCTGAATTAATTAATTAATTAAAATTAATGTTTTGCTCTTTTGACAGCGAAGGCTTCATACTCAGTTTGTTTTTCTCTAACTAATCGGTTATGAGACTCCATCAATAGTTCAATGTCTATTTTAAGTCTGGAGCCACTCAAGCAATATTTGTAGAATGTATCATCTAGTGCTTATTCTTGAGACAATGCAAACATCTTTTGATATATTACACAAAGAAATGACTAACTTTGAACTGTTGTGAACAGTGAACACAGTATCAGGCCAGATCTCATGGTAAAGAGAAGATATAGCAGCCGACTAGTTTTTTATTTTATGCGAACATTAGTAGTGGAGACAGCAACATTTGGATTGCAATAATTTTGGTTAACCAATAACTATATATCTTGTGTAATTAGTCTGTCAATGAGAGATTAAGATTGCAATGAAACATAAATGTAATGTATAAAGTCTCTGATTGATGCTCATATTTAAGTAGGTGTCTGCTGCCAGGGTTGTCTTGTACCCCAAAAATCTGAAGGGGCATAAAGAAAGTGAGGATGGCTGGAGGTGGTCCGGAGGGGGGCTAGGCCCCCTATCCGGAAGTTGGAGAATTTAGCATTTGTCAAACACCTGCAATCTAGAGCCATAATCATTATGCTTAATTCTATGTTAAAATATGTCTACTTTTCTGCATATCTAAGCATACATCTTGAGCTGTCAGTATCCTCCTGACTGGTGTTTCTTTTTTGCATCTCTGCTAAAATCTGGGTAAAAGACTGAAAGGAATGTCTTATTCAGTACATTTAGTTATTGCTTGCTTTCCTAAAGTCTACCAACTATGCCAGAAGGCATACCAGGTAAGATAGATAGACAAGCTAGCTGCTCTAACTTAATTGATAGCCTGAAATGGCTTCCTGGGAGCTAGTTATGTTGGGACATCGGGAACCTATCTGGGCTAGCTAAAGCCAACTTCATATAATTGCTAGTAGTAATTGTAAATTTTAAAAAATTATAAATTAAAAAAATGGGCATGACGCCTCTGTGCGACGCTGAATAGGTTCTGACATAATGTGGTCGGAGAGACTTCTAAAGGTTTATAACACATGTATTATGTTTTTCAGACTGAAGATGGTGTGGGTAATACTTTTAATGGCCTTCCTGACCACTGGGGCGGTCCAGTGTCAGAGATCCTTGCTGAAAGACAAAACAGGACTGGACCCAGAGGTCAACATGAATATTGTGAGTTGGCTAAAATCAATAACAGAAAAGAAAAAGTATTCTCAGAAACAAAGTGGACAAATACTGAGAAATTGTATTTATCCACACAGTTTTTCCAGACAGACTTCAAACTGTTTTAATACCAACCATAGATAACTGAACACACTACTGGACTTCATAGGTCACAAAGCTCATTAACTATTCATAGAACTAGGCAATCTTCTGGGCCAACATGAGCAAATAATAGTCATGGTGGTTACCTCACATGGGGGGAGTTCTGCTTTGCCCACATTCTTCACTTTGTCCCCCATATATCCCATGAGTCATTTCAAGGATAGTCATAACATGTGATACTGAGGCTTGGGCAAGGTCACTCGAAAGGAAATCCCTCTGTCATGTATTAAACTTCAGCATATATTTATCACTGGATAGGACAATATCACACCCATATTATAGGACTTAAACATTAAGTCTGAGATCTGACCTAACTAAACATAAAAAGCTGTATAAAAATGAGTCCCTGTAAGTTGGGATAAGTGAGTGTTCAATTAAACGGTTATTTTGTGTGCTTAGTGATATCAGTATAATTTGTGTTCCAGGAGCCCACACACAGGCATGCAGTAGTTGAAATATTTGACATGGCAGTCAATCAAATTCTTTCACCACACTTTGTCAGAAAATATATAATGTATGTTTATTCTGAAGTATGCCAATGATAAAATCAACATTTGTGGATTTGGGCCTGGTACATATCAGTGGTTAACCTCGTATCTTTTATAGGCACCGCATAGTAACAAAATGACATTAATCCTAATTCTAGTGTGTCTATAGTTAGTATACAGTATTTGTCATTGGAAACTACACACTATCAATGATATAAGCCTAATACAATTCCCAGTACGAATAGTTCTCACATGAGAAAACATATTTCCCATTGTTGGCCTGCAAGCACAGCCCCTCTCAATATCTCTCTCCATACTGAGGTCACGTGACATTACATTCTTTTTCATACTCAGCCATTTCCCTGTGTAAAACCAGAAACCCAAATGAGTCAGAGCAGAACACCAATCCTCCCCTCCACCCCTGAGACGACCTCGGTGTGTCGAACCAGCAGGTTTATCCTTAAGTGGCCCAGAGTCAGTAGAATGTGCAGACTGGCAGCCTAGAGGGAGGGGTGGGAATGGTGGTGTGTTTTAATTATGCATGGCTAGATCGCATGGCAGGCCCGGCTGGAACCAACAGGCTCAAACACTTTCTTTGAAGTTCCAGATTAGCGTATATATAGATAATATCTGGGAGGGGGCGGTGAGAGGGAATGCAACAGGGGTAGAATTGTCTGCTTTAATTTTACTGTAATGTGAATACCAGTGATAATGGGGCTGTAAAATAAAGTGTTACCAGAGATCCCCATTATGTCAGAATTCAAAATATATTTGACAGTTTGTTTGTCTTCTTTCTCTTCCACAGAGTGAGATCATCAGGCATTGGGGCTACCCAGCAGAGGAGCATGACGTCGTCACAGAAGACCTCTACATCCTCAGTGTCAACAGGATCCCACATGGCCTGAAGAACAGTAAAGGTGTGCATCAAAGGGTTTTAATGCAGTGCTTCCCAAACTTTTCACTCATGCCCCCCTTTCATCATGGGGGAACATCTCGTGCCCCCCCCCCCCCCCCCCCCCACGCCCCTTCCCTCATCCAATTGAATGAACGGCTACTATTGTGACACAAAAATGTGTTAACAAAATTATTAACATTTAGTTCATAAGTTAGCCTTTTACTCAGCAAGAAACAGCACATACAAATACCAGTACCTGGTTTCCCTTCCATATTGAAAGGAGAAATAAATGAGCTTACTGCTGTGCATGTCACATTCCTATGATGAATAGGGTGGGCCAATTTCTATTGTAGAATTTCTCCATTTGAAAAAAGAAATAATAGTGTTTCTGGAAGTATTCTAAGGGTGATTATTAGGTTGCAAAACATGATTAGTGCTTTCCCTCCACAATTTTGGCCTTCAATTATTTTATTTTTTTCAAGTTAGCTGATAGATTTGAAGGTTTGTTAAGGAGGAAGAATGGGAATAGGGCAAGCGGAGCAGCTTGCTGTATGCGGCGCACGTCCACAATCACCAGTTAGAACTCATAGCAGATTATTATTGGGAGCCGACAATTATGTTGTTGAGCAGTAATTGAGGGCTGCAACATTATGCTTTTTTTTAATATATATATATATATATATATATATATATATATATATATATATATATATATATATATATATATATATATTTTTTATCCCATTTTCTCCCCAATTTTCGTGGTATCCAATCGCTAGTAATTACTATCTTGTCTCATCGCTACAACTCCCGTACGGGCTCGGGAGAGACGAAGGTTGAAAGCCATGCGTCCTCCGAAGCACAACCCAACCAAGCCGCACTGCTTCTTAACACAGCGCGCCTCCAACCCGGAAGCCAGCCGCACCAATGTGTCGGAGGAAACACCGTGTACCTGGCCCCCTTGGTTAGCGCGCACTGCGCCCGGCCCGCCACAGGAGTCGCTGGAGCGCGATGAGACAAGGATATCCCTACCGGCCAAACCCTCCCTAACCCGGACGACGCTATGCAAATTGTGCGTCGCCCCACGGACCTCCCGGTCGCGGCCGGCTGCGACAGAGCCTGGGCGCGAACCCAGAACATTATGCTTTTAATTGAAATAAAAATGTAATGTCCAACTTTAATTGTGACCGAAAATCCAGCTTAATTTTCTCTTAAAGATAATCTAATAATTGATTTAAAATATATATATACATACAGTAGAAAGTTTATACACACCTACTCATTCAAGCGTTTTTCTTTATTTTTACTATTTTATACATTGTAGAATAATAGTGAAGACATCAAAACGGTGAAATAACACATATGGAATCATGTAGGAACCAAAAAAGTGTTAAACAAATCAAAATATATTTTAGATTTTAGATTCTTCAAAGTATCCACCCTTTGCCTTGATGACAGCTTTGCACACTCTTGGAATTCTCCCAACCAGCTTCACCTGGAATTATTTTCCAACAGTCTTGAAGGAGTTTCCACGTATGCTGAGCACTTGTTGGCTGCTTTTCCTTCACTCTGCGGTCCAACTCATCCCAAACCATCTCAATTGGGTTGAGGTCGGGTGATTGTGGAGGCCAGGTCATCTGATGCAGCACTCCATCACTCTCCTTCTTGGTCAAATAGCACTTACACAGCCTGGAGGTGTGTTGGGTCATTGTCCTGTTGAAAAACAAATGATAGTCTCACTAAGCGCAAACCAGATGGGATGGCGTATCGCTGCCGAATTATGTGGTAGCCATGCTGGTTAAGTGTGCCTTGAATTCTAAATAAATCACTGACAGTGTCACCAGCAAAGGACCCCCACACTATCATACCTCCTCCTCCATGCTACACGGTAGGAACCACACATGGGGAGATCATCTGTTCACCTACTCTGCGTCTCACAAAGACTCAGCGGTTGGAACCAAAGATCTCAAATTTGGACTCATCAGACCAAAGGACAGTTTTTCACTGGTTTAATGTCCATTGCTCGTGTTTCTTGGCCCAAGCAAGTCTCTTCTTCTTATTGGTGTCCTTTAGTAGTGGTTTCTTTACAGCAATTCGACCATGAAGGCCTGATTCACACAGTCTCCTCTGAACAGTTGATGTTGAGATGTGTGTTACTTGTACTCTGTGAAGCATTTATTTGGGCTGCAATTTCTGAGGCTGGTAACTCTAATGAACTTATCCTCTGCAGCAGAGGTAACTCTGGGTCTTCCTTTCCTGTGGCGGTCCTCATGAGAGCCAGTTTCGTTAGAGCGCTTGATGGTTTTTGCAACTGCACTTGAAGAAACTTTCAAAGTTCTTAACATTTTCCGGATTGACTGACCTTCATGTCTTAAAGTAATGATGGACTGTTGTTTGTCTTTGCTTATTTGAGCTCTTCTTGCCATAATATGGACTTGGTCTTTTACCACATCTTCTGTATACCACCCCTACCTTGTCACAACACAACTGATTGGCTCAAACGCATTAAGAAGGAAAGACATTCCACAAATTAACTTTTAACAAGGCACACCTGTCTGTTAATTGAAATGGATTCCAGGTGACTACCTCATGAAGCTGGTTGAGAGAATGCCAAGAATTAAGAATTTCAAATATAAATAGATTTTGATTTGTTTAATACTTTTTTGATTCCATATGTGTTACTTCATAGTTTTGATGTCTTCATTACTGCTCTACAACGTAAAAAATAGTAAAAATAAAGAAAAACCCAGGGATGAGTAGGTGTGTCCAAACTTTTGACTGGTACTATATATATATTTCATTTTTTTTGTTGTGTTTGTTTATCCCTTACTTCTCTGCCCTGTAATCAGATCCACATATCTAAGACCAACACACACAGACAGACCTTGTCTAACATCTGAAGTGTTGATATTTCTCACATTGTCAAACATTAGTACTGAATCAGAATCCAAAAGGGAAGTGGTTTTTAGCATTAGTCACTTTGAGGAGAGCGGAGGAGGAGGAATCCATTTCTATATTTTGCGATTGCACCGCCCAGCCTACTCCTGGCTTTTCGTGTTATCACGAGCTATAATATCACATGCATCCAGTGAGGCTGTCCATCTGCTAATAGGTCACCTCTATGCTTTAATCATTTTGAACCCAGTCTATGATTGAATTTAATTTCTGTAGAGTTTATTTGTTTGGCATTTCTCGTAATCCGTCCCTAGTTTGAGCTGTTTCAAATGTGGCTTGGCTAATGTTCAACCAGCGTCTCATTTATTAAGCTCTTGTTACAATGTATTGTAATTACAGCTTATTTTCAATATGTGATGGGAACAGTAATAGTGGCAGTAATAAGGAGCAAACTGTTTGTTACATGATTTGAGTATGTTTAGGAATGCATTATGGTATTAAAAGTTTTAGATTTCTTGTAAAGAGGAAGTTGTTTTCTTACAAGTTTAGTCTAAATACTGAGATGCACAGCTTCTGTCAGACACAGCCACTGTCCCTCTCCAGTTCCTACAAATCAGTATTCAGTTTCTCTTTCCTTTGTGGCACCTATATTTCATTAATGAGCAAAGTGAGTGCTAAACCTCACACTAATCTCATCGTGGGAACCCACTTGTGTAAAACAAATTCAGAGGCAATAGACAATGCTTTTTCCTGAACACAGGGTCTCATATTATTCTGAACAATAACTCATGTTCTCGATACAGATCTCGCTGTAGGTGAATGTAAGTGCCTTTGAGTATTAAACACTGGCTTTGGCCCCGTTCTTGTTTTTTCGCCATTGCTTTCTCCATTGCATTACTTCCCAAAACATGAATTAGTAAATGAATGCTGTGTACTTAATTTGACCCTCTCCAACAATTTAAAATGTACATTCAGTTTAGTATTAATATTGACAGTGATTTGTCATTAGAAATGCTTCATCAACTAGGTAGGGGTTCCACTTTAAAGATACGCCCAATACGATATGTGATATGCCAGGGCTGAGGTAGTCTGGGGAGTTAACAATCTCAATAATACATTCTGATATCCTCTAAATAAGTAAAGAGCCGTCATGTCGTTTGTATCTCTTGATGCCTCATACTCCCTGCTCAGTAGTATGTGGCAGCAGCCGCACATCCAGTAAGATAGGCAGCGGAGCTCTCTGATAGGCTGGAGAACATCTCATTTCCTGTTGTCCCACTTCCCCTGGTCACACGGGAGAGCGTCTGGATCTCAAAGGAACACAGCAGAGCTGGAATTATTTCAGCCCCCAAATGGGATTTTGATATGAAATCGTGCTCGCTAGAATAGCTATTGCTGGAAATCTTTGATGTTCAATCTAGGAGAGATAGTGTAGATTTCTTGCACACAGCTGCATTGTGGTTGAAATGCCTAGTACAGGTACAAGGCAGTCTAGGCAACAGGGTAGACTAGAGGTCCATCTCAAATGCCACCCTATTCTCTATATAGTGTACTACTTTTGACCTGGACCAGAACCCAAAGTATTAGACTATATATAGGGTGCCATTTGAGACAACCTAGGGGCAGGGAGGGAGGAATAGCTGGTATGAAGTCAAACAATCCTATCATCTAAAGGTCTGTTTGTGCTACCGAAAGGACCCGCTCACATCCTGTTTCTGACAGATCGCAGCGATAAAGCTCCCAAAAAAGAAAAGGTGCAGAGCCACAAGAACGGCTGCTCTGCAGCTGAGATACAGCTTAGACAGACACCCCCTCTGGTGGTTACAGTCAACACAACACTTGAATTATGAATAGAACATACTTTTTTGTAACTAACCATTTTTGTAACTTGTAACCATACACTTTCAGTTTATGTAGTTTTGGTCATGTTGGAATATGAATGGATACTTCAACCATGTTTGAGAAGATTGGAGAAATACTGCATTACCACATGGGCTTTGTGATCCTTGCTTGGAATAAGGTGCTCCTCACTTAGTATTTCTTCCATACCTTGTTACAGTATTCATCCTATAGCATTATGTGTAATGTCGTCTTTTTCTCATCTTCTTAGATCCCAAGCCTGTAGTGTTCCTCCAGCACGGTCTCCTAGCTGCAGGGAGTAACTGGGTGACCAACCTGCCCAACACCAGCCTGGCTTACCTGTTAGCCGACGCTGGCTACGACGTCTGGATCGGCAACAGCAGGGGAAGCACCTGGTCCAGGAGACACGTCACACTCAGCCCTGACCACAACGAGTTCTGGCAGTTCAGGTAGCTAGAGATTTATTCCACTTATACTGATCCTTGCTCGCTCAGCTATTCACCCCATGGCTATGCGCCTAACCTGGATCTGCACTGAGTGTACAAAACATTAAGAACACCTTCCAAATATTGAGTTGCATGCCCTTTTCCCCTCAGAACAGCCTCAATTTGTCGGGGCATGAACTATATAAGGTGTCGAAAGCGTTCCACATGGATGCTGGCACATGTTGACTTCATTGCTTCCCACAGTTGTGTCAAGTTGGCTGGATGTCCTTTAGGTGGTGGACCATTCTTGATACATACGGGAAACTGTTGCGTGTGAAAAACCCAGCATCATTGCAGTTCTTGACACACTCTTACCGGTGCGCCTGGCACCTACTATCAAACCAAACGTTCAAAGGCACTGACATATTTTGTCTTGCCCATTCACCCTCTGAATGGCACAAATACCCCATCCATTCCTAATGTTTTGTACACTCAGTGTATATCCCCTGTGCTTACCAATAGAATCACAAGAGGTTGTAGTAAAAAAAACAATATATTATTTGAAATGTTTATTTAAATAGTCTTATTATGGCATTCACTGAGTTTCTTCTGTTCTTATTCTTCAGTTATGATGAGATGGCAAAGAAGGACCTGCCAGCAGTGGTCAACCACATCCTGAAGACCACAGGCCAGGAGACTATCTACTATGTAGGCCACTCTCAGGGAACCACTATTGGTGAGACGGCTTGATTTAGTTAAATGTGTCATATTACAGTATGAAGCAGTATATTTTTTTTAATCTGTAGTTTGACACTGTTAAGTACACTATGGTTCACAGTTATAAACAGGGGCGCAACTTTCACTGGGGACGGTTTTATCATTAGAATGTGATACAGAACGAGGCAACGGTGTCCTTTAGGACTATGCGGATGCCTCCGAGCGGTCGGGTAGGCTGTTTGGAGTGTTTATCCGACTGGATTAAAAATAAAAATAATAATGCCCCCCCCACTTCTTAAACCAAAGTTGCGCCCCTGTTTTTAAACCATGACATATCTGACTGTATGTCTCTGTCCCTGTAGCTTTTATTGCATTCTCTTCAATGCCTGAGCTGGCAAGCAAAATCAAGATGTTCTTCGGCCTGGCACCAGTGGCCACCGTGTCTTTTACTACCAGCCCCATAACCAAGCTCTCCCTCTTACCCGAATTCCTCATTTGGGTTAGTAGCAAAGGTTATTTTTCTAACTTTACCTGCATTATGCCACAATTCATTCATACAATAAGTCTAACCTGTGGTTTCCTTTTTCTACCCAACTTTGGCATCAGTTTTTTTTTTCTTGATCGATCTGTCAAAATTCTTTGAAAATATTTCAATACTAATGCTAATCCATTGTTTGGTTTCCATATCCTAGGATCTATTTGGGAAGAAGGACTTCATGCCTCAGACTTCTCTCATCAAGTGGTTTGCCACCCAATTCTGCAGTGAGGAGCCTCATAGTGAGCTGTGTGGAAACATCTTTTTCGTCCTCTGTGGCTTTGATGAGCTGAACCTCAACATGGTGCGTTCCACAGCGCTCACATTTGATTGCTTTTGGAAAATGATTTTACATGATTACTATTGTGGACTTCAACCTCAAGCCAATTATATAGGTACTGTATGAGTTTGGTGAAGATGTTCATTTCTCTTTTTGTCCAGACTCGCACACCTGTGTACATCTCCCACTGCCCAGCAGGCACCTCAGTGCAGAACATGATTCATTGGTCTCAGGTAAGAACATACCTGAGAGGAGCTTCTCAAAACATCCTCCAATATGATTCCACTTCTTCAAACCTACAGTATACATCCCATCCCAACCCCATGTTTGTTAAAACTGTCATGTAGGCCTATAGTGTAGATATCAGGCCTACAATGTTACCTATATCCTGTGAGGCTGGGGTGTGGTCAACACAGTCTGAATCGAGAATGAGTTTGCACTTGTCAAACCACAGTTGTCAAACCGATACTGACATTTTGGTTTCACAAGCAACAGAGCAAGTAGAGTTACTCAGGACAGAAATAGTTGATCTCAAAGACATTGATCAATTATTTTTCAGCTTATTCTGTGTCATGAATAATTATTTCACCCTGTTTATACCTCAGTCTCACACCCAAGTCAACTATCATCGACATTCCACTGTGTGAATAGGAGAGGCACAGACATTCCACACGGACTCAAACACACCTATTTGTTGCCCTATCCTTGAGTAAAGGCCAATACCAGATTTACCAAAGACAACTTTAACTTTACTGAAGTTGACATATTGTTGGACATATTACCTATACATACCCCATCTGTTCAGCTATCTTGAGACAAGTCTTTTTTATGTGTATTCTTTTTACAGGCGGTGCATGTTGGAAAGCTGATGGCGTATGACTATGGGAGAGAAGGGAACATGGCTCACTATAACCAGGTAAGGCCAGCTCAGAGCTCATTAGTCTACCAACATACACCGAGTATACAAAATATTAAGAACACCTGCTCTTTCCATGACAGACAGGTAAATCCAGGTGAAAGCGATGATCCCTTTTTTGATGTCACCTGTTAAATCCACTTCAACCAGTGTAGATGAAGGGGAGGAGACAGGTTAAACAAGGATTTAAGCCTTGAGACAATTGAGACATGGATTGTGTATGTGTGTCATTCAGTGGGTGAATGGGCAAGACAAAATATTTAAGTTATGACCAGTCAATGCCTTTAGCTGACATCTAGTCCATTCTTGTCCCTCCTCCAGTCGACCCCTCCATTGTACAACATCCAGGACATGAAGGTGCCTACGGCCCTGTGGTCCGGAGGTAACGACACCCTTGCTGACCCTAAGGACGTTGCCGTGCTGCTCACCCAGGTCTCCAACCTGGTGTACCACCGCCACATCAAGGACTGGGAACACCTGGACTTCATCTGGGGCCTGGACGCCCCTCAGGAGATGTACAGTGAGATAATCAAACTGATGAGCCAGCAGGACTTGGTGTAAACAGTGGATAGGCAGGGAGATATATGGATAATTTTAGCCTCAACTCTCATCACAATTGCTGAAGAGATTTTAATACTGTATCTGACATATATTGGTAGTCATATATCGGAGTGCCTGGGTGCGAGGGTTTGTGCACTGTATGTGTGTTTGTGACTATAAGCGTGTGTAAGAGAGAGTATTAGCATGCTTGTGTGTGTTTGACTAAACCATGAGCAATAATCATTCACCTCTAAATTGGGGTAGTGCGGTACACAAGCTGTGAGTTTAGGGTTATGTGTGAGGAATCATCTTGTATTATTTTTGTCTTACTTTACTACCGTCCTCTCTTCCACAACACTTGAATGGATTTGAATCTGTGTTTTGAGAATGTCCCGGGTTTGTAAAAACACAAGTACACTATCAGACATTTAGATTGTGTTGAAATCCTGCTTGTATGTTTGGATGACTATATCTCAGTCATTGGTGCATTATCATGTTTACCGTCCTGGGCCCAGTTCAACACCCAGTACCTCTTTTTTCAGGACTTGTACTTGTGTTGGTTTATTTTGCTGTGCCTTTTTAGTCAAACAAAATAATTGTTTTGTTTGTTTACCACTAATTTTTCTTTTTCCTGTGCTATTGACTGTCTTTTTATTAGCTACTTCCTCAATGTATTTTTTATTGGATTTTAGGTGATCTTGAGAATTAATTAGGAAGGGTGCTGACCAAAGAATGACTGACTTGTTTGTTCATTAATTTAATACTTATGTTGTAACACTTATTTATGCCTCCTTGTAACTAATTGAGAAAACTGCTCATTAAATCTCCATTAGAAAATCAGTTGTACGATTCAATTACTTGACAACATTTATTGAAAAGTGCTTGTCTACTGAGTATCTACTCATATATTTTATTTATTTAAACATTGTCAAAGGCTTTAATCTGTAACAATGTTTTAATTCACTTACTCGTATGTACTGTACAAAAGGACAATATCAAAACCAGAAACAATACAAACACTCAACTCACAAATATTTAGAGAAGCATACTATTAAGAAAAATAATAGTATACACTGAGTGAACAAAACATTAAGAACACCTTCTCTTTCCGTGACAGACTGACCAGGTGAATCCAGGTGAAAGCTATGATCTCTTATTGATGTCACCGGTTAAATCCATTTGTGCATGTGTGCCATTCAGAGGGTGAATGGGCAAGACAAAATATCGAAGTGCCTTTTTTATTTATTTCACCTTTATTTAACCAGGTAGGCAAGTTGAGAACAAGTTCTCATTTACAACTGCGACCTGGCCAAGATAAAGCAATACCCTTTGAATGGGGTATGGTAGTAGCAGCCAGACCCACCGGTTTGAGTGTGTCAAGAACTGAAACGCTTCTGGGTTTTTCAAGCTCAACATTTTCCCGTGTGTATCAAGAATAGTCCACCACCCAAAGGACATCCAGCCAACTTGACACAACTGTGGGAAGCATTGGAGTCAACATGGGCCAGCATCCCTGTGGAACCCTTTCGATACCTTGTAGTCCAGGGATCATCTAGTCAGCTGCGGGACGATTTATTTCTTGAGCGGATGGTCAGGGGGCCGGAACATAAATAGAAGTTGGGGAACCCTGTTGTAGTCCATGTCCCAACTAATTCTGACGGCAAAAGGAGGTGAAACTCAATATTGGTGTAATGTTTTGTACTCAGTGTAAATTTAAATGAATAATTCAAATTGGATCAACCATGAGACGATTGAAAACAATTACATGGCCACTTGTACTGGTATTAACTTTAACGAATGGTTGATAGACAGCTGAGGCGAAGGTGTCCAGTACGAACTACAGACTGTATAAAAATGACTTTGTCAGACAAAAGACTACTGAAAACATGGTGATGTTGCCATGGTGAAAAGTTCCCCCTCGTCCTCAAAACCCCCTTAAAGCTTTCAGTCTGTCTTTTTCAGCATTGTTACAATCTTGAACTGCAGTCTCCTTGCTATATCCAGTGGGGTTTTATCATCCTAAAGGACAGAAGAATACATCATATTACCATCCAAAACTTTGATAAATATATCCCTTTCAAACCAAGACGAAAAGCCGCCAACTTTACCATGACACCAACTTTTGTCCGCCTTTTATTTATATCTGAAAGGTATTGGCAGTAACAAAGCCTGTACTTTTATTGTTTAAAAGTCCCGTCAAAGCCTCAATATAAAATGTCCCCTTTCATCTTAACGGCTTGGGAACGTTTTAAATCATGAACATGCTATTGTTGTCTGACATCAAACTTGTCCGCGTTAATCACAAAGCTTCACGGAAATGCTTTTAATGCATTTATGCTCTCCATCTAAATTTACTGTATGCAGAGTGCATTCGGAAAGTATTCAGACCCCTTGGCTTTTTCCACTTTTTGTTACGTTACAGCCTTATTCTAAAATGGATTAAATAAATAAAAATCCTCATCAATCTACACGCAATCCCCCATAATTACAAAGTGAAATCCTTACAAAAAATTTTGGGGGCAAATTTATTCAAAATAAAAAGAGATATACCTTATTTATATACAGTTGAAGTCGGAAGTTTACATACACCTTAGCCAAATACATTTAAACTCAGTTTTTCACAATTCCTGACATTTAATCAGAGTAAAAATTCCCTGTCTTAGGTCAGTTAGGATCACCACTTTATTTTAAGAATGTGAAATGTCAGAAAAATAGTAGAGAGAATAATTTATTTCAGCTTTTATTTCTTTCATCACATTCCCAGTGGGTCAGAAGTTTACATACATTCAATTAGTATCTGGTAGCATTGCCATTAAATTGTTTAACTTGGGTCAAACGTTTCGGGTAGCCTTCCACAAGCTTCCCACAATAAGTTGGGTGAATTTTGGCCCATTCCTCCTGACAGAGCTGGTGTAACTGAGTCAGGTTTGTAGGCCTCCTTGCTCGCACACTTTTTTAGTTCTGCCCAAAAATGTTCTATAGGATTCAGGTCAGGGCTTTGTGATGGCCACTCCACTACCTTGACTTTGTTGTCCTTAAGCCATTTTGCCACAACTTTGGAAGTATGCTTGGGGTCATTGTCCATTTGGAAGACCGATTTGCGACCAAGCTTTAACTTCCTGACTGATGTCTTGAGATGTTGCTTCAATATATCTACATAATTTTCCTGCCTCATGATGCCATCTATTTTGTGAAGTACACCAGTCCCTCCTGCAGCAAAACACCCCCACAACATGATTCTGCCACCCCGTGCTTCACGGTTGGGATGGTGTTCGTCGGCTTGACAACCTCCCCCTTTTTCCTCCAAACATAACGATGGTCATTATGGCCAAACAGTTCTATTTTTGTTTCATCAGACTAGAGGACATTATGTCGATATAGGACTTGTTTTACTGTGGATATAGATACTTTTGTACCTGTTTCCTCCAGCATCTTCACAAGGTCTTTTGCTGTTGTTCTGGAATTGATTTGCACTTTTTGCACCAAAGTACGTTCATCTCTAGAAGACAGAACGCGTCTCCTTCCTGAGCGGTATGACGGCTGCGTGGTCCCATGGTGGTACCTTCAGGCGTTTGGAAATTGCTCCCAAGTATGAACCAGACTTGTGGAGGTCTACAATTGTTTTTCTGAGGTCTTGGCTGATTTCTTTTTATTTTCCCATGATGTCAAGCAAAGAGGCACTGAGTTTGAAAGGAGGCCTTGAAATACATCCACAGGTCCACTTCCAATTGACTCAAATGATGTCAATTAGCCTATCAGAAGCTTCTAAAGCCATGACATTATTTTCTGGAATTTTCCAAGCTGTTTAAAGGCACAGTCAACTTAGTGTTTGTAAACTTCTGACCCACTGGAATTGTGATACAGTGAATTATAAGTGAAATAATCTGTCTGTAAACAATTGTTGGAAAAATTACTTGTGTCATGCACAAAGTAGATGTCCTAACCGACTTGCCAAAAGTATAGTTTGTTAACAAGAAATTTGTGGAGTGGTTGAAAAACGAGTTTTAATGACTCCAACTTAAGTGTACGTAAACTTCCGACTTCAACTGTAAGTATTCAGACACTTTACTATGAGACTCGAAATTGAGCTCAGGTGCATCCTGTTCCCATTGATCATCCTTGAGATGTTTCTACAAGTTGATTGGAGTCCAGCTGTGGTAAATTCAATTGATTGGACATGATTTGGAAAGGCACACACCTATCTATATATATTGTCCCACAGTTGACAGTGCATGTCAGAGCAAAAACCAAGCCATGAGGTCGAAGGAATTGTCCGTAGAGCGCAGAGACAGGATTGTGTTAAGGCACAGATCTGGGAAAGGGTACCAAAAAATGTCCGCAGCATTGAAGGTCCCCAAGAACACAGTGGCCTCCATCATTCTTAAATGGAGGAAGTTTGGAACCACCAAGACTCTTCCTAGAGCTGGCCACCCGGCCAAGCTGAGCAATTGGGGGAGAAGGTCCTTGGTCAGGGAGGTGACCAAGAACCCGATGGTCACTCTGACAGAGCTCCAGAGTTCCTCTGTGGAGATGGGAGAACCTTCCAGAAGGATATTTAAAGGTCCTATATTCCAGTAGGATATTTAAAGGCCCTATATTTAGCTAACAAATTATGTTAAAATGCAGAAATGTAGAACTTAAACTACAAATCGCTAGTAGGCTATCAGTTTGAAAGGAGAGAAAGTGCACAATCGTATGATCACATTGGCTGGTGATAATAATATTTAGGTGGGTGCTTATATTTGTCCTATTTCACACATGTACAAATGTGTAATAATGTTTTTTTTGGGCATATCCCAACTCCCCCTGAGACACCCTCGGAGAGTGGGGTCATGGCCAGGGTCTTCCATTATCAACAGCGACGCTGGAGAAATTAGAGTTAAGTGCCTTGCTCAAGGGCACATTGGCAGATTTTTCACCTTGTCAGCTCGGGGATTCAAATTAGTGACATTTCGGTTACTGTCCCAACACTCTAACCGCTAGGCTACCTGCCGCCCAGTAATGATGAAACATTTACTTCAGTATTAGGCGTAATATTTAGCCAACAAATTATGGGTTAATATGAATGAGCTTCTTCAGCTACACATAGCCTCTCTTTTCCAGATGAGCCACTGCAAAAAACAACATGAAATGTGGATCGAAAAAGTGACTAGCTCAAATCATCCTACAGAGGTTCATCCAGATTAGATGTATTTCTTTAAACGATCAGAAAAAGCAGATTCTTCGGTTTCTAAAGCATACAAGCACCTACAAACTCAAAAATGAAGGCATAGGGTACAACTTTTTTATATGACAGCCATTCCACAAGTTCCCGTATTTTATTCTGTTATATTCCATTATATTCTTAATATAAAATACACTCATATTAAGTACACCCATCTAGTACCGGGTCGTACCCCCCTTTGCCTCCAGAACAGCCTGAATTATTTGGGACATTCTACAAGGTGTCGGAAACATTCCACAGGAATGTTGGTCCACGCGATGGCATCACCCAGCTGCAGATTGGACAGCGGTACATTCATGCTGCGAACAGCCCGTTCCATCTCATCCTGCGCAGGCCACTCAAGTAAACTGAGCTCGCTGTCATGTTCCACGCAATGTTTTTCCACTCCTCATTTGTCCAGTGTTGGTGATTGTGTGCCCACTAGAGCCGCTTCTTCTTATTTTTAGCTGATAGGAGTGGAACCCGGTGTGGTCATCTGCTGCAATAGCCCATCCATGACAAAGATCGACGAGTTGTGTGTTCCAAGATGCTGTTCTGCACACCACTGTTGTACTGCGCTGTTATTTGTCTGTTTGTGGGCCGCCTGTTAGCTCGCACGATTCTTTCCATTCTCCTTCAACCTGTCTCATCAACGAGCTGTTTTTGCCCACAGGCCTGCCGCTGACTGGATGTTTTTCATTTGTAGCACCATTCTAGGTAAACTCTAGACACTGTCATGCGTGAAAAGCCCAGGAGGGCAGACGTTTGTGAGATACTGGATCAGGTGCGCCTAGGTCACTCGTTTTCCCAATCTAACGTTCAATTGAACAGTAACTGAATGCCTCGATGCCTGTCTGCCGCCTTTATATAGCAAGCCACAGCCACATGACTCACTGTCTGTAGGGGCGATCCATTTTCGTCAACGGGGTGGTGTATCTAATAAAAATATATGTATGTTGACTGTGATCAGGGCAAGGGAATGTAAGTGTGTCTGTTTGAACAAAATAAACTATTGATTTCATTTGCATGCACAGTGAACACGAAGTTAAATGTCACAAAGAATGATCAGTAGTGAATCATTCTAATATTCAACTGCATAATCTCACTACTCATGTAACAGTATAACTTTAAACCGTCCCCTCGCGCGAACCAGGGACCCTCTGCACACATCAACAACGGTCGCCCACGAAGCATCGTTACCCATCGCTCCACAAAGGCCACGGCTCTTGCAGAGCAAGGGGAAACCCTACTTCAGGTCTCAGAGCAAGTGACGTAACCGATTGAAATGCTATTAGCGCGTACCCGCTAACTAGCTAGCCATTTCACATCCGTTACACTCACCCCCCTTTCAACCTCCTCCTTTTCCGCAGCAACCAGTGATCCGGGTCAACAGCATCAATGTAAAAGTATAACTTTAAACCGTCCCCTCGCCCCGGGCGCGAACCAGGGACCTTCTGCACACATCAACAACGGTCGCCCACGAAGCATCGTTACCCATCGCTCCACAAAGGCCACGGCCCTTGCAGAGCAAGGGGAAACCCTACTTCAGGTCTCAGAGCAAGTGACGTAACCGATTGAAATGCTATTAGCGCGTACCCGCTAACTAGCTAGCCATTTCACATCCGTTACACTCACATAGTCCACAGCGTCAACCTCCCCTTTAGTGCTCAAAACCATATTCATTATTTTCACATTTGTCCGTTGCTTGGCATGAGGATAGCAATCATCAGGCCATCCAGGAAGGAGACAGGCAGACAGAGGAAGAGAGAGCATGGACACTTTTCACAAGACACCCAGTTTTGTCAGGGTCATCATTGGTAACACTAACATGTTCCTGCACGATTCTGTATCTTTTACTAAACTGCATCACCTAGGTGAGGAATAATGACAGCAAAGTAAATGATACACTTGTTACCTAGCATTTACATAGAAATGACATGGTGAAATAGTAACTAATAGCTACTGTTATTATGATTGGTGTATCGCCAGATTCCCCCTCTTGAATATTTAAAGTCTATGTATCCACCTTTTAGAATGTGGTACACCTTATGAAGGTCGTCATCGTAGGCAGCTTGGCAAATGGGCTGCGGAGATGAGCAAATGGTTGAGTATAGAGTGAGTTCATAAACAAGTGAATGCATTTGTATGTATTGTAAATCAATGCATGTTGATTTGTCTTGATTTCACACCTGGGTCAAGGGTTTATTGAAGGATAAACAGATAAACAATGAAACGATGCCAACAACAAATACTCTAAGTGGGCCTACTGCTGTAATCAGACCAAGCCCTTTTGTGGCCAAGAACCATATGCCATATGAGCATCTTAAAAGGTCATTTCTGTCTCAGTTCAGTTATAGCCGTGAGACAGCCAGCCCCACTTTAGGTCACACCCTTTAAAAACATAAATTACACCTGAGTGCAGTCAAATACAGACCATCTCTGGTTTCTGTCAGATGGCTAGGGAAATTCCATAGCCTATACAGATGCCATATCTTAATTTGATAATCGTGTTGTTGCACACTTGTAGTGTATTTGAGGTTTAAAAAGGCTTTTAAAGTTAACAATTTCCACTTTAAAATCTAATGAAAAATGTATCAACCCCTACAAAAAATGTCCATTAAGTATAATCTACATAATAATTTACATTTCCTGTTGCTGCAGGATTATTTTCCTGCTGTAGCAAACTGTCTCAAATGAATATCCTATATATATGTATGTGTACAGCCAACACTTCCTAATTAACAAGACAATACATCTGTGGGAGACCCCAAGTCATGAAGAGCATTCTGCACCCACTGTCACTGTCAATGGACCACCAAACCACAGAGAAGAAAAATAAATATATGATTTCCCTCACCTGGTCCAAGAAAACAACTATACCAACCCACTACTCCTAGTAGGCTATTAGATTATGTGATGAATAGAACAATTAAAAAAGCTGTGATGGAAGTCTGTCTGGTAGGCCTATTATTATGAACAGTGTTATTTCCTTGTTTTTTCTGTAAGTGTAGGCTACTATTTATCCTATTAAACATGCAAATAATTACATACAGTGCTTTCAGAAATTATTCAAACATCTTGACTTTTTCCACATTTTGTTACGTTACAGCCTTATTCCAAAATAGATTTTTTTTAAATTACAAAATCAGCAATCTACACACAATAACGCATAATAATTTTTTGTTTTGTTTTGCAAA
This sequence comes from Salvelinus namaycush, assembly GCF_016432855.1. Classification (NCBI taxonomy): domain Eukaryota; kingdom Metazoa; phylum Chordata; class Actinopteri; order Salmoniformes; family Salmonidae; genus Salvelinus; species Salvelinus namaycush. The sequence continues at coordinate 27,762,653 of NC_052341.1, forward strand.
TGTATTAAAAAATAAAAACAGAAATACCTTATATACATAAGTATTCAGACACTTTGCTATGAGACTGGAAATTGAGCTCAGGTGCGTCCTCTTTCCATTGATCATCCTTGAGATTTCTACACCTTGTTTGGTCCACCTGTGGTAAATTCAATTGATTGGACATGATTTGGAAAGGCACACACCAGTTTATATAAGGTCCCACACTTGACAGTGCATGTCAGAGCAAAAACCAAGCCATGAGGTCGAAGGAATTGTCCGTAGAGCTCCGAGACAGGAGTGTGTTGAGGAACAGATCTGGGGAAGGGTACCAAAATGTTTGCAGCATTGAAGGTCCCCAAGAACACAGTGGCCTCCATCATTCTTAAATGGAAGACGTTTGGAACCACCAAGACTCTTCCTTTGTACCACAAACTGAGCAATCGGGGGAGAAGGGCCTTGGTCAGGGAGATGACCAAGAACCCGATGGTCACTGACAGAGCTCTAGAATTCTTCTATGGAAATGGGAGAACTTTCCAGGACAACCATCTCTGAAGCACTCCACCAATCAGGCCTTTGTGGTAGAATGACCAGATGGAAACCACTTCTCAGTGGGCACTGGTCTGACGAAACCAAGATGGAACTCTTTGGCCTGAATGCCAAGCGTCACGTCTGGAGGAAACCTGGCCCCATCCCTACGGTGAAGCATGGTGGTGGCAGAATCATGCTGTGGGGATGTTTCGGGCGGCAGGGACTGGGAGACTACTCAGGATCGAGGCAAAGATCAACAGAGCAAAGTACAGAGATCCTCGATGAAAACCTGCTCCAGAGCACTAAGGACCTCAGACTGGGTCAAAGGTTCACCTTCCAACAGGACAACAACCCTAAACACACAGCCAAGACAACGCAGGAGTGGCTTTGGGACAAGTCTCTGAATGTCCTTGAGTGGCCAGCCAGAGCCCGGACTTAAACCTGATCGAACATCTCTGGAGAGACCTGAAAATAGCTGTGCATTAATGCTCCCCATCCAACCTTACATAGCTTGAGAGGATCTACAGAGAAGAATGGAAGAAACTCCCCTAATACAGGTGTGCCAAGCTTGTAGCGTCATACCCAAGAAGACTCAAGGCTGTAATCTCTGCCAAGGTGCTTCAACAAAGTACTGAGTAAAGGGTCTGAATACTTATGTAAATGTAATATTTCAGTTTTTTATTTTAAATAAGTTAGCAAAAAAACAAAACATGTGCTTTGTCATTATGGTGTATTGTCTGTAGATTGATGAGGGGAAAAAAACGATTTTATCAATTTTAGAATAAGGCTAAAAAATCATTTTGAACTATCATCCAACTTGGAATTCCATTTCGGAAGCTCAGGCATCTTTCGAGAGCTCCGACTTTCCGACCTGAAAATCACTTACGTGTTTCCTAGGCTAATATTTCCACAGCCAACTTCTTCATTTTTAATTTAGGCCTATGCACCTCACGGGCCACTGCTCATTTTCAACATCTAGTCCTACACCCAAAGTAGGCTAACACATTTAGGGTGTGGTTTGTTGGATTATTTAATGATTCGGATTATTATTTTTTTCAGCTGTGTTTAATGACGGTTTTCACGAAGATACATTTGCCTACACAAACTGTATTAGGCTAAAGTTGGTCTATTGCGATGCTAATTTTAAGAAGTCAGAATAGGCAACAAGTGTGAGTAAGCATTTTGCATTAAGGTAAGACATGGCACAACATCACCATGCAAAGGGTGGGGTTTATCATTGTGCCACATATGTTCATTAGAATAGAGATAAATGATACATCTGGAAAGCCATGCAGTAATCATGAACGTGGGCATGATGATGTTACAGGTCCTCAATTCATCCAGAGTGAACCACACTTGAATTATTCAAATCTTAATTCAATTTAGCTGGATCGTCTTTTAAATAGGCTCATGTTGTTTACACACAGCTCCCATCACAGCACATACATTTTTTGGAGAAAGCGCACGTGTAGTTGCCGAACGTTGCAGCTAGAAATGAACTGAATAGAGCCGATGTGATTCCTTATTGTACATGTCAGAGAGGCATATTTGTTCTAAAGAGCCTATTTCTATCTGAACGTTCCAAAACGCCCAGCAGGTACCGCAATGTAGCCTACGCCCTCTGGCGAAGGAGTTTGATTATTACACCACACTTATTTCCAATGCACCCTATTTTAATCAGAATCATATCTGGTGACAATTCCGAATGCACTGTTGAGTAATTGTATGTCCGAAATCAATTTTTTTTCTATAAGCTTAATTATTGGACAAATTGTAATGAAATAGCTTCTTGTTGGTCATTCTGTAGATGTTTGTATTTCTTTTTTCAACCCCACGTTTTTATGATGGCATTGTGTCAAGCGCCCCTGTGGTGTGTGCGCCATGAATAACCTTATGAATTTACAGGATGCAAATGCTGTTGCCAGTGTCGAAGCTGTAGGGCATTTTCTCTTTTGTCCAGTAGTGGATTTTCCTCCACCCCGTGTAGTAGGACACATCCCTTCATAGCGACCACGGCTGCTGTCACCAACACCACAGCGCCGATGCTATCATAGGAGGACTGGATGACAATCTCTTTCGCCTATTAGGACATTGGATTTGAAAGACAGCTATCAGCCATTTTATCGTCGGTAAACTTACGCTCTTTCTATCCCTTTTCATTTTGAACAATGCCTTCATGAAGTAGGTTTACAAAAGCTAAATACGCCAGGTTTGGATAAGATAACAGTGGCTTTTATTGACGCCAGTTTCCTGCTTTCGCACTCAATTCTAGCGTGTGACGACAGGGATGCGGAGTTTGGGGAAAGCAAATAAACTGGGTCGCATTTTTAACTATTTACACGATTTATCAGTCTACTGCACGCTAAACTGTTACATCAAATAGTTTCTTTAATTTTCCAGAAACTACACGCAGTAGCCAGTGATTGTGTTTTTATTAGGGAGTGAGTATCATTCTTAAGCCCCCCCCCTTAAATTTCCTGATGTGGCAAAGCTGGTGAAATGACCAGAAATCGGTTTTAAATCACAAACAAGAGGTCGAATAGAAGGTCCTATATTGCTACATGGAATCTGGAACTACAAATTCAGTGTAGATAAAGTGATGATCGATGTTATTGTACAGATACAATGTTGCTGATGGGCCACATTCCCAATGTTGACATGTAGGCAGTGATTTTCTCATTTTGTTGACACATGGCTATCAAAAGAAGTTGTACTACTAGCTAGTGCCAGGTGCATCAGCTTACCAAAGCATACAGGAAGCACACAGACAAGTCTCAGTTTGAGAGAGGTAAGTTACAATGTTCATTCAATGTTTCATTTAGTTTCATATGAATAGTTACCTACTTTCTATGTATATAAATTCACTGTGACTTTTGTTATTAAAATAATGCTATGCTACTGTTATAATGGGTATTAGTTAAGATAATGGTCCATTATATCAGTAGTCTAACTAATACGGTGACTCAAATATAGTAGGCTGCCCTACAATGCAAGCACATGCCATAAACCATTTTTTTGTTTCCTGAATCTGTAAGTCATATCTTAAAATAGCCTACCATTTTTGAATGGTGCATTTATTGTGCAAATTCAATTGAAGGAAAGACTCAAATCATTTTGATGGAAATACAGGTTCATTCAGAAAATGGGACATGTCAATAAAATGTGTTCCGTTGACTTGACATCTTAGGTATGTTGTAAAACAACTTTTAGCTTTCTATGCCTTTCCATTCTCAAGGAACATTTTAATTATGTTGGTTCGTTGTCCTTACTGTACTGTATCATAGAAAATAGTACTAACAGAGTAGAACACTCCTGATTGGGTCTTTCTCACAACTCACATTTGACCAAAAAAAGCATAGTTTTTCCGGAAATATCATTTTTCACGAAATATCCTCCTTAAATCACTGAGATTAGGATCTGTACTTATCTATTTCATAATTATTATACATTTTACCACAATCAATGCAAAAATTCTCATTATTGCAATAGTTTAAAAGTCCCAAAAAGTAATAAACACATTTTTTTTGTACCCCCTTTTTCTCCGCTATTTCGATTTTGTCTTCTCGCTTTAACTCCCCAATGGGCTCGGGAGGCAAAGGTCGAGTCATGCGTCCTCCAAAATATGACTTGCCAAACCGCGCTTTTTAACACCCGCCCGGAAGCCAGACGCGCCAATGTGTCAGAGGAAACACCGTTCAACTGACGACCGAGGTCAGGCTGCAGGCACTCGGCCTGCAATAAGGAGTAGCTAGAGCGTGATGAGCCAAGTAAAGCCCCCCCGGCCAGGCAAAACACATTTTTCACAAAAATTACCCCAAAAAACACAAGAAATGGATGATCAAGCTTTTTAAAGTTTCTAAAACAATACATGTATTACTAGTGAGAAGCAATGTGGTATGTTGTTTAAGTACATTTTTGTGAACTGAGTCTTTTAAACAAAATATCACAGATGAGACAAAACTGTTCACCTGTCCCTTTAAGGGCGGGATGTTACCGTGGTAATGCGACTCGAGTCATGTTTGTGCCTGTGAGATTGAGAGTCTGACTAGTAGCTACATTGTCTTCTCATCCCTAACATTTGAAACTCATAACTTTGAAAAACAACCTAGTTTGTGAACAAAACAATGTAAATAGCCAAGAAACACAAGGACAAAGTCTCACTTAAGTAGACTTTCGTTTCAAGTAAATTAGACCAACTTTTATACCCGTGCCAGCGCTACTAAAAATAAAATATTCACTCAGTTCATCAGGTGTGCCACAGCCCCCAGCCAGGCAGTGTTGCAGCGCTGTGTGGGTTAAAGACGCTGCATGATCAATCTGACATCTGTATGGGCCTTGCAGCATTTACGATGATATGGCCTCTGCACGAGTCAGGGCATTCATACTTCTTGCGCTCCACCGAGAAACGCAGAGCTGTTGTTTAGGAAGTGAGTTTGTGTTTATACAGGACCTCTCGCCCTCACCTTCCAACCAATCATGTCAATGCGGAGCTGTACTGAGCCCTCCACGCTCTACATTTTTTTAGAAGTGCATGGCGATGTGGTACGGAGCTCAATTTGGCCTCTGCGTGCCATACTGGCGCCTCCGACCACGTTTTCAGATCAAGCATAAATTGTCTCTTACCTGCCAATGCCAAAATCTACCTTAATTTGACTGGTGGTGGGTGTTTATTTTAGGCCCTGTTAAAAACGAACTTGTCATTTAGAAAACAGCCTATGTGGGGTTAATATGAGTCAGTAACATCTATTCTACTGTCAAAATGTACTACAAAGTGTAAATAGGATAATTTTGTTCATAAAATCAGTCTTGTCCAAAACAGAGTTTTGTGAGACTTGTGGTCATTACTGCATCACAACGTAAATGAAGGTTGGGTTTGTTTCAACCCTACCCACATGCCCACAGCTGGCAGCAGCAAGTAATCATAAATTCGGAGTGCAGCTGCTCCTGACCAGATCAAAATGCCTGTGGTAAATTTGGGTTGACTTTGGATAGCCATATAAGGCTATTTTGGGACCATCTGTAAATTACACAACGTACATGGGATAATATGTTAAAATTCCAACAGCTCCAAATTTCAATGACTTAAAGACCTCAAACCTACTATACATTGTAGAAATGTATTTACAAATTGAAAGTGTTTCATGAGAAGTTGTGCAACATAAAAATATTGTCTCATTTGCATTGTGTAGTTTATTGATGATTTATTTATTAACTAGCCGGAGATAGGCTATCCAAAGTGAAACCAATTTTGCCAACCTCTCACATCAGCTGGAAAAAATTATTTGCCTAACTCTTTCCACCTGCGGACACGAGACACCAACATTAAACCACACCCCGAAACCAACTCACATTTGAAATCAGTAATGGGCACTAGCATTTCTTAATGAACTAAATCTAAAACGAGGCCAAATCAGGAATGCAGTCGCCCTTTAATGCAATTGACTAAAATATCCCTTACTTCAGTGTAAGTATAAGTGCTGTAATTACATGCATGTTTTTTCAAAAGTCAAAAGTGGATTTGAACGTAACACAGTGACTGTAAAAAAAAAATATATATATATATTATACAGTACCAGTCAAACGTTTGGACACACCTACTCATTCCAGGGTTTTTCTTTATTTTTACTATATTCTACATTGTAGAATAATAGTGAAGACATCAAAACTATGAAATAACACATCATGTAGTAACCAAAAAAGTGTTAAACAAATCTAAATCTATTTTATATTTGAGATTCTTCAAAATAGCCACCCTTTGCCTTGGTGACAGCTGTACAGGTAATATTAGCTTTGTGTAATAGGATTTGGATATTTGTGGTTGTAAGGTATTTTAGATGTATTTCCGAATTGAGTGTGAATGCAAACAGCACAACACATTATGCCTATAAAGTACCTAAATATGTGAGATACTGTCTTGGGATATCAAACAACAGTATAGGTAAGTGTGAAAACAGGTACACGTGTCAAAATGGGGGATATACTGGTGGGGTTGCTCTTTGCTGAAACATTAACTGCCGATTGTGGTTTAAAGTAAGTTAAATGTTTTTTATACACCCCGTATTTCTTGACAAACCTTACTTAATCAAATAACTGTTCTTTTACAAAAAATCTGTACAATCAGTTTATTAAGGAGTGGTCCTAGTAAATAAATAAAGTTACCAACACAGCCCCCCCATTGACTATACATTAGAATTAGCTTATTATCATTACTGAAATTACTGTTATCATTACCAAAACGGACCTAAATATGATGTGGTAATGAGAAATGTGTGTATCGGTTATGAGAGGCACATAGCTCAATTTTCATATTATAGGAGACAGCAATTATGAGTCAGCAAACAATTGACCACATCTCTAAAGCCCATTCATGCCAACATTCTGGTAAGGTAATGGTTCTCTGACATTTTACCAATTTTTGCTTTTTAGCCGTTTCGGTAATGAGAAGGCCAAGTGGGGTAAATGGGGTGTTTGAGAAAAATAACCTCATTCTGAAGGCAAACAAGCAAATAAAGTAATGAACTTGTGCTCATCTAAGGACAACTCCTCTAGATCAGTGGTTCCCAAACTTTTTATAGTCCCGTACCCGTTCAAACATTCAACCTCCAGCTGCATACCCCCTCTAGCACCAGGGCCAGTGCACTCTCAAATGTTGTTTTTTGCCATCATTGTAATCCTGCCACACACACACACTATACGATACATTTTATTAAACATAAGAATGAGTGTGAGTTTTTGTCACAACCCAGCTCGTGGGAAGTGATAAAGAGCTCTTATAGGACCAGGGCACAAATAATAATAATCAATAATTTTGCCCTTTATTTAAACACCATACAAATATAACACAGTATTTGTTCATCAAAAATTGTGAATAACTCACCACAGGTTAATGAGGAGGGTGTGCTTGAAAGGATGCACATAACTCTGCAGTGTTGGGTTGTATTGGAGTCTCAGTCTTTAATCATGTTCCACACACAGTCTGTGCCTGTATTTAGTTTTCATGCTAGTGGTTGCAAAGTGCATCAGTGTCTTAACAGCCGATTTGCCAAGGCAGGATACTCTGAGCGCAGCCCAATCCAGAAACCTGGCAGTGGCGTCTGATTAAATAACATTTTCACAGTACCGCAGGTTGCAATTTCGATGAGGCTCTCTTGTTCAGATATCGTAAGTGGACTGGAGGCAGGGCATGAAAGGGATAACGAATCCAGTTGTTTGTGTCATCCATTTCGGGAAAGTACCTGCGTAATTGCGCACCCAACTCACTCAGGTGCTTCGCTATATCACATTTGACATTGTCCGTAAGCTTGAGTTCATTTGCTCACACCTGTGTGTTGTTCTTGTTAATGCAGACAGAGAAGAGCTTCAACCTCTTAATCATAGCCTCAATTTTGTCCCGCACATTGAATATAGTTGCAGAGAGTTCCTGTAATCCTAGATAAAGATCATTCAGGAGAGAAAAACTTCACCCAGATAGGCCAGTCATGTGAGAAACTCGTCATCATGCAAGCGGTCAGACAAGTGAAAATTATGGTCAGTAAAGAGGACTTTAAATTCGTCTCTCAATTGCCCCTTGATAACAAGCGCACTTCTGTATGTTGTAAAAGCGTTACATGGCCATATCATTGCATAGTGCAGAAAATACCCAAGAGTTCAGGGGCCTTGTTTTAACAAAGGGCACCATTTTCACTGTAGTGTCCAAAACGTATTTCAAGCTGTCAGGCATTACCTTGGCAGCAAGAGCCTCTCGGTGGATGCTGCAGTCTACCCAAGTGGCGTCGGGAGCAACTGCTTGGACGCGCGTCACCACTCCACTATGTCTCCCTGTCATGGCTTTTGCAGCATCAGTACAGATACCAGCACATCTTGACCACCAAAGTCCATTTGGTTGTCCAGCTGTCCAGTACTTAAAAATATCCTCTCCTGTTGTCCTGGTTTCCAGTGGTTTGCAGAAGAGGATGTCTTCCTTAATTGACCACCCATAAACGTAACGGACATATACCAGGAGCTGTGCCAGGCCCGCCACGTCTGTTGACTCATCCAGCTGTAACGCATAGAATTCACTGGCTTGTATGCGAAGCAGTAATTGTTTCAAAACATCTCCTGCCATGTCACTTATGCGTCGTGAAACAGTGTTGTTTGATGGAGACATTGTATTGTTTTTTTGGCTTTTCCCCCAACATTGTCCCAGCCATATCCGTGGCAGCAGGAAGAATTAAGTCCTCCACACTAGTATGGGGCTTGTCTGTCCTAGCCACTCGGTAGCTCACCATATAAGACACTTCTAGCCCCTTCTTATTAATGGTATCTGTTGCTTTTATACATGTCTTACTACTCGAAGTCGTCTTAATTCTCACTCAAAAAAACCCTGTGGCTTATTTTTCAAATTGGCATGTTTTGTTTCTGAATGTCTGCGCAAGAGTGAAGGTTTCATCGAGTTGTGAGATAGTACTTTTGAACATATAACACACTGTGGCTGAGGAAAGGCACTACTCCCAATATAAGGGAACCACAAATCAACGTAGTTCTCATCATATTTGCGCCTCTTTGAAGGCCCAATGTCCCTGTCTGTTTTTTCGGTGCTTTCCCAGGAAAGGGGGCAGTAGCTCTTTGGCTGCATCCAATTCACAACTGTCAGTGTCCATGCTAGCTAGGCTAACAACAAATGTAGAATTATTGATGCTATCATTGGATGTGCTTGAGGAAGCAGAACAACTTGTGTCATCGACAGGTGCAGGTGTAGTACTGCTGGTAGTAGCAGTACTACCAGTAGAGCTTGTATGTGTCTATAAATGGATTGTTTGAAAATGTGAAGAATCCTTTTTTATTTTATTATGTGAATCACATTTTTATTTGGCGTACCCCCGACGGCATTGCGCGTACCCCAGTTTGGGAATACCTGCTTTAGATGATGCATCATGCATGGGTGAATACAACTTTATTTAAAAACGAATTGTTTTTACAGTGTTACGTAATTAGGCACGTCTACAGACACTGTGTTGTTACATAATACATCTAACAGTTTAATGTAAAATTCAACTAAAATACAATTTTTGTGAGTTAAGGACAAACTACAGCAACATATTTTGTTTAATTAAAATATGTTAGGCTTTCTAAAGTAAAATTGACCCGAGAATTTAATCCAGACACATTTCGGGTAATGAGAATTTTGGGTGAGAATGTACAAAATGCAGGCTAAAATATTGTACATTTATTGAAAATAAGACACATTGCCAAAAACTAGAAATCTAGTTGATTTTTCATGCATTAAGTTAGTCATGCTGTGTTCATGATCTGTGAGTGACTGAAGGCTTTCATGTCTCCTGTAATTGTATTTGAATCAGTGAATGTCGTTCCCATCTGCTTGAGCATTACTGCTTCTTGCAGAGAAAGTAAGAATCCAAAGTTTGAAAGTAGGAATCCAAACACATGAATGGTGAAATTTTCCATATTCATCATCTCCAGCAAAACCCCAATGTCAATGTACAGTCGTGGCCAAAAGTTTTGAGAATGACACAAATATTAATTTTCAAAGTCTGCTGCCTTGAGTTGTGTGATGGCAATTTGCATATACTCCAGAATGTTATGAAGAGTGATCAGATGAATTGCAATTAATTGCAAAGTCTCTCTTTGCCATGCAAATGAACTGAATCCCCCAAAAACATTTCCACTGCATTTCAGCCCTGCCACGAAAGGACCAGCTGACATCATGTCAGTGATTCTCTCGTTAACACAGGTGTGAGTGTTGACGAGGACAAGGCTGGAGATCAGTCTGTCATGCTGATTGAGTTCGAATAACAGACTGGAAGCTTCAAAAGGAGGGTGGTGCTTGGAATCATTGTTCTTCCCTGTCAATCATGGTTACCTGCAAGGAAACATGTGCCGTCATAATTTGCTTTGCACAAAAAGGGCTTCACAGGCAAGGATATTGCTGCCAGTAAGATTGCATCTAAATCAACCATTTATCGGATCATCAAGAACTTCAAGGAGAGCGGTTCAATTGTTGTGAAGAAGGCTTCAGGGCACCCAAGAAAGTCCAGCAAGCGCCAGGACTGTCTCCTAAAGTTGATTCAGCTGCGGGCTCGGGGCACCACCAGTACAGAGCTTGCTCAAGAATGGCAGCAGACAGGTGTGAGTGCATCTGCACGGGTGAATACAGTGAGGCGAAGACTTTTGGAGGATGGCCTGGTGTCAAGAAGGGCAGCAAAGAAGCCACTTCTCTCCAGGAAAAACATCAGGGACAGACTGATATTCTGCAAAAGGTACAGGGATTGGACTACTGAGGACTGGGGTAAAGTCATTTTCTCTGATGAATCCCCTTTCCGATTGTTTGGGGCATACCATCAGTCCTGTGTCATGCCAACATTAAAGCATCCTGAGACCATTCATGTGTGGGGTTGCTTCTCAGCCAAGGGAGGGGGCTCACTCACAATTTTGCCTAAGAACACAGCCATGAATAAAGAATGGTACCTACACATCCTCCGAGAGCAACTTCTCCCAACCATCCAGGAACAGTTTGGTGACGAACAATGCCTTTTCCAGCCTGATGGAGCACCTTGCCATAAGGCAAAAGTGATAACTAAGTGGCTCGGGGAACAAATATTTTGGGTCCATGGCTCCCAGACCTTAACTCCCCAGACCTTAATCCCATTGAGAACTTGTGGTCAATCCTCAAGAGGAGGGTGGACAAACAAAAACTCACAAATTCTGACAAACTCCAAGCATTGATTATGCATGAATGGGATGCCATCAGTCAGGATGTGGCCCAGAAGTTAATTGACAGCATGCCAGGGCGGATTGCAGAGGTCTTGAAAAAGAAGGGTCAACACTGCAAATATTGACTCTTTGCATCAATTTCATGTAATTCTCAATAGAAGCCTTTGACACGTATGAAATGCTTGTAATTATACTTCAGTATTCCATAGTAACATCTGACAAAAATATCTAAAGACACTGAAGCAGAAAACTTTGTGAAAATTAATATTTGTGTCATTCTCAAAACTTTTGGCCACGACTGTACACTACCGTTCAAAAGTTTGGGGTGAAAATATTTCAGAATTCTAACCACCTTTTTAAAAATATATTATTAAATACAGTTATTAACTGCAGAAATATGGTAATTTTACAGTCACTGACTTGAAGTAGTTTTTTTCCCCCTTCACATTAAAGTCAGCCTCAAGCAGTGTTAATTACATCTAGATTTCACACCATGTTCCCATTTTGTACTGTACACGATGGGTTTCCAAGGCAGCATCAAGCAGACTATCACTGCATATCACTGAGGAATGGAAAGGGTTTGAATGTATGGCAACATCTTGCTTTTCAATCTGTTGCAGTATCATAGTAATATTTGGATTGAAGAATAGAGGGAACCCAGATGATTAAATGCACTGCTGAAATATGCTAATTGACCAAGCTAGATAAAGCCCCATCAAGGATTTCATCTCAGCAAAATATGTCCATGACTCACCCTATTTTGCTGCTTGGTTACAAGCTGTCATAGCAACAGTAGCACATTTTCTGGGAGGCATGTTGAGCTATTTTGAAAAACCTGTTAGAATTTGATTGAGAGGCTGCTTTTGGAAGCTCTTGTGCTATGAAACAACAGAGAAACTATACGGCTGAAAAAGCGAAACAAATCCAATAGCCATACTTGTCATTCAAGTCAGGTTATAAGCCAAGCTCTTGACCATTTATATGACTACTACCGAGGGTAAGCTGTCTCTGTGGACAACATGAATGTGTCTCTCTCAGTGAGAGGTAACCTTATCGATCCAATGGTAATCATTACACAGCAGAGTCATGGCCATTAGCCAAGCTAAGGTTTCGCTCCTCTCGTCTCCAGTGGGCTATAATCTTGGGAGATGACAGATGGACACATTGGGAAGATTGGAACCTGTGACCCTGCAGTCTAAAGACACCATGGAGCAAGGCTTCAGCTTCAGCACACTGGTGAGTCTTGTCAGTCAGCGGTGAGGGTACTTAGGGTGGGGGGGGGGGGGTTAGGCAGGGAGGGGTGAGCTGTGTGTGGAGTGGGATAGGTAGAGGAAGAGGCAGTGTGAAAGGAGGAGCTAGAGGGCTCTTGTCATGGTAATCGAAGGATTCAAGGTTAGTATAGGAAGGCTGATGGAAGGCTGGGGTGAATTGAGTTTACTCTGTAGAGGATGTTTATGAGGGTCTGGGAAGGCGTGTGTGTGGGCTGTATTGACTTCTTCTGTAGAGTGGGGGGGGGGGGGGGGGGAGTGGGAATGGGTTAGTGGGTCTGGGGTGGTCCACTCCAACATTTTCCTCTGACTCACTCCCATTAGTATTCCCACTGCAGCTGCTTTGTCATTCAGACTCATCTCTCCATTCAGGGCCATCCCTCCATCCTGCGTTGGGAGAGATGGATGGAAGGAGAGAAGGAGGGATAGAGCGGATGTTAGCCTCTTCAGACTTTACTTCCGCTGCTCATGAATAGATGATTAGACAAAGGAGATGTTATTATCAAGCCCTCAAAAGAGAGAGTGCTCATGCCTGCTTCAACTGTCACTGCCAAAAGGATGTCTAAATTTGATACTTTGAGTGTCCAAACACTTCCCCCATTATTTTGCCCGTTATGTTCTGCGAGCAATGGTTCTGTCTGCAGTCTTCGTCAATTTCCCCCTGTGGAGTCCAGTAGAATCTTGATAAGACGCCCACATTCAGTAGTAACCTTATAGGAACTCTGCAGCAGCAGTGTCCAGTGTGTACTGTGCTGTGCTCATTAGTATGGTGCAGAGCAGGGCCGTTCAGGCCAAAGCGGGGGCTAGCATAGCAGCGGGCTCAGAGGGAGCAGGCTTCCGATCAGCTCCCCCCTCAATCCCCCCAACCCCCGCCCACTGAACCTGCACTGGCCGCCCTGTCCCAGTGAAGGATGAACAGTGATGATGTTGTCTGGTCATGTGACCACCTGGAGAGGGAGGGCTGGGAGACTACTGAGGGAGACAGCCCATGCTGATGCTAGCTGTTGTTTCAGAAGAAGCTACAGTAGTACTGCTGCTAGGGGTGATAGTGTTGCTGTGTCAGACTGTTGGCCTTAGGGTTTTTCTGGTACTGATGCAATGTTAGTGATAAATGTGTTGTTTTAGGCCCTGGGGTGTAGAAAGAGGTATTCTAATGCTGGTGTTGATAACCAGGTTGACTTAGTTCTATCCTAACCTTATCCATTAGTTGGGAAAATGCAATAATAGCCTTTGATCAGTTTCTAGGGACATCTACTACACTCCGATGCTTGTACTTTGACTCCTAAGTTGACCTCTATGACTGCTCTGCCCGTGTCCTCTCGGACTCTAACCCTGGTGTTTGAACGTTGATCTCTGATCCCGGTGGCCTTTGACCCCCAACAGAAGAAGCTGGCGGCCGAGCCGGACCACACGGACGTGAGCCTGACGGCGGCAGAGCGCGTGCGGGCCCTGAGCAAGATGGGCTGCAGCATCGAGATCAACGAAGAGATCACGCCACGCCGCTACTTCCGGTCCGGGGTGGAGATGGAGCACATGGCCGCCGTGTACCTGGAGGAGGGCAGCCTGGAGAATGCCTACGTCCTCTACAACAAGTTCATCACGTAAGGAGAGAGAGAGAGTATCTTATACCTGTGTCTAGACTAGGGCCAATGATAGCCCAAAGGTATGCTAGTACTACACTCTATGTCCAATGTACTAATGGCAGATCAAGTACAGTATCTGATGATTAATGCACTACTGTAATCTGTCTAACCACCCACTATCTCTCTGTTGTGTTCTAGTCTGTTTGTCGAGAAACTCCCCAGCCATCGAGACTACCAGCAGTGCAGTGTGCCTGAGAAACAGGTGATAATAAAGGTAAGCCCTTGGGCTTCTGTTTTAAGTGGACCCATGTGGTGCTCAGCCCTGCGGAAAGCTCATTAACATCAGGGCTTATTAGCCTGGCTGGAGGGATGGAGAGAGGTGTCGAGGGATGGAGAGAGGAGTGGCAGGGTGGTACGAGGGCCCTGTCTGTCTGGCTGAGTGGTAGGCTACTTAGTGGGTGCCTCATACTTAGTGGGGGGGGGGTTTCAGGTCTGCTTTGATTTAAGTGATGTATGTAAAGGTAAGCGAGTCCAAGGTCAGCTCAGGCACAGCACGAGTTTAGAAAGGGCTGTAGATAACCTTTTGTGGACAAACAATAGAAGCGCCACTACGATCTATTAAGAACTTTGAAATGGTAGATGAATGGCTCATCGTTTTTCTGTTCTTCATGTAATGATTTGGCCCACTCTTATTGACCATTGGAGCTGCAAAGTACCACGGCTAGTGGAAGAAAGTAAGTCCCTGCCTGCACTCACACAGTTGATTTTATTCTCAGAAGTTGCAAGATGTCGCATTTCCGCGGAAAGATCAATTGAAGAAGCTCCTCCACGAGAAGTACAACAAGGAACATACAGAGTATCTCAAAAGTCAGGTAAGGTTTAGCACCCAAACCTTTCGTGACATTCCTTGAGATTAGCTAGGAGACTGGCTGGGAGCACAATGTGTGGCTCTAAGCCCAGTGCTAGTGTGCAACGCCTGTTCATATTAGTTACAGTGTGGTATTTGTATCACTTGTTCGGCGAATGTGAATGCTTCAATGCAGCAGTTTGTAGTTACATTTGTAGTTTGCGATAAGTAGTGACGAGGTATGTTAGGAGTAAGATCATGTATATATCAACAAATTGTACTAATATTAAAATGGCACAGATCTGAAGTGTGTCTGCATCTTTGGTTTGTGCGTGCACGTGCGTGTTCATGTGTGCACTCGTTCGTATGCGTGTGCAGAGCCAGGCGGTGGTGGCGGATTGCTGCGGCCAGCAGCTGCAGAAGATGTCTCTGGTTGAGCAGGAGAGGCAGAGGGTGGCGCAGCTGCGCAGGATGCAGATGGAGTCGGAGCAGTTCCGCTACTTCGAGGACCAACTGCGCAGACAGGAGCTGGCCAATCGCAGAGACGAGGCGGTCGCTAAAGTGCCTGAACAAACGGACGGCTCCTGCCTGTCCCACTCCTCCAAGAACCATGTTCGTCTCGACCCAAACCGCAATAAACAGCTTCTCCCCAGCAGCAAGCCAGCAGCTACACTGGCTGGCGTACATAGTGAGTGTCCTGCTCCCATTAGTATATAACATCTAGGTTCTATATTTTCGATTGAGTGATTGTTACTCAGAGACTATCCATTAGTAAGGTAATGGGGAAGTCAATAATGAGGTATATTAATAGATGGTGTATATATTTGAGCTGGTTAGTCACTGTTGATGCATGTTTTTGTGTTGTATGAGCCACACTGATGGACATCCTGTTATTGTTGTTACACATACTGTGCTTAAGTGTGGTGTGTGTGTGTGTGTGTGTGTGTGTGTGTCCATACAGATCAACGGGTTGAGGGCCTGAGGCGGGTGGGCATTCCTAGAGACCTGACCTACAGGTTTTTACTGCTAGCCGACAGTAACACAGCCAGGGGAATAGAGACATGCGGGGTGCTCTGTGGAAAACTGGTAAGACATGCTCTGCTCTGCGCACAAACATTGATCGATTTTATTTGTCGACAAACTGCCAGTTTCTTTGGGGAAAGTCAAACTTGCCAGGCTGCTGTTTACCTTATCTAAGCAAACTGTCGGAGACACCATTTTTACTCAGTGCCGTTCCATCTGCAAACAATAGTTATGTCGAGTAGGAGGAGAGCGTTGCCAATGTAAGGTGTTCAAAGTTGATTGTAGTTGCTACAGTATTTGCTCTCATTTTATGATGTACTGTATGTCATGTGCATGCTTCAGATTGCTGTGTGTAGGTGGGTGTGCTAAATCCTGCAAAATAGCAATAACAGCACCTCAGTGCCAGTAGACTTATGCACAGTTATTAGCGACTATGTTGTGCATTGTAATGCATTAACTCATAGGAAGTGTTACCTTTGTCTCTTCCAGACTCAAAACGAGTTCATGCTGACCCATGTGGTGGTGCCCAAACAGTCAGCCGGCCCAGACTACTGTGATATGGAGAACGTGGAGGAGCTCTTTAGTTTCCAGGACCACCACAACCTACTAACTCTGGGCTGGATCCATGTGAGTCGACACTACACACACACCTCCACACATACAGTTGAAGTCGGAAGTTTGATACACCTTAGCCAAATACATTTAAACTGAGTTTTTCACAATTCCTGACATTTAATCCTAGTAAAAATCCCCTGTCTTAGGTCAGTTAGGATCACCACTTTATTTTAAGAATGAGAAATGTCAGAATAATAGTAGAGAGAATGATTTATTTCAGCTTTTATTTCTTTCATCACATTTCCAGTGTGTCAGAAGTTTACATACACTCAATTAGTATTTGGTAGCATTGCCATTAAATTGTTTAACTTTGGTCAAACTTTGTTGGAAAAATTACTTGTGTCATGCACAAAGTAGATGTCCTAACCGACTTGCCAAAACTATAATTTGTTAACAAGAAATTTGTGGAGTGGTTGAAAAACAAGTTGTAATGACTCCAACCTAAGTGTATGTAAACTTCCGACTTCAACTGTATGCGCAAGCGCACACACACATGTACACACACAGATGCACTCAAACATGCACATATACACATACATACACACTTATGCACTCACATACACACACACACGCACACACACACACACAGAACCATGTGCGCGCACACTTACCCACCCCCACCCTTTAATTTGCATAATCAAATATCACTATAGAAACCAGGTCCATTGGTTCAGATGTCAAAGTTAATCATAGACCTGCCTTCTGAGTCTGTGCCAGGGATGTTTCTAGGAGTTGAGGACATTGGGAGCTTAGCCCAAAACCAGAGGGGGCATCCTCCCCCGGAAGAAGACATTTTTTTATTTCAACAGCATAAATGCATCAATCTGGTACACTTTGAGATAAACATTGAGAGATTTACTAAAATATACGAATAATAGAGTACCAGTCAAAAGTTTGGACACACCTACTCATTCAAGGTTTTTTCTTTATTTTTACTATTTTCTACATTGTAGAAAATAAAATGATCCCTTATGGAAAAAAACATGTTTTCATGTGAAGTTAATGTGATAACGTGACAACATGTAAAGCAATTTGATAAAATTAAATCACATGTGAAGGGTTCCAAAAACACATCTTCACATGTGAAATCATGTGATTTTTCCAAATCAAATCTAACTTTATTTCTCACATGCGCCGAATACAACATGTGTAGACGTTACAGTTAAGTGCTTACTTACAAGCCCTTAACCAACAGTGCAGTTCAAGAAAGAGTTAAGAAAATATTTACCAAATAAACTAAAGTAAAAAATAATAAAAGTAACACTAAAATAACAATAACGAGGCTATATACAGGGGGTACTGGTACAGAGTCAATGTGCGGGGGTACAGGTTAGTCAAGGTAAGTTGTACATGTAGGTAGGGGTGAAGTGACCATGCATAGATAATAAACAGCAAGTAGCAGCAGTGTAAAAAATAAATGGGGGGGGTCAATGTAAATAATCCAGTGGCCATTTGGTTAATTGTTCAGCAGCCTTATGGCTTGGGGCTAGAAGCTGTTAAAGAGCCTTTTGGTCCTAGACTTGGCGCTCTGGTACCGTTTGCCGTGGGATAGCACATGTGAAATCATGTGGTTTTTCTGTAAGAGATAGCCAATCATAAGGAACAGAAATTGTCCCACTGAATTATATCAGCTGATGTGGAAGCAAGAAATTAAACAGAAAATCTCCTGAAGACAACAAAGTATAGCATAAATGTACCCAGGGCTACACTCTACCCAAATTATGTCTATGAATTTTTTCCCACTCAAATAAAACGTTTACTTTTGGGTTCACAATCTCTTATTTTCCATGTGCCATCTTAATCCAAATGTGTGCGTGTTCAGTTACAAGGTTGTTAGCTAAAAGGTAACATGACTGAACAGCTTGTTTGTTATAAAACAAATAGGCTAGTAAGCGGCCTGCGAGTAACCTAGTTTTAAAGCTGCCCGGGACATTTTATTTATCCAATACTTCCCGCGAATTCATAATAGAAAAAAAAAACAAGATACTGTACCTCCGGTAAAACGGATTGTATCTTTTTGAATGGTTTGGGCTACCGACACACGGTTTTCACTAAATTAATGATAAAACCATGACAGTCACAAAACTGAGCTCTTGCCTAGCGTGTAAGTGATGCGCCGTTTATGGAAACTTATATCAGACTTACAGCCTGCAATTTCGAAATTCTTTGACCATCAAAAGGTTTGGGACTTGACCAAAAACATTCAGGGCTGCAGCCCCGGGAGCCCAGGTCTAATAACTTCTAACATGGGAGTTATACAGTGGAGGGTCAGACTGAAATCTAGTTCCACTGATTTTGGGGAATAAACATAATCTGCAAATATCAGATATAACACCTAACATATTTCTGACACAGTTCCATTATCTCCAACCAACTCTTCTGTTGCTCTCCTCTGCCCTCAGACCCATCCCACCCAGACGGCCTTCCTGTCCAGTGTTGACCTGCATACACACGGCTCCTACCAGCTCATGCTGCCTGAAGCCATCGCCATCGTCTGCTCGCCCAAACACAACGAGTGAGTCCCTGTCCCTGTCTGCTAGAAGGAGTAAGCCTGCTGATGCTAACGCTAAAGAAAACCAATCCATGCAATGTGGGTGGTATCAAATAGTTTATTCAGTAGGGAGCAATGTTACCGGAAATGCGTGATGTAGAACCGACATGAGGATTCTCTGTGATGTGGAAGAATGGGTTGTGTCAGTTCTATACTTAACATCTCTATCTAATTCTACACAGCTCTAAATGTTCTACCTCACTGAATAAGCCTCAGGCATAAGTTCAGAACTCAGATGACTAACCTAATGTAGGCCTTACAGTTGCTTGGCTGGAAGACGCTCTAGTTTTACCAGATGAATGTCATGACTTCCTTTGGCCATGAGCCCTACTGTATATAGACAAGTCCTGTGTCTGTGGTCTGTGTGTTGCAGTACGGGAGTGTTCAGACTCACCAGCTCTGGGATGGGGGAGGTCGCTGGCTGCAGACTGAAGGGCTTTCACCCACACTCCAAGGACCCGCCGCTCTTTAGCGTAAGTAATACACACAGACATCCTCCCAGCAGACAGAGAGGCCTCACTGCCTCCGCAGCCTCCCTCTTATTCAGCACAGTCACAAATAGAGCTTGTGTGTATTATTGTGTGTGTGTGTGTGTGTGTGTGTGTGTGTGTGTGTGTGTTCATGTCGAATCCCCGAGCTGACAAGGTAAAAATCTGTCATTCTGCCCCTGAACAAGGCAGTTAACCCACTGTTCCCCGGTAGGCTGTCATTTTAAATAAGAATTTGTTCTTAACTGACTTGCCTAGTTAAATAAAGGTCAAATAAAAAATATGTCCCTCTATTCATGGTTGTGCTTCTCCACTGTTGTTGTTAGTTAACCTGAGAATTAAACAAGGCCTTTTCTATTTTCAGATCTGTAGGCATGTTGTTATAAAGGACTCGAAAACAACAGTGCTGGACCTCCGGTGACAGCGAGGGGAAGACAAGACACCCACAACCCTCACCATCACAAACTGGAACTCCTATTTATTTTTTTATTTAACCTTTATTTAACTAGGCAAGTCAGTTCAGAAAATATTCTTATTGACAATGACGGCCTACCGGGGGACAGTGGGTTAACTGCCTTGTTCAGGGGCAGAATGACAGCTTTTTACCTTGTCATCTCGGGGATTCGATCTAGCAACCTTTCGGTTACTGGCCCAACGCTCTAACCACTTAGGCTACCTGCCGCCCCATTTTTACCTTTGTTTACAATGAAGGCTTTTGTATTTTTTTTTTTTTTTTGAGATGAGCTACTGTGAATTGAAACTGCTTTGCAACACAATGATGTGAGCTATGGAATTGTTCTAATGGTGTTGTTTTATCAACTCTTTATCCACTTTAAGTATGGTTTTTTTTTGGGGGGGGGGGGGCTTTTTGATAGCTTGGCTTGACAATTTTGGCAGAGGGGAGTTTTTGAGGCAGAGAGTCTTTCTGCTTGTCAGATTTGATGTGAAATTCTCCAGAGAGAACTATTTTAGCACGCAGGCTTACTGTAAATGGCCTTAGGTGTTTCAGTGTGAGAACAACTGGCTGAGAATAAAGTGTGTGTGGGAGCAGGTGTGTGTGTTATATGAATGAATACATGAATGATAGTCTCCCATGACGGTATCCTTACCCTTAACTTTCTCGGTACAGGATACAACAGACAAGACTTGAGAGACACAATTATACAGTATTTACACAATTGGTTACATACGCAGATATTCAACAAATGAACAAACCTTTTTTTTTAAACGCAATATAAAATGGACTGATTGAATTGTGATGGCTCTATGTGGTTTAGGAAGTTTCATGTTGTCTTTTTAGTCTTAGTTATAATAGATTACATTTGGCCAGTTGGATTTTAGCCTTGACATTTTTGCATTATTTGTGAGTCTTGATTTATCTTGAAGTGCTGACCTAAAAGAAAAGCGTAACTCATCGAGGTGGAATGTCTTGTGCGGGGAGGAACAAACCGAAGTGCTCAAAGAATTATTGACTTAAGAAAGTATTCATACCCCTTGACTTCTTCAAAATATTGTTGTTACAGCCTGAATTCAAAATGGATTCAATAGATTTGTGTCACCCATCTATAAACAATACCCCATAATGACAAAGTGAAAACGGAAAAAAAATTGCGACGGTATTGAAAAAAATATATATCTAATTTACATAAGTATTCACAGAGCTGAGTCAATACTTTGTATCGCGATTTGTATCGCGATTACAGCTTTGTGTTGTCTTGGGTATGTCTGTATCACCTTTGCACATCTAGATTTGGGGATTTTCTCCCATTATTCCATGCAGAATTTCTCCAGCTCTGTTAAATTTGTTTTGGAGCGGCATTGAAAAGCAATCTTTCCACAAGTCTTTCCACAGATTTTCAATGGGATTCAAGTCTGGGCTTTAGCTGGGCCACTCAAGGACTTTCACATTCTTGTTCTGAAGCCATTCAAACGTTGCTTTGGCTGTATGCTTGGTGTCATTGTCCTGTTGGAATGTAAATCTTCACACCAGTCTAAGGTTGTTTGCACTCTGAAGCAGGTTTTCATCAAAGATTTTCCTGTATTTGGCTCCATTCATTGTTCCCTCTATCCTTACCAGTCTCCCAGTCCATGCCGCTGAAAAGCACCCCCATAGCATGATGCTGCCCCCATCATGCTTCACGGTAGGGCAGGTGTTAGACGGGTGATGAGCTGTGCCTGGTTTTCTCCAGACATAGCGCTTTGCATTCAGGCCAAGTTTGTCTCATCAGACCACAAAATATTTTGCCTTACGCTCTGAGTCGTTCACGTGCATTTTTGAACACTCCAAGGGCCTCATAACTGGCTTGTAAATTTTACACAGAATATCTGCATGCACCATTTCTGAAAAGGGCGCACACACAAAAATATTTAGAATTACAAACTTGCCACACTCCATATATACGCATGTTTCCCGTTATAAATCAGACCTGAAGTAAAATGTGCACATGAAGGAACATTATAACTCTGCCTGAAAAACACCAATCATTCACCTTTTATGGTGACAATAACTAAGTTATTTTCTGTATACTTTGGAAGTATTGGAATGCCCGTCCTACAGAAGGCTATATTGGTCTGCTAATACAGCACTAGTAAACGCGCAGTGCACTAGGTTTGTGGGGAGAATTATTATTACTATTTTCATACTATAGGCCTACTTACAGTGGTAGCCTATACACCTCTAAGCAAAAATATCAATTGTCTGTTCACCTGTTGAATTTTATTGTATGTTATAAAACGCGCTCACTTTCGGAAATTATAGCATATCTAATACTGGTGGTAGGCCTAATTAAATGAGAGCTGCGCACGGTAATTTGTTGTATGGCTACTTCGGGAATATGAATTCATCATGGCCAGAAAATCTGAGGAATTTACTCTGCAATGGTTATGATATATATATATATATATATTGTTTATAAATTTATATATTGTCTACTTGATGAATTTGACATTACCGTATTCAACGTTTTAGAATACAAAAAATAAAACAAATCGATTTTTGCTTTTCTCACTAACGGCAAGTGATAGCATCTGGTAATTGTATATTTAGCTACCCGATTTTGTTGTTCTTATGAATAAGACTTCTTATTTTCCAATAAGATGTCATATTTTCCTGCACAAGGCTAGTCTACTTTTGCCTTCTTGCCATACAATACCTCAACCACTAGAAACTGTGCATACGCATGGTCTAAAGTTTGCGAAAGGATAAGCACATTCTCACATTTTTTTTATAATTGCCAACCTTAGCGTGAAAACTGGCATTTTTGGGATTTTTTTGTGCATATAAAGTTTATAAATGAAGCCCCATGTGTGCTGTCATGTGCCTTTTTCTCAGGAGTGGCTTCCATCGGGCCACTCTCCTATAAAGCCCAGATTGGTGAAGTGCTGTAGAGACTGTTGTCCTTCTGGCAGGTTCTGACATCTCAGCCAAGAACTTTATATTTCTGTCAGAGTGGTCATTGGGTTCATAATCCTGTCCCTGACCAAGGTCCTTCTTGCCCGGTTGCTCAGTTTGGTAGTTCCATATGTTTGCAATTTCCCAATGATTTCAACACTCTAGAAATTGTTTTATACCCTTCCCCAGATATGCCTCATCACAATTCTATCTCAGAGATCTATGGACAGTTCCTTGGACTTCATGGTATAGTTTCTGCTCTGACATGCACTGTCAACTGTAAGACCTTCTATACCTTCTATAAATAATCTCCAAACAATTGAACTGGCCACAGGTGGACTCCAATCTAGTTGTAGTGACATCTCAAGGATGATCAAAAGAAATTGGATGCACCTGAGCTCAATTTGGAGTGTCATAGCAAAGGGGTGTGAATAATTATGCAAATGAGATATTTCTGTATCTGTTTTTGAATACATTTGCTACATTTCTAAAAACATGTTTTCACTTTGTCATTATGGGGTATTGTGTGTAGATGGGTGAGAGAAAAATATATATTTAATACATTTTAAATTCAGGCTGTAACACCAAAATGTGGAATAAGTCAAGGGGTATGAATACTTTCTGAAGGCACTGTATAAGTAAAGACGCATTAGACGCCTTATAAGAGGAGTATATTTTTGCCATCCCAAGGTCCTTGACTACACATAGCTCAGGTATAAGTTCACTTTCCACCCCCATGAAGCAGTTAACTAGCCTTGTCTCAGACCTGTTTATGCCGTCTTGCCAACTCATCAGTGTTTGGCTTGACAATGACCATGGAAGTTAGCGAAACAGCATAAACAGATCTGGGACAAGGCTATCTTTTAACCACCCCTCGCTGTAGAAAATGGAGCTGTCCTTTTTTCACCTTTGGCAGAAGCGGGCATGTATTTATTTACTCTGTACACGCCCTCACAGCAGTGCTGATAATGGCATTATCAGTTGTACAATGTGGTGTTGGACTATTGCTGCAGTGTGATTAACTGTCCCAGTGGTGCTGCACAAACATGTTATGTTGTAGTGGCTTTATGTTTGGCAATGTGAAAGACAACCAGTCAATGCAGTGACTCTACCACACTTTTCCACTGCCATTTTGGTAATAAAATACACACTGCGTTATCTCCTTGTCCAAGTTGTTGTTTTAACTGCACTTCATGTGTTGTCAAATGTAGTTGTTCTGCGTTTTTCCCCAAATGAACAGAACCATGTCATCAAGGGAAAGGAATGAGTGAAAACAGGTTATCAAGACAGGACCAGAAATCCAGTTCCTCTGCAATCCATGGCATGAAGTATGTCAGTGTAATTATTTTGTTTGAGAATTAACAAAGGCAATCTCCTGAAAGGATGAACCAGGAAATTGTTTTTTTACCAACAGGTATTCTGTTGTAGTTCATTTTCGGAGAATGTAGGGTAGCAGTGACGCATAGATTCTGGTGTCTTTTGTATAAAAAGAAGAGTAACTGAAAATGTGGCTAGATGCAGCAGTAGTTATAGTAATTCTATTAGAAACACTTGTAATAGAAATGTATGAGCCAGAGACCCTTGTATGAGAGCTTTATTCCTTCCTTGGGTGTTCATTCATGTTCACATGGATCTTTACAAACAGATGGTTGAAGCTTTCAGCAGTGATCTGAGCCATGCGAGAGACCACATCCAGGGATGAAATACTGAACAAAGTGAACAAAAGAGGGAGAATGCTAGCTCTGTGGAACAGATTCAGCCTCTTCTACTTCATTCTATTGCCACTGCTGGAATCTATATACACTCGCCCAGGAATGGCCCCAAAGATTTATATCAGCTGCACATTCAAGCTTAATTCATTCAACAACAAAAAAACATAACCAACCAATAACATAACATTCACTCAGGGGTGGGCAGTGCAAAGATAGAAACACGGGAGGGTAAATAGGGGACACATTCACAGTTTACAGGCAAAAGAACGAGAGCAGAAATTGGGGCTGGAGGGAGGGAGTGGGCTGGGGTGGGTGGGTGGGTGGGTCTGGGCCTTGTTTAGAAGCACTTGCGATGCACAATGGAAGGGCCGGCCTCGTCGTACTCCTGCTTGCTGATCCACATCTGCTGGAAGGTGGAGAGGGAGGCCAGGATGGAGCCACCAATCCAGACGGAGTACTTCCTCTCAGGTGGGGCGATGATCTGGTAACACAGAATATGTCATTTAATACACAGAATGAGCAAATCACATATGTGCAGTGAATAAGGTACAGTACAATAAAGCTTAGTAAGACAAAATCAATGATATTTAGCTTTAGATTGAGTCTGAACAACTTGCATGAAATCATGAAACATTTATCAAGACAAAGATTTATATTCAAAGTAAAGAGGTCAAAAGAATAATTGCGTTGAAATGGACCAATATCATTACTGGCTGTGAATGGCAAAAATAGACCTTTAAATTAGGACGAATACTATACCGAACAAGGTAAAGTCCCTGTATAACATCTCACACAGTGACTTGTAAGTTAACTCTGGATGTTAGTATTTTCTACACACCTTGATCTTCATGGTGCTGGGGGCCAGAGCTGTGATCTCCTTCTGCATTCTGTCTGCGATGCCAGGGTACATGGTAGTACCTCCTGACAGGACGTTGTTGGCGTACAGGTCCTTACGGATGTCAATGTCACACTTCATGATGCTGTTGTAAGTGGTTTCATGGATACCAGCGGACTCCATGCCTGGGGAGAAACCAGAGGAAATCACACAGAGTCACAAGAGACAGAGATAGATCCTTGTTTCAAACTGTTGAGAGAACGGCAGATGGAGAGAGTGAAAAAAGGATACAAAAAAACAGAGTGGGATTACCGATGAAGGAGGGCTGGAAGAGGGTCTCGGGGCAGCGGAATCTCTCATTGCCGATGGTGATGACCTGACCGTCGGGCAGCTCATAGCTCTTCTCCAGAGAGGAGGAGGAGGCAGCGGTGGCCATCTCATTCTCAAAGTCCAGGGCCACGTAGCACAACTTCTCCTTGATATCGCGGACAATTTCTCTCTCAGCTAGAGATAGGAGAATAAGGGGGAGATTAGGTCAAGGATTGATTGGTAGTTTGGCAGAACAGCACTTCTGTATCCGCGTAGGCCTCTGCTTAAAAGTCATATACTGTACAGTATGAGAGAATATAGTGTCATCAGAGATTTGCCCATCCCAGAGTTCCTACTGACCGGTGGTGACGAATGAGTAGCCCCTCTCGGTCAGGATCTTCATGAGGTAGTCAGTGAGATCGCGGCCAGCCAGGTCCAGACGCATGATGGCGTGGGGCAGGGCATAACCCTCATAGATGGGGACGTTGTGGGTGACACCATCACCAGAGTCAAGGACAATACCTGTGGAGGTTTAGGACACAAGGTTAAGACCCAGTGGAACTGAATGGTCAGTATAAAATGAGGCTGGTTTTGACTGGTGTGTTAGACTGACCTGTTGTGCGACCAGAGGCGTAAAGGGACAGAACAGCCTGGATAGCTACATACATGGCTGGAACGTTGAAGGTCTCAAACATAATCTAGAACAGGACCATTTGTTTAGGTTACAGTGTTATTTTTTCACACTAACATTTTGACAGTGAGCATATCATTCTCATGGCACTAATCAAAGGTCATAGCATCGTGTAACACATTTCTTCTGTATATATCAAGAGCATTACAGAGCCTTAAAAGGCTAGGTAGGAGATATACATTGGACCAAGTCCCAGCTGTAGTGTATGAGGGTCATCACCTGGGTCATCTTCTCCCTGTTGGCTTTGGGGTTAAGGGGGGCCTCTGTCAGCAGGGTGGGGTGCTCCTCTGGGGCCACACGGAGCTCATTGTAGAAAGAGTGATGCCAAATCTGCCAATCAACACAAAACACACAAACCAATCAAACAACAGCCTCACCACAACCTGGTGAAAAAAAAGGGGTTCGATTGAGGCCCTTGTTTAAATCCCAACACAAAAACATTGAGGTCGATTTTGAGAGAAATGTACGATTCTAAGTGAATAACACCATCTGTTGAGGGGATGACAGCATGTGCTCTGAGATAATTGGTTGACATGTTTGTCTCTTAGTCACCGGGGATGAGTCATAGCTAAATTACATGACAAGACTGCCATGGTGGAGGATGGGGGGCGCCATTAGCATAACATCTCTTTAGCCAACTCCATCTTTATCTAACCAATGATCATGCCGTAGTTCTGAGAATAGATCCTGGATCTAAATGCCACTGGATGGATCCCAAAGTGCCACCCGGGGAGTTGTGTTGGCTGAGGGGCTATTTTTGGGTGACATGATGGAAAATGAACGTACATCAAATTCCATGTTAGAGTGTGTTCCTGTTTTCCAATGTGATTTTTTTTTTACGGTCGTCTAAGTCATGTGTGTTTTATGAGTCTGTGTGTCGTTGCTGTATTGTGTGTAGTAGGGTGTGGTAGGCTTACTTTTTCCATGTCATCCCAGTTTGTGATGATGCCGTGCTCGATGGGGTACTTCAGGGTCAGGATACCTCTTTTGCTCTGCGCCTCGTCACCCACATAACTGTCTTTCTGTCCCATGCCCACCATCACACCCTGGGGAGAGAAACCGGCTGCTCAGAAACACACTCACCACACTGTAAAGTGGATGCCATTGCTAGCACTGAAATTCAACAAATAGACTTTGCTGTGTGGAGACTTAAACCATGATGGGTAAAAAAAGGTGAAACATTTAAGTAAAAATGCTTTGAAATTAAGATAACAAGGACCATGAAAGACTACGGTCAAAAAGGGGATGATTTCTCATCGCCCAATCAGAAGTCGGTTACATCCAGCCGCTCTTTTGATGGACAAATGGCGGCTCACCTGATGTCTGGGACGGCCCACGATGGAGGGGAATACTGCCCTGGGGGCGTCGTCCCCGGCGAAGCCTGCCTTGCACAGACCGGACCCATTGTCACACACAAGGGCGGTGCTCTCTTCGTCGTCACACATTGTCAATTCTTTGCTTTACCTTCCTTACTCCGACTGGAGACAATCACTGCAGGGGCACCAAACAGAAGAGTAAGTTAACATCTACAGATTGGTAGATTAGTGTGTGTGTGTGTGTGTGTGTGTGTGTGTGTGTGTGTGTGTGTGTGTGTGTGTGTGTGTGTGTGTGTGTGTGTGTGTGTGTGTGTGTGTGTGTGTGTGTGTGTGTGTGTGTGTGTGTGTTTTATGTGTGAGTAAGTCTATCCCTCTAAAGTAATGTGACCACACCCTTCTGAGGTGAATTCATGAAAACCGTAAACCATAACAAAAGTCTGGTGTGGCAATTATTGACATCAATTCATGCAGGAATACATGGCTCAGGTAAATCCACTAGTGCGTACCAAAATGTGAAAAAAGGATGTAGGCTATTCCTATTAAAAGTGAAAAAGTCTATTTGGAAAGTTGGCATGTGCTTGGAGTACAATATAAATACATTTTTCCAAAAGCCTATGAAGCACTTTGTTATACAATGTTATAATACTGTAAAAATGTAACATTAATAGCAGAACATTCATGATTAAGACCAAAACTCCCCATAGGAGTTACCCTACAACCCTCCTGAGTTAGGGTTAGGGTTGTACTTCCGTCTGTAATGAATGAATTCAGCACCCTGGGAAAACTTCCTAATTAGGAAATGATGCGACATCATGTCTGTCTTTGGACTGGACTTTGAAAACCTTTCTCCTTCACTCCCTTTCTCTCTGGTCCTGCCTGTCTACAATCGTAAAAAAAAATAGAAAGGAGAGAAACACGACAGGGATGGGAGGGAGAGAGAGAGAGAGGGCAGCAGAATCAAGGAGAACCATATTTAGTCATAAACCTTTGGAATAAAGGATTTCCAAAGCTTTCCAGCAGAGGGTACCATGAGCAGCTAAGATGGAGTTCACTGCTGAAAGTTGGCCGGCGTTGAACTCTTCAAGACTCCCATCATTTGCAGAACATAACAGAGGCCCCTATATGCAACCAGTCACCATCTCATTTGCAAATTTCTAAAGCTTTTCACATTTCAAAACTGTAGACAGCATTTTCTAAAACGTTCAAACTTTCCAAACTGACTGAGTTCCCAAGAGACTTAACACTCAATGAGACAATCTATGAGCCCGACTGTCCCCAAGAGACGTTACAAGACTTTGAGGCAGCCTTTGAGAGAAATGTTTCTCTTGCGTTATGGCACTGACCCAGCTGTCTAATATCATGATCAACTAACTGAAAAAACAATTCATAATTGATAACAGGTATCTTAGCCTATACCATAGTTGCAACAAGACATTGCAAATTGAGCATTTACAACTGTGTTATTCTACCACACTCTTTCAAGCAGCAACACTTCCTTCTTCAACCACAAATCCTAAATGAACCACAACAGCATGAGGCTTAAGATCTCTTCCAAGAGCCGTGACACTTAATACCCACAACAGACCACAGTGACTTAGTTGTGAGACTTCAAAAGCCCTGTCTTGCATTAACATACACCTGTGAGATTCGCCAAAGCTCTTCAAGGCTAATGAGCTTGGTTTAAATTGAGCAGCCGTCTGTGCTGTAAGGTGCTGACCCCTGCAGTTGACTCAGACTAGCAGATTAGCAGCTAACAATTTTGCAGGTGTCGACTTGAGGCAGTCAGGCAGACCGGCGGGCAGGAGAGGAGGAGAGGGTAGGAGAGCAGAGAAGAGGAGGAAAGAAGTGGAGAGAAGAGGAAAGAAGATGATAGGAGAGGAGCAGGGAGGAGAGAGGACAGAGAGGGGCTGAGAAGAGCAGGGAAGAGAGAGGGGGAAAGGAGAGGTGAGGTGGTGGCCTACTTACCCTGACAGTGCTTGGCCGGGGTATGCCTCTCAAGGATGGTGTGCCCCCTCACTGGCCTGGGGAGAGTTTATGTAGCTCCCAGACCCTATCCTCCACTTCCCCCTCCCACTTCCCAAACATGGAGCCGGGGCTGCACTCTCCCTGTCTGCCTCACTCAGCCAGAGCCTTATAGGGATGGCCGGGGAAAAACAGTCCAATCCTAGTGCTTTAGTGGAGGGCCCCAGTTCCATCATTCAGAGCATTCCAGGGGCCTTTTTTCTGTGAAAGGCAGGAGATCTCACCATCCTGGAACATAAACACACTGCACAGAGCTCATAGGACTGCCCCCTGTGACACACAGGGCCCTCATACACACACAGACTGAGTGACACGGAAGAGTGAAACGGGTTAGGTCACAAATACAGCCTATAGGTGCTGTTTGAATTGGCATCAGTTAGATGAGGAAATATTCGATCAGTGTGAAGAAATATTATTTCTTTTCAGTTGAGGTAGAGGTCTGTTAATTTGTATAACTATGGAATATCCTGACCTTTCAAAATGTCAGTGTCACGCCCTGACCTTAGAGATCCTTTTGTTGTCTCTATTTTGGTTTGGTCAGGGTGTGAGTTGGGGTGGGTATTCTATGTTCTATTATTTGTATTTCTATGTTTTGGCCAGGTAGGGTTCTCAATCAGGGACAGCTGTCTACCGTTGTCTCTGATTGAGAACCATACTTAGGTAGCCCTTTTTCCCACCTGTCTTTGTGGGAAGTTGACTTTGTTTATGGCACATAGCCTTTAGCGTCACGGTTTGTTTTGTAGTGTTTATTGTTTTTGTCGGCATTTCCAATAATAAAGAGAAAATGTACGCTGACCACGCTGCACCTTGGTCCTCCTCCTTCACCAGCCGTGACAGTCAGATTGTTATTCTACACACTTTTTCTCAGTGCTTCTCTGGAATGATCTTCCAACCCAACTTGTAACTGTCTGTGATAACCCACACTGAAAGGAGAGTGGTCACACTTTATTTGGATAATCTCATATAGTTGATCTTCAGATGGTCATACTAACACTAAACTATTTGTTGATAAGCAACTGGTTGCTACGGTTACTGTTTAGGGTTAGGATAAGGGTTAATGTTAGGGTTAGGGTTAGTAGATAGTTAGTTGAAATGTTGTTGACAGTTATTGAACATCTATGGAACATCTACAAACCATCTACTTGGAACAATTCAGATAAAGTGAGTGTTACCAAAAGTGCTCCCGTTTGTGAGCGGTGGCTTGGGTAGGTAGACCTTGAGACCATAGCGAGGAAAAGTGAAGTTGAGGCTTTACTAATGGTGCTGAAAGAACCTGTCACCAACTGCCCATTGCCACAGCGCTGAGACCCACAGAAAGTGGCATGTTGAGTCGCTGGCTCTTAGTATTACAAAGGCTACATCCCTCTGCTCTAACAGTCAGGGGGTCAGATGAACAGTTCTCCCCTGGTCAAAAAGCACTTTAGGGCCATTTCATTCTATAGTCAAAAGCTTAAGTGCCCCTTTAAGTTGAAGCTAAATAGATGCCGTTATTATTGAACTATATGAGGTGCCGCTGGTCATAAGTTGGGGATGGGACGGTAATCATCATCTACCGTGGCGCTGGTGGGATCCCATACTGTAAACCCATGAGCTCATCTTCAGACGGATTGGCCGGGTGTTGTCTCAGGTCCCAGGCTCTCTGGGCTCTCTGCTTGTCTGATGAGGTATGCTACGCTACAACAACGTACTGACAATGGCCAGCACAAAGCCATATCAGGATGAGAGACAGTAGGGGAGAGAGGGAGGTGAAAAGGGGTGGAGAGAAGGGGAGAGAGAGGGAATAAGGAAGTGAGAGAGTAAGAATATTATCAGCATGACTGGAGGGCTATTGGGTTTGTGGTTGAGCTAACTAAATGTACTGTGAAAGGCTATTGTCAGTGAATATGAATTGTCATTAGATGCAAATGGTACAGCAATGCCTCTGAAACAGTTCAAATGGTCAGGACTCATCAGACTGTGCAAAACAATGTAGTTGTCACCCGGTGATCAACAGCTTTAAAGCTACAGCAAAATCTATATTTTTCATTGAAGTTTAAAAAGTATATATTTTTCTTTCTCTGCCATAAATCTTGAAATAACATTCTCAATTCATTCTCATGTTCTGCAAAGTCACGAGGATGATATTTGACTGATTTTGTTCCAGGGAATTCTCAGTCCTGTTGTATTAAAGGATTCGTCATGTTCAGTAGTACAGAAGCTAAACTGTTTCATGGAAAAAATGCTTGGAATGTTAGGTCTGCTGTCAAAAATAAATGCAGTTGGTTGTAGCCCACACTCCATCATAGGCTGACGCTAGCTGATGCTGGTATTCCTTTGGTTCATACTTTTAACACTTGGAATTAGCAACAAGATGTTGTACAGCAAGATGGCCAAATGTACCACATTATAAGACTTTTCATTCATTGTAACACAAAGGCAAAATGATTCAACAGTACACAGCTCTCCCAATATTGTTTAACTAGTCAGACTTGCACATCTCTACAAAGTGGCCCTTTACCAATACATGACCTTTGCAATACTAGCATGGCTGGTGTTTATCACTGTCTGTCAGCGTGAAATCCCTCAAATTGGAGGTCAGCTTTACACATCGAAGGAAAGCCACTGATCTGCCTCCCACTCGGCTACAGTAACAGCGTGCAGCAGATTTGAATGCAGCACCAAAAAAGGAGCTGTTCAGTAAACAAGGAGAGACTTGGCAGACCACGCTTCCTCAAGGCATGTAGGGAAGAAATAATCCCACTGAAGGTGTGGTCTGGGAAAAAACATACCCTCACTCTATTTTGTGTGTGTGTGTGTGCGTGCGTGCGTGCGTGCGTGCGTGCGTGCGTGCGTGTGCGTCTGCATCTACGTAATACTGTCGGTAAAAAGGCGCTCCGCGTGTTTAAACTGAAGATATCCTGTGCACCCCATCAGTCAGCGTGCGCTCACTTATTTCCATGTCTAGCTGCACTCTTTACTTCCTCTCCTCTCTTGCAGCAACTTCTCTTCTCCTTTATGAGACCTCCTCTCATTCTTTGCCTCATTGAAGGCACATCTGCGTGCCTAAATGATAGTAACGGCAGCAACTAATTCAGTGAGCCTTGTTTTGAAAGACGATGCATAACACACTGCACCTTTCGGAAGACCATGGGTATACAGCATCGTGTAAGACATGTTATCTGTCTGAGAGGTTCTAAAGAAACATGATAGTCATCATAACCTCGTGTCACGTAACTTTACAAACATCTCTGCCCCTCAGTATCTTCCACCTATGCCTTTTTCAATGAATCGAGTTAGCAGCATTTATAGGGGAAAGTGGCTGTAGACCGTTACATCTCCCTCAACACAGCTACTGCTGCTACTGTTCCGACTATCAGCGTTGATATCAATCCTCTCCACATTAAATCCTCATCTGACATCAGACATCAACCGATCAGAGCAGGCCAGTGTGTGCAGCAGGCCAGTGTGTGCAGCAGGCCAGTGTGTGCAGCAGGGCGTTGGGCTCTTGCAGGGATCTATTGGCATGTGCTTTGACCGAAAATGGCAAAGCAGCTGTGGTCTTTAAGGACGTTCCCTGCTGCCGTCTCATTGGACGCTTAGCATCAACAGCAGGCATCTGCTCACAACCAGCTCTGGAATGTCTTATGGTTACTCCTCGCAAGCAAGGCCTGAGCCCGCACCCATTTTCTTCCTGTTTTGAGTGTGTCTCTCTCCCTGTATGTGTGTGTGTGTGTGTGTGTGTGTATGTGTGTATGTGTGTATGTGTGTATGTGTGTATGTATGTGTGTGTGTGTGTGTGTGTGTGTGTGTGTGTGTGTGTGTGTGTGTGTGTGTGTGTGTGTGTGTGTGTGTGTGTGTGTGTGTGTGTGTGTGTGTGATTGTCTATGTGTGTGTGTGTGTGTGAGAGAGAGAGAGAGAGAGAGAGAGAGAGAGAGAGAGAGAGAGAGAGAGAGAGAGAATGAGAACATTGTGTTAGCTAACTCGAGTACAGATGCAGTACCTCAATACTCTTCAGATTTCAGTTCCTTGTTCCAGTTCCTTAATGTGCTCTGATTGGTCAAAGGATTTGAAGGTCTCAACCATATTGCTTTCACCAACCAAATCCAATCAAATCTGTGGTAATGAGGTGAAGAAGATGAGAAAAAGAAGACAGAATGCCCTGTTGGGTAAACCTATGGATATTATCTGGTGTAATCTGTCTTGTCTCTGTTGGCTTCCACCTCTTTTACTGTTGTATTTAGCCTCACCTGACCTCTGGCCTACTGGTATCCCCCTTTCCCTTTACGGCCCTCACTGTCTGCTTCTGCGAAGCACTGGCACTCTCTGTACTCCATGTGCCTTTTCCTCTCTCGCCCTC
Source organism: Salvelinus namaycush (assembly GCF_016432855.1). Classification (NCBI taxonomy): domain Eukaryota; kingdom Metazoa; phylum Chordata; class Actinopteri; order Salmoniformes; family Salmonidae; genus Salvelinus; species Salvelinus namaycush. The sequence goes on from NC_052341.1 coordinate 27,796,857, forward strand.
TTGTGGCATAATAATAACTTTTGTTTTTCAGCAAAACAGCTTTAGGTAAGAGTTCCTATTTAGATATTTTGATTTCAGATTCAACCCAACTGACACTACCTACCTAGAGAGTTGTCATCTGTATTTTTCATAGCTGTTTACATACCACCACAGTCAGAGGCTGGCACGAAGACAGCATTGAATGAGCTGTATTCCGCCATAAGCAAACAAGTAAACGCTCACCCAGAGGCGGCGCTCCTAGTAGCCGGGGACTTTAATGCAGGGAAACTTAAATCAGTTTTACCAAATTTCTATCAGCGTGTTAAATGTGCAACTAGAGGGAAAAAAAAACTCTGGACCACCTTTACTCCACACGCAAAGACGCATACAAAGCTCTACCTCGCCCTCCATTTGGCAAATCTGAACATAATTCTATCCTCCTGATTTCTGCTTACAAGCGAATATTAAAGCAGGAAGCATCAGTGACTAGATCAATAAAAAAGTGGTCAGATGCTAAGCTACAGGACTGTTTTGCTAGCACAGACTGGAATATGTTCCGGGATTCCTCTGATGGCATTGAAGACTACACCACATCAGTCACCGGCTTCATCAGTAAGTGCATTGATGACGTCGTACCCACCATGATCGTATGTACATACCCCAACCAGAAGCCATGGATTACAGGCAACATCCGCACTGAGCTAAAGGCTAGAGCAGCCACTTTCAAGGAGCAGGTGTCACGGGTTACTAGGAGTGGAATGTAGGAGTCAGGCGCAGAGAGCAGAGGGTTCAATGATTTGTATAATTTAATTCTCCGGAAAAAACGGTCACGCCAAACACAGGGCGCATACACACTGACTAACCCAGAACACAGGGCAAACGATCCAGAGAACAAAACACATCCACAATCGACAGAGAACACAAAACAATCCCGCACAAACCTAAGCGGGCCTAACAGGCTTAAATAGACCAAAATCAGGAAACATAAAAAGGAACAGGTGCAACTAATAAGACTAAACTAACAGTAAAGGAAAACGGGATCGGTGGCGGCTAGTAGACCGCCGAGCACCGCTCGAACAGGCAGGGGAGCCACCTTCGGTGGGAGTCGTGACAGCAGGACTCTAACCCGGAAGCTTATAAGAAATCCCGCTATTCTCGCTTCGAGGCAAATAACACTGAAACATGCGTGAGAGCAAAAGCTGTTCTGGAAGACCGTGTGATCACACTCTCCGCAGCCTATGTGAGTAAGACCGTTAAACAGGTCAACATTCACAAGGTTGCAGGGCCAAACGGATTACCCGGACGTGTACTGCTAGCATGCGCTGACCAACTGGCAAGTGTCTTCCCTGACATTTTCAACCTCTCCCTGTCTGAGTCTGTAATACCACCATGTTTCAAGCAGACCATCATAGTGCCTGTGCCCAAGAACACTAAGGTAACCTGCCTAAATGACTACCGACACGTAGCACTCACGTCATTAGCCATGAAGTGCTTTGAAAAGCTGGCTCACATCAACACCATTATCCCAGAAACCCAGATCCACAGATGATGCAATCTCTATTGCACTCCACACTGCCCTTTCCCACCTAGACAAAAGGAACACCTATGTGAGAATGCTATTCATTGACTACAGCTCAGCGTTCAACACCATAGTGCCCTCAAAGCTCATCAATAGGCTAAGGACCCTGGGACTAAACACCTCCCTCTGCAACTGGATTCTGGACTTCCTGACGGGCCGCCCCCAGGTAGTAAGGGTATGTAACAACACATCCACCACGCTGAGGGCCCCTCAGGGGTGCATGCGCAGTCCCCTCCTGTACTCCCTGTTCACTCATGACTGCACGGCCAGGCACGACTCCAACACCATCATTAACTTTGCTGATGTTCACCGACAACGACGAGACAGCTTATATTGAGGAGATCAGAGACCTGGCCGTGTGGTGCCAGGACAACAACCTTTCACTCAACCAATGTGATCAAGACAAAGGAGATGATTGTGGACTACAGGAAAAAGAGGACCGAGCACACCCACATTCTCATCGACGGGGCTGTGGTGGAGCAGGTTGAGAGCTTCAAGTTCCTTGGTGTCCATAAACAAACTAACATGGTCCAAGCACCCCAAGACAGTCGTGAAGAGGGCACGACAAAACCTATTCCCCCTCAGGAGACTGAAGAGATTTCCCATGGGTCCTCAGATCCTCAAAAGGTTCTACATCTGCACCATCGAGAGCATCCTGACTGGTTGCATCACTGCCTGGTATGGCAACTGCAAGGCCTCCAACCGCAAGGCACTACAGAGGGTAGTGCAAACGGCCCAGTACATCACTGTGGCCAAGCTTCATGCCATCTAGGCCCTCTATACCAGGCGGTGTCAGAGGAAGGCCCTAAAAATTGTCAAAGACTCCAGCCACCCTAGTCATAGACTGATCTCTCTGCTACCGCACGGCAAGTGGTACCGGAGCACCAAGTCTAGGTTCAAGAGGCTTCTAAACAGCTTCTACCCCCAAGCCATGAGACTCCTGAACACCTAATCAAATTGCTACCCAGACTATTTGCATTGCCCCCCCCCCCCCCCCCTATTTCACACTGCTGCTACTCTCTGTTCTTATCATCTATGCATAGTCACTTTAATAACTCTACCTACAGTTGAAGTCGGAAGTTTACATACACTTAGGTTGGAGTCATTAAAACTTGTTTTTCAACCACTCCACAAATTTCTTGTTAACAAACTATAGTTTTGGCAAGTCGGTTAGGACATCTACTTTGTGCATGACACAAGTAATTTTTCCAACAATTGTTTACAGACAGATTATTTCACTTATAATTCACTGTATCGCAATTCCAGTGGGTCAGAAGTTTACATACACTAAGTTGACTGTGACTTTAAACAGCTTGGAAAATTCCAGAAAACGATTTTCTGGCTTTAGAAGCTTCTGATGGGCTAATTGACATCATTTGAGTCAATTGGAGGTGTACCTGTGGGTGTATTTCAAGGCCTACCTTCAAACTCAGTGCCTCTTTGCTTGACATCATGGTTAAATTAAAAGAAATCAGCCAAGACCTCAGAAAAAAAATTGTAGACCTCCACAAGTTTGGTTCATCCTTGGGAGCAATTTCCAAACGCCTGAAGGTACCACGTTCATCTGTTCAAACAATAGTATGTAAGTATAAACAACATGGGACCACGCAGCCGTCATACCGCTCAGGTAGGAGACGCGTTCTGTCTCTTAGAGATGAACGTACTTTGGTGAGAAAAGTGCAAATCAATCCCAGAACAACAGCAAAGGATCTTGTGAAGATGCTGGAGGAAACAGGTACAAAAGTATCTATATCCACAGTAAAACGAGGCCTATATCGACATAACCTGAAAGGCCGCTCAGCAAGGAAGAAGCCACTGCTCCAAAACCACCAAAAAAAGCCAGACTACGGTTTGCAACTGCACATGGAGACAAAGATCGCACTTTTTGGAGAAATGGTCTGATGATAGAAAAATATAACTGTTTGGCCATAATGACCATCGTTATGTTTGGAGGAAAAAGGGGGAGGCTTGCAAGCCGAAGAAAACCATCCCAACTGTGAAGCACGGGGGTGGCAGAATCATGTTGTGGGGGTGTTTTGCTGCAGGAGGGACTGGTGCACTTCACAAAATAGATGACAGCATGAGGCAGGAAAATGATGTGGATATATTGAAGCAACATCTCAAGACATCAGTCAGAAAGTTAAAGCTTGCTCGCAAATGGGTCTTCCAAATGGACAATTACCCCCAGCATACTTACAAAGTTGTGGCAAAATGGCTTAAGGACAACAAAGTCAAGGTATTGGAGTGGCCATCACAAAGCCTTGACCTCAATCCCATAGAAAATTTGTGGGCAGAACTGAAAAAGCGTGTGCGAGCAAGGAGGACTACAAACCTGACTCAGTTACACCAGCCCTGTCAGGAGGAATGGGACAAAATTCACCCAACTGATTGTGGGAAGCTTGTGGAAGGCTACCTGAAACGTTTGACCCAAGTTAAACAATTTAAAGGCAATGCTACCAAATACTAATTGAGTGTATGTTAACTTCTGACCCACTGGGAATGTGATGAAATAAATAAATGCTGAAATATATCATTCTGTCTGCTATTATTCTGACATTTCAAATTCTTAAAATAAAGTGGTGATCCTAACTGACCTAAGACAGGGAATTTTTACTCCGATTAATGTCAGGAATTGTGAAAAACTGAGTTTAAATGTATTTGGCTAAGGTGTATGTAAACTTCCGACTTCAACAGTACATGCACATATTACCTCAACTAACCGGTGCCCCCGCACATTGACTCTGTACCGGTCCCCCCCTGTATATAGTCTCACTATTGTTATTTTACTGCTGCTCTTTAATTACTTTTTACTTTTATTTCTTAATCTTATCCGTATTTTTTTTTAAACTACATTGTCGGTTAAGGGCTCGTACGTAAGCATTTCACTGCTGTATTCGGCGCATGTGACTAATAACATTTGATTGGATTTGAAACAGAAACAGAAAACTCTCATTCCTGATGGTGAGTGGTCGACTACCTTTGTATTTCGAGTGAATAGCTGGATAATAGACCATGGCTCATACTGTATATGACCTACCAAGCCCTGCTTTTGATAAGCATCTGTTTATACTTGTCTTGACTAGTCTTTTGGGTTTTGGAGTTAGGTTACAAATTGTGATCCTCCCATTGCTGGAAATATTTTCCAAGCTTATCCCATACACAATGGTTGATTTCACTGTAAGGTACAACGCCTGTTGTATTTGGCACATGTGACAAATAAAATTGGATTTGATTTGTAAGACTCATCTCAGCCGGAGTACTCACCATCATAGCAAAACCTAAACACCATCATTCTCACATATTATCCAATAGCAATGTTGTTCAGATTTGTTTTAGAAAGAGACAGAGGATCTTAGGATACATCGTACTTCTAGTTGTCTTTAAAAGTGAACCATGAATTGCAAACACGAAATAATATAATATTCTCAATCTGTGTGATATTGCTTCAAACAGTGGTTCCCCACTTTGTGAGATCCTCTGTGATTCACTGACTTGCCTAGTTAAATAAAAGTTAAATAATAAAAAAATAAAAAAATGCCAGTGCCTCTTCTAACCTCAACCCAGTGTTGACCACAACTCATGGACCAGTGGCAACACACCAGTGGGCCGCAAACCAATATCTGGAAAATACTGCTCTAAATACTATCATAACATTCACAAAGAATCCTACATGTTCACAAAGATATAATCAGAAAATGTCATACAGTGTATTGCATAGGCCAGGAAATTAGTGTCTGATGGCTCTGTTTTGAATGCAGAATTGTATTGTTCCTTCTCCTGTTCGGGAATTCTCCAATTACTTCTGGGAAATTCTCAATTGTCAATCTCAGGAAGATGTCCTTTTCCCTTTTTAGATGAGGCTTTGGCGAATTCATATTTGGTTTGAAAGTGTGGATGGGGGCAAGGTTGATTACTGCACTTTTATAAATAGTGGACTTCATTCTGTATTTCCCCTCGCGGGGAGGTCAGGAAATGTCTGCATCCTGTCACCAGTGGATTTTGGCACAACTTTCACCTGATTCCAGTAATATTGGAAAGGGCCTAATTAACATGAATACTATTGTCCATATATAGAAATTAAGAAAGAAAACTGTTTGTTAGAAATTCATAAAATGAGTACATGCTAATGTATAAACATTTTGTTCATGTTCAGGTCACATGGTCCAGAAAAAACTCCTCGATCTTGTAATGAGCATTGACCTCTTTTGATCACAAGGTCACGATTAACAAAACAACACATTTGGGATGCAGCAAGACTTTCTTGAGAAGAAACCTTCTACTTAGACCACATGATTTATGAGTCATCTGCCTCTTAAGTGTCTCGAGCCCTAATGGACCACTAGTAGAAACATGCATCAATATAAATCTCTTTGGTGCACGGTGGCACACTCATGGGTTTCAAATTATTGTGCGCAAATTATGCTTATGTATATATGCGTCATAGAAAACCATCATGGTTGTTCTGCATGCAAATACAGCTGTATCTGAAAATTGGCATCTCCATGAATCAAAAACATTGTAAAACAAATAGGCTTACGTACAGAAACATTTTGATTAATGAAAGCGAGCCACACACATATTTTTGGTTATAAGTTTTATTGCTCCTTGCTTTGTAACTAAAATGTTGGGAGTCATCACTTGTTAATACTGCATACAGCTTGAAACAGCTGAACATTTTGTTCTGTGATGCTCACCCAGTAGCACTGAGAAGTCAACACAAACATTCACAACAGTCTTCAGTCATTCAATCCCAGTCAAATTCATTCTGATAGATCTGACTAAACTGGTTAATTTAACCGGGTTTTAAATTTGACCTGAAAATGTTTGTACATTGTAGAGTCCATTGCAAGAATCTTTAATATACAACAGTAATAGAAAATCTGCAGTCAGGCTACGCCATTATAAATAACACATTTAATTAAAAATAATTTTATTAAATACAGCTTTATCTTTACTATGGTAAATAACATCGACATATAATACAATATATCACAAAGTGATGCTCTCTGCATCTCATCCTTTTAACATAAAAGATATTCAAGATGTCCAATTGCACTTTCTTCTGTGCACAAATTCAGTCTGAATGCTTGTGCAATGTCCCAAAAACCCTGTCCCAGTGTGTGAAGTACGGAGCATAGTTGGACTTGAACTTCATATGGTGCAGGTCGTGGTGTGGAGCTCCACCGTAGAGCCCAAAGGGCACCAGTCTATGCGTGGACCAGGGCAGGTCATAGCCAGAGTGGTCCTCCACAGAAAGCCAGATATTCAGAACATAGAAGAGCATTTCTGTCAGGGGGTGGCAGCCCAGCAGCAGAGGGTTGACCCCAGCGAAGAATCCCAGTGACAGGGTTTCCCAGGCCCCAGAGTACTCAGTGGTCAGGGCGAAGGTGGATGTGTGCTTGTGATGCACCTTGTGGAATGTCCGGTACAGCCAGGGCACCTTATGGTGCAGCAGATGCCAGATGAAATATTGAAAGTCGAACAGCAGGAGGCAGGCGACCACGTCCCAGATGAGACGCAGCGTTCCGGGGGCCTCGGGCATGAAGCTGGCTGGTCTCCAGAACCAGTGCAGCACAGTGAGAGGGAAGAGGAACACTACATGGTTGTAGAGGGAGTGAGCCAGGCAGCTCCACATCATGGTCCAGGAGACATGGCTATTCTGCTGGATCTTAAAGGTCCTGATCCAGGCCAGCCTGGGGGAGAGGAGGTCCAGCACCACGAAGGGCAGGCAGAATGTGAGGTAGACACTGAGGGAGAAAAGCACAGGGAAGAAAGGTGATCTGAGCCACGCATTATATCCCAGTATGAAGTCCCATAGGCTCTGTAAAAGCATTGTGTTCAGTCTTGTGTGTGAGCTTGACGTGCGTGTTTAAACAACCTCCTGCAAAAGCTCTCCCTTTTTATGAGTTCTCTGTGAAAAGTATCCGCCCACAGATGTCCTTATATAGCCTTACTAAACTTCCTGTTGACTTCTTACAGTGTCTTCAGAAAGTATTCATACCCCTTGACTTATTCCACACTTAGCTCAGTTATCTGATTCGGAGTATGGTTGTTCTGTGTGCCTGTATTGGAAATCTCAATACAATCAATAAATAAATACATTTATAACCAGAAATGAGTGTTATTCTAAGCTAAGGTATATCAAAGTTTCACTGTATTGCATAATGTTATCAAAGGGAAGAGGGGGACAAGGAGGAGGGGTGGGTTGAACATTTTTATTTTGCCAGGAGCAAACGACGTGGTGAGAGCTGATGGAGGTCTGACCCACTGACAGTCAGAGAGACTTTACCACTGTTACAACAGAGCCGTGACCCTCTGATAACTTAACCTGTGTAGCAGAATTCCTGTGAGAGCTGAGAACTAGGCATAGTGACTATGCAAACAGTAGGTGGTGCTGTTGATTGCTTTCTGTTTCCATTCCACTCATTTGCCTCCAATTCACATTCCAATGTGTGATGAAAGGAACTTTCCATTCATCAGTACTAGGGATGTGTTCCTGAACAGTATTATGTCAGTGCCAGAAGTCAAACAGAAAAGGAAACCTCTCATTCCGGATGTTGAATGGTCGACTGCCTTGGTATTTAGAGTGAATAGCTGGATAATAGACCATTAGTCATTTATGATCTATCAAGCCCTGCTCCTGATAAACATCTGTTCACAAAACCACAGTAATTACAACATTTTGTATGCATTATGAGGAATGTCAAGATAACTTTCTGTAAACTGCATGTTGAAACTAACTAGGGGTTAGTTAGGGTCTAAAATCCATCCTCATCTCCACTTAAAAGTCTATCCATCTAACCTACGAATCACACTTTTAAACATATTTAAGCAGGTTACACAGGAACCCATCATATCAGAGGCATCTTTAATGTTCACACACATGACAGCACAAGGAGAGAGCGGGAGTGAGTCAAGTGGTGACTCTCCCTTTCTGAGATAAGATAAGGTAAGTTCAGTTCCACTTGTCTTGACTGGTTCTTTGGAGTCAGGTTACAAATTGAGATCCTCCCATTTCGGAAAATCCAGTGTGTACTTTCCAAGCTTACCTCACGCACATTCCCAAATCTCAATTCGGATCCTATCTGTGACAGTGCCGACCGGATCTGTGGGTTTATTTTGGCTCCATCCTCAATCACACAATCTGCCTTCTACAACCAATGTCCTTAGTGAACCACTTTATATTGATCAAATCAAATCAAATGTTATTTGTCACATGCGCCGAATACCACAAGTGTAGACTTTACCGTGAAATGCTTACTTACAAGCCCCTAAACAACAGTGCAGTTCAAGAAGAAGAAAATATTTACCTAGTAGACTAAAATAAAAAGCAATAATAAAAGTAACACAATAAGAATAACGAGGCTATATACAGGGGGGCACCGGTACCGAGTCAGTGTGCGGGGGTACAGGCTAGTTGAGGTAATCTGTACATGAAGGTGGGGGCGAAGTGACTATGCATATAACTATGCATATAACAAACAAACAGCGAGTGTTGATCTATACACAGCAAATTGGCCAGTGTTACCTCGTGTTGATTTTGCAGTGTAACATTTCTAGTGTTGATTCGGGTGTTACATGTACTCTGTAAGTGTAAGATTAACACCTATTGGTGTAAAAAAAAACGGTGTTGGTGTAAACCAAAACCACGCACATCATTATCATATTTCCCACCATGCCCTATTGCAGGCAGATTTTTACATACTCCAGAAACTGTGTAGAAATGATAATGAATCTATATTTTTAAACAATTTAACCTCTGAACTATTTGTCTTCAATCACAGTATATTTTCAATATAGAGTTATTAGCGCCACTATTTAGCAGATTTGCTTGATTTTGTGGTCTCAAACCAGTGAGCTTAACATTCTTCATCACGAATATAGGCAACATTTTATTATTGACAATGAAAAAGGTGGGATTGTTGTTCCCTTGTCCAATAATTGGTACATTTACTATCAATATAGCATTAAAAATAGTTTTCCAGATTGCATTTTGGCAACAAAAAAATCCTTTGTGAATATTGGATAACGACAGACAACCTGGTTCAAATCGGGTCTCGAGGCAAAACCTGTCGAGAACCACTGGTTTAGGTAGTCTCATATCTTAGTGTTCCCAACCAGGCAGTCAATCTGAATTCAGGTTGTGGGTGAATAAAAATTCTAAATGTTGGATATCCCCACTCTGGCTGGATTCCAAAGGAATTACTCATCACTTTGCAAGCCAGCATAATGTGACTTGCAGGCCTGATGTGGCCTGAAAACCATGACTTTCAGGCCACTGTATTTGGGTAGAACTATGCCCATAAAATAAGGTCTTATGAAATATGTGCTTTATTGGGTAAAATCATATAATTTGAATGATAACATATTCATTTAGGAGTTCATTTGGTTAAGGCCACAGGACTGAAAATGGATGAATGCCACAACTATTTCTCTGTCACTAACAAATACAGTCATTGGTGGTACACTGCATTCGGAAAGTATTCAGACCCCTTGACTTTCTACATTTTGTTACGTTACAGCCTTATTCTAAAATGGATTAAAAAAATTATTGATGAAGGAATTGGTTTCCTATATGTTCATGTCACAAATACCACCGAAGGTGGCTCCCCTTCCTGTTCGGGTGGCGCTCGGCGGTCGTCGTCGCCGGTCTACTAGCTGCCACCGATCCCTTTTTCCTTTTCGTTTATTTCTGTCTAATTGTTTTCACCTGTTCCTTGTTGGGGTTTTGGGATGGGTGCTATTTATGTTCGTTTTGCCCGCTGGTGTTTGTGCGGGCTTGTTGGTTGTTACGTTTGGTGATGTATCGTGTCTTGTTTTGGGTTTTCGCTGTCCAGTGTTTGTAACGAGGTTTGGGGTTTGTTCAGCGCCAGTGTTTTGGGCATTCACCCATGTTTTGGACCTGTTACGTTTTGGAAGGACATTAAAGCGTTTTCCCGTTCATTTCGCTCTCTGCATTTGACTCCTCACTCATTTCACTCACCCGTCGTTACAGTTCATTAACCAATTTAATTATACAAAGCAAACACTGTCCATTTCTAAGAATATGTAAGATCCTTATTTGCATAAAATAGACATAGACCCGTGTCCAAATTAATCAATAGTGTTTATTCTCGAGAGTACTCTGACGTACAAAACCATTCTTTTTATCCCTTCTATTACTAACGCACATACATACACACTAATCTGGATTATCTCCTGAAGCCTTTTACCAGTTTATTACCCCTTAGCCCCCCCCCCCCCAGATAGGGAAAACCTAGAGGGCTTGAACTATTCTACCTTATCTCCACAGAGTTATAGCTTAGAGGTTCAACCATAGGTTAATGATCCCTTAGTTTTCTTTAGGCACACACACAGACATTCCTTTCTACCCCCCTACATGCTACCAAACAAATAATCCTAATGGTTAAGTTTCTGGGTAGAATTATTTAATCATTTATCTTAACCCTTGATAAAATATTCTAACAATAATCCTCATCAATCTACACACAATACCCCATAATGGCAATGCGAAAACAGGTATTACTTTTTTTTGCAAATACCTTATTTACATAAGTATTCAGACCCTTTGATACGAGACTCTAAATTGAGCTCAAGTGCATCTGTTTCCATTTATCAACTTGATTGGAGTCCACCTGTGGTAAATTCAATTGATTGGACATGATTTGGAAAGACACACATCTGTCTACACAAGGTCCGACAGTTGACAGTGCATCTCAGAGCAAAAAGCAAGCCATGAGGTTGAAGGAATTGTCCATAGAGCTCTTGACACAGGATTGTGTCAAGGCACAGATCTGGGGAAGTGTACCAAAACATTTCTGCAGCATTGAAGGTCCCCAAGAACACAGTGGCCTCCATCATTCTTAAATGGAAGACTCTTTCAATCGGGGGAGAAAGGCCTTGGTCAGGGAGGTGACCAAGAACCCGATAGTCACTCTGACAGAGCTCCAGAGTTCCTCTGTGGAGATGGGAGAACCTTTCAGAAGGACAACCATCTCTGCAGCACTCCTCCAATCAGGCCTTTATGGTAGGGTGGCCAGACGGAAGCGACTCCTCAGTAAAAGGCACATGACAGTCTGCTTGGAGTTTGCCAAAAGGCACCTTAAGGACTCTGAGACCATGAGAAACTAGATTATTTTGACTGATGAGACCAATATTTAACTCTTTGGCCTGAATGACTAACGTCACATCTGGAGGAAACCTGGCACCACCCCTACAGTGAAGCATGGTGGTGGCAGAATCATGCTGTGGGGATGTTTTTCATCGGCAGAGACTGGGAAACTGGTCAGAATTGAAGGAATGATGGATGGCGCTAAATAAAGGGAAATTCTTGAGGGAAACCTGTTTCAGTCTTCCAGAGATTTGACCCTGGGACGGAGGTTCACCTTCCAGCAGGACAATGACCCTAAGCATACTGCTAAAGCAACACTCGAGTGGTTTAGGGGGAAACATTTAAATGTCTTGGAATGGCCTAGTCAAAGCCCAGACCTCAATCCAATTGAGAATCAGTGGTATGACTTAAAGATTGCTGTACACCAGCGGAACCCATCCAACTTGAAGGAGCTGGAGCAGTTTTGCCTTGAAGAATGGGCAAAAATCACCGTGGCTAGATGTGCCAAGCTTATAGAGACATACCCCAAGAGACTTGCAACTGTAATTGCTGCAAAAGGTCTTCAAAAGCTCTACAATGTATTGACTTGGGGGGGGGGGGGGGGGGGGGTGAATAGTTATGCACGCTCAAGTTCTATTTTTTTGTCTTATTTCTTGTTTGTTTCACAATAAAAAATATTTTGCATCTTCAAAGTGGTAGGCATGTTGTGTAAATCGAATGATACAAACCCCCCATAAATCAATTTTAATTCCAGGTTGTAAGGCAACAAAATAGGAAAAATGGGGGTGAATAGGGGGTGAATACTTTCGCAAGCCAGTGTATGTCATTAAATATCTCAGAACACTTGAACTGGAGCTTACAACTATAAATAAACATTCTTACGCATCATGGTCTTGAAAAATTTCAATTCTTTCAAGAAACATTAAAACACAAGGTTCTTTGAACTTGATTCAAGAGGAATCAATGTTTAGGCCACCACTGAACTTTTGTTTGCTTGTAAAACAATATTTTCTAGGAATGTGTTTAAAACAAGAGAAAGAGATCATGATTATCAAAGGTTTACTGAGGAGCACTTATTGGTCTCTGGTGACCTCAGAAAGTATAAATCACACACAGGCAGATTTACTATATAGAGAGGTCTGTAGAGGTCTGTAATTAAAAAAAAAAAAAAATTGTGTAATTTCTCTTGCGTTCATTGCACGCAGAGTCAGGGTATATGCAACAGTTTGGGCCGCCTGGCTCTTTGCGAACTAATTTGCCAGAATTTTACGTAATTATGACATAACATTGAAGGTTGTTTAATGTAACAGGAATATTTAGACTCATGAATGCCACCCGTTAGATAAAATACGGAACGGAATAAACGTTTTGTTTTCGAGGTTTTCGAGGTGATAGTTTCCGGATTAGTCAAAGGTATATGGTTTAGAGAGAAATAGTTGACGCGTTATAATAATAACTTGCGGCTGAACTTGAAAGGGGTTCCTTCGTTATTTTACCGTTCATGTCTTCCATAGAGAATGTCTTGATCTACTTCAAATAAGGTCTGTGTTTCGTGCAGGCTTAAACCGCCTCGACGTTTTGATACCCGTGTAAATCTCACTAGGATAAGGTAACGTTTGTCAACATATTTTCATAAATCCACTCTACAATTTTTTTTAATCTTCGCTTATATTTAGCCAATATTGATCAGAGTTACCTTGTCCTATGGATATCTACACAGTTATAAAATTGGCAAGGTGGTGTAAGCCTACACGAAACACAGACCTTATTTTAAGTGAATCTAAAAATATCCTATGGAATAAATGAAGGAACCGCTTTTCAGATTTTGCTAGAAGGTGTCATGGGAATTATGACTCGCACTTTGGTCGTCAATTCTTACCATGCCCATTATTAAAATAGGATTTCCTGCATATAGAAATTAAAGTTTTTGTTTTCAACATTCATCACAGGTAACTTAAACTCTATTTTTATTCAAACAGTTGAGAGTATTTGTCTCCTAAGCAGACTCTTCAGTATCATTGTCACTTCAGAGCTGTGTGTGTGTGTGTATTTATGTATTATATTAAGTTAAAATAAAAGTGTTCATTGTTCATTCAGTATTGTTGCAATTGTCATTATTACAAAAATGTGTGTGTGTGTATGATATATATATATATATATATAAAACATTTATTTAAATTTTTTATAAATCGGCATCGGCTTTTTTGTCCTCCAATAATCGGTATCGGTGTTGAAAAATCATAATCGGTCGACCTTTAGTTTTAATACTCCACCCAAAAATTCAACATGCCATGAAAGGCACGGGGACGAAGCCCAAAACAAACACAAATACAAAAACACAGGGATGTAACCCAAACAAAAGAGTGAGATTAAACCTCTAATAAATACACGGGACGAGACCCGTAATAACAAGTGCACAACAATACACGGGACGAGACCTGTAATAACGAGTACACAATACACGCAGTACGAAAGCCGAAACAACAAAGCACAGGTACTCACAAAACCAACGGACATGGGAACAATAACCGACAAGACAAATGGTGAATAGAGGGCACATACATATACAATTACTAATCAAGGGAAATGGAATCAGGTGTGCGTAATGAGTTCAGTGACACCTAGAGAGAAAAAAAAGAAACGTTCTCTCACTGTCAACTGCGTTTATTTTCAGCAAACTTAGCATGTGTAAATATTTGTATGAACATAACAAGATTCAACAACTAAGACATAAACTGAACCAGTTCCACAGACATGTGACTAACAGAAATTGAATAATGTCTCCTTGAACAAAGGGGGGGTCAAAATCAAAAGTAACAGTAACAGTCAGTATCTGGTGTGGCCACCAGCTGCATTAAGTACTGCAGTGCATCTCCTCTCCATGGACTGCACCAGATTTGCCAGTTCTTGCTGTGATATGTTACCCCACTCTTCCACCAAGGCACCTGCAAGTTCCCGGACATTTCTGGGGAGAATGGCCCTAGCCATCACCCTCCGATCCAACAGGTCCCAGACGTGCTCAATGGGATTGAGATCTGGGCTCTTCGCTGGCTATGGCAGAACACTGACATTCTTGTCCTGCAGGAAATCACGCACAGAATGAGCAGTATGGCTGGTGGCATTGTCATGCTGGAGGGTCATTTCAGGATGAGCCTGCAGGAAGGATACCACATGAGGGAGGAGGATGTATTCCCTGTAATGCACAGCGTTGAGATTGCCTGCAATGACAACAAGCTCAGTCCGATGATGCTGTGACACACCGCCCCAGACCACGATGGACCTCCACCTCCCTATCGATCCCGCTCCAGAGTACAGGCCTCGGTGTAACACTCATTCCTTCGATGATAAGCGCTAATCCGACCATCACCCCTGGTGAGACAAAACCGCGACTCGTCAGTGAAGATCACTTTTTGCCAGTCCTGTCTGGTCCAGCGATGTTGGGCTTGTGCCCATAGGCGACGTTGTTGCCGGTGATGTCTGGTGAGGACCAGCCTTACAACAGGCCTACAAGCCCTCAGTCCAGCCTCTCTCAGCCTATTGCGTACAGTCTGAGCACTGATGGAGGGATTGTGCGTTCCTGGTGTAACTTGGGCAGTTGTTGTTGCCATCCTGTACCTGTCCCGCAGGTGTGATGTTTGGATGTACCGATCCTGTGCAGGTGTTGTTACACATGGTCTGCCACTGCGAGGACGATCAGCTGTCTGTCCTGTCTCCCTGTAGCGCTGTCTTAGGCATCTCACAGTAATTTGCAATTTATTGCCCTGGCCACATCTGAAGTCCTCATGCCTCCTTGCAGCATGACTAAGGCATGTTCACGCAGATGAGCAGGGACCCTGGGCATCTTTCTTTTTGTGTTTTTCAGAGTCAGTAGAAAGGCCTCTTTAGTGTACTAAGTATTCATAACTGTGACCTTAATTGCCTACCGTCTGTAAGCTGTTAGTGTCTAACGACCGTTCCACAGGTGCATGTTTATTAATAGTTTATGGTTCATTTACGAATGATCATTGAAAAACAGGGTCCTGAATAAAGGATGTTTCTTTTAATGCTGAGTTTATTTTTGGCTACATTACAGACCAATACTAGAATTCCCACGAGACAGTAACAGTTAATGAGATTGGATGTCAATTATTTGACTAGGCTACCTGTATTTGACATTGTGTTGTTATTTCGCTGAACACTAGATGGTTTAATTTGATTTTTGGCAGTGAAACGAGGCTACTCAGGCGAGAGAAAAAAACTCACCCAAATGTATAGCCCCGTTGGAAAATATAAATGGACTGTTTGAAAACGTGAAGGATTTTCCCCCCAAAAAAATAAACAGAAGAAATGTTTTATTATAATTAAAACAAAATGTGAATCACATTTTTATTTGGCGTACCCCCGCGGCATTGCATACCCCAGTTTGTAAATACCTGCACTACACGTTTGCATTTCCTGCAGTACAGGAAAATTCTCTTCAACAAAGGAGTGATCAAATTAAGATCCTACATCCGTAAGACTCATCTCAGCCTGAGTACTTACCATCATAGCAAAACCTAAACATCATTCTCAGCTATTACCCACTATCAGTGTAGTTCAAATTTGGTTTGGGAAGAGACAGAGGATCATAGGATCCATCTTCCTTCTTGTTGTCTGTAAAAGTGAACAACGAATAGCAGACATGAAAAAATATTATATTCTCAATCTGTGTGATATTGCTTCAAACAGTGGTTCCCCACTTTGTGAGTTCCCCTGTGACTCAGTGATTAAACAAAGCCAGTTCCTCTTCTAACCTCAACCCAGACTTGACCACAACCCATGGACTAGTGGCGACCCACCAGTGGGCCGCAAACCACTATCTGGATAACACTGCTCTAAAAGCTACCGTATCATAATATTCACAGAGAATCCTACATGTTCATAAACATGTAATAAAATGTCATAAATTATACAATGGGTGGGTCTAATCCTGAATGCTGATTGGTTAAAATTGTATTCCAGCCAGTGCCTATTCCACAAATTGCCACCGGCTAAATCTATGCCTATAAATTGCCTATTTACTCTATTCCATCTGACTGCGCAATTTACTGTCTCATCAGCCCAGCAAGGCAACTTATAAGCTTGATCTCCATTATTGAAAGCATCTAGACATGATTTCACATTTCTTTTACACTAACATTATGTTTTCAACAGCAGAGATTTGTATAAACCTTGCTGTCTGTCTCTCCGACATTTGCAACATTGTTTCAATATTCAGTCCCATGGTAATGAACGTGTCGGGAGTCGGGACGAGACAGACAGGCAGGCAGCATTTCTCAACAAGTCGAAATCATGAATCAGCTGGCATCATTTTAATGGATATATACAAAAAAATGTCAATTGAAGAAGGTACAACAAAACGCAGCTAATTTGCTGTCTTTCCAGCTTCAGTTTGACGTGATTGTGTTACTGTAGCTGTGTTGTTGGCTAGCTCCTCCGAACAACAGTGTCCTGACGAGTGAGCACATGTTCTATGCCAGGCGAAATCACGCCTCATTAGCTCATTGTTATGGATGTATCCAAATAAATGTGACCCGATTCAGGAAACTAGGCGTATGTCGCAAGTCACGACTTCACAGGAGAGCTGTTTGAACATAAAAAAAAAATATGGATCAAAATGTGTTTTTGGGCAGAAATGCCTTCTCGAACATGTGAACTTTCATGTGCCTTAATATCAAACTTGTATGCCTACTGTAAATACGGATAAAACATGTAAATTACGAGCCTAGTTGGTTTAGCCACGGAAAAAGCCAGCAACCTTCCCGCTAGCCATGATTGGCTGAGATAATGAGTAGGCTGGACATGCCGAGAGATGAGTTTGGATTGGTCTGCCATATAGCACACGTTTGTCTATTAGAGCTGGTCAGTATGTCTAGGTAATCATGTCAAACGTTTCTTTAAAAAAAATGTGTCACGTAGTAAAACTGCATAAACCTAGTTAAAGGGTACTGTTAGCTAGCTAACGTTAGCTGGCTGGCTCGCTAGCTAACGTTATGTGTATGCTCTCCACTTTCTGGAGGACCCAGTTTTGAAATCAGTGGAATTCGAGCATGATACTGTAGCTAAGGAGATGGAGAAAACGCAAGTCTAGCTAGCTATCTAGCTACTTTTCTTAACAAAATACTCTCGTCTTAGTGTGCCAAAGCGCAGAATAACTGATACATTTTTGAATGCTCAACACCCGTTGAATATGGCCGGTGTCAGTAAATGTCGGCAACAAAGCGCAATTCAATTGTTGCCAGCAGCACAGTTACAGTCACCAACGCTCTGGATAACATGAAAACTGCCTAACCAGCTCTGCTAGGGGGAGTAAAATGGTCAGGGTGGGGTGTTCTCTCATTACGTGTCTGGAAGTAGCTAGCCAATGTTAGCCAGTTAGCTTGGGTGCTTGACTGTCGTTGTGAGGTCAGAGCTTTCGGAACAACCCTACTTTTTGGCCAGAGCGTCCAGTGTGAGCTCTGAATTCGAAACGCTCTGAAATTACGAATGGACAATCTGACAGCACAGTTGCAGTCACCAACGCTCTGGATAACATAACAGCCTAACGAGCTCTCCAAGGGCGAATAATGTTCAGTGAGCTGTTCTCTCTCTCTTAGATGTCTGGAAGTAGCTGGCAAGTTAGTACAGAACGCACGGATCAACCCCTAAAGAGATGGGTTGGGCTAAGGCTTAAGAGGGTGTGAACAATGCTGAATGGGGGCGCTCCAATAGTAGAACCAAAACATTGAAAGACAGTTCTCAAAAGTGAGTTTACAAATTGATCAACTTTCAAAGAAGAATTATGTTCCCATTGTTTCTTCAAATGCAGTATATGATATACCATTTTGTAGCTCTGAGTCTCTATTTTTATCCAATGTAAAACACTGAAATTAAAATGTTGCTACATAAGACCGAATCCAGGTGGTGAGTCACAAATGTGACTATAAAACAGCTTAAACAAATGCAAAAGCAGCTACTTTGCTGTTATTCTGGCTAAACTTCTTGACATTACTGTAAATTAGCCGTAGTTGGCTAGCTAGCAAGCAAGGGATAAGACCGCTGCCAGCCAGTATGGCAATGGAACATTTAGAACGAACTACTGGGTCACGTCCATATATACAGAACAAAAAGACTGAACGACTTGGTCGCGTCTCTAGCAACCCTAGATTTGTGTCTGGACTTTAAGTCCAGACACAAAGCAAACTACCTGCTACTCAGGCCCAGAAGCTAGGATATGCATATTATTATTAGTTTTGGATAGAAACACTCTGAAGTTTCTAAAACTGTTTGAATGATGTCTGTGAGTATAACAGAACTTATTTGGCAGGCGAAACCCCAAGGACAAACCATCCAGGATTTCTTTTTTTTTGAGGTCACTCTCTTTTCAATGGGCTTTCAATGGGAATCTAGAATTCTAAGGCAGTTGCTTGCAGTTCCTATCCCTTCCACTGGATGTCAACAGTCTTTAGAAATTGGTTGATGTTTTTCCTTTGAGAAATAAAGAAGTATCCCTGTTCAGAACGAGGGTCGAGTGAAGTGTACTGTTTGATAGAGGCGCGTGACCTGAAAAGCACGCTCCACTTTGTTTTCCTCCGGTATTGAATGCAGTTTATTCCGTCTTAAATTTGATAGATTATTTACGTTTAAAAATACCTAAAGTTGGATTAGGAAAGTTGTTTGAAATGTTTGGATCAAGTTTACAGGTAACTAATTAGATAATGTATAGTCATGTTGCGCGAGTTGGAACCGGTGTATTTTCTGAATCATACACGCCAAATAAATTGACATTTTGGATATATAACGACAGAATTTATCGAACAAAAGGACCATTTGTGATGTTTAATGGAGATATTGGAGTGCCAACAGAAGAAGATCTTCAAAGGTAAGGCATGCATTATATGTTATTTCCGACTTTTGTGTTGTGCCTGGTGGTTTGAATTATGATTTTCATATGTATGTTTGCTGGGGTGCTGTCCTCAGATAATAGCATGGTTTGCTTTCGCCGTAAAGTCGTTTTGAAAACTGACACTGTGGCTGGATTAACAAGAAGTTCATCTTTAAACCGGTGTATAACACTTGTATGATTTATGAATTATTATTATGAGTATTTCTGTTTTTGAATTTGGCTCGCTGCTATTTCACTGGGTGTTGTCAAACAGGATTGGCACGCGAAGGGATCACTAAGAGGATATCTTGTGTAAGGATGAAATAGTATGAAGAAATTTATCAAAATAACATTTATGAAAATATGTCAATCATTATTTGAATATGTTGGTAACCCAATGTATAAAAGTGATCATGCCCGAGAAGCCGGTGTCCTGGAGGATATATTTGCACGGGTGTTACGAAGTCGAGTATTGCATTGCATAGACCAGCAAATTTGTGTCTGATGACTGCGGAGTTGTATTGTTCCTTCTTCTGTTCGAGAATCCCCAATTACTTCTGAGAAATTGTCCATCTCAGGAAGTGTTTCTTCTCCCTTTTTAGAGGTTTTGGCAACTTCATGTTTATTTTGAGGTTCGGAGTGTGGATGGGGGGGAGTCAGGGTTGATTACTGCAGTTTTATAAGAAGTGGACTTTATTCTGTACTTCCCCTCATGGGGAAATCAGGAAATGTCTGCATCCTGTCACCAGGGTATTTTGGCACAACTTTAACCTAATTCCAGTAACATTGGAAAGGGCCTAATTAACATGGATACTATTGTCCATAACAGTTGCGACCCGTCATTCAGGGAAGGTGGGACAGAGACATATATTTAGCAACAAAAAAATGTTTGGATGCTTTACATTTTTTAATTCAATATCTTTGTTTTGCATGTTCATTGATTAATTAATCAATCTTATGCTACCCAAATATAAATAACTGTTACCCAAATAATAATCTGTTACTTGGGCTTGTTGCTCCCGTTACTGAAATGGTTGTTCCAGTTTAGATGGTTTCGGTCAGCAATTCTCAACTGGTGGGTCGAGAGGTTTTGAATGGGTCGGGAGTGTCTAAGTAAAAATATATATTTTTTGTTTTTATTTTTTGTATATGATTGTCTTTTAAGATAAATATTCCAGAAACTGTGTAGAAATAATCATGAATCTATATATTTTTTTATAATTTAACCTCTGATTTTTTTTTTTCAATCGCAGCAAATTTTCAATATAGATTTCTTAGAAGTGCTCTTTAGTGGATTTGGTTGATTTCGTGGTCTCAAGCCAGTGTGTCACGATCGTCATAGTGATGAGACCAAGGCGCAGCGTGATTAGAATACATTCTTCCTTTTAATAATGAAGAACACTTAACAAACAATACAAAATAACAAAACCGAACGTGACCGCTATAAAACGAACATGCAACATCAATATAGACAATCACCCACGAAATACTCAAGGAATATGGCTGCCTAAATATGGTTCCCAATCAGAGACAACGATAAACAGCTGCCTCTAATTGAGAACCAATCTAGGCAACCATAGACATACAAAACACCTAGACCAGTAACAACCCCATAAACATACAAAAACCCTAGACAGGACAAAAAACATATATCACCCTTGTCACACCCTGACCTAACCAAAAATAATAAAGAAAACAAAAAATACTAAGGTCAGGGCGTGACACAGTGAGCTTAACATTCTTTACCAAGAATATGGGCAAAATTGAATTATTGACAATGAAAAAGGTGGGATTGCTGTTCCCTCGTACATTTACTACCACTCTTAGTCTTCCCAATCTGAAAGTCATTCTGAATTCAGGTTGTGGCTGAATAAAAATTCCAAATGTTGGATATCCCCACTCTGGCTGGATTCCAAAAGAAATTCCACATTACTTTGCAAGCTAGCATAATGTGACTTGCAGGCCTGAAGTAGTCTGAAAACCACGAGTTTCAGGCCACTGTATTAGGATGAAACTAGACACACAGAATAAGGCCTTATGAAATAGTTGTTTTATTGGGTCATTTAATTTGAACAAAAAATATTTGCTTAGGATCTCACTTAGTCAAGGCCACATGACTGAAAGTGGATGGTTGCAACTCTACAATTCACTCGAAAGGCAAGGCACTTTGGGAAATATGTCAATAAGGCTTTAGTTTACGCTAACCAGTGTGTTAACTTAACACTGAAAAGTGTGGACCCATATAGACTAGTGTTAAAATTAAAACTCTAAGTGTAAATTTAACACGGGAGAATTTGCTGTGTAGTGAAAGAGGAAAGATTTATGCACCGTAAAATATCTCTAGCGAAGATTAACCACACAACTCTCAAACTTTTCTTGTAGAATTGAAGAATTCAAAAGGCAAGCCTCTGGCTGTATGGTTCTCATGGGTGTTTTCTCTTCTTCCAAATGTCTTCAGGAAGATGTGTCGTCAAATATCTCAGAACACTTGAACTTGAGCTTACAATTAAATGATCATGCCCAAGAAGCCGATGTTTGGAGGATATATTGGCACGGGTGTTGTTAGGCAAACCCTGCCAATATATCCTCCAAACACTGGATCCGAGGGCATTATCACTTTTATACAACAGGTTACCAACACATTCAAATAATGATTGACATATTTTAATTAAAAACATTATTTTGATGAATTTATTTCCATTTCCATACTGGCTGGCAACGTTCCTATCCCTTGCTTGCTAGCTAGCCAACTACGGCTAACTTACTGTCACGTCCAAAAGTGCAGCCAGAATAACAGAAAAGTAGCTACATTTGCATTTGTTTAAGCTGTTTTCTAGTGACATTTATTTGGATACAACCATAACAATGAGCTAATGAGGCGTAATTTTGCCTGGCATAGAAAATTTGCTTACTCGTCAGGACACTGTTATTCAAAGAAGCTAGCCAACAACACAGCTACAGTAACACAATCACTTCAAACTGAAGCTGGAAAGACAGCAAATTAGCTAAATTTCGTTTTACCTTTTTCAATTTACATTTTTTTGTATATATCCATAAAAATGATGCCAGCTGATTTACGATTTCGACTGGCTGAGGAATGCTGCCTGCCTACCTGCTTGTCTGTCTCGTCCCGACTCCCGACACGTTCATTACTATGGGACAGCAGGAGATCGAATTTGAATATGGAAACAATGTTGCAAATGTCGGCGAGACAGACAGCAAGGTTTATACAAATCTCCGCTGTTGAAAATGAAATGTTATTCTAAGGTAAATGTGAGATAATGTCTAGATGTTTTTATAGTGAGGCAGGTGTGCCTAGTGGTTAGAGCGTTGGGCCAATAACTGAAAGGTTGCTAGATCGAATCCCCGAACTGACAAGGTAAAAATATGTCATTATGCCCCTGAACAAAGCAGTTAACCCACTGTTCCTTGGCTGTCATTATAAATAAAAAATGGTAATTAACTGACTTGCCTGGTTAAATTAAAATAAGTAGTGGAGATTATGTTTATTAAGTTTACATACACTTAGGTTGGAGTCATTAAAACTCGTTTTTCAACCACTCCATACATTTCTTGTTAACGAACTATAGTTTTGGCAAGTCTACTTTGTGCAGGACACAAGTAATTTTTACAACAATTGTTTACAGACAGATTATTTCACTTATAATTCACTGTATCACAATTCCATTGGGTCAGAAGTTTACATACACGAAGTTGACAGTGCCTTTAAACAGCTTGAACAATTCCATAAAATGATGTCATGGCTTTAGAAGCTTCTGAAGGGCTAATTGACATCATTTGAGTCAATTGGAGGTGTACCTGTGGATGTATTTCAAGGCCTACCTTCAAACTCAGTGCCTCTTTGCTTGACATCATGGGAAAATAAAAAGAAATCAGCCAAGACCTCAGAAAACAATTTGTAGACCTCCACATGTCTGGTTCATCCTTGGGAGCAATTTCCAAATGCCTGAAGGTACCACGTTCATCTGTACAAACAATAGCACACAAGTATAAACACCATGGGATCACGCAGCCGTCATAACGCTTAGGCAGGAGAAGCGTTCTGTCTCCTAGAGATGAACGTACTTTGGTGCGAAAAGTGCAAATCAATCCCAGAACAACAGCAAAGGACCTTGTGAAGATGCAGGAGGAAATAGGCACAAAAGAATCTATATCCACAGTAAAACGAGTCCTATATCGAAATAACCTGAAAGGCTGCTCAGCAAGGAAGAAGCCACTGCTCCAAAACCACCATAAAAAAGCCAGAATACAGTTAGAACTGCACATGGGGACAAAGATCGTACTTTTTGAAGAAATGTCGTACTTTTTGAAGCAACATCTCAAGACATCAGTCAGGAAGTTAAAGCTTGGTCGCAAATGGGTCTTCCAAATGGACAATGACCTCACGCATACTTCAAAAGTTCTGGCAAAATGGCTTAAGGGCAACAAAGTCAAGGTATTGGAGTGGCCATTACAAAGCCCTGACCTCAATCCCATAGAAAATGTGTGGGCAGAACTGAAAAATCTTGTGCGAGCAAGGAGGCCTACAAACCTGAGTCAGTTAAACCAGCTCTGTCAGGAGGAATGGGCCCAAATTCACCCAACTTATTGTGGGAAGCTTGTGGAAGGCTCCCCGAAACGTTTGAACAAAGTTAAACAATTGAAAGGCAATGCTACCAGATACTAATTGAATGTATGTAAACTTCTGACCCACTGGGAATGTAATGAAATAAATAAATGCTGAAATAAATCATTCTCTCTACTATTATTCTGACATTTCACATTCTTAAAATAAAGTGGTGATCCTAACTGACCTAAAACAGGGAATTTTTTACTCTGATGAAATGCCAGGAATTGTGAAAAACTGAGTTTAAATGTGTTTGGCTAAGGTGTATGTATACTTCCGACTTCAACTGTAAATGACCTGGCTGGGCTGATTTGACAGTGGATTGTGAAGTCAGATGGAACAGAGTAAATAGACATTATAACGTTGTAGATTTAGCCGGTGGAAACTTGTGGAATAGACAACGGCTGGAATTCGGTTTTAACCAATCAGCAATAACTATAGACGAACATCCTTACACTTCATGGTCTTGAGAAATTCCTGCAAGATACATGAATACATGAGGTTCATTGGCTCAAGAAGCATCAATGTTTCGGGAGTCAATTGACCTTTGTTTGCATGTAAAACAATATTTTCTAGGAATGTGTTTAAAATGAGAGAAATAGGTCACGAGTGGTGCAGCAGTCTAAAGCACTGCATCTCAGTGCTAGAGGCGTCACTACAGATACCCTGGTTCGAATCCAGGCTGTATCACAACCGTCCGTGATTGGGAGTTCCATAGGGCAGTGCACAATTGGCCCAGCGTCGTCCGGGTTTGACTGGTGTAGGCCATCATTGTAAATAAGAATTTGTTCTTAACTGACTTGCCTAATTAAATAAAGGTTACATTTAAATTCAAATAAAAAAGATTATTAAAGGTTCCCTGAGGAGCACTTATTGGTCTCTGGTGACCTCAGAAAGGATAAATCGCACACAGGCAGATTTACTCTATATATACACTAAAATGTACAGGACATATTTGACAGTATACAGTATAAACTGCTGACAGATAATGTTACAGTCTTGGAGTACGTCAAGACCAGGCAAATTCAAATCTAAACCAATTCCTTAAACTGTGTGAAATGTGAATACAAAGAGGTCTTTTCATTGAAGTATGACTCACACCAACCCACACAAACTATGATAAATCAGAGCAGTAGTCAATCGTTATTCACACCATTCTCTATCATTCATATCATCTGCCTAGTACTTTCACAACAATACCCTGCTGTTGCAATGCCTATTACTTTAAAACAAATATTGTGTTGTAATGCATTTTTATGTAATGCTGTTGTTGTAATGCTGAGAAGCTCAAAAACCTCAATGACCCAAACCTTTTCAAACCTTTTCTATTTCAAAGGTTTTGACGCAGTACCCAACACATTATTCACATTCACTAAAAGCTGTTTGGATCTGTATGTAAAACACATACAGTAATGACTTACAGTAGACACATTGTTTAATTGCATGCATATATAATACTGTGTTCTTCCTCTACTCAGCATATATTCTTTGTGTTTTGTGTCCATGAAGCCTTCCATTAGAATATGTAATCATTTTTATGTCAACGATAAAGATAAGTGTTATTGCGCAATGGCAAGGTCGTCAAGCAGAATTTCCTTTCTGCACAGGGGTGGCGTCAGGGAGATTGGTTTGGGCAAGATGATCAGTATTATCCTTTTGAAAGGCTTCAGGGAAAATAAAGAGGTTGATTGTAACATCTTTGTTTTTGGACATCTGTGTTCCATTTTAGTGTTTGTCTGAAGATATTATCGCAAGAGATAAAATGCACATTATTTGTATACAGATTTGTTTGGGGTGGTGGGAAAATGTTGGGGAAAATAGAGAATCTCTTTTTCCTTGTTCAAACATGTGTGTTGATGTAGAAAGTCATGTTTGCTGTCTCGTGGTGGATAAGTGTTTGTGGGATTGGCCACAGGCCACTTGTGTATGGGGAGAGACTGAGTAAGAGAATTGAAAACTGGAAAGCAGTCAACCTCAGACATGTTTGGATCTGTGGTCAGTACTAATGCGATCGGGCATTCAGAATATTTCGAACAGTGGTTATATTTTTGCTCTCCTAGTCCACTAATACAGATGTAGGATCTTAATTTGAGCTAGTTTGCTACATCAGGACAATAATCCTACAGCAACAGAAAATGTGAATTATTATGTGGATTATAATTAATGGTCAATCTTTGTAGGGGAAGATACATTTTACGTTAGGGCAATTAGAAATGTACAACTTCAGAAGCCTTTTTAATCCTTGAATACACTACACTTTTGGATTTCCTGCAGTACAGGAAAATAATTTTCAGCAAAAGAGTGATCAAAATAAGATCCTATGTCTGCAAGACTCATCTCAGCCTGAGTACTCACCATCATAGCAAAACATAAACACCATCATTCTCAGGTATTACCCATTAGCAATGTTGTTCAGATTTGTTTTAGAAAGAGACAGAGGATCTTAGGATACATCGTACTTCTAGTTGTCTTTAAAAGTGAACCATGAATAGCAGACATGAAATAATATAATATTCTCAATCTGTGTGAGTGATATTGCTTCAAACAGTGGTTCACCACTTTGTGTTCCCCTGTGACTCAGTGATAAAACAAAGCCAGTGCCTCTTCTAACCTTAAAACAGGCTTGACCACAACCCATGGGCCAGTGGCGACCCCCAGTGGTCTGCAAACCACTATCTTGAAAACACTGCTCTAAACGCTATCATAACATTCACAAAGAATCCTACATGTTCACAAAGATATCATCAGAAAATGTCATAGGCCAGGAAATGAGTGTCTGATGGCTCTGTTTTGTCTGCAGAATTATATTGTTTCTTCTCCTGTTCGGGAATTCTCAATTGTCAATCTCAGGAAGATGTCCTTTTCCCTTTTTAGATGAGGCTTTGGCGAATTCATATTTGGTTTGGAAGTGTGGATGGGGGCAAGGTTGATTACTGCACTTGTATAAATAGTGGACTTCATTCTGTATTTCCCCTCGCGGGGAGGTCAGGAAATGTCTGCATCCTGTCACCAGTGGATTTTGGCACAACTTTCACCTGATTCCAGTAATATAGACCACATTATTTATGAGTAATCTGCCTCTTTAAAGTGTCTCGAGCCCTAATGGAACACTAGTAGAAACATGCATCAATATAAATCTCTTTGGTGCACGGTGGTACACTCATTGGTTTCAAATTATTGTACGCAAATTATACTTATGTATATATGCATCATATGAAACCATCATGATTGTTCTGCATGCAGCATTGCTGTATCTGAAAACAGTCATCTCTATAAATCAACAACATCGTATAAACAAATAGGCTTACGTACAGAAGACTGTAGATTAATGAAAGCGAGCCACACACATGTTTAGGTCATAAGTTTTATTACATCTTGTTTTGTAACTAAAATGTTGGGGGTTATCTCTTGTTAATACTGCATACAGCTTGAAACAGCTGAACATTTTGTTCTGTGATGCTCACCCAGTAGCACTGAGAAGTCAACACAAACATTCACAATAGTTTTCAGTCATTCAATCCCAGTCAAATTAACTAGCATCACAGCTCTAAACTGGTTAATGTAACTGTTTTTTTTTAAATTTGAGTCCATTGCATGAATCTTTAGAGAGAACTTTCATGTACAACAGTCATAGAAAATCTGCTGTCAGGCTATGCCATAATAAATAACACGTTTAATTAAATAAATAACTTAAATACAGCTTTATCTTTACTATGCTAAATAACATCAGCATATAATACAATATATCACAAAGTGATGCTCTCTGCATCCCATCCTTTTAACATAAAAGATATTCAAGATGTCCAATTGCACTTTCTTCTGTGCACAAATTCAGTCTGAATGCTTGTGCAATGTCCCCAAAACCCTGTCCCAGTGTGTGAAGTACGGAGCATAGTTGGACTTGAACTTCAGATGGTGCAGGTCGTGGTGTGGAGCTCCACCGTAGAGCCCAAAGGGCACCAGTCTATGCGTGGACCAGGGCAGGTCATAGCCAGAGTGGTCCTCCACAGAAAGCCAGATATTCAGAACATAGAAGAGCATCTCTGTCAGGGGGTGGCAGCCCAGCAGCAGAGGGTTGACCCCAGCGAAGAATCCCAGTGACAGGGTTTCCCAGGCCCCAGAGTACTCAGTGGTCAGGGCGAAGGTGGATGTGTGCTTGTGATGCACCTTGTGGAATGTCCGGTACAGCCAGGGCACCTTATGGTGCAGCAGATGCCAGATGAAATATTGAAAGTCGAACAGCAGGAGGCAGGCGACCACGTCCCAGATGAGACGCAGCGTTCCGGGGGCCTCGGGCATGAAGCTGGTTGGCCTCCAGAACCAGTGCAGCACAGTGAGAGGGAAGAGGAACACTACATGGTTGTAGAGGGAGTGAGCCAGGCAGCTCCACATCATGGTCCAGGAGACATGGCTATTCTGCTGGATCTTAAAGGTCCTGATCCAGGCCAGCCTGGGGGAGAGGAGGTCCAGCACCACGAAGGGCAGGCAGAAGGTGAGGTAGACACTGAGGGAGAAAAGCACAGGGAAGAAAGGTGATCTGAGCCACGCATTATATCCCAGTATGAAGTCCCATAGGCTCTGTAAAAGCATTGTGTTCAGTCTTGTGTGTGAGCTTGACGTGCGTGTTTAAACAACCTCCTGCAAAAGCTCTCCCTTTTTATGAGTTCTCTGTGAAAAGTATCCGCCCACAGATGTCCTTATATAGCCTTACTAAACTTCCTGTTGACTTCTTACAGTGTCTTCAGAAAGTATTCATACCCCTTGACTTATTCCACACTTAGCTCAGTTATCTGATTCGGAGTATGGTTGTTCTGTGTGCCTGTATTGGAAATCTCAATACAATCAATAAATAAATACATTTATAACCAGAAATGAGTGTTATTCTAAGCTAAGGTATATCAAAGTTTCACTGTATTGCATAATGTTATCAAAGGGAAGAGGGGGACAAGGAGGAGGGGTGGGTTGAACATTTTTATTTTGCCAGGAGCAAACGACGTGGTGAGAGCTGATGGAGGTCTGACCCACTGACAGTCAGAGAGACTTTACCACTGTTACAACAGAGCCGTGACCCTCTGATAACTTAACCTGTGTAGCAGAATTCCTGTGAGAGCTGAGAACTAGGCATAGTGACGATGCAAACAGTAGGTGGTGCTGTTGATTGCTTTCTGTTTCCATTCCACTCATTTGCCTTCTATTCACATTCCAATGTGTGATGAAATGAACTTTCCATTCATCAGTACTAGGGATGTGTTCCTGGACAGTATTATGTCAGTGCCAGAAGTCAAACAGAAAAGGAAACCTCTCATTCCGGATGTTGAATGGTCGACTGCCTTGGTATTTAGAGTGAATAGCTGGATAATAGACCATTAGTCATTTATGATCTATCAAGCCCTGCTCCTGATAAACATCTGTTCACAAAACCACAGTAATTACAACATTTTGTATGCATTATGAGGAATGTCAAGATAACTTTCTGTAAACTGCATGTTGAAACTAACTAGGGGTTAGTTCGGGTCTAAAATCCATCCTCATCTCCACTTAAAAGTCTATCCATCTAACCTACGAATCACACTTTTAAACATATTTAAGCAGGTTACACAGGAACCCATCATATCAGAGGCATCTTTAATGTTCACACACATGACAGCACAAGGAGAGAGCGGGAGTGAGTCAAGTGGTGACTCTCCCTTTCTGAGATAAGATAAGGTAAGTTCAGTTCCACTTGTCTTGACTGGTTCTTTGGAGTCAGGTTACAAATTGAGATCCTCCCATTTCGGAAAATCCAGTGTGTACTTTCCAAGCTTACCTCACGCACATTCCCAAATCTCAATTCTGATCCTATCTGTGACCGTGCCGACCGGATGTTCATTAACCAATTTAATTATACAAAGCAAACACTCTGTCCGTTTCTAAGAATATGTAAGATCCTTATTTGCATAAAATAGACATAGACCCGTGTCCAAATTAATCAATAGTGTTTATTCTTGAGGGTACTCTGACGTGCATATAAAAAACCGTTCTTTTTATCCCTTCTATTACTAACGCACATACATACACACTCATCTGGATTATCTCCTGAAGCCTTTTACCAGTTTATTACCCCTTAGCTGACAGTTCCAGCCACCCCAGATAGGGAAAACCCAGAGGGCTTGAACTATTATACCTTATCTCCACAGAGTTATAGCTTAGAGGTTCAACCATAGGTTAATGATCCCTTAGTTTTCTTTAGGCACACACACAGACATTCCTTTCTAACCCCCTACATGCTACCAAACAAATAATCATAATGGTTAAGTTTCTGGGTATAATTATTTAATCATTTATCTTAACCCTTGATAAAATATTCTAACAATAATCCTCATCAATCTACACACAATACCCCATAATGGCAATGCAAAAACAGGTATTACTTTTTTTTGCAAATACCTTATTTACATAAGTATTCAGACCCTTTGCTATGAGACTCTAAATTGAGCTCAAATGCATCTGTTTCCATTTATCAACTTGATTGGAGTCCACCTGTGGTAAATTCAATTGATTGGACATGATTTGGAAAGGCACACATCTGTCTACACAAGGTCCGACAGTTGACAGTGCATGTCAGAGCAAAAACCAAGCCATGAGGTTGAAAGAATTGTCCATAGAGCTCTTGACACAGGATTGTGTCAAGGCACAGATCTGGGGAAGTGTACCAAAACATTTCTGCAGCATTGAAGGTCCCCAAGAACACAGTGGCCTCCATCATTCTTAAATGGAAGACTCTTTCAATCGGGGAAGAAAGGCCTTGGTCAGGGAGGTGACCAAGAACCCGATGGTCACTCTGACAGAGCTCCAGAGTTCCTCTGTGGAGATGGGAGAACCTTTCAGAAGGACAACCATCTCTGCAGCACTCCTCCAATCAGGCCTTTATGGTAGAGTGGCCAGACGGAAGCCACTCCTCAGTAAAAGGCACATGACAGTCTGCTTGGAGTTTGCCAAAAGGCACCTTAAGGACTCTGAGACCATGATAAACTAGATTATTTTGACTGATGAGACCAATATTTAACTCTTTGGCCTGAATGACTAACGTCACATCTGGAGGAAACCTGGCACCATCCCTACAGTGAAGCATGGTGGTGGCAGAATCATGCTGTGGGGGTGTTTTTCACCAGCAGAGACTGGGAAACTGGTCAGAATTGAAGGAATGATGGATGGCGCTAAATACAGGGAAATTCTTGAGGGAAACCTGTTTCAGTCTTCCAGAGATTTGACCCTGGGACGGAGGCTCACCTTCCAGCAGGACAATGACCCTAAACATACTGCTAAAACAACACTCGAGTGGTTTAGGGGGAAACATTTAAATGTCTTGGAATGGCCTAGTCAAAGCCCAGACCTCAATCCAATTGAGAATCTGTGGTATGACTTAAAGATTGCTGTACACCAGCGGAACCCATCCAACTTGAAGGAGCTGGAGCAGTTTTGCCTTGAAGAATGGGCAAAAATCACCGTGGCTAGATGTGCCAAGCTTATAGAGACATGCCCTAAGAGACTTGCAGCTGTAATTGCTGCAAAAGGTAGCTCTACAATGTA
Source organism: Salvelinus namaycush (assembly GCF_016432855.1). Lineage (NCBI taxonomy): Eukaryota > Metazoa > Chordata > Actinopteri > Salmoniformes > Salmonidae > Salvelinus > Salvelinus namaycush. The sequence goes on from NC_052341.1 coordinate 27,828,604, forward strand.
TTGACTTTGGGGGGGGGGGGTGAATAGTTATGCACGCTCAAGTTTCCATTTTTTAATCTTATTTCTTGTTTGTTTCAAAATAAAAAATATTTTGCATCTTCAAAGTGGTAGGCATGTTGTGTAAATCAAATGATACAAACCCCCCCCAAAATCCATTTTAATTCCAGGTTGTAAGGCAACAAAATAGGAAAAATGGGGGTGAATAGGGGGTGAATACTTTCGCAAGCCACTGTATGTCATCAAATATCTCAGAACACTTGAACTGGAGCTTACAACTATAAATAAACATTCTTACGCATCATGGTCTTGAAAAATTTCAATTCTTTCAAGAAACATTAAAACACAAGGTTCTTTGAACTTGATTCAAGAGGAATCAATGTTTAGGCCACCACTGAACTTTTGTTTGCTTGTAAAACAATATTTTCTAGGAATGTGTTTAAAACAAGAGAAAGAGATCATGATTATCAAAGGTTTACTGAGGAGCACTTATTGATCTCTGGTGACCTCAGAAAGGATAAATCGCACACAGGCAGATTTACTATATATACACTAAAATGTACAGGACATATTTGACAGTGTACAGTAAAAACTGCTGACAGATAATGTTACAGTCTTGGAGTATATCAAGACCAGGCAAATTGAAATATAAACCAATTCCTTAAACTGTGTGAAATGTGAATACAAAGAGGTCTTTTCATTGAAGTATGACTCACACCAACCCACACAAACTATGATAAATCAGAGCAGTAGTCAATTGTTATTCGCACCATTCTCTATCATTCATATCATCTGCCTAGTACTTTCACAACAATACCCTGTTGTTGCAATGCCTATTACTTTAAAACAAATATTGTGTTGTAATGCATTTTTACGTAATGCTGTTGTTGTATTGCTGAGAAGCTCAAAAACCCAAATTACCCAAACCTTTACAATTTCAAAGCTTTTCTATTTCAGTACACATTGTTTAATTGCATGCTTATATAATACTGTGTTTTTCCTACTCTCAGCATATATTCTTTGTGTTTTTTGTACATGAAGCCTTCCATTAGAAATTAAATTATTTTAATGTAAACGATAAAGATAAGTGTTATTGCGCAATGGCAAGGTTATCATGCAGAATTTCATTTCTGCACAGGGGTGGCGTCAGGGAGATTGGTTTGGGCAAGATGATCAGTATTATCCTTTTGAAAGGCTTCAGGGAAAATAAAAAGAGGCTGATTGTAACATCTTTTTTTTAGGTCAATGGGCAAAGGAACATTGTTGTCTTACATGAATTTTATCCTATCACTTTTTTAGATCACTGTCTGAATTTGCATCTTGTGAGTGTGAGCATCAGTGTGTGTCTGTGCGCAATTAAACTACTGTATGATCTATATATTTTTTATCTTTGAAATTGATGTTTTCAATTTTTCTGTTTGGAAGGATAAGTGACAGTATTTGATGCATCAACCAAGATAGAAGACATTACATTTCACCACAGTGGAGATTATAAATGACCCTTTCCTCCACTTATTAACTCTCTACTAAGATGGATGTTTATGTTTGTAGTTTGACTGCTATTATGGCAGTGTGTCGAATCCAAAAACCTTTGTGGACATAAACTTGGCATTTAGGCCTCGATTCAATCTGTAGTGCTGAAGAGCTGCGCTACAGCCCTATAAATTTAAAGGCAAAGTTCCCGCGTTAGCGGAGACTGCATTCACGGTAAAAGCTGCATACGTTGGCTCAATTGGAAATTTCCTTTGAATGTGAACCTTGCTATAAAGCGGATCTTCAGCGCTACGGATTGAATTGAGCCCTCGTTTCTGAGCTTTTTTCAGGACACAATGATCTTGTAAGTTCCAGGAGATGTTGAGTAACTATGGATGTCCTGAAGAGGAGCATCAGTTTCATTATTTTAAGCTTTTACAAAACTAAAGCAATGGCTGAAGTCTAGATTACCATAGGTGTCCCATTTTAGTGTTTAACTGAAGATATTATCGCAAGAGATAAAATTCACTTAGGGGAAAATCTAGAATCGCTTTTTCTTATTCAAACGTGTGTTGACGTACAAAGTCATGTTTTCTGTCTTAAGGTACAAGTGGATGAGTGTTTGTGGGATTGGCCAGAGGTGTCATGTAGTATAAATGATTGGAGACAGGCGCAGGAATTCGAAATAGGGGGTTTTAATTAGAGGTCGACCGATTAATCGGAATGGCCGATTAATCGGGGCCGATTTCAAGTTTTCATAACAATCGGAAATCGGTATATATTTTTTTACACCTTTATTTAACTAGGCAAGTCAGTTAAGAACACATTCTTATTTTCAATGACGGCCTAGGAACGTTCTGCCTCGTTCAGGGGCAGAAGACAGATTTTTAACCTTGTCAGCTCGGGGGATCCAATCTTGCAACCTTACAGTTAACTAGTCCAATGCTCTAACACCTGATTACATTGCACTCCACGAGGAGTCTGCCTGTTACGCGAATGCAGTAAGCTAAGGTAAATTGCTAGCTAGCATTAAACTTATCTTATAAAAAACAATCAATCAATGACTGTCATTGCTCCAATGTGTACTTAACCATAAGCATCAATGCCTTTCTTAAAATCAATACACAAGTATATATTTTTAAACCTGCATATTTACCTAAAAGAAATCCAGGTTAGCAGGCAATATTAACCAGGTGAAATTGTGTAATTTCTCTTGCGTTCATTGCACGCAGAGTCAGGGTATATGCAACAGTTTGGGCCGCCTGGCTCTTTGCGAACTAATTTGCCAGAATTTTACGTAATTATGACATAACATTGAAGGTTGTGCAATGTAACAGGAATATTTAGACTCATGGATGCCACCCGTTAGATAAAATACGGAACGGAATAAACGTTTTGTTTTCGAGGTGATAGTTTCCGGATTAGTCAAAGGTATATGGTTTAGAGAGAAATAGTCAACGCGTTATAATAATAACTTGCGGCTGAACTTGAAAGGGGTTCCTTCGTTATTTTACCGTTCATGTCTTCCATAGAGAATGTCTTGATCTACTTCAAATAAGGTCTGTGTTTCGTGCAGGCTTAAACCGTCTCAACGTTTTGATACCCGTGTAAATCTCACTAGGATAAGGTAACGTTTGTCAACATATTTTCATAAATCCACTCTACAATTTTTTTTAATCTTCGCTTAAATTTAGCCAATATTGATCAGAGTTACCTTGTCCTATGGATATCTACACAGTTATAAAATTGGCAAGGTGGTGTAAGCCTACACGAAACACAGACCTTATTTTAAGTGAATCTAAAAATATCCTATGGAATAAATGAAGGAACCGCTTTTCAGATTTTGCAAGAAGGTGTCATGGGAATTATGACTCGCACTTTGGTCGTCAATTCTTACCATGCCCATTATTAAAATAGGATTTCCTGCATTTAGAAATTAAAGTTTTTGTTTTCAACATTCATCACAGGTAACTTAAACTCTATTTTTATTCAAACAGTTGAGAGTATTTGTCTCCTAAGCAGACTCTTCAGTATCATTGTCACTTCAGAGCTGTGTGTGTATGTGTGTGTGTGTGTGTATTTATGTATTATATTAAGTTAAAATAAGTGTTCATTGTTCATTCAGTATTGTTGCAATTGTCATTATTACAAAAATGTGTGTGTGTGTATGATATATATATATAAAACATTTATTTTTAATAAATCGGCATCGGCTTTTTTGTCCTCCAATAATCGGTATCGGCGTTGAAAAATCATAATCGGTCGACCTCTAGTTTTAATACTCCACCCAAAAATTCAACGAAGCCCAAAACACACACAGTGGGGGAAAAAAGTATTTAGTCAGCCACCAATTGTGCAAGTTCTCCCACTTAAAAAGATGAGAGGCCTGTAATTTTCATCATAGGTACACTTCAACTATGACAGACAAAATGAGAAAAAAAAATCCAGAAAATTACATTGTAGGATTTTTAATGAATTTATTTGCAAATTATGGTGGAAAATAAGTATTCATGTCTTATCCTACATGTTCATAAACATGTAATCATAAAATGTCATAAATTATACAATGTGTGGGTCTAATCCTGAATGCTGATTGGTTAAAATCGCATTCCAGCCAGTGCCTATTCCACAAATTGCCACCAGCTAAATCCATGCCTATAAATTGCCTATTTACTCTATTCCATCTGACTGCGCAATTTACTGTCTCATCAGCCCAGCAAGGCAACTTATAAACTTGATCTCCATTATTGAAAGCATCTAGACATGATTTCACATTTCTTTTACACTAACATTATGTTTTCAACAGCAGAGCTTTGTATAAACCTTGCTGTCTGTCTCTCCGACATTTGCAACATTGTTTCAATATTCAGTCCCATGGTAATGAACGTGTCGGGAGTCGGGACGAGACAGACAGGCAGGCAGCATTTCTCAACAAGTCGAAATCATGAATCAGCTGGCATCATTTTAATGGATATATACAAAAAAATGTCAATTGAAGAAGGTACAACAAAACGCAGCTAATTTGCTGTCTTTCCAGCTTCAGTTTGACGTGATTGTGTTACTGTAGCTGTGTTGTTGGCTAGCTCCTCCGAACAACAGTGTCCTGACGAGTGAGCACATTTTCTATGCCAGGCGAAATCACGCCTCATTAGCTCATTGTTATGGATGTATCCAAATAAATGTGACCCGATTCAGGAAACTAGGCGTATGTCGCAAGTCACGACTTCACAGGAGAGCTGTTTGAACATAAATTTTTAAAAATTGATCAAAATGTGTTTTTGGGCAGAAATGCCTTCTCGAACATGTGAACTTTCATGTGCCTTAATATCAAACTTGTATGCCTACTGTAAATACGGATAAAACATGTAAATTACGAGCCTAGTTGGTTTAGCCACGGAAAAAGCCAGCAACCTTCCCGCTAGCCATGATTGGCTGAGATAATGAGTGGGCTGGACATGCCGAGAGATGAGTTTGGATTGGTCTGCCATATAGCACACGTCTGTCTATTAGAGCTGGTCAGTATGTCTAGGTAATCATGTCAAACGTTTCTTTAAAAAAAATGTGTCACGTAGTAAAACTGCATAAACCTAGTTAAAGGGTACTGTTAGCTAGCTAACGTTAGCTGGCTGGCTCGCTAGCTAACGTTATGTGTATGCTCTCCACTTTCTGGAGGACCCAGTTTTGAAATCAGTGGAATTCGAGCATGATACTGTAGCTAAGGAGATGGAGAAAACGCAAGTCTAGCTAGCTATCTACCTACTTTTCTTAACAAAATACTCTCGTCTTAGTGTGCCAGAGCGCAGAATAACTGATACATTTTTGAATGCTCAACACCCGTTGAATATGGCCGGTGTCAGTAAATGTCGGCAACAAAGCATAATTCAATTGTTGCCAGCAGCACAGTTACAGTCACCAACGCTCTGGATAACATGAAAACTGCCTAACCAGCTCTGCTAGGGGGAGTAAAATGGTCAGGGTGGGGTGTTCTCTCATTACGTGTCTGGAAGTAGCTAGCCAATGTTAGCCAGTTAGCTTGGGTGCTTGACTGTCGTTGTGAGGTCAGAGCTTTCGGAACAACCCTACTTTTTGGCCAGAGCGTCCAGTGTGAGCTCTGAATTCGAAACCCTCTGAAATTACGAATGGACAATCTGACAGCACAGTTGCAGTCACCAACGCTCTGGATAACATAACAGCCTAACGAGCTCTCCAAGGGCGAATAATGTTCAGTGAGCTGTTCTCTCTCTCTTAGATGTCTGGAAGTAGCTGGCAAGTTAGTACAGAACGCACGGATCAACCCCTAAAGAGATGGGTTGGGCTAAGGGTTAAGAGGGTGTGAACAATGCTGAATGGGGGCGCTCCAATAGTAGAACCAAAACATTGAAAGACAGTTCTCAAAAGTGAGTTTACAAATTGATCAACTTTCAAAGAAGAATTATGTTCCCATTGTTTCTTCAAATGCAGTATATGATATACCATTTTGTAGCTCTGAGTCTCTATTTTTATCCAATGTAAAACACTGAAATTAAAATGTTGCTACATAAGACCGAATCCAGGTGGTGAGTCACAATTGTGACTATAAAACAGCTTAAACAAATGCAAAAGCAGCTACTTTGCTGTTATTCTGGCTAAACTTCTTGACGTTACTGTAAATTAGCCGTAGTTGGCTAGCTAGCAAGCAAGGGATAAGACCGCTGCCAGCCAGTATGGCAATGGAACATTTAGAACGAACTACTGGGTCACGTCCATATATACAGAACAAAAAGACTGAACGACTTGGTCGCGTCTCTAGCAACCCTAGATTTGTGTCTGGACTTTAAGTCCAGACACAAAGTAAACTACCTGCTACTCAGGCCCAGAAGCTAGGATATGCATATTATTATTAGTTTTGGATAGAAACACTCTGAAGTTTCTAAAACTGTTTGAATGATGTCTGTGAGTATAACAGAACTTATTTGGCAGGCGAAACCCCAAGGACAAACCATCCAGGATTTCTTTTTTTTTGAGGTCACTCTCTTTTCAATGGGCTTTCAATGGGAATCTAGAATTCTAAGGCAGTTGCTTGCAGTTCCTATCCCTTCCACTGGATGTCAACAGTCTTTAGAAATTGGTTGATGTTTTTCCTTTGAGAAATAAAGAAGTATCCCTGTTCAGAACGAGGGTCGAGTGAAGTGTACTGTTTGATAGAGGCGCGTGACCTGAAAAGCACACTCCACTTTGTTTTCCTCCGGTATTGAATGCAGTTTATTCCGTCTTAAATTTGATAGATTATTTACGTTTAAAAATACCTAAAGATGGATTAGGAAAGTTGTTTGAAATGTTTGGATCAAGTTTACAGGTAACTAATTAGATAATGTATAGTCATGTTGCGCGAGTTGGAACCGGTGTATTTTCTGAATCATACACGCCAAATAAATTGACATTTTGGATATATAACGACAGAATTTATCGAACAAAAGGACCATTTGTGATGTTTAATGGAGATATTGGAGTGCCAACAGAAGAAGATCTTCAAAGGTAAGGCATGCATTATATGTTATTTCCGACTTTTGTGTTGTGCCTGGTGGTTTGAATTATGATTTTCATATGTATGTTTGCTGGGGTGCTGTCCTCAGATAATAGCATGGTTTGCTTTCGCCGTAAAGTCGTTTTGAAATCTGACACTGTGGCTGGATTAACAAGAAGTTCATCTTTAAACCGGTGTATAACACTTGTATGATTTATGAATTATTATTATGAGTATTTCTGTTTTTGAATTTGGCTCGCTGCTATTTCACTGGGTGTTGTCAAACAGGATTGGCACGCGAAGGGATCACTAAGAGGATATCTTGTGTAAGGATGAAATAGTATGAAGAAATTTATCAAAATAACATTTATGAAAATATGTCAATCATTATTTGAATATGTTGGTAACCCAATGTATAAAAGTGATAATGCCCGAGAAGCCGGTGTCCTGGAGGATATATTTGCACGGGTGTTACGAAGTCGAGTATTGCATTGCATAGACCAGCAAATTTGTGTCTGATGACTGCGGAGTTGTATTGTTCCTTCTTCTGTTCGAGAATCCACAATTACTTCTGGGAAATTGTCCATCTCAGGAAGTGTTTCTTCTCCCTTTTTAGAGGTTTTGGCAACTTCATGTTTATTTTGAGGTTCGGAGTGTGGATGGGGGGGAGTCAGGGTTGATTACTGCAGTTTTATAAGAAGTGGACTTTATTCTGTACTTCCCCTCATGGGGAAATCAGGAAATGTCTGCATCCTGTCACCAGGGTATTTTGGTACAACTTTAACCTAATTCCAGTAACATTGGAAAGGGCCTAATTAACATGGATACTATTGTCCATATCAGTTGCGACCCGTCATTCAGGGAAGGTGGGACAGAGACACATATTTAGCAACAAAAAAATGTTTGGATGCTTTACATTTTTTAATTCAATATCTTTGTTTTGCATGTTCATTGATTAATTAATCGATCTTATGCTACCCAAATATAAATAACTGTTACCCAAATAATAATCTGTTACTTGGGCTTGTTGCTCCCGTTACTGAAATGGTTGTTCCAGTTTAGATGGTTTCGGTCAGCAATTCTCAACTGGTGGGTCGAGAGGTTTTGAATGGGTCGGGAGTGTCTAAGTAAAAATATATATTTTTTGTTTTTATTTTTTGTATATGATTGTCTTTTAAGATAAATATTCCAGAAACTGTGTAGAAATAATTATGAATCTATATATATATTTTTAATTTAACCTCTGAAAAAAAAAAAAAATCAATCGCAGCAAATTTTCAATATAGATTTCTTAGAAGTGCTCTTTAGTGGATTTGGTTGATTTCGTGGTCTCAAGCCAGTGTGTCACGATCGTCATAGTGATGAGACCAAGGCGCAGCGTGATTAGAATACATTCTTCCTTTTAATAATGAAGAACACTTAACAAACAATACAAAATAACAAAACCGAACGTGACCGCTATAAAACTGAGTGCAAACATGCAACATCAACATAGACAATCACCCACGAAATACTCAAGGAATATGGCTGCCTAAATATGGTTCCCAATCAGAGACAACGATAAACAGCTGCCTCTAATTGAGAACCAATCTAGGTAACCATAGACATACAAAACACCTAGACCAGTAACAACCCCATAAACATACAAAAACCCTAGACAGGACAAAAAAACATATATCACCCTTGTCACACCCTGACCTAACCAAAAATAATAAAGAAAACAAAGAATACTAAGGTTGTCACGGCTGTCCTCGCTGACAGAAGGTGTGGACCAAAACGCAGAGTGGTTAGTGTTCATTCTTTTAATAAAAGTCAACAAAACACTTCAAAATACAAAAACAACCAACGTGACAAAACCGAAACCGTCCTGTGTGGCAACAAAACCTCCACAGGAACAAACACCCACAAAACACAAGTGAAACCCTGGCTGCCTTAGTATGATTCTCAATCAGGGACAACGATTCACAGCTGTCTCTGATTGAGAATCATACCAGGCCGAACACAAAATCCCAACATAGAAAAACACACAGACAACCCACCCCAACTCACGCCCTGACCAACTAAATAAATAAAAGGAAAAAGGAACAATAGGTCAGGAACGTGACATAACCCCCCCCTTAAGGTGCGAACTCCGGGCGCACCAGCATAAAGTCTAGGGGAGGGTCTGGGTGGGCGTCTGTCCACGGTGGCGGCTCTGGCGCTGGTCGTGGTCCCCACCCCACCATAGTCAACCCCCGCTTCCGTGGCCTCCTCCCAATATCCACCCTCCATGTCAATCCCACTATTCCAAAGAGCAGTAACAGACTGAGGGGTAGCACCGGACTGAGGGGCAGCACCGGACTGAGGGGCAGTACCGGATTGAGGGGCAGCACCGGATTGAGGGGCAGCACCGGACTGAGGGGCAGCACCGGACTGAGGGGCAGCACCGGACTGAGGGGCGGATCCTGGCTGGCTGGCTCTGGCGGATCCTGGCTGGCGGAAGGCTCTGGCGGATCCTGGCTGGCGGAAGGCTCTGGCGGATCCTGGCTGGCGGAAGGCTCTGGCGGATCCTGGCTGGCGGAAGGCTCTGGCGGATCCTGGCTGGCGGCTGGCTCTGGCGGATCCTGGCTGGCTGGCTCTGGCGGATCCTGGCTGGCTGGCTCTGGCGGATCCTGGCTGGCTGGCTCCGGCAGCTCCTGGCTGGCTGGCAGCTCCTGGCTTGCTGGCTCTGGCTGGTCCTGGCTGGACGGCGCTGGCTGGTCCTGGCTGGACGGCTCTGGCTGGTCCTGGCTGGACGGCTCTGGCTGGTCCTGGCTGGACGGCTCTGGCTGGTCCTGGCTGGACGGCTCTGGCTGGTCCTGGCTGGACGGCTCTGGCTGGTCCTGGCTGGACGGCTCTGGCTGGTCCTGGCTGGACGGCACTGGCTGGTCCTGGCTGGACGGCTCTGAAGGCTCGGAACAGACGGGCAGCGCTGGGCAGGCAGACAGTTCAGACCACGCTGGGCAGGCAGACAGTTCAGGCAGCGCTGAGCAGGCAAGCAGCGCAGGCGGCGTTGGGCAGACGGCCGACTCTGACCTGCTGAGGCGCACAGTAAGCCTGGTGCGTGGTGCCGGAACTGGAGGCACTGGGCTGGAGACACGCACCACAGGGAGAGTGCGTGGAGGAGGAACAGGGCTCTGGAAACGCACTGGAAGCCTGGTGCGTGGTGTCGGCACTGATGGTACTGGGCTGGGGTGGGAAGGTGGCGCCGGATATACCGGACCGTGAAGGAGGACACGCGCTCTTGAGCACCGAGCCTCCCCAACCCTACCAGGTTGAATGGTCCCCGTAGCCCTGCCAGTGCGGCGAGGTGGAATAGCCCGCACTGGGCTATGCAGGCGAACCGGGGACACCACCTGTAAGGCTGGTGCCATGTACGCCGGCCCGAGGAGACGTACTGGAGGCCAGATATGTTGGGCCGGCTTCATGGCACCCGGCTCGATGCCCAACCTAGCCCTCCCAGTGCGGCAAGGTGGAATAGCCCGCACTGGGCTAAGCACGCGTACTGGGGACACCGTGCGCTCCACCGCATAACACGGTATCTGACCAGTACGACGCCCTCTCACTCCACGGTAAGCCCGGGGAGTTGGCTCAGGTATCCAACCCGGCTTCGCCACACTCCCCTTTAGCTCCCCCCCAAGAAATTTTTGGGTGAGCCTCTCGGGCTTCCGTGCTAGCCGCGTACCCTCATACCTCCGGTTCCTCTCTCCGGTTGCCTCTGCTCTCCTCGCTGCCTCCAGCTGTTCCCATGGGAGGCGATCCTTTCCAGCCAGGATCTCCTCCCATGTGTAGCAACCCTTGCCGTTCAAGACGTCTTCCCATGTCCATTCCTCTGTCTGTCTCTGCTGCTGTCGCTGCCCTTCTCCACTCCGCTTGGTCCGTTTGTGGTGGGTGTTTCTGTCACGGCTGTCCTCGCTGACAGAAGGTGTGGACCAAAACGCAGAGTGGTTAGTGTTCATTCTTTTAATAAAAGTCAACAAAACACTTCAAAATACAAAAACAACCAACGTGACAAAACCGAAACCGTCCTGTGTGGCAACAAAACCTCCACAGGAACAAACACCCACAAAACACAAGTGAAACCCTGGCTACCTTAGTATGATTCTCAATCAGGGACAACGATTCACAGCTGTCTCTGATTGAGAATCATACCAGGCCGAACACAAAATCCCAACATAGAAAAACACACAGACAACCCACCCCAACTCACGCCCTGACCAACTAAATAAATAAAAGGAAAAAGGAACAATAGGTCAGGAACGTGACAAAGGTCAGGGCGTGACACAGTGAGCTTAACATTCTTTACCAAGAATATGGGCAAAATTGAATTATTGACAATGAAAAAGGTGGGATTGCTGTTCCCTCGTACATTTACTACCACTCTTAGTCTTCCCAATCTGAAAGTCATTCTGAATTCAGGTTGTGGCTGAATAAAAATTCCAAATGTTGGATATCCCCACTCTGGCTGGATTCCAAAAGAAATTCCACATTACTTTGCAAGCTAGCATAATGTGACTTGCAGGCCTGAAGTAGTCTGAAAACCACGAGTTTCAGGCCACTGTATTAGGATGAAACTAGACACACAGAATAAGGCCTTATGAAATAGTTGTTTTATTGGGTCATTTAATTTGAACAAAAAATATTTGCTTAGGATCTCACTTAGTCAAGGCCACATGACTGAAAGTGGATGGTTGCAACTCTACAATTCACTCGAAAGGCAAGGCACTTTGGGAAATATGTCAATAAGGCTTTAGTTTACGCTAACCAGTGTGTTAACTTAACACTGAAAAGTGTGGACCCATATAGACTAGTGTTAAAATTAAAACTCTAAGTGTAAATTTAACACGGGAGAATTTGCTGTGTAGTGAAAGAGGAAAGATTTATGCACCGTAAAATATCTCTAGCGAAGATTAACCACACAACTCTCAAACTTTTCTTGTAGAATTGAAGAATTCAAAAGGCAAGCCTCTGGCTGTATGGTTCTCATGGGTGTTTTCTCTTCTTCCAAATGTCTTCAGGAAGATGTGTCGTCAAATATCTCAGAACACTTGAACTTGAGCTTACAATTAAATGATCATGCCCAAGAAGCCGATGTTTGGAGGATATATTGGCACGGGTGTTGTTAGGCAAACCCTGCCAATATATCCTCCAAACACTGGATCCGAGGGCATTATCACTTTTATACAACAGGTTACCAACACATTCAAATAATGATTGACATATTTTAATTAAAAACATTATTTTGATGAATTTATTTCCATTTCCATACTGGCTGGCAACGTTCCTATCCCTTGCTTGCTAGCTAGCCAACTACGGCTAACTTACTGTCACGTCCAAAAGTGCAGCCAGAATAACAGAAAAGTAGCTACATTTGCATTTGTTTAAGCTGTTTTCTAGTGACATTTATTTGGATACAACCATAACAATGAGCTAATGAGGCGTAATTTTGCCTGGCATAGAAAATTTGCTTACTCGTCAGGACACTGTTATTCAAAGAAGCTAGCCAACAACACAGCTACAGTAACACAATCACTTCAAACTGAAGCTGGAAAGACAGCAAATTAGCTAAATTTCGTTTTACCTTTTTCAATTTACATTTTTTTGTATATATCCATAAAAATGATGCCAGCTGATTTACGATTTCGACTGGCTGAGGAATGCTGCCTGCCTACCTGCTTGTCTGTCTCGTCCCGACTCCCGACACGTTCATTACTATGGGACAGCAGGAGATCGAATTTGAATATGGAAACAATGTTGCAAATGTCGGCGAGACAGACAGCAAGGTTTATACAAATCTCCGCTGTTGAAAATGAAATGTTATTCTAAGGTAAATGTGAGATAATGTCTAGATGTTTTTATAGTGAGGCAGGTGTGCCTAGTGGTTAGAGCGTTGGGCCAATAACTGAAAGGTTGCTAGATCGAATCCCCGAACTGACAAGGTAAAAATATGTCATTATGCCCCTGAACAAAGCAGTTAACCCACTGTTCCTTGGCTGTCATTATAAATAAAAAATGGTAATTAACTGACTTGCCTGGTTAAATTAAAATAAGTAGTGGAGATTATGTTTATTAAGTTTACATACACTTAGGTTGGAGTCATTAAAACTCGTTTTTCAACCACTCCATACATTTCTTGTTAACGAACTATAGTTTTGGCAAGTCTACTTTGTGCAGGACACAAGTAATTTTTACAACAATTGTTTACAGACAGATTATTTCACTTATAATTCACTGTATCACAATTCCATTGGGTCAGAAGTTTACATACACGAAGTTGACAGTGCCTTTAAACAGCTTGAACAATTCCATAAAATGATGTCATGGCTTTAGAAGCTTCTGAAGGGCTAATTGACATCATTTGAGTCAATTGGAGGTGTACCTGTGGATGTATTTCAAGGCCTACCTTCAAACTCAGTGCCTCTTTGCTTGACATCATGGGAAAATAAAAAGAAATCAGCCAAGACCTCAGAAAACAATTTGTAGACCTCCACATGTCTGGTTCATCCTTGGGAGCAATTTCCAAATGCCTGAAGGTACCACGTTCATCTGTACAAACAATAGCACACAAGTATAAACACCATGGGATCACGCAGCCGTCATAACGCTTAGGCAGGAGAAGCGTTCTGTCTCCTAGAGATGAACGTACTTTGGTGCGAAAAGTGCAAATCAATCCCAGAACAACAGCAAAGGACCTTGTGAAGATGCAGGAGGAAATAGGCACAAAAGAATCTATATCCACAGTAAAACGAGTCCTATATCGAAATAACCTGAAAGGCTGCTCAGCAAGGAAGAAGCCACTGCTCCAAAACCACCATAAAAAAGCCAGAATACAGTTAGAACTGCACATGGGGACAAAGATCGTACTTTTTGAAGAAATGTCGTACTTTTTGAAGCAACATCTCAAGACATCAGTCAGGAAGTTAAAGCTTGGTCGCAAATGGGTCTTCCAAATGGACAATGACCTCACGCATACTTCAAAAGTTCTGGCAAAATGGCTTAAGGGCAACAAAGTCAAGGTATTGGAGTGGCCATTACAAAGCCCTGACCTCAATCCCATAGAAAATGTGTGGGCAGAACTGAAAAATCTTGTGCGAGCAAGGAGGCCTACAAACCTGAGTCAGTTAAACCAGCTCTGTCAGGAGGAATGGGCCCAAATTCACCCAACTTATTGTGGGAAGCTTGTGGAAGGCTCCCCGAAACGTTTGAACAAAGTTAAACAATTGAAAGGCAATGCTACCAGATACTAATTGAATGTATGTAAACTTCTGACCCACTGGGAATGTAATGAAATAAATAAATGCTGAAATAAATCATTCTCTCTACTATTATTCTGACATTTCACATTCTTAAAATAAAGTGGTGATCCTAACTGACCTAAAACAGGGAATTTTTTACTCTGATGAAATGCCAGGAATTGTGAAAAACTGAGTTTAAATGTGTTTGGCTAAGGTGTATGTATACTTCCGACTTCAACTGTAAATGACCTGGCTGGGCTGATTTGACAGTGGATTGTGAAGTCAGATGGAACAGAGTAAATAGACATTATAACGTTGTAGATTTAGCCGGTGGAAACTTGTGGAATAGACAACGGCTGGAATTCGGTTTTAACCAATCAGCAATAACTATAGACGAACATCCTTACACTTCATGGTCTTGAGAAATTCCTGCAAGATACATGAATACATGAGGTTCATTGGCTCAAGAAGCATCAATGTTTCGGGAGTCAATTGACCTTTGTTTGCATGTAAAACAATATTTTCTAGGAATGTGTTTAAAATGAGAGAAATAGGTCACGAGTGGTGCAGCAGTCTAAAGCACTGCATCTCAGTGCTAGAGGCGTCACTACAGATACCCTGGTTCGAATCCAGGCTGTATCACAACCGTCCGTGATTGGGAGTTCCATAGGGCAGTGCACAATTGGCCCAGCGTCGTCCGGGTTTGACTGGTGTAGGCCATCATTGTAAATAAGAATTTGTTCTTAACTGACTTGCCTAATTAAATAAAGGTTACATTTAAATTCAAATAAAAAAGATTATTAAAGGTTCCCTGAGGAGCACTTATTGGTCTCTGGTGACCTCAGAAAGGATAAATCGCACACAGGCAGATTTACTCTATATATACACTAAAATGTACAGGACATATTTGACAGTATACAGTATAAACTGCTGACAGATAATGTTACAGTCTTGGAGTACGTCAAGACCAGGCAAATTCAAATCTAAACCAATTCCTTAAACTGTGTGAAATGTGAATACAAAGAGGTCTTTTCATTGAAGTATGACTCACACCAACCCACACAAACTATGATAAATCAGAGCAGTAGTCAATCGTTATTCACACCATTCTCTATCATTCATATCATCTGCCTAGTACTTTCACAACAATACCCTGCTGTTGCAATGCCTATTACTTTAAAACAAATATTGTGTTGTAATGCATTTTTATGTAATGCTGTTGTTGTAATGCTGAGAAGCTCAAAAACCTCAATGACCCAAACCTTTTCAAACCTTTTCTATTTCAAAGGTTTTGACGCAGTACCCAACACATTATTCACATTCACTAAAAGCTGTTTGGATCTGTATGTAAAACACATACAGTAATGACTTACAGTAGACACATTGTTTAATTGCATGCATATATAATACTGTGTTCTTCCTCTACTCAGCATATATTCTTTGTGTTTTGTGTCCATGAAGCCTTCCATTAGAATATGTAATCATTTTTATGTCAACGATAAAGATAAGTGTTATTGCGCAATGGCAAGGTCGTCAAGCAGAATTTCCTTTCTGCACAGGGGTGGCGTCAGGGAGATTGGTTTGGGCAAGATGATCAGTATTATCCTTTTGAAAGGCTTCAGGGAAAATAAAGAGGTTGATTGTAACATCTTTGTTTTTGGACATCTGTGTTCCATTTTAGTGTTTGTCTGAAGATATTATCGCAAGAGATAAAATGCACATTATTTGTATACAGATTTGTTTGGGGTGGTGGGAAAATGTTGGGGAAAATAGAGAATCTCTTTTTCCTTGTTCAAACATGTGTGTTGATGTAGAAAGTCATGTTTGCTGTCTCGTGGTGGATAAGTGTTTGTGGGATTGGCCACAGGCCACTTGTGTATGGGGAGAGACTGAGTAAGAGAATTGAAAACTGGAAAGCAGTCAACCTCAGACATGTTTGGATCTGTGGTCAGTACTAATGCGATCGGGCATTCAGAATATTTCGAACAGTGGTTATATTTTTGCTCTCCTAGTCCACTAATACAGATGTAGGATCTTAATTTGAGCTAGTTTGCTACATCAGGACAATAATCCTACAGCAACAGAAAATGTGAATTATTATGTGGATTATAATTAATGGTCAATCTTTGTAGGGGAAGATACATTTTACGTTAGGGCAATTAGAAATGTACAACTTCAGAAGCCTTTTTAATCCTTGAATACACTACACTTTTGGATTTCCTGCAGTACAGGAAAATAATTTTCAGCAA
Organism: Salvelinus namaycush; assembly: GCF_016432855.1. Taxonomy (NCBI): domain Eukaryota; kingdom Metazoa; phylum Chordata; class Actinopteri; order Salmoniformes; family Salmonidae; genus Salvelinus; species Salvelinus namaycush. The sequence continues at coordinate 27,845,079 of NC_052341.1, forward strand.
AAGAGTGATCAAAATAAGATCCTATGTCTGCAAGACTCATCTCAGCCTGAGTACTCACCATCATAGCAAAACATAAACACCATCATTCTCAGGTATTACCCATTAGCAATGTTGTTCAGATTTGTTTTAGAAAGAGACAGAGGATCTTAGGATACATCGTACTTCTAGTTGTCTTTAAAAGTGAACCATGAATAGCAGACATGAAATAATATAATATTCTCAATCTGTGTGAGTGATATTGCTTCAAACAGTGGTTCACCACTTTGTGTTCCCCTGTGACTCAGTGATAAAACAAAGCCAGTGCCTCTTCTAACCTTAAAACAGGCTTGACCACAACCCATGGGCCAGTGGCGACCCCCAGTGGTCTGCAAACCACTATCTTGAAAACACTGCTCTAAACGCTATCATAACATTCACAAAGAATCCTACATGTTCACAAAGATATCATCAGAAAATGTCATAGGCCAGGAAATGAGTGTCTGATGGCTCTGTTTTGTCTGCAGAATTATATTGTTTCTTCTCCTGTTCGGGAATTCTCAATTGTCAATCTCAGGAAGATGTCCTTTTCCCTTTTTAGATGAGGCTTTGGCGAATTCATATTTGGTTTGGAAGTGTGGATGGGGGCAAGGTTGATTACTGCACTTGTATAAATAGTGGACTTCATTCTGTATTTCCCCTCGCGGGGAGGTCAGGAAATGTCTGCATCCTGTCACCAGTGGATTTTGGCACAACTTTCACCTGATTCCAGTAATATAGACCACATTATTTATGAGTAATCTGCCTCTTTAAAGTGTCTCGAGCCCTAATGGAACACTAGTAGAAACATGCATCAATATAAATCTCTTTGGTGCACGGTGGTACACTCATTGGTTTCAAATTATTGTACGCAAATTATACTTATGTATATATGCATCATATGAAACCATCATGATTGTTCTGCATGCAGCATTGCTGTATCTGAAAACAGTCATCTCTATAAATCAACAACATCGTATAAACAAATAGGCTTACGTACAGAAGACTGTAGATTAATGAAAGCGAGCCACACACATGTTTAGGTCATAAGTTTTATTACATCTTGTTTTGTAACTAAAATGTTGGGGGTTATCTCTTGTTAATACTGCATACAGCTTGAAACAGCTGAACATTTTGTTCTGTGATGCTCACCCAGTAGCACTGAGAAGTCAACACAAACATTCACAATAGTTTTCAGTCATTCAATCCCAGTCAAATTAACTAGCATCACAGCTCTAAACTGGTTAATGTAACTGTTTTTTTTTAAATTTGAGTCCATTGCATGAATCTTTAGAGAGAACTTTCATGTACAACAGTCATAGAAAATCTGCTGTCAGGCTATGCCATAATAAATAACACGTTTAATTAAATAAATAACTTAAATACAGCTTTATCTTTACTATGCTAAATAACATCAGCATATAATACAATATATCACAAAGTGATGCTCTCTGCATCCCATCCTTTTAACATAAAAGATATTCAAGATGTCCAATTGCACTTTCTTCTGTGCACAAATTCAGTCTGAATGCTTGTGCAATGTCCCCAAAACCCTGTCCCAGTGTGTGAAGTACGGAGCATAGTTGGACTTGAACTTCAGATGGTGCAGGTCGTGGTGTGGAGCTCCACCGTAGAGCCCAAAGGGCACCAGTCTATGCGTGGACCAGGGCAGGTCATAGCCAGAGTGGTCCTCCACAGAAAGCCAGATATTCAGAACATAGAAGAGCATCTCTGTCAGGGGGTGGCAGCCCAGCAGCAGAGGGTTGACCCCAGCGAAGAATCCCAGTGACAGGGTTTCCCAGGCCCCAGAGTACTCAGTGGTCAGGGCGAAGGTGGATGTGTGCTTGTGATGCACCTTGTGGAATGTCCGGTACAGCCAGGGCACCTTATGGTGCAGCAGATGCCAGATGAAATATTGAAAGTCGAACAGCAGGAGGCAGGCGACCACGTCCCAGATGAGACGCAGCGTTCCGGGGGCCTCGGGCATGAAGCTGGTTGGCCTCCAGAACCAGTGCAGCACAGTGAGAGGGAAGAGGAACACTACATGGTTGTAGAGGGAGTGAGCCAGGCAGCTCCACATCATGGTCCAGGAGACATGGCTATTCTGCTGGATCTTAAAGGTCCTGATCCAGGCCAGCCTGGGGGAGAGGAGGTCCAGCACCACGAAGGGCAGGCAGAAGGTGAGGTAGACACTGAGGGAGAAAAGCACAGGGAAGAAAGGTGATCTGAGCCACGCATTATATCCCAGTATGAAGTCCCATAGGCTCTGTAAAAGCATTGTGTTCAGTCTTGTGTGTGAGCTTGACGTGCGTGTTTAAACAACCTCCTGCAAAAGCTCTCCCTTTTTATGAGTTCTCTGTGAAAAGTATCCGCCCACAGATGTCCTTATATAGCCTTACTAAACTTCCTGTTGACTTCTTACAGTGTCTTCAGAAAGTATTCATACCCCTTGACTTATTCCACACTTAGCTCAGTTATCTGATTCGGAGTATGGTTGTTCTGTGTGCCTGTATTGGAAATCTCAATACAATCAATAAATAAATACATTTATAACCAGAAATGAGTGTTATTCTAAGCTAAGGTATATCAAAGTTTCACTGTATTGCATAATGTTATCAAAGGGAAGAGGGGGACAAGGAGGAGGGGTGGGTTGAACATTTTTATTTTGCCAGGAGCAAACGACGTGGTGAGAGCTGATGGAGGTCTGACCCACTGACAGTCAGAGAGACTTTACCACTGTTACAACAGAGCCGTGACCCTCTGATAACTTAACCTGTGTAGCAGAATTCCTGTGAGAGCTGAGAACTAGGCATAGTGACGATGCAAACAGTAGGTGGTGCTGTTGATTGCTTTCTGTTTCCATTCCACTCATTTGCCTTCTATTCACATTCCAATGTGTGATGAAATGAACTTTCCATTCATCAGTACTAGGGATGTGTTCCTGGACAGTATTATGTCAGTGCCAGAAGTCAAACAGAAAAGGAAACCTCTCATTCCGGATGTTGAATGGTCGACTGCCTTGGTATTTAGAGTGAATAGCTGGATAATAGACCATTAGTCATTTATGATCTATCAAGCCCTGCTCCTGATAAACATCTGTTCACAAAACCACAGTAATTACAACATTTTGTATGCATTATGAGGAATGTCAAGATAACTTTCTGTAAACTGCATGTTGAAACTAACTAGGGGTTAGTTCGGGTCTAAAATCCATCCTCATCTCCACTTAAAAGTCTATCCATCTAACCTACGAATCACACTTTTAAACATATTTAAGCAGGTTACACAGGAACCCATCATATCAGAGGCATCTTTAATGTTCACACACATGACAGCACAAGGAGAGAGCGGGAGTGAGTCAAGTGGTGACTCTCCCTTTCTGAGATAAGATAAGGTAAGTTCAGTTCCACTTGTCTTGACTGGTTCTTTGGAGTCAGGTTACAAATTGAGATCCTCCCATTTCGGAAAATCCAGTGTGTACTTTCCAAGCTTACCTCACGCACATTCCCAAATCTCAATTCTGATCCTATCTGTGACCGTGCCGACCGGATGTTCATTAACCAATTTAATTATACAAAGCAAACACTCTGTCCGTTTCTAAGAATATGTAAGATCCTTATTTGCATAAAATAGACATAGACCCGTGTCCAAATTAATCAATAGTGTTTATTCTTGAGGGTACTCTGACGTGCATATAAAAAACCGTTCTTTTTATCCCTTCTATTACTAACGCACATACATACACACTCATCTGGATTATCTCCTGAAGCCTTTTACCAGTTTATTACCCCTTAGCTGACAGTTCCAGCCACCCCAGATAGGGAAAACCCAGAGGGCTTGAACTATTATACCTTATCTCCACAGAGTTATAGCTTAGAGGTTCAACCATAGGTTAATGATCCCTTAGTTTTCTTTAGGCACACACACAGACATTCCTTTCTAACCCCCTACATGCTACCAAACAAATAATCATAATGGTTAAGTTTCTGGGTATAATTATTTAATCATTTATCTTAACCCTTGATAAAATATTCTAACAATAATCCTCATCAATCTACACACAATACCCCATAATGGCAATGCAAAAACAGGTATTACTTTTTTTTGCAAATACCTTATTTACATAAGTATTCAGACCCTTTGCTATGAGACTCTAAATTGAGCTCAAATGCATCTGTTTCCATTTATCAACTTGATTGGAGTCCACCTGTGGTAAATTCAATTGATTGGACATGATTTGGAAAGGCACACATCTGTCTACACAAGGTCCGACAGTTGACAGTGCATGTCAGAGCAAAAACCAAGCCATGAGGTTGAAAGAATTGTCCATAGAGCTCTTGACACAGGATTGTGTCAAGGCACAGATCTGGGGAAGTGTACCAAAACATTTCTGCAGCATTGAAGGTCCCCAAGAACACAGTGGCCTCCATCATTCTTAAATGGAAGACTCTTTCAATCGGGGAAGAAAGGCCTTGGTCAGGGAGGTGACCAAGAACCCGATGGTCACTCTGACAGAGCTCCAGAGTTCCTCTGTGGAGATGGGAGAACCTTTCAGAAGGACAACCATCTCTGCAGCACTCCTCCAATCAGGCCTTTATGGTAGAGTGGCCAGACGGAAGCCACTCCTCAGTAAAAGGCACATGACAGTCTGCTTGGAGTTTGCCAAAAGGCACCTTAAGGACTCTGAGACCATGATAAACTAGATTATTTTGACTGATGAGACCAATATTTAACTCTTTGGCCTGAATGACTAACGTCACATCTGGAGGAAACCTGGCACCATCCCTACAGTGAAGCATGGTGGTGGCAGAATCATGCTGTGGGGGTGTTTTTCACCAGCAGAGACTGGGAAACTGGTCAGAATTGAAGGAATGATGGATGGCGCTAAATACAGGGAAATTCTTGAGGGAAACCTGTTTCAGTCTTCCAGAGATTTGACCCTGGGACGGAGGCTCACCTTCCAGCAGGACAATGACCCTAAACATACTGCTAAAACAACACTCGAGTGGTTTAGGGGGAAACATTTAAATGTCTTGGAATGGCCTAGTCAAAGCCCAGACCTCAATCCAATTGAGAATCTGTGGTATGACTTAAAGATTGCTGTACACCAGCGGAACCCATCCAACTTGAAGGAGCTGGAGCAGTTTTGCCTTGAAGAATGGGCAAAAATCACCGTGGCTAGATGTGCCAAGCTTATAGAGACATGCCCTAAGAGACTTGCAGCTGTAATTGCTGCAAAAGGTAGCTCTACAATGTATTGACTTTGGGGGGGGGGGGTGAATAGTTATGCACGCTCAAGTTTCCATTTTTTAATCTTATTTCTTGTTTGTTTCAAAATAAAAAATATTTTGCATCTTCAAAGTGGTAGGCATGTTGTGTAAATCAAATGATACAAACCCCCCCCAAAATCCATTTTAATTCCAGGTTGTAAGGCAACAAAATAGGAAAAATGGGGGTGAATAGGGGGTGAATACTTTCGCAAGCCACTGTATGTCATCAAATATCTCAGAACACTTGAACTGGAGCTTACAACTATAAATAAACATTCTTACGCATCATGGTCTTGAAAAATTTCAATTCTTTCAAGAAACATTAAAACACAAGGTTCTTTGAACTTGATTCAAGAGGAATCAATGTTTAGGCCACCACTGAACTTTTGTTTGCTTGTAAAACAATATTTTCTAGGAATGTGTTTAAAACAAGAGAAAGAGATCATGATTATCAAAGGTTTACTGAGGAGCACTTATTGATCTCTGGTGACCTCAGAAAGGATAAATCGCACACAGGCAGATTTACTATATATACACTAAAATGTACAGGACATATTTGACAGTGTACAGTAAAAACTGCTGACAGATAATGTTACAGTCTTGGAGTATATCAAGACCAGGCAAATTGAAATATAAACCAATTCCTTAAACTGTGTGAAATGTGAATACAAAGAGGTCTTTTCATTGAAGTATGACTCACACCAACCCACACAAACTATGATAAATCAGAGCAGTAGTCAATTGTTATTCGCACCATTCTCTATCATTCATATCATCTGCCTAGTACTTTCACAACAATACCCTGTTGTTGCAATGCCTATTACTTTAAAACAAATATTGTGTTGTAATGCATTTTTACGTAATGCTGTTGTTGTATTGCTGAGAAGCTCAAAAACCCAAATTACCCAAACCTTTACAATTTCAAAGCTTTTCTATTTCAGTACACATTGTTTAATTGCATGCTTATATAATACTGTGTTTTTCCTACTCTCAGCATATATTCTTTGTGTTTTTTGTACATGAAGCCTTCCATTAGAAATTAAATTATTTTAATGTAAACGATAAAGATAAGTGTTATTGCGCAATGGCAAGGTTATCATGCAGAATTTCATTTCTGCACAGGGGTGGCGTCAGGGAGATTGGTTTGGGCAAGATGATCAGTATTATCCTTTTGAAAGGCTTCAGGGAAAATAAAAAGAGGCTGATTGTAACATCTTTTTTTTAGGTCAATGGGCAAAGGAACATTGTTGTCTTACATGAATTTTATCCTATCACTTTTTTAGATCACTGTCTGAATTTGCATCTTGTGAGTGTGAGCATCAGTGTGTGTCTGTGCGCAATTAAACTACTGTATGATCTATATATTTTTTATCTTTGAAATTGATGTTTTCAATTTTTCTGTTTGGAAGGATAAGTGACAGTATTTGATGCATCAACCAAGATAGAAGACATTACATTTCACCACAGTGGAGATTATAAATGACCCTTTCCTCCACTTATTAACTCTCTACTAAGATGGATGTTTATGTTTGTAGTTTGACTGCTATTATGGCAGTGTGTCGAATCCAAAAACCTTTGTGGACATAAACTTGGCATTTAGGCCTCGATTCAATCTGTAGTGCTGAAGAGCTGCGCTACAGCCCTATAAATTTAAAGGCAAAGTTCCCGCGTTAGCGGAGACTGCATTCACGGTAAAAGCTGCATACGTTGGCTCAATTGGAAATTTCCTTTGAATGTGAACCTTGCTATAAAGCGGATCTTCAGCGCTACGGATTGAATTGAGCCCTCGTTTCTGAGCTTTTTTCAGGACACAATGATCTTGTAAGTTCCAGGAGATGTTGAGTAACTATGGATGTCCTGAAGAGGAGCATCAGTTTCATTATTTTAAGCTTTTACAAAACTAAAGCAATGGCTGAAGTCTAGATTACCATAGGTGTCCCATTTTAGTGTTTAACTGAAGATATTATCGCAAGAGATAAAATTCACTTAGGGGAAAATCTAGAATCGCTTTTTCTTATTCAAACGTGTGTTGACGTACAAAGTCATGTTTTCTGTCTTAAGGTACAAGTGGATGAGTGTTTGTGGGATTGGCCAGAGGTGTCATGTAGTATAAATGATTGGAGACAGGCGCAGGAATTCGAAATAGGGGGTTTTAATTAGAGGTCGACCGATTAATCGGAATGGCCGATTAATCGGGGCCGATTTCAAGTTTTCATAACAATCGGAAATCGGTATATATTTTTTTACACCTTTATTTAACTAGGCAAGTCAGTTAAGAACACATTCTTATTTTCAATGACGGCCTAGGAACGTTCTGCCTCGTTCAGGGGCAGAAGACAGATTTTTAACCTTGTCAGCTCGGGGGATCCAATCTTGCAACCTTACAGTTAACTAGTCCAATGCTCTAACACCTGATTACATTGCACTCCACGAGGAGTCTGCCTGTTACGCGAATGCAGTAAGCTAAGGTAAATTGCTAGCTAGCATTAAACTTATCTTATAAAAAACAATCAATCAATGACTGTCATTGCTCCAATGTGTACTTAACCATAAGCATCAATGCCTTTCTTAAAATCAATACACAAGTATATATTTTTAAACCTGCATATTTACCTAAAAGAAATCCAGGTTAGCAGGCAATATTAACCAGGTGAAATTGTGTAATTTCTCTTGCGTTCATTGCACGCAGAGTCAGGGTATATGCAACAGTTTGGGCCGCCTGGCTCTTTGCGAACTAATTTGCCAGAATTTTACGTAATTATGACATAACATTGAAGGTTGTGCAATGTAACAGGAATATTTAGACTCATGGATGCCACCCGTTAGATAAAATACGGAACGGAATAAACGTTTTGTTTTCGAGGTGATAGTTTCCGGATTAGTCAAAGGTATATGGTTTAGAGAGAAATAGTCAACGCGTTATAATAATAACTTGCGGCTGAACTTGAAAGGGGTTCCTTCGTTATTTTACCGTTCATGTCTTCCATAGAGAATGTCTTGATCTACTTCAAATAAGGTCTGTGTTTCGTGCAGGCTTAAACCGTCTCAACGTTTTGATACCCGTGTAAATCTCACTAGGATAAGGTAACGTTTGTCAACATATTTTCATAAATCCACTCTACAATTTTTTTTAATCTTCGCTTAAATTTAGCCAATATTGATCAGAGTTACCTTGTCCTATGGATATCTACACAGTTATAAAATTGGCAAGGTGGTGTAAGCCTACACGAAACACAGACCTTATTTTAAGTGAATCTAAAAATATCCTATGGAATAAATGAAGGAACCGCTTTTCAGATTTTGCAAGAAGGTGTCATGGGAATTATGACTCGCACTTTGGTCGTCAATTCTTACCATGCCCATTATTAAAATAGGATTTCCTGCATTTAGAAATTAAAGTTTTTGTTTTCAACATTCATCACAGGTAACTTAAACTCTATTTTTATTCAAACAGTTGAGAGTATTTGTCTCCTAAGCAGACTCTTCAGTATCATTGTCACTTCAGAGCTGTGTGTGTATGTGTGTGTGTGTGTGTATTTATGTATTATATTAAGTTAAAATAAGTGTTCATTGTTCATTCAGTATTGTTGCAATTGTCATTATTACAAAAATGTGTGTGTGTGTATGATATATATATATAAAACATTTATTTTTAATAAATCGGCATCGGCTTTTTTGTCCTCCAATAATCGGTATCGGCGTTGAAAAATCATAATCGGTCGACCTCTAGTTTTAATACTCCACCCAAAAATTCAACGAAGCCCAAAACACACACAGTGGGGGAAAAAAGTATTTAGTCAGCCACCAATTGTGCAAGTTCTCCCACTTAAAAAGATGAGAGGCCTGTAATTTTCATCATAGGTACACTTCAACTATGACAGACAAAATGAGAAAAAAAAATCCAGAAAATTACATTGTAGGATTTTTAATGAATTTATTTGCAAATTATGGTGGAAAATAAGTATTCATGTCTTATCCTACATGTTCATAAACATGTAATCATAAAATGTCATAAATTATACAATGTGTGGGTCTAATCCTGAATGCTGATTGGTTAAAATCGCATTCCAGCCAGTGCCTATTCCACAAATTGCCACCAGCTAAATCCATGCCTATAAATTGCCTATTTACTCTATTCCATCTGACTGCGCAATTTACTGTCTCATCAGCCCAGCAAGGCAACTTATAAACTTGATCTCCATTATTGAAAGCATCTAGACATGATTTCACATTTCTTTTACACTAACATTATGTTTTCAACAGCAGAGCTTTGTATAAACCTTGCTGTCTGTCTCTCCGACATTTGCAACATTGTTTCAATATTCAGTCCCATGGTAATGAACGTGTCGGGAGTCGGGACGAGACAGACAGGCAGGCAGCATTTCTCAACAAGTCGAAATCATGAATCAGCTGGCATCATTTTAATGGATATATACAAAAAAATGTCAATTGAAGAAGGTACAACAAAACGCAGCTAATTTGCTGTCTTTCCAGCTTCAGTTTGACGTGATTGTGTTACTGTAGCTGTGTTGTTGGCTAGCTCCTCCGAACAACAGTGTCCTGACGAGTGAGCACATTTTCTATGCCAGGCGAAATCACGCCTCATTAGCTCATTGTTATGGATGTATCCAAATAAATGTGACCCGATTCAGGAAACTAGGCGTATGTCGCAAGTCACGACTTCACAGGAGAGCTGTTTGAACATAAATTTTTAAAAATTGATCAAAATGTGTTTTTGGGCAGAAATGCCTTCTCGAACATGTGAACTTTCATGTGCCTTAATATCAAACTTGTATGCCTACTGTAAATACGGATAAAACATGTAAATTACGAGCCTAGTTGGTTTAGCCACGGAAAAAGCCAGCAACCTTCCCGCTAGCCATGATTGGCTGAGATAATGAGTGGGCTGGACATGCCGAGAGATGAGTTTGGATTGGTCTGCCATATAGCACACGTCTGTCTATTAGAGCTGGTCAGTATGTCTAGGTAATCATGTCAAACGTTTCTTTAAAAAAAATGTGTCACGTAGTAAAACTGCATAAACCTAGTTAAAGGGTACTGTTAGCTAGCTAACGTTAGCTGGCTGGCTCGCTAGCTAACGTTATGTGTATGCTCTCCACTTTCTGGAGGACCCAGTTTTGAAATCAGTGGAATTCGAGCATGATACTGTAGCTAAGGAGATGGAGAAAACGCAAGTCTAGCTAGCTATCTACCTACTTTTCTTAACAAAATACTCTCGTCTTAGTGTGCCAGAGCGCAGAATAACTGATACATTTTTGAATGCTCAACACCCGTTGAATATGGCCGGTGTCAGTAAATGTCGGCAACAAAGCATAATTCAATTGTTGCCAGCAGCACAGTTACAGTCACCAACGCTCTGGATAACATGAAAACTGCCTAACCAGCTCTGCTAGGGGGAGTAAAATGGTCAGGGTGGGGTGTTCTCTCATTACGTGTCTGGAAGTAGCTAGCCAATGTTAGCCAGTTAGCTTGGGTGCTTGACTGTCGTTGTGAGGTCAGAGCTTTCGGAACAACCCTACTTTTTGGCCAGAGCGTCCAGTGTGAGCTCTGAATTCGAAACCCTCTGAAATTACGAATGGACAATCTGACAGCACAGTTGCAGTCACCAACGCTCTGGATAACATAACAGCCTAACGAGCTCTCCAAGGGCGAATAATGTTCAGTGAGCTGTTCTCTCTCTCTTAGATGTCTGGAAGTAGCTGGCAAGTTAGTACAGAACGCACGGATCAACCCCTAAAGAGATGGGTTGGGCTAAGGGTTAAGAGGGTGTGAACAATGCTGAATGGGGGCGCTCCAATAGTAGAACCAAAACATTGAAAGACAGTTCTCAAAAGTGAGTTTACAAATTGATCAACTTTCAAAGAAGAATTATGTTCCCATTGTTTCTTCAAATGCAGTATATGATATACCATTTTGTAGCTCTGAGTCTCTATTTTTATCCAATGTAAAACACTGAAATTAAAATGTTGCTACATAAGACCGAATCCAGGTGGTGAGTCACAATTGTGACTATAAAACAGCTTAAACAAATGCAAAAGCAGCTACTTTGCTGTTATTCTGGCTAAACTTCTTGACGTTACTGTAAATTAGCCGTAGTTGGCTAGCTAGCAAGCAAGGGATAAGACCGCTGCCAGCCAGTATGGCAATGGAACATTTAGAACGAACTACTGGGTCACGTCCATATATACAGAACAAAAAGACTGAACGACTTGGTCGCGTCTCTAGCAACCCTAGATTTGTGTCTGGACTTTAAGTCCAGACACAAAGTAAACTACCTGCTACTCAGGCCCAGAAGCTAGGATATGCATATTATTATTAGTTTTGGATAGAAACACTCTGAAGTTTCTAAAACTGTTTGAATGATGTCTGTGAGTATAACAGAACTTATTTGGCAGGCGAAACCCCAAGGACAAACCATCCAGGATTTCTTTTTTTTTGAGGTCACTCTCTTTTCAATGGGCTTTCAATGGGAATCTAGAATTCTAAGGCAGTTGCTTGCAGTTCCTATCCCTTCCACTGGATGTCAACAGTCTTTAGAAATTGGTTGATGTTTTTCCTTTGAGAAATAAAGAAGTATCCCTGTTCAGAACGAGGGTCGAGTGAAGTGTACTGTTTGATAGAGGCGCGTGACCTGAAAAGCACACTCCACTTTGTTTTCCTCCGGTATTGAATGCAGTTTATTCCGTCTTAAATTTGATAGATTATTTACGTTTAAAAATACCTAAAGATGGATTAGGAAAGTTGTTTGAAATGTTTGGATCAAGTTTACAGGTAACTAATTAGATAATGTATAGTCATGTTGCGCGAGTTGGAACCGGTGTATTTTCTGAATCATACACGCCAAATAAATTGACATTTTGGATATATAACGACAGAATTTATCGAACAAAAGGACCATTTGTGATGTTTAATGGAGATATTGGAGTGCCAACAGAAGAAGATCTTCAAAGGTAAGGCATGCATTATATGTTATTTCCGACTTTTGTGTTGTGCCTGGTGGTTTGAATTATGATTTTCATATGTATGTTTGCTGGGGTGCTGTCCTCAGATAATAGCATGGTTTGCTTTCGCCGTAAAGTCGTTTTGAAATCTGACACTGTGGCTGGATTAACAAGAAGTTCATCTTTAAACCGGTGTATAACACTTGTATGATTTATGAATTATTATTATGAGTATTTCTGTTTTTGAATTTGGCTCGCTGCTATTTCACTGGGTGTTGTCAAACAGGATTGGCACGCGAAGGGATCACTAAGAGGATATCTTGTGTAAGGATGAAATAGTATGAAGAAATTTATCAAAATAACATTTATGAAAATATGTCAATCATTATTTGAATATGTTGGTAACCCAATGTATAAAAGTGATAATGCCCGAGAAGCCGGTGTCCTGGAGGATATATTTGCACGGGTGTTACGAAGTCGAGTATTGCATTGCATAGACCAGCAAATTTGTGTCTGATGACTGCGGAGTTGTATTGTTCCTTCTTCTGTTCGAGAATCCACAATTACTTCTGGGAAATTGTCCATCTCAGGAAGTGTTTCTTCTCCCTTTTTAGAGGTTTTGGCAACTTCATGTTTATTTTGAGGTTCGGAGTGTGGATGGGGGGGAGTCAGGGTTGATTACTGCAGTTTTATAAGAAGTGGACTTTATTCTGTACTTCCCCTCATGGGGAAATCAGGAAATGTCTGCATCCTGTCACCAGGGTATTTTGGTACAACTTTAACCTAATTCCAGTAACATTGGAAAGGGCCTAATTAACATGGATACTATTGTCCATATCAGTTGCGACCCGTCATTCAGGGAAGGTGGGACAGAGACACATATTTAGCAACAAAAAAATGTTTGGATGCTTTACATTTTTTAATTCAATATCTTTGTTTTGCATGTTCATTGATTAATTAATCGATCTTATGCTACCCAAATATAAATAACTGTTACCCAAATAATAATCTGTTACTTGGGCTTGTTGCTCCCGTTACTGAAATGGTTGTTCCAGTTTAGATGGTTTCGGTCAGCAATTCTCAACTGGTGGGTCGAGAGGTTTTGAATGGGTCGGGAGTGTCTAAGTAAAAATATATATTTTTTGTTTTTATTTTTTGTATATGATTGTCTTTTAAGATAAATATTCCAGAAACTGTGTAGAAATAATTATGAATCTATATATATATTTTTAATTTAACCTCTGAAAAAAAAAAAAATCAATCGCAGCAAATTTTCAATATAGATTTCTTAGAAGTGCTCTTTAGTGGATTTGGTTGATTTCGTGGTCTCAAGCCAGTGTGTCACGATCGTCATAGTGATGAGACCAAGGCGCAGCGTGATTAGAATACATTCTTCCTTTTAATAATGAAGAACACTTAACAAACAATACAAAATAACAAAACCGAACGTGACCGCTATAAAACTGAGTGCAAACATGCAACATCAACATAGACAATCACCCACGAAATACTCAAGGAATATGGCTGCCTAAATATGGTTCCCAATCAGAGACAACGATAAACAGCTGCCTCTAATTGAGAACCAATCTAGGTAACCATAGACATACAAAACACCTAGACCAGTAACAACCCCATAAACATACAAAAACCCTAGACAGGACAAAAAAACATATATCACCCTTGTCACACCCTGACCTAACCAAAAATAATAAAGAAAACAAAGAATACTAAGGTTGTCACGGCTGTCCTCGCTGACAGAAGGTGTGGACCAAAACGCAGAGTGGTTAGTGTTCATTCTTTTAATAAAAGTCAACAAAACACTTCAAAATACAAAAACAACCAACGTGACAAAACCGAAACCGTCCTGTGTGGCAACAAAACCTCCACAGGAACAAACACCCACAAAACACAAGTGAAACCCTGGCTGCCTTAGTATGATTCTCAATCAGGGACAACGATTCACAGCTGTCTCTGATTGAGAATCATACCAGGCCGAACACAAAATCCCAACATAGAAAAACACACAGACAACCCACCCCAACTCACGCCCTGACCAACTAAATAAATAAAAGGAAAAAGGAACAATAGGTCAGGAACGTGACATAACCCCCCCCTTAAGGTGCGAACTCCGGGCGCACCAGCATAAAGTCTAGGGGAGGGTCTGGGTGGGCGTCTGTCCACGGTGGCGGCTCTGGCGCTGGTCGTGGTCCCCACCCCACCATAGTCAACCCCCGCTTCCGTGGCCTCCTCCCAATATCCACCCTCCATGTCAATCCCACTATTCCAAAGAGCAGTAACAGACTGAGGGGTAGCACCGGACTGAGGGGCAGCACCGGACTGAGGGGCAGTACCGGATTGAGGGGCAGCACCGGATTGAGGGGCAGCACCGGACTGAGGGGCAGCACCGGACTGAGGGGCAGCACCGGACTGAGGGGCGGATCCTGGCTGGCTGGCTCTGGCGGATCCTGGCTGGCGGAAGGCTCTGGCGGATCCTGGCTGGCGGAAGGCTCTGGCGGATCCTGGCTGGCGGAAGGCTCTGGCGGATCCTGGCTGGCGGAAGGCTCTGGCGGATCCTGGCTGGCGGCTGGCTCTGGCGGATCCTGGCTGGCTGGCTCTGGCGGATCCTGGCTGGCTGGCTCTGGCGGATCCTGGCTGGCTGGCTCCGGCAGCTCCTGGCTGGCTGGCAGCTCCTGGCTCTGGCTGGTCCTGGCTGGACGGCGCTGGCTGGTCCTGGCTGGACGGCTCTGGCTGGTCCTGGCTGGACGGCTCTGGCTGGTCCTGGCTGGACGGCTCTGGCTGGTCCTGGCTGGACGGCTCTGGCTGGTCCTGGCTGGACGGCTCTGGCTGGTCCTGGCTGGACGGCTCTGGCTGGTCCTGGCTGGACGGCACTGGCTGGTCCTGGCTGGACGGCTCTGAAGGCTCGGAACAGACGGGCAGCGCTGGGCAGGCAGACAGTTCAGACCACGCTGGGCAGGCAGACAGTTCAGGCAGCGCTGAGCAGGCAAGCAGCGCAGGCGGCGTTGGGCAGACGGCCGACTCTGACCTGCTGAGGCGCACAGTAAGCCTGGTGCGTGGTGCCGGAACTGGAGGCACTGGGCTGGAGACACGCACCACAGGGAGAGTGCGTGGAGGAGGAACAGGGCTCTGGAAACGCACTGGAAGCCTGGTGCGTGGTGTCGGCACTGATGGTACTGGGCTGGGGTGGGAAGGTGGCGCCGGATATACCGGACCGTGAAGGAGGACACGCGCTCTTGAGCACCGAGCCTCCCCAACCCTACCAGGTTGAATGGTCCCCGTAGCCCTGCCAGTGCGGCGAGGTGGAATAGCCCGCACTGGGCTATGCAGGCGAACCGGGGACACCACCTGTAAGGCTGGTGCCATGTACGCCGGCCCGAGGAGACGTACTGGAGGCCAGATATGTTGGGCCGGCTTCATGGCACCCGGCTCGATGCCCAACCTAGCCCTCCCAGTGCGGCAAGGTGGAATAGCCCGCACTGGGCTAAGCACGCGTACTGGGGACACCGTGCGCTCCACCGCATAACACGGTATCTGACCAGTACGACGCCCTCTCACTCCACGGTAAGCCCGGGGAGTTGGCTCAGGTATCCAACCCGGCTTCGCCACACTCCCCTTTAGCTCCCCCCCAAGAAATTTTTGGGTGAGCCTCTCGGGCTTCCGTGCTAGCCGCGTACCCTCATACCTCCGGTTCCTCTCTCCGGTTGCCTCTGCTCTCCTCGCTGCCTCCAGCTGTTCCCATGGGAGGCGATCCTTTCCAGCCAGGATCTCCTCCCATGTGTAGCAACCCTTGCCGTTCAAGACGTCTTCCCATGTCCATTCCTCTGTCTGTCTCTGCTGCTGTCGCTGCCCTTCTCCACTCCGCTTGGTCCGTTTGTGGTGGGTGTTTCTGTCACGGCTGTCCTCGCTGACAGAAGGTGTGGACCAAAACGCAGAGTGGTTAGTGTTCATTCTTTTAATAAAAGTCAACAAAACACTTCAAAATACAAAAACAACCAACGTGACAAAACCGAAACCGTCCTGTGTGGCAACAAAACCTCCACAGGAACAAACACCCACAAAACACAAGTGAAACCCTGGCTACCTTAGTATGATTCTCAATCAGGGACAACGATTCACAGCTGTCTCTGATTGAGAATCATACCAGGCCGAACACAAAATCCCAACATAGAAAAACACACAGACAACCCACCCCAACTCACGCCCTGACCAACTAAATAAATAAAAGGAAAAAGGAACAATAGGTCAGGAACGTGACAAAGGTCAGGGCGTGACACAGTGAGCTTAACATTCTTTACCAAGAATATGGGCAAAATTGAATTATTGACAATGAAAAAGGTGGGATTGCTGTTCCCTCGTACATTTACTACCACTCTTAGTCTTCCCAATCTGAAAGTCATTCTGAATTCAGGTTGTGGCTGAATAAAAATTCCAAATGTTGGATATCCCCACTCTGGCTGGATTCCAAAAGAAATTCCACATTACTTTGCAAGCTAGCATAATGTGACTTGCAGGCCTGAAGTAGTCTGAAAACCACGAGTTTCAGGCCACTGTATTAGGATGAAACTAGACACACAGAATAAGGCCTTATGAAATAGTTCTTTTATTGGGTCATTTAATTTGAACAAAAAATATTTGCTTAGGATCTCACTTAGTCAAGGCCACATGACAAAGTGGATGGTTGCAACTCTACAATTCACTCGAAAGGCAAGGCACTTTGGGAAATATGTCAATAAGGCTTTAGTTTACGCTAACCAGTGTGTTAACTTAACACTGAAAAGTGTGGAACCATATAGACACTGGACTAGTGTTAAACTTAAAACTCTAAGTGTAAATTTAACACGGGAGAATTTGCTGTGTAGTGAAAGAGGAAAGATTTATACACCGTAAAATATCTCTAGCGAAGATTAACCACACAACTCTCAAACTTTTCTTGTAGAATTTAAGAATTCAAAGGCAAGCCTCTGGCTGTATGGTTCTCATGGGTGTTTTCTCTTCTTCCAAATGTCTTCAGGAAGATGTGTCGTCAAATATCTCAGAACACTTGAACTTGAGCTTACAATTAAATGATCATGCCCAAGAAGCCGATGTTTGGAGGATATATTGGCACGGGTGTTGTTAGGCAAACCCTGCCAATATATCCTCCAAACACTGGATCCGAGGGCATTATCACTTTTATACAACAGGTTACCAACATATTCAAATAATGATTGACATATTTTAATTAAAAACATTATTTTGATGAATTTATTTCCATTTCCATACTGGCTGGCAACGTTTCTATCCCTTGCTTGCTAGCTAGCCAACTACGGCTAACTTACTGTCACATCCAAAAGTGCAGCCAGAATAACAGAAAAGTAGCTACATTTGCATTTGTTTAAGCTGTTTTCTAGTGACATTTATTTGGATACAACCATAACAATGAGCTAATGAGGCGTAATTTTGCCTGGCATAGAAAATTTGCTTACTCGTCAGGACACTGTTATTCAAAGAAGCTAGCCAACAACACAGCTACAGTAACACAATCACTTCAAACTGAAGCTGGAAAGACAGCAAATTAGCTAAATTTCGTTTTACCTTTTTCAATTTACATTTTTTTGTATATATCCATAAAAATGATGCCAGCTGATTTACGATTTCGACTGGCTGAGGAATGCTGCCTGCCTACCTGCTTGTCTGTCTCGTCCCGACTCCCGACACGTTCATTACCATGGGACAGCAGGAGAGTGAGGCAGGTGTGCCTAGTGGTTAGAGCGTTGGGCCAATAACTGAAAGGTTGCTAGATCGAATCCCCGAACTGACAAGGTAAAAATATGTCATTATGCCCCTGAACAAAGCAGTTAGCCCACTGTTCCTTGGCTGTCATTATAAATAAAAAATGGTAATTAACTGACTTGCCTGGTTAAATTAAAATAAGTAGTGGAGATTATGTTTGTTAAGTAGTACACTAATACACTTAGGTTGGAGTCATTAAAACTCGTTTTTCAACCACTCCATACATTTCTTGTTAACGAACTATAGTTTTGGCAAGTCTACTTTGTGCAGGACACAAGTAATTTTTACAACAATTGTTTACAGACAGATTATTTCACTTATAATTCACTGTATCACAATTCCATTGGGTCAGAAGTATACATACACGAAGTTGACAGTGCCTTTAAACAGCTTGAACAATTCCATAAAATGATGTCATGGCTTTAGAAGCTTCTGAAGGGCTAATTGACATCATTTGAGTCAATTGGAGGTGTACCTGTGAATGTATTTCAAGGCCTACCTTCAAACTCAGTGCCTCTTTGCTTGACATCATGGGAAAATAAAAAGAAATCAGCCAAGACCTCAGAAAACAATTTGTAGACCTCCACATGTCTGATTCATCCTTGGGAGCAATTTCCAAATGCCTGAAGGTACCACGTTCATCTGTACAAACAATAGCACACAAGTATAAACACCATGGGATCACGCAGCCGTCATAACGCTTAGGCAGGAGACGCGTTCTGTCTCCTAGAGATGAACGTACTTTGGTGCGAAAAGTGCAAATCAATCCCAGAACAACAGCAAAGGACCTTGTGAAGATGCAGGAGGAAATAGGCACAAAATAATCTATATCCACAGTAAAACGAGTCCTATATCAAAATAACCTGAAAGGCTGCTCAGCAAGGAAGAAGCCACTGCTCCAAAACCACCATAAAAAAGCCAGAATACAGTTAGAACTGCACATGGGGACAAAGATCGTACTTTTTGAAGAAATGTCCTCTGCTCTGATGAAACAAAAATAGAACTGTTTGGCCATAATGCCCATCGTTATGTTTGGAGGAAAAAGTGGGATGCTTGCAAGCTGAAGAACACCATCCCAACCGTGGCAGCATCATGTTGTGGGGGTGCTTTGCTGCAGGAGGGACTGGTGCACTTCAAAAAATAGATGGCATCATGAGGCAGGAAAATGATGTGGATGTATTGAAGCAACATCTCAAGACATCAGTCAGGAAGTTAAAGCTTGGTCGCAAATGGGTCTTCCAAATGGACAATGACCTCACGCATACTTCCAAAGTTGTGGCAAAATGGCTTAAGGACAACAAAGTCAAGGTATTGGAGTGGCCATTACAAAGCCCTGACCTCAATCCCATAGAAAATGTGTGGGCAGAACTGAAAAATCTTGTGCGAGCAAGGAGGCCTACAAACCTGAGTCAGTTAAACCAGCTCTGTCAGGAGGAATGGGCCCAAATTCACCCAACTTATTGTGGGAAGCTTGTGGAAGGCTCCCCGAAACGTTTGAACAAAGTTAAACAATTGAAAGGCAATGCTACCAGATACTAATTGAGTGTATGTTAACTTCTGACCCACTGGGAATGTAATGAAATAAATAAATGCTGAAATAAATCATTCTCTCTACTATTATTCTGACATTTCACATTCTTAAAATAAAGTGGTGATCCTAACTGACCTAAAACAGGGAATTTTTTACTCTGATGAAATGCCAGGAATTGTGAAAAACTGAGTTTAAATGTGTTTGGCTAAGGTGTATGTATACTTCCGACTTCAACTGTAAATGACCTGGCTGGGCTGATTTGACAGTGTATTGTGAAGTCAGATGGAACAGAGTAAATAGACATTGTAACGTTGTAGATTTAGCCGGTGGAAACTTGTGGAATAGACAACGGCTAGAATTAGGTTTTAACCAATCAGCAATAACTATAAATGAACATCCTTACACTTCATGGTCTTGAGAAATTCCTGCAAGATACATGAATACATGAGGTTCATTGGCTCAAGAAGCATCAATGTTTCGGGAGTCAATTGACCTTTGTTTGCATGTAAAACAATATTTTCTAGGAATGTGTTTAAAATGAGAGAAATAGGTCACGAGTGGTGCAGCAGTCTAAAGCACTGCATCTCAGTGCTAGAGGCGTCACTACAGATACCCTGGTTCGAATCCAGGCTGTATCACAACCGTCCGTGATTGGGAGTTCCATAGGGCAGTGCACAATTGGCCCAGCGTCGTCCGGGTTTGACTGGTGTAGGCCATCATTGTAAATAAGAATTTGTTCTTAACTGACTTGCCTAATTAAATAAAGGTTACATTTAAATTCAAATAAAAAAGATTATTAAAGGTTCCCTGAGGAGCACTTATTGGTCTCTGGTGACCTCAGAAAGGATAAATCGCACACAGGCAGATTTACTCTATATATACACTAAAATGTACAGGACATATTTGACAGTATACAGTATAAACTGCTGACAGATAATGTTACAGTCTTGGAGTACGTCAAGACCAGGCAAATTCAAATCTAAACCAATTCCTTAAACTGTGTGAAATGTGAATACAAAGATGTCTTTTCATTGAAGTATGACTCACACCAACCCACACAAACTATGATAAATCAGAGCAGTAGTCAATCGTTATTCGCACCATTCTCTATCATTCATATCATCTGCCTAGTACTTTCACAACAATACCCTGCTGTTGCAATGCCTATTACTTTAAAACAAATATTGTGTTGTAATGCATTTTTATGTAATGCTGTTGTTGTAATGCTGAGAAGCTCAAAAACCTCAATGACCCAAACCTTTTCAAACCTTTTCTATTTCAAAGGTTTTGACGCAGTACCCAACACATTATTCACATTCACTAAAAGCTGTTTGGATCTGTATGTAAAACACATACAGTAATGACTTACAGTAGACACATTGTTTAATTGCATGCATATATAATACTGTGTTCTTCCTCTACTCAGCATATATTCTTTGTGTTTTGTGTCCATGAAGCCTGCCATTAGAATATGTAATCATTTTTATGTCAACGATAAAGATAAGTGTTATTGCGCAATGGCAAGGTCGTCATGCAGAATTTCCTTTCTGCACAGGGGTGGCGTCAGGGAGATTGGTTTGGGCAAGATGATCAGTATTATCCTTTTGAAAGGCTTCAGGGAAAATAAAGAGGTTGATTGTAACATCTTTGTTTTTGGACATCTGTGTTCCATTTTAGTGTTTGTCTGAAGATATTATCGCAAGAGATAAAATTCACATTATTTGTATACAGATTTGTTTGGGGTGGTGGGAAAATGTTGGGGAAAATAGAGAATCTCTTTTTCCTTGTTCAAACATGTGTGTTGACGTAGAAAGTCATGTTTGCTGTCTTGTGGTGGATAAGTGTTTGTGGGATTGGCCACAGGCCACTTGTGTATGGGGAGAGACTGAGTAAGAGAATTGAAAACTGGAAAGCAGTCAACCTCAGACATGTTTGGATCTGTGGTCAATACTAATGCGATCGGGCATTCAGAATATTTCGAACAGTGGTTATATTTTTGCTCTCCTAGTCCACTAATACAGATGTAGGATCTTAATTTGAGCTAGTTTGCTACATCAGGACAATAATCCTACAGCAACAGAAAATGTGAATTATTATGTGGATTATAATTAATGGTCAATCTTTGTAGGGGAAGATACATTTTACGTTAGGGCAATTAGAAATGTACAACTTCAGAAGCCTTTTTAATCCTTGAATACACTACACTTTTGTATTTCCTGCAGTACAGGAAAATAATTGTCAGCAAAAGAGTGATCAAAATAAGATCCTATGTCTGCAAGACTCATCTCAGCCTGAGTACTCACCATCATAGCAAAACATAAACACCATCATTCTCAGGTATTACCCATTAGCAATGTTGTTCAGATTTGTTTTAGAAAGAGACAGAGGATCTTAGGATACATACATCGTACTTCTAGTTGTCTTTAAAAGTGAACCATGAATAGCAGACATGAAATAATATAATATTCTCAATCTGTGTGAGTGATATTGCTTCAAACAGTGGTTCACCACTTTGTGTTCCCCTGTGACTCAGTGATAAAACAAAGCCAGTGCCTCTTCTAACCTTAAAACAGGCTTGACCACAACCCATGGGCCAGTGGCGACCCCCAGTGGGCTGCAAACCACTATCTTGAAAACACTGCTCTAAACGCTATCATAACATTCACAAAGAATCCTACATGTTCACAAAGATATCATCAGAAAATGTCATAGGCCAGGAAATGAGTGTCTGATGGCTCTGTTTTGTCTGCAGAATTATATTGTTCCTTCTCCTGTTCGGGAATTCTCAATTGTCAATCTCAGGAAGATGTCCTTTTCCCTTTTTAGATGAGGCTTTGGCGAATTCATATTTGGTTTGGAAGTGTGGATGGGGGCAAGGTTGATTACTGCACTTGTATAAATAGTGGACTTCATTCTGTATTTCCCCTCGCGGGGAGGTCAGGAAATGTCTGCATCCTGTCACCAGTGGATTTTGGCACAACTTTCACCTGATTCCAGTAATATAGACCACATGATTTATGAGTAATCTGCCTCTTTAAAGTGTCTCGAGCCCTAATGGAACACTACTAGAAACATGCATCAATATAAATCTCTTTGGTGCACGGTGGTACACTCATTGGTTTCAAATTATTGTGCGCAAATTATACTTATGTATATATGCATCATATGAAACCATCATGGTTGTTCTGCATGCAGCATTGCTGTATCTGAAAACAGCCATCTCTATAAATCAACAACATCGTATAAACAAATAGGCTTACGTACAGAAGACTGTAGATTAATGAAAGCGAGCCACACACATATTTAGGTCATAAGTTTTATTACATCTTGTTTTGTAACTAAAATGTTGGGGGTTATCTCTTGTTAATACTGCATACAGCTTGAAACAGCTGAACATTTTGTTCTGTGATGCTCACCCAGTAGCACTGAGAAGTCAACACAAACATTCACAATAGTTTTCAGTCATTCAATCCCAGTCAAATTAACTAGCATCACAGCTCTAAACTGGTTAATGTAACTGTTTTTTTTTTATTTGAGTCCATTGCATGAATCTTTAGAGAGAACTTTCATGTACAACAGTCATAGAAAATCTGCTGTCAGGCTATGCCATAATAAATAACACGTTTAATTAAATAAATAACTTAAATACAGCTTTATCTTTACTATGCTAAATAACATCAGCATATAATACAATATATCACAAAGTGATGCTCTCTGCATCCCATCCTTTTAACATAAAAGATATTCAAGATGTCCAATTGCACTTTCTTCTGTGCACAAATTCAGTCTGAATGCTTGTGCAATGTCCCCAAAACCCTGTCCCAGTGTGTGAAGTACGGAGCATAGTTGGACTTGAACTTCAGATGGTGCAGGTCGTGGTGTGGAGCTCCACCGTAGAGCCCAAAGGGCACCAGTCTATGCGTGGACCAGGGCAGGTCATAGCCAGAGTGGTCCTCCACAGAAAGCCAGATATTCAGAACATAGAAGAGCATCTCTGTCAGAGGGTGGCAGCCCAGCAGCAGAGGGTTGACCCCAGCAAAGAATCCCAGTGACAGGGTTTCCCAGGCCCCAGAGTACTCAGTGGTCAGGGCGAAGGTGGATGTGTGCTTGTGATGCACCTTGTGGAATGTCCGGTACAGCCAGGGCACCTTATGGTGCAGCAGATGCCAGATTAAATATTGAAAGTCGAACAGCAGGAGGCAGGCGACCACGTCCCAGATGAGACGCAGCGTTCCAGGGGCCTCGGGCATGAAGCTGGCTGGTCTCCAGAACCAGTGCAGCACAGTGAGAGGGAAGAGGAACACTACATGGTTGTAGAGGGAGTGAGCCAGGCAGCTCCACATCATGGTCCAGGAGACATGGCTATTCTGCTGGATCTTAAAGGTCCTGATCCAGGCCAGCCTGGGGGAGAGGAGGTCCAGCACCACGAAGGGCAGGCAGAATGTGAGGTAGACACTGAGGGAGAAAAGCACAGGGAAGAAAGGTGATCTGAGCCACGCATTATATCCCAGTATGAAGTCCCATAGGCTCTGTAGAAGCATTGTGTTCAGTCTTGTGTGTGAGCTTGACGTGCGTGTTTAAACAACCTCCTGCAAAAGATCTCCCTTTTTATGAGTTCTCTGTGAAAAGTATCCGCCCACGGATGTCCTTATATAGCCTTACTAAACTTCCTGTTAACTTCTTACAGTGTCTTCAGAAAGTATTCATACCCCTTGACTTATTCCACACTTAGCTCAGTTATCTGATTCGGAGTATGATTGTTCTGTGTGCCTGCAATGAAAATCTCAATACAATCATTAAAAAAATACATTTATAACCAGAAATGAGTGTTATTCTAAGCTAAGGTATATCAAGCTAAGGTACATCAAATGAGGTGGGTTGAACATTTTTATTTTGCCAGGAGCAAACGACGTGGTGAGAGCTGATGGAGGTCTGACCCACTGACAGTCAGAGAGACTTTACCACTGTTACAACAGAGCCGTGACCCTCTGATGACTTAACCTGTGTAGCAGAATTCCTGTGAGAGCTGAGAACTAGGCATAGTGACTATGCAAACAGTAGGTGGTGCTGTTGATTGCTTTCTGTTTCCATTCCACTCATTTGCCTTCTATTCACATTCCAATGTGTGATGAAAGGAACTTTCCATTCGTCAGTACTAGGGATGTGTTCCTGAACAGTATTATGTCAGTGCCAGAGGTCAAACAGAAAATGAAACCTCTCATTCCGGATGTTGAATGGTCGACTGCCTTGGTATTTAGAGTGAATAGCTGGATAATAGACCATTAGTCATTTATGATCTATCAAGCCCTGCTCTTGATAAACATCTGTTCACAAAACCACAGTAATTACAACATTTTGTATGCATTATGAGGATGTCAATAGCACTTTCTGTAAACTGGATGTGGCAACTAACTAGGGGTTAGTTGGGATTAAAGTTCATCCTCATCTCCACTTAAAATTCTATCCACCTATCCTATGAATCACAAGGAGAGAGTTGGAGTGAGTCATGTGGTGACTCTCCCTTTCTGAGTGTAACGGATGTGAAATGGCTAGCTAGTTAGCGGGTACGCGCTAATAGCGTTTCAATCAGTTACGTCACTTGCTCTGAAACCTAGAAGTAGTGTTGCCCCTTGCTCTGCAAGGGCCACGCCTTTTGTGGAGCGATGGGTAACGACGCTTCGTGGGTGACTGTTGTTGATGTGTGCAGAAGGTCCCTGGTTCGCGCCCGTGTCGGGGCGAGGGGACGGTCTAAAGTTATACTGTTACATGAGGTAAGGTGAGTTCAGTTCCACTTGTCTTGACTGGTTCTTTGGTGTCAACTGAGACCCTCCCATTCCCGGGAAAATCCAGTGTGTACTTTCCAAGCTTATCCCACGCACAATGGTTACATTCCGAAACCTCAATTCTGATCATATCTGTGGCAGTGCCGACTGGATCTATGGGTTTACTTTGGCTCCCCCCTCCGTCACACAATCTGCCTTAGTGAACCACTTTACATGTATCATGTTACACAGATGTTGATCTATACACAGCAAATTGGCCAGTGTTAACTAGTGTTGATTTTTCAGTGTAACATTTCTAGTGTTGATTCAGGTGTTACATGAACTCTGTAAATCTGTCCTGTACAGCCAGGGCACCTTGTGGTTCCATATGTGTGTACATATGTGTGTATGGTATGCTTGAGATACTATTAATAGGATGGTGCATACACGTTATCTAAATTTCGATTCAGTTGTTGATAGTTGGCTGTTTTTTATTCACATAAAAAATACTTTGTTACATGATAAATAGCTATTTGGCAGAATAGAAACTCATGGCAATCACGTATCAGTTTCGTTTTCGTCTCTGCAAAATATAAATAATATGCCAGGGAGTGGCTAGTTCAAGTGTCTGTGCCAATTATTTCTATATACACTACATAACTTCCAGGGGGCGCTGTTTTGAAGCCTCCATCTTGGCACTCCACCGATGTAAAAAATATTTAGGAAGCTATAGAAATGCATTTATTGTCTACATTCATTTTTGCCATAAATGTATTATATTACAGACACTTTAATGCATACTTTGAAATTATATTATGTGAGCTAACATTAAAAAAACACAGATAAATATATATAAACATTTTCCTTAAAGTAAATTTTTTGAGATAACTAATGTACTGTTACCATTACAAAAACAAAAATACTTAAATACATGTAATTTTGTCCTTGAAACATTGAATTGAAATACTGTAAAATTCCATTAATTCCTATGGAGGACTGCTCCTACTGGGGAGTGCCAATACTGCCAACCGGTGGCTTCAAAGCCTCTCAATGGTCAATACATAGAAAAATCACAATCCAGGGTTTATATACATTATTGGTTTGCACTAGTCTCAGATTTTTATTACCTCAATACTGTGGTCATATATCTTATCTGCCATCGAAAATAAAACGAGGTAAGAATTTGACACCAATTGTAAAATAATTGAATTACATGCACATAATCTATCTCTCTGAACTACTTGATATCACAATAACAAACAATGCTGTTGTGTTGAAGATGAGGATTATTATGACTGTTAACAATGATAACAACGTTGGGCTAGTAATAATATAATAACTTATAATAATTTGTATTTTTTCTTTTTCCTCACAGAGGTCAAAGCAGATATGGAAGTCAAGCTGAAAGCACTTGAACGTCACTTTACACGGGGAATAAAAAAGGCTGACATTAAGGATAAAAGCGAAGGTGGAGGTCTGCATCCGTCCCTTCTCCAGAGCCGTGGATCTGAAGGCCTCCAACATCCACGCCAGGGTGAACCTGGCTGAGGCCTACGGGAACAACTACCAGCTGGAAGAGCAGTGACTCAGACAAGCAGCTCTGCTATACCGGCTTTGGTATAGCAAGAAGAGAGACGGGGATGGCGCTGTGACATAGGTCAAAAACGCCTACCAGATTCGGATTGAGAGTTGGGACAGGAAGAGACTGGCTGGGAAGAGGCACCTCTCAGCGGATCACAGAGGTGGCAGGATAACAAGAGAGTTGGCGAGGCCTCAGATTTTGTCGTTCCACAAACAGGAAAGGTAGTCTGAGGACACAGACGACCTGACAGATTCTTTCGGCAAAGGATTGAAACTCAAATGATATGCCTAACTATAACACAATGCATGGCTTACATTGCTGCATGCATTTGAATGTTTTTAATGGTGAAGTGAAAACTAAAGTTTAAGTTGGGAGTACGCATCTCTGGCTGCACTCTTCTTTTTATTTTGTGTAAAAGTTGCAAAGAAAATTTGAGTTCAAATGTATTACTTTTGGAAAAGATATATGTTTATATGTCTTAAGGTGTCAGGTAGTGTCACAAAGTTCAGTTGTCTGAGTAAAATTGCACCATGTGGCTGCATGATACATCTTGCAAAAAAACAACTAGGCCTATAAAAAAAAACTTGTAAGTGTTATTCTAATTTCTAAAGTTGATTATTCATCATGTAAATAAGCATTGTTCAGAAACAATGAGTGAGTATAGAGTCACGAGTGTTGAAAAAACTATTTAGAGTCACGAGTGTTGAAAAAACTATTTGAATATATACTCGATGGAAAATAATATTTCTACAAGCATCTCCTTTCCCCCTTTATATAGTACACAGCGCGATCTCAACCTTGGCAATACAGCTACGCATCAGTTTCGTTTTCCTTTCATTTAGTTGTAAACTGCAGGTCTATATATAGCCAGCGAGTGAGTACGTGTTGGTTGAGTACGTGTTGGCTGTGTAGCCTATTCCACGTACTTGGGCGTTACAAAAAACAACTCGCTGTATTCAACAAGATGAGGTGAGAATATTAGACAGGATCTCTATGTGGGATATAAATATATGTTACATTGTTATTGTATTTAATCAATTAATTGAAGGCACAATTTGGCATCACCTGTGATATTTCTCGTTGAAATCATGATTCATTTAGCGTATACTACAATTTGTGTAATTTCGTATTGCTAATAATACCTGTCCGGAATGTGACAAGTTTATTTTTGGATGCAATATTCAGACATTCACAGAAGTAATGACCGCATAATACAGTCATCCAAACCGGAAAATGTCGTTTACATTAGCTAGTTTACAAACACAATTAGTTAGTTGACAAACACAATAGCTAATATAGTTAGTTGACAAACACAATAGCTAATATTTAGATAACTCTCGGCTGACAAAAAACACCATGTGAATTAGCTAATAGCAATTACTATTTATAGTTAATCATATCACGGGTGAGCTCAAAATTGAAATAATTGAGTAAAACACTTTCTAGAAATAAAAAATAATCCGATGATGGGTGGTTCGTGCGCGCCGCCTTGTTTGTTTTTCGCGTCAACCAAAGATAATAAGAGGAGACAAGATGAGTTTGGTCTGTTTGCAATACGCATGTTGAAGGGGGTGTGTCGTTTACCATAATTTACTTCCCTTCATTCACTTACGGAAGTTTACCCGAATGACGAGTAAACCATTCCTTCGCCTCATTATAACATATTTCGTCTGACAGACGTTCACGTGACATCCAGAATGCATTGTCTAATGACAACGAACATGGCGCCACACATAGCTAGCAAATAGCTTAGCATTAGCTCATTATAATCAGTACAACCTTCAAAAAAGTATTTTACACACATCATAGGTGTCCATTACAATATATGCAATAATCGGAATGCATTATTTGTTACTAGTACTTGAAAACGTGAATAAGACTGTAAATACATTATGCTTCATACATACATACTTCATGCTACAGTAGAAACGACAACACGATATACAGATAGGCTGAAAAATTGCAAAATAACTTTGGGTGAGCTGGAACACTAGCTCGAGCCCAGAGCAAATGACTGGAATCGAACGTTCGCCGAACCTCTTCGGACTGGAGTGACGCTTAGAATTCAATTTCGCCTAAATGGTACCAAAAAATGTATCCCTTTTTATTTTACCCCTACAACCTGTTCTTAGAACAAAACTGAAAAATAACAACTCGTGTAGAAAGTAAACATCCGCACCTCGATAGTGCCAAGTGTGCTTATGTCTGCATAACGAGGAAGTAGGGGGAAAATGACAACTTTTTACTATTTCTGGTCTAGCGATCATGGCAGCAGAGTACGCTGCCCAACCTTATGTAATTAGAAAGAGGTTATCCACCTAGGTAAAGTTGGTTTTATATTCCTGTTTTGATTTGATATAAATAGATCAAATCTATATAATGCCATTTAAGGCGGTATAAATCAATAACTAATTCAGCGTTTGTCACAGAAGCATCAAACTAGGTATGATTTATTCTATAAAGGTCTAGCATACTTTTACAACCTTTGTTTTGAATAAAAATTCCAGTTGACTTGATAGAAATACATAACATATTTAAAATGCCATTTAAACCTATATAAATCAATAACGTTTCACTGATTATGACAATCATCAAACTAGGTATGATTTATTCTATAAATGTCTAGTATACCTTTACAACCTTTGCTTTGAGTAGAAATTCCAGTTTTGATTTGATAGGAATACATAAAATCTCAAATATTGCATTTAAAGATGAAGAAAGAAATAACTAATTCAGTGATTGTCACAGAAAAAAGTTAAAATATTAATTTATTTGCAACTTTAAATAAATGTTAATTTCAAGTGAAATGTGTTCTATATGAAGTTAGAGAATGTTTACATAAAGTTGTACAATGTTTACAATCTTAAATTGTATGTCAAATCAATGTTTGCATTTTTAGTGCAACAGTTCCACATTTTAAAGTAGTTACAAGGCACAACAGTCATTTATTTATACGTCTCTAATTTAACAGCAAAGAGGCCCCTTCCAATCATTTTCTATTTTGGCTTTGTTGAAGTCCTTCTTTGTCATCCCCAGACAAGCTGAATGGTACCATCTCCTGAGGTAATAGATTCAACTGTTCAACACTTACAGCCAAATGTTTAATACCCCGGGTATTCCCAGAACACATTCTGGAAAGTCTATAGATACAGTGGTCACTTTATTAGGTACAACCCCCTTTGCATCTGGAACAGCGTGAATTCAAAACTGTTGATGAAACTGGAAAAGGAGATAGACTGTTCAAGTTTTTAAGTCCAGTTGGAGTTTATTACAGTCAGTACAAGTTTTGGAACTTTTCTGTTACAGAAGACCATCACAGACTGTGCTGTCATTTTGCACATTCTAAAGTTCTAACAAACAGTAACAGAATACCTGGATACTTCTCTACATGCTTTAGTGTCTAGCAAGCCATGACCATGGGACTTGGTGTATGTACTGTAGGAGTAATTTATTTTCATGAATAGGATGGTGAACCTAATAAAGTGGACACTGAGTGTAGATATCACAAATAACTCATTTTTGAGCAGTGTCTGTCTGTTATACGTTTGATCAATGGGTATAATGGTAAATCTGATCCCCAAGGTCCTCATAGGCTCACTTGGATATATAGAGTTGGAGGTAAAGAAAAAAATATGAAACTAGGACTTTAAAACACTGGCAGAATTATTTCATCCACATAATTCACATAAAATATGTATTTTAAAGTATAAATACCCTTCTAAGTCTTTCTGGATGTTTTAAAAGGTTTGCAAATAGTTCTTTCTGCAAGGAATGTGAATTGAAAGGGATATGGCAATACCTATGTAGGTGATGTAATTTCTCCACTGGTATAATGGGTATAATGTGTGGTAGTTGCACACCTCCCTGCTGAATTATGTAGAGCTGATTTGGGCCAGTTGATATTTTTTTCCATGATCTTTTGTGAAAAAACAAATTTTCACGTAGGCTTTGTGCTAGCAGTTTAAGAGAGAAAGAGAGCAAATAGCATAGCATGCCTGGTTGAAGTCCTAGTTTTTAATGGTTAGTGCCAGTAGATTGCAGAGGGGTTCACATACAGTTCAGAGGCAAATCACAATGTATACATTTAGCCCAAAAACAAAACATGTGCCGTCCACTTCTTATATTAGTGCTTTTTTTTGTTATCTACCATCTGGTATCTTTCAATACCCATGCTAGTATATATGTACACTACCGTTCAAAAGTTTGGGGTCACTTAGAAATGTCCTTGTTTTTGAAATTTAAGCAACATTTTTTGTCCATTGAAATAACATCAAATTGATCAGAAATACAGTGTAGACATTGTTAATGTTGTAAATGCCTATTGCAGCTCGAAACGGCTGATTTGTAATGGAATATCTACATAGGCATACAGAGGATTATCAGCAACCATCACTCCTGTGTTCCAATGGCACGTTGTGTTAGCTAATCCAAGTTTATAATTTTAAAAGGCTAATTGATCATTAGAAAACCCTTTTGCAATTATGTTAGCACAGCTGAAAACTGTTGTGCTGATTAAAGGAGCAATAAAACTATCCTTCTTTAGACTAGTTGAGTATCTGAAGCATCAGCATTTGTGGGTTCAATTACAAGCTCACATAGAATAGCTGTAACGTCCTGACCAGAGTTCTTATGTGTTTTGCTTGTTTAGTGTTGGTCAGGACGTGAGCTGGGTGGGAATTCTATGTTGTGTGTCTAGTTTGTCTGTTTCTGTGTCCAGCCTAATATGGTTCTCAATCAGAGGCAGCT
This sequence comes from Salvelinus namaycush, assembly GCF_016432855.1. NCBI lineage: Eukaryota > Metazoa > Chordata > Actinopteri > Salmoniformes > Salmonidae > Salvelinus > Salvelinus namaycush. Next base: position 27,876,737 of record NC_052341.1, read on the forward strand.
GTCAATCATTGTCCCTGATTGAGAATCATATATAGGAGGCTTGTTTTGTGTTGGGATTTTGTGGGTGATTGTTTCCTGTCTCTGTGTTTTGTCTGCACCAGATAGGGCTGTCTTGGTTTTCACATTTGTTATTTTGTTATTTGTATTAGTGTTACCGTTTATTCGTCTAATTAAACATGTTGAACACTAGCCGCGCTGCATTTTGGTCCTCTCCTTCATCCCAGGAAGAAAACCGTGCCAGAATCACCCACCAAACTCGGACCAAGCAGCGTGGAAACAGGCAGCAGCGACAGCAGCAGCGGTACCAGGAGGAATGGACATGGGAGGAAATTCTGGACGGTAAAGGACCCTGGGCAGAGCCAGAGGAGTGTCGCCGCCCCAAAGCGGAGCTGGAGGCAGCAAAAGCGGAGAGGTGGCATTATGAGGCGCTAGCAAGGCAGAGCGGCTGGAAGCCCGAGAGGCTCACCCAAAAATTTCTTGGGGGGGGGCTAAAGGGGAGTGTGGCGAAGTCAGGTAGGAGACCTGCGCCAACTTCCCGGGCTTACCGTGGAGAGCGAGAGTACGGGCAGACACCGTGTTGTGCGGAAGAGCGCACGGAGTCTCCTGTGCGTGTGCTTAGCCCGGTGCGGGTTATTCCACCTCCCCGCACTAGCCGGGCTAGAGTGAGCATTGAGCCAAGTGCCATGAAGCCGGCTCAACATATCTGGCCTCCAGTACGTCTCCTCGGGCCGGTGTACATGGCACCAGCCTTACAAATGGTGTCCCCGGTTCGCCAGCATAGCCCAGTGCGGGCTATTCCACCTCGCCGCACTGGCAGGGCTACGGGGACCATTCAACCAGGTAAGGTTGGGCAGGCTCGGTGCTCACGAGCTCGTGTACTCCTTCACGGTCCGGTATATCCGGCGCCACCTTCCCGCCCCAGCCCAGTACCACCAGTGCCTACACCACGCACCAGGCTTCCTGTGCGTCTCCAGAACTCTGTTCCTCCTCCACGCACTCTCCCTATGGTGCGTGTCTCCAACCCAGTACCTCCAGTTCCGGTACCACGCACCAGGCCTACTGTGCGCCTCAGCAGGTCAGAATTGGCCGTCTGCCCAACGCCGCCTGCACTGCTCGTCTGCTCAACGCCGCCTGCACTGCTCGTCTGCCCAGCGCCGTCTGAGCTGCCTGCCTGCCCAGTGCCGTCTGAGCTGCCTGCCTGCCCAGTGCCGTCTGAGCCATCCGTCTGCCCAGTGCCGTCTGAGCCATCCGTCTGCCCAGTGCCGTCTGAGCCATCCGTCTGCCCAGTGCCGTCTGAGCCATCCGTCTGCCCAGTGCCGTCTGAGCCATCCGTCTGTCCCGAGCCATTAGAGCCGCCCGTCTGACCCGAGCCGTTAGAGCCGTCCGTCAGTCAGGAGCCGCTAGAGCCGTCCGTCAGTCAGGAGCTGCCAGAGCCGCCAGCCAGTCAGGAGCTGCCAGAGCCGCCAGCCAGTCAGGAGCTGCCAGAGCCGCCAGCCAGTCAGGAGCTGCCAGAGCCGCCAGCCAGTCAGGAGCTGCCAGAACCGCCAGCCAGTCAGGAGCTGCCCTTCAGTCATGAGCTGCCACTCTGTCCTGAGCTACCTCTCTGTCCTGAGCTACCTCTCTGTCCTGAGCTGTCTCCTCTATCTAGGGGGGGACCTTTGTGAAGGTTCCTAGACCAGGGTCGGGGGCGAGGGTCGCCACTCAAAGGACGCTAAGGAGGGGGACAAAGACAATGGTGGAGTGGTGTCCTCGTCCTGCGCCGGAGCCGCCACCGCGGACAGATGCCCACCCAGACCCTCCTCTTGAGTTTTAGGGGTGCGTTCGGAGTCCGCACCTCAGGAGGGGGGTACTGTAACGTCCTGACCAGAGTTCTTATGTGTTTTGCTTGTTTAGTGTTGGTCAGGACGTGAGCTGGGTGGGAATTCTATGTTGTGTGTCTAGTTTGTCTGTTTCTGTGTCCAGCCGAATATGGTTCTCAATCAGAGGCAGCTGTCAATCGTTGTCCCTGATTGAGAATCATATATAGGAGGCTTGTTTTGTGTTGGGATTTTGTGGGTGATTGTTTCCTGTCTCTGTGTTTTGTCTGCACCAGATAGGGCTGTCTCGGTTTTCACATTTGTTATTTTGTTATTTGTATTAGTGTTACCGTTTATTCGTCTAATTAAACATGTTGAACACTAGCCGCGCTGCATTCTGGTCCTCTCCTTCATCCCAGGAAGAAAACCGTGACAATAGCCTTCTTTTCTCAGAACAAGAATAGACTGATGATGTTCAGAAAGTTTTATTTCTGTCCAATTTGAGCCTGTAACAATCTCTACACTGTTATTTTAATGGAATAAAAAAATGTTCTTCTCTTTCAAAAACAAGGACATTTCTAAGTGACCCCAAACTTTTGAACAGTAGCGCATGTTATGGTTCACTCTTAGTTTTCCTCATCTCCACTGTGGGCCTCAAACATGAATTGTCCGAAACGCTGAAATGGGCTACTTCTATGTGAATTAATGAGGAGGCGGAACACACCTCAATTCAAACATTTAGAAAATAAAACTTGTTAGAAAATAATTTGAAATTGACAAGCCTATAGATAATTAGCAGGCAGTGCGTGTTAACTGTCCTGTTGCGTAACAATCACATTTTGGAAAAGTGAGTGCATTCTAACATAACGTGCAGAAAACAACTCACGCTGGGGCGACTGTTAGAGATATTTGGAATTCACCTGCGAAAAGGTTTTAAATATGACCATTGACAGGCGGGCTACACGTGAAAAATTATTAATATTAAAAAAATATCAAGAAGAAAATAGGACATACTTTATACTCACACACTTTGATAGTGCTAGTGCAATATTAATGCCCAGGCAGTAAAGGGAGCTAGGCATTAGTGTAAGTGTGTGAAAGGATAAAGAGGAGGCAGAAAGTACCGGTCAGGAGTGTTTATCAACCTGACGACCTTGGGCGCAATTGTGATTATGTGACCCCTAGCTTTATGGTCCGACACCTTGGGAGGCAGAAGTGACAACGGTAGTTAAAATGCTGGGTGTTAATTATGGTATTTTTGTCTTTTTCTCACAGCGCCTCGGTCAAAGCAGATATGGAAGTCAAGCTGAAAGCACTTGAGTGTCACTTCACATGGGGCATAAAGAAGGCTGACATTAAGGAACTGGACAGCATCCCTGAAAAACTCCTGGATCGAATCATGAGGTTTACCACGCCGAAATACCATGCCACATATTTCAACTTACTAGCGTTCCTGAGCCACCTGGAGGAAAATAATGTTAGTGCTCTTGAGTATCTCCACAAGGCTGAGAGTGCATTGAAGGACAGACAGGATGATACAGAGTTACTGGTGACCTATGCTAACTTTGCATGGGTTCACTATCACTCAGGAAACCTTGATGATGTGGATGCCTACATTGGAAAGCTGGAAATCATCTATAAGGGAATTCCAAGTGCCTTAAATATTCAAGGCAGCTTACCTTCCGTACATGGTGAGAAAGGTTGGAGTCTTCTCAGGTTTGGGGGATTATTTTATAAGAGGGTAAAAGAGAGCTTCCAGAAAGCTCTTGAGGGGGAACCAGACAATGCTTCTTTCAATATGGGCTATGCCCTGGTCCTGTACAGGTTGGAGGGCATGGTCAAGAATAAGATAGTGAGTTCATTGATGACTGCAGCTGCCAACCAGCTAAGGAAGGCCTTATCCTTGGAGCCTGATAACTCTGAACTTATGGTCCTCCTAGCTCTGAAGCTTCAAAAAAATCAAGAAAACAAACTTGAATCCATGAAACTCATCAAAGAGGCTCTCAGGCTCTCTCCTGACGTGCCTCATGTCCTGCGTTATGTGGCCAAATATTTCAAAAATGAGGGCTCCATCAATGAGTCCCTACAGGTTTTGGGGAAAGCTCTGGAACTGTCTCCAAACTCCCACTTCCTCCATCACCAAATCGGCCTGTGTCACAAACAGCAGCTCATCCAGATGTTCGAGCAGAAGAGGAAAGGGGGAGAGGTGAAAGCGAAGGTGGAGGTCTGCATCTGTCACTTCTCCAGAGCCGTGGAGCTGAAGCCCTCCAACATCCATGCCAGGGTGAACCTGGCTGAGGCCTACGGGAACAACTACCAGCTGGAAGAGGCGATGAAGATCTTCACTGTCCTTTTAGAGGACATGTCCCTCAGTGACTCAGACAAGCAGCACTGCTACACCGCCTTCGGCCTGTTTCTTTTCTACAAGAAGAGAGACGAGGATGGCGCTGTGACACAGTTCAAAAAGGCCTACCAGATTCCGATTGAGAGTTGGGAGAGGAAGGAGGCTGGGAAGAGGCTGAAGCAGATAGCAGAGAGGTGGCAGGATAACAAGAAGCGAGTGGGTGTGTCCCCTGAGATTTTGATGACTGCAGGTGCCAAGCAGCTAAGGAAGGCCTTATCCTTGGAGCCTGACAACTCTGAACTTATGGTCCTCCTAGCTCTGAAACTTCAAAAAAATCAAGAAAACAAAATTGAGTCCTTGAAACTCACCAAAGAGGCCCTCAGGCTGTCACCTGACGTGCCTCATGTACTGCGTTATGTGGCCAAATATTTCAAAAATGAGGGCTCCATCAATGAGTGCCTACAGGTTTTGGGGAAAGCTCTGGAACTGTCTCCAAACTCCCACTTCCTCCATCACCAAATCGGCCTGTGTCACAAACAGCAGCTCATCCAGATGTTCGAGCAGAAGAGGAAAGGGGGAGAGGTGAAAGTGGGCCAGATAAAAGCAAAAGTGTTGGTCTGTATCCGTCACTTCTCCAGAGCCGTGGATCTGAAGCCCTCCAACATCCACGCCAGGGTGAACCTGGCAGAGGCCTATGGGAACAACTACCAGCTGGAAGAGGCGATGAAGATATTCACTGTCCTTTTAGAGGACAAGTCCCTCAGTGACTCAGACAAGCAGCACTGCTACACCACCTTCGGCCTGTTTCTTTTCTACAAGAAGAGAGATGAGGATGGCGCTGTGACACAGTTCAAAAAGGCCTACCAGATTCCGATTGAGAGTTGGGAGAGGAAGGAGGCTGGGAAGAGGCTGAAGCAGATAGCAGAGAGGTGGCAGGATAACAAGAAGCGAGTGGGTGTGTCCTCTGAGATTTTGATGACTGCAGATGCCAACCAGCTAAGGAAGGCCTTATCCTTGGAGCCTGACAACTCTGAACTTATGGTCCTCCTAGCTCTGAAACTTCAAAAAAATCAAGAAAACAAAATTGAGTCCTTGAAACTCACCAAAGAGGCCCTCAGGCTGTCACCTGACGTGCCTCATGTACTGCGTTATGTGGCCAAATATTTCAAAAATGAGGGCTCCATCAATGAGTGCCTACAGGTTTTGGGGAAAGCTCTGGAACTGTCTCCAAACTCCCACTTCCTCCATCACCAAATCGGCCTGTGTCACAAACAGCAGCTCATCCAGATGTTCGAGCAGAAGAGGAAAGGGGGACAGATAAAAGCGAAGGTGGAGGTCTGCATCTGTCACTTCTCCAGAGCCGTGGAGCTGAAGCCCTCCAACATCCATGCCAGGGTGAACCTGGCTGAGGCCTACGGGAACAACTACCAGCTGGAAGAGGCGATGAAGATATTCACTGTCCTTTTAGAGGACAAGTCCCTCAGTGACTCAGACAGGCAGCTCTTCTACACCGGCTTCGGCACGTTTCTTTACTACAAGAAGAGAGACGAGGATGGCGCTGTGACACAGTTCAAAAAGGCCTACCAGATTCCGATTGAGAGTTGGGAGAGGAAGCAGGCTGGGAAGAGGCTGAATCAGATCGCAGAGAGGTGGCAGGCTAACAAGAAGAGGGTTGGCGAGGCCTCTGAGATTTTGTTTTTCCTCAAACAGGAGAGGTAGTCTGAGGACACAGACATCCTGACAGATTCTTTCGGCAAAGGAATGAAATTCAAATTATATACGTAGCTATAACACAATGCATGGCTTACATTGAAACACTGCTCAAATCAAACTTTATTTGTCACGTGCCGAATACAACAAGTATAGACTTTACCGTGAAATGCTTACTTACAAGCCCTTAACCAACAGTGCAGTTAAATGCTGGATGCATTTTCATGTTTTTAATGGTGAAGTTCAAGTTGGGAGTACGCATCTCTGGCTGTACACTTCTTTTTATTTTATTTAAAAGTTGCAAAGAAAATTTCAGTTCAAATGTATTACTTTTGGAAAACATATGTTTCTATGTCTTAAGATGTGTCATGTAGTGTCACAAAGCCATGTAGTGTCACAATTGTACCGTATGGCTTCATGATAAATCTTGCAATAAAAAAAAGACTTGTAAGTGTTATTCTAATTTCCAAATTTGGTTATTCATCATGTAAATAAGCATTGTTCAAAAACAACGAGTGATTGTAGAGTCGCTAGTGTTGAAAAAACAATTTGAATATATACTCGCTGGAAAATAATATTTCTACAATCATCTCCTCTCTACCCCTTTTATGACCTTCTCCTTTCCCCTTTATATAGTACACAGCGCCAGTACATGGTCAATCATTGCATCACAGGAATTATCTTCATGCAGGTTTGAGTAAATTGTTGATAGCACTGCTTTTCTATTCACGGTTTGAAAACTTTTGTCACGTTATGATCGCAGGTCAGTAGACTATATACCACCATCTTTGTTAGGCTACAGTGCCAAATGTTAATAAATTACCTGTTGTCACTTGTCAGAATGGAAACTTTGGCAATACAGCTACGCATCAGTTTCGGTTTCCTGTCTTTTGCGAATTGCAGAAGGCCTATATATTGCCAGGGAGTGAGTTGTTGAGGCTGTGTAAGCTACGTCCGCGTACTGGTGCAATACAAAAAACAACTCGCTGTATTCAACAAGATGAGGTAAGAATTTTACCTCCGAAAATTAGACAGGATCTCTTGGTGCGAAATAAATATATATTACATTTTTATTGTATTTCATCAATGAATTGAAGGCACACTTTGGCATCACCTGTGATATTTCTGTCTTTGAAATCATGATTTATTTAGCGTATACTACCATTTGTGTAATTTCGTATTGTTAATAACTAGAATTTGTATAATCGATTTGACATGACACAGTAATAATCCGTGTGGTGTGCTGCTTCAATTTAATTTACATTTTATTTATCCAGAGTGACAATTATTGCTGGAAATTAAAGGTGACAGTTGACAGGTGGACTCCACACGAAAAATTATTAATATAATTACCACAACATATATGAAGAAAAAACACATCACGAAAATAGGACATTCGTGTAAAGCATTCGTGTAAGTGGTGTGAAAGGATAGAGAGGAGGCAGATAGTGTTACCCTAATTTCTGAAGTTGGTTATTCATCGTGAAAATAAGCATTGTTCAAACACAACGAGTGATTGTAGAGTCATTAGTGTTGAAAAAACGATTTGAATATTTACTCGCTGGAAAATTATATTTCTACAAGCATCTCCTCTACCCATTATATGACCTTCTCCTTTCCTCCTTTATATAGTGCACAGCGCCAGTACGTGGTCAATCATTGCAGCACAGGAATTCTCTTCATGGAGGCATTCTTACTGAATAAGGTGTTGATAGCACTGCTTTTCTATTCACGGTTTAGAAACGTTTGTAACATGATGATCGCAGGTCAGTAGGCTATATACCACAATATTTTGTATGCTACAGTGCAAAAGGTTCATAAATGGCGTATTGCCGGAATGGAGACTTTGGCAATACAGCTACGCATCAGTTTCGCTTTCCTGTCTTTTGCAAGTTGCAGAATGTATTGCCAGGGAGTGAGTACGTTCGGCTATGTAGGCTACGTAGGCTACGTCCGCGTACTTGTGCAAAAAACAACTCGCTGCATTCAACAAGATGAGGTAAGAATTTTACTCCGAAAATTAGACAGGATCTTTTGTTGCGATATAAATATATTGTAATGAAACAGCAGGGAGCAGGTCTTTTATTTATTTATTTTACCTTTATTTAACTAGGCAGGTCAGTTAAGAACAAATTCTTATTTTCAATGACGGCCTAGGAACAGTGGGTTAACTGCCTTGTTCAGGGGCAGAACGACAGATTTGTACCTTGTCAGCTCGGGGATTCGAACTTGCAACCTTTCGATTACTAGTCCAACGCTCTCCAACGTTACAATATGTAACATTTTTATTGTATTTCATCAATGAATTGAAGGCACACTTTGGCATCACCTGTGATATTTGTCTTTGAAATCATGATTTATTTAGCGTATACTACCATTTGTGTAATTTCGTATTGTTAATAACTAGAATTTGTATAATCAACTTGACATAACACAGTAATAATCCGTGTGGTGTGCTGCTTCAGTTTAATTCAATTTACATTTTATTTATCCAGAGGGACAATTATTTCTGGAAATTAAAGGTGACAGTTGACAGGTGGACTACACATGAAAAAGGATTAATATAATTACCACAACATACAGAAAAAAAACATTAAGAAGAAAATAGGTCATACTGTATACTCACACAAAGCAACTTCGATAGTGCAATATTAATGTTTGGGCAGTAAAGGGAGCTAGGCATTCGTGTAAGTGTGTGAAAGGAAAGAATAGGCAGATAGTGTAGGTCAGGTCTCAGGGGAGAGGGTGTTGATCAACCTGACGACCTTGGGTACAATTGTGATTATGTGACCCTCAGCTATAAGGTCCGACACCTTGGGAGGCAGAAGTGACAACAACAGTTAAAATGCTGGGTGTTAATAATGGTATTTTTGTCTTTTTCTCACAGCGCCTCGGTCAAAGCAGATATGGAAGTCAAGCTGAAAGCACTTGACTGTCACTTCACATGGGGCATAAAGAAGGCTCACATTAAGGACCTGGACAGCATCCCTGAAAAACTCCTGGATCGAATCATGAAGTTCTGCCCTTCAAAATACCATGTCACGTATTTCAACTTACTAGCGTTCCTGAGCCACCTGGAGGAAAATAATGTTAGTGCTCTTGAGTATCTCCACAAGGCTGAGAGTGCATTGAAGGACAGGCAGTATGAGACAGGGTTACTGGTGACCTATGCTAACTATGCATGGGTTCACTATCACTTAGGGAACATGGATGAGGTGGATGCCTACCTTGGGAAGCTGGAAATCATCAATAAGGGTATTCCAATGGCCTCAAAGATTCACGGCAGCTTACCTTCAATACATGGTGAGAAAGGTTGGAGCCTTATCAGGCTAGGGGCATTCTTCTATAAAAGGGTAAAAGAAAGCTTCCAGAAAGCTCTAGAGGGGGAGCCAAACAATGCTTCTTTCAATGTGGGCTATGCCATGGTCCTGTACAGGTTGGAGGGCATGGTTAGGGATAACAAAGTGAGGTCTGAGGAAAGTGAAGCTACCACTCAGCTAAGGAAAGCCTTATCATTGGAGCCTGATAACTCTGAGGTTATGGTCCTCCTAGCCCTGAAGCTTCAGAACAAAAATAAACAAGAGTCCATGAAACTCATCACAGAAGCCCTCAGACTGTCTCCTGATGTGCCTCACGTCATGCGTTACGTGGCAAAGTTTTTCAGATACGAGGGCTCCGTCAATGAGTCCCTACACATTTTGGGGAAAGCTCTGGAGCTGTCTCCAAACTCCCACTTCCTCCATCACCAAATTGGCCTGTGTCACAAACAGCAGCTCAGCCAGATGTTCGAGCAGAAGAGGAAAGGGGGACGAGTCAATGGGGGCCAGATAAAAGCAAAGGTGGAGGTCTGCATTCGTCACTTCTCCAGAGCCGTGGAGCTGAAGCCCTCCAACATTCACGCCAGGGTGAACCTGGCTGAGGCCTACGGGAACAACTACCAGCTGGAAGAGGCGATGAAGATCTTCATCAACCTAGTGAAAGATGAATCCCTCAATGACTCTGACAAGCAGCACTGCTACACCAGCTTCGGCCTGTTTCTGTTCCACAAGAAGAAAGATGAGGGCAGGGCTGTGACACAATTCAAAAAGGCCTACCAGATACAGAATGAGAGTTGGGACAGGAAGGAGGCTGGGAAGAAGCTTAAGCAGATAGCAGAGAGGTGCCAGACTAACAAGAGGAGAGTTGGCGAGGCCTCTGAGATTTTGGCGTTCCTCGCCACTGAAGACAAAGAGGAGCCAAGGAGAGTCAATGTGCACTCTCCAGACACAGATGACCTTACAGATGCCCTAGGCAAAGGAATGAAACTCAAATGATATATTTTATTGTAACACAACGCATGGCTTACATAAGAATACTGCTACAAGCATTTTAATGGTTTTAATCGTGGAGTAACATTTACTTCAAGTTGCATGTATGCTTCTTAAGTTTGATTTAGTGTAAGAAATTGCAAAGAAAATTTGAGTAAGATTCTATTACTTTTGTGAGATTTTTTTTTAATGTCTTTGGATGTGTCCCCTATAGCGTAGATGATTAGATATCTTCATTGACTGTTAAACTGTTGCTTGACCTGACATTAACATTCTGAAGAGGTAATAAAACACAGTACCAAAGTCTTGATTATCTTTTGTTCTTGTTAAATTGCAATGTTTTTTTCTACTTAGTTCCTAAAGCCAACATTGCGTAATAAAGGGGAACCACGTCAGATATATACGTTTCCTGTTGTTCCCTCTAAGAATCTCCATGCTTGCACTTTGATTGAAGTTTGGAGGGACTCACTCGAAGTTTGACAGACAGTGAGTCTACCTACCACTTACATAACAGGGAACAATAAGAAATGTACTTATTTTTACATTGTTTAAGAATAATTCCATAACAAAATTAAAAGTAATTTAATTTCAGATATATAAGGTCCAATGCAGCTGTTTTTGTCAGTTTTTTTTCTCAATATCAAATCATTTCTGGGTAACATTTATGTACCTTACTGTGATTGTTTTCAATTAAAATGGTCAAAAATAAACAAAAATTGCTTCATAGCAAAGAGCAATTTCTCAAGAAAGAATTTTGCTAGGACTGTCTGGGAGTGGTTTGAGTGGGGAGGGGGAAACTGAAAATCTGTTATTGGCAGAGAGGTTTGGAGCTCTTTCTTATTGGTCTACTAACTAATTTACCGCATGGTGATGTCACCATGGAAGGCCAAAACTCCCACCAAAACAGGCATTTCAGGCAGTCTTTCCAAACAGGTCTTACACTAATTTTCACAATTTCACAGTACTATTCCAACCTCATTGTGTGGAAATATATATAAATCACAGGAAAATCATGTTTCTACTGCACTGGGCATTTAACAATTGTAGTGAGTAGGCTTCATATAAGGGGTTAGTTAGGCTATGGCTCATGTGACAGTAAAATTGCAAAGTTAGGAAGAGATTTTCAATGTACCGATTCGATGGTTTATGAACTGATACACAAAACACCGGATTCAACTTAGATTTGTATGGCCTCCCGAGTGGCGCAGCGGTCTAAGGCACTGCATTGCAGTGCTTGAGGCATCACTACAGACCCGGGTTTGATCCCAGGCTGTGTCACAACCGGCCGCGACCAGGAGTTCCATAGGGCAGTGCACAATTGGCACAGCGTTGTCCGGGTTACGGGAGGGTTTGGCCAGGTGTGCTTTACTTGGCTCATTGTGCTCTAGTTACTCCTTGTGGCGGGCCGGGTGCCTGCAGGCTGACTTCAGTCATCAGTTGAACAGTGACACCGCTGGATTCTGGGTTAAGCGGGTGGGTGTCAAGAAGCATGGTTTGGTGGGTAATGTTTCAGAGGACGCATGGCTCGACCTTCGCCTCTCCTGGGCCTGTTGCAGTGATGAGACAAGATTGAAAAAGGGGGTAAAATAAAAATAAACAAATTTTTATATACAATTCTTGCTCCCAATAGAATGTTATATATATATGGGGGATACAACCATCCCAGCTCTGCAGAATGTGCTGTGAAGAGAGAATCATTAGATCATTTGTTTTGGTACTGCCCATATGTAGCTTGTTTTTGGTCGCAGGTTCAAGAATGGCTAAAGAATTACAACATTTACCAGGATCTAACTCTGCAAATAGCACTGCTGGGTGATTTCAAAAGTCATAGTCAATCAATCAATAATATAATAATACTCCTTAGCAAAACATTTGATCTTGAATTCACAATCTGTAGAAACTATGAGAATATAAGTCTTTTGGGAAACATCACAGCACAGTTGAAAAATATATGACTAATAGAAATCAAAACTGGATGGTGTTCAGAGATAGATGGGAGGGGTTGAGTGGAGCTGAAGGGTGGGACTAAATATAACAAAAACAATAATATGAAAATAAAATGTTCAGAAAAAATGAAAGCATAGCCTAAGAAGAGTATTGTGCCAAGTGAAAAACAAAAATTAATACATGCTGATGGATGGAAGTACTCTGATACATTTTTTTGCACAGGTAGTACTTTAAAAACTTAGAATACTTTGACAATAAAGTCAAGATTTCGAGAATAAAGTATCATTTTCTTTTTATAAAGTCAAATTTAAATGCCGTGAATAAAGTGACAATATTTCGAGAATAAAGTGGGAATATTTCGAGAATGAAGTCGACATTTTGAGAATAAAGTCGCAGTTTCAAGATTAAAGTAGGAGATTTGGTTATTAATGATTAATGCATCCCTGGCTCCTGGTTGCTTGGCGCGCCACGGTTAAAATGCCTGAGTTAGATGACTGGTGAAACTAGACTTTAGAATTTGCTTTAGTAACAACGAAATCCTTGCACTTGTAGCACATAATAGCCATATTATTATAAGTATAAGGACCTGGTAGAGGGTGTGCCACAAATTGGGTATTTTCAGGAGGAACCACACGGACTTGGAAGAGGTATTTCATCCAAGTCCTTGTGGTTACATACACATGTAGAGACGGGTCGGTTGTGTGTGTTCGTGGGCGGTAAAAAGTAAGGGCAAAACAAACAAATGGCCATCAATCTAATGATCTAATACACGCGATCAAACAGGTGTCACTGCACATTCATCTTTATCAATCTAATGATCTAATAACTCGTTCAAACAGGCGTCACTCCACACTCACAGACAATTAATGTAGAATGTGGGAGGTAAAAAGTAGGGGCAAAACAAACAAATGGCCATCAATCTAATGATCTAATACACGCGATCAAACAGGTGTCACTGCACATTCATCTTTATCAATCTAATGATCTAATAACTCGTTCAAACAGGCGTCACTGCACACTCACAGACAACTAATGTAAAATATACTGGTGTTAGAGGAAAATAATAAAGGAAAATATATATAAAAATATATATTTACCAAAAAATATATATGGGGGATTGGAAATGATAAAGAGTATTACATTGATAGAAGCCACAATCTATCTGCAATATTAATGCTGATCTACCCTCTAAAAAATATATAACAAAAAACCGTTCTGCTGTCTATCACACTCGATCAAACAGGCGTCACTGCACACTCACGTTTATCAATCCAATGATCTAATAACTCGTTCAAACACACACCGTATCCCCTAAGCAATACCATTCTAACCGCCATGTTGACTTGTCAGTCTGCGAAGAAACATGGAGTTGGGTGCAGACATGGTGCCCTTCGATTTCGCAACAATGTTATTTATTCTCAATCCCCTGCGTATGCTAACACCGTGCATTGCATATGTCAGAGATTAACAGGCCAGCAGCCTATATGTCTAAACGAAAGGTTAACTAACAAGTTTGTATGTAATGGCATGGTGTTTATGTACGCTATAATTCCAATGAAGTAGCCTCATAGGCCTATGGTATTATCTTTTCAGTGTAGGTTACAGATTGCGCGGAGAAGGATTGCGCGTCCTGCTGGACCCAAGCGCTGCCCCTCAACCCTGTCATGGACCTTGCCACAGAGCAAGGTGGCAGGGGTTTGGATAAAGCCCCGTCTGAGACAGTAATTTTACGTTCCACTATTTTAATCTAACAGCCAACAGGTTTAGCTACTAGCTTCTATAAAGTGAACAAGAGGTAGCCTAAATGGTATAACTCTGAGAAATAGCCTGTAGAACGGAGAAGTTTTGGGATAACCTATGCATCCTTCATTCCTCCCATCCTTGAAGACCGATAGATGGATAGTGAAATTAGATATTACGTTAGGCTACCAACCAAATCATGTCAGATTAGTGATTGTTTCTTTATAGCCTATATAGCCTATCATCACTATCTAATAGGGCTATATTTAGATCAATAATATTTCAAGAAAGGGTGAATGCAACCATGAATATGTTTAAATAGCCCCTCAGATTAGCTGGTTTGCACATGCAGGAGTGGTCCTCTCTTCCCACAGACACTTGCGTAAAACCCCTGTTTCATTGTTCATTCCTCCCGCAGCCATTGGATAGTCCTATAATTTAACTCTCCCACTGTAATGTACGATACATTTACAGATTAGGGTACTCAATCTAGTGGGCGCTATAGGTCTATAATGTCCTGCAAAATAGTGGTGTTGTAGCGAATTTGGAGAACAGTTTGACATGGGACATACACACGCATAGCCCCGGTCTCCAGGATCCCCAAATAATTTGTTTTATTGGGTGTGCTCACTTAGCCTACTAGCCTAGTTGTTAGAAGGATAGTTACCATAAGGGGGAAATACCACCGTTAGTAAAGGACCATGGATAAAGTCGTTAATAGTTCTCATTATGCACAGATTTTTTGCAAGGTGTTCGCCTAGGCTACGCAGCAGAACGTTGTATAGCGAATTCGAAGGGCAGAGGGACAGGGACTCAAACCTAGTTCACTTTGCATTCAGTGACAGTGCCAAAAAAGTGTTTTGTTTGCGCTCATAATGCACCATAGCCGTTAGAAGAGTTAATGCCTATAGTCTGAAATTACCAGGGGGAAACGTGTATGTGTGTGCGTGCGTGCGTCTGCGAGTCAATCGATCGCTTCGAACACACCGACTGCGTCATTGCATCACTGCTGCATAACATTTTGCGCAGCTAGGCAACTATACTGATGCAGGTACCTTTTGCAAATGGTCGCATGCGGTTGGACACATGGAGGAGAGAATCATTTTCGCAGTATCCTCAAAACCGTGTCTTTTTGACACAACTGCTGACAGCATCAGGGACATAAACACAAAAAATGCTGCTTGGAGACAAGTGTCCACGATAGTAGGATTGCCAGGTCAGTTTAGTAGTGAGCTTGTGCTAGATGTGGCTAGTTAGCGTTAGCTAGCTAGCTAACCTAGCCAATGAGGTGTGTGTGAAAGAAATAGTCATACCACCTTCCTCAACGTTGGTCTCATTGTTGAAAGAGCCTACTCTGCCTATCTTGACTATTTATTATTGCATTTCGCTCCAAAACTGCATTTGAGGGAAATTATATTATAGGCTCTCACAATTAATTTGAGGATGTCATCGAATAAATAATATACTTGGCAAATAAATAAATAAAAAATGTAAAGAAATTATGCAATCAAACTGTTTTTATGTAATCCCAAATTTTTACTGAATGTGTGCAAAAAATAAAATCTACATTCATATTTTGCTACTTTCTGTCAAGTCCACTCATACAATTTGATGCATACGTTCGATTTATCGAACGTATGCACCACACAGAACGCACTGCAACTGCCTCTGCAACGCAATGCTGCAAGGCAAATGCAGCGTTCCATTGGAAATGAATGTACTTCTGGTGTATCGAAACGCAATAACACAGTCGGTGTGTTCGAAGCGTTAGATTGATAAACGTGAGCGCGCAGTCACGCCTGTTTGAACTCGATGGCCATTTGTTTGTTTTGCCCCTGCTTTTTAGCGCCCACAAACACACTGCATACACACACAACTCACCCATCTCTACCTATGTATGTAACCACAGTTCCTCCTGAAAATAATCTGTGGTACAACCTTTCCCAGGTCCTAAAACGTATAATAATATCGTTATGTGCTAAAGAGACACTCCATTTAGTATGATATGTTGTGTTTGGTATGGTTTCAACTGTAAAAAACAGGCAATATACAAAATGGATAAATCTGAATACCAACATTACATAGACGGTGTTAGTGACAATTTACATCAGCCTCGTAAACTATGGAACATTTTAAAGGACACTGGCTCAAAAACTCCCCATAAAGTAAAATCCTGTAGTATTGGCCTGGATATTGATGATGTTTTATGCTATGACCAGGCAAGGGTTGCTGATTATTATTATTCTTGTTTTACCACTATAGCCTTATCTCTGGTTAAGACGTTATGGACCTGCTCTGGACAGTATGGCCAGGCTTTCATTAAGAACTTTTACCATAGCAAAGGTATCAGAAATGTTTGTTTGAGCTCTGCATGGTAACAAAGGACAAAGTTTCCAACCTATTATGCTTAATCAAATCAAATCAAATGTATTTATATAGCCCTTCTTACATCAGCTGATATCTCAAAGTGCTGTACAGAAACCCAGCCTAAAACCCCAAACAGCAAGCAATGCAGGTGTAGAAGCACGGTGGCTAGGAAAAACTCCCTAGAAAGGCCAAAACCTAGGAAGAAACCTAGAGAGGAACCAGGCTATGAGGGGTGGCCAGTCCTCTTCTGGCTGTGCCGGGTGGAGATTATAACAGATTATTAATGAGCACAAACAAAGCAACTGGGCTGGATAACCTTACTGCAAGATTCATAGAGGATAGTGCTTGTGTCACTGCTAAAATTCTAGTGCATGTTGTAAACCTTTCTATTAGTAGTGGTACATTTCCCAATGATCTCAAAACAGCCCGGGTGGTTCCACTCAACAAGAGCAGTAAAACAAATGTAGGAAACGACAGGCCTGTGTCGATCCTCAGCACCTTATCCAAAGTTGTTAAGATATTAGTTTTTAATCAACTTGAGGGATACCTTCTCAAGCACAAACGTCTTTATGAACTCCAGTCTGGCTTTAGAACACCTCATTCCACTGATACATGCCTTATCCACCTTTTTGAACACAACCAGGGGAAGTATACAGGTATGCTCATGTTAGACTTGCAGAAAGCTTTTGACACTGTGGACCGTGAAATTCTCCTGATGGAATTGAAATGCATGGGTCTATGTGTCACGCCCTGACCATAGTTTGCTTTGTATGTTTTATGTTTTGTTTGGTCAGGGTGTGATCTGAGTGGGCATTCTATGTTGTATGTCTGGTTTGTCTATTTCTATGTGTTTGGCCTGATATGGTTCTCAATCAGAGACAGGTGTTTTTGCGTTGTCTCTGATTGGGAACCATATTTAGGTAGCCTGTTTTGTGTTGTGGGTTATTGTCTATGTGTTAGTTGCTTGTGTCTGCACTATTATATATAGCGTCACGTCCGTTTTATTGTTTTGTATTAGTTTGGTTAAGTGTTCTTCTTAAATAAATAGAAGAATGTATTCACTTCACGCTGCGCCTTGGTCCTCCTCTCTTCCACATTACGACGATCGTGACACTATGTCACGCTCTGACCTTAGAGAGCTTTTTATGTCTCTATTTTGGTTTGGTCAGGGTGTGATTTGGGTGGGCATTCTATGTTCAGTTTTCTATGTGTTGTATTTCTTTGTTTTGGCCGGGTATGGTTCTCAATCAGGGACAGCTGTCTATCGTTGTCTCTGATTGGGAACCATACTTAGGTAGCATTTTCCCATCTGTGTTTTGAGGGTAGTTATTTTCTGTTTAGTGTTTTCTGCATCTGACAGAACTGTTTCGGTTTTGTTTCTCACTTTGTTTATTTTGTTCGAGTGTTTGTTGATTTAATAAATATCATGAACACTTACCACGCTGCGCTTTGGTCCGATCCTCCTTCATGCAACGATGACCGTTACAGTCTAAATTAATTAGCAGTGAATTGGTTTAGGTCTTATCTGACCAACAGAACACAAGTATGCAATGTTGGTGATGTTCTGTTAGAGGCCAAAGAAATATATTGTGGAGTATCGCAGGGATCTGTAACGGCAGTCTAGCTCTTTCTCCTCCTCGGACGAGGAGAGGAGAGAAGAATCGGAGGACCAATGTGCAGCGTGGTAATTTTCCATGAATTTAATTAACACAAAGACAAGATACTGACAAACTAATACAAAACAACAAACGACCGTGAAGCTACAAACAAAAGTGCAATGCACAAGCTACTAACGTTAGACATAGACACTATACAAAATAACAAACGAACTAACCGCCACAGTCCTAGCTGGTGCAGACAAAACACAAAGACAGGAAACAACCACCCACAATCCCCAACACAAAACAAGCCACCTATATATGATTCTCAATCAGGGACAACGATTGACAGCTGTCTCTGATTGAGAACCATATCAGGCTGAACACAGAAACAGACGAACTAGACACACAACATAGAATTCCCACCCAGCTCACGTCCTGACCAACACTAAACAAGCAAAACACATAAGAACTCTGGTCAGGACGTTACAGTACCCCCCCCTGAGGTGCGGACTCTGAACGCACCCCTAAAACTCAAGGGGAGGGTCTGGGTGGGCATCTGTCCGCGGTGGCGGCTCCGGCGGTGGACGAGGACACCACTCCACCACTGTCTTTGTCCCCCTCCTTAGCGTCCTTTGAGTGGCGACCCTAGCCCACGACCTTGGCCTAAGAATCCTCCCCAAGGCCCCCACATGATTTAGGAGGTAGCTCAGGACAGAGAGGTAGCTCAGGACAAATGGCAGCTCATGACTGTAGGGCAGCTCATGACTGTAGGGCAGCTCATGACTGTAGTGCAGCTCATGACTGGAGGGCAGCTCATGACTGGAGGGCAGCTCCTGCAGCTCCTGACTGGCTGGCGGCTCTGGCAGCTCCTGACTGGCTGGCGGCTCTGGCGGCTCCTGACTGGCTGGCGGCTCTGGCGGCTCCTGACTGGCTGGCGGCTCTGGCGGCTCCTGACTGGCTGGCGGCTCTGGCGGCTCCTGACTGGCTGGCGGCTCTGGCGGCTCCTGACTGACGGACGGCTCTGGCGGCTCCTGACTGACGGACGGCTCTGGCGGCTCCTGACTGACGGACGGCTCTAATGGCTCGGGACAGACGGGCGGCTCTAATGGCTCGTGGCAGACGGATGGCTCAGATGGCGCTGGGCAGACAGATGGCTCAGATGGCGCTGGGCAGACGGATGGCTCAGACGGCGCTGGGCAGACGGATGGCTCAGACGGCGCTGGGCAGACGGATGGCTCAGACGGCGCTGGGCAGACGGATGGCTCAGACGGCGCTGGGCAGACGGATGGCTCAGACGGCGCTGGGCAGACGGATGGCTCAGACGGCGCTGGGCAGACGGATGGCTCAGACGGCGCTGGGCAGACGGATGGCTCAGACGGCGCTGGGCAGACGGATGGCTCAGACGGCGCTGGGCAGACAGATGGCTCAGACGGCGCTGGGCAGACAGATGGCTCAGACGGCGCTGGGCAGACGGATGGCTCAGATGGTGCTGGGCAGACGAGCAGTGCAGGCGGCGTTGAGCAGACGAGCAATGCAGGAGGCGTTGGGCAGACGGCCGACTCTGACCTGCTGAGGCGCACAGTAGGCCTGGTGCGTGGTGCCGGAACTGGTGGTACCGGACTGGAGACACGCACCTCAAGGCTAGTGCGGGGAACAGGAACAGGGCACACTGGACTCTCGAGGCGCACTATAGGCCTGGTGCGTGGTACCGGAACTGGAGGTACCGGGCTGAGGGCACGCACCTCAGGGCGAGTGCGGGGAGAAGGAACAGTGCGTACAGGGCTCTGGAGACGCACAGGAGGCTTGGTGCGTGGTGCCGGAACTGGAGGCACTGGGCTGGAGACACGCACCATAGGGAGAGTGCGTGGAGGAGGAACAGGCCTCTGGAGACGCACTGGAAGCCTGGTGCGTGGTGTAGGCACTGGTGGTACTGGGCTGGGGCCACGCACCATAAGGCGAGTGCGGGGTGCTGGAACTGGAGGTACTGGGCTGGGGCGGGAAGGTGGCACAGGATATACCGGACCGTGCAGGCGTACTGGCTCCCTTGAGCACCGAGCCTGCCCAACCTTACCTGGTTGAATGCTCCCCGTAGCCCGTCCAGTGCGGGGAGGTGGAATAACCCGCACTGGGCTGTGTTGGCGAACCGGGGACACCATGCGTAAGGTTGGTGCCATGTACACCGGCCCGAGGAGACGTACAGGAGGCCAGATATGTAGAGCCGGCTTCATGGCACTTGGCTCAATACTCAATCTAGCCCGGCCAGTGCGGGGAGGTGGAATAACCCGCACCGGGCTATGCACACGTACAGGAGACACCGTGCGCTCTTCCGCATAACACGGTGTCTGCCCGTACTCCCGCTCTCCACGGTAAGCATGGGAAGTGGGCGCAGGTTTCCTACCTACCTTCGCCACACTACCCTTTAGCCCCCCCCCCCCCCCCCAATACATTTTTGGGGTTTCTTCACGGGCTTCCAGCCACGCTTCCGTGCTGCCTCCTCATACCACCGCTCCTGGGCTTTAGCTGCCTCCATCTCTTCCCGAGAGCGGCGATATTCTCCAATGTGAGCCCAGTGTCCTTTACCCTCCAGAATTTCCTCCCATGTCCAGGATTCCTGTGTAGTGGGCCGCTGCTGCTCGTACTCACGCTGCTTGGTCCGAGTTTGGTGGGTGGTTCTGTAACGGCAGTGTCACGTTCCTGACCTGTTTTCTGTTGTTTGGTATGTGTTTATTGGTCAGGGCGTGAGTTTTGGGTGGGCAGTCTATGTTTTCTGTTTCTATGTTGGTTTTGGGTTGCCTGGTATGGCTCTCAATTAGAGGCAGGTGTTTGACGTTTCCTCTGATTGAGAGTCATATTAAGGTAGGTTGTTCTCACTGTTTGTTTGTGGGTGATTGTCGTCCGTGTCTGTGTCTGCGCACCACACGGGACTGTAGCGTTTGTTCGTTCGTTTGTTATAGTCTGTACCTGTTCCTACGTGCTTCGTGTTATATGTAAGTTCTCATGGTTTAGGTCAGTCTACATTCGTTTTTTGTTATTTTGTCATCCTTTCAAGTGTTTGTTTTCGTGTTTCGTCGTTTGCTTTATTAAATCATTATGTATTCACAACCCGCTGCACTTTGGTCGAATCACTACTCCTCCTCTTCGTATGAAGAGGAGGAGGAATGCCGTTACAGGCAGTCTAGCTCTTCCTCCTCCTCGGACGAGGAGAGGAGAGAAGGATCGGAGGACCAATGTGCAGCGTGGTAATTTTCCATGAATTTAATTAACACAAAGACAAGATACTGACAAACTAATACAAAACAACAAACGACCGTGAAGCTACAAACAAAAGTGCAATGCACAAGCTACTAACGTTAGACATAGACACTATACAAAATAACAAACGAACTAACCGTCACAGTCCTAGCTGGTGCAGACAAAACACAAAGACAGGAAAAAACCACCCACAATCCCCAACACAAAACAAGCCACCTATATATGATTCTCAATCAGGGACAACGATTGACAGCTGTCTCTGATTGAGAACCATATCAGGCTGAACACAGAAACAGACGAACTAGACACACAACATAGAATTCCCACCCAGCTCACGTCCTGACCAACACTAAACAAGCAAAACACATAAGAACTCTGGTCAGGACGTTACAGGATCAATTTTAGGGACTCTCTTATTTCTTATATATGTTAATAATATGCCAGATACAGTAAAGTGCAAACTCTTGCTTTATGCTGATGACTCAGCCATACTGGTATCAGGGAAGGAAACAGTTTACGTAGAGGAGACCCTGAGTAAGGAATTGCATTTTGATAGAGATTGGTTGACTGAGAACAGATTGGCACTACATTTGGGAAAACCTGAATCGATCTTGTTTGGAACAAAACGTATTTTGCTTACGACTGACAAGATAAAGGTTGACAATCCTGTCTCGGAGCTCTACGGACAATTCCTTCGACATCATGGCTTGGTTTTTGCTCTGACATGCACGGTCAACTGTGGGACCTTACATAGACAGGTGTGTGCCTTTCCAAATCATGTCCATGTTGTAAAAACATCTCAAGGGTTATATCCTTCCTGTTTGGCCCTGTCCGGGGGTATCATCGGATGGAGCCACAGTGTCTCCTGACCCCTCCTGTCTCAGCCTCCAGTATTTATGCTGCAGTAGTTTATGTCTCGGGGGACTAGGGTCAGTTTGTTATATCTGGAGTACTTCTCCTGTCTTATCCGGTGTCCTGTGTGAATTTAAGTATGCTCTCTCTAATTCTCTCTTTCTCTCTTTCTTTCTCTCTCTCGGAGGACCTGAGCCCTAGGACCATGCCTCAGGACTACCTGGCATGATGACTCCTTGCTGTCCCCAGTCCACCTGGCCGTGCTGCTGCTCCAGTTTCAACTGTTCTGCCTGCGGCTATGGAACCCTGACCTGTTCACCGGACATGCTACCTGTCCCAGACCTGCTGTTTTCAACTCTCTAGAGACAGCAGGAGCAGTAGAGATACTCTTAATGATCGGCTATGAAAAGCCAACTGACATTTACTCCTGAGGTGCTGACTTGCTACACCCTCGACAACTACTGTGATTATTATTATTTGACCATGCTGGTAATTTATGAACATTTGAACATTTTGGCCATGTTCTGTTATAATCTCCACCCGGCACAGCCAGAAGAGGACTGGCCACCCCTCATAGCCTGGTTCCTCTCTAGGTTTCTTCCTAGGTTTTGGCCTTTCTAGGGAGTTTTTCCTAGCCACCGTGCTTCTACACCTGCATTGCTTGCTGTTTGGGGTTTTAGGCTGGGTTTCTGTACAGCACTTTGAGATATCAGCTGATGTAAGAAGGGCTATATAAATAAATTTGATTTGGTTTGATTTGATTTGATCAAAGGAAACAGGATGCACCTGAGCTCAATTTTGAGTGTCATAGCAAAGGGTCTGAATTCTTATGTAAATAAGGTATTTCTGTTTTAAAATTTTGTACATTTTCAAAAATGTCTAAATACCTGTTTTCACTTTGTCATTATGGGGTATTGTGTGTAGATTGATGAGAATTTGTTTTATTCAATTCAATTTTAGAATAAGGCTTTAACGTAACAAAATGTGGAAAAATTCAATGGGTCTGAATACTTTTTCCGAATGCACTGTATTTGTTATTGTTTTTACCATTGAGGGCCACTGGAAACAAGTGTTATAATTAATACTTTTAAGTGATATCCTCTAGGTCCAGATTGTACATGTTGTTGTATATGTCTGTTACCCCAAATAAATTCTATTAAATTCAGGCGTGAGTGCGCAGTGACACCTGTTTGAACAAGTATATTAGATCATTAGATTGATGGTCATTTGTTTCTTTTGCCCCTACTTTTTTGGCACCCCCCCACACACACACACCTGCATACACACAACCCACCCATCTCTACCTATGTATGTAACCACAGTTCCTACTTCTGAAAATAATCTGTGGTACAACCTTTTCCAGGTCCTAATACTTATAGTAATATGGTTATTATGTGTTAAAGAGACACTAAATTTAGTATGATGTGTTATGTTTATTATGGTTTCATGAGACAGAATAAAAGTAGGTTGATTGATTTCGGCATATAACACTATAACGTGAACATCTAGCAACCCAAAGGTTGCGAGTTTCAATCTCATCACAACAACTTTAGCATTTTAGCTAATTAGCAACTTTTCAACTACGTATTACATTTTAGCTACATTGCAACTACTTAGCATGTTAGCTAACCCTTCGCCTAACCATAACCTTAACGCTTTTAGCTAACCTTAAACCTAACACTAACCTTAACCCTTTAACCTAACTCCTAAACTAAACTTAACCCTAACCCCTAGCCTAGCTAACATTAGTCAGCTAGCTAACGTTAGCATTAGACACCTAGCTACTGATATGAATCTTGATGATCTTTGAGCTTGTTAACTTGTTTCTTTCTACTTTGTTCCGAAACCAACATAAGCGGCAAATATTTTAGTTTCTAATTGTTCCAGAGAAGTTTTTCCATGCTTGACAGACTCTTGGGGGGACTCCCTCGGAGTTTGACAGTGAGTTTCCCTTCCACTTAGTCGAAAATTAACAATAAGAAACAAAAATATTTTGAAGTTGTTCACTTTTAAAATATATATTCCTTAACGAAATAAAACATTCTTCATTACAGATATTAACAAGTGTAGTGAGTTGACTACATATAAGGGGATAGGTCATGTTTCTGGTGACAGTGAAATTGTAGTGCTGACTATCAGCTTTTGAAGACAGATATTATCATGGCTGACATCATTCAATGAAAATCTTCAGAAAAAGTGAAGTCATAGAAGTCATGGTCCTAATTTAAGAATTGCGTGTGAAAAAACGGATGGGATATGCATATAGCCAACTGGCTGAAAATGTCCCCACTTGGGTACTGTCACATCTGCTCCTGCTACGCCCTATTGTGTTCATCCGGTGTCTCCTTGACCTGCAGCCACTCCCCCAGTACACTCTCTCTCTCCCTCTCCCTTTGTGTGTGATTGTGTGGTTGGAGACAGGTGTGCTGGAGTCAGAGCGGATCCCCACCAGCTGCAACCCGTTCCATAATCAAGACCTCTACAAATGCTCAGTCCTACCACTTCCACTCTGCCAGATCGTATTCGCTGTTCAGTCAGTCATGCGTCTAACTATTTGTTATCATTTAAGATCATGTATCCTGTTGTGACTGTTTCCCTGCCTCACGCTGTTTATCCTCTCACTGCAGTTTTGCTGCTCTGACTCTGGTTCCTGTTTCCTGTTCCACATCTCACCACCCTGCTACCCTGTTCTGGATTCAGCTCACCATCACTCCCTTGGATTCCCCTCTGGACCCGTTTACTCTGTCCCAACCCAGCTCACTCCAACCTCAGCCTCCACATCTGGTTTCCTACAACTTATCCGAGCTTCCACGGATCTGCACTCCATCTCTCCCTGTGTTACAATAAATATCTTGGTTCATTCATCCCTGTTTCCTGGTCTGAGTCTGCTCTTAGGTTCCCCGGTGCTGCTCTGCCTAACAGGTATTGTATGTACGATGCAACTTTCCTGGGAATTCTTCAAAGCCATTAATCAATTAAAGCTTGCATCAGAATTAAAGTCAAAGTGAGAGATCACGAATCTCTTGTCTTAAAGGGGCAATCAGCAGTTGGAACAAGGAAAAAAGCCTGTTTGGCGCTGTGACAAACAAAGATATCAATCTGTGTGGGAGTTTGGAGGAAGCCTTAATTATATTTTCTGCATGGAACAGCTAGTAAGGCTATAGGTATTTACTTTGAAAACAGTTAAAAGCATGTCCTCAGTAAACAAGGCTTTGAGGACCAGATTGTGCAAAACCCTATTCCAGTTATAATGTATATCTCTGGGGACGCGCACGTTACTCGTCACTCTACGTGAGGTAATTGTTCACTGGCTGAGAAGAAACAACATTAATGCCACAAACCTGGTAGTGGTAACTAGGAAACGCTTAACTTTCGACTTGCTAACTGGTGGTAGTTCTACACATGCCTTGTTCAACCAATTAGCAAGTCGGACATTTCTGAATTTCATAGTTCCGACTAACATGTGAATGTTGCATTAGGCTACTATATGCAACTGGGAAAAATGGTATTGAATTGGTCATCCAACTCAGATTTCCAAGTCGGCAATTCTGGTATCTTTCTAGAGCTCCGACTTTCCAACCTGAGAATCACTGACGTCATGATTTGACTTTTTTTCAGTTGTCTTGAATGCACCATAATTGTTGGACTAATGCCACGTTCAAAACAACTGGGAACTTCGAAAAATACAAGGTGAAATTATCACTTCAGTGATCTTCATGTCGTAAAGTTTGAGTTGGATGACCGTTCAAATCTTTTTCTTTTTTTTCCCCAGTTGGAGCTAATTTATTTTCCAGAGATCCCAGTTGTTTTGAATGCACTGAAGTAGGAGATTCCGGAGTTCCCAGTTGGTTTGAACGCTGCATATCTTCCAAAGTGAAGCTGCTTGCAGACTATTTTTTTATTTTTATTAACTTGAGTCGCTATGCAGTCGATACTTTAAAACAGTACATTCTTAAACCCTTACCATGTACCTCTGTTGTAGGGTGCCTTTCTTTGTTTAAAACGTTAATAAAAAACACCCACCAACTTTCCTCATTGCTGCATGTGCCAATTGAATCTCAACAAGGAAACAGTCAGTGGTTGTAGACCTTTTTTGATTAGCATTTTATTGAAAGGTATAGATTTCAGCAAATAAAGGCACGCAACAACAGAGGATAAACATAGGTACAAGGTAAAGGGTTTAAGAATTTTAATTTTGAAGTATAGACTGCATAGCGAGCAACTCAGAGGAGTCAGAGGTTCATTTTTAAAAAACTCTAAGGAAAGTGGCAGGGGTTGCAGGGTCATTCAGCTTTCTT
Organism: Salvelinus namaycush; assembly: GCF_016432855.1. Classification (NCBI taxonomy): domain Eukaryota; kingdom Metazoa; phylum Chordata; class Actinopteri; order Salmoniformes; family Salmonidae; genus Salvelinus; species Salvelinus namaycush. The sequence continues at coordinate 27,902,951 of NC_052341.1, forward strand.
GCCAACATCAAATACCTGAAGGGTTACCCAGAGGAGGCCGTGGCTAATTTGTTAAAGGCTGAGGAGCTCACAAGAGAGCACTATGGGGAGAACTGTGAGAAACATCTCAGTGTCACCTATGGAGACCTCCCCTGGTTATATTACCATGTGGGTGATTACATCAAGTGCCAGAGCTACTTAGAGAACTGAAGATCAAGGAGAAGTTTCCAACTGGTTCCACAGCTGTCTTGTACCCTGAGGTCTATCGGGGAGAAAGGCTGGACCTACCTCAAGTTCTCCTATAACAACTATGACAAAGCTGTAGTGTGCTTCAACAAAGCTCTGGAGCTGGAGCCTGAGGAGAGTGAGTAAAATGCATGCTATGCAGAGCAAGAGCGCTCTAATTTTGACTCGCCAGCTATCAAACAGCTGAGACGCGCCCTAGATATCAACCCACAAGACGCAGTCCTGGTGGTCCTACTGGGCCTGAAACTGGCTGCCTATAAAATATTTGGGGAGACAGAGGAGCTAGTGGAGAAAGCTCTGGAGATGTCCCAAGACTGCATGCATGTGACACGATATGTAGGGAAGTTTCTCCGACCAACAGGAGCACGTTGGCAAGTCCATTGATCTGTTGAATAGAGCACGAAAGTGTACAAGCCAGTCTGCCATAATACATCCTCAATTGGCTTTCTGCTACAAAAGGAAAAATATCGTACTATGCTAGAGTGGAAGCTTCCATGGAAAGGGTGCCGAGATCCAGCAGCTACTCCGTAAGTGCATTTATCATCTGAAGATGTCTACTTTACTGAAGTTCTCCTTACTACGGAGAGGATAAAGACACCGCCAAGGCAGAGGAACTGTTCAAGAAAGTCTTAGACAAGACTGACATTCTGCAAGTGGTCAACCTATACTACGGCCAGTTCCACCAGTATCACAACAAATGTGAACCTCTGGCCATCAAGCACTACAAAGAAGGTTTGGAGCTGCAGAAGGACACTGCTGAAGAGAAGAGATGTATCCAGAAACTGAAGATGATCGCAGAGAAGCCTTTCTCCAAAGACCCCACAGATGAAAAGCCCTGTGGTATTCTGGGGGTTGTGTATAAAATAACGGGGAGAAACAGCAGGCCATAGAGTGGTATGATATGGCTGTGGTGTATGATATGGAGAATGACAAATACCTCTCTGTGCCCTGTGAGCTTCGTCTCTCACTGCAGTAATAATATACCAGAGTAAAACAGTCATTTACAAAGTGATCTAGTAATAAATCCTGCAAGGGTGCATGCATCAACTTTATTAGACATAGTTTAAATTCTCCCTGAGTGGAGAATGATATGTTTTATAATAGCTTAAAAAAATATATTCTAGCCAATGTATTTATTGAAAAGGAAAATGCGCAACACTTGCACACCATAACAAAATATTTGTTTTATTAAGCAAGGTTCAAAAATAAAAGCTTCGGCCTTCAATGGTTTTCATCTGAATAATCACACAAAAGGAATGAACAACATCGTATACAGTGGTGGAAAAAGTACTCAATTCTCATACTTGAGTAAAAGTAAAGATACCTTAATAGAAAATGACTCAAGTAAAAGTGAAAGACACCCAGTAAAATACTACTTGAGTAAAAATCTAAAAGTATTAGCTTTTAAATATACTTAAGTATCAAAAGTAAATGTCGTTGCTAAAATATACTTAAGTATCAAAAGTGAAAGTATGAATCATTAAAAATTCCTTATATTAAGGAAACTATTTTTATGGATAGTCAGGGTCACAATCCAGCACTCAGACATAATTTAGTGAGTCCGCCAGATCAGAAGCAGTAGGGATGACCAGGGACGTTCTCTTGATAAATGTGCAAATTGGACCATTTTCTGTCCTGCTAAACATTCAAAATGTAACAAGTACTTTTGGGTGTCAGGGAAAATGTATTGAGTATAAAGTATATCATTTTATTTAGGAAAGTAGTGAAGAAAAAGTAAAAGTAGTCAAATATAAATAGTAAAGTACAAATACCCCCAAAAATGACTAAGGATTACTTTAAAGTATTTTTTACTGAAGTACTTTACACCGCTGACAATTGGGGAGAAAACTCTTCAGCTGGAGGTGCTAATGAGAGAGTATGTGGTAGACTACACATGTTGGTCCTCAGGGTGAGGGGTACTGTGGACTGTCTCCACCTAGTGGTAAAATACAGAAATGGAACCAGTAAAACAATAATTGGGAAGACAGCATATTTCAACCTGCAGGATTTATAATTGATGTAAAACCATTACTACAGAAAACATGTTGAATGTTAGGTATTTGAAAAAACAATGCTAAGCAAAACTAAGGATATTAAAGGGCCCCTTCTCTTTGTTAGGCCAGTGACAACCAAAGGCCGAATTTTAGCATTCAGATTTATTTTTATTTTAGTCATATAGCAGATGCTCTTATCCAGAGCGACTGCCAGTTAGTGCATCCATCCTAAGATAGCAAAGCGGTACAACCACATATCACAGGCATAGAAAGTACATTTTTACTCAACGTAGCTATCAGCAGTCAGAGCTAGAAGGGTGCAAATTAAAGTGCTTGTTAAGTGCTTTTTTTTGGGGGGGGGGGGGGGGGGGGGGGTTATTTAAGATACTGTTTGAAGAGGTAGGGTTTCAGATGTTTTCAGAAGATCGGCGGGACTCTGCTGTCCTATCGTTAGGGGGAAGCTATTTCCACCGTTGGGGTGCCTGGACATAGAAGATCTTGGACTGCGCTGAGCGGGAGCTGCCTATGGGAGGGCCATGAGACCTGAGGTGGCAGTGCTCGGGTTGGGGTGTAGGGTTTGAACATAGCCTAAAGGTAGGGAGGGGTAGTTCTTCTTGCTGTTCTGTAGGTAAGTACCATGGTCTTGTAGTGGATGCGAGCTTCAACTGGAAGCCAGTGGAGTCTGCGGAGGAGCAGGGTCACATGAGAGAACTTGGGAAGGTTGAAAACCAGGCGGGCTGATGCGTTCTGGAGAAGATGCAGGAGTTTGATGGCACAAGCAGGGAGCCCAGCCAACAGCGAGATGCAGTAGTCCAGACTGGAGATGACAAGTGCCTGGATTAGGACCTGCGCCGCATCCTGTGTGAGGTAGGGTTGTACTCTAAGTACACTACCAGTCAAAAAACCTACTCATTCAAGGGTTTTTCTTTATTCTAACTTTTTTCTACTTTGTAGAATAATAGTGAAGACATCAAAACTATGAAATAACACATATGGAATCATGTAGTAAGCAAAATATATATTTGAGATTCTTGAAATAGCCACCCTTTGCCTTGATGACAGCTTTGCACACTCTTGGCGTTCTCTCAACCAGCTTCACCTGGAATGCTTTTCCAACAGTCTTGAAGGAGTTCCCACATATGCTGAGCACTTGTTGGCTGCTTTTCCTTCACTCTGCGGTCTGACTCATCCCAAACCATCTCAATTTGGTTGAGGTCGAGGGATTGTGGAGGCCAGGACATCTGATGCAGCACTCCATCACTCTCCTTCTTGGTAAAATAGCTCTTACACAGCCTGGAGGTAGCCTATGCCGCATTGACATTGCTCATCCATATATTTATATTTATATATTCTTATTCCATTCCTTACTTAGATTTGTGTGTGTTAGGTATTTGTTGTGGAATTGTTAGATATTACATGTTAGATATTGCTGCACTGTCGGAACTAGAAGCACAAGCATTTCGCTACACTCCCATTAACATCTGCTAACCATGTGTATGTGACCAATACAATTTTATTTGAGTTGTTGTGTCATTGTCCTGTTGAAAAACAAATGACAGTCCCACTAAGCCCAAACCAGATGGGATGGCGTATCGCTGCAAAATGCTGTGGTAGACATGCTGGTTAAGTGTGCCTTGAATTCTAAATAAATCACAGACAGTGTCACCAGCAAAGCACCCCCACACCATAACACCTCCTCCTCCATGCTTTACGGTGGGAAATATACATGCTGAAATCATCCGTTCCCCCACACCGCTTCTCACAAAGACACGGCGGTTGGAACCAAAAATCTACAATTTGGACTCCAGACCAAAGGACAAATTTCCACCGGTCTAACGTCCATTGCTCGTGTTTCTTGGCCCAAGCAAGTCTCTTCGTATTATTGGTGTCCTTTAGTAGTGGTTTATTTGCAGCAATTCGACCATGAAGGCCTGATTCACATGGTCTCCTCTGAACAGGGAAAGGGGGGAGACCTAGACAGTTGTACAACTGTATGCCTTCAACTGAAATGTGTCTTCCGCATTTAACCCAACCCCTCTGAATCAGAGAGCCAACTGACATTTACTCCTGAGGTGCTGACTTGCTGCACCCTCGACAACTACTGTGATTATTATTATTTGACCATGCTGGTAATTTATGAACATTTGGACATCTTGGCCATGTTCTGTTATAATCTCCACCCGGCACAGCCAGAAGAGGACTGGCCACCCCTCATAGCCTGGTTCCTCTCTAGGTATCTTCCTAGGTTTTGGCCTTTCTAGGGAGTTTTTCCTAGCCACCGTGCTTCTACACCTGCATTGCTTGCTGTTTGAGGTTTTAGGCTGGGTTTCTGTACAGCACTTTGAGATATCAGCTGATGTAAGAAGGGCTATATAAATACATTTGATTTGATTTGAGGTGTGGGGGAATGCCTTAATCGACATCTACGTCTTCGGCGCCTGGGGAACAGTTGATGTTGAGAATGTGTCTGTTACTTGAACTCTGTGAAGCATTTATTTGGGCTGCAATTTCTGAGGCTGGTAACTCTAATGAACTTATCTTCTGTAGCAGAGGTAACTCTGGGTCTTCCATTCCTGTGGCGGTCCTCATGAGAGCCAGTTTCATCATAGCGCTTGATGGTTTTTACGACTGCACTTGAAGAAATTTTCAAAGTTCTGGAAATGTTCCGTATTGACTGACCTTCATGTCTTAAAGTAATGGATTGTCGTTTCTCTTTGCTTATTTGAGCTGTTGTTGCCATAATAAGGACTTGGTATTTTACCAAATAGGGCTATCTTCTGTATAACCCCCCTACCTTGTCACAACACAACTGATTGGCTCAAACGCATTAAGAAGGAAAGAAATTCTACAAATTCACTTTTAATAAAGCACACTTGTTAATTGAAATGTATTCCAGGTGACTACCTCATGAAGCTGGTTGAGAAAATGCCTAGAGTGTGCAAAGCTGTCATCAAGGCAAAGGGTGGCTATTTGAAGAATCTCAAATATAAAATATATTTTGATTTGTTTAACACTTTTTTGCTTACTACATGATTCCATATGAGCCTCTATTCCCACAAAACATGCCTCAGATAGTTATTTTGTCCCACCTGCGGTGACCTCAGCCAGCATAACTAGTGCGTCCAGAGATGCAACCTCTCTTATCGTCACTCAATGCCTAGGTTTACCTCCACTGTACCCGCACCCTACCACACCCGTACATTATGCCCTGAATCTATCCTACCACACACAGAAATCTGCTCCTTTTATTCTCTGTCCCCAACGCACTAGATGACCAGTTTTGATAGCCTTTAGCCGTACACTTATCCTACTCCTCCTCTGTTCCTCGGGTGATGTGGAGGTTAACCCAGGCCCTGCGTGTCCCCAGGCGCTCTCATTTGTTGACTTCTGTAACCGTAAAAGCCTCGGTTTCATGCATGTTAACATCAGGAGCCTCCTCCCTAAGTTTGTTTTACTCACTGCACACTCCGCCAACCCTGATGTCCTTGCCATGTCTGAATCCTGGTTTAGGAAGGCCACCAAAAATTCTGAGATTTCCATCCCCAACTACAATATTTTCCGTCAAAATAGAACTGCCAAAGGGGGAGGAGTTAGCCTGCAAAGTTCTGTCATACATTCCAGGTCTATGCCCAAACAGTTCGATCTTCTAATTTTTAAAATTAATCTCTCCAGAAATAAGTCCCTCACTGTTGCCGCCTGTTATAGACCCCCCTCAGCTCCCAGCTGTGCACTGGACACCATATGTGAATTGATTGCCACCCCATCTATCTTCAGAGTTCGTTCTGTTAGGTGACCTAAACTGGGATATGCTTAACACCCCGGCAGTCCTACAATCTAAGCTAGATGCCCTCAATCTCACACAAATTATCAAGGAACCTACCAGGTGCAACCCTAAATATGCAAACATGGGCACCCTCATTGATATTATCCTGACCAACTTGCCCTCCAAATAGACCTCTGCTGTTTGCCCCTTTAAAAAAATGTACAACTAAGAAAAGATATAGCCCTTGGTTCACTCCAGACCTGACTGCCCTCAACCAGCACAAAAACATCCTGTGGCGGACTGCACTAGCATCGAATAGTCCCCGCGATATGCAACTTTTCAGGGAAGTTAGGAACCAATACACGCAGTCAGTCAGGAAAGCAAAGGCTAGCTTTTTCAAACAGAAATTTGCATCCTGTAGCTATTACTCCAAAAAGTTTTGGGACACTGTAAAGTCCATGGAGAATAAGAGCACCTCCTCCCTGCTGCCCGCTGCACTGAGGAAAGAAAACACTGTCACCACCGATAAATCTACGATAATCGAGAATTTCAATAAGCATTTCTCTACGGCTGGCCATGCTTTCCTCCTGGGTACCCCATCCCCGGCCAACAGCTGCACACCGCCCGCAGCTACTTGCCCAAGCCTCCCCAGCTTCTCCTTCACCCAAATCCAGATAGCAGATGTTCTGAAAGAGCTGCAAAACCTGGATCTGTACAAATCAGTTGGGCTAAACAATCAGGACCCTCTCTTTCTAAAATTATCCACCGCCATTGTTGCAACCCCTATTACCAGTCTGTTCAACCTCTCTTTCGTATCGTCCGAGATCCCCAAAGAGTGGAATGCTTCCGAGGTCATCCCCCTCTTCAAAGGGGGTTACACTCTAGACCCAAGCTGTTACAGACCTATATCCATCCTGCCCTGCCTTTCTAAAGTCTTCGAAAGCCCAGTTAATAAACAGATCACTGATCATTTCGAATCCCACCATACTTTCTCCGCTGTGCAATCTGGTTTCGGAGCTGGTCACGGGTGACCCTCAGCCACGCTCAAGGTACTAAACGATATCATAACCGCCATCGATAAGACAGTACTGTTCTCAGATAGAGTTCAGTGTGTCAAATCGGAAGGCCTGTTGTCCAGACCTCTGGCAGTCTCTATGGGGGTACCACAGGGTACCCCACAGATTCCCTGATCCACCTCTACGCAGACGACACCATTCTGTATACATCTGGCCCTTCTTTGGACACTGTGTTAACAAACCTCCAAACAAGCTTCAATGCCATACAACACTCCCTCTGTGGCCTCCAACTGCTCTTAAATGCTAGTAAAACTAAATGGATGCTTTTCAACCGCTGCCCGCACCCGCCCACCCGACTAGCATCACTACTCTGGACGGTTCTGATTTAGAATATGTGGACAACTACAAATACCTAGGTGTCTGGCTAGACTGTAAACTCTCCTTCCAGACTCATATTAAACATCTCCAATCCAAAATGTAAATCTAGAATTGGCTTCCTATTACGCAACAAAGCCTCCTTCACTCATGCTGCCAAACATACCCTAGTAAAACTGACCATCCTACTGATCCTCGACTTCAGCGATGTCATTTACAAAATAGCCTCCAACAATCTACTCAGCAAACTGGATGCAGTCTATCACAGTGCCATCCGTTTTGTCACCAAAACCCCATATACCACCCACTACTGCGACCTGTATGCTCTCGTCGGCTGTCCCTCGCTACATATTCATCACCAGACCCACTGGCTCCAGGTCATCTATGTCTTTGCTAGGTAAAGCTCCGCCTTATCTCAGCTCACTGGTCACGATAACACCCACCCGTAGCACGTGCTCCAGCAGGTATATCTCACTGGTCATCCCCAAAGCCAACACCTCTTTGGCCACCTTTCCTTCCAGTTCTCTGCTGCCACTGACTGGAACGAATTGCAAAAATCACTGAGGTTGGAGACTTATATTTCCCTCACTAACTTTAAACATCAGAAATCTGAACAGCTAACCGATCACTGCAGCTGTACATAGCCCATCTGTAAATAGCCCATCCAATCTACCTACCTCATCCCCATATTGTTTTTATTTACTTTTCTGCTCTTTTGCACACCAGTATTTCTACTTGCAAATCATCTGCACATCTATCACTCCAGTGTTAATTTGCTAAATTGTAATTACTTCGCTACTATGGCCTATTTATTGCCTTACCTCCTCACGCCATTTGCACACACTGTATATAGACCTTTTTTTTCTTCTATTGTGTTATTGACTGTACGCTTGTTTATCCCATGTGTAACTCTGTTTGTGTTGCACTTTATCTTGGCCAGGTTGCAGTTGTAAATGAGAACTTGTTCTGAACTGGCCTACCTGGCTAAATAAAGGTGGGGGGAAAATGTGTTATTTAATAGTTCTGATGGCTTCACTATTATTCTACAATGTAGAAAATAGTAAAAATAAAGAAAAACCCTTGAATGAGAAGGTGTTCGAAAACTTTTGACTGGTAGTGTATGTTGTCGAGCATGAACCTGCAGGAGCGGGTCACTGCTTTGATGTTTGCAGAGAATGATAGGGTGTTGTCCACGGTGTTGTCCACGGTCACGCCAAGGTTCTTTGTGCTCTGGGAGGTCGACACTGTGGAGTTGTTAACCGTGATGGATAGGTCTTTGCGCGGGCAGGCCTTGCCCCGGGAGGAAGAGCAGTTCTGTCTTGTTGAGGTTGAGCTTGATGTGGTGGGCCGACATCCAAGTTGAGATATCTGCCAGGCACGCAGAGATGCGTGTCGCCACCTGAGTGTCAGAAGGGCGGGAAGGAGAAAAGTAGTTGAGTGTCATCCGCATAGCAATGATAGGAGAGGCCATGTGAGGATATAACCTAGCTTAAATAAAACAAAGCGTTTTTAACCGTGAGTGAGCCTTTTCAATTATGATACATTTGTTTGATTTCACCTTGTCTCACATTAGTTGTGCAGATGTATTTATGAAGACCTTGCAGTTATGATGGTTATGAAAGTGTTTTGTTTCTGTGTGGAAATATGGTTTGTGTCATTTGAAGATATAGTTGTGAAATGTATATTATTTTATTCTATATGTGCTTTTAGGTTTATAGGCTTTTACTGCACTTTTATTTACAATACACTTACAATACACAAATGGATATATTTCCATTACTGTATGATTTAAAAAAATAATTTTATTTAAAGAAATATCAACATAAATTCTTAGGTTTCTTCTGGACATTGTAAGTTTTCAGAGTATACATTTAAATTGTGATAGATTCCATTTAGCAGAGCCTTCTATCCAAAGTGACTTACAGTCATGGGTGGATACATTTTACGTATGGGTAGTCACTGGAATTGAACATACTACCCTGGTGTTACAAGCACCATGCTCTACCAACTAAGCTACAATGACATAGCAATGGCTTTGCAATTAAACCAAGGATACCAGGACACCTCCCCTTTCATCTAACTCCATTAAACCCTCTGTGGAAAAGGTTCTACATGGAACTGAAAAGGGTTCTAGCTGGAACCAAAAATTGTTATTCAAAAGGTTCTCTTATGGGGACAGCAAAGAACTCTTTTAGGTTCTACACTGAACAAAAATATAAACGCAACATGCAACAATTTCAAAGATTTTACTGAGTCAGAGTTCATATAAGGAAATCAGTCAATTGAAATAAATTCATTAGGCTCTAATCTATGGATGTACCATGACTGGGAATACATATATGCATCTGATACCTTAAAAAAAAGTGAGTGTGGATCAGAAAACCAGTCATTATCTTGTGTGACCACCATTTCCTTCATGCAGTACGACACATCCCCTTCGCATGGACTTGATCAGGCTGTTAATTGTGGCCTTTTGGAATGTTGTCCCACTCTTCTTCATTGGCTGTGCGAAGTTGCTGATATTTATTTATTTTAATTTATTTAACCTTTATTTAACTATTGTTGGTAACTGGAACACGCTGTCGTACACGTCGATCCAGAAGATCCCAAACATGCTCAATGTGTGACATTTCTGTTGAGTATACAGGCCATGGAAGAACTGGGGACATTTTCAGCTTCCAGAAATTGTGCACAGATCCTTGCGACATGCATTATCATGCTGAAACATGAGGTGATGGGGGTGGATGAATGGCTTGACAATGGGCCTCAGAATCTGAAGTCGGTTATGATGCTGAACTGCAGTCAGGTCAAGACCCTGGTAAGGACAACGACCACACAAATGAGCTTCCCTGAGACGGTTTCTGACAGTTTGTGCAGAAATTCTTTGGTTGTGCAAACTCACAGATTCATCAGCTGTCCGGGTGGCTGGTGTCAGACGATCTCGCATGTGAAGAAGCTGGATGTGGTAGTCCTGGGCTGGCGTGGTTACACGTGGTCTGCGGTTTTGAGGCTGGTTGGATGTACTGCCAAATTCTCTAAAACGACATTGGAGGCGGCTTATGGTAGTGAAATTAAAATTATATTCTCTAACAACAGATCTGGTGGACATTCCTGCAGTCAGTTCCTGCAGTCACCTCCCTCAAAACTTGAGACATTAGTGGTATTGTGACAAAACTGCACATTTTATAGTGGACTTTTATTGTCTCCAACACAAGGTGCACCTATGTAAGGATCACACTGTTCAATCAGCCTCTTGAGGGGTTGGATTATATGCAGAAGACACTTTTCAGTTGAATGCATTCAGTTGTACAACTGACTAGGTATCCCCCTTTCCTGATATGCCTCACCTGTCAAGTTGATGGATTATGTTGGCAAAGGAGAATTGCTTACAAACAGGAATGTACATTTGAGAGAAATAAGCTTTTTTTGTGAGTATGGAACATAGAACCAACACTTTACATGTTGTGTTTATATATTTTTTTCAGTGTAGATAACACCTTTTTTCTAAGTGGATCCATGTGTGTGTTATGTGTGTTATGATGTCATATGGCTGAGATGGCCTATAGCTTTTACGTTAAGCTCAGAAAGGTCAGACAAGGGTTGTTCTAATATAGAACAAGATAATTGTCCTCCTAGCCTTCTGGTGTAACTACAAAGTAACACGTGGCAATGTAATAATACATTTTGTATATCTTTACAAAACTATACATTTAGTGTACACATATAAAGCAAATCATCCTGTCTTTTAATGTCATCAATTATTGTATAGGAAATTGGTATGAAAATGCATATACCTTTATAAATGAATAATGACTAATTCATTATTAACTTCTAAGTTCCAGTCTTAAGGAAGTTTCCATTATCATTCATTTCAATAGATCATAGTTATTCACAAAGGAGTGAAAGACTATGACTGACCTCCCATGTCGATATAAAGTATTTACGAAACAACTGGAAGACTATTGTCTTCAGAAATAATCTATTACAAACACCCTGTCTGAATCTTCAGATATTGAAATTGATCAACTTCTTCCGTTACATTTGGATTGACAGACATGGAAACCCTGAAAGAGAAGGGCACATAAAATGGGCAATAATATCACAGCTTTGATAGAGAGCTCATAAGGAAAATTCCATATTTCAGCTGAAGCTGTTCTGGTTCCGGCAGAATTCTTTACATTCCATTTAGTGTCAGTTTATAATGGCTCATTCTGAGGAAAATCAATCCCAATCCTGAACTATCACGCTAGATTATGTGTACCAATTGACCATTGTTTCTCATAATCTTCAACATACTTTGGTATTCCAACAAAACAAATGCAAAACTACGCAAAAACGTCCAATGTTAAGAATTTGCTGTGTTGATTGAAGGGTTCACATCTTTACTTGAGGCTATGTAGAACTCTGATCGGCTGCCTTGACAAGGATCCTGTTTGGGGTCTGTGTCTTTACTGTTTTTTCTGTGCTTTTGGGTCCTGCGACAGTGGCGTATCCCAGTCACTGTGCTGATGACCAGGGAGCTGGAGATGAGGGCAAAGCCACTGAGGAAGAAGGTGGCCGTGTAGGTGCCTGTGGTGTCAACTAGCCAGCCTGCGGAGGGAGGAGGAAGGAGATATGCACATTCACTTAGGCTTTAACTTGATGGATGGAAGACTTGCTGACTACAATGTTAATAAATACAAAATAAATCATTTTTAAATCAGTAAAAATACACTGGTGGGTAATTTAAAAAGCTATTGGTGTAATTAATGCAACATTTTTGCATCCATGACAAAATCTTTTTTTTTTAAGTAACGTGAACATCTAACATCCATGGTGTACTCTTCGGGCCGGTTTCCCGGAATGGTTTAGTCTGTTCCCGGGAAACCAGACCTTCATGACAAAAGATTTATTTAATAACTCAACAACTACTAAATCATTTCCCGAATCAGGACTGAATAAGCGGGTCACTTAAGAATGACATAAGGTATACTATAAGTGAAATTGTTTTCTGTTGCCTATTCTCAAAGAGACCAGCAGGCTTTCTCTACCTGATGAGAGGTCTAGAAAGAAGCCCACTGGGCACACAATGGTTGAATCAACTTTGTGTCCACGTGGAATAGATGTTGAATTGACATCTGTGCCCAGTGGGAGGTAAATGTCTGCTCATTGTTTGCTGCTCGCAAATGTGGTATTTGGCAAAGCTTTTAGTGAAGCAATAATAATGTCCCAAACATGGCTTTTTTACCACTAAAAGCTTTCATAAAGACCACTTTTGCGATCAGCAAACAACGTGTGAACATTTACTCCCATATCTTTTGTTCACCTCCTGTGCTATGATCGGTTAGTACTTAACGCCTTTCCTTTCAACACAAGGACACTCACCTCCTATTGGAGGGCTGAGCAGGTAAGGAATGGCATGTAGGAAGTACACAATCCCCAGAGCGGAGGAGAGGTTAGTTGTCCCCACAATGTCTGAGGTCACCACAGGTATGAGGGCCACGTAGGCGCCATCGAAGTACCCATAAAGCACAGAGAAAGGCACCAGCAGGGCGAACGTCCGCAGGAGAGGGATGAAGAGGCAGCAAAGTCCCTCCATGCCCACTGCGATCATGTAGCACACATTACGATACTTCTTCAGGCACCTGGGGGGGAAGAAGAATAGGGCATACAATCAGTCTAAAAACACATCCTACTGGGCACAATGGTTGAATCAACGTTGTTTCCACGTCATTTCAATGAAATTACATTGAACCAACGTGCACTAGACGTTGACTTGACGTCTGTGCCCAGTGGGATATTTCCCATATTGACCATCTGAATGATCTGCGGCTCAACTGTTCATGTCCTTACAGAAAAACCGCATGATTTCAGGTGGAAAATCACGTTATCACATGTTGCTTCACATAAGATCAGATGTGATCACATGAAAACATGTGTTTTTGGAACAATTCACGTGATCATGTGAAATTCATGTGACTTCTAAGACGAAACCAGCTGTTTTCACCTTCAAGATAAAATTGGGTAACAGCTCCATTTCTTAGAGCAGGGCTCTCCAACCCTGTTCCTGGAGAGCTACATTCCTGTAGGTTTTCAATCTAACTCCAGTTGTAACTAACTTGATTTAACTTCAATCAGCTAATCATTAGAATCAGGTGCACTAGATCAGCGTTGGAGCGAAAACCGACAGGATGGTACATTAGGTTTCCAGGAACAGGGTTGGAGATCCCTGCTTAAAGGTGCGACTACAAAAACTAGGTGACAGTTCAGTAAAAGGTGACACTGAAAAAACCAAGTGAAAACTGAATAAGAAAAGGCTGGATCCATATTTATGTTAAAGCATAGCTTCTGATTTCATACAGACTCCAAGTGGAATGTTGCAGAGGAAGACCTACAGAAAGACACAACTCAACAAATACAGGTATGTTTTGGACCTGTCTTCCAGTCCAAATAAAGGATTGCCGGCCTATCAAAGAGCAAGGCGGGACAGAGGCACCCTTCATGGAATTAAAATACCTTTGTTGTGGTGGCATGTTCAATGGAACAAAATCTTAACTCAGGCCTACCTCCTGTCTACGAGCCAGCCGAAGGTGATGTTCCCCACGATGTCTATGACCCCCAGGATAGACATGAGGAAGGCAGCCTGGTGGTGGCTTACGCCCACATCCAGTGCGTAGGGCACAAGGTAGACGAACGGCAGGCTGCAGCCGCTGGCTAGGAACAAGAAGCTCACCGCGAGCATCAGGAAGTCAGGCATCAGCAGGAAGCGGTACTCCTGCATAGACTTGAAGCAGCGGCTGTCTTTGCTGTTGTTAATCGCCAGAGGTTCCTCTAACGTGCTCACCACCTGAGCTTTGACCCTATATCCACAGTCGGTATCCAACGGGACCGGACCATGGGCCTCCTCTTCTTCTTTCAAAGTGATAGGGCGCAGTAAGGCCCCACAGACACACAGATTGGAGACAACGCCGCCCAGGATGAGTAGGGCCCCGCGCCAGGAGTAGTGCTCTATGAGCAGCTGGACCACAGGGGCCAGGATGAAGGTCCCGATGCCACTGCCTGACATGGCGATCCCGTACGCCAGGGCTTTCCTCTCACAGAAATATGACCCCACCATGGCAATGGCAGGGGTGTAACAGAGAGAAAACCCAATACCTGCCAATCAAAAGAGGAAAAGGTTGTTTTTGGTATGCCATGATCCATACTAGGGCATGTTTTTGGTACAGTATGTCTACCCAGTATCCCTGAATTATATGACGTGTGATTTATAGAGGTTCCTAATGATACTGCAGTTGCCCTTTTAGGTGCCTGTCTGAGTGGGTCAGGAGGATGTCAGGGAGGACCCACCTGTGAGGACCCCCAGGGTGAGGTACAGGTACTCCAGGCTGGTAGCGAAAGAGCTGAGGACCAGGCCGATGGAGGACAGGAAGCCCCCAAGGATCACAGCGATGCGGCACGAGAGACGGTTCCCAATGAAGCTGCCTAGAGGAGCTTCAATCACAACACAGTACACATGTTAGTATGGGACTGTGCAGGCACGTAGCTTGAGCTGGGGGGTGGGGGGTGGGGGGTATATATCATGATGAGTTTTATTGATTGGGTAAAAATCCCCACTGTAAAGCTTTATGTGACTCAGTTCCTCATTTTATGATTGGATCCCCTCGCCGCCAAATACGCTTTGGTTGCACCCGGTCTCCAGAGGCAGCAACCCGTTCACAGTAAAGGGAAAAAGAGCTGAGCACGGCTTGTAAGGATAAAGGAGAAATGCAATATTTTTTCTCTCTTTCCCTTTTCATCGGTCTGCAAGTATTGCTTTAGTCTGCATTAACAGTTCAGCAGCACGCACTACCCCTCTCTCTCTCTTTCTGGTGTTTGCTGAGGTAAGGTAGCTACATGTTTTGAAAGATTAAAACGAGTAAAAGTTGTTTTAATACTGATGCATGCAATGTTAGGTTGGCTATTTTTGCTAGGCTAACATTAGCTAGCTACCTAAGCTTGCACCAAAAGCACAGTATGTGGATCTTTTCCTTTTGAATTGCAGTTTTAGATGAGCAGCACTTAGTGAGTCAGTCAGTGTTCACTCTACAAAAAATGTAGCTATTGCCCGTAATGGAGGTGCCAACATCAAAGAGGAGAAAAGTACAGAGCATAAGATATTTTTGGGGAGTGCAGAGTACTGTAAATCAAAATCAAATCAAATTATATTTGTCACATGCTTCATAAACAACAGGTTTGGACTCATAATTAAATTTTTACATAGGGACAATTTTCCCTCTAAAAGGAGCTGCACCTCGGACTGCCACACAGATGAAATATCAGCCCGCACAGAGAATCACGAGATCGAATTTCACTTAACTTTCTAGAGTATTCCCCTTTAGTTAACACTATAAACGTTTCACTCTACTGTGGGAATTGTATTCAAATCAACGCAATATTAGACACTTTCAATGTAACATACCAAAACAAAATGAACTATGCAAAACTAACTGTGCAAGAGATTTTCTTGTAGGCAGAGCGCATTGGAGTAGGATTCTATAGCATTGGCATGCCACGATTCAGGCCTGTACTCTGTGATCTGTGCCATTCCTTTGAACTGGACAGCATGAGCAGTCATGAGTAGATGCGCTTGTTTTGAGATCAAAGCGAGAACTGCATGAAGCAGTGGTGTAAAATACTTAAGTAAACATACTTGAAAGTAACTCTTAAGTAGTTTTTTGGGGTATGTGTACTTGACTAATTATATTTTTGACTACTTTTACTTTTACTCCACTACATTCCTTAAGACAATAATGTACTTTCTACTCCATACATTTTCCCTGACACCCAAAAGTACTCATTACATTTGAATGCTTAGCAGGACAGGAAAATTGTCTAATTCACGCACTTAAAGACAAAATCCCTGGTCATCCCTACTGCATCTGATCTGGCGGAATGACTCAACACAAATACTTTCTTTGTAAATTATGTCTGAGTGTTGGAGTTTGCCCCTGGCTATCCATACATTTAAAAAACAAGAAATCGTGACGTGCTTAATTCTTATGGCTGCAATCCCGGGAACGGGATGATATTACAACAGCCAGTGAAAGTGCAGGGCACCAAATTCAAACAACAGAAATCTCATAATTAAAATTCCTCAAACATACATGTGTTTTATATAATTTTAAAAGGTAATCTTGTTGTTAATCCCACCAAAGTGTCCGATTTCAAATATGCTTTTCAGCAAAAGCACTACAAACGATTATGTTAGGTCACCACCAAACCACGATAAGCACAGCCATTTTTCCAGCGAAATATAGCAGTCACAAAAAGCAGAAATAGAGATAAAATTAATCACTAACCTTTGATGATCTTCATCAGATGACACTCATAGGACTTCATGTTACACAATACATTTATGTTTTGCTTGATAAAGTTCATATTTATATAAAAAAAATCTGAGTTTACATTGGCGCGTTACATTCACTAGTTCCAAAAACATCCAGTGATTTTGTATAACCACATAGTTTCAACAGAAATACTCATCATAAATGTAGATGATAATACAAGTTATACACATGGAATTATAGATATACCTCTCCTTGATGCAACCGCTGTGTCAGATTTCAAAAAAACTTTACGGAAAAAGCAAACCATGCAATAATCTGAGACAGAGCTCAGAACAATAGTCAAATTAGCCGCTATGTTGGAGTCAACAGAAACCAGAAATTACATGATAAATGTTCCCTTACCTTTGATGATCTTCATCAGAATGCACTCCCAGGAATCCAAGGTCCACAATAAATGCTTGATTTGTTCGATAATGTCCGTTATTTATGTCCAATTAGCTACTTTGGTTAGCGCGTTTGGTAAACAATTCCAAAGTCACGAAGCGCGTTCACTAAAACCTGACGAAATGTCCAAAAGTTCCGTAACAGTCAGTAGAAACATGTCAAATGATGTATTGAATCAATATTTAGAATGTTGTTAAAATAAATCTTGAATAACGTTCCAACCGGAGAATTACATTGACTTCAGATGAGCGATGGAACGGAGCTGCCTCTCATGTGAACCCACGTGGTCAAAGAATGTTCACCTCATGGCAGTGGTGACTAATTCTCCTCTCATTCGGCTCCCCTTCACAGTAGAGTCATCAGACAAAGTTCTACAGACTGTTGACATCTAGTGGAAGCTATAGGAAGTGAATACTCATTCATATCTCGCTGTGATTTCAATGGGATCTTGGTTGAAACTCGACCAGCCTCAGAATTTCCACTTCCTGTTTGGATTTTTTCTCAGGTTTTTGCCTGCCATATGAGTTCTGTTATACTCACAGACATAATTCAAACAGTTTTAGAAACTTCAGAGCGTTTTCTATCCAAAACTACTAATAATATGCATATATTAGTAACTGGGACTGAGGAGCAGGCCTTTACTCTGGGCACCTTTCATCCAAGCTACTCAATACTGCCCCTGCAGCCATAAGAAGTTAATATAAGGAATTTGAAATTATTTATACTTCTGATACCTAAGTATATTTTAGCAATTACATTTACTTTTGATACTTAAGTAGATTTAAAACCAAATACTTTTCGACTATTACTCAAGTCATATTTTACTGGGTGACTTTCACTTTTACTTGAGTCATTTTCTATTACGGTATCTTTACTTTTACTCAAGTATGACAATTGGGTACTTTTGCCACCCCTGGCATGTAGCCACCTGTGCACATTTGTTCATATTCTTTGCTAGTTAGTTATTAGCCCAGTTTTAGCTAATTTCTAGTCAACAATGGGGGAGTGGTTGCTTCCTACAAGAGCACAAAATGTGTGCATTTCTAGCCATCTTTGAAAAGCAAGTCAGATAAGAGCTTTTTTTTATGTCTTAAAGGGGCAGTGTTGTATTTTGAGACGGTCTTGAATAAGCTAAGTAGCCAATAGGCAGAGGGTAGCATAATTTGTCTGATTCTCTGTATTCGTGGTATGGGAATAATAATGAATTTTATTTTATAAAGTGGTTTCTTGCATCAAACAACACAACATTTTCAGTCACCTCGTCTGAAGGACAAGTGGGTAAACAGATTAATGTCAAGCCCTGCATGTTTTTTTCAAAGGTCTCATGGATTGTAGGTCTACATTGAACACCACGCATTTGCTGCTACTGTGGGCTGAATGATAGAACAGGTATTTCCATGTTAAAATGTTATGGGATGCATTTTTCTCATTGTTGTTTATGTTAGGCCACTCTGCTAGGCCTATATTATGATCAAGTAGCCTACTTGGCCACTGCTAAAACTGTAACTTAAAGCGGGTACAGCCTCAGTGTTTACAGGAAACGCGCGCCGGAAATTGCACAGAAATTTCACAATGTTCAAGTTTGTGCTTCGAAGACCTGAAATTTGCTCAGTGCTGAATTTTTTTGAGGGAATTTTGCTTGCAGGCCCTTCCCAACAATGCATAGAGAAAGAAAATAGAGAAATAATAGAAAAGTAAAACACATAATAATAGATACACACTGAGTGACAATAACTTGGCTATAGACAAGGGGTACCAGTGCCGAGTCAAAGTGCAGTGGTACGAGGTAATTGAGGTGGATGTGTACATTTAACTAGGAACAAAGTGGCAGATAGTAAACAGTAGCAGCATATGTGATGAGCCAAAAAAGTTAGTGCAAAAACTGGTCACTGCAGATAGTCTGGGTAGCTATTTGGTTAACTGTTTAACTAACTATTTAGCAGTCTTATGGCTTCGGGGTAAAAGCTGTCTAGGATCCTGTTGTTTCCAGACTTGGGTGGCTGGAATCTTTGACAATTTGTAGGGCCTTCCTCTGACACTGCCTGGTATAGAGGACTTGGATGGCAGAGAGCTCAGACCCAGTGATGTACCGGGCCTTACGCATTACCCCCTATAGCGCCTTGCGGTCGGATGCCGTGCAGTTGCCCCACCAGGTGGTGATGCAGCCAGTCAAGATGCTCTCAATGGTGCAGCATAGGGTGTGTGTGTCTCAGTCACCAGATCTCAACCCAATGTGTGTGTGCGCGTGTCTTAGTCACCAGATCTTAACCCACACACACACACTTATGGGAGATTCTGGAGCGGCGCCTGAGACCGCGATTTCCACTACCATTAACAAAATGGTAATCACCGAAGCTTATTCCAGACACTTGTATAATCTATGCCAAGGTGCATTGAAGCTGTTCTGGCAGCTTGTGGTGGCCCAATACCTTTATGTTGGTGTTTCCTTTATTTTGTCAGTTACCTGTAGCTAGCTAGCTAATTACACTGTACAATTCATAATAGACTGGTACTATGTATTCAGCTAGCTAGCTACAGTGCATTTGGAAATCATTCAGATGCCATGACTTTTCCACATTTTGTTGATCATCAATGTACACACAATACCCTATAATGACAAAGGATTTTTTTTTTTTTTTTTTTACATTTCTGCAAAAATTGAGCTCAGATTGTTTCCATTGATCATCCTTTAAGATGTTTCTACAACTTGATTGGAGTCCACCTGTGGTAAATTCAATTGATTGGACATGATTTGGAAGGGACATACCTGTCTATATAAGGTCCCACAGTTGACAGTGCATGTCAGAGAAAATACCAAGCCATGATGTCAAAGGAATTGTCTTGTAAAGCTCTGAGAGGCAAAGATCTGGGGAAGGGTACCAAAACATTTCTGTAGCATTGAAGGTCCCAAGAACACTGTGGCCACCATCATTCTTAAATGGAAGAAGTTTGAAACCACTAAGACTCTTCCTAGAGCTGGCCGCCCGGCCAAACTGAGCAATCGGGGAAGAAGGTCCTTGGCCAGGGAGGTGACCAATGGTCACTGACAGAGTTCTAGAGTTCCTCTGTGGAGATGAGAGAACCTTACAAAAGGACAACCATCTCTGCAGCACTCCACCAATCAGGCCTTTATGGTAGATTGGCCAGACGGAAGCCACTCCTCAGTAAAAAGGCACATGACAGCCCATTTGGAGTTTTCCAAAAGGCACCTTAAGACACCTGTCTATATAAGGTCCCACAGTTGAGAGTGCATGTCAGAGCAAAAACCAAGCCATGAGGTCGAAGGAATTTGTCCGTAGAGCACCGTGACAGGATTGTGTTGAATACTTATGTAAATGTAATATTTCCCTTAAATTCTTTAAATACATTTGATAAAATGTCTATACACCTGTTTTTGATTTGTCATTATGGGGTATTTTGTGTAGATTGACGAGGGAAAAAACGATTTAATACATTTTTGAATAAGGCTGTAACGTAACAAAATGTGGAAAAAGTCAAGGGGTCTGAATGCGTTCCGAATGCACTGTATACATAATGCCAGCCAGTAAATCAATTATGTATCTAATAAAAGCAGAATCTAATTAATGTAATTAATGTTAATAAGCTAACCCCATTGTTAAGGCCAGATATTTTTGTCATATGATAATGGTATTTGGTCATATGATTATGGCAGGCAGTAGAGAGAGTGACAGAGAGATAGCATCGACCATGTTGAGGCAGGGAGAGGACAAACGGGTCATCATCAACTCCCCATCTTTGCCGACTGTAGCCCAAGTGCTATAACAAATGTTGTTGCCTACATTCTGATTTCATTTGGTTGTCATGGCAGGGGTCAGAGACAGGCAGTAGTGTGACGGCCCTGAATTTGTCTGAACCGTCTCAGTGCTTCTCCTTCCGATAGGGCGGTTCCCCTTTTAATTCCCTATTAAATAGCCAGCATCAGCTAAGCAAAAGTGGGGTTGTGATGGTGGTGCAAATGAGGATGTGTTCAACCCTCAGTTCCGAAGCTTTTTTACTCAGTTTTGTTGTATTTAAAAGAGTGCTTTGTAGCCTTGTCTCAAGTTTAACCACCAGGATCGGATCCATTAATTTCTTCCTTTGGACAACACATCTCAGTTGGTCTCCGCTGTTTCTTCATGGCCTTTCTCAGCTGGAGATCTGTTGGCTGATTGGATTGTCTGACTGACCGACTGACTACAACTTACTTGCATACGGTATTTCATTTGTTTGAGTGTGATTTATACCGTGTTGATTTATGTGGTCAGTTGAAGTTGAAGACTGAGATTTGATACTCTTTATGGTTGTGTGGCAAAAGAGTTTGATATTGTGACTGTATGATTGAGACTGGGTCTATGAACGGACAAACATTGCGTGACTAAGGTCACTTGGGTTCACTGAACTCCTTTACCGGGCTGGACTTTTTTATGCCTGAGGTACGGGACTTTTCTTGAGGATTCAGAGATCATGGTTTGTTATATTATTATGTGTGTGTGATCATTTATTTTGACCGGATGGGACTCATTCCCTCTCAAACTAAAAGGAGAAATCTATATTTTCTTTGGTAGGCACAACCTACCTGGCACCCTACAAACAATAACCTCAAGTCAAAACCGTTACAGTAGAGAGGGAAAGAGAGCACCGCCCATGTTGATGCAGGGAGAGGACAAACAGGTCATCAGGTGAGAATTTGAGTTACAAGGCACTATCAGTCCCCCGGACCCCCTTAGAAGGGGTGTTGACACCGAAACATGTTGACCCTGACCCCCACCAATATGCAACATAAAAAGTTACGCCCTTCGGATTGTGTATTGCACTGGAGCAGTACATAGTGTCTTACTTGTTTTTATCCAAGCAACTGTCTGGCAAACTGCTGCCAAAAGACCAGTGTATGAATGATTTGTAGCCCAGGGGGAATATGGGCAAACCAGATCTTTACTTTTCTCACACCCTGACACAATAAAACACATGCAGATACAGGAAAAAAGGGTGGAACACCAATACAGCATAATATTAAGCTCCGATAAGATACACTACATGAACAAAAATATTTGAACACCTGCCTGTTGAACATCTCATTCCAAAATCATGGGCATTAGTATGGAGTTGGTCCCCCCTTTGTTGCTATAACAGCCTCCACTCTGGGAAGGCTTTCCACTAAATGTTGGAACATTGCTGCGGCGACTTGGGCTATTAGGCCTGGCTCGTAGTCGGCGTTCCAATTTATCCCAAAGGTGTTCAATGGAGTTGAGGTCAGGGCTCTGCGCAGGCCAGTCAAGTTCTTCTACACCGATGTTAGGAATTTTGTTAATAAATAGTTAAAACAAATTCTAGCTTTAGATAAAACTATAACTAATTGAACTCTGCATGCCTGGTGAAAAGAGATTTGTGTTGTGGGTCATAAAATAAGCAGAAAGGGTCGTTAAACTATGGTTGAACTGACCCAACTTAGCCCTGAGGTGTTTAGATAAGGCTGTGGGTAACTTTTTAGGTCTTCCATTATCTTGAGTTGTCTGCTAAAGTGGTAATAAATTATAGTGAGCCTTCAGGATAATTGATTATATTATGTGTCATGTGTGTGTGCTGTGAAGTTGGAATGAACTTTTGAACCTGTTTTCTATTTGTCAGGACAATGAGACTTATTCTGTAACCTATGACGTCATATCTTGTATATAAACCTGTGTTTATGATCAAATGGCAGCGTGCTCCGAGAATAAACACTATTATCTAATTTTAATAAGACTGTATCCTGTCTATTTTATGTTAATAAGTATCTTACAAATTCTTATAAATAGACAGATTGAATTTAATTAATGAGTACATTAGAGGAATTATTTAATTCCACTAACAACCGATCTCGACAAACCATTTGTGTATAGACCTCACTTTGTTCACAGGGGCATTGTCATGCTGAAACAGGAAAGGGCCTTCCCCAAACTGTTGCCACAAAATAGGAAGCACAGACTCATCTAGAATGTCATTGTATGCTGTGGTGTTAAGATTTCCCTTCACTGGAACTAAACCACCTAGCCCTAACCATAAAAAACAGCCTCATTCCTCCTCCACCAAACTTTACAGTTGGCATTATGCATTGGGGCAGGTAGCGTTCTCCTGGCATGCGCCAAACCCAGATTCGTCCGTCGGACTGCCTGATGGTGAAGCATGATTCATCACTCCAGAGAACACGTTTCCACTGCTCCGGAGTCCAATTGCGGCAAGCTTTACACCACTCCAGCCGATGCTTGGCATTGCGTATGGTGATCTTAGGCTTGTGTGCGGCTGCTTGGCCATGGAAACCCATTTCATGAAGCTCCCGCCGAACAGTTCTTGTGCTGTTGTTGTTCCAGAGGCAGTTTGGAACTCGGTAGTGAGTGTCGCAATCGAGGAAACACAATTTTAGCACTCGGAGGACGTGTTCAGTGAGCGTGTATGGCCTACCACTTCGCGGCTGAGCACCTGTTGCTCTTAGACATTTCGACTTTACAATAACAACACTTACAGTTGACCGGGGAAGTTCTAGCAGGGCAGAAATTTGATGAATTAACTTGTTGGAATGGTGGCATGCTATGACGGTGCCACGTTGAAAGTCACTGAGCTCTTCAGTAAGGCCATTCTACTGCCAATGTTTGTCTATGGAGATTGCATGGCTGTGTGCTCAATTTTATACACCTGTCAGCAACGGGTGTGGCTGAAATAGCCAAATCCACTAATTTGAAGGGGGAGTCCACATACCTTTTCTATATATCACCAACTGGATTCGGTCTTATGTAGCAAAATTAGAATTTATTTTAAAAATTGGATAAAAGTAGAGACTCAGAGCTACATAATGGTATATCATACATTGCATTTGAGGAAACAATGGGAACGTAATTCTGCTTTGAAAGTTGATCAACTTGTAAACTCACTTTTGAGAAAACCGTCTTTCAATGTTTTGGTACTTCTATTGGAGAGCCCTTATGTGTCTACACCCATTCAACATTGTTCACACCCTCTTAAGCCTTAGCCAAGTGTTCTGTACGAACTTGCCAGCTAATTCCAGACATCTAAGAGAGAGAGAGAACAGCTAACTGAACATTACTCGCCCTGGCAGAGCTGGTTAAGCTGTTATGTTATCCAGAGCGTTGGTGACTGCAACTGTGCTGTCAGATTGTCCGTTCGTAAATTCACATTGTTTCGCGTTCAGAGCGCTCTGGCCAATAAGTAGGGTTGATCCAAAAGCTCTGACCTCACGACAGTTAGAGCTAGCTAACGGTACACTTTAACTTGACATTAGGTTTATGCAGTTTTACTACGCAATAAAAAATCTATAAAATTAAAAGCCGCGTTCGACACGATTACCTAAACATACTGACCAGCTCCAATAGACAGACGCATGCTATATGGCAGACCAATACAAACTCATCTCTTGGCATGTCCGGCCCACTCATTATCTCAGCCAATCATGGCTAGCGGGAAGGTTGCTGACTTTTTCTGTAGCTAAACCAACTAGACTCGTAATTTAACATTGTATTCGTATTTACAGATGGCATAAAAGTTTGATATTAAGGCACATGGAAGTTCACATGTTCGAGAAGACATTTCTGCCAAAAAACACATTTTGATAAAAAAAATACTTTTTACATTCAAACGGCTCTACTGTGAAGTCGTGACTTGCGACATACGCCTAATTTCCTGAATCGAGTCACATATAGTGTGCAAGTACATTTTTCTCTTTTGCCACTTTTTTTTGTCACTTTGGACCATTGATACTGTGAGTAAATACAAGACAAAGAGGTGCAAAATGTGAACCTAGAAGAGAGGTTTGTGATCCACAGCAGTCCTCTGTGACCCGTACTGACTGGCCTTGGCATACAAATGCCTGAACATGTTACCTAAGTCAGCCTTGAGTCTGCTATGAGTCAGTTTAAGGGTCTATTTTTACATGCTTTTTCAAAACAGTGTCTATCATGGTGTCAAATTTCACTGGGAGCAAGCGAAATAAACAAACTCCCTCTATGTTGGGTCATAGTGTTGTGACACTGTTTTGGTATTTCAAGATGTTCTCTGTGTGTTGCTGACTTTGTTCTCTCAAGAGCTAAATCAACAGGAAAAGAAGCAAACTCCTCTCTCTGGTGTCTGCTTTAGTCAGACATGGGGTTCTCAGTACTTCATTCTTAAATACGACTGCACTAATGTGTACCTACTAATAAAATACAATCCTGTGATTCAACCCAAAAAGTTTTTTAAGAGCAATCAACATGTCCAAAAGATCTATAGAAGATCCAAAGAAGATCCACGCACTTAAAAAACACTAAAACATAACTTCTGTTCTATGTCAAACAGGGAACATCCCAATCTAAGAGAAGCAGCAAAAACTGACCAATGGGTTGGCTGAGTTGAAAGGACACATTGCCAGTCAGCGGCCTGTGACTTTATCAACTTAAGCATACTGTAACTTCACTGTGTGATTGTAAAAAGCACATTTACGTGACATTGTCTTCATCATGTGTCCTAATGGAAGCAAAATGATGTACCAAATATCAAACCTAGTTGTCTTAGTTGTCAAACTGGCTTTAACTTCTCCTTAACTGTCTTTTAAAAGCTTATATGTTTACATCCAATGAACCAAATCCATTTCATGACTACCCTGGGCATTGAGCAACCTGTCTAGACCACACATTCCAAGCCAGTGCCAGGCCGAGTGTGATGCCAGATCACTGTTGCTGAAGCAGCACTTGACTGATGGCCATTTGTATTTGTATGTATTATGTATCACCATTAGCTGCTGCCAAGGTGTAAGCTACTCTTCCTGGGGTCTGGCAAAATTAAGGCAGATATACAATTTTAAAAACATTACAATACATTCATAAAATATTTCGCAACACACTAAGTGTATGCCCTCAGGCTCCGTGTGTGTGTGCATGTGTCTGTGCCTATGTTTGTGTTGCTTCACAGTCCCCGCTGTTCCATAATGTGTATTTTTATCTGTTTTTTAAATCTGATTCTACTGCTGCATCAGTTACCTGATGTGGAATAGAGTTCCATGTAGTCATGGCTCTATGTAGTACTGTGCACCTCCCATAGTCTGTTCTGTACTTAGGGACTGTGAAGAGACCTCTGGTGGCATGTCTTGTGGGATATGCATGGGTGTCAGAGCTGTGTGCTAGTCGTTTAAACAGACAGCTCGGTGCTTTCAACATGCCAATACCTCTCACAAATACAAGTAGTGATGAAGTCAATCTATCCTCCACTTTGAGCCAGGAGAGATTGACGTGCATATTATTGATGTTAACTCTCTGTGTACATCCAAGGGCCAGCCGTGCTGCCCTGTTCTGAGCCAATTGCAAGTCCCTCTTTGTGGCACCTGACCAACCGACTGAACAGTAGTCTAGCTGCAACAAAACTAGAGCTTGTAGGACCTGCCTTGTTGATAGTGCTGTTAAGAAGGTAGAGCAGCACTTTATTATGGACAAACTTCTCCCCATCTTAGCTACTGTTGTATCAATATGTTTTGATATGTTACTCCAAGCAGTTCATATATGTTTGATATGTTACTCCAAGCAGTTTAGTCACCTCAATTTGCTAAATTTCCACATAATTTATTACAAGATTTAGTTGAAGTTTAGGGTTTAGTAAATGATTTGTCCCAAAGACAATGCTTTTAGTTTTTGAAATATTTAGGACTAACGTATTCCTTGCCACCCATTCTGAAACTAACTGCAGCTCTTTGTTAAGTGTTGCAGTCATTTCAGTCGCTGTAGTACCTGACGTGTATAGTGTTGAGTCTTCCGCATACATAGACACACTGGCTTTACTCAAAGCAAGTGGCATGTCATAAGTAAAGATTGAAAAACGTAAGGGGCCTAGAAGGCTGCCCTGGGGAATTCCTGATTCTACCTGGATTGTGTTGGAGAGGCTACCATTGAAGAACACCCTCTGTGTTCTGTCAGACAGGTAACTCTTCATCCACAATATATCAGGGGTGTCACGACTTCCGCCGAAGTTGACTCCCCTGCCTGTTCGGGCGGTGCTCGGCGGTCGTCGTCACCGTCCTACTAGCCGCCACCGATCCCTTTTTCGTTTGTCTGGTTGTTTTGTCTTATTAGTTGCACCTGTTGTTTTTGTTTCGTAATGAGCTTCCCTATAATTAGGAGTTTGACCCGCCCTTGTTTTGTGCGGGATTGTTTTTGTTACGTGTGTGTATGTTGGGTGTTTGGCAAGTGTTTTCACTGCGCCCTGGATGTTCGGGCTTATTCAGTTTGTTGTAAAAAAGTAAATATAAGGATTATTTTTCCTAAGCGGCTCTCTCTCTCTGCGTCTGGTTCTTTCGCTCACCTAGTCCCGCGTGACAGAATCCCGCACCACAAAAATGGAACCAGCAGGAGCAGCCGCGTCTCCTCTCCCATCGATGGAGGAAAGGGTCCTCCATCACACCAGTGTTCTCCACAGAATTGGGTCGGCTATGGACCAAATGATGGAGAGGATGGATCGATGGGAGAGGAGTGGCCTTCCCACCTCATCTCCAGCACCCCCTCCTCCAGCACCTCCTGTTCCTGTTACAGCATCTGGCTCCGGGGCTCTTCGGCTGGCGCTCCCACGGGAGTATGATGGAACGGCGGCCGGGTGTCAGGGGTTTCTTCTCCAGCTGGAGCTTTACCTGGCGACCGTTCGTCCTACTCCCTCCGGAGAGGAGAGCGTGAGCGCCCTCGTCTCCTGTTTGACTGGACGAGCTCTTGAATGGGCCAACGCAGTGTGGAATGGCCCAGACTCGGCGAGGGATCATTACCCTGAGTTCACCCGCCGATTCCGAGCTGTGTTTGACCACCCACCAGAGGGTCGTGCGGCGGGTGAACGGCTGTTCCACCTGCGTCAGGAGACGAGGAGCGTACAGGACTTTGCCCTGGAGTTCAGGACCTTGGCTGCAGGAGCAGGGTGGAACGACAGGGCCTTAATCGACCATTTTCGATGTAGCCTTAGGGAGGACGTCCGCAGGGAGCTAGCGTGTCGGGACACCACACTCACGCTGGACGAACTTATTGACATGGCCATCCGTCTCGACAACCTGCTGGCTGCCCGCAGACGTTCGGAACAGGTCCTGTCGTTTCCACATCCCAGCCCTCCTGCTCCTATCCCTATGGAGTTAGGGGGGGCAGCATCAAGGGGGACCGGAGGAGGAGTGTCCTCCTGCACCAGTTGTGGTCGGCGAGGGCACACGGCCGACCGGTGCTGGAGGAACTCTTCTGGGAGTCGGGAGGGCAGGCGGAACACTACTCGATCACCCCAGGTGAGTCAGCACCAGACTTACCCAGAGCTTCCTGTCAGTCATATGTATGTGTTAACCTATTTCCCCGGGTTTTCTCCCTCTCTACAGCATAAGGCGCTAGTCGATTCAGGCGCAGCTGGGAATTTCATTGATCGGGGGCTCGCATTAAGGCTAGGGATTCCCCTTGTGTCGTTAGACCTACCTTTCCCCGTGCACTCCTTAGATAGCCGACCATTAGGGTCAGGAATGGTCAGGGAGGCCACGGTACCACTGGACATGGTAACGCAGGGTAGTCATAAGGAGCAGATTAGTCTGTTCCTTATCGACTCACCTGCGTTTCCAGTGGTGTTGGGAATTCCCTGGCTAGCTCAGCACAACCCGGTGATTTCCTGGCAACAGGGGGCTCTTAAGGGGTGGTCAGAGGAGTGTTCAGGCAGGTGTATAGGAGTTGCCGTTGGTGCGACTACGGTGGAGAGTCCAGACCAGGTTTCCACCGTGCGCATTCCCTCTGAATATGCCGATTTGGCTATCGCCTTCAGTAAAAAGAAGGCGACCCAATTACCACCCCATCGACGAGGGGACTGCGCGATAAACCTCCTGGAGAACGCTGCACTTCCTAGGAGTCACGTGTATCCTTTGTCCCAGGAGGAGACAGCGGCTATGGAGACATATGTTACTGAATCACTGGGACAGGGATACATTCGGCCCTCCGCATCACCTGTCTCCTCGAGCTTCTTTTTTGTGAAGAAGAAGGATGGCGGTTTACGCCCGTGCATTGATTATCGAGGTCTAAATTCCATCACAGTGGGGTTTAGTTACCCACTACCTCTCATCGCTACGGCGGTGGAATCATTTCACGGGGCACGCTTCTTCACAAAATTGGACCTGAGGAGTGCGTATAATCTGGTGCGTATCCGGGGAGGAGATGAGTGGAAAACCGCATTTAGTACTACATCTGGCCATTATGAGTACCGCGTCATGCCATATGGGTTGAAAAATGCTCCAG
The DNA here is from genome assembly GCF_016432855.1 of Salvelinus namaycush. Taxonomy (NCBI): domain Eukaryota; kingdom Metazoa; phylum Chordata; class Actinopteri; order Salmoniformes; family Salmonidae; genus Salvelinus; species Salvelinus namaycush. Next base: position 27,932,318 of record NC_052341.1, read on the forward strand.
CTGTCTTTCAATCCTTCGTAGATGAGATTCTCCGAGACCTGCTCGGGCAGGGAGTGGTAGTGTACATTGATGACATCTTGATCTACTCTGCCACCCGCGCGGCGCATGTGTCTCTGGTGCGTAAGGTACTTGGGCGACTGCTGGAGCATGACCTGTATTGCAAGGCGGAGAAATGTGAGTTCTTCAAACAGGCCGTTTCCTTCCTGGGTTATCGTATTTCCACCTACGGGGTGGTGATGGAGGATGACCGCGTTACAGCCGTGCGTAATTGGCCGACTCCGACCACGGTGAAAGAGGTGCAGCGGTTTTTAGGGTTTGCCAATTACTACCGGAGGTTTATCCGGGGTTTTGGTCAGGTGGCTGCTCCCATTACCTCACTGCTGAAGGGAGGACCGGTGCGCTTGCGTTGGTCAGCAGAGGCGGACAGAGCTTTCAGTCGTCTGAAGGAGCTGTTTACCAATGCGCCCGTGTTGGCGCATCCGGACCCCTCTTTAGCGTTCATAGTGGAGGTGGACGCGTCCGAGGCGGGGGTCGGGGCCGTGCTGTCCCAGCGCTCGGGCGAACCACCCAAGCTCCGCCCTTGTGCCTTCTTTTCGAGGAAGCTCGGTCCGGCGGAGCGAAACTATGATGTGGGGGACCGGGAGTTGTTAGCTGTAGTCAAGGCTCTGAAGGTGTGGAGACATTGGCTTGAGGGGGCGAAACACCCTTTTCTCATCTGGACTGACCATCGTAATCTCGAGTACATCCGGGAAGCGAGGAGACTAAATCCGCGTCAGGCTAGATGGGCCATGTTTTTCACCAGGTTTCAGTTCACCATCTCGTACCGACCAGGCTCCCAAAACACCAAGGCCGACGCGCTGTCCCGTCTCTATGATACCGAGGAGCGGTCCGTTGAGCCAACTCCCATCATTCCACCTTCATGTCTCGTGGCACCGGTGGTATGGGAGGTGGACGCGGAGATAGAGAGAGCCTCACGGTTAGAGCAGACCCCTCCTAACTGTCCAGCGGGGGTTCAGTACGTGCCGGGAGGGGTCCGGGATAAGCTAATCCGTTGGGCTCATACTCTCCCCTCCTCGGGTCATCCGGGCATCGAGAGGACAGTGCGGAGTCTTAGAGGGAGATACTGGTGGCCCACGTTGGCTAAGGACGTGAGATTTTATGTCTCCTCCTGCTCGGTGTGCGCTCAGAGCAAGGCTCCTCGGCACTTGCCTAGAGGGAAGTTACAGCCCCTCCCCGTTCCACAACGGCCGTGGACACATTTATCGGTGGACTTTCTTACCGATCTTCCCCCGTCCCAGGGAAGTACTACGATTTTGGTCGTTGTGGATCGGTTTTCTAAGTCCTGCCGTCTCATCCCGTTGCCCGGTCTCCCTACGGCCCTGCAGACTGCGGAGGCCTTGTTTACCCATGTCTTCCGGCACTATGGGGTGCCTGAGGACATCGTTTCTGATCGGGGCCCCCAATTCACGTCCAGAGTTTGGAGGGCGTTTATGGAAAGACTGGGGGTCTCGGTCAGTTTGACCTCGGGTTTTCACCCCGAGAGTAATGGGCAGGTGGAGCGCGTAAACCAGGATGTGGGCAGGTTTCTGCGGTCATATTGCCGGGACCGGCCTGGTGAGTGGGCGAGGTATGTTCCTTGGGCTGAGCTCGCTCAGAACTCCCTCCGCCACTCCTCAACGAACATGTCCCCGTTTGAGTGTGTGTTAGGTTACCAGCCGGTCCTGGCCCCATGGCACCAGAGTCAGACCGAGGCTCCTGCGGTAGAGGACTGGGTACAGCGCTCCAAGGACACCTGGAAAGCCGTCCAGGAATCGCTAAAGTTAGCAGGACAACGGCAGAAGAGGAGCGCTGACCAGCACCGCAGTGAGGCCCCCGTGTTCACACCGGGGGACAGGGTCTGGCTCTCGACCCGAAACCTGCCTCTCCGCCTGCCCTGTCGGAAGCTGGGGCCGCAGTGCGTGGGGCCGTTTAAAGTCCTGAGGAGAATAAACGAGGTGTGTTATAGGTTACAACTCCCTAGGTATTACCGTATTAACCCCTCGTTTCATGTGTCTCTCCTCAGGCCGGTGGTGGCTGGTCCCCTGCAAGAAGGTGAGGTGCCTGAGGTCCCTCCACCCCCTCTGGAGATCGAGGGGTCCCCGGCGTACACAGTACGTGCCATTCTGGACTCGAGACGCCGGGTGAGGGGCCTACAGTACCTCGTGGACTGGGAGGGGTACGGTCCGGAGGAGAGATGCTGGGTTCCGGTGGGGGACATTTTAGATCCTACTCTACTGAGAGACTTCCACCGCCTCCACCCGGATCGCCCGGCACCTCGCCCTCCGGGTCGTCCTCGAGGCCGGTGGCGGCGCGCTGCGGGAGCCGCGCGTCAGGAGGGGGGTACTGTCACGACTTCCGCCGAAGTTGACTCCCCTGCCTGTTCGGGCGGTGCTCGGCGGTCGTCGTCACCGTCCTACTAGCCGCCACCGATCCCTTTTTCGTTTGTCTGGTTGTTTTGTCTTATTAGTTGCACCTGTTGTTTTTGTTTCGTAATGAGCTTCCCTATAATTAGGAGTTTGACCCGCCCTTGTTTTGTGCGGGATTGTTTTTGTTACGTGTGTGTATGTTGGGTGTTTGGCAAGTGTTTTCACTGCGCCCTGGATGTTCGGGCTTATTCAGTTTGTTGTAAAAAAGTAAATATAAGGATTATTTTTCCTAAGCGGCTCTCTCTCTCTGCGTCTGGTTCTTTCGCTCACCTAGTCCCGCGTGACAAGGGGATGTAAAGCCACAACACCTACGTTTTTCCAGCAGCAGACTATGATCGATAATGTCAAAAGCTGCACTGAAGTCTAACAAAACAGCCCCCACAATCTTTTTATCATCAATTTCTCTCGCCCAATCATTAGTCATTTGTATAGTGCTGTGCTTGTTTAATGTCCTTCCCTATAAGCTTGATAAAAGTCTGTTGTGAATTTGTATACTGTAAAATAACATTGTATCTGGTCAAACACCATTTTTTCCAAAACTTTACTAAGGGCTGGTAACAGGCTGATTGGTCGGCTATTTGAGCCAGTAAAGGGGGCTTTACTATTCGAAATGAATTTTGCCTCCCTCCAGGCCTGAGGGCGCACACTTTTTAGTAGGCTTAAATTGAAAATATGGCAAATAGGAGTGGTAATTTCGTCCGCTATTATCCTCTGTAATTTTCCATCCAAGTTGTCAGACCCCGGTGACTTGTCATTGTTGATAGACAACAATATTTTCACCTCTTCCACACTCACTTTACGGAATTCAAAATTACAGTGCTTGTCTTTCATAATTTGGTCAGATATACTTGGATGTGTAGTGTCAGCATTTGTTGCTGGCATGTGATGCCTAAGTTTGCTTATCTTGCCAATGAAAAAAATAATTCAAGTAGTTTGCAATATCAGTCAGTTTTGTGATGAATGAGCCATCTGATTCAATGAATGATGGAGCTGAGGTTGCTTTTTTCCCCCAAATGTAATTGAAGGTGCTCCAAAGAGTTTTACTATAATTTCTTTGTTTCACAGTGTAGTATTTTTATTCAGTTTAGTCACATGATTTCTCAATTTGAGGTACGTTTGCCAATCGGTTGTGCAGCCAGACTAATTTGCCATTACTTTTGCCTCATACCTCTCAACCATACAATTGTTCAATTTCTCATCAATCCTGTAACGGCGGTCCTCCTCCTCTTCTACCGAAAAGGAGGAGTATTGATCGAACCAAGGCGCAGTGGAGTTTGAACACATATTTATTTAACGAAAACACGAACTTAACTAAACTAACAAAACAACAAACGGTGTAGACAGACCTATACGACGAACTTACATAAAACAAGAAGAACGCACGAATAGGACAATTTGACTACACAAACCGAACAAACCGTAACAGTCCCGTATGGTGCAAACAATTACACAGACACGGAAGACAATCACCCACAACGAACACTGTGACAACGCCTACCTAAATATGACTCTTAATTAGAGGAACGCCAAACACCTGCCTCTAATTAAGAGCCATACCAGGCAACCCAAAACCAACACAGAAACAGAAAACATAGAATGCCCACCCAACCTCACGTCCTGACCAACTAACACACATACCAAACTAACATAAATAGGTCAGGAACGTGACAAATCCACTGGGATTTAACAGTTTTTACAGTAATTTTCTTGATGGAAATGTGCATGCTTATTAGTAACTGGGGTAAGCAATTTCATAAATGTGTCAAGTGCAGCATCTGTTTGCTCCTCATTACACACCACTGACAAATATTCTTTACATCAACAACATAGGACTCACTACACAACTTATTGTATGACCTCTTATACACTATATTAGGCCCAGCACTTTGGTTTCCCTAGATATGGCTACTATATTGTGATCACTACATCCGATGGATCTGGATACTGCTTTCAAGCACATTTCTGTAGCATTAGTAAAAATGTGATAAATATATATTGATGATTTCATCCCTGTGCTGTTTCTAACTACCCTGGTAGGTTGACTGATTGCAGGTTGCAGGCACTGGTTACAGTTTGAAGTTTTTTCTTGAGTGGGCAGCTTGATGAATATTTAAATCATCCAGAAAATATACCTCTGTTGATATCACATACATTATCAAGCATTTCACACGTTATCCAGATACGGACTGTTAGCAGTAGATGGTATATAGCAGCTTCGCACAAGAACGGGCTTTAGGTGAGGCAGATGAACCTGTAGCCATATTACTTCAGTATTTAACATGATGACTTACCACACAGCATAGTGGTGCAGTCCACCAGACTGTGGATCCAGGCTGTCCCTGAATAGTCCCCTCCAAAGTGCATCTGAAACTCCACAAAGAAGATGGAGATGCATCTGGAACAGAAGAAAAAGATCAAGATGAAGAGAAATCATGACAAATAAGGATTATCTTGCATATTTCAAAATGTCTCAGAACTTAAAAATGTATGTTTCCTAGTGGTGTATCTGTCACAAGTCACAATGGTGTGCATACACGCACACACACACACACGGTCTGACAAGCACACACACCAACACACCATTTTTGGTGTATACAGCACATGTTCTCAGAACACACTGAGGTTTCTTCAATTATGTAATTACTCTTTTCCAGCTAGACATGGTGATGACCTGAGCGGTCGGAGGGAGCGATGCAACCGTAATGAATTGTGTAATCACGAAGCTGAGGGGAGAGCTGTAAAAAGCCTGGGACGTGTGGGAAGAACGCCTGCTTGGGGGGTAATGAACCACAAGCTCCTACGTCCGAGTCTGCAGAGGGGCTGCACCTGTACAAACAGAGGAATAGCACGTCAGGCGATAAGGCCCAGGTCACTCAGTGTGAATGTGATGGCCATCTGATCCTCATGTCCTCCCCAGCACTGGCCAGAGAACGCACATGTGGGGACCTACATAGGGCGGCCCTCCGTCAGCCTGCTGTTTCCTTACACACAACACAAACGTGTATACACACGCTGTCCGCTACAGCTGGTTTAGGGGTTTAAACTCACTCACTAGACCTCAAAGGACCTTGGGATCACTTATGCATATCAAGAAAGTAGAGGATCAGGACTGGCTAGACTTATTACCTTTGGTTACACTCAAACCCTTGGTAAAATTTCACCCATTCCTTCCAATTCCGACCTAATATTGCAATGTGCAATAGGGTAAAGGTTGAAGGTGACAATCTGGGCAGGCATTATCAGTTTACAACCATCAGTGACCAGGTTGCTGTTTGAAAAGTATTGAATAATGTTGGGAGGGACATTCCAACATGCTCTTCCTTATTTAAATGTTTTCCAATTCTAATCTACACAAAGGATTGCCTGATGTAAATGTGAGACTATAATCTCCTTCTTTATCCCTCACCCAACAGGTCTTCATCTGACTGAACAATTTTTTTTCAGTAACGCAATTCACTAAACCCCCTTCACCGGGGTAACAAAGCATGAAACGTGAAACCTTGAAAAACAACATTTTAGAGGAGACCTACAAAAATGTATTTGTTCCAGCAAACAGTTCGCCAGACTTTTTTTTCTGGCAAGCAATTCTCTCAAGATTCTATTTGAATCTGTGGCAAACCTGTGTCAACAATATTTATTGCCATTAGTGACAAACCGTTTACCAGAAGCCGTTTCTGGTGAAGACATGAGTTCCAAGACCAGTAACCGTTGGTGACCAGTCAGGGGGAGAAGGAAAATCAGTTGGAAAGCCATCTACCTAGCTACCTACTGAAATTGTCCAGTGAGCAGGGGTTGGAACCGGTTCAGGGAACAGAACCGAAAATTGAAAAATAAAGACAATTTTTAGAGGAACAGAACCAGAACCGAGAACTAAAGTGATCAATACTGTTCCGGAACAGAACCGTTATTTTTAAAAGCATGGGAATCGGTTAATAATGTTATTTTATGGGCATTTTTTTCAGTCCGACAAAAAACGCAACAAAGTGCCTGTGCAAAGCCCTCACTGTCACTCAAACTTGTTCCAGTGTCTGCCTGCCTGCCAGCTGAAAATCTTTGCCAGTGTGTGTGTAGTGTAATTGCCCCTCCCCCTCCTTCCGAAGCATACATAGTCTACTGTAGCTACTGACATTACAGGGGTGATTCAGAAATTAGGGAGAGCAATGTTTAATTAGAGAATAATGGATTAACTTTTTCAATGCTAGTTAAGGATACTATAGTTACCATGTTTCACATTGGATTTATAATCTACAAAAAGCTAAGATGTGTTATTAGTTTAATTGAACACGCAAACTTGTTAGCTAGCTAAGCTTGTTAGCTTATGATCAATTAGCCTTTTAAAATGACAAACTTGGATTAGCTAACACAACGTGCCATTGGAACACAGGCGTGATGGTTGCTGATAATGGGCCTCTGTACGCCTATGTAGATATTCCCTATGTAGATATTCCCTCCAAAATCAGCTGTTTCCAGCTACAGTAGTCATTTGCAACGTTAACAATGTCTACACTTTCTAATCAATTTGATGTTATTTTAATGGACAAAACATGTGCTTTTCTTTGAAAAACAAGGACATTTCTAAGTGACCACAAACTTTTGAACGGTAGTGTATATTGATTTCAGAGTTTAAAAAAGAAACCGGAACAATATAAACCGTAACTTTTTGGGGATTCGAACTGGTTCAGAACTTTATTTTGCTAGTCGGAACAAAACGATTGGGAAATAATGTTGGTTCCAACCCCTGCCGTTGAGTGTCTAACTTATTCATTAAACATCCTAAGAAACTTTTAAATTGTGTTAGCTAATTGATGCTTCGTTAGCAATGTCATGTTTTATCGGATAGAGTGAAACACATTTTGGCTAGTGCTTAATGTTAGCTGTCATATTTTTGCACAATTAATGTGATAGCTAGCTAGCTAGCTAACTAATGATTTGCCTAAACACTTATATTTTTAGGTGAATATCTTGCTGTCTTAGTGCCAATATGCATGTCAATACGTTAGTGTCACCGTTCAGTAGCATGTTAGCTAGAACAGCTAAGGTTGCAACAATATGAGCTAACTTGACATCAAAGCAAAACTTTACTTTTGCAGATGGATACCGTTCCCCTACCCGTGGTGTTGGTTGAGGCTGCATTGGGAGGAGGATGCATCAACAACCTGGAAAGATGTTAGTGGTGCACTCCCTCATAACACTTTTTTTTTAGTGATAAATTAGTGTATTGTCTTCAAGCTTGAAAAGGAAGCTATGTAAATGCATGTATTATTCTGATAAATGTAGCCTTCATACATTCATTCTTTGTAACAATTAGATCTCTCATTGTTTTAAACTAGTACCTAGCTCATCTTAATCACGTGTTGTTAATTCTCTCTTTCTTTCTAGAAGCAATCAGTTACAATGCAAGAAGACAGATTAAGGCCTTCAATCAGACTGAGGACAGAGAAATATGTGTGCACCTGGTCAAGGTTTCTTGCATGCGTGGCTTTGTTAACAATAATTCATTTAGGAAAATAATATGAATTCCCATACTAGGCATAAATACATTTTATGTTGCATTTCTTCCACTCAAGCCTTGTACACCTGAGTCAGGAAGAAGAGATAACTAGTATTTTACATTTAGCAGATGCTCTTATCCAGAGCAATTTACAGTAGTGAGTGCATACATTTTCATACTGGTCCCCTGTGGAAATCAAACCCAAATCCCTGGCAATGCAAGAGACATGCTCTAGCAATTGAGCCACACAGGACAACTAAACTCAGCAAAAAAAAGAAACGTCCTCTCACTGTCAACTGCGTTTATTTTCAGCAAACTTAACATGTGTAAATATTTGTATGAACATAACAAGATTCAACAACTGAGACATAAACTGAACAAGTTTCACAGACATGTGACTAACAGAAATGGAATAATGTTTCCCTGAACAAAGGGGGGATCAAAAGTAACAGTCAGTATCTGGTGTGGCCACCAGCTGCATAAGTACTGCAGTGCATCTCCTCCTCATGGACTGCACCAGATTTGCCCATTCTTGCTGTGAGATGTTACCCCACTCTTCCACCAAGGCACCTGCAAGTTCCCGGACATTTCTGGGGGGAATGGCCCTAGCCCTCACCCTCTGATCCAACAGGTCCCAGACGTGCTCAATGGGATTGAGATCCGGGCTCTTCGCTGGCCATGGTAGAGATTGCCTGCAATGACAACAAGCTCAGTCCGATGATGCTGTGACACACCGCCCCAGACCATGACGGACCCTCCACCTCGAAATCGATCCCGCTCCAGAGTACAGGCCTCGGTGTAACACTCATACCTTCGACGATAAACGTAGAACCGACCATCACCCCTGGTGAGACATAACCGCGACTCGTCAGTGAAGAGCACTTTCTGCCAGTCCTGTCAGGTCCAGCGACGGTGGGTTTGTGCCCATAGGCACCGTTGTTGCCGGTGATGTCTGGTGAGGACCTGCCTTACAACAGGCCTACAAGCCCTCAGTCCAGCCTCTCTCAGCCTATTGCGGACAGTCTGAGCACTGATGGAGGGATTGTGCGTTCCTGGTGTAACTCGGGCATTTGTTGTTGCTGCCATCCTGTACCTCTCCCGCAGGTGTGATGTTCGGATGTACCGATCCTGTGCAGGTGTTGTTACACGTGGTCTGCCACTGCGAGGACGATCAGCTGTCCGTCCTGTCTCCCTGTAGCACTGTCTTAGGCGTCTCACAGTACGGACATTGCAATTTATTGCCCTGGCCACAACTGCAGTCCTCATGCCTCCTTGCAGCATGCCTAAGGCACGTTCACGCAGATGAGCAGGTGCATGTTCATTAATTGTTTATGGTTCATTGAACAAGCATGGGAAACAGTGTTTAAACCCTTTACAATGAGGATCTGGGAAGTTATTTGGATTTTTACAAATTATCTTTGAAAGACAGGGTCCTGAAAAGGGGACATTTCTTTTTTTGCTGAGTTTAGTAGATAACTGGCTCTTAATGATCAAGTCCCCAGTCTAGATTGAAGATCATAATTACTTGATTAGTTTGAATCACTTGTGCTAATGCTTGGCTGGAGAAAAATGTTGTATACTGTGGCTCTCTAGGAACAGTTGGCCACAAATTTAAAGGTAGCTATAGTAAGCCTAAGCCTCAGTTTACACTAGCTACCTCGTTTGTTTATACAGCATTTATACAAGACAGAAATATTGCTTCCTTGCTGAAAAATATATAGAATGTAGGTTTCAGTGAAAAGCATAGCAACATCAAGGTAACATTGTAACAGCTGTCGCTGTTTTTCCAAAGCCAAATCTGCCCATTAGCCGCTGAGTCGGCCATAAAAAAGTATCCTAATTGTTTTTGTTTGGTGTGTTCTGATTGTTTCAGTGCATGCATTCAACAAGCTTTGGACGAAGGACTTCCACAGGGCCGCTATCTCCAAAGTTCACTCAAAAAGGCAATAGTTCTGAACTGGGTTTGATTCAGTTTTTGTTATCTAAATTATTTTTTTAAATAATTATCTTTTAAAATTCCATTGGTTAAAAGCTATTGCTCAGTCATCACTTGGCTCATGTAAATTCTGTAGTTGCTCCATTAAACATCCTAAGGTCAACATCCCCAATGTGTTCACATTTCTCTCATGTAAATGTTATTTGGGAAATATTCAGTCTTTACTTTTTTTTTCATTAGCATGCTGATGATTTCAAGTTGTATTGATTTATTTTTACCTGTTTAGACATCGAACTAATGTTGTTTAGTATTTTTAGTATGTTTAGTTCCGTTTTCTCTGTGAGAAGCAAGTTCATTTAAAGCTATATGTGATTTGGTTTACGTAGATACAACATGTCAATGGTAATACAAAATTCAAAAGGCACTCGCACATCTGAGCTATCTTTGTTGCAGGTGCATGGTAACACTTGAATAAGGTGAGAAAGAATAAGAAACCTGCACACTGCTCTTGATAGTTTCACTGCTCTTTAATAAGCTTTACGTATCGGCCTCAAGGCCTACGTCAGAGCTTTTGTGAGTGTTTATAATTTGCACCCTTATGTAGACATTGCTCCCCCCACATCTGTTCAATGTATCGAATGGGGTTGGAGTTGAGGAAAATTCCCAAAAAGTCTTAATGATGAAATTGTAAATGTGAACATGAATTAATGCCACTACTTCAGACTACTCTGACGTTTTTTCTTGCACTGTACCAAATGATTTATGAAAACTTACATGACAGGTCGATGTCCTCATTGTGGTTTTACAGACTTGTTTAATGCGTTTTATGTACACACTTTATTAGAATACTTATGAAAGGCACATTGTTATATTTGGTAACACTTGCTTATTTTCCCTTGACTCCAACCCCATTCGATGCATTGAAAGGATGTGGGTGGAGCAATGTTGTTAATACACAAAGTAACCAAAAACCTGATATAATTTGCATACATAATGCTTCCCAGAATTGTTTGCCAGAAGTTCACAAGTCGCCGCAAATTTGCCGCAACAGTTTGCCACAAAACTCATTTGCGTGTGAAAATATTGTCAAAGATTTGTCACAACTATTTGCCAGAACTAAGCCTGTTTTTTCCGGTAAGGGTAGATGTTAAAACACAACCATCCTCAGTCAGGGTGTATTGCGCTTCAATGTAGTTCTATACCGAAGACCTGCTCCTGACCTGCAGGTTGTTTACCAGGCACCCAGTGTAACCTGAACTGGTAAGTGTGATGGCAGAAACACAAGATACCTCTTGCCACTTTAGTAAACCGGAGTCTTGTTCTCAAGTCATACTCAGTCCAAGTTGCACTATATATAGAGTTGGCTTTGACCTGTATTACATATATTATTATAAACACTTCATCATACCATAACCGTGTTATTGTTTGAAAATCATTTTCAGATGTATTTAAAAGGACATACAATATTTCTGTGTAAGATGATAATAAGTATTGGAGAATAAGTATTTTTGAATACCTTTCAACTCACACACTTTATTAAGTACATAGCCCACCATTATAGAATGGATGGATAACCTGCATCAAGTTTGGTTAAAATTATTATTGAGTTTTGTTTGAAATCATAATTTGTCCCAATAACTTAACTGTACTCAAACATGTAATAAAATTGCTAATAGACTGATTTGTTAGGATGCCCACATATACTGTAAAATAAACACACATGCTTATCACTCCACAGTTCCCAGAGTTGGGTCAGGTCCCAGGGGATCTGCAGTGACACTCTCCAGCTGCCAGACTTACCTAGTGACGGCACGTGTGCAAACAGTGACCATGAAGCAGCCGGCCACGATCACCCAGCCCCAGCCCCCATCAGGAGGGGGGACCGCTGGTCTCTTCTTCCCCTGAGCCATAGCCGCAGCATGAACCATGCTCAGATCCTTGTTCTGTTCACTCGGTTTTCTCCTGTTCTCAGCCAAGAAGCCCCAGGTACACCTCGCAGACAGACAGCCTCACACAGTCACACCTAGAATGGGTTGCACTGATTGTTGAAGAGGCTGTTCAGTTCACTTCAGTTACACTGTTGTAGAACACAGGGAGAAGCAAATATACTAGCTAAGACTCTATGAATAAGTAAAAAGGAGGCTCAGAATCATTGACAGGCATCAATTGAGATGCAGTACCCATAAACAAAAAACCACAGACATCTTCTCTGGGTCTAAAACATGTCCAGCCCATTCAGCATTTGTTGAAGAGCTAGCCTACAAACAAGGCTAGTCACTGCTGATGTGCATGTTGAAATACTTTACTCCCCGGCCTAAGCAGCACAGTGAGGCGACAGGGTAATGACGTAGGAGTCCATGAGAGGAGGTGTTTACTGGCAGGGTGTCAGGGCTAACTCGGGGTGGTACAATATTAACTTCAGACACTAGCAGCCGTCTGCTGGCATGACTTCGCACCCTGTTGAAAAGCTGTGGCATATGCTAGCCTAAAACACTTTCCATCTCTGCAGCTTTGGTTCCTCAGATGTCCATTGGCCAGTTGATTTGGCTACCCTTCATTTCCCTTAAATGTACTCCCACATGCAGCAAAAAAGGCTTTGATTGATGAATGTCAGTTAATGTCAGTACTTAAATCAGTCATCTTAATCAGTAATCCAGTGTGATTTAAATCAGTAATCCAAACGCACTAGCTCTATGATATCTTTATATGGAAACTAAATAAAGAGTTAACATTTTTAAATAAGAACATGGAGGATATACAGTGCCTTTAGCAAGTATTCATACCCCTTGACTTATTCCACATGTTGTTGTGTTACAGCCTGAATTCAAAATTGATTAAATAGATGTTTTGCTCTCAGCAATCTACACACAATACCACATAATGATAAAGTGAAAACATATTTTTTGAAATCTTTTAAAATGTATTTAAAATTAAATACAGAACTATCTCATTTACATAAGCATTCACGCCCCTGAGTAAATACTTTGCAGAAGCACTTTTGGCAGTGATTAAAACTGTAATTCTTTCTGGGTAAGTCTCTAAGAGCTTTCTGCACATGGATTGCGCAACATTTGCACATTATTGTAATAAAAATTCTTAAAGCTCTGTCAAATTGGTTGTTGATCATTGCTAGACAACCATTTTCAAGTCTTGCCATAGATTTGCCATAGATTTAAGTCAAAACTGTAACTCAGCCACTGAGGAACATTCACTGTCTTCTTGGTGAGCAACTCCAGTGTAGATTTGTCCTTGTGTTTTAGATTATTGTCCTGCTGAAAGGTGAATTCATCTCCCTGTGTCTGGTGGAAAGCAGACTGAACCAGATTTTCCAGATTTTGCCTATGTTTAGCTCCATTCCATTAATTTTTAACAAACTTGTATGCCATTTGTAAATACGAATAAAATTGTATAATTATGAGCCTTGTTGGTTTAGCCACAGAAAACTGCCCTACCATGCAAAAAGGCAGTAACTAACTCATTTTCGACCAAATGAGCAATGTCATTTTTGTTACATTAAATACATATGCATAATCATGTGGACAAGTATCCTGCCTCTATTGTATTGTGTTTTGGAGAAAATGGGGGTCATGTTAGCAGTTACTGCATAAAGTTACTGTGAAACCAAGGTAAATAAAAGCCATTTTTCTCAGTTCCACGCTATGAGCAGCTACTGACTTTTTGCTTGGTAGGGCAGAAAAAGTGAGCAACTTTCCCTCTAGCCACGGTTGGCTGAGATAATGAGTGGGCTGGACATGTCAAGAGATAAGTTTGGATTGGTCTGCCATATAGCACGCTTCTGTCTATTTGAGCTGGTCAGTATGTCTAGTTAATCCTGTCTAATGCTGCTTTTAAACAAATGTATTGCATAGTAAAACTGCATAAGTGTTGCTCTCCACTTTCCAGAGGACCGAGTTTTGAAATCTGTGGAATTAGAGTATGATAGCTAATGAGATGGAGAAAACACCTGTCTCCGGATTACATCTTCAAACTAAGGGCAGGCAATGCATCCGAAAGGAGACGTGTCCATCCATAATGTATACGGGTAAGATAGTCTAGCTAGCTACATTTTCAGATATTACATGTTTCTAATTTTGACAAAGTGGTTTCATTTCAAGTTAAAATGCACTGTTAGCTAGCTAACGTTAGCTGGCTGGCTCACTAGCTAACGTTACGTGTATGATATTATTATTCGTATCTCAGAGACATTTGCTTGGCTAGTTATAGCCTAATGTTAGCTAGCTAACATTGAACCTGGTTGGTTAGCTACCTGCAGATTCATGCAGGGTAGTAATGTCATGAGTTGTGATTATAGTTCATTGTTTAACAAAAGACTCCACTATTCAAATAACAATTTTGGGTGCATTCGATTTCAGTGCACTCTGTGTGTGTGCCAGAGCGCAGAATAACGGATTAATTTACAAACGCTCAACACTTGTTGAATATGACTGGTGTCAGTAAACGTCGGCAAAAAAGCATAATTAAATTGTTGCCAGCAGCATAGTTACAGTCACCAACACTCTGGATAACAAGAAAACAGCATAACCAGCTCTGCTAGGATGAGTAAAATGCTCAGTTTGGGTGCGGGCTAAAGCTTAAGAGGGTGTGAACAATGCTGAATGGCTGTAGACAAAGAAGAGTTCTCAGGTAGGTATCAACATTTTCAAAGGCCATTTTCTCAAAAGTGGTGTTACAAGTTGATCAACTTTCAAAGCATACTTTCCCATTGTTCCTCAAATGCAGTGTATGATATACCATTTTGTAGCTCTGTGTCTGCTTTTAACCAATGTAAAAAACATTATTTCAAATTTTGCTACATAAGACCGAATCAAGGCAGTTGGTCACAATTACAAGCATTTTTGCAGTATTACTTTAGTGCCTTGTTGAAAACAGGATACATGTTTTGGAATATTTTTATTCTGTGCAGGCTTCCTTCTTTTCACTCTGTCAATTAGGTTAGTATTGTGGAGTAACTACAATGTTGTTGATCCATCCTCAGTCACCATTGGCCTTATGGTGAAATTCCTGAGTGGTTTCCTTCCTCTCAGGCAACTGAGTTAGGAAGGACACATGTATCTTTGTAGTGACTGGGTGTAAGTGTAATTAATAACTTTACCATGTTCAAAGGGATATTCAATGTCTTTTTTTTACCTATCTACTAATAGGTGCCTTTCTTTGCGCGGCATTGGAAAACCTCCCTTGTCTTTGTGGTAGAATCTGTGTTTGAAATTCACTGCTCAACTGAGGGACCTTACAGATAATTGTATGTGTGGGGTACAGATATAAGGTAGTCATTAAAAAATCATGTTAAACACTACTATGGCACACAGAGTGAGTCCATGCAACTTGTTATGTGACTTGTTAAGCACAGTTTTACCCCTGAACTTATTTAGGCTTGCCATAACAAAGGGGTTGAGTACTTATTGACTCAAGACATTTCAGCTTTTCATTTTTTATGAATTTGTAAAAATGTGAAAAAACATAATTCCACTTTTACATTATGGAGTATTGTATGTAGGTCAGTGAAAAATTCTCGATTTAATACATTTTAAGGCTGTAAAACAATTGTCTGCATTTCTAGTTGGTTAAAACTTGTCTGACTCCATTGCTTCAGCTGCTGAGCCCATGGCAACCACATGCCTGGTTCAACATGGCCAGAGCTACATTATTGCACAGCAGGGAGAATAATCTACTGAATATTTTGAGTTCATTGAATCCAAACTATTACTACATAGCCCAATCTAGGTAAATTGTCCATCTAAATGTTGCTGATAAAAATAATAATAGATCATTTCATGGCATGTTTGTTTATCATTGTTTTGTTAACCTTAGAACTTAGACATTTGCCACAGTCGGCAAAGTTTTGATTCTGAAGTTTAGGAGATTCAATATTGCACTTCAAATTCATCAAGTAAAAACATATGATCATGCGATAATGTTTGAGCCTCATATAATTGAGGCTGCAGAAAACATAAGGCAACGCAAGCAATATATAGTGATGTGATGTGTATATCTGTGATGTGTCGAATTGACACATCACAGAAGGCAGATATTGTGTGGTGGGTTCACGCGGCTGAACTATCGACAATGTGGACTGGGTCTGTAATTAAATAACTCAACCATGTTCACCATATTTCCTCTTCAGGAAATGGCAAGTTCTCAAAAACGTGCAGCTGTAGTAAAATGTGTAAAACTTTTTCAGACCTTCTTTTCTCTTTGTGTTACCTTAGCGTGCAATCATTTCCAGTTTATATCAAACAAAACATGTGAATCAGTAAGTGACGGAATAAACAACTTCGGCGACTTTGTAACATTCTGTTCTTCTAATGAATACCTTTCGTTCTCATCAGCATCGGTCAAAGCGCCAATAGAACACCAGAGGCTGCTGGCTTCGTAGGCTACACATATTTTTTTAAACAATCAATTGGAAATAATACACAGAGCACAAACAGTAGAAAATATTTCCAATAAACATTTTCCCCACACGTTCTAAGATGGAGCAATAAGGTTCTTACCTTTCCAGACACACACATCAGCTGTTGTTGAATTGCATAGCTCAGTCAAGTCATTTACAGCCAACCTTGTCTCATAGGATTTCGTATTATTCGGTACGAAAATCCGAGACACTCCATTTGGTATGATATGTTACGTTTCGTATGGTATTTTTAATTTGTTGATGTCCATCAGCCATTGTGTATGATATGTTACAAATTTTAATACGTATGATTTGTTACACATTTTCGAAACGTACAATATGTTACGAATTGGAAAAATTTACAAAGTGTTACCAATTTTCAAATTGTAAAATATATTATGAATTTGCACAACTAATGATATGTTACGAATTCCAATTTGTTGTGGCTAACATTGGCTAGGTGGCTGGGTTGGTAATGCTAACGTTGGCTAGCTGGCTAACGTTAGCTAGGCTAGTGGTTAGGGTTAATGTTAGGAGTTAGGTTAAAGTGTTAGGGGAAGTGTTAGATAACATGCTAAGTAGTTGCAAAGTAGCTGAAAAGTTGCTACTTATTTCAAATGCTGAAGTTGGCTGTGATGAGATTCGAACACGCAACCTTTTGGTTGCTAGATGTCCACATTATACACCCGACCAACCACCCTCCATTCGTTTTTGCCCTAAGTAACCTTTTGTCCTATGTAACCATACTAAACACACTGGCCTCCCGAGTGGTGCAGCGGTCGGTCTAAGGCACTGCAGTGCTCGAGGCGTCACTACAAATCTGGGTTCGATCCCGGGCAGTTTTGCAGCCGCCCATGACCGGGAGACCCATGAGGCGATGCACAATTAGCCGAGCGTCGTCTGGGTTAGGGGAGAGTTTTGTCGGCCAGGATGTCCTTGTCCCATCGCTCTCTGGTGACTCCTGTGGCGGGCCGGTTGCATGCACGCTGACACTGTCGTCAGTTGTACTGTGTTTCCTCCGACACATTAGTGCGGAAGGCTTCCGGGTTAAGAGAGCAATGTGTCAAGAAGCAATGCGGCTTGGCGGGGTCATGTTTCAGAGGATGCGTGGTTCTCGACCTTCACCTCTCCCGAGTCCGTGCAAGAGTTGCAGCGATGGGACAAAACTGTAACTACCAATTGGGCACATTCTTCTCTTCTTCTCTACCCTGCAACTCTTCCCTGGGTCCTTGGTGTACAAAATATGTGTTTGCTGTCATACCTGGTAAAATCATGGTTAATAAACAACTGCAAGGGGGCCTCAACAAATTATATTTAGTATTTTATTGAATTCTGTTTTCTCTTTTTTATTTTTCCTTGTTTGAGATTTGTTTCAGTTTTTTACTCTCAATATTACAATTATTCATAGAGAAACAAAGAAAATGGATGTTCTACGTCCATGTCAAGGCTTAAATTACATCAGAAGATCATTTTGGAAAAATAAACTGACAAATGTAGATTTGAGTGTAATTCCCCTTTAATTGGGCATCTAGCAAGAGAGGAATGTGTTGATCTAGCTATGTTTCTGCTGATAGGCCTACTGCTGCAGCATATGGCAGAGTTTGCAAACAATCACCACCCAATTGATACAAATAATCATTATATTGTTCCCTCGGTTAAACCTACTTTGCGGTTAACATTTTATTGAGAATGTTTTTGGGGAAAGTCTTTCTGTCTACCCATAAGACGGTTCTCATTTGCATCGCTAACTGGCTACATATGGAGTGATAGACAAACACGCGCACCAAACAGACAGACAGGAGCATTATTGCTGCAAATTAAGTGGCTTTTTAATTGAATTCAAAATTAAAAACAAGGATGTCTTGATTGCGTAGGTCTTCACACCTAAGAGTTCATTTGTGATTAAAGCTGTAAATCATTTAGTCAATATTGCTCAAGCTCAGTCAATTTGGTTGGGAATCATTGATGGACAGCAATATTCAAACCGTGTCACTGATTTTCAAGCAGATTTAAGTCAGCACTGAGACCTTCAACACTTCTTGGAAAGCCATTCTAGTGTGCCGGCTGAAAAATAAAACTCTAACCCAGGGTTAGGTTTTCAGAAGACTGAAGCACATTTTCCTCTATATTTTTACCTGGACTTTGCTCCTTTCATATTTCTTTTGATCCTGACAAACTCCCCAGTCCATGTCGGTGACAAGCATACCCATAACAAGATGCTGCCACCATAGATATCCCATTAAATAAAGTGTTCTAATTCCTAATTCTATGGCTGCCTCCACAACGTTTAAAAATACAGAGGGTTTCACTCTAAATGGGTTTGACCCATACCTGACATTTATTTACAATGTTGTCTTTTAGTATTGGACGATTTGCAATATATATATATATATATTAAACACAGGCTTCCTTCTTTTCACTTTGTCATACAGGCCATTAATGTTGAGTGAATGCAATGTTGATGATCCATGCAGTTTTCTCAGCTCCGCCAATAAATTATGTCAGCTTTAAAATCATCTTAAACCTCATAGTGATATCCCTAAGCAGTTTCCATTCTCCCCCACAGTTAGGATGGCCAGATATTTGCAGTGTCTGGGTGATATGATACACCATCCATAGATTCATTTCCATACTTGACCATACTGAAAGGGACATTCAGTGTCTTGGAATTATTTCTTAATTCCCTGATCTATCTCTGCCTAAAAATGTATCCCAGACATTCTCATGAATATCATTGGTGGCTCTGAGGTTAAATCATTTTGAGAAATTCACTATACAACTGAGGGACCTTACACAGACAGGGGGAGTTTTTCTGGAATCATGAGAAGCATAAATATTTTATTTTTTTACTAATTTCAGAACATTAAAAAAAAACACTGAAAATGTGGAGTAGGTTGGGAGGAAATCCCAATGTATACCCTTTTTAGATTGAAATTTAAGGCCGCAAAATGTGAAATCTGTGCAAGAGTGTGTAGACTTTAACTAGGCACTGAGTGTACAAAATATTGAGTTACACCCTGAATAACTCACCACAGGTTAATGAGAAGGGTGTGCTTGAAAGGATGCACATAACTCTGCAATGTTGGGTCTGTTGGAGTCTCAGTCTTAAATCATGTTCCACACATAGTCTGTGCCTGTATTTAGTTTTCATGCTAGTGAGGGCCGAGAATCCACTCTCACATAGGTACTTGGTTGCAAAGGGCATCAGTGTCTTAACAGCACGATTTGCCAAGGCAGGATACTCTGAGCGCAGCCCTCTCCAGAAATCAGGCAGTGGCTTCTGAGTAAATTCTATTTTCACAGAACCGCTTGTTGTAATTTTGATGAGGCTCTCTTGTTCAGATATCGGTAAGTGTACTGGAGACAGGGCATGAAAGGGATAACAAATCCAGTTGTTTGTGTTGCCCGTTTCGGGAAAGTACCTGCGTAATTGCGCACCCAGCTCACTCAGGTGCTTCGCTATATCACATTTGACATTGTCCGTAAGCTTGAGTTCATTTGCACACAAAAAATCACACAATGATGGAAGGACCTGTGTGTTGTCCTTGTTAATGCAGTTGCGGAGAGTCCCTGTAATCCTAGATTCAGATCATTCAGGTGAGAAAAATCATTACCCAGATAGGCCAGTCGTGTGAGAAACTCGTCATCATGCCAGCGGTCAGCCAAGTGAAAATTATGGTCAGTAATGAAAACTTTAAGTTCGTCTCTCCATTCAAAATAACTTGGCAATACTTTGCCCCTTGATAACCAGCCCACTTCTGTATGTTGTAAAAGCATTACATGGTCGCTGCCCATATCATTGCATAACGCAGAAAATACATGAGAGTTCAGGGGCCTTGCTTTAACAAAGTTAACCATTTTCACTGTAGTGTCCAAAACATCATTCAAGCTGTCAGGCATTCCATTGGCAGCAAGAGCCTCTCGGTGGATGCTGCAGTGTACCCAAGTGGCGTCGGGCGCAACTGCTTGCACGAGCGTTACCATTCCACTATCTCTCCCTGTCATGGCTTTTGCGTCACCAGTACAGATACCAACACATCTTGACCACCAAAGTCCATTTGATGTCACAAAGCTGTCCAGTACTTTAAAAATATCCTCTCCTGTTGTCCTGGTTTCCAGAAGAGGATGTCTTCCTTAATGTGTCGTGAATTTGTATTCATTTTTATTTAACCTTCATTTAACTAGGCAAGTCAGTTAAGAACAAATTCTTATTTACAATGACGGCCTACACCTGCCAAACCTGGACGACGCTGGGCCAATTGTGCACCGCCCTATGAGACTCCCAATCATGGCTGGTTGTGATATAGCCTGGATTCAAACCAGGGTGTCTGTAGTGATGCCTCTAGCACTGAGATGCAGTGCCTTAGACCGCTGCACCACCCGGGAGCCCGTGTAACAGTGTTGTTTGATGAATAAATTGTCTGTATAGTTTTTGGCCTTTTCCCCCAGTATTGTCCCAGCCATATCCGCGGCAGCAGGAAGAATTAAGTCCTCCAATAGCATGGGGCTTGCCTGTCCTAGCCACTCGGTAGCTCACCATATAAGACGCTTCTAACCCCTTCTTATTAATGGTATCTGTTGCTTTTATACATCTTAATTCTCACCTCAAAAAACTCCTGTGGCTTATTTTTTGTTTCTAAATGTCTGCGCAAGAGTGAAGGTTTCATCGAGTTGTGAGATAGTACTTTTGCACATATAACAACACTTTAGCCGAGGAAAGGCACTACTCCCAAAATAAGTGAACCCCAAATCAATGTAGTTCTCATCATACTTGTGCCTCTTCGATGGTCCAACGTCCCTGTCATTTGTTCGGTGCTTTCCCGGGTAAGGGGGCAGTAGGTCTTCAGCTGCATCAGATTCACAACTGTGAGTGTCCATGCTAGCTGGGCTAGCAACAAATGTAGCACTCCTGATGCTAGCATTGGATGTACTCGTGGAAGCAGAACAACTTGTGTCGTGGTGCAGGTGTAGTACTGCTGGTAGGTAGTAGCAGTACTAACAGTAGAGCTGGAATGTGTCTCTATGTGTCTTACTTTTTATCCATTTATCCATTTTCGAGCAAACGGAATGAGCAGCAGCTACGTTTGCCTATTTACGGACCGTTAGTGTAATTCCCGCGAGAGAGTAACGGTTGATGGGATTGGATGTTAATTATTTGACTAGGCTACCTGAATTTGACATTGTGTTGTTATTTCGCTGAACACTAGATGGTTTCATTATATTTTTGGCAGTGAAACGAGGCTACTCAGGCGAGAAAAAAACATCACCCAAATGTATAGCCAGTTGAAAAATCTAAATGGACTGTTTGAAAATGTGAATCATATTTTTATTTGGCGTACCCCCGACGGCATTGTGCCTACCCCCAGTTTGGGAATAGTCGGTCTATGTCACGGAAAGAGCAGGTGTTCTTAATGTTTTGTACCAAGTCTTCACTAGGCAAGTCTTATAGACACACACAACAGGACAAGGCAGTACAACAGAAAGTGAATGCAACAAACTCAACATATCATCAGGTTAGAGAACAGTTTTAATGACGACAAGCAAAACTGAATCTACAGCAAGACCCAGCTCCATAATCCAGTTCAATCAGGTTCAGAGTTACATAGATTATTCGCCATGACATGTATGCAGTAATTCAATTCATAAAGCACATTTGAAAATCTGTCCTAACGTATAGCTGAAAAATCCACCAGGTTAAATTGGGATTAAAAATAAACGTATGATGTTAGGAAAGTCAGTTTGTGGATGAGTCCAAGATGGCATCCTATTCCTTATATAGTGCACTACTATTGATCAAAATCATGGGCCCTGGTCAAAAGTAGTGAACTACAGTGGCGACCCGTCATTCAGGGTAGGTGGGACAGATGTATTTTGGGGGGGGGCGTTGGAGTTGCCTGTTTTGCATGTTATTTTGGCATTAATACATGTCACATATCAGTTTGCAAACAATGCAAAAAATATATATATCATTGAGTTAATAAAGCCGCATACAAACAGGCAGCTCCAAAATGCAGGTGTTTCAGCCTAGCTCAGTGCTTTCTGTGGTGGTGGGGCAGGCCAGCAGAAAATAGGAGCATTGCACCGTGATTGGCTCAGTGTTCTGTCACTCATGGGGACACTACGTTACTAGCCTTTAGCAAGGGTAGACATCTAGAATGTGAGCCCTTTGTGTGCTGCCATAGAGTTACATTAGAAGTGCCCTTCCAAGAAGGCTCAACGGCAATGACCACAGATAGAATGACGTCAAATCACGTTATATGTACAGTAGCTTTGATTGGACTGATCATGTCAACATCTTACTTTCAAAATCTTAGCTAGCAGTCATCATCATAAATCAACTGGCAAATCCTTTTTAATCCTTGTCATATGAAGAGAAATAATGAAGATAAATTCAAGATAAAATGTATCGGTACTTAGACATAAACATTACACAACAACTTGGAAATCGCAAATTCAACAATGAGTTGTTTGGAAGGAATCGGTGACAGAGGCTAACCGCAACCATTGCAACTGGGAAGTCAGACTGGGAAGATACGTTTTGAAGTCATCCAACTCGGAATTGTAAATCTTTTTCTTTGATGACAAAATTTGCCAACATACGACCGCCGCACAGAACAAGGTGAGTCCAAAAATGTCTTAAATGCTGCTGCATAAATGCTGTAATATGCCAGGGAGATATGGTCAGTCATATCAGCTATGTTTTTTTAAAAAGGCAGTAAATGAGGCTGAATGAATTGTTTCGCTGCCAGACAAGGCTCCGCTGATAGCCAGGTGTAGCGGTGGTAAGGATTCACTCCATGGTGCTGAAAACAAAGCTCTGCTGTTGGGACAGCTTTATGTAGGCCCTAACAGTTTGTGGGCACCGCTTGTCGCCGTTATAGTGCAATTAATGTATTGTTTAGTGTTGTGTAGTGTAGTGGCTTTGCTGGCATGCATCTAAAAAAAATTGTGGGGGAGTTTTCCCCACCAAGATTTACATGCTAAAATCACCACTTGTGAATTATATATGGAAAAGTGTGATCTGTTCCAAAGTATCGCACTATAGGGAATAGGGTGCCAATACAGATGCAGTATGGGTGTATTGTTTGGATGAGGAGGTTGGTCGTGGGACCCTCTGAAGTGGGCAGGAAGTGTATGCAGCTCACAGCGGTTCACAGGCCAGCTATGCATTTTCACTTGAAACCAAAATGCCGTCATGAAATTTAACCAAGAGATCCAGTAGGAGAGTCACATCTCCTTTCGACTAGAGTACTCAACACAGTACATCCAAAACAAATATGAAATTACTATCATAAAGCACATACTGATTATTACAGGTAGGAAGGCAGGCATAAATGGTCCCCATCTTTGATGACAATGAAAACAACTGTAGTAAGTAAATATCTTTAAAGTCTCTTCACGTAGAGGTTTCTCATGACTCACAATGGACACTTTGCGTAGCACTGCTTAGTGAGTCAGTGATTTGGCTTTGCTGAGGAACATGTAATAATAATAGGTGGGTGCTTATATTTGTCCTATTTCACACACGTGCATGTGTGTATTAATACGCATGTGTGAATTGAAAATGTGTTTTTCTGCATATCCCAACTCCCCTGGAAAGTGGAGTCACAGACAGGGTCTATTTTGTGAAGTTTTTAAGGATAATTTAGTACTGAAGGCTTGGTTCCAAAGTTAACTGTTTCAGTAAAACAGCAATGGAATTATAAGGCATGGGACAGGAAAGAATATACATAATACTGGATTCAAGTGAATATAGAGGTAGGATTTTGGGCACTGGTCATTCTACTGCCAGGTATTGCAGCGTATTATTACGCAAAATCAAACCGCAACATTATCAGTCAAATTTAGCTATTGCTTAATGGTCCATATTCCACAAATTGGCAAATCCACAGATGACGGGTTGACAGAATGGGTTGATAAGAGTAACTGCTTACGATTCACATATTCGGTAGGGTAATATATTTGATTATATCTCAAATCATATCACAGAACATTGGGATAGGACGATTGATTAGAAAAAAGTGCAAAAGCTAGTTGTAAGCTAATGCTTTAAAGATCAATGTATCTACTTACATCTTGTAAGTACTTTATACAATTTCAATTGAACAAGTAAGGGACCAAAAATATATTTTGGGGGGGGGGGTCTCAGATCACAAAAAAAGTAAACAAAAGCAAAAACACACGAAGGATCAGGGATCAGTAGCGTTTGGCTTAATCACACATTCAATATACAGTTAGGGTTTTTATAAACAATAAGTACCCAGGTTTGCTTTTCAGTGGCAAATAAAACACCAACCTCATCTCCTCCAGCCTGCATTCATAATATTAAAAATCTAATTTCTAAAACATCAGCAGACAAGGAGGAGGATAATTAGTAGAACCTCTTAAAACAGTTAAATTATTCAAATGTATTTTCCCCTTTTCGTACGGTCAGTAGCTTTTCCAAAACCGTAGAGTAGCAGTGTCTTGTGGTGAGAGTTAGGGTTTCTGTCTCAAAGGTCATCTGTTATCCTCAGTAGTTCCAGGAAGGCACCGACGGCCCCGAAATAACCCTGAAAAAAACAGAGGGCTTCATTATCTGTTTAGGTATTTGACCAGGTCATCATCAGCAACCTTGATATTCCTGCTCAGCACCCAATTGTAATCTATCCAAATATATGCAGATGATCTGTTGTTTACCATTTTTATTGTACAATTAGACTAAAACAACAAGTGCGCTGAACATCCCTCACATAACACAGAACGTGGGCGGCAGGTAGCCTAGTGGTTAGAGCGTTGGGCCAGTAACTGAAAGGTTGCTGGATCGAATCCCTGCGCTGACATGGTAAACATCTGTCGTTCTGCCCCTGAACAAGGCAGTTAACCCACTGTTCCCTGGTAGGCCGTCATTGTAAATAATAATTTGTTCTTAACTGACTTGCCTAGTTAAATAAAAATAACACATATATATTGCAAACTACTTACCTCATGCTCTAAGAAGAGAGCTTTTAATTGTCCTTTGGACCAAAAGTCCATGGCGTACGCAAGCAGCTTCGTTGACACAGTATTGATTCTCAGGAAATTCCCAACAAACACCACTCTTTCAATTTTCTGAAAGACAACATTGAACCATTGGTAAGCCAGACATTTTTAGAGCTTGCAAGAATGACTGTTTCATAAAGCAGGACAGAATTAGATATTTCCAAAGTAAGACGTAAAAAAAAGAATTAAAAAAAAGATTTGTTTAAAGACCTTAGGCCAGCTCTCTCAGACTAATAGCCATAGATAAGGGACGTCAAATTCATTCCATGGAGGGTTTAGTGTCTGCTGGTTTTAGTTTTTCCCTTTCAAATAAGACCTAGGCAACCAGGCTTAACATTCACATTTTTAAGTGTAACCTTTATTTAACTAGGCAAGTCAGTTAAAAACAAATTCTTATTTACAATGACGGCCTACCCCGGCCAAACCCAGTCGACGCTGGGCCAATTGTGCGCCGCCCTATGGGACTCCCAATCACGGCCGGATGTGATACAGCCTGGATTCAAACCAGGGACTGTAGTGGCGCCTCTTGTACTGAGATACAGTGCCTTAGACCACTGCGCCACTCGGGAGCCCAAGGTGAGGGGAGTTCCTTACCAATCAGTGACCTTAATTCATCAATCAAGTACAAGGGAAGAGCGAAAACCCGCAGACACTCGGCCCTCCATGGAATGAGTTTGACACGTGGCATAGATGGATGTCTTGCTGCCATCTAGGGGAGAGAACCTGACATTACAGCAGTGGGAGGAGCTGTCTCATGCTTCAGTGACTCAGCAGCAAGGGAGAAAAAGATTGAGCAATAGCCAAGAATGAACAGCTCAACTCCCGTGAAGGACATAGTTGCGGGGGGGGGAACAGATTAAGTCTGCTCATTCTAAGTAAAACTCGGGGGCAGTAAAAAAGCGGTGCACTTTGCAGGCTCGTTTTAAGACTTCCCCCAATTCATACACTGTACTCTATATGCATAGGTAGCTAGAAAGCTGAATCAAATGTACATTTGTGTACCTCGTGCTCAAAACATTACAACGGGGTTACTCAAGGGGCAGATCATTTTCCCGCTTGATATTTGTGTCAGTAAGCTTCCTGTTGTTGTTCTATGTGCTTTGATAGCCCTGTACAATGCTGCTTGATCTCCATGCCACAAGGCAACACTGTAAAGAAGCTGAAAGCACACAGAGTCCATTCCCATCATCCATCACACTGGCTGCTGAAACCACTTCGCTCCTTTGTTTTTTGGTGACAGACAATCACTTTGAGAAGGTTCACACTTATGTTACAGTCACACCGCAGTGTGGTATATTCTCACTGTTTCAATCAGTGTTCATTTTGGCAGCTATTTTAAACGTAGTTTTAGTCTTAAAATACATTTGAGTCTTCGTCACGTTTTAGTCATTTCATCCTTCGTCAGTTTTAGTTATCATCAGTCGACTAAAACTCGACTATTAAATCATGAATATTTAGGCTACCTCTAACTTTCATCATGTGCACATTCAGATAGGCTTTTCCAACTAGGCCTACTATCCCCATGTATACCTTAGCTGGCTACATTGATATTGTGGCAGATTGTAAACAATAACAGCCATAATTAACCATGTAGGCTATAAAGCCTTGGCTACAGGTTAAACAATTTAGAGCTCGGATTTTCTCCCCATCATAATCGTCAGGGGGGGGTAAATAACAGTGGTTTCCTTGAAAAGAGGAGAATATGAAAATGCTAGAAGTATTACTGTACCTCTAATATCCAACAAATAGCATTTGTTTTTCCCCATAGGGAACAAGCTACCGCAACTCGCATTTGCAGTCCGCGGCGTGAGAGCAGCAACGCAGATGAATGAATAACAGCGCGCATGGGAAAATAGAGCTTCTGATGTGATCAAAGCAAAAATAGCCTACATGAAAGTACAAGAGTAGACATGATTGTTTCTAGTTGAGGTTAGCTACAAGTCAAGTGTCCTGGCTTCTCATCAGTTCAAAAGACTGACGAGTGATTGACGTGACCACCTGGGAGCTGTGTGGGACAGCCGGGCAGATCAGCTCAGACCGTGCAACTGAAAGATTATCATTCTGCCAATGAGAGGATTGCATGAAATAATCTGCATGCATGTATGCTTCATGTCAAATTAAATGTTCATTCGTTTCATGTGGAATTCTCATCTTGTCACATTTTTCCGTAGACTAAAATGAAAAGTAATTAGTAATAGTTATGAGGGGTTTTTCAGGGCATCTCGTTTCGTTATATCGTCACAGTTTTAGTCAGGAAAAATAGGCTGTCGACAAGTATTTTTTTATCAGAGTTATTGTTGACGAAATGAACACGGGTTAGAATTCCTCATTGAAGTAAGACTTCCACTGAAACAGAAGTAAATACATCTACTTTGTACCTCATTCACCGCACACATACGAGCAATAGAACCAATGTTGTTGGTGATGGTGACGAGAGTGGCTCGGGCTAGGTCCTCCTTACTGATGCTGACACGCTTCTCCTTGCTCATCATATGACCAAAACTGCAATGAATTATTCACTGGGTTAGTTTCCATAATACTCCCGTTTTCAAAGCATACTGTTACTGGAAGTCTTGAGGTTACAACACGTATCATGTATCAGCTAACTTAGACCTCACCTAGATGCAACTGCAGACCCCTGGAGACCGAAGCGTTCATAGTCTCCTCCGTAGATGTCCTTCACCAGTTTGTCCACGTTGCTGCTGTCCCCCTTCGCTGCCATTTCCAGGGCCTCCTCGAAAGTCTCGCAGCCAGTCAGCAAGCAGCACAGGCCTAGGAAAGTACCACCTCCCAAACTGTGGGGGACAGGCAATTATGTGACCTACTACTCTATGGGTTGTACCACTGTTTAGCTTGCAGGAAACAACCCACTGGGCACAGGCAATTTCAATGTCTAGTTTTGGTTTACATTTGATTGAGTTGTCAACTAATGTGAATTCAATAAAAAATATCACCATGTCATTGGATTTAGGTTATAAATTTGGTGGGAAAAAAATACAAAATTCCCTTACGTTGATTGCTTTTTCTTTTATCACATTACATTTTTTGTTTGTTGAAATTACATGGAAACACCAGTTTTTGCCCAGTGGGAAAGTTGTATTTGACTAAGAAGTTATTAACTAGTTACCGCGGTAACTATTATCTAGACTCAAAACAAGAATACATTGAATTCAGATGAACGCGAGCAATGACAGAACTGTGTTACCAATGACAGATCAAATAAATACAGCTATCATGACGTGGAGTGACACAGGATTACCTCTGTTTGCATACACTAAAACAGCAACAGATTACATTTATTTACCTGGTTCCTGTGACACGTTTGTAGTTGTCCTTCGAATAGACTGCCAGGACGCTGACCCCTGAGCCAATGTTTACCAACAACATGGGGAAGGGGTTGTCAAGGCAACACGCTCTCTTGACACAGTTCTCACTCTCTGGATCAGAGGGGTTCTCGAAAAAGTAGCACTTTGGATGGCCATTGAACCCCACTGAGTCCACATAGAGAAGACCATGGATGAGACAGTCCAGTTCATCTAGCTTCTGTAGCTCTAGGTTGGCGATCTGGGAGATGGAAAGCAGAAGATCTATAAGACTATAGGACAGAAAGAGAAACTGGAGTGGTTTTGATATGCAATGGTAACACCTCCAAGAGCATGAACTGTCTATAACACACCTCAACCAGGCAAGCCTGAACCATCGACACCTACTCCCATCTAATCACATGAGAAACCATGTTGCCTGTAATGATCATGCCACAATATGTTTAACTGACTAATGACATGTAATAACATGCAACAGAACATGAATTCACATCGCCTGTCACTTTCAGTCATTCTCCCTGGCTGACGACACCCAATCGTTCTAGCAACCACCACGCACCGTCCTAAAGTCGTCCTCAAACTTGTACGCCCCTCCGCCGGTGGCACAGAGTGTGGTGTGCAGGCTGGAGAAGTTCTTGTCTCTGCCCATCTGGATGAAGCCCAGCATGTCTTGGGTGGGGAAGCGGATGAAGTGCAGGTTGCCCTTCCGGCCGCACATAGTCAGGTTTTTCAGCTCTAGGTGGACATCGCGGATGCCTGTGTCGCCGTAGGCCACATTGGAGGTCAGGTAGTGGCGGATGCTCTTCAGGCTCTCCACCTCCTCTTGCTCCTCCTCTGCCGTGATGTCCTTAGGCTCAAAGTAAACCAGCTTCACCAGGGTGCCGCCGATGTCCATCCCAAACCAGGGGAAGGCTGGAACAGAAAACAAAAGGTGTTTTGAGAGATTAGTTCGTAGATTCAGGAAAAGCTTGGTCACCGTTGCATGTAGAAAAGCACTGTTAACCTCTTTTGGAGTTGTGCAAAATCCACTATGGGGAAATGCATACTCTCAAAACAGAGGGCTCTAGTATTCTGTCTATGTCACAACTAAGCTATTGCTCCATATAAGTCCAGCAATGAGCTGTGCTAACTGAAACCTACTCAAACCTGTTGCATTTCCTAACTTGATTTCACTGAAGACGAAAGCATTATGGCATATTATGCACACATCACGTCTTCATATTAGTAGATCATTGTGACATGTTTCTCTCTTTTTTTGGAGAGAGGAAGGAAGGGAGAGGAAGAGGGTCGTCTTAAATTCACAGCAGTGAATTTGTTTGTTCTGCAACAAAAGATGAGGGCTTTGTTGCCATGGAAACCCCAGCATGGAGAGAAGATTGCCTGGATATCCTGCCTAACTCTCAATTAACTCTTGAGTGTACAGTACAATGAATATGTAGTCAATACATCGGCAGGCAAACTGGTTCAATAGCACTTCATTTGACAGAGGGGTGTATAGCCCCTTATTGCTCATTCCACAAACCAGCCTGGTTACATTCAACTATGTGTGAAGCTACAGAAAAGCAGTAACCCAAAGACATGCTTGAGGTGCTTAAAATAGTCAAATTTGAGATGTAATTGTTGATTTGGTTCTGGCTTGCAATGATACCCAGAATACAACACCATTACACCTCTGATATATGGTCGATCCAATATATCAGAGGTGTACTGGTGATGTAATCTGGGTTGGACAATCAATTTCTAGTAGAGGAACTTGACATAACATGTGTGAGTGTCTACTCTGGAATCTTCACTGACTTAATCACCTGCTTTTTATATCTTCAGTCAGTTGTGCTACAGACAGATCCTGCATTGCAATGGTTTCACTGTAAATTTACAGAGGACTGAATGCTTGAATTTCTGCCACTCATTCTCAAGTAATGGCTGAGCTATATTGCTTTTACTATAATTTCACAGTGGTCACATGCATGTGCAACAAAGGACCAAAGCTCAAGTCAATGGAAATGATTTAACGGCATACATTTTCATAGTTGAGTCTGATTGGCAAAGCCTAGCTCTATTTGGGCTCCCGAATGGCGCAGCGGTCTAAGGCACTGCATCTCAGTGCTTGAGGCGTCACTGCAGACACCCTGGTTCGATTCCAGGCTGTATCACAACCGGCCGTGATTGGGAGTCCCATAGGGCAGAGCACAATTGGCCCAGCGTTGTCCGGGTTTGGATGGGTGTAGGCCGTCATTGTAAATAAGAATTTGTTTTTAACTGACTTGCCTAGTTAAATAAAGGTTCAATAAAAAATTGTCATAAAAATTGGGATTCAGTTTGTTGCATTCAAGTGGGAACTACCAATAAGAGACATCAGCAAAGCATATGATGCTTACTCAATTGATCATACAGGAAGGTAAACATGTTGTATTTGTCTTCATGCCAAGTGCATTTTAGCAACTTGCAGCAATTGTCCACAATCCCTTCTATTCAATTATATAATAGAAGTGGTATTTTTGGATTCCAGACCTCTTTCCACTGTTCCCAGAGGATAGCAGACAAGTCAGCAGTGTTGTAGCAACCTCTTGGACAAATGGCTGGGTTGCATGCATTGAAGACAGATAAAGACCGCTTCTTACTACACCGGCCAAATAGTTCCTGGCGCCAAAGTGTAAAATTTGTAAAATTGCTGTTTGTTTGCTTAGATTTGATTCTGCCGAGGTAGCAGGAGATGTAAATAAACAAATAAACGAAAGTAAGCAAATATGTATATTTCATCCATTTAAAATAGAGTAAAAACTCCTACCTATTTTTTTTAACAACAAACTTCATTGTGATCCTCAGGTCAAGTTGCTTATGGTCAAATACACTTCATACCAAGACTGATAAGTACTATTACTCAGTCCTTATGAACTGTGGCATGATGTCATCACAGCAATAAGGCAGACTATATTCCCCTGACATAGTGACACATTTGTTTTACATTGTTATATTGGAGACAAAGAAAGATCTGTGCTATTCATGGAGCTGGCTGCTCTGTCAGTTTCTTCAGCCAACTTCCTTAGGCAAGTACTGACGGCTGATTGGTCGAAATTATTTGGCTCTCATATCAGCAGAGATTTCAGCACACCTCCTGACTTTGGAACGACCAATGAAAAATGGCTCGACGGACAACATCAAAGATCTCACAATAACAAAGGGGAGGAGAGAAAGAGAGGCTACAGCTCTATTACCAGAAGGGTTACATTCGTGTAAAATACAAATTATTATTGCATAGTATGATTAAAACATGTATAAATAATACAGAATATGGCGCTTGATTCTTATTGCTTGCTAAATTGTGCATTTCTCATAGACATAAATAGCTTATGGAATGTACTTTGAGAATACAGGAAAACAAATAATTTCTCCACATAGGCGTACAGGCCCATTATTCATTACAGAAGCAGTATCAATAGGAGAATTGGGCGGATAGGCTTCCTTATTTACATTCTTGAAAAAGCCTCGCAACGCGATAAAGCGATATTCTATCCTGCCGCATAATGTCTTAACTGGTTCATTGTGTCATCCAAATAGACTAGATATGGCACCATAGAAAATCTAGGCGACTGTCACTTTGGACACCCAGAGCTATGTGCAATCAATACTTAGGTCGAACCCCCCCTCCCCCCAGTCCCTTTCATTCCTGAGAGGATGCTTTGAAATTATGTAGGGCATAATTTGACCGAATGTGTCGTTTCAATGTCGTATAATTTTCATAATGCACATAAGTAGCCGATTTTAGACAGCCGACATGATTGACAGCATCGATGCTGAAACAGTGTGGAAACAATTCATATTGTGTCCTACTTACGCGGTCGGTTCTTTTTGCCAGAATCCATTCTTCTCCTGAGTCTGCACCGCTTTGGAGGCGACCCATTATTATGGGCATCCTCCTGAAGATGGTGGACATTTTCAATTCCATTATGGCTACAACCACCACCACTACTACTACTACTACTACTACTACTACTACTACACCCGCCACTACCACTGCTACTGGTTCCGTTTGAACCTAAAACATTGCAGCTCCCGTTGTCAGTTTGTGTAGGCTTGAATCCATTTGTCAAACCATTCTCTTGGCAAGCGCCTGTTCTTTTCTGATCCGATGCTTTGCCATTATCCATTTTTTTTTGCGCAGGGAAAGCACTAGCGGGCAGTCTCAGAAAGGCGAAATCAGTCCGCTTTCCTCGGCGATGTTTCTTCAAAAGAATGTCAGGCTATTTGGTAAAGATCTATCACGACGATAAAAAATAATGATGTTTGGTCGATGTGGATAATGGGACAACAACTGCTAGGACGTTTGACTGAGGTCACTGTCTTTATACAATCTATGGGTCACTGTCGGTCATCTTGCTTCATCATGCTCCTCTTGCGGCAGCTTCAGAATTAAAACAGCCAGTAGCCTACGTCATTGTATATAGGCTGTTTCTTACAACCCCCAATTTCCCCTGGGGGTATTATTATTACATTGCTTTATCATGCTCCTCTTGCGGCAGCTTCCGAGTTAAGACAGCCGGCAGCCTATGTCATTGTACAGGCTGTTTCATCAGCCTGGTCTCGGAGCATTTTGTATTATTCTGTACGTAAATCCGAGACACTACTTTTCGTATGATATGTTACATTTGGTATAGTTACATCATTTTACGGTGGATCGGTGGCCATATAACACCAACGTCTAGCAACCCAAAGGTTGAGAGTTCAAATCTCATCATGGGCAACGTTAGCATTTTAGCTAATTAACAACTTTTCAACTATTACTACTTTTTAGCTACTCTGCAAACTACTTTGCATGTCAACTAAACCTTCCCCGAACCCTAACCTTAACCCTTTTAGCTAACCCTTCACCTAACCCTAACCCTTTTAGCTAACCTTACCCTTTAACCAACTCCTAAACTTAACCTTAACCCGGACCCCTAGCCTAGCTAACGTTAGCCACCTAGCTAGTTTTTGTAACATGTCATATGTTTTGCAAATTTTTTAAATATCATACGTTTTGCAAATTCGTAATCGATTGTAGGTTTCACAAATTTGTAAGATAATGTACGTTTTGCAAATTCATAACATATAAAACGAATTGTAATTTGTAACATATCATTGATGGACATCCACAAATTAGTACATAAAATGCGAAATCTCAGATTTATCTCAGATTTATGTACAGAATAATACAAAATCCTCTGAGACCAGGTTGGTTTATTACATTTCTAAATGACTCTTATTGCTGTCTCCCTTGCCCAAATCAGTTACTGTTATATTGTTACACGTAGTCTCTGACATTGCTCATTCTGATCTTTCTTAATTTCCACTTTTTTGGGGGGGGGGGGATTATGTGTGTATTGTTTTTTTAAATTATTATTGCTAGGTATTAGGCCTACTGCCCTGTTGGAGCTAGAAACGCAAGCATTTCGCTGCACCTGCGATAACATCTGCAAATCTGTGTACACAACCAATAAAATTTGATTTGATGAACTGACTAAGCTAAATTAACAGTGTATTACTGTGTAATTATTCTTGTAGTGTAGCCTATCAGGAATTGGGCTAATTATGTTACATTGTTACACTCTAGGTCTACTTAAGAACAATGTAAAAAGCCTAATTACAATTATAGGCTGTGTTGTATCCTACCTACAAGTAGGCCTAATAAGAACCCAGTACTGATAGAACAAAAGGTGTGTCCAGTATATTTTTCAAAAACTTAAATAGAAAAAATAGCTATCCTACATTTGATTATGACTACATTTATAGATTTAGCCTACCCAAATTGCCCCTTGTCATTAAAATAGATTAATCCTAAATAGGCTATAATATGCCCTATATAAATTTATGTGTAAAAAAAAAAGATATTGGATGGCCAGGATGGCGCCAAAGGATGTGTTTCAAAGTGTATCAATCGCCCCCCCCCCCCCCCCCCCCCCGCTTCTGTACTCTCTCTCTCTCACACCCACACACACACACTTGGTAAATGTGTTGCTCCGTAAAAAAAATACAAAAATAAAGCATGAAATTCTGTGATAGGCCTATGAATACACTTTATTTTGATTGAATAATGTCCAACCAGGCTTGGCTACATCTACGCGGGTTCTTCTGACGTCATCCCGGTATATTCCCTTTCGCCAATAAAACATTTT
Source organism: Salvelinus namaycush (assembly GCF_016432855.1). Taxonomy (NCBI): domain Eukaryota; kingdom Metazoa; phylum Chordata; class Actinopteri; order Salmoniformes; family Salmonidae; genus Salvelinus; species Salvelinus namaycush. The sequence continues at coordinate 27,967,118 of NC_052341.1, forward strand.
CTCAGTGAGTTCTTTGCTGCGGTAGCCACTCGGGTGATGATGACCAATGAATCGCATTACATTTGACAATGTATTACAAACCAAGCTTGTTAACCGGAGTCTGTTTATCCTATTAATCTACTCTATCCCATTAACCTGCTGATTTGGCACCGGTGGATGGATAACTGGCCTACCGGGACTGGTCATTTGGAAGTTGTGGAAAAGACAAAGGTATCAATTTAGTTGGGAGGAAATTATCATTGTGATTTGATGGATACTCAATGCATTATTAATAACGGATTAATAGGCATTATAAGAATGGTTCCAATGAAATAGTATTAATCTTATGAGATCATATTTGACCAAAGACCTGATGAAGGAATTTGCCAGGACCAGCATGACTACAGCGGGGATGGATCTGCGTTTGCTGAGAGCGCCCCAAACAACCATCGCAATTTTGCCAACTCTGAGCTTCACGGAAAATGACACCAGCTGCGGGGAGCAGATTCTTAGCCACGGGAATGTGGAGAAGGTGCTTATTGGAGGAGTTCTCACTGTGCTCACTTTGTTCACTATTTGCGGGAACTTACTTGTGGTGATATCTGTGTGCTTTGTGAAGAAGCTGAAACAGCCCTCCAATTATCTAATTGTCTCTCTGGCCGTGGCAGACCTGTCCATAGCGGTGGCGGTGATGCCCTTTGTCAGCATCACGGACCTCATCGGTGGGCAGTGGATCTTCGGACAGGTGTTCTGCAACGTTTTCATTGCCATGGACGTGATGTGTTGCACTGCTTCGATCATGACCCTGTGTGTAATAAGCATAGACAGGTGAGTCAAGATGCCGTCCCTAATGATAAACCAACAAATCTTTCATTATTGCAAATGTTTTTGTTTTTTTCCCAAAACCATTATCTATGCAGGTTAGTCTAATTTATAAAAAAATATATATGTCAACAGCAATTAACACCAAAGTACTTGCGTACATTTTTTTATTCTACCATTGATGAATAATTAAGAATGGATTATCATATGTATACCCAACCCTATACCAGGGATGGCCAACCCTCCTCCTCGAGAGTCACTGGGGTGTGCAGGGTTTTACTCTAAGCCTGCTTTAACACACCTGCTTCTAATGAGCTGCTCATCAGGATCTTGATTAGCAGAATCAGGTGTGTTAAAGCAGGGCTGTAGCAAAAGCCTGCACAGCAGCTCTCCAGGAAGACAGTTGGACACCTCTTGATCTATACTATCCTGTGTGTGCTATATTTCAATCACATTACTTTCATCAGAGACTTCACAATATTTTTAACTAATCTCTTTGCTGTCACAGGTACCTAGGCATAACGAAACCCTTGACCTACCCTGTGCGACAGAGTGGGAGATGCATGGCCAAAATAGTTCTGTCTGTGTGGCTGCTGTCTGCTTCCATCACCCTGCCCCCGTTGTTCGGCTGGGCCCAGAACGTCAACGATGACAAGGTGTGTCTGATCACCCAAGACGTGGGCTACACCATCTACTCCACCGCCGTTGCATTCTACATCCCCATGTCGGTGATGTTGATGATGTACTACCGCATCTACCGAGCAGCCAAGGTGAGCGCCGCCAAGCACACCATCCAAGGCTTCCCCAAGGCGGAGGACGAGCGCAACAGTGTTGACTGCGTGGCAGCGGCCCTGAAACTCCAGAAGGAGGTGGAGGAGTGTGCCAGTTTCTCTCGTCTGCTGAAGAACGACAGGAAAAACATCTCCATCTTCAAGCGGGAGCAGAAGGCGGCCGCCACGTTGGGGATCGTTGTGGGGGCCTTCTCTGTCTGCTGGCTGCCCTTCTTCCTGATGTCCACGGCCAGGCCCTTCATCTGTGGGGTAGAGTGTAGCTGCGTTCCCCTCTGGGTGGAACGGTTTCTCCTCTGGCTGGGCTACGCCAACTCCCTCATCAACCCATTCATCTATGCCTTCTTCAACAGGGACCTGAGGACCACCTACCGTAACATCTTGCTCTGCAGGTACAGGAACATTAACCGCAAACTCTCCGCCGCCAGCATGCACAAGGCCATCAAACTGGCTGAGAGACCAGATCTGGAGATCTAGAACAGTGTTTCTTAAACTTCTCTAACACTTTGCTACACAAGGACCGGCAAACTATGGTTTAGATCAGGGTGCCAAACATACGACTGCGGTCTGTGGGTGGTTTGAGTAAAAAAACAACCTCAATGTAGTGATAATGGACCTACATTTTTACAGTCTCTTCACTCTGTCCATCTTGTTAACAATCCTCAAAACGAAAGCCTAACAGTCAGGGAGCAACAGTCAGGGAGCATCAAAATTACAAAAATGAGGCGCAAAATGAGTTTGACAACCCTGGTTTAAATGAAAACTTGGGCTTGACATATGACTAAATTGGAGCAGATAACCATCTGTGGTCCACAGGTCCACAGACCATGGGTTGAAAAAACGACTCTAGACTGAGGAATCCTATTCAGTTCATGAGTAGAGAAGGCTATATGCATGTGTATAGAATAACTGACATTATTGTTCATACCTGGCACACACAAGAACATTAGATCCACATCTTGTCAGGTTATACACAGTACATTTTGCAGTGTTCGTTTCACTTAAAGAGTTCATTTTAACACTACCTCAGATAACATATAGTCCCACTCTACAGAGTGTAAAAAGTACTTTGATTGTAGTGTTACATTTTGAGTGTTAATGTAACAATTCATATTATAAAATATTAACATTTCATTACACGTGCCACTGTTACAGTAAGTGATTTTGGGTGTTGTTTTAACACTATTTGGTGTAAAGTCTAATTTGCATATTTCCCATTGTGCCTTTTCTTTTCAATTGAATTGTAGCGTTACCACCCATGACTGTATTTGTTAGTGACAAAGACATGGTTGTTGAATTCTTTCCTCTTAAAGACCTGCTATAATAAAAAAAATTACTTTATGACAATACATTACATATATCATAAGGCTTTAATATGATGGCCTAGTTTTACGCTAACAAATCCTGGTTTACAAATTACAGGCCACATCAGGCCTGCAAGTCCAATTATGCTGACTGGCAAAGTCATGTGTAATTCCTTTTTTAAATTCAGCCAGTTAGGATATCCAACAGTTGGAATTTCTATTTACCCTCAACCTGCATTCAGAATGACTACCAGGGTTAGCAACCTGGTCTCAGAGCATTTCGTATTATTCTGTATGTAAATCTGAGACACTCCGTTTAGTATGATATGTTACGTTTGATATGGTTACATAAGACAGATGGTTACTTAATGCAAAAACAAAAGGACGGTGGTTGGTCGGGGTGGTTGGGTGGGCGTATAACACGGGATGAGTGGGCGTAAAACATGAACATCAGGCAACCTAAACAACTTTGCAACAGCTTGTTGCAACAAATGGCTATAATATTTGCAACAAATGTTAGCTAACCCTTCAGCAAACCCTAACACTAACTTTGACCCTTTAACCTAACTCCTTAACCCTAACCCCTAGCCTAGTTAACGTTAGCAAGCTAGCTAACGTTAGCCACCTAGCTAGAATTCATAACATATCATACATTTTTCAAATTTGTAACATCTGGTAAATTTTTGAAATTCGCAACATATAATACAAATTGTAATTTGTAACACATAATATGAAATGGGTGATGGACATCCACAAATGAATACATAACATATGGAACGCAACCTATCATACCAAATGTGTGCCTCAGATACAGAATAATACAAAAGAGTCAAATCAAATTTCATTTGTCACATACATATGTTTAGCAAATGTTATTGCGGGTGTAGCAAATTGCTTGTGTTTGGTCTTAGACCAGGTTGGGGTTAAGAGATCTAAAAAAAAAGGACACTAACTAAACCATATAGACCGGAACAACCATTTCACTAATGGGTGCAATAAATGAAACTAATTGATTGGATTAGTTTAGAAACATGTATGTTATTTATCTTTGTATAACATAAGATTCATCAATCAATCAATGTACATGCAAAAACACAGATATTAAAACAATCCACAAAAAAACTGCCTGCATAGCATGCTGGGAAATATGATAATGATGGTTGTGGTTTTGATGGGACTGTTTTACTCTCCACAGTGTAAAACAATAACTCTGGTTATTAACACCAACACTGGGGTTCTTTTACACCAATGAGTGTTAATTTCACGCTAACAGAGGGAATTTAAAGGTGCATTATGCAGAAATTGCTCCACCTTTTCCTGGTTGCTAAAAATATTGTGTTTGAAGCTGGGGTACAAAACCGAACGTAAAAAACAAAAAACAAAACTTAAAAATGGGAAGCATAAAAATATTTGGTCATGTCGCCCAACAAGTTACATGTTCCAGCTTTAACTCCTGAAACTATTGTGTGCTGTAGCTTGGAAAATAAATAAATATGACTCTGGATGACAATATAATGATGTTTGTTTCCAACATTAGGGCTGTTTTCCTAAAACAGTTAAATACGGTTTGTGTTTTGTTTCCTTGCCAAGATACTAACGAGTATTGTGATACTAGTATCGTCCCAGCCCTAACTGAAATGCACATAACATTTGTAGATAACATAGCACACTATTGTATTTGATGACAGGGCAAATAATAGTCTACGACTGTGACAGGACAAAATGATGCTGTCATGTTATTTTGTTTTATATATCTCTGTGTATTTGGTACTTGAAGTTGAAATCATTCTCAGTGCATAAAGTTCGTGTGAGTAATGTACTTGGTTAAAAAAAAAAAGTCAGAGTTTAACAACATCGACACAGATGGTGAGTCATGCTTCCAGTTGTGTATTGAGTAACAGGTAAATTATTGTGTGTTCAAGGAACAACCTTCGAAACCATGTGAAATTGTAATTATTATGTATAGAATGTTGACCAATATCAGAAAGTCATGCAACACATTCATGTTAGTAACCTACTTATAGCTGAATAGTATGACAGTTGTTGATATGGACGTTTGGTTAAATTTACCATGTACGTTTGTTCATTTGTTCATTTATATCAGCTTTTTTCGACTTGTGTAATAACAAGAAGGAACACGTTGCACAGTATGTACTGATGTGTTGATTAACATTTTTGGTAGCATTCATTTTTTTTGCCTCATAGTTTTGCGTTGAAATGGTTTACATTTTACATCAATACACTAAGTCAATACATCACGTTACAATTCTACATGTTGGTCATTTGACAGTGACGTGCTTGTTTCATGCCAAAGCCTAGTCAAACAACGTATCTAAATGTTGAAGAACCAAAAGGAACACAGTGTACTAGAAGAGACCAGAGGATCATAGATCTCTCCTCCCACAGGTGATCAGCACGTTCCTCTTGTCCCTCCACACAACCATCTGATAGGACTGCTGGTCACAAGCTTTAATGTGGAAACGTGATGGGCAGAACTGTACTCACCAGAGGAGATTAGTATAATTATTAGAACCAAGGCATTAATTGTCTTGCTGGGAGAAAGGTGGGGGAGGGCGCAGACTAGAGTCAGACTAAGCAGGTGCCTCTCATTCCATTCGTCAGGCACAACAACAGATGGCAGCCAGTAAATCAACAAGCGGTGGTCGTGCTGACTGTAACAGTAAGACGTGGGCACTTTCCCTCAAAACAGCCTCAATTCGTCGGGGAATGGACTACAGTACAAGGTGTTGAAAGCGTTCCACGGGGATGCTGGCCCATGTTGACTCCAATGCTTCCCACAGTTATGTCAAGTTGGCTGGATGTCCTTTGGGTAGTGGACCATTCTTGACACACACGGGAAACTGTTGAGAGTGAAAAGCCCAGCAGCGGTGCAGTTCTTGACACACTCAAACCGGTGCGATTGGCACCTACTAAATACCATACCTCGTTCAAAGGCACTTAAACCTTTTGTCTTGCCCATTCACCCTCTGAAAGACGCACACACACAATCCATGTCTCAATTGTCTCAAGGTTAAAAAAAATCATTCTTTAACCTGTCTCCTCCCCTTCATCTACACTGAATGAAGTGAAATGAAGTGGGTGACATCCATAAATGATCATAGCTTTCACCTGGTGAGGTATCTTTGTTTTTGACCACTGGATGTATAATGAGTCTCAGATTGAGGGGGAATGAATTCAGGGGACTCAGCTGCCGCATGGATCACTGCTTCCAAAGCAATTGGCTTGGCTGGTTCTTTAAAGTGGCATTTGTTTTGAGGTTTGAATCATAGACCAGTGAGGGACAGCTTAATTTACAGAATTGTTATTATCCTGTGGCGCACCCTATAGATCATCAATAATAAATAGCAAATCTGCTGGAGAATTGTAGATACCTCCATTCTCCTGTGCTAGGTTTTGAACAGAGCTACCACTGACGCACATATGACCTTAAAACAACAATTGCATCATGCATCATGATGAGACAGTGGAACTCCAAGACGATATTACCGCAACTTGAAAACCGCATGGGAGAGCTATTAAGACCATTTACCTTTCCAAAGGAAAGACAGAGAGGAACACGCAGTGGGATTACATGAGGACAAACAATAATAAAGCAATAGAGGTTGAATGATAATCAAATCAAATTTGATTTGATTTGATGCTCGAGTTGAAGCCACTACAATGAATCTGTCTCTGACAATAAGCAAGCTTTGTACTCTCTCCGGCCTTTTATTGCTAAAGCAGATATCAGGGACTGTGCCCTCTGAGTAAATGAAATGTATCTTTGGGTACAGTGACAGTAGCATCACTGAGACAGTGAGGATAATGGAACCAAGGTGTGAAAAAATGACCTTGAGTTTATTGTTCATCTTGTTCCTAGATGCACTTGCACCATAAATCTCTTTGAATTATCCTAGAAAATTGATTGATTCATCCTCTTAAATGACCCAATCATTTTTCCTTTTTCAATGACCCAATGCTAAGTTGACCAGTACTACAGAGAGAAGGAAAGCCACAGAATTGAGTTAAAGATAGAGGTTGTTTCCTCATGTGTCTCTTGAGGGGTAATGCTCAGTGATAGTGGGTGGTAGTGCTGGATGGACATTGCATTCTTGAGAAATTGCCCTACCTGGCAGGTCCTTTTTTAAACTTCTGTTAATAATTCTCAATCATTAACACTTTTAAAGAGCCCGAAACGTTGAATTCCGGTTGGTCCACAGTCCACACTCTGAATTCCAGCCCAGATATGCACATTCAAGGTATAACTGCAATATGACAAATGGCATTCCATGAAATAGCATGCCACATTAAATCCTCTCTGTGGGAAAAATAAGATATTGCTCGTTACTACTAACCAGGTTTCCATCCAATTTTTTAGTGTGAGTAAAGTACATGTCGGATAAAAAGTAATGACAGGCCTGATGAAAATTTAGTGGTAAACTTTCCAAAAGTCGACAAAACAAAATACGCCAGACAGGGTGGGATCTTTTGGTGTCTGTAAATAAATTATGTGAGAAATGTCGGTGGAAACGCTTTTATGCTCAAATATTTATATAATAATCATATTGAAGTAAACTTGGAGTCATGTGATGAAAGCGTTCAGTTTATTAGGCTACAGATGAAATTCTGCACACCACCTGGTATGGCAACTGCTCGGCATCCGACCGTAAGACGCTACAGAGGGTAGAGCGTACGGCCCAATACATCACTGGGGTCAAGCTTCCTGCCACCCAGGACCTACAGTACCAGTCATAAGATAGGACACACTGTCACATGGAATGACGCTGGAGAGACGAAGCAGGTACGGGGAGTAAAACATTTAATAAATAACGGACATGGAATGAGAAAGGAACAGCGTCAGCAAACAGGTAACACAAACAAAAGACAATCAATGCAGCAGCGGGGAACAGAGCAAGGGAACTGACAAATATAGGGGAGGTAATAAACAGATGATGAGTGAGTACAGGTGAGTCCAATATTGCTGATGCGCGTTATGAGGGAAGGCAGGTGTGCGTAATAGATGATAGGAGTGAGTGATGCAGGGCAGCCTGGCGCCCTCAAGCGCCAGGGGGGGGAAGAACGGGAGCAGACGTGACAGTACCCCCCCCCCTCAAGGGGCGCCACGCGGAGTCCCACCTGGGCAAACTGTCCGAGACATGGGTGCTGGGCAAGCCGGTTGGGGCATGGAAGCCCAACGAACCGGCAGGAGCGTGAGAGCCTAGCGAGCCGGCTGAGGCATGGAAGCCCGACAATCTGCAGAGAGGGAGCCTGAAGATCCGGTGGAGTGTGACGTGGGATGGGAAGCCGCCGAGGCAACCGAGCCAGGGTGTGAAAGCCCAATGGGCTGGCTTAGGCACCCCCGGTTCCATCGGCAGCGGAATCCACCCCGACGTCACCAACAAAGAGCAAACAAAAAAACACCCGTACCGGCTGGGCAAACAAGAACTGACGATCCGGCTGAGGCCCGACGTGGGATGGGCGCCATCCGAGACAACCGGGGCAAGGAAACCTCTTGAGCCTGCTAGGGCGTGGCAGCCCGACGAGCTGGCTAGGCACCCCCGGTTCCATCGGTGGCGACCCAGAGCCAATGCCACCATACCAACCAGAAATGGCAGTACTCCCCGATGCTTCATGTGGTTGGCTTCTGCATTCTGTCACATGAGTTGACACTGGAGAGACGAAGCAGGTACAGGGAGTCAAACATTTAATAAGGAATGGCCATGGAACGAGACTTGAACAGCGTCAGCATACAAGAAAACAAAGACAAAAAACAATCAACGCAGAAGCCGGGAACAGAGCAAGGGAACTGACAAATATAGGGGAGGTAAGAAACAGATGATGAGTGAGTCCAGGTGAGTCCAATATCGCTGATGCGCGTGACGAGGGGAGGCAGGTGTGCGTAATAGATGATAGGAGTGAGTGATGCGAGAGCAGACGTGACACACACCTACTCATTGAAGGGTTTTTCTTTATTTTTACTATTTTCTACATTGTAGAATAATAATGAAGACATCAAAACTATGAAATAACACATATGGAATCATGTAGTAACAAAAAAAGGGTTTAACAAATATTTTATATTTGAGATCCTTCAAAGTAGCCAACCATTGCTAATGACAGCTTTGCACACTCTTGGCATTCTCACAACCAGCTTTACCTGGATTGCTTTTCCAACAGTCTTGAAGGAGTTCCCACATATGCTGAGCAATTGTTGGCTGCTTTTCCTTCACTCTGCAGTCCAACTCATCCCAAACATCTCAATTGGGTTGAGGTCGGGCGATTGTGGAGGCCAGGTCATCTGATGCAGCACTCCATCACTCACCTTGGTCAAATAGCCCTTACACAGCCTGTAGGTGTGTTGGGTCATTGTCCTGTTGAAAAACAAATAATAGTCCCACTAAGTGCAAACCAGATGGGATGGCGTATTGCTGCAGAATGCTGTGGTAGCCATGCTGGTTAAGTGTGCCTTGAATTCTAAATAAATCACTGACAGTGTCACCAGAAAAGCACCCCCCACACCATCACACCTCCTATATTCTTCACGGTGGGAACTACACATGCGGAGATCATCCGTTCACCTACTTTGCGTCTCACAAAGACACGGCGGTTGGAACCAAAAATCTCAAATTTGGACTCATCAGACCAAAGGACAGATTTCCACTGGTCTAATGTCCATTGCTCGTGTTTGTTGGTCCAAGCAAGTCTCTTCTTATTGGTGTCCTTTAGTAGTGGTTTCTTTGCAGAAATTCAAACATGAAGGCCTGATTCACGCAGAGTCCTCTGAACAGTTGATTGAGATGTGTCTGTTACTTGAACTTTGGGCTGTAATTTCATATATTTGGGCTGTAATTTCTGAGGCTGGTAACTCTAATGAACTTATCCTCTGCAGCAGAGGTTACTCTAGGTCTTCCATTCCTGTGACAGTCCTCATGAGAGCCAGTTTCATAATTTCTGCGACTGCACTTGAAGAAACTTTGAAAGTTCTTGATATTTTCCGGATTGACGGACCTTGTCTTAAAGTAATGATGGACTATCGTTTCTCTTTGCTTATTTGAGCTGTTCTTGCTGTAATATGGACTTAGTATTTTACCAAATATGGCTATCTTCTGTATACCTCCCTACCTTGTCACAACACAACTGATTGGCTAAAACGCATTAAGAAGGAAATAAATTCCGCAAATTAACAAGGCACACCTAATAATTGAAATGTATTCCAGGTGACTACCTCATGAAGCTGGTTGAGAGAATGTCAAGCGTGTGCAAAGCTGTCAAGACAAAGGGTGGCTACTTAGAATCTCAAATATAAAATATATTTTGATTTGTTTAGCACTTTCTTGCTTACTACATGATTCCATATGTGTTATTTCATAGTTTTGATGTCTTCACTATTATTCTACAATGTAGAAAATAGTAAAAATGAAGAAAAACCCTTGAATGAGTAGGTGTGTCCAAACTTTTGACTAGTACTGTATATACTAGGAGGTGTCAGAGGAAGGCCCAAAAAATTGTCAAAGACTCCAGTCACCCAAGTCATAGACTGTTCTCTCTGCTACCGCACGGCAAGCGGTACCGGAGCGTCAAGTCTAGGTCCAAAAGGCTCCTTAACAGCTTCTACCACCAAGCCATAAGACTGCAGAACAATTAATCAAATGGCCAACCGGACTATTTACATGGACCCCGCCTTTTGTTTTTACACTGCTGCTACTCGCTGTTTATTATCTATGCATAGTCACTTTACCCCGACATACATGTACAAATTACCTCGACTAACCTGTACCCCCACACATTGACTCTGTACCGGTACCCCCTGTATATAGCCTCATTATTGTTATGTAATCTTATTATGTTACTTTTTTAATATTTTTTTTTACCTTAGTTTATTTAGCAAATATTTTTCTTAACTCAAATTCTTAAACTGCATTGTTGGTTAAGGGCTTGTAAGCATTTCACAGTAAGGTCTACACTTGTTGTATTCGGCGCATTTGACAAATAAAATTTGATTTGAAGTTATGATGAACTTCACAGAGTGGTGAAGGTGAAAGTGCAGTGTGATGAGCCTGACGCTCCTTTCAAATAAATATGGAGGGTCTTATTCTGCTGACATGATCATCGATGATTGGCTGCTGTTTGACCAATAAAAATATTCTTGCTCTTTTGTTCACAATAATCTCATATAGGCTATACCTGCACTGTATCTGTGAGCTGTTGGCTAGAGCGCATGTGCCAATACAAGAGTGGGCATACTCGCTATATAACAATTTTGGGGGGGGAGAAAACCATCTTTAGAGTTGAAAATGCGATGAAAACCCCATTTAACTTTTTTTTTTAACCGCAAATTAAAAGAATTTAACCGCAAATTCGTTTTTTTATGTTCACTACGTCATCATGCACAGCCTTTTATCCACAAGTCAATTTGATGGAAAAACATCTCTGGTAGGAAAATGTGCATATTGTTTTTAGGTGGATTTTTGAATACTCGCATCCTTGCTGGAATATCCTTTTTAATTTACCTTTCCACTTTATAGGGCAGAGATGGAATGTCCACGGGGCAGGCAGCATCACAAAATCCTCTTCTAGGGTAGACTTTTATGCTCTAATTTCTCAGTCTAATAAACATCCTAATAAATCAGACCTTATTATAATTAGACTTAAAAAAAAAGAAGTAGAGGGGAAGTTGGGGCTTAATTTAAGTAAAAATCCTGCAGACACGTGGTGCTCTCGTGGGCCATGTCTTGAAGCAGTGTCTACTCCCCTCCACCCATGGTGAGGTAAACATGGACAGGGCCGTGGCGCTCAGAGACAAAAGACTCTCAGGTCCAATAAATCATACAGTCCAGTGGAATATTCCCCCATGCATTTAGAGAAGCAGACTTGTGTATTAATAGACCACCACTAGTGGAGTTCTGACACAAATTGGACATGAAACTCGCTGAAGATTCTCATTAGGTGGAGAATGAAGAAGGTGACACTGGGTGTTAGGATCGTCAGATAGAGGGTGTACATGCAATCCGTCATCGGCATCATTACCATTGGATGAGTGTGGGTGGAACAGGCTGGTAGCAGGACCTTCTGTGAACTGTGGACAACATGTAGGGGTTCTGTATTGACCATTACTTGACCATTACTCAAATGGATAGAAATCTCTGTAAATGATATAACATGGCTGAAACCTCCCAGGCCTCCCTGTGTCTGTCCATCTGTCCAGTGTCTCACTGCCACACAGACCTCTGTCCTTTGCCCTGCGGACTCTGGGCGACATTGAGAGGAAGTGTGACAATGTGATTAATTCCAAATGACAAAAGTCAGGGATAAACAGCTGACAGCAAAATTCTGAAGGTAATGCACTCAGAAAAGCCGTACTTCATCCGTATTGAATTCGTCACACTTGGAGATGAGATTGAATTAAATCTATACATTTTCATCGCTTTTTTCTTGTAGGTGCAAACAGGATTCATTGGATGACTTATTTTAATACACAAGGGACTGATAGACTAGATTGAATAGTTCAGATTTGCGATCAGTCAAATAAGACAAGTTATTTCACCCTATTTAGAGACAGAGAAAGAACAATGACATGTACTGTTCCAACATAATAATTTCCTCATGGCAATAGCACTTCATGCAAATTCAATGTCAAATGCGGAGCAATGGTGGGTAATCAGGCACTAATCTATTTTAGATGGCATGATCAACTGAGAACCAAATGAAATTATAGCTCCTTCAGTGTATTTCAAGGTCCTGCTATGCATGTTGGATAGCAGAGATCACAGTTCTAATTGTCCTATTATGTAGTCTCGCCTGCCCAGCAGATGCCTGGTTGGAAGTACACTTAACAAAAATATAAACACAACATGCAACAATTTCAAAGATTTTTACTGAGTTACAATTCATATAAGGATATCAGTTAATTGAAATAAATTCATTAGGCCCTAATCTATGGATTTGACATGGCTGGGAATACACATATGCATTTGTTGATCACAGATACGGTACACGTCGATCTAGAGCAGGGGTCGGGAACCTATGGCTCCCGAGCCAGGTGTGGCTCTTTTGATGATTGCATCTGGCTCGCAGATAAAACAAAATATTCTCACTTGTTTTAATCCATCCATCGATTTTTCACTGCTCATGTCCTGTTCAGGGCTGCAGGAGCAATTGTCCATTATTTTAATTAAATGATACTGGCCTACGTTGGCCGTTGCTAGGTAAAACAGGTAAACGCCTCCTTTTGAATCAGTCTGCTCGGTCATTAGCTCAAAGCTAACCCTTCGACGAAGAAGATGGCGAAAAGAAAAAAAGATGACGAGTATCGTACATTTCAGGACGAATGGACCGAAGAATTCGCCTTTGTGGAGAGAGCAGGTTCTGCGGTGTGTCTAATTTGCAATGACAAAATTACATCGATGAAACGGTCGAATGTAAAGCGGCACTTCGACACGCGCCATGCTACCTTTGCATCAAAATACCCTGCGGGAGACAGCAGAAAGAAAGCGTGCCAAGAGCTACTGAGCAGGGTGCAAGCTAGCCAGCAGCAACTCCGCGTATGGACCCGGCAAGGTGACTATAATTCCGCTAGCTTTGCTGGATCTTTAGCAATAGTGAGGAACGGAAAACCATTCACAGATGGCGAGTATGCTAAAACGTTCATGCTGGATGTAGCCAATGAACTTTTTGATGATCTTCCGAACAAAGACAAGATAATTAAACGGATACAAGACATGCCTCTGTTGGCAAGAACTGTTCATGATCGTACCATCGTGATGGCAAACAAAGTGGAGGAAACGCAAGTGAAGGACATAAATGCAGCGCCGTTCTTTTCCCTGGCTTTGGATGAGTCAACAGACGTGAGCCATTTGTCGCAGTTCAGCGTGATTGCAAGATATGCTGTTGGTGACACACTGCGCGAAGAAAGTCTTGCAGTTCTGCCATTAAAAGGGTCCACAAGAGGTGAGGATTTATTTAAGTCTTTCATGGAGTTTGCTCAAGAAAAAAATCTACCTATGGATAAACTTCTCTCAGTGTGTACTGATGGTGCTCCGTGTATGGTGGGGAATAAAAAAGGATTTGTGGCGCTTCTCCGTGAACATGAAAATAGACCCATCCTAAGTTTCCATTGCATTCTACACCAGGAGGCACTTTGTGCTCAGATGTGTGACAGGCAGTTTGGGGAAGTGATGTCGCTGGTCATTCGTGTGATCAACTTTATTGTTGCTCGAGCCTTAAATGATCGCCAGTTTAAAACACTGCTGGATGAAGTTGGAAATAACTATCCTGGTCTGCTTTTGCACAGCAATGTGCGTTGGTTGTCAAGAGGGAAGGTGCTTAGCCGTTTTGCGGCTTGCCTGAAAGAAATCCGGACTTTCCTTGAAATGAAAGGCATCGAGCATCCTGAGCTAGCCGAAACTGAGTGGCTCCTCAAGTTTTACTATCTCGTAGATATGACTGAACATCTGAACCAGCTCAACGTGAAAATGCAAGGCATTGGAAATACAGTGTTATCCCTTCAACAAGCTGTGTTTGCTTTTGAAAACAAGCTAGAACTTTTCATCATGGATCTTGAAACAGGTCGTTTACTACATTTTGAAAAACTGAGCCAATTTAAAGATGCATGCACAGCAAGTGAGCCTATTCAAAACTTTGATCTCCACCAGCTAGCTCGCTGCACATCCAGTCTCCTACAGTCCTTCAAAGCACGCTTTGGAGAATTTCGTGAGCACTCTCGTCTTTTTAAGTTCATCACCCTTCCAAACGAGTGTTCACTGAACACAGCCGACCTGAGTTACATTCCTGGTGTCTCCGTCAGAGATTTTGAAGCAGAAGTGGCTGACCTGAAGGCCTCAGACATGTGGGTGAATAAGTTCAAGTCACTGAATGAAGATTTGGAAAGAATCACACGACAGAAAGCGGAGTTGGCGAGCAAGCACATGTGGACAGAAATGAAAAAACTTCAACCCGAAGACCAGCTGATTCTCAAAACTTGGAACGCGCTTCCTGTCACATACCACACACTGCAGCGTGTGAGTATTGCTGTATTGACCATGTTTGGATCTACGTATGCATGTGAGCAGTCATTCTCACATATAACAACATTATTTAAGAATAAATTCAGAGGCTTATTATACTGACATTTAGTTGAATTCACTTTTAAAATATATTATATGGCTCTCACTGAAATAAATTTCCAAATTTTTTACTTTCATGGCTCTCTTAGTCAAAAAGGTTCCCGACCCCTGATCTAGAGCATCCCAAACATGCTCAATGGGTGATTCGTCTGGTGAGTATTCAGGCCATGGAAGAACTGGGACATGTTCGGTTTTCAGGAATTGTGTACAGATCCTTGCGACACGGGGCTGTGCATTATTATGCTGAAACATGAGGTGATGGCAGTGGATGAATGGCACAATGCCAGCACAATGGGGAAAATCAGTTTTTTCAGTTTTTGATATGCCACACCTATCAGGTGGATGGATTATCTTGGCTCACAAACAGGGATGTAAACAAATGTGTGCACAAAATTTGCGAAAAATAATATTTTTGTGCATATGGAACATTTCTGGCCTCTTTTATTTCAGCTCATGAAACGTGGCACCAACACTTTACATGTTGCGTTTATATTTTTTTTCAGTGTATATTACCACACTCTTATTTCATTGAGGTCTCTGGACAGCCACATCAACTGAGACACTGTAGGCCACCAAGCTCAAATATAGATCTTCAAAGACGAGCTCTACTATCTTATATGTCTTATATCATTACCAATAAGATTTGTTTTTACCACGTTGACATTGCCGATAAAAGGTACATATCAAATCTGTACAGTAAATTAAAACAATGTCATGGAAAGTAGTACGTCTTCATCACTAGCGTGTCATTTTAATGAGGCCATAGCAAACTGGGCCGATCAGAGGAGGACCTCCACACAGCACATACCAGCCGGTTCTCACACACACCCTGTGGAATCCTAATCAGAACATCAAGGCTGCTGCAGACCCCAGACCAGACAGCATGACAAGGTTGTTACAGACCCCCCCCCCCCCCAAGGCCCCACCAGTGTCCAATTCCGCATTAACAAGTTCAGATGATGATCGTATAACCACTGCAACAAACGTGTCAACAAAAACATTAATCAGTGTGGTGGGGCGTCTGTGCTGCACTGCCTGCAGTGTCTTGTTTGAATATCAGGCGACCTAGTTTAGACAAAAAATGTACAGGGCATGTTGCTAGTGTCCTATGAACAATTAACATTGCCCGCACTTCTATAGACATTTAAAAAGTATCTCCCGCTTTGCTGCTTGGCTGAATTCAGTGTTAATTTGGCTAGTTCTGAATCTCTAAAAACGAACGGGCAGAACGCAAATAAACACTTGTTACGTTCCCAAGCAAGAAAACCAAATAATGTTGCTCAGACAGACGGGAGAACAAACAAAGAATCACTGAACAACAACCAAAACGAAACTGATGGGGTTTTATGAGGGGTTCTGAAAGACACTCATGAGAGTGTCCGCTGAAAGTTGCATAGCAACAACAATTGGGACCTAAAAGACACCCGCCATGAGCGCCCACAAAATGTGCCTAAGTTGAGGCCAACCAAAAGAAAAACCCACACCAAATTTCAAGACAGGAAGCAAACCAAAAAGGTGGAGCAAAACAAAATGATTGTTTGCCACTCTTAAATAGCACCTAGGCCAGCCCAGCTGAAATACCTTCCCACCAATGAGATAACAACCAGCAAAGGTGTAGCACATACTGACTAAATCTAGAATCGGCTTCCTATTTCGCAACAAAGCCTCCTTCACTCATGCCGCCTAACATACCCTCGTAAAACTGACTATCCTACCGATCCTTGACTTCGGCGATACAAAATAACCCCCAACACTCTACTCAGCAAACTGGATGTAGTCTATCACAGTGCCATCAGTTTTATCACCAAAGCCCCATATACTACCCACCACTGCAACCTGTATGCTCTCGTTGGCTGGCCCTCACTACATATCCGTCGCCAAACCCACTGGCTCCAGTTCGTCTAAGTCTTTGCTAGGTAAGGCCCCGCCTTATCTCAGCTCACTGGTCATCATAGCAACACCCACCTGTAGCACGCGCTCCAGCAGGTATATTGCACTGGTCATCCCCAAAGCCAGTACTTCCTTTGGCCGCCTTTCCTTCCAGTTCTCTGCTACCAATGACTGGAACGAATTGCAAAAATCTCTGAAGCTGGAGTCTTATATCTCCCTCTCTATCTTTAAGCATCAGCTGTCAGAGCAGCTGTACCTGTACACAGCCAATCTGTAAATAGCACACCCGACTACCTCATCCCCATATTATTACTTACCCTCTTGCTCTTTTGTACCCCAGTATCTCTATTTGCACATCATCATCTGCACATCTAATAACTCCAGTATTATTGCTAAATTGTAATTATTTTCACGTCAATGGCCTATTTATTGCCTACCTCCCTACTCTTCTACATTTGCACACACTGTACATAGATTTTTCTATTTTTCTTTTCTTTTGTGTTATTGACTGTACGTTTGTTTATGTGTAACTCTGTGTTGTTTTGTTTTATCTTTATTGCACTGCTTTGCTTTATCTTGGCCAGGTCGCAGTTGTAAATTAGATTTTGTTCTCAACTGGCCTACCTTGTTAAATAAAGGTGAAATTAAAAATTTTAAACAGTAAATTGAGCTTTCCTCATAGTCTCGAGGAAGACCATAGTCAACGGTGACAGCAGCAGCCACAGGCAGAACATCACTACCAGTTTACACTGACTTCTCCGCCCAATCATAGCGGGTTAAGTATGGTTTCAACATGTTAACATGACACAGGCGGGTGTTCTTCCTGCGCTCCGGTGTGGCAATGATGTAATCCAGGTTACCAATTTTTTTTTTTACTATGCAGTAAGGGCCTGAAAAGCGAGCCTGCAATGGTGACCCCAGAATGGGCAACGAAACCAGGACTTGGCCACATCAAAATTGTCTCAGGGTCTCGGGCCTTTCGATCGTACCAAACTTTAATTTTCATTTGCGTCTTCTCCAGATTATCACTGGCAAACTCACAGGCGTGGTGTAATCTGTATCGAAAAGCGCTAATGTTCTCCAACAGATTAGTTTTTGTGTTTAAGGTGTCGTCCTGCAACAAGCTCTCTCTCAGCAAACTCAAAGGACCTCTGACATGATGTCCAAACACGAGTTCATTCGGACAAAAACCGAGAGATTCCTGAAGAGGAACCTCTTCATCCCAGTCTTTCTCAAACTCAAAGCAGTAAACTCTCAACATAGACTTCAAAGTCTGATGAAATCTCTCAAGAGCACTTTGAGAGTCAAGGCCTTAACAATACTGGGAGCCGTGATTTTCCTCATTGGAATGGCCTCAGGAAAACAAGCTGGAGCACACATTATGGTTAAGAGAAACTGGTTACCAATCTTGGCTTTGGACAAAGGACCAATACAATCCACCAGAACCCTGCTGAAAGGTTGGTCAAAAGCAGGAATAGGCTGCTAAGGTGCAACCAGTACAGCTTGGTTCGGTTTACCCATCCACTGACAAACGTGACACGATTTACAGTAAGCCACAACATCCTGTTTCAGACCAGGCCAGAAGAAGTTATGCAACATACGGTCATACGTCTTGTTGACCCCAAGAGGGCCTGCCATACTACCATCATGCCAACCTCAGTATGTCTTGTCGAAGTGTAACTGGAAAGACAATTTGAGATACACTGGGCCAATCGTCTTGCCCAGAAGTAGCGTGAGAACATAATTTCCTCATTAGAACCCCATCTCTCTCAAAGTAACCCTCACAAACTTCATCAAACTCCTCCTCCGGACATATTTCAGCAAAAAGAGGGTAGAGGGGAAAATCTTTACTCTGTTCCACAATCAGCTGCTTCCTAGAGATCGAAGTGTCAACTTTAGGGACCCTCTCTTCCTTTGGGGTTTTCAAAGGAGAAAACTCAGGAGGTTTAGCAAAATCAGGATCACCCATAAAGGTATCGGACAGATCGACCATGGTGGAATCGCTGACATCCTCCAGAACACTAGACCTTCTTAGACATACCACGTGTAACGGCACATGCTGGGAACAATCTAGGGTACTTTTCTGATAACCCATCAGGTTTCTCTACTCTTGGTTCTTACAAATGGCAGGATTCGGCACAACCTTCCCTCCAGCCAAATCATTTCCCAAAAAGAATGATACTCACTTCACCGGTAGGCTAGGCCTCACTCCAACGACAACGGAAACAAGAAATAAGATCAGACTCGAGTTCCACATTATACAAAGGAACTTCCATGCGACCCATCCCCACACCTTGTACCAACACACTGTAAACAGTTGCTGAAGTGTCAGACAAAGACAAAACACCCACCTTAGTGAGTCTGCCAGATCTGAAGCAGTAGGGATGACCAAGGATGTTCTCTTGATAAGTGCGTGAATTAGATAATTTTCCTGTCCTGCTAAGCATTTAAAATGTAACTAGTACTTTTGGGTGTTAGGGAAAATGTAAGGAGTAAAAAGTACATTTTTTTCTTTAGGAATGTAGTGAAGTAAAAGTAGTCAAAAATATAAATAGTAAAGTAAAGTACAGATACCCCAAAAAACGACTAGAGGCATCTGCACTTTGATAAATAGTGTTGTGGAATTTCTTATAATGGACACTCAAAGTCAATATTAAATGAATTACTCTTTATTGTCAGCAAGCTGGAGAGGTCAGAGTCAAACTTAGATCTTAGATCTGAAGTGAGATCTAAAAGGGTGTTCCTTAAATAGTGCCTTTATACGGCTACATAAAAACCTACATAAACATGATTCATTGGATTGGTTCCTACATGTGACTGGCTCAGTCTCCTACCTTAACTTAAAAAACATATTCTGGGCATTCTGCTAGATGGTCCTACGGAGGGGGCCATGACGGCCCTCCCTCGTATCTTTACCAGACACAGGCAGGAACCAAGAATTGTTTATTACACCAAAGATAAGATGCACAAAGTAACATTTTCTTCCCAATAGTATCATCATAATCAAGAAGAGGTAGAAAGGTTGACTACACAATCTGCTTCCTGCTGACTAGAGAGAGACAAGATCTGTTTCTGTAAAAAAAATCCACGTGCCATTGGAACACAGGAGTGATGGTTGCTGATAATGGGCCTCTGTACGCCTATGTAGATATTCCATAAAAAATCTGCTGTTTCCAGCTACAATAGTCATTTACAACATTAACAATGTCTACACTGTATTGCTGATCAATTTTATGTTAATTTGATGGACAAAAACAAGGACATTTCTAAGTGACCCCAAACTTTTGAACGGTAGTGTACAGTACCAGGAAACTTTTATAAAGTCCTCCAAGTGACTTTAAATCAAGGTCAATTGAGAAATGGAAATAGGGTGAGGTAATTCAGTCTCAGATGGCCATCATGTTAATGACAAGGTTAGCACATCCTTAATGCCATAAGCAATCTTAATGTTTCAGTTCAGCTGTCCATAAACTAAAACTTGTCTCCAAAGCTTCCTCAACCCAACTTCAAATGCATCAGCAAACATTTCCTCTGTATGTTGAAATAAGCAAAGCCATTTTTTTTTCAAGTGTCAGGGAGTTACATGGTAATAGAATTCAGAAACATTTTCAATTACGAAATGGAATGACTGGGCAAATAAGATGAGAGAATCAAACTGCATCCCAGAACTCAGGATGAGGATATGACTCAACTCCAAATGCATGTTTTCCCCGGATGAATGTGAAAGGCCAATTTAATACCTTATTTATTTATGTATTGGATGGAAGACAGAATATACTGTTTGCAGCTATTGCAATCCAATATTTAGAGTAAACCAGGCCTTCTACACTACCGGTCAAAAGTTTTAGAACACCTACTCCTACAAGGGTTTTTCTTTATTTTTACTATTTTCTACATTGTAGAATAATAGTGAAGACATCAAAACTATGAAATAACACATATGGAATCATGCAGTAACCAAAAAAGTGTTAAACAAATAAAAATATATTTGAGATTTGAGATTCTTCAAATAGCCACGCTTTGCCTTGACAGGTTTGCACACACTTGGCATTCTCTCAACCAGCTTCACCTGGAATGCTTTTCCAACAGTCTTGAAGGAGTTCTCACATATGCTGAGCACTTGTTGGCTGCTTTTCCTTCACTCTGCGGTCCGACTCATCCCAAACCATCTCAATTTGGTTGAGGTCGGGGGATTGTGGAGGCCAGGTCATCTGATGCAGCACTTCATCACTCTCCTTCATGGTAAAATAGCCCATACACCACCACACCATAACTCCTCCTCTTCCATGCTTTACAGTGGGAAATACACATGCGGAGATAATCCGTTCACCCACACCGCGTCTCACAAAGACACGGTGGTTGGAACCAAAAATCTCCAATTAGGACTCCAGACCAAAGGACACATTTCCACCGGTCTAATGTCCATTGCTCGTGTTTCTTGGCCCAAGCAAGTCTCTTCTTATTATTGGTGTCCTTTAGTAGTGGTTTCTTTGCAGCAATTTGACCATGAATCCCTGATTCACTCAGTCTCCTCTGAACAGTTGATGTTGAGATATGCTGTTACTTGAACTCTGTGAAGCATTTATTTGGGCTGCGATTTCTGAGGCTGGTAACTCCAATGAACTTATCCTCTGCAGCAGAGGTAACTCTGGGTCTTCCATTCCTGTGGCGGTCCTCATGAGAGCCAGTTTCATCATAGCGCTTGATGGTTTTTGCGACTGCACTTGAAGAAACTTTCAAAGTTTTTGACATTTTCCAGATTGACTGACCTTCATGTCATAAAGTAATGATGGACTGTCGTTTCTCTTTGCTTATTTGAGCTGTTCTTGCCATAATATGGGCTTGGTCTTTTACCAAATAGGGCTATAATCTGTATACCCCCCCTACCTTGTCACAACACAACTGATTGGCTAAAAACGCATTAAGAAGGAAAGAAATTCCACAAATGATCTTTTAATAAGGCACATATGCTAATTTAAATGTATTCCAGGTGACTACCTCATAAAGCTGGACTTGCCCTACAGACAATGATTCATTATTACTTGGACTTCAGGAAACAGCAGAGGGAGCACACGCCTATCCACATCGACAGGACAGCAGTGGAGAAGGTGGAACGTTTTAAGTTCTTCGGCGTGCACATCACAGACAAACTGAGATGGTCCGCCCACACAGACAGTGTGGTTGAGAAGGCGTAACAGCGCATCTTCAACCTCAGGAGGCTGAAGAAATTTGACTTGTCACCTAAAACCCTCACAAACTTTTACAGATCCACAATTGAGAGTGTCCTGTCAGGCTGTTTCACCGCCTGGTACGGCAACTGCACCACCCACAACCGCAGGGCTCTCCAGAGGGTGCTGCGGTCTGCACAACGCATCACTGGGGGCAAACTACCTACTCTCCAGGACACCTGTAGCACCCAATGTCACAGGAAGGCCAAAAAGATAATCAAGGACAACAACCACCCGAGCCACTGCCTGTTCACCCCGCTACCATCCAGAAGGTGAGGTCAGTACAGGTGCATCACAGCTGGGACTGAGAGACTGAAAAATAGCTTCTATCTCAAGGCCATCAGACTGTTAAACAGCCATCACTAACTCAGAGAGGCTGCTGCCTACATACAGACTTTAAATCATTGGCCACTTTAATAAATGGATCACTAGTCACTTTAATAATGATGTTTACATATCTTGCATTACCCATCCCATATGTATATACTATATTTTATACCATCTATTGCATCTTGCCTATGCCGCTCGGTCATTGCTCATCCATATATTTATATGTATATATTCTTATTCCATCCCTTTACTTAGATTTGTGTGTATTAGGTAGTTGTTGTGGAATTGTTAGATTACTTGTTAGATATTGCTGCACTGTCGGAACTAGAAGCACAAGCATTTCGCTACACTCGCAGTAACATCTGCTAACCATGTGTTTGTGAACAATAAAATTTGATTTGATTTATTATAGAAGATCTAGAGTAGACTTTACCTTTTGAGCATACCCTCTTCTTTTTTTGTACATACACTGAACAAAACTATAAAATGCAACAAGCAAAAATGTCAGATTTGCTGAGTTACAGTTAGAAGGAAATCAGTCAATTGAAATAAATTCATTAGGCCGTAATATATTGATGTCACATGACTGGGAATACAGATATGCATCTATTGGTCACAGGTACCTTAAATAAAAGCTAGGGGAGTTGATCAGAAAGCCAGTCAGTATCAGGTGTGACCACCATTTGCCTCATATAGCACGACACATCTCCTTTACATAGTGTTGATCAGGCTGTTGATAGTGGCCTGAGGAATGTTGTCCCACTCCTCTTCAATGGCTGTGCGAAGTTGCTGGATATTGGCGGAAACTGGAACATGTTGTCGTACACATCAATCCAGGGCATCCCAAACATGCTCAATGGGTGACATCTCTGGTGATTATGCAGGTCATGGAAAAACTGAGACATTGTCAGCTTCCAGGAATTGTGTACAGATCTTTGCGACATGGGGCCGTGCATTATCATGCTGAAACATGAGGTGATGGCAGCAGATGAATGGCACAACAATGGGCCTCAGGATCTCGTCACAATATCTATGTGCATTCAAATTGCCATAGATTTTACAGCAATTGTGTTCGTTGTCCGTAGCTTATGCCTGTCCATACCATAACCCCACCTCCACCATAGGGCACTCTGTTCACAACATTGACATCAGAAAACTGCTAGCCCACATGACGCCATCCCAGGCGTCTGGCTGTCCGGTACAGTTGAATCCGTGATTCATCTGTGAAGAGCATATTTTTAGAGCGAGCCAGAGGCCATCGAAAGAGAGCATTTGCCGACTGAAGAAGGTTACGACACTGAACTGCAGTCAGGTCAAGACCCTGGTGAGGACAACGAGCACGCAGATGAGCTTCCCTGAGACGGTTTCTGACAGTTTGTTCAGCAGTTCTTAGGTTGTGCAGACCCACAGTTTCATCAGCTGTCCGGGTGGCTGGTCTCAGACGATCCCGTAGGTGAAAAAGCCAGATGTGGAGGTCCTGGGCTTGCGTGGTTACACGTGGTCTGCGGTTGTGAGGCCGGTTGGACGCACTGCCAAATTCACATTGGAGGCGGCTTATGGTAGAGAAATTAACATTACATTATCTGCCAACAGCTCTGGTGGATATTCCTGCAGTCAGCATGCCAATTGCACGCTCACTCAAAACTTGAGACATTTGTGGCATTGTGTTGTGACAAAACTGCGCATTTTAGAGTGGCCTTTTATTGTCCCCAGCACAAGGTGCACCTGTGTCATGATCATGCTGTTTAATCAGCTTCTTGATATGCCACACCTGTCAGGTGGATGGATTATCCTGGCAAAGGAAAAATGCTCACTAACAGGGATGTAAACAAATGTGTGCACAAAATTGCAGAGAAATAAGATTAGGAAAATTTCTGGAATCTTTTATTTCAGCTCATGAAACATGGGACCAACACTGTGTTTACATTTTTGTTAAGTGTAAATTAATTGGAATGACTGGAAATCTGACAGACTTTGGTTTTTAAATGTAAAGATATATCCTAATCATATTATTATCTGTAGTAGATAACAATGGGTTAGAATAAGCCTGTAAATCAACCCATAAAGTAAAATGCAACATCCATTTATGGCCAGCTGTGTAAACTCTAACATTGATTTATCCTGCAATAGAGGTTGTTTAATTGGTAATATTACTTTTGTCTTCCAATGCTTCTTAAGGTGAAAGTAACGTAAAAATAAATGAAAGTAATCAGATTACGATACCGAGTTTGGTTCATCCAAAAGTTACCTTGATGAGTACAATTTTGTACACGTAACTAACATTACATTTACAAAGTAACCTACCTAACCCTGTCTACCTACACTAAGTGTACAAAACATTAGGAACACCTATTGAGTTGCACCCCCTTTTGCCCTCAGAACAGCCTCAATTTGTCAGGGCATGGCCTCTTTAAGGTGTCAAAAGCGTTCCACAGGGATGCTGGCCCAGAGTTAGGGTTAGGGTAACCCTGACCCAGTTGTGTCAATTTGGCTGGATGTCCTTTGGGTGGTGGACCATTCTTGATACACACGGGAAACCCAGCAGCGTTGCAGTTCATGACACACTCAAACCGGTGCGCCTGGCACATACTACCATACCCTGTTCAAAGGAACTTAAATCGTTTGTCTTTCCCATTCACCCTCTGTATAGCCATTTTATTTTTACAAATTATTGTTATTAATTATTCAGTGTATTTATTCCTCGTTACTGTTTCTATCTTTAACTCTGCATTGTTTGATGATAAACTGTAAGTAAGCATTTCACTGTTAGAATACACCTGTTGTTTACGAAACATGTGACAAATAAAATGTATAAGCTATTTGTTCTCAATCAAAATGGTAAAAAATAAACAAATCACAGCAAGGTACTTAATTGTTACCCAGAAATGATTCAAAAATGGCTGCTTTGGGCCTTTAAAACTGGAAACAAAAGATATCCAATAACAAATCACATTCCCTGCCAAGGCTCCATATCAATGACACCTCTCTGTACGTAATTACTCACACTTATTGGCCAGAGTGGAAACACTCAGGACTTTAATCAAAAACAAAAGGCTGCTGTAGCTGGAAGAGGTAAAAATCGATGTTGAGATAGATTGGGGAGGTGTATGTTCTCCTGCTTGGTTAGATCTGATTATTGATTTCAATTGACAGCCATACAGTAGTCATGAAGCAATGCGGAACATTTACATCAAGAGCACTCAGTAGAGAAACTGGTCCTTGATAAGAATCCACATACCATCACTAATCACCTTGGTGAACTGCAGAGCTTTTCCATTATCTCCCTTGTCCTCAGCTGACCACTGATTGGCCACAAGCACTAGCTGTCTTCAACAAGGTGACTGTTGAAAAGATTTTCTTCTGGGCGACTGCCTACACGCATGAGAGTGGTGATCAGTCATTCCCAACACAGCGCCGATGTGCTGTGCTGTGACCGCTTCAACCCCCCCAAGACTGCTAACTTTAAGTACATATATTCAAGTAATGATTTCATACCGGGAAGTGTTGTAGTCCATGTTTTCGGATTTTGCACAATGCAGCCAAGACACTGACAGTTCAAGTTGAGCTATGTTCATGAATAAATGATGTGGCAGAGTGTGTGGGACTTGCCATCGTAAGGAAACCATTACCTTGGCTACTGTTAGGCTGGGAAGCCAAATCATTCTCTGCCTGTATGTTAAGTTCAGTGAAGAGTCATCGGTGAGCAGTAGCACATTGGGAAGACATGGGATGGATTTAGACCAAATGCCTGACAATGATGAAGTGACAGATTGCCAAAATGAGAAAACCTCAGCGCACTCTCAGACTATATGAATAAATGTGCCAGGCATACCCTGGGGGCAGAGCATACAGACAGGGGTTGAGTTTATGCTTATCAAGTTTTTTGGAGTCGCATCTCATATGGGCAAAATTGTAGTGGGTCATTTGGTGATTTAGGTTTCTTGATGAGAATGTGATATTGGACCAGACAGTACTCCAGTATCTACTGCTGGTGTATCTCTGTTCCATTTTGAATAGATTGGTAGTACTGTATGTTGGTTTGAGTAGCAGTATACAGTATATAATTTGGAGACTATTTTTGACCCTTGCGGTCATTATTTTGTGGATAGGACGAGACACTAGATCTGAACCCCAGTGTACTCCATAAGCACGTAGAGCAGAACGAAGCTGCAAATAAAAGACCAATTAAGAACCAGGTTGATTGTGTTGCTTTTTCAAGTCTTGGAACGCACGTAGGCTACAACTGTCCACAATGTCAGCGAGATTATGAATTCCCCTCCAAGCTGGAAAATATATTGTCTGGCCACCCAAGAGGACACTGTAATTAAACAATTAAACAATTGCATATGGGGGTGATGATTCATAATATATTTGCAATGCCTCCTCATTGAACGCCATAGTATAAGCATTTGCGTGATGAGAGGGCCAAAGGTGAGTTTGCCTTTTTTGATAGAGATGTTGGAATATGCAAGATTGTGGACCCTGTAAGGTTTTTGCTAAATTCTCCTTCAGGGGGCGCCAGGCCACTGGGACATTGGGGTTCGACCACATGTAGTGGGCCTATAATAAAGGCCATAAAATATTATTTAAATTCAGGGAGGTTTTGGCCTCCAGAACACTTTTTGATCTGAGGGCGCTTTCCCCTCAATATAAAGCTGGAAATCAAAGTGTGCTGTTTCTTCCAATATACCAGCGGCGGAGAAAGGGGAATCATAGAGCTGTAAAAGTTTATCATAGGAAGTATTGTCATCTTAATGATTGAAATACATGTCTGAAAAGAGTTTGAATTTGTGCATTGAGACCACCTTTGTAGGTCTGACTCTACTTAATTATAAACACTAGTTAAATTGGTGGTGATGATCACTACCAAGGACAGACAAATGTCAATACCTAGGTATTTGAAATGGCTTACATGCCCACAAATGTATGACGAAAACAGAAAACTTTTAGTCCTGTCCACGCATGCACCTTAAAACAAGACAGCGGTGGGATTGTTTGTCATATTCTGAAGTATAATCATCATTGTGTACCCTTATACCTCAAGATGGTGCAAATTATGTCCTACATTTCCTGTCCTCCCCTCTCTGCAGAAGTGGCATTAAACAGTCTTTGCCTTAGGTCTTTGACTCGCTTCGAGGCGAGCAGCACTGAACCAATGCGTGAGAGCACCAGTTGTTCCAGACGACTGTGTGATCACGCTCTCTGTAGCTGATGTGAGTAACACCTTAAACAGGTTAACATTCACAAGACAGATTACCAGGACACGTACTTAGAGCATGCGCTGACCAGTTGGCAAGTGTCTTCACTGACATTTTTTTAAACCACTCCCTGACCCAGTCTGTAATACCTACATTTCAAGCAAACCACAATAGTCCCTAAGCCCAAGAACGCCAAGGGAACCTGTCTAAATGACTACTGCCCTGTAGCCCTCACATCTGTAGCCATGAAATGTTTCACGTCAACACCATCATCCCAGAAACCCTGGACCAACTCCAATTCACATACCGCCCCACAGATCCACAGACGACACAATCTCTACTGCACTCCACACTGCCCTTTCCCACCTGGACAAAAGGAACACCTACATGAGAATGATGTTCATTGACTACAGCTCAGCGTTCAACACCACAGTGCCCTCCAAGCTCATCACTAAGCTAAGGACCCTGGGATTGAACACCTCCCTCTGCAACTGGATCCTGGACTTCCTGACGGGCCGCCCCCCAGGTGGTGAGGGTAGGCAACACATCCGCCACACTGACCCTCAACACGGTGGACCCTTAGGGGTGCGTGCTTAGTCCCCTTCTGTACTCCCTGTTCACCTACGAGTGCGTAGCCATGCACGACTCCAACACGATCAACACAAAGTTTTGCAGACAACACGACGGTGGTAAGCCTGATCCCTGATGACAATGAGACAGCCTATAGCAAGATGGTGCCGACAGAGATGGTCGGCTCGTTTCGAGTCCTTAGGAAACTATGCAGCATTTTGTTTTTTATATATTGTTTCTTCCATTGTTACCCCAGGAAATCTTAAGTCTTATTACATACAGCCGGGAAGAACTATTGGACATCAGAGCGACGTCAACTTACCAACAACTTACCAACAATACGACTTTCCCGAAGCGGATCCTCTGTTTGGACCACCACCCAGGACAATGGATCTAATCCCATAAGCCGACCCAAAACAACGGCGCCGCAGAAGGGGCAGACGAAGCGGCCTCCTGGTCAGGCTCTGTAGATGTGCACATCACCCACCACTCCCGAGTATACTACTCACCAATGTCCAGTCTCTTGACAACAAGGTAGACAAAATTTGAGCACGGGTTGCCTTCCAGAGAGACATCAGAGATTGTAACATTCTCTGTTTCACGGAAACATGGCTCTCTCGGGATAGGTTGTCGGAATCGGTTCAGCCACCGGGCTTCTCCATGCATCGCGCCGACAGAGATAAACACCTCTCTGGGAAGAGGAAGGGCGAGGGTGTATGCTTCATGATTAACGACTCATGGTGTAATCATAACAACATACAGGAACTCAAGTCCTTCTGCCCACCCGACCTAGAATTCCTTACAATCAAATTTCGGCCATATTACCTCCCAAGAGAATTCTTGTCAGTTATCGTCACAGCTGTGTACATTCCCCCTCAAGCAGACACCAAGACGGCCCTCAAGGAACTTCACTGGACTCTATGTAGACTGGAAACCATATATCCAGAGGCTGCATTTATTGTAGCTGGGGGTTTTAACAAAGCAAATTTGAGAACAAGGCTACCTAAATTCTACCAGCATATTGATTGCATTACGTACGGGGGTAATACACTCAATCACTGCTACTCTAACTTCCACGATGTATACAAAGCCCCCCCCCCCCCCCCCCCTCCTTTCGGCAAATCCGACCACGGCCCCATCTTGCTCCTACCGTCTTATAGGCAGAAACTCAAACAGGATGTACCAGTGACTAGAACCATTCAACACTGGTCTGACCAATCGGAATCCACACTTCAAGATTGTATTGTTCACACGGACTGGGATATGTTCCGGTCAGCCTCAAAGAACAACATTGATCTATACGCTGACTTGGTGAGCGAGTTTATAAAGAAGTGTATTGGAGATGTTGTACCCACTGTGACTACTAAAACCTACCATAACCAGAAACCGTGGATGGATGGCGGCATTCACGCAAAACTGAAAGCACGAACCACCGCATTTAACCATGGAAAGAGGTCTGGGAATATGGCTGAATATAAGTAGTGTAGTCGCAATTCAACGGCTCAGACACGAGACATATGTGGCATGGTCTACAGAAAATCACGGACTACAAAAAGAAAACCAGCCACGTCACGCTTCCAGACAAACTAAACACCTTCCTTGCCCGCTTCGAGGATAATACAGGGCCACCGTTGCGGCCTGCTAACAAGGACTGCGCCCCCCCTCCTTCTCCGTGGCTGAGGTGAGTAAAACATTTAAACGTGTTAACCCTCGCAAGGCTGCTGGCCCAAACGGCATCCCAAGCCGCATCCTCAGAGCATGCGCAGACCAGCTGGCTGGTGTGTTTACGGACATATTCAATCGCTCCCTATCCCAGTCTGCTGTCCCCACATGCTTCAAGATGGCCACCATTGTTCCTGTACCCAAGAAGGCAAAGATAACTGAACTAAATGGCTACCGCCCGTAGCACTCACTTCTGTCATCATGAAGTGCTTTGAGAGACTAGTCAAGGATCACATCACCTCCACCTTACCGGCCACCCTAGACCCACTTCAGTTTGCAAACCGCCCCAAAAAGTCCACAGATGATGCAATCGCCATCACACTGCCCCATCCCATCTGAACAAGAGGAATAGCTATGTAAGAATGCTGTTCATTGCCTACAGCTCAGCATTCAACACCATAGTACCCTCCAAGCTCATCATCAAGCTTGAGGCCCTGGGTCTCAACCCCATCCTGTGCAATTGGCTCCTAGACTTTGACGGGCTGCCCCCAGGTGGTGAAGGTAGGAAACAACATCTCCACTTCGCTGACCCTCAACACTGGGGCCCCACAAGGGTGCGTTCTCAGACCCCACCTGTACTCCCTGTTCACCCACGACTGCGTGGCCATGCACTCCTCCAACTCAATCATCAAGTTTGCAGATGACAACAGTAGTGGGCTTTATTACCAACTATGACGAGACAGCCTACAGGGAGGAGGTGAGGGCACTCGGAGTGTGGTGTCAGATACAACCTCACTCAACGTCAACAAAACAAAGGAGATGACCGTAGAATTCAGGAAAGAGCAGAGGGAGCACCCCCCTATCCACATCGAAGGGACAGCAGTGGAGAAGGTGAAAAGTTAAGTCCCTCGGCATACACATCACAGACAAACTGAAACAGTCCACCCACACAGGTAGTGTGGTGAAGAAGGCGCAACAGCAACTCTTCAACCTCAGGAGGTTGAAGAAATTTGGCTTGTCACCTAACAACCCCGATAAACCTTTTCAGATGCACAATCGAGAGCATCCTGTCAGGCTGTATCACAGCCTGGTACGGCAACTGCACCGCCCTCAACCACAAGGCTCTCCAAAGGGTGGTGCGGTCTGCACAATGCATCACCGGGGGCAAACTACCTGCCCTCCATGACACCTACAGCACCCGATGTCACAGGAAGGCCAAAAAGATCATCAAGGACAACAACCACCTGAGCCACTGCCTGTTTACACAGCTACCATCCAGAAGGCGAGGTCAGTACAGGTGCATCAAAGCTGGGACCAAAAGACTGAAAAAAAAGCTTCTATCTCAAGGCCATCAGACTCCTAAACAGCCATCACTAACTCAGAGAGGCTGCTGCCTACATTGAGACCCAATCACTGCCCACTTTAATAATTGGATCACTAGCCACGTTAAACAAATAATGCCACTTTATATACGTATGATATGAGTAATGTAAGATATGTAAACATTATTAAAGTATTTTATACCATCTATTGCACCTTGCCTACGCCGCTCGGCCATTGCTCATCCATATATTTACAGTTGAAGTCGGAAGTTTACATACACTTAGGTTGGAATCATTAAAACCTCTTAGTGATCCCTTCAAGCGCCAATCCCTTTTGCGGGATCGATTTGACAACATCCAGTCAAATTGCAGAGCGCCAAATTCAAACTACAGAAATATCAATATTCACGAAAATATAAGTGTAATACATCAAAATAAAGCTTAACTTCTTGTTAATCCAGCCGCTGTGTCAGATCTTAAAAAGGCTTTATGGCGAAGGCAGATCATGACGATTATCTGAGGACAGCATCCCGCATACAAACACATGAAAATCATTATTCAACCAGGCAGGTGAGACACAAAAGTCAGAAATAACGATATAATAAATGCTTTACCTTTGAAGATCTTCTTTTTGCAATCCCAAATGTCTCAGTGACACAATGAGCGGTCGTTTTGTTCAATAAATTCCTTCTTTATAATCACCAAAATGTCCATTTATTTGGCGTGTTTGATTCAGAAATACACCGGTTCCAACTCGCCCAACATGACTACAAAGTATCTAATAAGTTACCTGTTAACTTGGTCCAAACATTTTAAACAACGTTCCTAATCCAACCTCAGGTATCCTAAAATGTAAATAATCGATAAAATTTAAAGACGGAATAAACTGTTTCTAATACCGGCTAAAAACAACGTGGAGCGCGTTCCTGTTCATGCGCACCAAAATAGTAGGGACCTTCAGAGTGACACATGGAATGAATAGCACTACTTCTTCATTTCTCAAAAGAAAAAAACTATTTCTTTAGACTGTTGACATCTAGTGGAAGGCATAGGTACTGCAACCAGGTTAATAATAATAGAAACCCATTGGGAAATCCTATGACCTCAATTTTTTCCCCCTGGATGGTTTGTCCTCGGGGTTTCGCCTGCCAAAACAGTTCTGTTATACTCACAGACATTATTTTAACAGTTTTAGAAATTTTCTAATGTTTTCTATCCAAATATACCAATTATATGCATATCCTAGCTTCTGGGCCTGAGTAACAGGCATTTTACTTTGGGCACGCTTTTCATCCGGGCGTCAAAATACTGCCCCCTAGCCTTAAGAAGTTTTAAAACTCGTTTTTCAACCACTCCACAAATTTCTTGTCAACAAATTATAGTTTTGGCATGTCGGTTAGGACATCTACTTTGTGCATGACAAAAGTAATTTTTCCAACAATTGTTTACAGACAGATTATTTCACTTACATATATCAATTCCAGTGGTTCAGAAGTTTACATACACTAAGTTGACTGTGCCTTTAAACAGCTTGCAAAATTCCAGATCGTACTTTTGGAGAAATGTCCTCTGTTCTGTTGAAACAAAAATAGAACTGTTTGGCCATAATGACGGGGGAAGGGGGAGGCTTGCAAGCCAGAAGAACACTATCCCAACCGTGAAGCACGGGGGTGGCAGCATCATGTTGTGGGGGTGCTTTGCTGCAGGAGGGACTGTTGCACTTCACAAAATAGATGGCATCATGAGGCTGGAAAATGATGTGAATATATTGAAGTAACATCTCAAGACATCAGTCAGGAAGTTAAAGCTTGGTCGCAAATGGGTCTTCCAAATGGACAATGACCCCAAGCATACTTCCAAAGTTGTGCCAAAATGGCTTAAGGACAACAAAGTCAAGGTATTGGAGTGGCCATCACAAAGCCCTGACCTCAATCCTATAGAACATTTGTGGGCAGAACTGAAAAAGCGTGTACGAGCAAGGAGGCCTACAAATCTGACTCAGTTACACCAGCTCTGTCAGGAGGAATGGGCCAAAATTCACACAACTTATTGTACGAAGCTTGTGGAAGGCTACCTGAAACGTTTGACCAAAGTTAAACAATTTAAAAGGCAATGCTACCAAATACTAATTGAGTGGATGTAAACTTCTGACCCACTGGGAATGTGATGAAAGAAATAAAAGCTGAAATAAATAATTCTCTCTACTACACCGATAACGAGACAGTCTATAGGGTGGAGGTCAGAGACCTGGCCGTGTGGTGCCAGAATAACAACCTATCTTTCAACGTAATCAAGACAAAGGAGATGATTGTGGACTACAGGAAAAGGAGGACCGAGCATACCCCATTCTCATCGACGGGGCTGTAGTGGAACAGGTTGAGAGCTTCAAGTTCCTTGGTGTCCACATCAACAACAAACTAGAATGGTCCAAACACACCAAGACAGTCGTGAAGAGGGCACGACAAAACCTATTCCCCCTCAGGAGACTGAAAAGATTTGGCATGGGTCCTCAGATCCTCAAAAGGTTCTACAGCTGCAACATCGAGAGCATCCTGACTGGTTGTATCACTGCCTTGTACGGCAACTGCTCGGCCTCCGACCGCAAGGCACTACAGAGGGTAGTGCATACATCCCAGTACATCACTGGAGCTAAGCTGCCTGCCATCCAGGACCGCTACACTAGGCGGTGTCAGAGGAAGGCCCTAAAAATTGTCTGAGACCCCAGCCACAGACTGTTCCCTCTGCTACCACATGGCAAGCGGTACCGGAGCGCCAAGTCTAGGACCAAAAGGCTTCTCAACAGCTTTTACCCCCAAGCCATAAGACTCCTGAACAGGTAAGCAAACAACTACCCAGACTATTTGCATTTCACTGTAAGGTCTACACCCGTTGTATTCGGCGCACATGACAAAGAAACTTTGTTGTTATCCAACTGTTTCTAAAGTGCTGATAGTAGTAAACTAGATAAATCAATGGCCTTGCTAACATTTACTGCTGAGCAGTTGGGGAACACTAAAGGAAGACAGGCAAAAAGGATGTGAACCTTAAGACAATCAGACTTAGTGGGGTGTTTCTTCTTTGTGGTCTCCTTTTACATTGACAACTGTAGGGGGCTGTTGACATGGGACAAGATACAGTAGAAGTTTAACAAGCAAAGTTCAGAGATTAGATGCATCAATTTGTAGCATAGTGAAATAGTTGAGTAGATTCCATGTTCTCTTCTCACCTGCACGTTTACCCTCAACTGGATGTTCTACTTGGTCTCTCCCCTCGGGATCCTGAGACACAGATTGCTATCCAACTGTTTTTAAAGTGCTGATGGGCGTAAACAAGATAAATCAATGGTCTCTTGATACCCTGCTAAACAGATGGTCCAAATCTTATTGGTCGCTTACACATATTTAGCAGATGTTATTGCGGGTGTAGGGAAACACTTGTGTTCCTAGCACCAACAGTGCAGTAATATGTGAGAAATATACAAAAAAATTAAATACTGCAAAGTTGCTTAGGAGCCAGAAACAGAGCGGACAGGTCTATCTGCACCATCTTGCCCCCCATTTTCGATTAATGTGGCTCTAACCCAACTTCAATTCCTGTAGGCTATTATGAATTCTAATGCATTTTCTATTGTTCACAAAAAACAGCCAGGCAATGCAGAGAACAAAATGCATTTAATCAGAGACATGTTTTCAATGACAACAGCAATGACGTAGACAAACACTGGCAATTGTCCCAGTAATTGCCCACTTGAACCTGACTGGCTGTGAGAGTGGGACCTGTCAGGAGCCCACCACAGAGAGAAGGGGTGAGAGATGAGCTGTATTATTTACTCTTCAGATGACAACCACCCCTGACGGCTGCCACTAAAATAAATGACCATGACATTCTCCACTTTTGGCCCCATTCGAGCAGGACAAAACAATACTCCATCCTCCAATGTGTCCCTTGTCTACTGCTCTCCAATCACAGGCTGCGTCTCCAATGTACATTTACGAAACCGTTTTGTACTTGCCATGTTAGTGTATATACTATTTTTAAAAAAATAATGAGAAAGTTTAAAACATAATGTAAAAGAATGAGAAACAAAATATGAAAATATTCACATATGTACATAGCTAGTTTTCTAACAATAGTTTTTAAATCAAGTAAGCAATATCAACTCCTGGCCACTGTTGACTAAGTCATTTCCTTGCTGTTCTTGATCTAAGCTGCCTCCTGATAATGAGATGGTCGCTTTCTTTCTCATCTTGATCAAGACCAATGATCTGCAACATAAGAACAAAACAATATTAGCTTGCACCAGTCGTTTGTTAATACCACCTAAATAGATAAAGTTTTTATACAATCTATGTCTGTTTTTAAAAAGAGAAACCATCAAAGTCCCACCACCCGATGAGATTGGGCCATCCTTCCAAATCTTGTTAATGCAAGTATGGAAAACTTCAGTATTGGATTTTTGATTTGTTTTATTGGAAACACTCACTGGCTGTTAACGCTCATATTTGATTAGCTCCAATTATAAATTACATTTCTCCCCAGGAGAGGAATTTCCAGGTTTTCCTGTGCCCATTTCCCTACCGTGTCGGAAAAAGTTTAAGTAGCATAGAGTTATTTTGTGTGAAACTTGCAGTAACTACAAAGTAAAAAGTAAGGCAAACACTTTGGCTTTGGTCCACCATGTTCTGAATGCAGTTACCAGCTCTGCCATACAAAGGCAAAGAATAGTAACTACACAAACAGTGAAACTATGAAAAATGCCTTTACAGTTCATTTGCTGTCCAGACAAATACAGTTGAAGTCGGAAGTTTACATACACTTAGGTTGGAGTCATTAAAACTCGTTTTTCAACCACTCCACAAATTTTTTGTTTAACTATAGTTTTGGCAAGTCAGTTAAGGACATCTACTTTGTGCATGACACAAGTAATTTTCCCAACAATTGTTTACAGACAATACTTCACAGTATCACAATTCCAGTGGTTCAGAAGTTTACATACACGAAGTTGACTGTGCCTTTAAACAGCTTGGAAAATTCCAGAAAATTATGTCACATTTTAGAAGCTTCTGACAGGCTAATTGACATCATTTGAGTCAATTGGAGGTGTACCTGTGGATGTATTTAAAGGCCTACCTTCAAACTCAGTACCTCTTTGCTTGACATCATGGGAAAAAAATTCAAAAGAAAAATCAGCCAAGAACTCAGAAAAAAAACAGTAAACCTCCACAAGTCTGGTTCATCCTTCGGAGCAATTTCCAAACGCCTGAAGGTACCACGTTCATCTCTACAAACAATAGTACACAAGTATAAACACCATGGGACCACGCAGCCGTCATACCGCTCAGGAAGGAGACGCGTTCTGTCTCCTAGAGATGAACATACTGTGGTACGAAAAGTGCAAATCAATCCCAGAACAACAGCAAAGGACCTTGTGAAGATGCTGGAGAAAACAGGTACAAAAGTATTTATATCCACAGTAAAACGAGTCCTATATCGACATAACCTGAAAGGCTGCTCAGCAAAGAAGAAGCCACTGCTCCAAAACCACCATGAAAAAGCCAGACTACGGATTGCAACTGCACATGGGGACAAAGATCATACTTTTTGGAGAAATGTCCTCTGGCCTGATGAAACAAAAATAGAACTGTTTGGCCATAATGACCATCGTTATGTTTGCAGGAAAAACAGGGAGACTTGCAAGCCAAAGAACACCATCCCAACCATGAAGCACAGGGGTGGCGGCAGAATGTTGTCGGGGTGCTTTGGGACTGGTGCACTTCACAAAATAGATGGCATCATGAGGCTGGAAAATGATGTAGATATATTGAAGCAACATCTCGATATCAGTCAGGAAGTTAAAGCTTGGTCGCAAGTGGGTCTTCCAAATGGACAATGAGCCCAAGCATACTTCCAAAGTTGTGGCAAAATGGCTTAAGGACAACAAAGTCAAGGTATTGGAGTGGCCATCACAAAGCCCTGACCTCAATCCTATAGAAAATATGTGGGCAGAACTGAAAAAGCGTGCGTGAGCAAGGAGGCATACAAACCTGACTCAGTTACACGAGCTCTGTCAGGAGGAATGGGCTAAAATTCACCCAACTTATTGTGGGAAGCTTGTGGAAGGCTACCCGAAACGGTTGACCCAAGTTAAACAATTTAAAAAGGCAAGGCTACCAAATACTAATTGAGTGTATGCAAACTTCTGACCCACTGGGATTGTGATGAAAGAAATAAAAGCTGAAATAAATTACTCTACTATTATTCTGATATTTCACATTCTTAAAATAAAAGTGGTGATCCTAACTGATCTAAAACAGGGAATTTTTACAGGGATTAAATGTCGGGAATTGTGAAAGACTGAGTTTAAATTTATTTGGGTAAGGTGTATGTAAACTTCCGACTTCAACTGTATGTTGTAGGTAGACAAGTGATAAAGCGCTGACGCATTATGATATGCATAAAATATCACTTATCGACCTACAACATAATAGCTGGCTAACAAAAAAAACATTGAAACTGAGAAATGGCTTTACTGTTGGCACAGTTACTGCTTTTGCCATTGTAGGGCAGCAAACTCTACCCCTTTTTATTGGCTTCCTGAGCAGAATTTTCCCAGGCTTTCAAACAGAACACAAGAAGCCTGGGCTTCTGATGCCAAGTTCCACCCAGTTGCCACTCACCAGATGAGATGGGATGTCCAGAGGAGAGGAGATCTCTGTCTTGTACAGTTTCCTCTTGGTCCTCTTCGGTTTCACTGATGTGGCTTTCTCTCGCTTGGTAGATCTTCCATTTACAATCCCCGTAATTGTCTTAGCTATGGATAGAGACCGACATGTAGTGTATATATATATATTAGACAATGTCTGATGTGTGTGCAGAACATTGACATCAGTAAAGGACAACAGCCAAGTCTTGCTAACCTTCAACCCCGAGCAGAGTTGGGGAACTCTGGATGAAGTCTCCAATCTTCTGGAGGGTTCCATCCTTTTTGGCTTTCAGACTTGCTGGTGTCTGTTGCTTGTTCTGGTCTGTTTTTACACCGAGCACTGTCGGCGACTGTTGACATAAAATATATATACAGGATAAGCTTTACTAGTCACAGTCAAATAGGATTAAAAGTCTAGATTCTCTTCTCACCTGCATGTTCACTCTGTTGTTCACCCTCAACTTGATATTCTTTATGTTCTCACTTTCCACAGGGTCCTAAGGGACAGAGAGAACATTTTAGGATTAGTGACACACACAGTGTTGTATCAAATCAAATTTTACTGGTCACATACACATATTTAGCAGATGTTATTGTGGGTGTAGCGAAATGCTTGTGTTCCTAGCGCCAACAATGCAATAGTATCTAAAAACGATTCACAATAATACACAAATCTAAAAGTAAAAAGAATGGAATTAAAGAAATATTAGATTGAGCAATGTCAGTGGCATTCTAAAATACAGTAGAATAGAACACAGTATATACATTTGAGAAGAGAAAAGCAGAATGTAAACATTAAAAAGTGACTAGTGTTTAATTATTAAAGTGACCAGAGATTCCAAGTCTATGTATATAGGGCAGCAGCCTATAAGGTGCAGGTTTGACTAACCGAGTGGTAGCCGGCTACTGATGGCTATTTAACAGTTTGATGGCCTTGAGATAGCTGTTTTTTTGTCTCTCGGTCCCAGCTTTGATGCACCTGTACTGACCTCCCCTTCTAGATGATAGCGGGGTGAACAGGCTGTGGCTCGGGAGGTTGAGGTCCTTGATGATCTTTTTGGCCTTCCTGTGACAACGAGTGATGTAGGTGTCCTGGAGGGCAGGTAGTTTGCACCCGGTGATGCGTTGGGCAGACCACACCACCACCTGGAGCCCTGCGGTTGCGGACAAAGTTTCTGTACCAGTCGGTGATACAGCCCGACAGGATGCTCTCAATTATGCACCTGTAAACGTTTGAGGGTTTTAGGGGACAAAGTCAAATTTCTTCAGCCTGCTGAGGTTGAAGAGGTGCAGTTGCGCCTTCTTCACCATTTCAGATCGTCAGTGATGTGTACGCCGAGGAACTTGAAGCTTTCCACCTTCTCCACCGCAGTTCCGTCTGTGTGGATAGGGGCGTGTTCCCTCTGCGGTTTCCTGAAGTCCACGAGCAGCTCCATTGTTTTGTTGACATTGAGTGGGAGGTTATTTTCCTGGCACCACTCTCCCAGGGCCCTCACCTCCTCCCTGTAGGCTGTGTCGTCATTGTTGGTAATCAGGCCTACTACTGTTGTGTCGTCTGCAAACTTGATGATTGAGGTAGAGGCGTGCGTGGCCAGTCATGGGTGAAAAGGGAGTACAGGAGGGGGCTGAGCACACACCCCTGTGGGGCCCCTGTGTTGAGGATCAGCGAAGTGGAGATGTTGTTTCCTACCTTCACCACCTAGGGGCGGCTCGTCAGGAAGTCCAGGACCCAGTTGCACAGGGCAGGGTTCAGACCCAGGGCCCCAAGCTTAATTATGAGCTTGGAGGGTACTATGGTGTTGAATGCTGAGCAATAATTAATGAACAGCATTCTTACATAGGTATTCCTCTTGTCCAGATGGGATAGGGCAGTGTGCAATGCGATGGCGATTGCATAGTCTGGATCTACTGGGGCGGTAAGCAAATTGAAGTGGCTAGGGTGTCAGGTAAGAGGCGTGATATGATCCTTAACTAGCCTCTCAAAGCACTTGATGATGACAGAAGTGAGTGCTATGGAGCGATAGTCATTTAGTTCAGTTACCTTTGCTTACTTGGGTACAGGAACAATGATGGACATCTTGATGCAGGTGGGAACCTCTGCGCATGCTCCGAGGACGCGGCTAAGGATGCCGTATGGGCCGGCAACCTTGTAAGGGTTAACACTCTTAAATGTCTTACGTCGGCCACGGTGGAGGAGCCCACAGTCCTTGGTAACTGTGCCGCCAGCGCGGCCCACGTTATCCTCAAAGTGGGCGAAGAAGGTGTTTAGCTTGTCCGGGAGCAAGACGTCAGTGTCCGCAACATGGCTGGTTTTCCCTTTGTTTTTGGTGGTTGTCTATAGACCCTGCCACATACGTCTCGTGTCTGAGCCGTTGAATTGAGACTCCACTTTGTTCTGATGTTTTGCCTGTTTGATTGCCACGGAGGGAATAATTACACTGTTTGAATTTGGCCATATTCCCAGTCACCTTGCCTTGGTTAAATGCAGTGCTTCGCACTTTCAGTTTTGCGAACGCTGCCACCTATCCACGACTTCTGGTTTGGGTAGGTTTTTATAGTCAGTGGGTACATCTCCTATACACTACCTGATGAACTCAGTCACCGTATCTGTGGATGTTATTCTCAGAGGCTACCCGGAACATATCCTAGTCCATGTGAACAAAACAATCTTGAAACATTGATTCCGATTGGTCAGACCAGCGTTGAATAAACCTTAGGCAGAAACTCAAACAGGAAGTACCCGTGCTATAGGAAGGGAGGAGCAAAATGGAGGCGTGATCAGATTTACCAAAGGGAGGGCGGGGGAGTGCCTTGTAGGTATTTTGAAAAGTTGAGTAGCAGTGGTCCAATGCTTTACCAGAGCAAGTACTACAGTCAATGTGATGGTAGAACTTCGGAAGCGTTTCTCAATTTGCTTTGTTAAAATCCCCATCTACAAAAAATGCGGCCTTAAGCTATGTGGTTTCCAGTTTGCATAAAGTCCAGTGTAGTTATTTGAGGACCGACGTGGTATCGACTTGAGGGGGAATATACACGACTGTGACTATAACCGAAGAGACTTCTCTTGGGAGGTAATATGGTCGGCATTTGATTGTGAGGTATTCTAAGTTGGGTGAACAAAAGGACCTGCGTTTCTGTATGTTATCACAAACACACCAGGAGTAGTTAATCATGAAACATACGCCACAGCCTTTCTTCTTCCCGGAAAGTTCTATATTCCTGTCGGCGCGATGTACTGAGAATCTAGATGGCTGAATGGATGGGGACAGTATATCCCGAAAGAGCCAAGATTCTGTGAAACAGAGTAAGTCTCTTTGGAAGGAGATCCTCGCCCTGAGCTAGTCTACTTTATTATCCAGAGACTGAACATTAGCGAGTAATATATACTCAGAAGCGGTGGATGGTGTGTACACCTCCTGAGTCGGACCATAAGTCCACTCCGAATACCTCTTCTCCGCCGGTGGTGTTTTGGAGCAGCCTCTGGAATAAGTGCAATTGCCCTTGGGGGTACGAACAAAGCATCCAATTTGGGAAAGTTGTATTTCTTAATGCTGGTGGGTTACCGCTGCTCTGATATCCAAAAAGTTATTTCCGGCTGTATGTAATAACACAAAACAAGTTTCTGGGCTAATAATGTAAGAAATAACACACAAAAAAACAAAATAGTGCAAAGTTGCTTAGGAGCTAGAAGCAGGGCTGCCACGACAATACAGGGGTCAATTCTTCAGCACATAAAGTCAAAATGGTGCCATCCTTCTTCTGCTATATGTATAGCATAATTGGGAATTAAATTCAAAAGGGATCTGGTTGAATCTGTTATCACTTTTTCCAAAGTATCTAATAAAAGGAGGAAAAGCAACCAGGACCTTAATACTGTCCAATCTGGCCTGAGACTGAAATGTGAAGGGACTGTGCTTGTAGTTCCAGGTTCCCACAACTGTTTATAAGCCTCATCTGTTGACGTTGCTCTTGTTCCTTTGGCATAGTTCTGTTAGTGAAAGCCATACGGGGGGGGGGGGGGGGGTTGATTTAGCAGGATAATACAATAAGAATGTTTGGAAAGGTCCTCTGGACTGAACGTTAACGCAAAGCCACTATCTATACAATTCAGCTTCTGTAGGGTTGTTATTATTGTTCACTGACCTTAATCCTACTGAACAAATAGAAGGGTTGCTTTGAGGTAGTTTGTCAGTGCAGTGAGAGAGGACAGACACTGTTGTGTTTATAGTTGTCTATAGTTGTCTTATAGTTGTCTGCGGCTTGGTCTCTGGAAGGGCTGGGTAATACCCAGCCTGTTTGTTAAGATGTTCTCATCCCCTCCACCTCTTACTCAAATCTCTCACACATGCATGCACAAGCACAAACAAAATCAAATGCAAGGCAACCCAGTGTGACAGAACTGGCTCTCCATGTCTACATTTTGGAGGAAGTGTAATGAGATTACCGTGAAATATAACTACATATCCATTCAAAGTCCACACCTGTTGTATTCGCCGCATGTGACAAATAAATTTGATATGCCATGTTAGCCTAGTGGTTAGAGCGTTGGACCAGTAACCAAAGAGTCGCTGGTTCAAATACCCAAGGTGAATAATCTGTTGATGTGCCCTTGAGCAAGACACTTAACCCGAATTTGCTCCAGGGATGCCATATTACTATGGCTGACCCAGTAAAACACCACATTTCACTGCACCTATTAGTGTTGCACGGTATACCAAAACATCTGTACTTTTTCTTAATAGAACCTGAAAAACGGTTCGGTACTAGAATTTGTTCCTACCGGCAGTTCTGTCAAAAGTGTTTCACGTTGTCTACTGATTGAGAGAGGACCAAGTCTCTATCAGCACAGCCGATGTCCCCTTATAATGCAAGAGCACCGTGCCTGCGCCACTTACTCATTGCCAGCTCTAGCCGGTCCCGAGGAACCACTGCACTCACTGTGAGTCTTGGCTGCATCACCGCTCATGCAGCAGAGGAGTTAACATACTTGAATAAGGCAACACGGCATGTAGAAATGTTGAAAACGTTAATTACTGTTCGCAAAACAATGTCCATTACAGGCTAGAACACTTCACATTGTGAGAAAATACCGGTAGCTTCCAGCGTTGTAGGCAAACTTTCCTTGCTAGCTTACAGCTGTAGGTAACATTTCACTACCCTAGTACCTTGTCTGTGATATGCAAACCATAATGCAAAATATTGCTCATTTCAAAGGTGAGTGTCACTAAAAACATTATTAATTCACATCATCTCCCCCCGCCAGCATTACGTCTCTCCCAGTCAAGACTATCTTTGCTCGAGCCTCAAACTAAGTGTTTGTGTGAGAGAATGAAGGAATGGGTCTTACAGAGCGCACACTTTAAAAAATAAGATTTTCTTCTATGCAAATGTTGATCAGTACAATAGAATAAGGCCCAAATGGACGGTTGCCGCATGAAATCAACCAAAACAAGCTCAATAACTCAATGCATGCATGTGACAATAAAACATTTAATTTTTTTTATGGTTTTCAGTCAAATGTCTTCTGGACCTTCTTTTCTAGACATATCCGTTATCCTATCACACACACTTTGAAATGTACCTTCTCCATCTCGTTGCTATTCCTCTTCCTGGCTGAGCGGGTGATTTTGATGTTCACAGACTTGTTCTCTCCCTGCCTCCGGACGTTCAGCTTGTTGGGGTGCAGAGGGGTGAACTGGCTCTCCAGCTTGGGGAAGCAAAGCTCTCGCCTGCCGTCTGTGGACACCTGCGGGGAGTCCAGTACCTGCCCAGACAGACCAACATCACACACACCACTATTTATTATCCGATTCATCAAATATGAATGTTTCTTTACACCCTTACTGGGATAAGTCCATCCCTGATTTTGTGGCTGAAATTGCAAAAAATGACAAGAAAATAGTCAAACATGAGAAGCAGCTATACTGAACCAAAATATAAAACGCAACATG
Organism: Salvelinus namaycush; assembly: GCF_016432855.1. Classification (NCBI taxonomy): domain Eukaryota; kingdom Metazoa; phylum Chordata; class Actinopteri; order Salmoniformes; family Salmonidae; genus Salvelinus; species Salvelinus namaycush. The sequence goes on from NC_052341.1 coordinate 28,010,987, forward strand.
TAAAGTGTTGGTCCCATGTTTCATGAGCAGAAATAAAATACCTCTGAAATTTTCCAGACACTTATTTCTTTCAAATGTTATGCAAAAATTTGCTAACATCCCTGTTAGTAAGCATTTCTCCTTTGCCAAGATAATTAAAGTTGAGGGAGCGTGCAATTAGCATGCTGACTGCAGGAATGTCCACCAGAGCTGTTGCCAGAGAATTTAATGTTCATTTCTCTACCATAAGCAGCTTCGCCTCCAATGTCGTTTTAGAGAATAAGTAAGACCAACCGGCCTCAACCGCAGACCACGTGTAACCACGCCAGCCCAAGACATCCACATCCAGCTTCTTCACCTGCAGGATCGTCTGAGACCAGCCACCCGGACAGCTGATGAAACTGAGGAGTATTTTGGTCTGTAATAAAGCCCTTTTGTGGGGAAAAACGAATTCTGATTGGCTGGGCCTGGCTCCCTAGTGGGTGGCCCTCCCAGGCCCACCCATGGCTGCGCCCCTGCCCAGTCATGTGAAATCTATAGATTAGGGCCTAATGAATTTATTTCAATTGAATGATTTCCTTATATGAACTGTAACTCTGTAAAAAAAAAAAGGAAATTGTTGAATGTTGCTTTTATATTTTTGTTCAGTATAAATGATTCTCTGATGTATACTGACATCTTGTGTTTGGAAATTGGAGTGGTCTTGGAGCTCCCTGAGCTTGTGCTCTTTCTCTGCGTTTCTCTCCTGCATCTCTAATTTGAGGACCTCAACTTTCTTTGAAGGTTGTTTAGACAATTTCACCTGGAAAACAGACATTAGCTTAAAAAGGCAGACAATACTTATGGTGAGAAATACTGTCAATTGCTGTGTGAAGTGCACCTGCTTTCCCTGCAACTACATATATATAATTTAGAGGGAAAGAAGTGATAAGACACTAACTTCTCTTCAATGATATATGGATCAACGTTAATGCTATTAGATTTATGTGATCCTCAGAGATTAGAAAGGTAAAAAGTTAGCAATGTCCCACTAAATTATGCAGAAATTAGGGATTAGGTCACAGAAACCCCTATTCTGAACGTCATTCATCAACTTCCCGCTTCCTACACACTCTGAAACTCCATTGAGTACTTCCTCTCACCCAGAGATGCCATAAAGCCCAGCAGTTCTAATGTGTTTATTAAATCAGTCAGGATGATCGCATTACCTCTTCAGTCTGCAGCGTGCTACGGCAGAGCTCCTTTTGACACTCCCTCATCAACTCTGGAGCAGGGCACTGACTCTCCTCCTGCTCTGGCCCTTCGGCTCCCTCCATCAGAATTGCCCTCTCTTCAAGGCACTTCTGGCTCTCCACCTCATGCTGCTCATTAACCAGCTAGGAGGACATCAAAAGGAATGATTACTTCCCTCACCACATGTGTGCATACAGGGTCCTGCTTCAAACAGAAACGTAAATTGCCAGAGTTTCAGAGAGACTTTGAGAATGAGTGTGAGCATCAAACGACAGCTCTTACCTTCAAGCGCTCTTCAGTCCGCAGACGTTCCTGCTTCACGTTCTCGCCAGGACAGTTGATCACATGAGAAAACTTGGCACTGTTCACATTTTTTGGAAGGCAGCTGTTCTTCAAACTCATCAGCTCTGAAATGCAAAATTTAGACATGGGTGCAAATTCCCCCCAAACATTCTGAATGAAGACATGCTTAAATCAGTGGGTATTTTTATTTATTTTTTTAAATCGTGTGACCACTCACCTCGACTTAAAGCCTCAATCTCTTTCATCTTAGCCTCCAGAATCTGCTCTTGTTCTGTTTGTGTCCTCTCCTGCTCTGTCAGTGCAAGACGCATGTCTTCAATCACCTTCTCCTTGGACTTATTTATATGACTTTCCTCCACCTGGGCCAGTTTCCGCTGAGCCTCCCCTAGTCTCGCTTGCAGAGCTCCGCACTGGGCCTCCCTCTCAGCCAGCTGCTTCTCCAACTCCACAACCCTCTCAGAGCTGCCTCCAGAGGCCTGCACCTGAACCTCCAGGTCCACGATTCGCTCCTTCAGGTGGCCTGCCATTTGTTCGAGGTCAGAGTAACTCTTCGTAATTTCATTGTAAGCCCCCTTCTCTAATTCGTAGTCCTGCAGGTTGAATTGTGCCTCTGACCGCAGTGTCTCTAGCTCATGTCTCAGCTGGCTGCAGAGTTCTTCCTGTCCAGAGAGTTGCTCTCTGACCTGGTTGAGCTCCTGCTCCAGGTCAGCTATCCACTGGTTCTTCTGGAGCAACTGTTCCACCACACTCTCACACTCCCTTTTCATGGCATCTATGGTGTCATGGAACTTGGAGTTGTTCCTCTGCACAGAAGAGACCTTCAGTTCCTCCGCTTCCTTCCGGGGTCGTTCAGTTTCCAAAGTCAAGGATTCAATGGTTTTGGATTTTTCGTTGGATTTGTCTTCGAGCTCCTTCAAGAGTGCTCTGGCTGCTTCTAGCTCCTCTAAAAGATTGGCGGACCTCTCAGTCTGTGCAATAAGTTCTGTTTGGAGAGTTTTCACTGAAGACTCCGCTTTCTGTGATGTCTGCTGGAGCTGGAAGATGCCGTTGACCAGTGCTTTGTTGTCTTTAGAGAGCCTGGCTGTCTCTTTCCTCTCTTTCTCCAGCGAAGCCATCACAGCTTCACAGTCATCCGTCTGCTCCTCCAAATCATCGGTGATCTTCTGTAAGGTCTGTTCGAACGAAACCTTCTCGCGTTTGAGCTCATCGGAGTCTACGTTCTTTCTTTTTATCTCTCCTTTGACCGTCTCCAACTTCTGAACCATCGCCTCATGTTCTTCTTTTAACTGTGAAATGGTCATGTCTTTTTGATGACATTCCGCCTGGAGTTTCTCCAACTCGCCTGTTAGAATAACACGCTCATCCTCAAGACTCCCTGGAGAGAGAGAGGGGCTGGTCAGACACATACAGAACTCTAAAAGTAAATAAGGACCATTAGCCCCGATACAAGATGTTACTCCTTTCATCATTTATTTTATTTTTTATGACTACCTTTCTTCAGGGCAGGCTGATCATCAAGGTTTTCCAGGACATCAGCATGGTGGTTCCTGCCCTCCTCAGCACTGGGACCGTCCCGGCTCATACACTTACAATTCTGTTTCAAGCTCAGAATCTCCTCCTTGATGGAGTCAACCAAGGCCGTCTGTTGTACAAAAACAGTGAAAGGGATTGCATATAGAGGTTCTGTGATTGACATATTACAAAGCACCCCCATATGCACCATTAATGCAAGTATGAAATCATTAGTTCAAGTAAGTAATTTACTTACATCCCTAGTTGCAGCCTCACTATTCTGGTCTATTGCTTCCTGCAGCTTGGTTATCACCTCATCTTTCTCATGGCAGATTTCCATTAAGGCCTCAAACGTCCGTGTCTGAGATTCCAAATTCTGCAGAAAACCAAAATATGGAGAAGCATTAACTCGAACCCAACCTTTCATTCAGTATTCACATGGAACAAAACACATCTCCATATCAGCCAGGCTTACCTCCTTCGCATCCTCTAGCTGCCCGCACAATTGTTTCAATTCCATGCTCATTTCGTCCATTCCTGTAAACAGAGAGAAAACACACTTAAAGGGATACTTGGGAATTTTGGCAATAAGGCCCTTTATCTACAGTGCATCCACATTTTGTGACATTACAACCTTATTCTAAAATGTATTAACATGTTTTTCCCCCCTTATCTAAATCATATTTACATAAATATTCAGACCATTTACTCAGTACTTTGTTGAAGCACCTTTGGCAGCGATTACAGCCTCAAGTCTTCTTTGGTATGACGCTACAAGCGTGGCACATCTGTATTTGGGGAGTCTCTCTCCTTCCTCTCTGCAGATTCTCTCAACTGTCCGGTTGGATGGGGAGCGTCGCTGCACAGCTCTTTTCAGGTCTCTCTAGAGCTGTTTGATCGGGTTAAAGTCCAGAATCTGGCTGGGCCACTCAAGGACATTCAGAGACTTGTCCCAAAGCCACTCCCGCATTGTCTTGGCTGTGCGCTTAGGGTCGGTGTCCTGTTGGAAGGTGAACGTTCACCCCAGTCTGAGGTCCTGAGCGCTCTGGAGCAGGTTTTCGTCAAGGATCTCTGTATTTTGCTCCGTTAATCTTTGCCTCGATCCTGACTTGTCTCCCAGTCCCTGAAATACATACCCACAGCATGATGCTGCCACCACCATGCTTCACCATATGGATGGTACCAGGTTTCCTCCAGATGTGACACTTTACATTCAGGCCAAAGAGTTCAATCTTGGTTTCATCAGACTAGAGTCTTAAGGTGTCTTGGCAAACTCCAAGTGGGCTGTCATGTGCCTTTTACTGAGGAGTGGCTTCTGTCTGGCCACTCTACCATAAAGGCCTGATTTGTGGAGTGCTGCAGAGAAGGTTGTCCATCTGGAAGGTTCTCCCATCTCCACAGAGGAACTCCATAGCTCTGTCAGAGTGACCATCGGGTTCTTGGTCACCTCCCTGAACAAGGCCCTTCTCCCCCGATAGCCCAGTTTTGCCGGGTAGTTTGGAACCAGCCTTGGTGGTTCCAAACTACTTCCATTGAAGAATGATGGAGGCCACGGTGTTCTTGGGACCCTTCCCCAGATCTGTGCCTCGACGCAATCCTGTCTTGGAGATCTACGGACAATTCCTTCGACCTCATGGCTTGGTTTTTGCTCTGACAACTGTGGGACCTTCTGTAGACAGGTGTGTGCCTCATGTCCAAACAATTGAATTTACCACAGGTGGACTCCAATCAAGTTGTAGAAACATCTCAAGGATGATCAATGGAAACAGGATGCACCTGATCTCAATTTCAAGTCTCATAGCAAAGGGTCTGAATACTATTGTAAATAAGGTATCTATTTTTTTAATACATTTGCAAAAATTTCTAAACCTGATTTCAGTTTGTCATTATGGGATATTGTGTGGGTCTGAATACTTTCCGAAGGCACGCTACTTCCCCAGAGTCAGACCTCTGTCCAGTATGAAGGAAGCATGCTAGCAGATACCCATAGACTTCCAGTCATTGCACTAAGGCTAGTTAGCATTGGCTTACGAAACTACCTCCAATTCCTTCATACTGGACACATAGGCATAAAAATGGTATCTATGAGTTCATCTGAATCTGGGGATGTAGATAAAGGGCCTCATTGCCAAAATCCCAAAGCATCCCTTTAAGCTAAATCCTGAATATTTATCAGACATGGACAAATCACAGTTGAGACACACTATACACACCATTTGTTTTGAGGTTGAGTTGCTGCTGGGTCTTGAGGAGCTCCTCTGATAAGTCATCCACTTGCTTCCTCAGGCTGACTTCAGTGCCAGGAGACTCAGGCAGGTCCACCAAACAGGTCTGTGCAGCCTCCGCATCCCTCCTGATTCTAGCCAGGTCGTCTCGCATTGCGTCAATGATCCCCTCCAAGAGCTCTACCTTATCCTCCTGCGACGGAAAACAAAGATATCAGAACTCAACTCATTAAATAAGGACAGGTAAGGATGTTAGTGGTGAAGTTGTATTATCTGCATGATCTGATATTATAACCTGTGTCATGACGCTAGCCATTTCAGTGAATTGGCTAGGAGAGATGTGAACAACCCCCCCCCCCTAAGCTCCTGTTAGGGGGGCAGTTATGACTTTACAATCACATCATAAATTTCTTGCAGAGAATCTTGTCTCCCTGACCATGGCGTAAAGGAGAGAGAGGGTCACAGTAGAACAAATTCTACTACATCCCAGAATTTGAGAATTGACCAATATTCCTATTTTGGAGAACGCGTAAACGGTCAGTGGAGAAGCCAGCTATGACCCGGTCCGGTTTGTTTCATGTTTGTGACCTCATGAAAGACAATACAGCCAAATTAATCTAACTCTGTTTATACAGGTTTCTCAGTTATGAGGCTTGCATCTAATTCTTGTATAAAATTAATGAGTAAAGATTAAACTATTTGCGAAATTATGTAATGTCATGTTAACCTTTAAAATTAGAGAATTGGCTTCCCATGTAAAGTTAAACTAAGTCAGTAGCCACGCCCAAGTGAATAGACATTGGTTGGAAAAGAACCAACTCCTTTTACACTCTTGAATAAAAGCCTCCGTGACGAAAAGTCAACTCAGTTCCAAGTACCGTGAGGACTAGTCCTCACGTTTATAAGGTCTTACTATAATTTCAACTCCACAGACCAGGAAACGAGAGCTTGCTAGTATGCGCAAATCTAGTACGAGAACACTGACCGACGTAGAAGCATCTCCAGAGTGAGATGAACCTCTCAGACCACGTGAACCTCTCACACGACAACCCGGAAGATTCTACAAAGGACAATGGCAACATCGACTGGGCAAACCAGAGCCTCACATCACCAGCTCAACTATCGAAGCAAGCTTCACGTAAATACAATGCATTGCTTTTCCGAATGAGCGATCGTTAGTGGCATATGGATTTGTGAAAATAGCTTCCCAGGTCCGATAGAGACCCATGTTCCTTAGTCTTCCTTCCAAAACCCCCTCTTCTCTCTGAATCAATCGTGTTATAACCAAACTGTTTTTGTTTAGTCCACTAGGGACGGTATTAACTGTATGTTATTATGGATTGTATATTCTGTAATTGTTTAATTAGTTAGTAAATAAATTGAGCCAATTTGTATATGGATGATTCATAAGTAAAGGCTGGGTTCGTGCAGATAACCAATAATTTTACGAGGTTCAGATGAGACTGATGGAAGGTAATAATAAATTAATTAATAGAAGACTAATTGATCAGATATTAAAATATCTGAAGTGTCAGTCGGAAAATTATGACTCTGTAAACCAACATTTCCCGTGGTACCCTGACTTCCTGGTTAATTAAATTAACATGATTAGTTTAATCACGTAATAATAATTAGAGAATGGATTTGATAAAATAAATCTTCACATTTAATGACAAGTCAGACATGACACCTGTGATGTGAGTATGACTTACCTTTGTCATTTCCTCGTCACCAGTGACACTTGCACACTTGCTGACACTTTTGCTGACTAAATTCTTCAGGATCTCCAACCTCTTGTCCGCTCTGTCCTCGATGATCTCCCTCTCTTTGGCAAGACGCTCACTGCATGACAAAAACATTGTTCAGTCAATGCATCTACAGACAATGGCCAAGATTGACAGATCTTTCAAAGAGAGGGAAATGCGACGACTACTTACTTGTAGTCACTTTCCATTTTGGAGAATAGCTCCATGAACTCGATGGTGACCTCTTCACGGATATGAGACTCCAACGCCAATTTCTCAGCTTCCTCCTTCAGAAGTTTCTCCCTCAGTTCCTCCACCAGAGCAAACTGGCCCTAAAATACACAATCAAATCCATCTTTTGTATTTGTACTTAAGGATCCCCATTAGCTGGTGCCAAGGCAGCAGCTACTCTTTCTGGGGTCAAGCAACATTAGGGCAGTTAGTTACATTCACAAAGTAAAATATTACATAACACGTTTCACAACATATTAATTGTATTCCCTCAGGCCACTAAACAACTACCACATCTCTACAATACCTCGGTGTGTCTCGTCACAGTCCCTGCCATTCCATAAAAGTGTATTTTAATATTTTATCTGATTCTACTGCTTGCATCAGTTATCTAATGTGGAATAGAGATCCATGTAGCCATGACTCTACTTAGTACTGTCTCTTCACAATCCCCAAGTCAAGAACAGACTATGGGAGGCATAGTCTGTTCTTGACTTGGGGATTGTGAAGAGACCTCTGGTGGCATGTCTTGTGGGGTATGAATGGGTGTCAGAGCTGTGTGCTAGTTGTTTAAACAGACAGCTCGGTGCGTTCAACATGTCAACACTTCTTACAAGTAATGAAGTCAATCTCTCCTCCACGTTGAGCCGGGAGAGATTTACATGCATATTAATGTTAGCTCTCCGTGTACATTTAAGTGCCAGCCGCGCTGCTCTGTTCTGAGCCTATTTTAATTTTCAGAGGCCCCTCTGTGGCACCTGACTGAACAGTAGTCCAGGTGCGACAAAACTAGGGCACGTAGGACCTGTCTAGTTGATAGGGTTTTTTAAAAAGGCAGAGGGGCGAGTTATTATTGACAGACTTCTACCCATCTTCGCTACTGTTGTATCAACATGTTCTGACCATGACAGTTTACAATCCAAGGTAACCCCAAGCAGTTTAGTCACGTCAACTTGCACATTATTTATTACAAGATTTAGTTGAGGTTTAGGGTTGAGATGCAGTGCCTTAGACCACTGCGCCACTCAGGAGCATCTGGTCAAACACAATTTTCTCAAAAAAATGTACTACGGGTTGGTAAAAGGCTGATTGGTCAACTATTTGAGCTAGTAAAGGGGGCTTTACTATTCGTAGGTAGCAGAATGACTTTTGCTTCCCTCCAGGTCTGAGGGCACACACTTTCTAGTAGGCTTACATTGAGTTATACTTGGATGTGTAGGGTCAGTGTTTGTTTCTGGCATGTCATGCCTAAGTTTGCTAATCTTAAATATCAGTGGTTATGTGATGAATGAGCCATCTGATTCAATGAATGATGGAGCCGTTTGCCTTTTTACCCTACATTTAATTTAAGGTGCTCCAAAGCTTTTTACTATCGTTCATCTTTGTTTCATAGTATAGTTTCTTCTATTTATTCAGTTTAAATCACATGATTTCTCAATTTGCAGTACTTTGCCAATCAGTTGTGTAGCCACACTCATTTGCCATTACTTTTGCCTCATCCATCTCAACCACACACACATTTTCGATTCCTCTTCAATCTACAGGGATTTAACAGTTTAACAGTCCTTTTCTTAATGGGTATTAGTAACTGGAATAAGTTTTTCATAAAATGTGTCAAGTGCAGCGTCTGGTTGCTCCTCATTACACACCACAGACTCCAAAAATATTCTTTACATCAACAACATAGGACTCACTACAAAACGTATTGTATGACCTCATACTCTATTAGGCCCAGCATTTGGAATTTTGGTTTTCCTAGATATTGCTAGTATATTGTGATCACTACTGTACATCCGATGGATTTGGATGCTGCTTTAAAGCAAACTTTTGCAGCATTAGTAAAGATGTGATAATTCCTGTGCTGTTTAATTACCCTGGTAGGTTGACTGATAACCTGGTTCAGGTTGCAGGCACTGGTTAGATTTTGAAGCTGGGCAGCTTGAAAGCCAATCAATATTTAGGTCACCCAGAAAATACCACTTGATATCACATATTTCATACGTTATCCAGATTAGAGGTCGACTGATTAATTAGGGCCGATTTCAAGTTTTCATAACAATCGGTAATCTGCATTTTTGGACATCGATTATGGCCGATTACATTGCACTCCACGAGGAGACTGTGTGGCAGGCTGACTACCTGTTACGCCAGTGCAGCAAGGAGCCATGGTAAGTTGCTAGCTAGCATTAAACTTATCTTATAAAAAACATTCAATCTTAACATAGTCACTAGTTAACTACACATGGTTGATGATATTACTAGTTTATGTAGCTTGTCCTGCGTTGCATAGAATTGATGCGGTGCCTGTTAATTTATCATCGAACCACAGCCTACTTCACCAAACGGGTGATGATTTAACAAGCGCATTCGCGAAAAAAGCACTGTCGTTGCACCAATGTGTACCTAACCATAAACATCAATGCCTTTCTTAAAATCAATACACAAGTATATCTTTTTAAACCTGCATATTTAGTTAATATTTCCTGCTAACATGTATTTCTTTTAACTAGGGAAATTGTGTCACTTCTCTTGCGTTCTGTGCCAGCAGAGTCAGTGTATATGCAGCAGTTTGGGCCCCCTGACTCGTTGCGAACTGTGTGAAGACCATTTCTTCCTAACAAAGACCAGAATTAAAATTTGCCAGAATTGTACATAATGACATAACATTGAAGGTTGTGCATTGTAACAGCAATATTTAGACTTAGGGATGGAACGGTTCCGTATTTCACTGAAAGAATAAACTTCTTGTTTTCGAAATTATAGTTTCCGGATTCGACCATATTAATGAACTAAGGCTCGTATTTCTGTGTGTTATATTATAATTAAGTCTATGATTTGATATTTGATAGAGCTGTCTGACTGAGTGGTAGTAGGCAGCAGCAGGCTCGTAAGCATTCATTCAAACAGCACTGCGTTTGCTAGCAGCTCTTCGCTGTGCTTCAAACATTGTGCTGTTTATGACTTCAAGCCTATCAACTCCCGAGATTAGGCTGGCAATACTATAGTGCCTAGAAGAACATCCAATAGTCAAAGGTATATGAAATACAAACGGTAGAGAGAGAAATAGTCCTATAATAACTACAACCTAAAACGTCTTACCTGGGAATATTGAAGACTCATGTTAAAAGGAACCACCATCTTTCATATGTTCTGAGCAAGGAACTTAAACACAAGCTTTTTTACATGGCAAATATTGCACTTTTACTTTCTTCTCCAACACTTTGTTTTTGCATTAGTTAAACCAAATTGAACATGTTTCATTATTTATTTGACACTAAATTGATTTTATTCATGTATTATATTAAGTTAAAATAAAAAAGTGTTCATTCAGTATTGTTGTAATTGTCATTATTACAAATATATTATATATATAAAAAAATATATATATATTTTATTTTTTATTATTATAAATCATCCGATTAATCGGTATCGGCTTTTTTTGGGGGTCCTGCAATAAATCGGTATCGGCGTTGAAAAATCATAATCGGTCGACCTCTAATCCAGATACTAACTGTTAGCACTAGATGGTCTATAGCAGCTTCCCGCAAGAATGGGCTTCAGGTGAGGCAGATGAACCTGTAGCCATTTTACTTCAACAGTATTTAACATGAGATCCTCTAAGCTTTACAGGAACGTGGTTCTGAATATAAAACAGCAACACCTCCAACATTGGCATTTCTGTATTGCCTGTAGATGTTATAACCATGTACTGCTACCACTATCAAAAGGTATCATCTAAGTGAGTTTCAGAGATAATCAGAATATGAATGTCATGTTACTAGCAAGTTATTGATTTCATGAACCTTGTTTCTTAAGCTACATAAATTAGGTTACTTACATTGTGTCTACCAACACCCCTGGGATAATGTAGATTTGCTGAAGCATTATGACAACTCAGCGACACAATGGTAGGAATTAATTGAGCTGGGCCATTGATAAGTCATTGTCTCAACGCAGCCTTATAACGCTGTGAAAGGATCCAGGAACCCAAATTATTCAGGTGGATCCCATCCTCCTTATAAAAAGGAGGATTTTTCAAAGTCATGTAAAGTCAGTGAAAAAGAACCAGCATATTAACATACTGAATATGAACATAACCTACATTGAAGTCCTCAAGCACCGTCTTGTCCTCTTCTCCCGCCTCCAGAATGGTCTCCTCTGCCATGCTCTCATCGCAACTTTCCTCTTCTTCATAATCATCCTCCTCCTCTTCATCCCCATCTTCCTGCACATCTTCTAGAGTTGTTTCCCAAGCCACCATGGAGCTCTCCCTCCTACTCCACAGGTTCTTGCAGCCAGCATTGTTGATGATGAGGGACACATCTCTGGCAGATCTCTTTGGAGCAATGGCAGGGACTGGTTTGATGTTGAGGACCACCACCTGAGAAGTCATAAAGAAATTAAATAAATGAGCAATTTGGCCACCTATATTACCAACCACAAGCTTACTTTTCCTTATAAAGCTCCACTGACTGACCTTTTGAGCGATGGCGGAGAACTTGAGGACGTTGAGCGTCTCGTCGTACATGGAGGCACACTGGTTGATGTTGACGATCATGCAGGCTTTCCCTCGACCACAGAAAAAGCCCTGGAGGTAGTGTGTGAGCTTGCTCTCTCTGAAGGGGACATGTTGTTGGAACCTGAACAATATTTACATAAAAGGTGCATTATATTGGTTTATTAGAAACAAACATGCAGTCAGTGTTTGTAAAAGACTAAATCTGTATACAGGTCAAATACTCACTTTGCTTGTTGGTTGAGCCTCAGAGCATTGATGCATTTGCCCAGAGTGAGCAATGAGGTGTTGATATTGCCAGCCTCTTTTAGCTGCACTCCTTTATTCTGAGTCTTTGCACATCTCTCAGATCCAGCCAGATCACACAACGACAACCTTAAACATAACACGCAACTATGAATTAAAACACAAGACAATCTTGAGAAAAGCAGGAGAAAAAAAATGTAATAACTTGGTCACTTACTCGCTAATTGTGTGGACTCTGGGTATACCAACATCTTCAATCCGCAAGATACGAATGGAAAATATGCTATGGCTTCTGCTTGAGACGTTGTTGAGCTTTGTGCAGGAGAAACTCTGGTTCTTCTTTCCTATCTTCAGGACTTTGTAAGCCTCGTCTGAATTATTTACTTGAACCCACTTTAAATCTACAAGAGAAACCATGTGTATGTGAATGTTCTGTACGAACTGAAATCCCATAGCTTCTAGGCTAATTCATCACATATTCAATCAAAGTGACATTACCTTTCACAAAGGCATTTCCCTTGATGTCTTGGGACAGCCGAAGGACGGTTCTCCTATGTGAGCCATTAGGAATGGGCTCCAGTAGGTCGTAGATATTCTCATTGTAGATTTCACAAAAGGAAACCCACACAGAGTATTTAGTGTGAGAGTCCACATCCAGACAGAAACTGTCTCCTTCCCCCTGATCACTGATGTCGCTCAAGGAGGAACCTGTCAAACAACAAATCTTACATTTACTTGTAACAATGAAAAATGTGTCACATATAGTATCAAGAAACTCATAAAATACATAGCTACTGTACTTTGCATACTCTAGGCCTGCAACAAGTTTCTTACCCTCCAGAATTGTTGACCTGCAAGTGGAGCTCATCGTGCTTTTCAGAAAATCACTCTGAAGAAAAGAAACAGTGGGAAAGAAAGTAGGATGAGACTAATTTACATTTCATTAAGAAAGCAAAGCAGGGGGGAATTGTGCGAGAGGTTTTACTGTTAAACCTCACCTCCTTTGACAGTCTCATGAGGTTTCGCTTATTAGTAGACTCTTCATCCTGCTGGTCCTTTGTGAGCCTAGTGAAGTCTCTGCATCGATGTGGTTTGATGTTGTTCTGTGCATAGACCCTGCCCTCGATGCTGTTGAAGATCACGTTCAAAGACCTTGGAAGAATTCCACCATCACTCTCAGGGCCTGGAAGCAAAAATAGACAAAGTGTTAAAAAGGCATGAAGCCAAAAGTGTTTAACATGAACCCGTAGCAGTCACTTTTTTTATTTATTGTGGTGAGCATCTGTTATGAAACCGAGAGGTCAAAGGGCAAATTGAAACATGCTAAAAGAATTCTGACCAAGGAATGTGAATGTCTTCCCGGCGTTGGTGACTCCATATGTGAAGACAATAGAATTCCCTCCTTCTAGAACATCTCTGACCAGACGTTTCACTGTGCCATCAAACATTTGCCTCTGTGTAGTGTCAGGGCCATATACCTGGAGGGGGGGGGGGGTTAAACAGTTTAGGAAAAATGGCCACACTCCACACACATTTTTTTTGAAAAGCCAATCTTTACAAATAGCTACTAATTAAACAGCTGGAAAAGGCCTCACCTGAGAGAACTGAAATCTTTGGGTGGTCTGAGTGACTGGTTTGTCACCATCTGAGTGACTGGTTTGTCGTCTGGTTGATAAAGAGCTCCTAGGAGCCCTGAGTAAAACAGTGTCTGGTGGCTCCATGGACACACATTCCTGGATTTAAACAGAGGAAAAGGAGCACGTCAACAAATGCACTCTGATCAGCAAAGGACCACTGACTGACCATTCTGCCCCTTGCTAGTGCAGGAAGTGTCTTGACACAGGTACAATCCTATTGAGGATTTTCTAAGTCATATTCATCCAATCCAAGGGTACTTTTCATTGGTTGTAATAACTGGAAATAATAATGTGACTTTACAGTATATCAAGGTCCTTTTGCGGCAGATCAATCATGATCCTTATCTCAGTGTACTACTGTAGGTGTCATGGGACAATACCTGAGATTCACCACTTTCATTCTCTACTGTGGTAAAGGGACGTATCCTGAGGTAGACCCGCAGATGCTCTTTCTCAAATAATACACAATCCTGTAGGGAGAGATTAATATACAGAATTGCTTGGGGTATTGTGTTTAAAAGATAAATAAAGTAATTACCAAAAGGTTGCTAGCTATATAGATGATTTTAAAACATCTGATAACATAAGCCCCTAGTTAGCTAACGTTAGCTTGTCACATCAAGAAAAATTCCAATACAGTACAAAATCAAACCTGTGGCAGAGCAGATGCAATTGCAGAAAAATCAGCAAACAAGTCCTTTCTCAAATCCTCAACAACTATAGGCCCCACTCTCTCTGGTTTCTTGTCCAAACACGTATCCATCACTCTATAAAAAGAGACATTTCACATTGTTTATGATGAAGTCCTTTACTATTTAAGCTAGCCTACAATAAATTAGCCAAGGCAAGGTTAGCTGTTATGTTACCGTTGTGTCTTGCTGGAAAGAGAGAAGAGCAAACACGTTGGCACAGACAGAGTAAAAAAAGTTATGCATCCATCTTTCGTAATCTGATTAAAATCGTTTAACTACTGTAATAACTCACGTTTGTGTGTTTTTATTCATCGACACATTGATGTAGCTAGCTACAGCCCTCTCCATTCGTTTTTGAACAAGTTGACCGCGGTCTAATTTTCAAACTGGACCAATCAGAGAACTTGTAGTCCGCATACGGTTGTTGGCTACAACATGTCCCATAAGGCATTCTGTTAACGCACACCGTCCACATGCAAATTTAACATTTTACACATGGAAACATGGCTGTGTTCATGGACTTGAATATTACCTACACAACCGACAAGAAACGACTTCAGAGTGTTATTGAAACAGCAGCACACCGTAACTATGTTTATCTTGTTCACATTTGCAAAAGTGTTTAGCTAGCTTCCACTAACCTCATAAAGAAGACCATGGCTCTCAATTTGGCTAACTGGCTAACAGCTCACCGTAAATACCTGTTTAATCTTGTTTATATTTGAAAACTGTTTAGCTACTGTAGCCCTAACTTCAGATTCGCTGAATCGTCTTTGCTAACTTCTAGCCTAGGCAGCCATATATGTAGCAGGACCAGAGCAAGCTACAATATATCTTGATTGATGTGCTTATCAAGTAACTCATGTTTTCATGTTTCAGTTGGATATTCTACAGTTGCCATCAATTATGTGGTTGATTTGCAACAAAAGAAACAGGTAAGCTCCTCAGTGTTCCCAGTTTATGACTCATGAAGTCAAGAGAACTATTCCTCACCCTTGTTAACGTTTGTTTGCTTATGTTTACAGGAAATTGGCAAACCGAAATGTGTTTTAGAGCTGTTTGATACATTTCCCATGGTGCAGGTAATGTGGCATAATAATAATGTTGATACATAATGGAATACTTATCGATGATGCTACCTATCCCATTTCTCCATGCATTGGAAATCGGAATAATAGGTAATATCCCCTTCCTTTTGCACAGGGTAAATCCAGACCAATCAAGGTGTTAAACCGATTGACAGTTGTGGCCTCAGACCCATCACACTTTGTGAGTCCGATATACTGTAGAAGTTTGAGCATTTGTTGACAGTATTCATATTGCATAATTTCTCAAATAACTACATCTATCCCTTTCCAGAGACCAAATGCAGAGTACAAAGCCTATGACTTAGTGGCTGTCTATCCTAAAACAGAGAAGTTGTTTCATGTTAGTACTTTTGTTCAGGATCATTATCACTGTGTTTTACCATCCACTACTGACAATGTATGTTGAGAATAGGATGACCTTCTGCTAATGTTGGCCTTCTACTTGTTTCAATAGGCAGCCTGCATGACATTTGATGTTGACATCATCTGTGTAGCAGTGACTGAAAAACAGCCCTTCTTTTTCAAGAGATCTCCAGTAAATGGGGTAAGTATCAATACCTCTCGGTATTTGAATGAACAACTTTGTAGTGATTTGGAGACTTGCCTACGACCTGTTTCTTTTGGTTGGACTGAATGCTTTTTATGTAGTAAAAGTGATATTACTTGTGCTTGTGTAAGGCAATTGAAAGAGGTGTGTTCTTTGAGATAAGTTACACACCTGCTATTCGAGACTCCACCATGAGAAGATACACCATCGCAAATGCCATCAGTCTCATGGAGACGTGCAAAGGGAAGGTATATCAACCCCTCATTGTTTATTTTTGACCTATTAATCCACCTACCATTTTCAAACAGTGCGTGTAACAGCAATGTTTCTTTTTTTCAAACAGAATGTAATTGTGACCAGTGGGGCAGAAAAGGTAAGGTAGAAATGAGATATTGTCTTACCCTCTTAGATACCAATCATGTTAATATCTTTCTGCAATGAACCTTGAATCTGTTTTTTCTCTCATTCAGCCCCTTGAGTTGAGAGGACCCTACGACATTGCCAACTTGTATCCTTTCATAAAACATTACCTACCTACTTGATGTAGACTGCTAGAATATGGTACATACTATACGTAGGTGTGATGAGGTTAACCCGTGTTACTGCTATTATCCTGAATGGTGTCCAGGGGTCTACTGTTTGGGCTGTCAGAAGGAGATGGCAAAGCTGCTATCTCAACCAACTGTCGAGCTGTCCACTTACATGGAGGTAAATAGGCCGCATTTTTTAACGCATTTGTCGATCAATTGAATACATTGTGTCATGCCACGTATCTTTTTTATTTAACTAGGCAAGTCAGTTAAGAACCAATTCTTATTTACAATGACTGCCTACCTGGGGAACAGTGGGTTAACTGCCTTGTTCAGGGGCAGAACTACAGATTTTTACCTTGTCAGCTCGGGGAGTCGATCCAGCAACCTTTCGGTTACTGGCCCACCGCTCTAACCACTAGGCTACCTGCCGCCCTATCTTCACTTGGTTTAAAGGGCAAGTTAGTAGCCCATCCATGGAATGTGAATGTTGTGATTATAACACAATTGTAACACAATGTGTCATTTAACTACATTTATTACTTGGGTATCAGTCTCAAATCAATATTTGTGGGTGGCACAAGAGAACCAATTTATGTTCCATGTTGTCATTACAGAAACAAGAAAGACTGCCTTGGGTATCGTACACACTATGAAGAAAGACCAGCCGTTGACTGTGAGACAGGAGGAAGAGCATGTTCCACCGTCAAAGAGGGCTAAGATTGAGACTGTGTAAAGTGGTGGCTTGTTTTGATTTTGAAACTGTTTATTTATGGAAAGAGAATGTGTATGTAATTAGCCTTTTATGGATACATACTCCATATTTGTAGACGATTGTTTTGTGAAATATTCTTTTATATTAAAGAGAATTTTGAAATGTATTGGATTCAAAGTCAATTTGTTCAAGTTCATTTAAACTATAATCTGATACATAACTGAACCAATCAGAGAGCTTGCCTTGTTGTATCCAACAACAAGATGCGAGAAAAAAAACCTTTTTGTCCCATAAGGC
This sequence comes from Salvelinus namaycush, assembly GCF_016432855.1. Classification (NCBI taxonomy): domain Eukaryota; kingdom Metazoa; phylum Chordata; class Actinopteri; order Salmoniformes; family Salmonidae; genus Salvelinus; species Salvelinus namaycush. The sequence goes on from NC_052341.1 coordinate 28,028,483, forward strand.
ATTTCGGGTCAACTCACGTGGAAGCATGGCTGTGTTCATGGATTTCAATATTAGCTACACAACCGACAAGAAGCGACTTCAGAGTGTTATTGAAACAGCAGCTCATCGTAACTATATTTTATCTTGTTACATTTGCAAAAATGTTTAGCTAGCACAAACTTCAAAGATATTTAAATCGTCTTTCGTTGCTACCTTCAAGGGCGGGTCAATGGAATTACTGACAACAGCTGTTGCGCGATGGACAGGAGTTAGCTGAACTATGTCTTGATTGATTTGTACTAATCCATTGCTATTTTCATGTCTCAGTTGGATACTCCACAGTTGCCATCAATTATGTGGTTGATTTGGAACAAAATAAGCAGGTAGGCTACTGATTGTACCCTGTTATGGCTCATCATGAAGTTGAGGGCTTTCCTTGTACATATCCCATTGAGTGAAATTTCACCCTTTTTGTTTGCGTATGTTTACAGGAAATTGGCAAACCGAAGTGTGTCTCCGAGCTGTTTGATACATTTCCCATAGTGCAGGTAATGTGGTGTAGTAGTAATGTTGCTACATTATGTAATATTCTTGAAGCTAGCTATCCCATTTCTCCATGCCTTGTGATAATTACAGTGCGTTCAGAAAGTATTCACACCCTTTGACTTATTACATATTTTGTTGTTTTGCTGCTTGAATTTAAAATGGGTTAAAAAGATGTCACTGGCCTACACACAATACCTCATAATGTCAGTGAATTTGTTTTTCAAAATGTGTACCAAAAAAACATGAAAAGTGGAAATGTCTTGAGTATTCAACCCTTTTTGTTATGGCAAGCCTAAATAAGTTCAGGAGTAAACATTTGCTTAACAATTCACAAGTTGCAATAATGTTGTTTAACATGATTTTTGAATGACTACCTCATCTCTGTACCCCACACATTTATCTGTAAAGTTCCTCAGTCGAGCAGGCAATTTCAAACAGATTCAACCACTAAGACCAGGGAGGCTTTTTTAATGCTTTGCAAAGAAGGGCACCTATTGGTAGATGGGTCAACAACATAAAACTGACATTGAATATCCAGTTGAGCACGGTGAAGTTACTATTACATTTTGGCTGGTGTATCAATCACCCAGTCACTACAAGATACAGGCATCCTTCCTAACTCAGTTGCCGGAGAGGAAGCAACCTCTCAGAGATTTCACCATGAGGCCTATGGTGACTTTAACACCGTTTGAGTTTAATGGCTGTGATCGGAGAAAACTGAGGATGGATCAACATTGTAGTAACGCCACAATACTAACGTAAATGACAGAGTGAAAAGAAGGAATACAAATATTACAAAACATGCATCCTATTTGCAATAAGGCACTAAAGTAAAACTGCAAGAAATGTACTTTATGTCCTGAATATAACACGTTATGTTTGGTGCAAACAACACATCACTGAGTACCACTCTTCATATTTTCAAGCATGATGGTGGCTGCATCATGGTATGGGTTTGCTTGTCATCGGCAAGGACTAGGGAGTGTTTCGCGATTAAAAATAAATGGAATATAGCTAAGCACATGCAAAATCTTAAAGGATAACCTAATCATCTGCTTTCCAACAGACTCAGGGAGACAAATTCACCTTTCAGCAGGACAATAACTGTAAACACAAGGCCAAATAGACACCGGAGTTGCTTATCAAGACGACTTTGAATGTTCCTGAGTGGCCTAGTTACAGTTTTGACTGAAATCGTCTTGAAAATCTATGGCAAGACTTGAAAATGGCTGTCTAGCAATGATCAACAACCAACTTGACAGAGCTTGAAGAATTTTTAAAAGAATGTGCAAATATTGTACAATCCAGGTGTGCAAAGCTCTTAGAGACTTACCCAGAAAGACTCACAGCTGTAATTGCTGCCAAATGTGCATCTGCAAAGTTTTTTTTTGGGGGGGGGGGGGGGTGAATACTTTTGTAAGTGAGATATTTCATTTTCAATACGTTTCTATAAATTTCTATAAACATGTTTTCACCTTGTTATTATGGGCTGCTATTGTGTGTAGATGGATGAGAGAGAAAAAAATATATTGAAACAATTTTGATTTCAGGCTATAACACACTGGAATAAGTCAAGGGGTATGAATACTTTTCTGAAGGCACTATGTCCCCCTGATTTTGTACAGGGTAAATCCAGACCAATCAAGGTGTTGAACCGACTAACAGTTGTGGCCTCAAGGGCAGCACACTTTGTAAGTCCAATATACAGTAGAAGTTTGAACATTTGCTGACAGTATTCATATTGCATAATTTGTCAAATGGGACTAATGTAGTTTATCCTTTCCCAGAAACCATTAAGAGAGTACAAAGCCTATGACTTAGTGGCTGCCTATCCTAAAACGGAGAAGTTGTTTCATGTAAGTACTTTTGTTCACCAACCTCAACAATATGTACTGTATTATTGTTGACTACACTGGCAATGTATGGACGACATTCTGCTGGTGTCGGTCTTCTCTTTGTTTCAATAGGCAGCCTGCATGGAATTTACTATTGACATCATCTGTGTAGCAGCGACAGAAAAACAGCCCTTTTTTTTCAAAAGATCTTCAGTCAATGGGGTGAGACCATTGCTCTCTGTGTATTTGAATGAAGCGATTGCTTGGTCATTTCCAAGTAATATACAGATGGTAATGCAAGTTGTGCTTGTTTCAGGCAATTGAAAGGGGTGTGTTTTTTGAGGTAAGTTACACACCTGCAATCCGAGACTCCACCATGAGAAGACACACCATCGCAAATGCTCTAAATCTCATGGAGGCGTGCAAAGGCAAGGTAAATAGACCCAACGTGGTTCAACTTCACTTCACCTGTCAATCAACCTGCCATTTTCACACAGTCTGTGTAACAGCAATGTTGTTTTTTTTTTTTACAGAACGTAATTGTGACCAGTGGGGCAGAAAAGGTATATTTCCCACTTAGATACCATTCATACCATGAGCATTGAACATACTGATATTAACATCTTACTGAAATTAACCATACCACTGTAAATGTGTGTTTTGTTCAATCAGCCCCTTGAGTTGAGAGGACCCTATGACATTGCCAATTTGTATCCTTTCTTAAAACATTACCTACCCAGTACAGTACTTGATGTATGTAACTAGAATACGGTACAGTATTACAGACAGACTATATGCAGGTGTGATGAGGCCAACCTGTGTCACTGCTATTATCCTGAATGGTGTCCAGGGGTCTACTGTTTGGCCTGTCAGAAGAAGATGGCAAAGCTGCGATCTCAACCAACTGTCGAGCTGTCCACTTACATGGAGGTGAATAGGCTGCTGTTTACACATTGCTCGAGCAGTTGAACACATTGTGTAAAATGTTATATGCCAGGCAGGTGTGTACACTTGGTTAAAAGGCCAAGTGAGAGTAGCCCATCCATGGAATGTGAGTGTTATTATCATGTAACACGGCGTCATTGAACTACACGTATTACTTGTCTATCATTCTCAAAGCCGTGTTTGTGGCACAAGAAAATCAATTCATATACAGTGTTGTCATTACAGAAATGAGAAAGACTGCCTTGGGGATAGTACACTCTATGAAGAATGAGCAGCCTTCGACTGAGAGATGGGAGAAAGAGGATGTTCCCGCATCAAAGAGGGCTAAGATTGAGATGGCGCAGTAGAAAGTAATCACTTGTTTGAATTGTGATACGTTTTCTTTCTGGATAGAGAATGTGTTTATGTAAATTTACTTTTATGAATATCCTTATTTGTGGAAATGTGACTGTTTTCTAGTAACTGCTCAGTGGTTGTATAGTCATGTATTAGCAACAATGATGACGCTTGTTCCTTTTAGACAAAGCAAACAAATTCGGATGACAACGGCAATTCTGTTTATTTCATAACGTAATGTGAAATAACAAGCAAAATGCTAAAGGTAAACATGTAGTAGAACAATTAAAATTACTTCAGGAAGTGCATAAGAATCACACAAGCATTTTAAAATCCTGTGTTCTCACTGACTAGCACAAAATCAGTTTGAAGCCATCAACTCACTCTCATTTTATATTAAAGAGAAATGAAGAATGTATTGATTCAAAATATTTTTTCCAACAATTAAACTACAATTTAGTACGTAACTGAATGCATATTATAGTCATGCTGATGTCATAAGTCAAGTCACAACTACAATTTCCAAACTTTCTCTTTTCCCATATAGTTATTTGTCAACCTTTTCAACCTTCTTGAGCATCTCAGACCTCTAATAAGCTGCCTATAAAGAAACAAACATCCTTAGAAGCAAATGCTAAGTTACTTCAATTTTTCAGGCCAAACTTCTGCTAGTTCGCAAGAAATGACTTTCGGGCTTGAAGTCAGCCTCCGGTTAATGAAACCTTGGAAGCTGTATCGCCATAATCAACAGAGTGGTTGTCAAAGTTAGTCTCTCCACAAAGGAACTGGGTTAGCATTTGCTTTTATCTACTTATTCTGAGTTTGAGACCTGTGTAAAATGCAATTGAATTGAACTGGACTTTACTTGACTGGAGTTTTTGCATCATCCTTGAAATTGCTGAGAATGGATTTAGCCCCACTCTGCCACTCCAGCGTGCTATCCAATGGTGACTTTCCCTCCTGTGTTGAAGAAAAGCAAAGATATATTAAATATTTCAATAGTATGTTTTCCTAAGTCACTCTGGATAAGACCTTCTGCTAGATGACTAAAATGTGAAGGGCCTTATTTCTTCTGCTCCTGAGTGGCGCAGCGGTCTAAGGCACTGCATCTCAGTGCGAGAGGCGTCACTGCAGTCCCTGGTTTGAATCCAGGCTGCATCACATCCGGCCGTGATTTGGAGTCCTGTAGGGCGGCGCACAATTGGCCCAGCGTTGGCTGGGTTAGGCCGTCATTGTAAATAAGAATTTGTTCTTAACTGACTTGCCTAGTTAAATAAAAAAATCTGTACTCGGATGCAATCTTATGTATCACCACAAGATGGCACTGTGGTTATGTATCAATCCTGTCACCTTTGCTATCACTAGTTTGATTCTCTGAATACATGATACATGTAAGCCTTACGAGCAAATAAGTCATTTTAAAATCATTGTGTTATTCAAACAAAATACCACATTCTATACTATGATAGATTGAGGTAACAAGTTTGCTGGCCATGTTAGTCAAGAACTTACGCAGTTCTTGAGTTTTGGATTGGCTCCATGAAGCAGAAGTAGTTGGATGATTTTGAATCTGTTCAGTCTTACTGCATCGTGCATGGGGGTATCTCCTTCCTGTGTGAAAATAAAACCTCTCCTACTTAAAGAACCATTGGTGTTTCATATTTCTGATGAGATCTTAAGGTGTTTATACTGTATATCAGAGCAAAGGTTTAAATAAAAATGTGTTCTTAACTGAATTGCCTAGTTAAATAAAGGTAAAATAAAAATGAATTCCTATACTGAATGAGAATAGCTCACTCTGTCTTTGGCATTGATGTCCGCTCCACAGTGGACGAGATGTTCAGCGCATTCATAGTGTCCGGTTCTCACTGCAACGTGAAGGGGAGTGCTGCGTAGCTTAGGGACACAGAAACATTTAAGGATAAATCACATTGAACATGTTCTCAGATCCGTGTCCGGATTGCTAGCTGAGTGTTCTGTAGGCTTACCTTATCCCTGGCAGAGAAGCTGCCATCGTGGTTGAGCAGCACTTCTAACACAAGCATGCTTCCTCCCCGGCAGGCACAATGGACAGCAGTGGTATCCAGCTAAAGATAGACAAGCAATCCCTTGTTTTTATCTGTTCCTTTCTCATCAACACTCCAAATGATTTTACAGTATAGGATCAAAGACTGCAATATATTGCCAAGAGCTTGGCTCCCGTGGACATGCAGTTATTTGGAGTTCTTCTATTTAAAGTACCTTGTCTTTGTTCTCAATTAAAGCTCCAGCCTCCAGTAGCCTCTTTACAACATCCACATGTCCCTGTGTGCAAGCTCTGTGCAGGCCTGTACGTCTGAACTGTAAAGGCATAGGAAGCAGGACACATTGCATTACAACACAAACTGCACGTGATGACACAGCTGAGGTGCGTTGGCAAACTTCTGGTTGGTTGGTATTATCTAAACACTCACATTGTCACAAGCATTGACGTCTCCTGATTTTTCCAGATACCTCTCGATCAATGGCAGTTTGTTCTCTTCGCAGGCCTTGAAAAAGTCCACCTCATCCACATAGTAAGGCTGGAAAGAGAGATGGTGATTTAGCTGAAGATAGCAGTTACTTAGTAATTATTTGTCTTATGAAGGGTCAAATCTTGAAGTAAATTGCCTCTATTCCTATGTCTCAAATTAGATACCTTATCACCCTACTCAGCTAGTAGGCCTGTCTTACCACAGTCTCGGGTGCGGGTGGTGGCTTGCAAACTTGTACTCTTCTCGCTCTCTTTCTCGACTTCCTCAGTTGCAGCATAATCTGGAGGTCATCAATTGTCTCTAACCACAGATGGTCAGATTTGTCTACCTGTCAACCAAACATTTCAAATAAAGAGATATTATACATCTTGCACTTCTACAAAGCGGCTTCCCAGTTGAGGATTTAACACTTGGTGCCATGATCTCTATGATTACTTTTACATGATTACATGATCTCTATGACACTTTTTGATTTACGATTTATTTGAAGTTAGTGGTCATAGCTACTACAGCAAATTCAGACAGTTGCCCAACCAAGATTCAAACTGCAAAACCTTATGTCTGTCTATTCAACACATAATCATTAGGTCTGAACCACTTAACAGGTTTGGTGGCATTGTACTAAGGAGGCTAAGAGAGTATTTGACTTACATTTAAATTCATGGGGGCATCGGTGTCAGCCAGGCTGTCCTTGTGAGATCTCAGGTCCTCTTGTTTCTCCTGGTTGATGGATGTCTCGTATTCTCCCTCTGAATACTGCACATCTCCGGATTCTTTGCCAGAAACCTTGAATAAGAAAAACAAGACTATTAGGAATATGTGAGCAACTGAGACAATTCTGTTTGACCTGTGCCCCCATGCCCATTGGCGTCTGTGATAGAAGGGCAGCAGGTAGCCTAGTGGTTAGAGCGTTGGGCCAGTAACGAAAAGTAGCTAGATCGAATCCCCGAGCTGACAAGGTAAAAATCTGTCATTCTGAACAAGGCAGTTAACCCACTGTTCCTAGGCCGTCATTGTAAATAAGAATTTGTTCTTAACTGACTTACCTAGTTAAATATTTTAAATTAAAAAAGGAGTAAGTGCAAGACAAGCAGCAGCGGGTGTAAGAAGAATTTCAGTCTTAGTGTGATAATTATTCTCAAACTGTTGCTGTAGAAATTCATATTCATCTCAAAGGTTTGTTGAGGTTGCAGCTAAGCATCATGAAAGCCGTGAACAGTCCAACACCTGAAATCCTAATTTCAACCCTATATTCTTTGCAACTGTGGTTATTCTCTGGAATCCACTATGAAAGCCTCTAGATTTTGATAAAGATAAAGACCTACCAGCTCTTGTACTCGTAGAATACCCATCATCATTTGTCAAGTATATGTGGCAGCTCAAATCTCCAGTCAATGACCAGTGTCAACTGTCTGTGCTCTACGGTTGCAGGCCTCAGTTCAGCATTTTATATGTGTTTGGAGCCGGCAAGGAATGAGATCATGTTCTAGCCTGGGTGACTCGCCTGCCCCCGCCACAGGGCAAGGTTTCCTGTCACGGCCCGGCTGGCAAGATTGGGAGAAGGAAGGGGTGAGCTGAGAAATCCATGGGAGTGAGATGCATTTGGCTGCCATCGCCTCCAGTCAGTCAGTAGGTGAAATCTGAGTGGCACTAACTCTATGACTCCATGCCGCCATGCACGATGACCAAAGGCTCCAGCCATGTAATGGCCCTCCACTCCCCTCTCCTACACTTCTCACCAACAGCTGGCCCCGGGCCCTGTAGCCTCTGCCACATAGAACATAACTACATTCCTCACTGCGACACAGACGGGACAGGACAGGAAGAGATGACTTAGTAGGCTTACAGCATCCAAATGTCTATCTATACAAAACATTGACTTGTGTTCTGTATTCTACTACCCGTGACAAATGATGTACCGTCTGATATAAGTGGTTGTTTGTGCCTCAGTGGGGGTACTGACTGATTGCATTTTATGTCTTGTTTTCATCTTCTTCGGTTTCTGTCTCTGCATTGCTGACATTGGGCAATAAAACCATTACTACCTGACACCATTTTTAATGGAGCCGGTGATAAATAATCTTTCTAACGATTCACATGTTTGACAGCTGTTGTTTTTTAAAGAGTACACACTAAGCTGTAGAGCTCAAAATGAACAAATGAAACAGCTATTTTTTTTATAGTTACAAAGGACAAATCACCATATTTCCATGTCCAATTGGTAAATAACACCCTAAATGCTATCTTTAGCAATGTGGGTGGCGCAGTATTCAGGCATGTCTAGACTATATAAGTAATATTTCAATGACACAGGACATTAAGATGTAACCATTACACCTATATTGATATGTTGTCTCTCGCCCTGACATCGAAGAGCTTACTTTATTAGGACCTTGACGATGTCTGGAAAGGCCATACCATTCCACTTACGTATCACATTCATTTAGAAGGACGGACCAGATCTTTATCACTTTTTTGTTTTTATTTGCCAGCTCCCAAAAATACACTACATTTTATTTCCTTAAACTTGGTGCAGTAGGCGTATAATTATTTCACTTTTCACAGAAGTGAGATTCTATAATTGGGAACATTTTTATGATAAAAATCATAGTGAATCATAATTATAGTGGAAATGATGAGAGAAAAAATGTGGCTGTTGATTCACATTGGTTGGAAATTGAGTAGTCTATCCTGTTGATATAATAGCATTATTTAACTGCACGTGTATACACAGCATCCATGGTTGCACCTCAATTGCTCTCTGATCATTAAACATACCATACCTCACAATGCAAACATTTAATATACTGTAGAAGATGAACCAATTGGATTACTATTATAATAATCATGATAATGGTTTCAATTAATAAATAAAACATCCATTCCATAAATGTTCAGAGAGTGGAAATATATATTTTTTTCAAACTCCTGCTTGTTTCACAAAGCACATTATTTCAAAACAAATGGAACTTAAGAAATATCTGCACTGTTTTGTAGTTTAATTGCACACGTGATGATGAAAAAAACTAGCCTGGTGGAACCAGCCTGATTGCTGCTTTTACCATAATATTTCACCAAGCTAGAAAAAAACAAAGACCAACAACCACTAAAAAGCAAATATTAAAACATCCAAAAGGTTAAAGTTCAACATGCTTTCAATGAGTACCATGGATATTATCAGTATCAATCTTTGATTACAGTTGGAATACAGTAGATAGTCTTAGGTGGCCAAATACATGTGTATACCAAACCCTGCATAGCTACTGTTGAGCTCCTTTACATCATTTATCATTGTATCATCACCGACATTGCACATCATTGTTGTCAAAGTTGTTTGATTATTCAACAGCATATATGAGGATATATGAATACAGTATATTTACATTGTCTGCAGTGGCAGGATCCATGGCCTCTAGTCGTCCCTACCAGGGTCTCTACCTGATTGTAGTTTCTCAGTTCATAGCAATATTGGCAGGTGAGGGGGGTATGATCTCTTGTGCTCAGGTCAATATCTTACTCCTGCAGGGAGGTTGGCCCTCTTTAAAACACTGCTTTACAACTTGTCTGCTACCTCCACCCAATCACATCCCACCCTCATCACTGTATCTCTAACGCTAGAACAACCGTGATATACGTCACTCCTGTTTACCTCCATCCTCAGCTTAGTTCATACCGGGGTCCATCAAAGGATAACATTTTATGAGGCATGTTGTTCTATTTTTAGCATTTCTCACACTACCTTCAATCATTTTTATTTTTGAATATTTTATTCACTTTTTAAATACAGTGACATACTGTTTTTGTTACAGCAAAAATTGACTTGAAGAAACGTATCTTTGAGGAATTGAATCTGAAGGGAGCTGAAGAAATTAACAGTGTGAGCTATCAACATAAAAGGACGACAGGACATCTATGTACACAAGGACTGAGATACAGTTTCAGAACAACATACAAGTGAATAACATATTTTCATGTTGTCAAGTTGTAAAATTCATGTGCCATGAATAGGATACGAGCAAGCAGTCGAACAGAAACGAAACCCCCGATCCAGCCTCTCATGATGACATAAAGGTAAGAAAGCTGTAAAAAAGCAAATTTTCTTTCTTCAACCTTTATTTATCCAGGTTAGTTAGGTCTCTTGCTCTGAGACTGCAGCAAAAATAATTTCTAGTAAAAAAATTGTGCAGCTGTAAAATCTTCCCCTCTTTAGGGAATTTAATCATTCTAAAAGTTTCGTTGTTTTTAAATAAAAGATAACAGTGCTCTGTCTTCCAGCTTAAACAGGTACATCATAGTGATAATGGGATTTAGAATGTACAGGCCTTGTTTCCTAGACCTAGATGAAGCCTACTCGACGTGGACTAACAAGCACTTCAAATAGAGAATCTCCATTGAAAAAGGTTTTCATCTGGGTTTTCAGAAATGAAAAGTCCCACATTGTCCAGACATTTATCATGAGGTAATGTTCTTTCAAATCTAGGTGAAGTGGCAATCCTATCTCTGGCATGGTTGGCATACTTTTGGATCAGGAGTGTTGTATAGTACAATAGAACCATAAATAAAACAGTGGACATAAAAAGTCAAAGGTCAGAGACCAGTGCTACTGAATGATGTGCTGGTCAGGGGTCAAGTTCTACCTCCTTGCACATCTTTCCTCCTCTCAGACTATCACGAGGACTCATGAAAAAAAATATTTTTAAAACAAAATCTGTAGGTGGTAGGCCTGATCACCGACAAGGATGAGACAGCCAATAGGGAGGAGGTCAGAGACCTGACCGTGTGGTGCAAGGATAACAACCTCTCCCTCAACGTAATCAAGACAAAGGAGATGATTGTGGACTACAGGAAAAGGAGGACCGAGCACGTCCCCATTCTCATCGATGGGGCTGTAGTGGAGCAGGTTGAGAGCTTCAAGTTCCTTGGGGTCCACATCACCAACAAACTAACATGGTTCAAGCACACCAAGACAGTTGTGAAGAGGGCACGACAAAACCTATTCCCCCTCAGGAGACTGAAAAGATTTGGCATGGGTCCTCAGATCCTCAAAAGGTTCTACAGCTGCACCATCAAGAGCATCCTGACGGGTTGCATCACTGCCCGGTATGGCAACTGCTCAGCCTCCGACCGCAAGGCACTAGAGGGTAGTGGCGCCAAGCTTCCTGCCATCCGCCAAGCTTCCTGCCTTCCTTCACTGGCGCCAAGCTTCCTGCCATCCAGGACCAGCTTCTACCCCCAAGCCAAAAGACTCCTGAACAGCTAATCAAATGGCTACCTAGACTACTTGCACTGCCCCCCCACCCCCCCACCCCCAACGCTGCTGCTACTCTCTGTTATAATCTATGCATAGTCACTTTAATAACTCTACCTACAGTTGAAGTCGGAAGTTTACATACAGTTGAAGTCAGAAGTTTACATACACCTTAGCCAAATACATTTAAACTCAGTTTTCCACAATTCCTGACATTTAATCCAAGTAAAGATTCCCTATCTGTAGTATCACCACTTTATTTTAAGAATGTGAAATGTCAGAATGATATATTTCAGCTTGTATTTCTTTCATCACATTCCCAGTGGGTCAGAAGTTTACATACACTCAATTAGTATTTGGTAGCATTGCCTTTAAATTGTTTAACTTGGGTCAAACGTTTCGGGTAGCCTTCCACAAGCTTCCCACAATAAGTTGGGTGAATTTTGGCCCATTCCCCCTGACAGAGCTGGTGGAACTGAGTCAGGTTTGTAGGTCTCCTTGCTCACACCCGCTTTTTCAGTTCTGCCCACATATTTTCTATAGGATTGAGGTCAGGGCTTTGTGATGGCCACTCCAATACCTTGACTTTGTTGTCCTTAAGCAATTTTGCCACAACTTTGGAAGTATGCTTGGGGTCATTGTCTATTTGGTAGACCCATTTGCGACCAAGCTTTAACTTCCTGACTGATGTCTTGAGATGTTGCTTCAATATATCCACATAATTTTCCTGCCTCGTGATGCCATCTATTTTGTGAAGTGCACCAGTCCCTCCTGCAGCAAAGCACCCCCACAACATGATGCTGCCACCCCCATTCTTCACGGTTGGGATGGTGTTCTTTGCCTTGCAAGCATCCCCAATTTTCCTCCAAACATAACGATGTCATTATGGCTGAACAGTTCTATTTTTGTGTCATCAGACCAGAGGACATTTCTCCAAAAAGTACAATCTTTGTCCCCATGTGCTGTTGCAAACCGCAGTCTGGCTTTTTTATGGCGGTTTTGGAGCAGTGGCTTCTTCCTTGCTGAGCGGCCTTTCAGGTTATGTTGATATAGGACTCGTTTTTACAGTGGATATAGATACTTTTGTACCTGTTTCCTCCAGCATCTTCACAAGGTCCTTTGCTGTTGTTCTGGGATTGATTTTCACTTTTCTCTCCAAAGTACGTTCATCTCTAAGAGACAGAACGCGTCTCCTACCTGAGCGGTATGACGGCTGCATGTTCTCATGGTGTTTATACTTGCGTACTATTGTTTGTACAGATGAACATGGTACCTTCAGGCGTTTGGAAATTGCTCCCAAGGATGAACCAGACTTGTGGAGGTCTACAATGTTTTTTCTGAGATCTTGGCTGATAACTTGATTTTCCCATGATCTCAAGCAAAGAGGCACTGAGTTTGAAGGTAGGCCTTGAAATACATCCACAGGTACACCTCCAATTGACTCAAATGATGCCAATTAGCCAGGAGGAATGGTCCAAAATTCTCCCAACTTATTGTGGGAAGCTTGTGGAAGGCTACCCGAAACGTTTGACCCAAGTTAAACCATTTAAAGGCAATGCTACCAAATTCTAATTGAGGGTATGTAAACTTCTGACCCACTGGGAATGTGATGAAAGAAATACAAGCTGAAATAAATCATTCTCTCTACCATTATTTTGACATTTCACATTCTTAAAATAAAGTGGTGATCCTAACTGACCTAAGACAGGGAATTTTTACTAGGATTAAATGTCAGGAATTGTGGAAAACTGAGTTTAAATGTATTTGGCTAAGGTGTACGTAAACTTCCGACTACAACTGTACGTGTACATAATTACCTCAATTACCTCGACACCGGTGCCCCCCACATTGACACATTGACTCTGTACCGGTACCCCCTGTATATAGCCCTGCTACTGTTATTTACTGCTGCTCTTTAATTATTTGTTATTCATATCTCTTACTTTTTGGCGGATTTTCTTAAAACTGCATTGTTGGTTAAGGGCTTGTAAGTAAGCATTTCACTGTAAGGTCTCCACCTGTTGTATTTGGCGCATGTGACAAATAACATTAGATTTGATTGTATTTGATTTGACAGTGCCCTTCACACTAAAGCAAGATTTTGATAAAACTCAACCAGCTAGATTGTTTCTTACCTTTGTCAGAAGAGGCACGTTTAGCCGTGTCCTTAAAAACAGCCTATAACTAATTACAAAAACACTATTCCTTGTGTTTTGATCTGTAGCGTATGCACAACTTCATAGCCTATTGTTTTATTGGTTTTTACTTTCCTAAAACAAGAATTGTCCACCTCACGGTTCAGCTGTCAGAGATTTGAGCACTAAATGCATCAGGGCATTTCATGCTTAGGCTGGCTTAAGCGTCTACTGTATTAATATATTGTTTTATAAAATAAAGGAAGAGAAGTTAAGGCCTTGCGAGAGATAGAGATATGCCGGCGGCATGCTACGACACCAACATTCATTTATTTATCCTTGTCAGATAGGCTACTGCGTCTGCTATACAAATATAGGCATACAGAAGGAGCATCATTCGTAAATTTTCAATAAAGATATTTTTTACAAAGATAAGCATTATATTGTAAGATTATAGGAGTAACTCTGGTAGCCCTAAAACATTCTTCCACACCTCAAGTTCAACTGTCAGAGTCATTTGGAGGGTGCACTGCCTTCATACCATAGGCCTGAAGTAGAATAGGCTAATAACCACACCACACCAAACCTTCACAAAAGTTTCTAAACTTTATTAAGGAAAATACAGGTAGAATATTGCAGCAAACACAACATTACAGTTGGAACTTAATTTGGCCAACGAAAATGTCTCAACAGAATGAAACAAGGTATACCTACAGAAAGCTGAGAACATCTTCTCTCCATCTGTGACAACAGGATAGCTGTGTTTTCCCAGCAATTGGATAAAAAAATGTTATACAATCAGAACACTTTTATTTCTCCCCCCGGGAAAGGAGAGAGAGAGTGGCTCGCTGGACACAGCAACAGGCCCCAGCGAAACCACCCAATGAAAGGATCAGAGTACTGAAATCATAAGCTATAGCTAGCTAGCACTGCAGTGTATAACATGTGGTGAGTAATTGACTCAAAGAGAGAGAAAGACAATAGTTGAACAGTTTTGAACAAATTAATTTCTTCCAAAATGAAAGAGAAGCAGGAGAGTGACAGAGAGAGAGATTTCATAATTTTTTCACTTTCAATTTCACTTACTTAGCTAGCAAATGCAGCTAGCAAGTTTAGCCTACTCAACCACCCTGCTCAAACAGAGGGATGATTTGTTAGCTAGCTGGCGATGACTATCCAACACAACACTGGAACTCTTCCAAGTCAAGGTAAGCTTTTGGTTTTATAAATGTATTGCCACTTGGGCTCACCGTTGTAAGTGCTAAACTGCTTATTGAATGTACACTGTAACGTTACTGCATGATTGTAGCGGGTTTACTAAAAAGTTAGTTATATTAGCTATGTTGCCTATGATGTTACTTTAGGTAATATGGTGACAACGATGTAGGCTGTGTGTAGCGGTTATGATATGGTTTGGCTTGTAAAGGTTGTTCCGACCTGGTCATATACAGCTGATGTGTTGTGCATTGAAGTCCACAAGCGAAGGGAAAAGGTGAGAGGAGGAGAGCGCATAAATGCGAGAAGGAATACAATGTGGCTGCTATGAAAGTGAACTGTGTTTACGTGTGATCAGGGCTGTATTTATTTTGCCGATTTTGTTGAAAAACGGAAGCAAATTGAATGAACCGGGATAAACATGTCTGAATTTGTCCAATAGAAACTCTTGTTTGCAACTGTTGGACTAAAGATTACACTCTGGATCAGCTAGATGAATGCAAGAGTGTGCAAGGCGATATGGAAAGTGTCGCTGTCTGTCACCTCAAATTTTTCTCTTCGACCTGTGTTGTAAACCTCCGATCATAGGCTAGGTTGTAGCAACCTCATGATAGGTATAGGGAAAATTTGAGTATCATGTAGTAGCCTAAACCTATCTCTGTTACATTGAACTGAGTGAATATGAATGCCAGTCATCCAATATGCTGTAATAGAAATAAGGCCATGCTCATGAAAAAAAATAATCATCCTCCCTATTAAACGGCACCGACCGCCACTGCCTTACACACCCGCAGCGCACCAGTGGCTTTCCATAGACACCCTACACGTTAAAATGTTAGTCATTTTGCAGACACTCTTATCCAGAGTGACTTACAGGAGCAAATAGGGTTAAGTGCTCAAGGGCACATCGACAGATTTTTCGCCTAGTCGGCTCGGGGATTCGAACCAGAAACTTTTCCGATATCAAATTTTTAAATTGCATGGCTGGGCAGTGGATCTGTGAAAGTAGTAGCCTAGTAGTAGTAGGGCGTTGCAAGTTAACGATGTAAACAATGGCACTTTCTATTAATGTACTGGCCATATGTAGGCCTAGGTTGTCTAGTATAATATTGGTAGGATAGGCTATAACAATGGGAATTCCAAACCACCTGTTGTATAATTTACAGCATTTCACTTATCTCAACAATATTAGGAAAATTACTTTAGGTCTGCTTCAATGGCTTTTACAGGTTAGCATTGTTAAATGGGGACTAATGTCAAACGTTAACAAATGAATGGTAATATTAAATTAAATTGAAATTAATGCATTTTCAGGTGGTGTATAGTGCAATGTACCTCAAAATGGTTTTCTTACATTTCAAATGATCCAGGTTCTTCCACCATTTGTCCTACTACATGTTCAGACTACATTCTGAGATAATATATGACAGTGCAGTTTTTCTTACTATTATAGGCAACCTTAAGTCTGAATATTGATTAATTGAGCCTATGGTTCATGAAATGTGGTTTAACCAATGTATGTTGCCTAATAAAGTGGGTTGTCAACAATTCAATCAAAATAACTATTTTTAATAAAAAAACTAATTTACCCTATTCTTAGTCCACCATACTTTTTGCTGACATATCAACCGCCTGATGGAGCACATCTTTCCAAAATTCTTGCTTTTTCATCTGTTTACATTTGAGCTATTTATTTGCATATTCCTACTATTCAAGGTCTCTACTAACAGGAATGGTGTCATGTTAATACCTCACCAACTGCATTCCTGCCTTTTATCCCATATCTTTGGTGACTGATTTTGAGTTTTCTTACAGCCCTCTGAGTGGGCAAAGTTAGAGTGCCACAACACTGAACTGCAGCAACCTAAAAGGCTACAAATTATGTTAATTGATGCAGGAAGGCTGGGGGAGTTGACCAAGTTCAAGTGAAGATTTTTTTTCATATCCACTTCTAAGTCCATTGTCAAAACACGCACTATCAGCCGGTTGAGAATAGGGTTAAAGGGATAAAGAAATGTGAGTTCTAGTATATCAAATGTGCCCTTAGCACAGCTGCTAGAGAGTAATTATATCTGTTTCCAACCTCAGCAGTTGTTTTGGGTTCCTTATGAAGGCATGATCCGCCCACATGTAGCCTAACACACCCCTAGACAGAATAGCGGGCATGTCTTTTCAATTAAGATTTTTTTTAATTTTACCTTTATTTAACTAGACAAGTTAGTTAAGAACAAATTCTTATTTTCATAAAGGGCTGAAAGGTGGCTGACACATATCAACCTATTTATTGATACCTACAAAAATGAATTCACTAGGAATAAGAGTTACTCCTGAAATATAGCAAACTATATGTTATTTTTACATATGTTGAATAACTGGATACTGGCCAGTCCTATTTTATATCTAGTGGACTAAAACGATGTAATAACATGGTGATATCAGGCTACTTATCACACTAACACTATATGAAGATATGAAGACAAGTGGATATGTAGGCTAAATCTGTTTTATATGTTGGTGAATACTGTTTTAATGTTTATAGGCTAGGTAGTCCAGGCTACTTCAGATCTATAGGTCCACGGGTCCATCAATCAATACCATGCCTCTGCTCGGTTGATGAACAGGTTTCAGGAGCCTTGTGTTTATCATATTATATAGACTACCCGTTACTGGACTAGAGTAGTTGGTAATTGAAGGCTGCGCCCTAGTTTGTGTCCAATCAGAGTGTATCTGCCGTGGAATGAATAAAGCAGCAATGCGTAAACAAGCGCTGGATCCTCCTCCGCTCCTTTCCTATCATCTATTCTGAAACCAGTTCCGTATTCAGTGCTAGCCTACATTAATGTAACATCGGCGCCCACATCATACAGCGTATATAGATAGAATTGTCGGATAAGATCACACCATCTCGACCATGGAGCCTTGAACTGGAATGTAAGAGATGCGTTTATTACTCGCTACTCAGAAGCCGAGAAAACGATGCTTGTGCGTATCTTTTTTCCGTAGGTGCTGTGATAGTAAAGTTTGGGGTGGGTTGGGAATGCGATCATGTGTCATACGGGCTATCAAGTTCTAGACATGTGCTTTTTGGTCATAGTCAAATGTGTGCCGTGGCGCTAGTTTATTTATTATCTTAGTGATTGAATTATCTTTGTACTGTCCCCACAGGCTGGATCTTAAGTCAGTTTTTCAGGGTATGATAAACTCACCATAATGTAATTCGCGCAATACCGTGGTTGACAGAATGACGCGTATGGTTTCCTGGTGATGATGAGGGACATTAAGCCCCAATTTTGTCACTGTAAAGGGGACCATCCTCGATGTATTTCCTTACTGCCAATTGAGGATTTTTCAGCAATCAAATTTGTGACAATTATATCATATGGCATTTCTTCTCAGAATATACTAGTCATAGGTTTACCTATGCTAGTCAGTGTCAAGGCTGGTATTGAACTCTGGGATCATGCCACAGCATAATGACCATAGCTAGCTAATAGCGAAAGCATAGATCTCGATTTTCTATGTCGTTCCGTTTGAGTGGGCTAACCAAAGTAGCCTTTTTCCAAACTTTGGATTTGAAAATACTATTTCAATTATATTACTGTGACAATGAAGGGGTTATACACTTATGTCATAACAATCTTTGGAAGGAACTAAAGTTGCTTTCGGTTTTAAAAAAGCATAAAGGGGGCGGGGCATAAAGGTGAAACGTTACATGCACCTGTAGCCAGTGCTTGACTTGTAATGAAATAGGTGTCGGTACTCGTTTTGGGTGCCGGTACTGTTCATATTTAGGTGCAGGAGCTCCACAATACTTTTGAGATAATATTCTATAAGAGGAACATGAGCTCAAGCAGTAGAACATTTGAGGTGCCGGTACTTAGCTCCGGTTAGCTCCTGTCCAAGTCAAGCACTGCCTGTAGCTTATCCATATTTGTTTTGGTCAAATGTATTCTATTTAATGAAATAATACAACTTTGCCATTTGCATTTGTGGTAACACATTTTCAAATATCAAGCATGTAACCTGGGAAATACCCAAATGACGCTGTTTTCTACTTTCATTCACAGACACCCACAGCACCACAGAGATGAACATGCAGCACACTTGATATTTCCCTGGAGGGGAAGCCTGAATTAAGATGAAGCGACTGAAGGGGAAAACCCAGAAGTGTGGAGCATTTCAGAAAGTCCTGTGAACTCTGACCTCCAGCCCCCATCTGCCATCATTCCTTTCCCCCAAATACACAACACTCCCATCCATCAACACTCCTGCTCTGGTCCAAGATGACCTCGCCGAGAAAGCACCTGGTCAAGGATTTCAACCACTTTATCACATGCTACGTGTGTAAAGGATACCTGATCAAGCCCACCACGGTGACAGAGTGCCTGCACACCTGTAAGCCCCCCCCCCCTGTTCTCTCTCTCTCTCTCTCTCTCTCTCTCTCTCTCTCTCTCTCAGGTGCCTCATTCATAATGACATCATGTAATGAGACATCATGTAATGTAGGCCTGTGGGAAATGGGTGCTGGCTATACCAGAAAAACACGACACATTTTCACTATGCATAGGCTACACTATCTCCAGGCATATTTTTATGATTTCTATTTAGTTCTGCCTAATATATATGCATTATACCTAACTTTCCTTACTAGAAATTATATCTAACAATGATTTTATGCGGAAATGTCCTAAGGCTTTCTTTGGTGTAGTGTGACTTAAAAAACTAAATCTTTACGGCATCTATTGCACCACTAAAAAGTGCTAGAGTAGCTGGAATTCAGAGCTCACAGAATCAATTGGCTGTCTTATTTGTTGTTTTATACCACAGCCTTGCACAGTCACAGCTATGAATTTTTAAAAAGCCCTCTGTTGATCTCATCGATGTCATATCCTGCATGATTTACAGATCATATTACATGGCATCCTTCTCCATTTCTGCCCTCTCCATCTGAACTGAATGTTTTATTGGAGGAGAACGGCAGATCTCACTCCCATGAATGACACATCTCAAGTGATCAGGGTAAAACACAGTCATCTGTGGGTTCAGTCACCATGACAACAAATATCCTCCACACAGAATAAGCTGTTTGTGTCCAATTTATTTGTTTGTTTGAGGGCAAAGTCACTTCTTTACTGTCATATAAGTTGTATTGACCCCTAGCAATAATCTCAATAATGAAAAATATCAGCAGCTGCCTAGTACAGTACGTTTCTGCTGTTGTATGATTTCTTTCAGTGTGTATGCCAGTCAATTTCAGAGATCTCCAGCAAAATATATATTTGACATTAGTCTAGACTGTTTTTGTTGTAACATCTACTATAAATCAAATCAAATTGTATTGATCACACGCACATATTTATCAGATGTTATTGCGGGTGTAGCGAAATGCTTGTGTTCCTCGCTCCAACATTGCAGTAGTATCTAACAGTGCAGTAGTATCTAGAAACGATTCACCACAATCCACACAAATCTAAAAGTAAAATAATGGAATTAAGAAATATATAAATATTTGATCGAGCAATGTCAGAGTGGCATTGACTAAAATACAGTAGAATAGAATACAGTATATACAGTTGAAGTTGGAAGTTTACATACACCTTAGCCAAATACATTTAAACAAATTTTTTAACAATACCTGACATTTAATCAGAGTAGAAATTCCCTGTCTTAGGTCAGTTAGGATCACCACTTTATTTTAAGAATGTGAAATATCAGAATAATAGTAGAGAGATTGATTTATTTCAGCTTTTATTTCTTTCATCACATTCCCAGTGGGTCAGAAGTTTACATACACTCAATTAGTATTTGGTAGCATTGCCTTTAAATTGTTTAACTTGGGTCAAACGTTTCGGGTAGCCTTCCACAAGCTTCCCACAATAAGTTGGGTGAATTTTGGCCCATTCCTCCTGACAGAGCTGGTGGAACTGAGTCAGGTTTGTAGGTCTCCTTGCTCACACACGCTTTTTCAGTTCTGCCCACATATTTTCTATAGGATTGAGGTCAGGGCTTTGTGATGGCCACTCCAATACCTTGACTTTGTTGTCCTTAAGCCATTTTGCCACAACTTTGGAAGTATGCTTGGGGTCATTGTCCATTTGGAAGACCCATTTGCGACCAAGCTTTAACTTCCCGACTGATGTCTTGAGATGTTGCTTTAATATATCCACATCATTTTCCTGCCTCATGATGCCATATATTTTGTGAAGTGCACCAGTCCCTCCTGCAGCAAAGCACCCCCACAACATGATGCTGCCACCCCCGTGCTTCACGGTTGGGATGGTGTTCTTTGGCTTGCAAGCCTCCCCCTTTTTCCTCCAAACATAAGGATGGTCATTATCGCCAAACAGTTCTATTTTTGTGTCATCAGACCAGAGGACATTTCTCCAAAAAGTATGATCTTTGTCCCCATGTACAGTTGCAAACCGTAGTCTGGCTTTTTTATGGCTGTTTTGGAGCAGTGTCTTCTTCCTTGCTGAACGGCCTTTCAGGTTATGTGGATATAGATACTTTTGTACCTGTTTCCTCCAGCATCTTCAGAAGGTCCTTTGCTGTTGTGCTGGGATTGATTTGCACTTTTCTCACCAAAGTACGTTCATCTCTAGGAGACAGAACGCGTCTCCTTCCTTGACTCAAATGATGTCAATTAGCCTATCAGAAGCTTCTAAAGCCATGACATAGTTTTCTGGAATTTTCCAAGCAGTTTAAAGGCACAGTCAACTTCGTGTATGTAAACTTCTGACCCACTGAAATTGTGATACAGTGAATTATAAGTGAAATAATCTGTCTGTAAATTTTTTGGGGAAAAATTACATGTGTCATGCACACAGTAGATGTCCTAACCGACTTGCCAAAACTATAGTTTCTTAACAAGAAATTTGGGGAGTGGTTGAAAAACGAGTTTTAATGACTCCAACCTAAGTGTATGTAAACATCCGACTTCAACTGTACATGATTTCATGAGTAAAGCAGCATGTAAACATTATTTAAACATGATCAAAGTCACTAGTGTTCCATTATTAAAGTGGCCAGTGGTTCCAAGTCTATGTATATAGTACAGTATTCAGAATGCAATTACATGTGAATTACATGCAATTACATGTATACGTATAGGAAACGTCTGAAGAGAACATCTGCCACTATTATACACTACTGTGCACAGTGAGGTCTGTCTCATATGAGTCGTGCGCAGTAGGTGGTGCTGGCTATTGAAAGAACATGTAAGATGGTGTCCTGACATATTGTTTCCCTTGGCAGTTATGGTTGATTGAGTATGACAGCAGCGCACTACTGTATGTTTGTGAGGATTGTTATGTAGGCTACAGGTCGGTGCATAGTGCACAAGTACATAGAGTATGCGTTGTGTTTACATGGCGATTGCTAGAGGGGAGACTGTGCCCTGTATTCCTGCAGATATGGTTGATCTGTATTTTTATCTGACGATTTGATGACATCACGTGGTGGGATGTAGGCTTAATCCTCAGGTCAGTATTGTACGGAATCGGTTTGTGTTCTTAAAAGAACGATAAGACTGTACATTATATACCACCTCATAGATGGTATACGTGTGCATGTGTGCCTTATTGCACATACAGTACGTGTACGTGCACGTGTGTGTGCTCTGTGGTATTGGCTGCAGCTGTCCTTGGCTGTGTGATAGATGCGTGATAGAACTGGCCAGGCTATACCGACTATTTCCTTATCTCCCTGCCAGTCCACAGTTTAAATTTCAACTGCAAGCCTGAGCTTTTAGTCATGCTTCAAGGCTTAATAGACACTCTGATGTTTATCCAGTTGAAACTGTAGAAATTAGATATTAGAATGTATTCCTTTTTGGTTTCAAACTTTACTTTCAAATGAGAATCATTTTATTGTGGAGATTATCTGAGAGGAAGGGATAAGAAAAGAGAAAATGCCGTCGTCTTGGCTTTTATTTAACACCGGAATGGTGTGATTAAAATCCATGTTTACTTTAGGTCCGTATTTCGAGATGGTCAACTTGTCTTTGTCTCGATCTCCTTTATTCTGTCAACAGTTTGTAAAAGCTGCATCGTCCAACACTTTGAAGACAGCAACGACTGCCCCAAATGTGGCATCCAAGTCCATGAAACCAACCCTCTAGAGATGTTAAGGTAATACACCTAATTTGACACCTTTGACAGAATCTATCTGCATTTATGTTTTTCTTTTGAGAATCACAGGGTCGTAATGTATACTACTGAATAGATGAATATATCAAAACCATCAGTACAGTATAAACATGCGGGCCTTTGCGCTACTGAACTGACCCTAGCCGGATTTTGGCAGTTTTTCTTCAGTTGTCTACTTGACTTGTGAGATTGTAAGGCTGGTGTGGGCTGGGCTGGGCTGGGGGAGGATAGAGTGAACTTGAGCTTGGCTGCGGTGAGATCCAGGCAACAGCTGGACACCATTCTGGAGCCAAGGTCTCAGCTGAAGACCTCACCCAGTGCTCAGCCACCCAGCTACCCAGCCCACAGATGCAATGTCTGGGAATGTGTGTGTGGGTGTGTGGGTTTGTGGTTGTGTGTGTGTGTGTGTGTAAGTGTACTTACTTTTATTCTTCCTTGACGTCTCATTCGATCGCCAGGTTGGACAACACTTTAGAGGAAATCATTTTCAAACTCGTGCCTGAGCTGAGAGAAAGTGAGTGATGTCATTTTAGTATCCACCAACATCAGATATAAATCTTGACTTTGATAGTAGGCCTAAGAGTTACTCAAGCTGTTTTCCATTTGTCTTGAATGATGTAACTCCTGCCCTGCAGGACTCTACAGTGCTACCATTTTGGTGGCATATAAATACTATGCTGTGCTACCTGGAATTCTTATTTGGGAGCACTAGTGCCCCTAGAAAATAAATTGCCCAGGTAATAATTATTGTAATGATTTCTTCGCTGTCCCGCAGCATGCAAACACGTGGTGGCACGGAAAGAAAGTAAAAGGGAGAGCTTTTTTCGGGAGATGAGCTTCAAAAGTAGCTAGGATTCATATAGGCCCAATTTAGGCTATATCTCAATCTGAAAAATCTATTGTTCTGGTGCTCCTGAACCCTGTATTTTGTCATTGCTGGCAATTCGTATCATTAAAGGGGCGATCTGCAGTTAGTACATCCATATATGGACTCATAAACGAATGATATAAATCCATTGATTCTTGAAGAGTGTAACGTCTAAATGCCACATGAGCTTAGTTCAACTGTTGTGCCCCATCAGAAGCCAAAATATAAGCTTTTTTCTCCATTGTTTGTAAACAAAGTCAATGTAAACAAAGTAACACTGTATAGCCTCAAAAACATGGTTAAAAACAATCATCCTTGCATCCATAGCTCTGCCTATGAATTTGAGGGTTGTTACATTTCTCCATCCCAGGGGAAAACGACTGCCCCCTCTCATTGAAGCCACGGGAGTTCAAGTCCAACCGTGGTATTGCAGGCATTGTTAGCAGAAAACAGGATCCCCATTATGGTGAATGGAAAAGATATCCATTTTCGTGGTCAATCTTCGTGTAAATATATCTATTTTTTTTTAAGACAATCGTGGTACCAATAATTGCTTCTAATACACCAGATGTACAGTATGTCCTTGAACCGATTATTTAAAAATCGCACATAGAAGAAGTATCCTGAGAGGGGGCAGAACTGAGCTAGCCTACAACGTCACTTCCTGGAGTAGTTCAAACTGAGCATGTTACGTCCCCACGAGACACCATCTTAACCGACTTCATTTGGCTTCAATGCGCTACTGATTCTTCAAATAGGAATGAATGGTGTCACGTGATCAATGGTTTTGTCCATTTATATATACAGTCATTGCTCCAGCCCCATCCCTCAACCTTTTACTGAAACAGTGGCGGGGACGGCTTTGTTATCATTCAGCTGCAGATTGCCGCTTTAATACCCAAAATATTTTTCATTGTGCTCCTAAATTTCTTTGTGTGCTCATATATTTTTCAACTTAGGAACACACATTCTCCTTGTAATTGTTTTTATCATAGAGCCCTGCCCTGTGTATTCATATCTTCTCTGTTTTTGCTTATTGACTAGAGGAACAACAGCAGGAGATTGAGTTCTGGAGGAGTCGAAAGTCGAAGGAGAACGGAGAAGGTAAAAGATCTGTATTAGTGTCCATGAAGACCAAGACCCTCAGGGGGGACCAGAATGAACCTTGGGCTTGGGTGTGCAGAAGTGGGCTGTGATTGGTTATTGAGGTGAAAGGTATGTGGGAGACAGATCAGCAAGGCGACAAAGAGAGAGAAGGAGTTACAGAACGACTTAGGTGATATCGTTGCAGTGGCGCACGACCGTAGGTGGCTGTGAGTCATATGAGGCTCAGAGGGAGAGAAGGAACAAGAGGAGGAGGGACAGCACACTCTACAAGGCATCGACAAGATTAGCCTGTTGATGAGGTATAATACAGGTGGGGAATAAATCAGATGGAAACCACAGGACGACTAAAGGTGGATGGATTCAGTCCGCCAGACTTAAATGCCATCTCCATGACAATGTGACGATAGACAATTTGTCCCAAAGGTCTTACCTTATGATTTTGCATTTCTAAGTGAAAAGCGAAAGACATCAGTATCAATCAAACCCATGCTTATTGTGAAGTGTCTTTTCACAGTTTTAAACGAATCCAAGGAAAGCAAGCTGAACTTGTGTCCGCACAGTGCGTGCTCTTGTTCACACACATAAGTATAACACGCTTATCCATTTCTTTGTCATAGAAGATGGCCCCCGATCAAAGAGGTCTAGGCTGGATGCCGATAATGATGATGGTGGAGATGGAGACTACCACAGGAGTGACCCTCAGATAGCCATCTGTCTGGATTGTCTACGCAACAACAGCCTGGTGGAAGAGAACATTGTTAGGGTAAGTCGCGGTGGAGAGCTCTATCTGTAGCGCCTCTCTGCTGCTCTTTACTTCACGTTCACCCTCTTCCCTGTCTCCCTAACCTCATTCCTCCCCCTCTTTTAGGCTGATTGGGTTAGGTACAGTGTTATGAAGCTAACTCCGTTACGTCCCTCTAACTGTCTTAACACCTCAGAATGTGAGGTTAGTAGAATATAGATAGACGATGACGCTGTGCTTTTCCTTTATTTCCTGGGCTGCCATTGAAAGCAGGTCACTCAGTCAGACACGTTCCTCTATCAGCAGGTGTTAATCCAGTCCATCACTAATTAGGCAGTTGTTTTCATTAAAATAGTGGTCCTCGTTATAACAGTGGTGTTGCTGTTCGTAATTGGTTGGCAGAACAGGGAATATGTGGAGAGAGGAGAGGCTCGTAATTCTTTCAAATTGAGGCATACTACATACAAAAAAACGAGGGTTCCTCAAAGGGTTCTTTGGGAAGGGTGTTGGTTCGATGTGGAACCATACTGACCCAAATAACCCTTTGAACCCTTCAATGCTTCTTTGCACTTTTAAAAAAGGGTTATTTCCTCTTTTTGTGATAATTAAGATGTAGGGGCAGTGGCTCATTATATTATTTTGGGGCGTGGTTTGTGCAGAGCTCTTTTTGTGCCACTGTGAGCGAGTGTCATTCCAGTTGATAAAATCTGTTGTGTTATTCTATTACCTGTTATATATGCCTATGGCTAGTGACGGTGTCTTGTGAAAGACTCACGTATGGCCTTGTGTCAATTGAGAACGGTTGACTAAGTCAGTAGTTCTCAATTCTCTCCTCAGGGACCCACAGCTGTTCCAGAGCTAGCACACCTGATTCAACTTGTTAATAAACACAACAATAAAATGTATGGAATTTTACCAATATAATATGGCTATTAAACCAGAATAAAAAAAACATATATGGTTTTACAAAGACTGAGAAAGGTTATTTATAGAACCTTTGAGACTGAGAAAGGTTATTTATAGAACCATTCTCCATAAAGGTTATATATAGGACCATAGAAAAGGTCCTATATATTGTTTTTAGTGTGTATAGAAGGAGTTTCTCTGTACCAAAAGGTTGCTATCAAATGCACTAACTGTTCCTAATTACGCATTCGTTGAGAACATTTATTTTTACCATAAAATGGCTGTTTGAATGTTTGGATTTGCATGCTCTTCACATAAGTAAAAAAAAAAAAGGGAGATGTGCCTGAATCATTAAAGTAATCTTCTGAACCTCCTCTAGGGCTTAATGAAGAAATTTATACGCTGCTCGACTCGAGTGACAGTCGGAACAATCAAGAAGTTTCTCAGCTTGAAGTTAAAGCTTCCAAGTTCTTATGAGGTAACAAATTAAGCTTTTGTATGTGCTCTATACCCTTTCGTATGTATCTACTGTATGACAGATATTAAGCCATATATGCTATTGAATATTTATCCCTTTATGTCAGTTTTGTTTGTGCCTCACATACAGTAGCTGTTCCTGCAGAGTCTCTTCTGTGTGTTTAGTGTTGTGGGTAAAAGTTCTGGCCTTGTTAGCAGGCCCCCTGCTGTACTGAGTCTGTCCTTAAGGCTTCAGCATGCTTCGGTTCGGCTGGCGCCTAGCCGAACGAGTGTGCTTGCATACTCCTTTAAAATACCTGTGCTTGAAAAATGAGAAAAAGCGGCAATAGTACTGTTTGTCCATCTTGAGATGCCGTAGCCAGTATACACTTCCTCAAAAATGTCAGAATTATTCTAAGATAACTCCAGACATCGGTCATTCATTTTGACGTTTTTGCCGAGGAGATCTTAGTCACGCAATTTTACATCTAACTGAGATGTTTAGTGCAGTATTTCTCAAGTGACAAAATGTGCATGAAAAGGAGTCATCTCTCGTTGAATGACAACACACACAACACAAACATGCAAGAATCCTTATTCTTGACCAATGATCAACAAGGGGGCGTAGACTTCGGCTCCGAAATTCGGCTTGCCTCGAAGATTTTTGTGTGTGTGCAGCATACTGTAAATATTGGTGCATTGTGGGAAAATGTTGGCGGGGAAAGAATTTCTGTATTTCGAATGGTACTGTAATTCCACCCCACAAAATACAGTACCGTACCGTATTTTTGGAGCGCCAAAAACCTTTTGACCACCAGTGGGTGCATGGTATTGTTGTTTCTAACTTATGAAAGGGATACTTTGGGATTTTGGAAATGAGGCCCTTTATTTTGGGGCGGCAGGTACCCTAGTGGTTAGAGCGTTAGACTAGTAACCAAAAGGTTGCAAGATCGAATCCCCAAGCTGACAAGGTAAAAATCTGTAGTTTTGCCCCTGAACAAGGCAGTTAACCCGCTGTTCCTAGGCCGTCATTGAAAATAAGAATTTGTTCTTAACTGACTTGCCTAGTTAAATAAAGGTTAAATAAAAAATGTATCTTCTTCCCCGGTGTCAGATGAACTCCTGGATTCCATTTTTATGTCTCTCTGTCCAGTATGAAGGACGTTAGAGGTTGTTTCACGAGCCAATGATAACTAGCGTTAGCGCAAGGCCTGAGGCACTTTTTCAGTCACATTCCTGAAGCCCAAGAAACAAACACTTAGCTTCCTAGTACATATGGAAATTAAAAAGGTTTAGGAATGACTTTTTTGAAGGTTACTGTAAAAATGATTTATTCAATCAAATCTTTTTGACATTGATGACAGGCACATGGGCCACCCCCACGCCAGTGGCACACACCAGATATTTAAAATAGGCTACTAAAATCATTCCAATCCTGATTAAAAGGCAAATGCAGTTTAGCGAGATTAGCGGGCTGGCTTTAAGACCATGTGGATGGTTCAGAGCTGACGGGCAGGCTATATTTTGGAGAGAGTGAAACCTCTCGCTTCGCGTCTTCCTCTCTGGCTGAGAGCACTGAGGTACAGTACGGCTGAGAGCGCATCGACACAGCTTTTCTCTCAAAACAGTGCAGAGGTGGAAGATGGCTGTAGTAGATGGCTTATGGGTAGATAACTGCTGTTTGACTTGACATGAAACTAAACTAGCGTTTTTAATCCCGTTGCTGAGCTAATGCATAGCAGCTAATTGCTGAATGACACGTGTTTGTAGAATTTAAAGCCCTATTGACTGAGATGAATGAAGCTACAGCAGCCAAGGTGATAATAGATGGAGTTAATTTTGCTTGTTTTTACTGATCCTCAAATTGTATTTTTTAAATATTTTTTGGTTGAAATGCAGTAAATGATCAGTTTTATAAAAGATTCCTAGGTTTAGCTGAAATGACGGCCCCTATTTGAGTCCTTGTCCTTTTGATTTCTGCTTGTTGGAGATTTTTCTAGCTCTAGTCTTCCTCTCAAGCAGCGTATACTCTCACTATGTCCCGCCGTCTACCTCTTAGTCACCAGCCTCTGTGTCCCCTCACAGCTAGACGTCCTATGCAACGGGGAGATCATGGGAAAAGACCACACCATGGAGTTCATCTACATGACGCGGTGGAGACTTCGCGGTGAAACCGTAAGTAAGCCCCAAATGATATCAATGCCCACCCCCCTGTTCCCCTCATTTTGAAAGATGCTAAGCCCTGTACCTTTCTAGCCATGGGGATAAACTGTGGCTGCTGAATGATGGTCCTGGAGTCTAGTCTCCATGTGAGTCACTGCTTGCTTGGCTTTAAAGCTGATTAGCTGGTTAGACGTCTGAAGTCCACCGCCACTCTACTGTATAATCTGCCACAGCAAGCAGGATTTTTTTTGATTTAACCTGTATTTAACTAGGCAAGTCAGTTAAGAACAAATTCTTATTTACAATGACGGCCTACACTGGCCAAACCCGGACGACACCGGGCCAATTTTGCGCCGCACTATGGGACTCCCAATCACGGCCGGTTGTAATACAGCCTGGATTCGAACCAGGGTGTCTGTAGTGATGCCTCTAGCACTGAGATGCAGTGCCTTAGACCGCTGTGCCACTCGGGTGCCCCATTCGGGAGGATGTACCAGTGGCACGGTTAATAGAGCTGATTACAGGCCACCTTTAAAATGTGTCTGGTACTATAGGTTCACATCAAAAATATGGTGAATGAAGTTGGTGGTTCCTTGTGTTATAATGGTGCTTTACAGTATTGGAGACATTTGCAAGGATAGTATGGTATTGGTAGCTCCTGGTAAAATGCAGTTGACATACAGTACATACTGCATTTCTACCTCTCTTCCTCAATCAATTCAGAATTCACCCACTTTGTTCACCTCACCAAAAAAAGCACGTTGTGGTTTCTATATCTGGACCTTCAGTCAACCATGCATAAACGTAACCAAGCATCCCAAGTCCTTTGCACAGTATGCTAGGCTAACTAACACACTTCAGCTTGACCTCAAAAGCACTTTTGCTGGCCAGGCGCCTTGGCTGCTAATTTCATTGCTGATGATTGTCACTTTCGGATGGGCTGGTCGGGGCTCCGGCAGCACGGGGTCAGGTCATGAATCGCTGTATTGGTCCAGGGAGACAGGTGAGGAAAGCAGTGAAGGCCCCTGACAGCTGCCCTAGCAGGGTGCCTGTTCCTGGGCTCATTGCCTGACACTCTCCTCTTCCACAGCCATAGCTCATCACCACTGGCCTTTTAATGAAGGCGTCCTGTTAGCAGCAGCAAAGACCATTTCTGTCCTGTTTGGTTTCAACATACAGTACAACGCACCTAAGGCCTCGTAAACTGTACAGTTTTAATAGTTCAATTAATTCCCCTGTTTTGAACGATACTATGCTAAGAGAATACATTTTATTTATAAACAGTTCATGCAATTCTACGTAATTTTACATGTTAGCTGAATCTTTTTTTAATACCACACAAATTAACTAAGAATGGACAGAGAGATAGGCCTATGTGATCATCTTATCATATTTCTCCAATGCCAAATCAGTGTAACGAAACTGTCCCTGTTTGCAAATTAGGA
Source organism: Salvelinus namaycush (assembly GCF_016432855.1). Classification (NCBI taxonomy): domain Eukaryota; kingdom Metazoa; phylum Chordata; class Actinopteri; order Salmoniformes; family Salmonidae; genus Salvelinus; species Salvelinus namaycush. The sequence continues at coordinate 28,059,069 of NC_052341.1, forward strand.
ATCTGAGCATGGTACTTTCAAAAGTTAGGCCTACCGTTCCACCCCAGACAGAGTAGGCCTACCAATGCAGAAAAATGTAAGCTTTAACTGCTAAGCTACTCTTCTACTGTGGCTTAACCCAAAGAGAGGTCACAAGTGTTTCTGTAAAAGCTGTCTGGGTTTAAACATATTTTATTGTACAGAACGTGAATAGCTTAATCAGTTGATAGTGACAAAAATTGATTACTTTTCAAGCAAAGTCAGCCTCTGAATGTCAAAGAAATTAAACAACGATATCCCTATATGCGTCGGAGTCACGGTTTTCCCAGGTATTTTAAAGCTTGTTTCTAGCATAAAGCATTCGCGGACCAAAGGGCTGATATAGATAGTTTTATATAATCGGATCTGTAAAAAAAAAATACAAATCTTAAGCTAACAAGGTAGGCCTGTGCTTTTTGCCATTTTCTTTCATAAAAGGTGGGCCTATGGCATACCCTCTCATACCCCCTCAATTCGAGATTTGGTTTTAACTTCACTGATACGGAGGGAGGCTATTTAAAGAGTGCATAGTGGTTGGAGGAATTGACTGATAAATCTATGGAAATAGCAGCCTCTAGCCTAATTTAATCTATCTAACAGGTAGGCCTACCTCTTATTTCTAAAATAGGAAGAAATAGGCTCCAACACAAAGCTGGAGCCTACCTGTTGTTAGTAAAGTCTAATTAAAATGAATCCGGTTTAAATGAATTATACCTACTCGAATTTGCCTACTTTCAGCACCATGAGCTGTCCATTTCCGATAGATTGTGCTGCGGCTGCTGCTTCAAGTTTCAGCACCACATTGTAAGTTACTCAAATCTGATTGATTGAACTCGATCTCTGATAAATACATCATGGGCAAGAAACATATTGTTTTTAATAAAAAATCTATTATAGTAATAGCAAGCTATCAAAGTTTGATCAGCAAGAGCAGAGCAGGGTTGGAATATCCATTGCAGCCTAGTTTTATTTAGCATCCCAGCAGCTATCTTAGAAATATACGTTTGTTCTGGGCTTCTCAGAGCATGCACTTCATAGCCTATAGCCTAAAGACTATGGATAATTTGATAGAGACATCACTAAATAGCCTATAGACGCAATTGATATTGTGTGCCCAGCAGAGAATCAGAGATGAGGGGCGGAATCAGGCACACATCGACATACAGTGCATTTGGAAAGTATTCAGACCCCTTGACCTTTTCCACATTTTGTTACGCTACAGCCATATTCTAAAATTGATTAAATAAAAAAATGTCCTCATCAATCTACAAACAATACCCCATAATGACAAAGCGAAAACAGGTTTTTAGAAATGTTTGCAAATCTATTAAAAATTCAAAACAGAAATACCTTATTTATTCAGACCCTTTGCTATGAGACTCGAAATTGAGCTCACGTGCATCCTGTTTCCATTGATCATCCTGTTTCTACAACTTGATTGGAGTCAAACCTGTGGTAAATTGAATTGATTGGACATGTGTATGGCAAAAACCAAGCATTGAGGTCAAAGGAATTGTTCTTAGAGCTCCAAGACAGAATTGTGTCGAGGCACAGATCTGTGGAAGAACACAGTGGCCTCAATCATTCCTAAATGATAGAATGGCCAAAAGGCACCTAAAGGACTCTCAGACCATGAGAAACAAGATTCTCTTGTCTGATAAAACCAAGATTATACTCTTTGGCCTGAATGTCAAGCGTCACATCTGGAGGAAACCTGGCATCATCCCTGCGGTGAAGCTTGGTGGTGGCAGCATCATGCTGTGGGGATGTTTTTCAGCGGCAGGGACTGGGAGACTAGTCAGGATCGAGGGTAAGATGAACGGAGAAAGGTACAGAGAGATCCTTGATGAAAACCTGCTCCAGAGTGCTCAGTACCTCAGACTGGGGCGAAGGTGCACCTTCCAACAGGACAATGACCCTAAGCTCACAGCCAAAACAATGCAGGAGTGGCTTCGGGACAAGTCTCTGAATGTCCTTGAGTGGCCCAGCCAGAGCCCGGACTTGAACCCGATCGAACATCTCTGGAGAGACCTGAAAATAGCTGTGCAGCGACGCTCCCCATCCAACCTGACAGAGCTTGAGAGGATCTGCAGAGAAGAATGGGAGAAACTCCCCAAATACAGGTGTGCCAAGCTTGTATTGTCATACCCAAGAAGACTTGAGGCTGTAATCACTGCCAAAGGTGTTTCAACAATGTACAGAGTAAAGGTTCTGAATACTTATGTAAATTAATATTTCCAATGTTTTTTTTTATACATTTGCAATTTCTAAAAACCTGTTTTTGTCTCGTCATTATGGGGTATTGTGTGAAGATTGATGAGGAAAAAACGATTTATTCAATTTTAGATTAAGGCTGTAACGTAACAAAATGTGGAAAAAGTCAAGGGGTCTGAATACTTTCCAAATGCACTGTATAGCCTAATAAGCAAGTAATTCTTAAACACTGAGAATTATTGGAATTTCATCAATTATAAATGACATGACCCTCCCCTGGACTAGATTTTAAAAATAATAAAACCTCGCCTTGACTGAAATTGAAAAAGCATGACCCTCCCCCATTTTCCTCCAGTTAACCATTCTGTAAATGTCCATCCCTAATTTAGGCTTGCATTAAATACAGGTTTTGGCAAGCTTAAAATAACCTTGTCCTCAGGCCTTATGCAGAACATTCTGATGCCAAGAACAGAGTCCCAGGAAGGAATCAGTAAAGCGCTTTTAGCTTAGAAGAACTATATCCAGTGAAGAGATCCATGTTAAAAAAAGAAAAAAATCAGATGACAGTATAACTGATCTCACATGACCAAATTTGTCATCAGGGCCAGATCGTTCCACTTTGATTGTACCAGACAGGGATAATCTGATTGGTCTCTTAGGAATTCTCTATCTGTGCAGAATATGTGACAGCTCTGTGATGCCAAGAATGAATTCCTGTCCTCCCCTGGACCAAATGACCAGGAACTGGGTCAGTGTGGGCCGACTCATTTCCGTTTTCTTTGGGATTGTACATAAGTGTCTCCTGCCTACCGCTGCTGTCTGCCTGCCTGCCTGTCTAAAAATAGGGCTGCTGCATGTGATGTCTGTGGAGTGTGTCTTTCACTTTCACCTGCTCTGGCATCAGACTTGTTCTGATGCCAGAGCAGGACATTTTACTGTAGCTACGAAGCTACAATCTGTAGAGATTGTGTTGTTTTTGTGTTCTAACTAGCAAGTTCCCCTGTAAGTGTACTGTATATATTGTATTTTTACAATGCTAGAACATCTACGTTCCTTACTCTCTGATTACTGTTCTACATTGTAATGGATTCTGTCCAAGGGTGATCAATGTCATCTCTCTCTTTCAGGACTACCCAATGGTACTAGAATATCGCCCACGGATAGACTTTGGTTGACGGAGGGAGACGTGGGACTACTCCTGCACTAACAGCCCATTGACAGACTACACAATGAATGGATGTGCCTGGCACAAGAGACAAGGACCACACATCTTCTTATCATCTGCATGCAGTAATCCGTGATTGCCTCTAATCTCATTCTGTTCTCTTACGTTATCCTTCAGTTGGTCTGCGTTTCATTTTCCAAAAACGCATCAAGGGTTTGAGAACATGCCTGCGTATCATGACGTATTGATTCTTAAAAAAGTTCCCGAAATGTAATTGACTGAAGAGTGAAGACATGCCCTTTAATTCTACAGCACATTGAAGTGTCCCTAATAATACAAGGTGAAATTACTAGTAGTCTGTTGTTACGCAACACAACAGAGATATTACAAGACAGGTGTGCGTGCACTGGCAAACGGCTCATAATATTCCACCTTATCTACGCTAGATTTAGTGTCTTACATGGCTCCCTCCCGTACTCCTGTTTTTAACTACGGTAGTGCCTTTCCCCACATGCCTCTTTCAGTGCAGTGCCCTTCGAAAATTCAAACTGCTTTTCATATGAAATCCCTAATAGTGAATTCAACAGCCCCAACATATAGCCTACATACAACTACAAGGAAGCTATGGATACCATACCTACCATATCCCTATCTCAATAAGCTATATTCTTCCATTCCATGCCATTTTGATGTTATTACCGCATATAAAGCAATACGAGTACTGTAAGACTAGATTTGGTGGAAGAAGGTTAGAAGAAGCTGAATATCACCTACACTGTCTGAAATGTGTAGCTGTGTGTTTGTGCACTATGTAAACGTATTGGGCATTATTGTTGACTTGTACATAGCAGAGATTTGTATAGACTGTTTACTACTATGCTGTATGTCCTACTGGATGGCTTAACATTAATTTATTGTTGTTGCCGTATAGAAACTGCCCAGAGTGTCGTTACAGGGTCCGATAACCCTTGCCATTTGTATCTAATGGTGGATCAGTACACAAGTGCTTTAAATGCTTTTTCCCTCTTCACATACAGTGCCTTCAGAAAGTATTCACACCCCTTGACTTTTTCCAAATGTTTTTGTGTTACAGCCTGAATTTAAAATAGATTAAATTGAGATTTTGTGTCACTGGCCTACACACAATACCACATAATGTCAAAGTGGAATTATGTTTTCCCGAGGGGAAAAAAATCTGATTAATAAAAAATGAAAAGCTGAAATGTCTTGAGTCCATAAGTATTCAACCCCTTTGTTATGGCAAGCCTAAATAAATGATGGATTAAAAATGTGCATAACAAGATAGATAATAAGTTGCACAGACTTTGCATAGTGTTAAACATGATTTTTGAATGACTACCTCACCTCTGTACCTCACACATACAATTATCTGTAAGGTCCCTCAGTCAAGCAGTGAATTTCAAACACAGATTTAACCACACAGACCAGGGAGGTTTTCCAATGCCTCGCAAAGAAGGGCACCTATTTGCAGATGCGGGGGAAAAAAACAGACATGGAATTTCCCTTTGAGAATGCTGAAGTTATTAATTATACTTTGGATGGTGTATCGATACACCCATTCACTACAAAGATCCAGGCATCCGTCCTAACTCAGTTGCCGAAGAGGAAGGAAACCCCTCAGGGATTTTACCATAAGGCCAATGGTGACTTTAAAACAGGCACAGAGTTCAATGGCTGAAAACTGAGTTCAATGGCTGAAAACATTGTAGTTACTCGACAATACTAGCCTAAATGACAGAGTGAAAAGAAGGAAGCCTGTACAGAATTAAAATATTATAAAACCTGCATCCTGTTTGCAATAACGCACTAAAGTAAAACTGCAAAAAATGGGGCAAAGAAATTTACTTTACGTCCTAAATACAGGGCATTATGTTTGGGGCAAATCCAACACAACACATCACTGAGTACCACTCTTCATATTTTCAAGCATGATGGTGGATGCATCATGTTATAGGTATGCTTGTCATTGGCAAGGAATAGGGAGTAAAATAAATGGAATAGAGCTAAGCACAGGCAAAATCCTAGAGGATAACCTCGTACAGTTTGCTTTCCAACAGACACTGGGAGACAAATGCACCTTTCAGCAGGACAATAACCTAAAACGCAAGGCCAAATACACTGGAGTTGCTTACCAAGAGGACATTGAATGTTCCTGAGTGGCCTAGTTACAGTTTTGACTTAAATCGGCTTGAAAATGGCAAGACATGAAAATGGCTGTCTAGGAATGATCAACAACCAACTTGGCAGAGCTTGAAGAATTTAGAAAATAATAATGTGAAAATTGTACAATCCAGGTGTGCAAAGCTCTTAGAGATTTACCCAGAAAGACTCACAGCTGTAATCGCTGCCAATGGTGATTCTAACATGTAGTGACTCAGGGGTTTAAATACTTATGTAAACGAGATATTTCTGTATTTAATTTTCAGTACATTTGCTAAAATGTCAAAAAATATGTTTTCACTTTGTCATTATGGGGTATTGTGTTTAGATGGGTGAGAAAAAATATCAATTTTGAATTCAGGCTGTAACCCAACATTTGGAATAAGTCAAGGGGTATGAATACTTTCTGAAGGCACTGTATACCATTTATCTTTTTCTCACTCTCATCGAAACACCAAAGAATAAGAGCAGAGACAAACAGCAGTGGTTGTATTTTATCTGTTACATTTTAACAGAGACATAATAATTATAACATATTGTAGGCAAACGTTGAGAGTACTGAAGTCTTCTTGGTAGGAAACAAAACGTGTGCAATTTGCCACTGTAATAGGACTTTCCATACAGTAGATGTCTGTCAATAGTAAGTTGATGTTCATTTGCAGTTATGGGCGAACCAATCAATGGACAGATTGGACACCACTTTCTGGAAGGGTCTAAAAGTTCAAGTCTTTACAAATCTCCACAAGTAAAACTTTGAAGCCTACTTAGCGTTCTTGTGTACTTTCCTGTTTCACACATGTGCTTTTTCCTGTTTGAAATGGTATCTCTTATTTTCCCTAAAAACCCAGATCTAGGGGTTTTAAATGTTAGCGAAGTAAATGTTTAGACCGAATAATCCTTGAAACGTCTCTGTGCTGCAATGAACAATATGTATTTTTGTAACAAGAAGCACTTGTAGATATTTTATCTTTAAAAATGACATTGTTTGTTGTACATTTAACAAACTTAAAATGCTGCCTGGAATAATCTATTCTATTTTTCAATGTCAAAGCACCTACAAGCATTCCTAGAAAGATTAGAACTGTACATATGCAAGAGCTGCTCTATATGTGACATAATAACAAAAATACAAAACTCCAGAACTCACTGAATTAACCTGGTGTCATTTAACTTGGTGTCAAAAGTGTGATTTAAAAAAGAACGTTTTTAAGTTTCAAACATTTGGTTTCAAGACTGCTTTTCTTGATAATATGACTGGTCTGCGCTTTGTGATTGTGTCGAACTTTCTTATGGAGGCTAAATTGATCTTTCTGATTCACTCCCAAATCCAAGGATCCCAAACGGTATCCCAGTTCCTTTCAGTTCCATCTTTCATCCTGACAAAGAGCGACCTGAACCTTCTGCTTCTCCTGGACAAACATGGCTCCTCAGTGCTCTGCCAAGAGTTGCAAAGCTACCGGTAATTTACCAAAGTTACCAGAATCTTCAGTCATTGTGGTAATTAACACAAAATCTATGTCAATCTGACTTTGGTAATTTATACTTTAATAACTTTAAAAAAAATAGATATTAATATATAGTATTCCTTTGTTATATCTGTGTACATATTGTCCATGAGTTTCTAGTAGATAGACCATATGGGTAAAAAAAAAATAGACTAATTAATGAAAAAAGTATCTAATCACCAATGGCATTATTTTCAATGAACTCTTCCAACTGTTTACTTCTTTTCACAACTGCCACCAGTTTGACGCCAAAACATTGACAACAAATACATATTGACATAGTAAAATAAATAAAAGTGTGTACATGTTTTTTAAGGATATTTCAGGCTGAAACCCTCATATTAAACACCAATGGTATTCACTAAGTTTATTGTTTATATTTAGGATAATGTTTTACAGCTTTCATGAAATGTTTCTATTTTCAAATCATCTTAATTATTTATTTTATAAATTTTGCATGTGATAAGGCCACAAAGGTCCAGAGATAATTAGACACCTGTGATAATCGGAAGTACCTAAAAGGGAAACTAGATGTCTTGTGATAGACTACATAAAATCCTTGAAAGATACAAACATGATGCCAGTTTACGGCTAAACTTTGAAAGCTTCCAGTAACATACCCTCCCTTTGCAACCCCAGAGGGGCCCTCAGACAGAGTCTCATACTTTCACCATGATTTCATCAGTGCTTTATCTGCCAATGACAAGGTTTCTCCTATATTAAAACCAATCAACATTTTTGACTACTTGAATACTAGGACACTGCTTTTGGCAGGAAAAAACCCATGTGCTGAAGAAGTGCCCATACTGTTTTGGAGTGGGGCGAGGAGGGCGAGGAGACAACCACGGCTGTCCAGTCCAGCTTTTGCATTTGCTTGAAGAAAGTGAAGGTTGGTTACATACACACACAGAAACACACAGCACACAGTACAAAAGCTGTTGACTGCCAGACAGAGGCACGCTAACTTTGGGGTCAGTGTTGCTATTTGAATGATCCCCTGAAAGGACCATCCCTCTGGTGGCCAACACTGTCTGAATCCTGATCCCTATGAAAAAAAACGGTTGCTTTCCTTGGATTGGCCCAAAATATTGTCTCTGGATTTCCATTCAGCCCGTCAGCCAAACTGTCACATTTTCCACAGGCCCCCTTCCTTTCTTCTCTCTGTCTGGAGACTTCCACTACTAAATGGTCGTGATTGTGAGGCCGAAAAAAAACTTGGCTGACCTGAGTTAAGTTTATCCTCCTTGTGGACAATAGGGAGCTGCTGTAACCCAGCTTAAGTTCTGCAAGCTGTGGCATTCTTATCTGTGCTGAGAGGAGCAGGAGCTCTGATGCACCACCAGCTGGGTTTAAATTAAGCTCAATGCTCTTCGGGTCCATTTTTACACTTTTGTCTCCCTCTGCAAGCGACTGGCTCCTCCACTGACTGGCTATAATTGGGGGAGTATTTACTCAGCTGCAAACATTTACATGTCTATGCAAAGTCCCCCTAATGTTGTCACATTATACAGGTCACATTTACTACCGGTGTTGTGCTTGCATACAGACACACACTATGAAATCATGTTTTTAGCCAGGAGTGGTTGCGGGAGGAAGGACTTTGATATCACTGTCTCATATTGCCATTAGAAATACTTAAAAACAACAGTCTGTGGCTAATTATGGAAAAAAGAGCTCCAGTGCCACTAAACCTTGAGATTCTACTTAACATGCTGTGGCCTATATGGTTTCCGACTGTTTAAAAACAACGCTTGTTTGCGTGAGTAATCTTCATTCTATCCACTCTGGGCAGTGTGTGGTACTATATCAAAACAATCAGCAATTACAGTGCCTTGCAAAAGTATTCACCCCCCTTTGCGTTTTTCCTATTTTGTTGCATTACATCATTTAAATGGTTTTTATTTGGATTTCATTGAATGGACATACACAAAATAGTCCAAATTGGTGAAGTGAAATGAAAAAAATTACTTGTTTAAAAATTTTCGGAAAAAACCCCCCGGAAAAGTGGTTGCTGCATACTGCATACAGAAGTCGGAAGTTTACATACACCTTAGCCAAATACATTTAAACTCAGTTTTTCACAATTCCTGACATTTAATCCAAATAAAAATTCCCTGTCTTAGGTCAGTTTGGATCACCACTTTATTTTAAGAATGTGAAGTATCAGAATAATAGTAGAGAGAATGATTTATTTCAGCTTTTATTTCTTTCATCACATTCCCAGTGGGTCAGAAGTTTACATACACTCAATTAGTGTTTGGTAGCATTGCCTTTAAATTGTTTAATTTGGGTCAAACGTTTCAGGTAGCCTTCCACAAGCTTCGTACAATAAGTTGGGTGAATTTTGGCCCATTCCTGTCACTCCCTGACCTTAGATATCTCTGTTTTTCTATATATTTTGGTTAGGTCAGGGTGTGACTAGGGTGGGTACGCTAGTTTTTGTATGTCTAGGGGTTTTGTATGTCATGGGGTTTTTGTATGTCTATGTTGGCCTGATATGGTTCCCAATCAGAGACAGCTGTTTATCGTTGTCTCTGATTGGGGATCATATTTAGGTAGCCATTTCCCTTTTGTGTTTGTGGGATCTTGTTCTATGTTTAGTTGCCTGTCTGCACTATTCGTATAGCTTCACGTTTCGTTTGGTTGTTTGTTGTTTTTGGTAGGTGAGTTTCTGTTAATTAAAATTATGTGGAACTCTACTCACGCTGCGCCTTGGTCTCTCTCGTACGACGAACGTGACAATTCCTCCTGACAGAGCTGGTGGAACTGAGTCTGGTTTGTAGGCCTTCTTGCTTGCACACACCTTTTCAGTTCTGCCCACACATTTTCTATAGGATTGAGGTCAGGGCTTTGTGATGGCCACTCAAATACCTTGACTTTGTTGTCCTTAAGCCATTTTGCCACAACTTTGGAAGTATGATTGGGGTCATTGTCCATTTGGAAGACCCATTTGCAACCAAGCTTTAACTTCCTGACTGATGTCTTGAAATGTTGCTTCAAAATATCCAAATAATTTACCGTCCTCATGATGCCAACTATTTTGTGACGTGCACTAGTCCCTCCTGCAGCAAAGCACCCCCACAACATGATGCTGCCACCCCCATGCTTCACGGTTGGGATGGTGTTCTTCGACGTGCAAGCCTCCCCCTTTTCCTCCAAACATAATGATAGTCATTATGGCCAAACAGTTCTATTTTTGTTTCATCACTCCAGAGGACATTTCTCCAAAAAGTACAATCTTTGTCCCCATGTGCAGTTGCAAACCGCAGTCTGGCTTTTTTTATGGAGGTTTTGGAGCAGTCGCTTCTTCCTTGCTGAGCGGTCTTTCAGGTTATGTTGATATAAGACTTGTTTTACTGTGGATATAGATACTTTTGTATCTGTTTCCTCCAGCATCTTCACAAGGTCCTTTGCTGTTGTTCTTGGATAGATTTGCACTTTTCGCACCAAAGTACGTTAATCTCTAGGAGACAGAACGCGTCTCCTTCCTGAGCGGTATGACGGCTGCGTGGTCCCATGGTGTTTATACTTGCGTACTATTGTTTGTACAGATGAACGTGGTACCCTCAGGAATTTGGAAATTGCTCCCAAGGATGAACCAGACTTGTGGAGGTCTACAATTTTTCTTCTGAGGTCTTGGCTGATTTCTTTTGATTTTCCCATGATGTCAAGCAAAGAGGTACACAGGTACATCTCCAATTGACTCAGATTATGTCAATTAGCCTATCAGAAGCTTCTGAAGCCATGACATCATTTTCTGGAATTTTCCAAGCTGTTTAAAGGCACAGTCAATTTAGTGTATGTAAACTTCTGACCCACTGGAATTGTGATACAGTGAATTATAAGTGAAATGATCTGTCTGTAAACAATTGCTGGAAAAATTACTTGTGTCATGCACAAAGTAGATGTCCTAACCGACTTGCCAAAAACTATAGTTTGTTAACAAAAAATTTGTGGAGTGGTTGAAAAACGAGTTTTAATGACTCCAACCTAAGTGTATGGAAACTTCCGACTTCAACTGTATGTATTCACCCCCTTTGCTATGAAGCCCCTAAATAAGATCTGGTGCAACCAGTTACCTTCAGAAGTCACATAATTAGTTAAATAAAGTCCACCTGTGTGCAATCTAAGTGTCACATGATCTGTTACATGATCTTAGTATATATACACCTGTTCTGAAAGGCCCCAGAGTCTGCAACACCACTAAGCAAGGGGTACCACCAAGCAAGTGGTACCATGAAGACCAAGGAGCTCTCCAAACAGGTCAGGGATAAAGTTCTGGAGAAGTACCGATCAGGGTTGGGTTATAAAAAAATATCAGAAACTTTGAACATCCCGCGGAGCACCATTAAATCCTTTATTAAAAATGAAAAGAATATGGCACCACAACAAACCTGCCAAGAGAGTGCCGCCCACCAAAACTTACAGACCAGGCAAGGAGGGCATTAATCAATTAATCAGAGAGGCAACAAAGAGACCAAAGATAACCCTGCAAAGCTCCACAGCGGAGATTGGAGTATCTGTCCATAGGACCACTTTAAGTCGTACACTCCACAGAGCTGGGCTTTACGGAAGAGTGACCAGAAAAAAAAGCCATTGCTTAAAGAAAAAAAGAAGCAAAGACGTTTGGTGTTCGCCAAAAGGCATGTGGGAGACTCCCCAAATATATGGAAGAAGGTACTCTGGTCAGATAAGACTAAAATGTAGCCTTTAGGCCATCAAGCAAAACACTATGTCTGGCGCAAACCCAACACCTCTCATCACTCCGAGAACACAGTGAAGCATGGTGGTGGCAGTATCATGCTGTGGGGATGTTTTTAATCAGCAGGGACAGGGAAACTGGTCAGAATTGAAGGAATGATGGATGGCGCTAAATACAGGAAAATTCTTGGGGAAACCTGTTTCAGTCTTCCAGAGATTTGAGACTGTGACGGAGGTTCACCTTCCAGCAGGACAATGACCCTAAGCATACTGCTGAAGCAACACTCGAGTGGTTTAAGGGGAAACATTTAAATGTCTTTGAATGGCCTAGTCAAAGCCCAGATCTCAATCCAATTGAGAATCTGTGGTATGACTTAAAGATTGCTGTAAACCAGCAGAACCCATCCAACTTGAAGGAGCTGGAGCAGTTTTGCCTTGAAGAATTGGCAAAAATCCCAGGGGCTAGATGTGCCAAGCTGATAGAGACATACCCCAAGAAACTTGCAGATGTAATTGCTGCAAAAGGTGGCTCTACAAAGTATTGACTTTAGGGGGGTGAATAGTTATTCACACACGTTTTCAGTTTTTTTGTCTCATTTCTTGTTTGTTTCACAAGAAAAAATATTTTGCATCTTCAAAATGGTAGGCATGTTGTGTAAATCAAATGATACAAACCCCCCTAAAATCTATTTTAATTCCAGGTTGTAAGTCAACAAAATAGGAAAAATGCCAAGGGGGGTGAATACTTTCGCAAGCAGCTGTGTATCTCTGAGATATGTTCTGTGATATTATTCAATCATTGCCTTAGGGTGAGACCCAAGCCCACTTATGTCAGTGATCATAGTGCTAGCATTTAGCATACTATTACCTTGTTGTGAATACAGATTAGAGTATCAGGCCTGCCAGCTAAAGGTTAGGACATTTGCAATTCAACAGGAGGACATAGACAAACATACAGCCTACAACATGGCCTGAGAAATGATCGATGAGTATGTCCACGCCCAGTTTGAAATATGAGATAAGAACATAATCTTTGCTCCATTTGACCATGACTACAGTATCTGTGTTGCCTGGTTGGGTTGTCATCGATAGGCAGGCACTGTCTTTCTGCCATCAATTGTTTCATTTCATCTGGGAATGCTGTGAGGCTTGAGCCCCAGAGGTTACAAATAAACTGTCCGTACAGTAGCCCATAACTACTGAATACAGTGTAATCTTTAAGATAAGGACCGTTTGCAGTTAGTCATCCGTTAATAACACTTAATAACATCTTAGTAATACGTTAATAACACTGTCTTGTGATGAAAAAGGGTCTTGCCCTTTTCCTAGATGTGATCTGAGTAATGTTTTAAATGTTTTGTCATTCTGTTTCTCTTTCTTTATGAAGTCTCACTTTCATAACGTTTTCCCATGACCTGAATGCATGTTATCTTGTAAATCCAGCTTGTGCGTCTCTGTCCCTGTCCACATGGAGTACAGGGAAGGCAGTCCAGTGAGAATCTGTGTAGCCTATATTGAGATCATATTGCTAAGGCTCCCTCATTAACTCTGTGCTGTTAGACAGTAAATGCTGCCAAGGCCCCACGATACAGCTGCCCCTTCTCTTCAATGGGTAATTAGTGATAGAATTTATGAACAGTAATATTGTGTGGGAGCTGGGAAATGTAGAATTGTTTATGGTTCTGAGAAACGAGACTGTGACGAATAGACGATTGGGAAACTTTTAAACAGAGTGGGGAGGTGAGAAAGGTGTCGTGTTATAATAGTTATAACAGAGGCCTCTATCCTATTTAAGTAATAAAACTATCAGCTGTTTAATATCTCAGGATTTAATGTAATCTCAAGTTAACAGTTTCGTTCTTCAAATTCATTTAGAGAAATGGAGACATATCACTGCCTGTGCATCTTGGTCCCATGGGATCGTCTTCAGGAAATGTCACCATGGTGAAATGCCAACTAGGATTCAGATCTGTGACGCTGAAAAACAGTCATATACACTGACTGTACAAAACATTAGTGTCACGTTCGTCATAAAGATCGGACCAAGGTGCAGCGTGGTATGCGTACATTCTTCTTTATTAAATAGAATGAACACTGAACAAACTAACAAAACGAACCGTGAAGTTATATGAATAGTGCAGACAGGCAACTAAACATAGAATAAGATCCCACAAACACCAAAGGGGAAATGGCTACCTAAATATGATGCCCAATCAGAGACAACCATAAACAGCTGCCTCTGATTGGGAACCATATCAGGCCACCATAAACATACAAATACCTAGACCTACAAAACCCTAGACATACAAAAACCCTAGACAATACAAAACCCCTAGACAATACAAAAACTAGCGTAATCCACCCTAGTCACACCCTGACCTAACCAAAATATAAAGAAAACAGATATCTCAGGTCAGGGCGTGACAATTAGGCTCTTTCGATGACATAGACTGACCAGGTGAATTGAGGTGAAAGCTATGATCCCTTATTGATGTCACTTGTTAAATCCAGTTCAATCATTGTAGATGAAGGGGAGGAGACAGGTTAAAGAATGATTTTTAAGCCTTGAGACAATTGAGACATGGATTGTGTAGGTGTGCCATTCAGATGGTGATTTGGCAAGACAAAAGATGAAGTGCCTTTGAACGGGGTATGGTAGTAGGTACCAGGCGCACCGGTTTGAGTGTGTCAAGATGTAAGGGGTGTTTAACTGGCGGCAGAGAAGTCAGACGCAGGAGAGAAATAACTGTGTTTCCAACGGCGCAGTTTATTACAAAAAAACCACCGGAAAACATAATAATAAAAATCAATGGGTAAACATAACCCGACACACACCAGTACAGACGTACACAACACTTACAATAAACAAAATCAATGGGTAAACATAACCCGACGCACACCAGTACAGACGTACATAAACACTTACAATAAACAATCTTCGACAAGGACATGAGGGGAAACAGAGGGTTAAATACACAACATGTAATTGATGGGATTGGAACCAGGTGTGAAGGAAGACAAGACAAGACAAAACCAATGGAAAATGAAAAATGGATCAGTGATGGGTAGGAGGTCGGTGACGTCGACCGCCGAACACCGCCCGAACAAGGAGAGGGACCGACTTCGGCGGAAGTCGTGACAGTACCCCCCCCCGACACGCGGCTCCAGCAGCGCGTCGGCACCGACCTCGGGGACGACCCGGAGCGCGAGGCGCAGGGTGATCCGGATGGAGACGGTGGAAATCTCGCAGCATAGAAGGATCCAACACGTCCTCCACCGGAACCCAGCATCTTTCCTCCGGACTATACCCCTCCCAGTCCACGAGATACTGAAGGCCCCTCGCCCCCTCGATGTCCAGAGGGGGCAGAGGAACCTCCCGCACCGCAGACTCCTGGAGCGGGCCAGCCACCACCGGCCTGAGGAGAGACACAAGGAACGAGGGTTTAATGCGGTAATCGGGGGGAAGCTGTAACCTGTAACATACCTCAATCACTCTCCTCAGGACATTAATTGGCCCCACAAACCGCGGACCCAGCTTCCGACAGGGCAGGCGGAGGGGCAGGTTTCGGGTCGAGAGCCAGACCAGACTCACTGCGGTGACAGCCGGTCCTGGCAATAAGACCTCAGAAACCTATCCACATCCTGGTTAACTCTCTCCACCTGCCCATTACTCTCGGGGTGAAAACCTGAGTTAAGGCTGACCGAGACCCCCAGACGTTCCATGAACGCCCTCCAGACCCTCGACGTGAACTGGGGACCCCGATCAGACACTATATCCTCAGGCATCCCGTAGTGCCGGAAGACGTGTTAAATAGAGCCTCCGCAGTCTGTAGGGCCATAGGGAGACCTGGCAAAGGGAGGAGACGACAGGACTTAGAAAAATGATCCACAACGACCAGGATCGTGGTGTTACCCTGTGAAGGAGGAAGATTAGTCAGGAAATCCACCGACAGGTGCGACTATGGCCGTTGTGGAACGGGTAAGGGTTGTAACTTACCTCTGGGCAGGTGTCTAGGAGCCTTGCACTGGGCGCACACTGAGCAGGAGGTAACATAAACCCTCACGTCCTTAGCTAAAGTGGGCACCAGTACTTTCCACTAAGACAGCGCACCGTCCGACCGATACCAGGATGACCAGAGGAGGGTGACGTATGGGCCCAATAGATTAGCCGATCGCGGACAGCAGACAGTACGTACAGACGCCCAGCCGGACACTGAAGGGGAGCGGGCTCTGTACGCAACGCCTGCTCAATGTCCGCGTCCAGCTCCCACACCACCGGTGCCACCAGGCAAGAGGCCGGGAGTATGGGAGTGGGATCCATGGGCCGCTCCTCTGTGTCATACAGCTGGGACAATGCGTCTGCCTTAACGTTCTGAGAGCCTGGTCTGTAGGAAAGGGTAAATATAAAACGGGTGAAAAACATGGCCCACCTTGCCTGGCGAGGGTTCAGTCTCCTCGCCGCCCGGATGTACTCCAGATTGCGATTAGAAAAGGGTGTTTAGCCCCCTCAAGCCAATGTCTCCACGCGTTCAAGGCCTTGACGACAGCCAACAGCTCCCGGTCCCCCACATCATAGTTTCGCCCCGCCGGGCTGAGCTTCATCGAGAAGAAGGCACAGGGGCGGAGCTTCGGTGGTGTACCCGAGTGCTGAGAGAGCACCGCTCCTATCCCAGCCTCGGACGCATCCACCTCCACTATCAACGCCAAAGAGGGATCCGGATGAGCCAACACGGGAGCCGAGGTAAACAGAGCCCTCAGGTGACTAAAAGCCCTGTCCATCTCAGCTGACCATTGCAAACGCACCGGGCCCCCCTTCAGCAGTGAGGTAATGGGAGCCGCCACCTGACCAAAACCCCGGATAAACCTCCGGTAGTAGTTGGCAAACCCTAAGAACCGCTGCACCTCCTTTACCGTGGTGGGAGTCGGCCAATTACGCACGGCTGCAATGCGGTCACTCTCCATCTCCAACACTGAAGTGGAAATGCGATACCCTAGGAAGGAGACGGACTGTTGGAAGAACAGGCATTTCTCAGCCTTGACGTACAGGTCATGCTCCAACAGGCGACCAAGCACTCTGCGCACCAGGGACACATACTCAGCACGTGTAGCGGAGTATATCAAAATGTCATCAATATACACCACTACACCCTGCCCGTGCAGGTCCCTGAAAATCTCGTCTACAAAGGCTTGGAAGACTGATGGCGCATTCATCAACCCGTACGGCATGACGAGATACTCATAGTGCCCAGAGGTGGTACTGAAAGCCGCCTTCCACTCGTCTCCCTCTCGGATACGCACCAGGTTGTAAGCGCTCCTGAGATCTAGTTTAGTGAAGAAGCGCGCCCCGTGCATTGACTCTATCGCTGTGGCTATGAGCGGTAGCGGGTAACTATACCTCACAGTGATCTGATTCAGACCCTGATAGTCAATACACGGGCACAGACCCCCCTCCTTCTTCTTCACAAAAAAGAAACTCGAGGAGGCGGGTGAAGTGGAGGACCGAATGTACCCATGACGCAGGGATTCGGAGACATATGTTTCCATAGCCTCCGTCTCCGCCTGTGAGAGGGGATACATGTGACTCCTGGGAAGTGCAGCGTCTACCAGGAGGTCTATTGCACAATCGCCCCGTCGATGAGGTGGTAATTGAGTCGCCTTTTTTTTGGAGAAGGCGAGAGCCAAATTGGCATATTCAGGGGGAATGCGCACGGAGGAGACCTGGTCTGGACTCTCCACCGTTGTAGCACCAACGGAAACCCCTAAACACCTTCCATGAGCACTCTCACAACCACCCCGTGAGAGCCCTCTGTGGCCAAGAAACAGTGGGGTTATGACAAGCTAACCAAGGTAGGCCCAGTACCACGGGAAACGCAGGAGAGTCAATGAGGACGAGACTAATTCTCTCCGTATGACCCTCCTGCGTCACCATGCCCAAAGGCGTGCGGTGACCTTCCTAATCAACCCTGACCCTAATGGTCGACTATCTAAGGCGTGAACGGAGAAGGGCACATCCACGGGAACAATGGGGGTCCCTAAACTATGGGGGTCCCGCTCTATCAATGAAATCCCAGCCGCGCCTGAATCTACGAGCGCCTTATGCTGGGAATGTGGGGAAAAAGTGACAGACACAAACATATGTGCAACAGAGCGCTCTGGGTGAGAATGGTGCCGGCTCACCTGGGGTGACGCCAGAGCGCCCTGCCTGCTGCCTCGATTCCCAGAGGAACCAACCCGGCACCGACCGGCAGTGTGACCTCTGCGGCCACAGATGGTGCACGAGCGGGAACCCCCTGATCTGGACGTCCGCGAGTAGCCAGCAGGTTGTCCAGCCGGATGGACAGGTCCACCAGCTGGTTGAACGTGAGGGTGGTGTCTCTATAGGCCAGCTCCCGACGGACGTCCTCGCGCAGACTGCAACGGTAATGGTCGATCAGGGCCCTGTTGTTCCATCTCGCGCCGGCAGCCTCACTCCAGGGCGAACTCCTGGATGCTCCTCGTCTCCTGCCTCAGATGGTAGAGGCGTTCACCCACCGAGTTCACCCACCGCTCTACCCTCGGGCGGGTGGTCGAAGACGGGTGAACTCCTCAAACTGGTCCAACGCCGCATCTCTCTCTCTCCACACGGCGTTGGCCCACTCCAGGGCTTTCCCGGTGAGGCACGAGACGAGGGCAGAAACCCTCTCACGACCCGATGGAGCTGGGTGGACGGTGGCCAGGTAGAGGTCTAATTGTAACAGGAACCCCTGGCAGTTTGCAGCCCTCCCGGCGTACTATTGGGGCAAGCAGAGACGAATCCCTCTGGGTTCAGGCGGGAAAGGGGCGCTCAGGGGAGACCCCGGCTGTGCTGGTGGAGGCGCTGGAAGAACTCCCTGTCTCTCCCAGCGGTCCATTGGTGTAGTATTGCTGCATGCTCCTGGACGCGCTCCTCCACTCCTATGGCCGGGGTACCGTCTCCTGCTGACTCCATAGTATGGTCGGAGATTCTGTAAGGGGTGTTTAACTGGCGGGCAGAGAAGTCAGACGCAGGAGAGAAATAACTGTGTTTCCAACGGCACAGTTTATTACAAATAAATAATACATATCCCAACATGGTATCTCGATTTTGGGACATGTAAATGATAATGTTATGAATTTTATATTAGAAAGTGTATTTTGCAAACATATTCAAGGAAAATTGAAATCTGCAGTGTACATTCTTAACATGATGAACAAAAATTATATTTATTGTTACGGGTGGCCAAGAATTATGATATGAAAGCCACGCCCCTAATAGGCCACACCTCCTGAAAATATCCAATGGATTACATTAATTAAGACCCAGCTGCTGTGTTAATCCAACTGATCGTTAAAAAAAAACACATGCAGGTTAAATTAATCCATGTTTGGGTAATCCAAACAACCCAACATGTTGGGTTATTCACCCAATCCAACTGGCTGGGTCAAAATAACCCAGCGTGTGCTCTGTCCAATATTTACCTGGCGCTGGGTTACCAAAGTACCCAAATTGTGTTGTTTTTAGCCCAGAATTATTTTGTGTGTAGCATTAATTGAGAGTGGAGGCTGTGCATTGTAGTCCCCACCTATTCCCACAGTGCTGAAGACAACAGTTCAATTGTGATGATACTTTTTTCAAATATAATGTAGGGGTCATCATTTGTCCTTCACTTTAATGCGCTGGGCTGTAATATTATTGGGAAGTCCAAGTAAAATCCATTATAGAATAAAAAATGTGCTTGTGCCCTTTCACTCTTCATACTATTGTCACTAACAGGATTGAGGCCAGTCTGTGAAACTTTGTCTCAATCACCCTTTGTTCAGGAACAAGGCAGAAAAACGGAAAGGGCATAAATGAAGGCATTGGGTCCGGGCCATACCACTGGTCAAAGAGTTCTGTTCTGCCTCCCTTTCAGCTGCTCTCAGTGGTGTGAGAGCCAGCCAAGGAAAATAAAAGCTTTGTGCCTGGGCCCTCACCACACACACACACACACACACACACACACACACACACACACACACACACACACACACACACACACACACACACACACACACACACACACACACACACACACACACACACACACACACACACACACACGCGCACACAGACACACAGACACACACATAGACACACACACACATGCACAGACACAAATAAATGTGTACACACACACGCTCACACAGACACACACGGATGGACAGACACACACACACACTCTCTTTAATTTCCCAAATTTATGTGCGGTTTCCCATCCTAAGTCAGACCTAGTAAAAGCCTTAGAAAGTAAGCCATCCACATGAGGGTGTGTAAGGGTGTGCTGAAATCAAAAAGTAATTGATTACGTCAAATAGCCGATAATCGGATAGCCTTGTAGTTAAGTCTGTAGGCAATCACTCTTTAATTATGAGCTGAACCTTTGAAAGTATTATCATTAGCCTAAGAATCCGGTGCTAAGTCACCTGACTACTGCAACTGTAAATCAGCAAAACCTTCAGCGCGAATTCAGACGAATTGATCTCATTACGAAACCATGATGGCATCCCAGCCGGGAGGGCTAAAATTACCATTCAGCCAGCATCGCTTAGTCACAGAATGTCATTTCTTTCAAAGCCATCCACGCTCAGCCATGACATAACTCACTGTTTGGGAACAACTCCCAAAATGTAGCCTATTGAAGAGGGCGGTACCTTAAAACTTGGTTAGACCTGCTATACTTCAGCCTGGAAGACCTGGTACAACACGCCAAAGGGCATGACCACCACCGGAGAGGATGCTAGTGACAGATATACATGTACCGTCCGATATGGTGACAACATTCCTCGCCGGGTCAGCCTGTAAAGTTGATCCTTCCCATTATTAACACTGGTGGCGCGTGAGTGACACTGTGACTATTATGTGTCATGTTAATGGTATCTGAAATCAGGTGATTTGGATCAATGTGCCCCATGCACAGGTTCAGTAGACATGTTCCCATATTTTTTGCTTTAAGTAATGGATACAGTACAGATACAACTACAGGCTGGCAAAACCTAGACCATAGTGATCAAATGTACCAGAAGTACAGTAGTTAGAGTGGTACCTCTCTGTACTGTTAGGGAAACAGCACAGAGTACAGCACAGAGTTAAAATAAAACAGACAATTATGTTGAAACATAGAGCTGCCAAATGCAGGTGGAGATTACCACACACCTCTCGGAGGCGAAGAGAATGATTCATACATCATGTGATGTTCCACAGCCGTTGCTAAGCATCAAGGATGTGAGTAGGGATAGAAAGCAGGACAGAGAGGCACTCAAACCAAGCCGAAGAAGTGATACCTTTCAATTACTTTCTGGTATCCCTGTAATAACTAATCATAGACAGCTCACCTATCAGAATTGAACTTGATATGCATATCCATATCCTGTATTGTGTTTTACAGTAGCTATGGTTATGTAACGTCAGGTCAGGTCCTAACCCTACAGGAAACACTCTGTTTCTAAAACTATGACCCAGAGTTTTTCCTGGTCCGTCCACACTTTTGTAAAACCCCCTTGCCATAGTTACAGTAAACACTGTTCAAATCAATTTTGCCTTCAAGACTTTCATGCACTATTCAAACCACAGACTCATATTAACACAGGAAATTATAATCTGCGATAAACAGACTTCCTGTTGCTATGAGACTACACATCCAGCTTCAGTTCCCCATTTTTGGACATGATAAGTTATTTATAAACTCAAATCAAATCAAATCAAATTGTATTGGTCACATACACATGTTTAGCAGATGTTATTGTGGGTGTAGCGAAATGCTTGTGTTTCTAGCTCCAACAGTGCAGTAATATCTAAAAAGTAATATCTAACAATTTCACAACAATACACACAATACACACAAATCTAAAGAAAAGGAATGGAATTAAGAATATATAAATATTTGAACGAGCAATGTCGAAGCGGCATAGACTAAAATACAGTAGAATATAATAGAATACAGTATATACATATGAGATGAGTAATGCAAAATATGTAAACATTATTAAAGTGACTAGTGTTCCATTATTAAAGTGGCCAGTGATTTCAAGTCTATGTACAGTATATAGGGCAGCAGCCAATAAAATGGCGCCAGATATTTTACGTGTCCCCAACCGATTGTGTTTTTCTGTTCGTTTATTTGCGTTGTTTGTTACTTATTTTGTACATAATGTTTTGTACATACCGTCTCTTATGACTGAAAAAAAACTTCTGGACATCAGGACTGCGATTACTCACCACGAACTGGCAGAATCCTTTTTTTCCTTTAACGAGTCTGACGAGCCCGACGCAAACGATATACTGCTTTCACGGGAACAGGTCCAGATACCCGTGATTTGCGTGAAGAGGAGGCGGAGAAAAGGGGGTCATAGGCTGCCTTCTGAGAATTCGTAGGTGATCGAATAAACCCCCACTTCCTTCCATTCTGCTAGCAAACGTGCAATCTTTGGAGAATAAAATCGATGACCTATGTGCAAGATTAAACTACCAATGGGACAAAACTGTAATATCTTCTGCTTCACGAAGTCGTGGCTGAACGATGACACTATCAACATACAGCTGTCTGGTTATACGCTGTACCAGCAGGAAAGAACAGCGGCGTCTGGTAAGACAAGGGGCAGCAGACTATGTATTTTTGTAAATAACAGCTGGTGCACACTATCTAAGGAAGTCTCAAGCTATTGCTCGCCTGAGGTATCTCATGATAAGCTGTAGACCACACTATCTACCTAGAGAGTTTTCATCTGTATTTTTCGTAGCTGTTTACATACCACCACAGTCAGAGGCTGGCACTAAGACAGCATTGAATGAGCTGTATTCCGCCATAAGCAAACAAGTAAACGCTCACCCAGAGGCGGCGCTCCTAGTAGCCGGGGACTTTAATGCAGGGAAACTTAAATCAGTTTTACCAAATTTCTATCAGCATGTTAAATGTGCAACCAGAGGGAAAGAAACCTCTGGACTCCATTTGGCAAATCTGACCATAATTCTATCCTCCTACAAGCAAAAATTAAAGCAGGAAGCACCAGTGAAAAAATAAAAAAGTGGTAAAATGAAGCAGATGCTAAGCTACAGGACTGTTTTGCTAGCACAGACTGGAATATGTTCCGGGATTCCTCCGATTGCATTGAGGAGTACACCACATCAGTCATTGGCTTCATCAATAAGTGCATCGATAACGTCGTCCCCACAGTGACCGTACTTACATACCCCAACCAGAAGCCATGCAACATCTGCACTGAGCTAAAGGCCAGAGCTGCCGCTTTCAAGGAACGGGACTCTAACCCGGAAGCTTATAAGAAATCCTGCTATATCCTCCGACGAACCATCAGACAGGCAAAGCATCAATACAGGACTAAGATCAAATCATACTACACCGGCTCTGATGCTCGTCGGATGTGGCAGGGCTTGCAAACCATTACAGACTACAAAGGGAAGCACAGCCGAGAGCTGCCCAGTGACAAGAGCCTACCAGACGAGCTAAACTACTTCTATGCTCGCTTCAAGGCAAATAACACTGAAACACCTCCCTCTGCAACTGAATCCTGGACTTTCTGACGGGCCGCCCACAAGTGGTAAGGGTAGGTAACAACACATCCGCCACGCTGATCCTCAACACAGGGGCCCCTCAGGGGTGCGTGCTCAGTCCACTCTTGTACTCCCTGTTCACTCTTGACTGCACATCCAGGCCCGATTCTAACACCATCATTAAGTTTGCCGATGACACAACAGTGGTTGGCCTGATCGCCGACAATGACAAGACAGCCTATAGGGAGGAGGTCAGTGACTTGGCCGTGTGTTGCCGGGACAACAACCTATCCCTCAACGTGACCAAGACAAAGGAGATGATTGTGGACTACAGGAAAAAGAGGACCGAGCGCGCCCCCATTCTCATCGACAGGGCTGCAGTGGAGCAGGTTGAGAGCTTCAAGTTCCTTGGTGTCCACATCACCAACAAACTAACATGGTCCAAGCACACCAAGATAGTCGTGAAGAGGGAACGACAACACCTTTTCCCCTTCAGGAGACTGAACACATTTGGCATGGGTCCTCAGATCCTCAAAAGGTTCTACAGCTGCACCATTGAGAGCATCCAGACTGGTTGCATCACTGCCTGGTATGGCAACTGCTCAGCCTCCAACCGCAGGCACTACAGAGGGTAGTGCGAACGACCCAGTACATCACTGGGTCCAAGCTTCCTGCCATCCAGGACATTTATACCAGGCGGTGTCAGAGGAAGGCCAAAGAAATTGTCAAAGACTTGCTCATCATAGACTGTTCTCTCTGCTACCACATGGCAAGTGGTACCGGAGCGCCAAGTCTAGGTCCAAGAGGCTTCTAAACAGCTTCTACCCCCAAGCCATTAGACTCCTGAACACCTAATCAGATGACTACCCAGACTTCAACTAACCGGGGGCCCCCGCACTTTGACTCTGCACTGGTACCCCCCTGTATATAGTCTCGCTATTGTTATTTTACTGCTGCTCTTAATTACTTGTTACTTTTATTTCTTATTCTTATCCATATTTTATTGTTGGTTAGGGGCTCGTGAGTAAGCATTTCACTGTAAGGTAATACCTGTTGTACTCGGCGCATGTGACTAATACAATTTTATTTGATTGCTATTTAATGGCCTTGAGATAGAAGCTGTTTTTCAGTCTCTCGGTCCCAGCTTTGATGCACCTGTACTGACCTCGCCTTCTGGATGATAGCGGGATGAACAGGCAGTGGCATGGGTAGTTGTTGTCCTTGATGATCTTTTTAGCCAATCTCTTGGCTGGACAATAATTGCATTTGCCTGCCTATGGAGCTCTTACAATGAGAAGATACATCTGCAGGAGTCAGTTCTGTGAATAGGGGGGTGCTCCCTCTGCTGTTTCCTGAAACTATAAGGGGCTTGGTGGGAGTGAGAGAGGAGGCTTGAAAATGCTTATTTGGAATGTGGAGAACAAAAGCTACGTTGACATTTGAACATGCTCTATTTTCTTTGTCCTGGAAATTGGTTTGACTTTGTGCATTGATAGCACATTCCTTACCCGATGTGGATTTCAGTCCAGTCTCAGGCCAACTCAACAACTCAGGGCAGAGGTAATGGTCGCTGCCTGCACCTGCCCGCCTGTCCAACATCACTACTCTGGACGGCTCTGACTTAGAATATGTGGACAACTACAAATACCTAGGTGTCTGGTTAGACTGTAAACTCTCCTTCCAGACTCACATCAAACATCTCCAATCCAAAGTTAAATCTAGAATTGGCTTCCTATTCCGCAACAAAGCATCCTTCACTCATGCTGCCAAACATACCCTTGTAAAACTGACCATCCTACCAATCCTCGACTTCGGTGATGTCATTTACAAAATAGCCTCCAATACCCTACTCAATAAATTGGATGCAGTCTATCACAGTGCCATCCGTTTTGTCACCAAAGCCCCATATACTATCCACCACTGCGACCTATACGCTCTCGTTGGCTGGCCCTCGCTTCATACTCGTCGCCAAACCCACTGGCTCCAGGTCATCTACAAGACCCTGCTAGGTAAAGTCCCCCCTTATCTCAGCTCGCTGGTGACCATAACAGCACGCGCTCCAGCAGGTATATCTCTCTGGTCACCCCCAAAACCAATTCTTCCTTTGGCCGCCTCTCCTTCCAGTTCTCTGCTGCCAATGACTGGAACGAACTACAAAAATCTCTGAAACTGGAAACACTTATCTCCCTCACTAGCTTTAAGCACCAGCTGTCAGAGCAGCTCACAGATTACTGCACCTGTACATAGCCCATCTATAATTTAGCCCAAACAACTACCTCTTTCCCTACTGTATTTATTTATTTTGCTCCTTTGCACCCCATTATTTCTATCTCTACTTTGCACATTCTTCCACTGCAAATCTACCATTCCAGTGTTTTACTTGCTATTTTGTATTTACTTCGCCACCATGGCCTTTTTTTTGCCTTCACCTCCCTTATCTCACCTCACTTGCTCACATTGTATATAGACTTATTTTTCTACTGTATTTTTGACTGTATGTTTGTTTTACTCCATGTGTAACTCTGTGTTGTTGTATGTGTCGAACTGCTTTGCTTTATCTTGGCCAGGTCGCAATTGTAAATGAGAACTTGTTCTCAACTTGCCCACCTGGTTAAATAAAGGTGAAAAAAAAAAGAAATGGTAAAACCTCATTCAACCACATTGAAGTTTCTTTGGTGTTGTCACTAATATGAATTGTCATATTTCCTGTACACCTCGTAAAGTGTGTACAGTATGCAGAGGTTTAGGGAATACAGATTGACAGTGCTTCAGATGACCAGTCTCAGTGTGGCTTGTGGTGAGTTGCAGGCGTCTTTCCCACATTGACTCTGAATAGTCAGCGCCTCACAAAAGCCAACCTCGTCAACGCTGCTGCTAAGACTTCATTAAAATTCCAGCTCTGCCAAGAATTCGCAGGACATGCTGACTTAGTCCATAGTCAATGGCGGCATGTGCATTTAGCCCCATTAAAACAGGCTCTAAACAAAAGTATGTTCCCTAACATGGCCCTCCAGTCACCACCTCTCGGGTGTCTCTGTGGAAAGCACCAATAAAGCCTGTCTTGTTAATTAAAATGTAATGATCCAGTTTCAGGGTCTGACTACCTAAGGTTTTAAAACATGGTAATCTGAGGCCATAAACGTATCAAACCGTAAAGTACCGTGTTAGGACCCTACAGATAGGCTTAAGTCATGGTGACAGTCAGGTGTCATTCCACAGGGATTTATATTCTGCTGAGAAAAGGTGCCAGTGTCATCCGAGCCATGTTCCCCTGCATGAGGCCAGAGCAGCAGCGCCAGCGAGCACCAAGGGTCTTGGCTGTGTACACACACGGTCATGTTACGGTTGGAAATGTCTGTCTGACTTACTGGATACCGACAGGTGGGCAGTAATGTGTATTGGTCAGGGTGGAACGGGGATAGGTGCACACATGGAGCACTCTGTACAGTTTACAGAAGCTGCCTGAACATCACTTAGGTATGTTTACGTATCAGTCGAGGCATGCGGGAACATCATGTGTGATTCACATCTTTACGAGGAACATGCAATATATTATCACCTCTTTATTACTGATGTGTGAGTCAGCCTTGGTGTAGGTTTGCTTGGATAAATATGCAAAAACCATTATAAGCTTAAAATATTAGATGTGATTGTAATGATTATATAACAGTTATTGTAACCTGAAGCATTTGTGTTATTCACCGCAAATGATGACATTTGACAACAATTGGATAAGATGGATAAAGTGAGCTTATGTCTTTTACCTAGTATTCAAACAATGACTCCTTTGTTTGTAATGACTGAGTGACA
Source organism: Salvelinus namaycush (assembly GCF_016432855.1). Taxonomy (NCBI): domain Eukaryota; kingdom Metazoa; phylum Chordata; class Actinopteri; order Salmoniformes; family Salmonidae; genus Salvelinus; species Salvelinus namaycush. Next base: position 28,086,205 of record NC_052341.1, read on the forward strand.
TCATAGATTTCCTAGATTTATTTCCTAGATGTCACAGATGGAAATCTGGTCTTGCAGTTCCATGTGTAATGTTATGGAATGAACAGCCAGATGTTCCCTTCTGTATTTCAGCAGGGGGGTCAACTGAGAGTGAATGATCAATCTCTTGGCTGGACAGTGATTGCATTTCCCTGCCTATGGAGCTCTTACAGTGAGAAGGTACATCTGGAAGAGTCAGTTGTAAATACAAAGCCATCCATGAAACCAAATACAGTGAGAGGAGAAACAAGATGTGACGGTTCTGCTGACCTTGTCGTCCTTACAGAAGAACTGTTCAATGAATAGAATGAGGTAATGTATAGCACTGCGACATAGAAAAATACCCTAGTTCAAATACAGTAGGCCTGGAACGATTTGAAAACAGATCGCTTCTACCACCTACTGGTTGAGTCAGACACTTACACCATAGCATGTGTGGCATGTGGCACTACAGTGCGATTGTATTCTGTACATTTGTGATACGTTATTTGACTGATCAACTATCTTCATTAGGAATTATAAACACATTTCTGTCTCATTCACTATTTTGTCATTTACCATCCCAAAGAGAAAAATAAACGATAGCCCCCAAAAATCATATAGTAAGTCAAATTGGCCTCTTGTGTGGAGAATCTAGTGCAATTTGCACCAGTAATGTAATCAATATTCTTCTGGCATAGTCCTCCTCAGATAGCAGCAGTTGATTGCTTTGTCCAGTGTCCATGATCTTCACCACCGAGTGGTGCTGATCACTAGTTCAGTGGTTGTATTCAGGCTCTGGCCCCACTCTGGCTGTGTTGGAAAACACTCCACAATCATCTCAAACATGTGGCTTGAACATGTGGATAGGGGAATAGCTATAGCATATAGGACTCTGACTCAGTGCCCAGTGATGAAGCTGTGAGGATCCCTCTCTGTCAGCGAGAAATTCCATAACATAACAGCAATTTGTTTGCGTCAGCAACAATCACCACAATCTACAGTGATGACGAGGCTGTAATTATCCTCCTCATTACTCATCTGCCATATTATTTAAAGCTTAGCTCATGCTCATGATGTGCCTGGCACTCATCTGGAGTTTGGGTTGGCACTAATGACAGAGTTGTGGTAAAGGGTGGAGAAGGCTCCTCTGCTCTGGTTATCTTGCCAGTGAAACTTACCAGTAGCCTGCTGAGATGCTGAAAGTGTCTATCTTCACAATCAACTTTGTAGTACTGTATTATGACTAGAAAAGGCAAAAGCAAGGTCAAGTCATCACGTGTAATAACACAGTTATAATAACGTGTTGAGTTTATAAAGTAGGCCAGTAGGGCAGGTTAGTAAACCTAGTCTATATCGTATCAATTGGATTCCTTGAATAGACCTACAGAGAAAAAACTAAAATGTAGTCTATCAGTAGCCTACTGTACATAGTGATAAATTAATCGCTCGAGCCGTTTCCTGGAAGTCTAAACAGACCCTGGCTGGGAGAAGTAAATCAGTCAGCACTACTAGGCAGTGCACACAGCAAACCCGCGCACTTACGTAAGGACATCCATGGTATCCAAGCTCGTAACTATGAACCTCCTCTTAAACAACATGGCGCATGTGTACAGCTGCGCTGCAAATATATACGATACATCCAGTTAGGTGGAAAATTAGTCATTTATGCTCACCTAGCACCTAAAATAGACTTCGGCGACACGATCGGATGCAGACGCTCGCGCGTGTTTACTTTGACAAACAGCATCAGTCTCTGCGCGCTTTGACAACTTTGCGCGAGCTCACCTGTTTACCATGAAGACGAGAGAGCCTTTCAGGTCCTGAACCGTTACTTCGTTTCAGATCGAATGTTTTGTTACTGCGGGTACCGTGTATGCGGGTACTGTGAGTTCTTTTAACTTGTTTTAGTTAAGAAAAAAGAAAAAAAGCTATGTGACTGCGACCTTAACCAGACTTCAACGGATGAAGAAATGCTACTCAACATTATGAGAGAAAATAACACACAACTGCACCAGGGGGAAAGGGAGAGAGATAGACTCCCTCCAATTTCAAATCATTCCTCCTCTGTGAGTATGATTTTTTACATTTATTTATTTATTAAATATGACAAAGAAATATTTTAATGTTCAATTAACAAAGACATCAAATAAAAATGAAAATGTAAAAAAAAAAAAAAATCATGTGGGATCAATGTCATACAAATTAAGTCATAATGTAAAAATACAATAAAACGTTTAGAAAAAGGTTTAGATTTAGAAAAATGTGTTAAAAATGTGCATAATAGTAACGTACTAACCCATTTAAATGATCTCAGAGCTTGTCCTTTTGGGGAAATGTGTTAACGTTAAAACTGAGGGTGGAACTTTTGGACAGCTCTTCCTACCCTATTATGCTATAAAACAGCATCGCAGCTCTGTGAGTAATGAGTGCTAATATGCAGTGTTGGGGAAGCTACTCAGAAAATATAGTTCATCAAGCTACCAATTACTATACACTGAAAGAAGTTAAGCTATACCAAGCAGTAAAATTAGGTTTAAAAAATAGATACAAATATACCTTATGGAACAGCGGGACTGTGAAGCAACACAAACATAGGCACAGAAACATGCGTACACACGCGATAATATACACACGATACACACGTACGCATGGATTTTGTATTGTAGATAACGTTATGTGGTAGTGGTGGAGTATGGGGCCTGAGGGTACACAGTGTGTGAATGTTTTTACAATTGTATAACTGCCCTAATTTTGCTGAACCCCAGGAGGAGAAGCTGCTGCCTTGGCACCAGCTAATGGGGATCCATAATAAATACAAATTCAAATAGCAAAGCTACCCTTAAAATATAGTTGACTTAATTCAAGTTACTATCAATCAATCAATCAAATGTATTTATAAAGCCCTTTTTACATCAGCCGATGTCACAAAGTGCTATACAGAAACCCAGCCTAAAACCCCAAACAGCAAGCAATGCAGATGTAGCACTATGAAAAAATAGTTCACCACATCCAAACTACTTCATGATAAATGATCATATCATAAAAATCTGAAATGTCATAGACTACAAATTGCATGAACAGATCACCCTGGAGTTAACCCGAATGTGTAATTTAGCTTATTAAGTTTCAAGTGAGAATTAGCCAGGTCTGATGTCGAAAAAGAAAATCAATTAGGCAGTATTTTCTTTCCGTTTAAAAAAAAGTTGTGTGTAGTTCCAGTAGTCAGCTACAGCACTACATGGCAAATAAATAAATAATTAACTACTGAAACACTACCCAGATTTGAATTTAGTTCAACTACCACCAAGATACTGCACAATGTTGTTACATTACTAGTTGACCTACATGTAGTTCATTACTCCCCAACACATTATCACTAAAACAAAGCCCACATATTATACTGTACATTTTGTTTATGTATCCCACTTTTATTTCTGTAGCCTAAGTGCTGCTGTACTTGCTGTGAATGAACAGTATTCTATGCTGTTATAGTTCTCATCTATACTATTATAATTATGATTACATCCAGGACTTAATGTCAATTTTTGGACATCCAAGACTCCATGATGTCTGTAATATGAATACTGTTTTTTGTCATAGAGTACTGATCGTGGACCAAAGCTGCCATATCCTTCCCTCAATTTCATCTCAAGCCACAAAAAGGAGGCTGGTAGCCACAGCCTCTCCTCCCAGTTTATCCTTCCTGGCATACGGCATGGTAGGTCCCGTCATGGTAACCCTAATGAACACATTACTTCATTCAAGAGTCCGTCTTGAGATTGTGAAGCTCATAGTGAACCAATATCAAAGTGCAGACATGAAGAACTTACTCCAGTTTGATCCCGATAGCATATCCAACATGAGCTATCAGTATGGCTACCTAGCACATTTTTTATGTTCTTACCTTCAGGTACAGGGTGTCTAACAAAGCTGATTTGATGAACAGATATTGTCTGTGGCATCAATCATCTCTAATTGATAAACAGTACTGTCCTGGGATAGACTGCACCTTGGCTGAGTAGGAACAAAGTGTTCAAGAGGAACACATTGAGACTTAGAAATATCAGTGAGATGTTTACAAGGAAATCATTTTCACAGTGCTCACAAAAGAAAGGCTTGTTTCAATTTCAAAGTGACCCAAACAGGCTGCTTTGAAATAATGAACAATACACCAGGCAGATGTGTTGTCATGGCTTCATATTCTTGAGATCAAAGATGTTGGAGAAGACTTGAGGATCATTGATTGATGCAGATGAGGGAGACAAAGGGCCATTCAGAGCTGCTCATCCTTTAGTTGGGGAACTTGTTCTGGGTAAAATGAGCACTACTGTTGTGTTTTCAAAATACAAGATGTTAATATGTTGTTGTCACTTATACTTGTAAGTATGGAGAGTTCATTGACCCATGCAAAACATTTTTTTATGCAGGTTTCATCTAATGGCTCACAAAGTCCAAGGTTGCAAGTCTGTCCATCTTGTTATATAACAGTTAACTGAGATAGTTAAACTATAATATTGTGGATTAGAGTACCTGTCTTATACACCTTATACTCTGGTACCTGGGCTCTCATTGCCAGTAAGTAGAGTTGATCGTATGAATTACCGCCTTCATTTTAGTTAGGAATTGGTTCATGTAAAAATCATTTTCTAGGATGATATATTTGTGTGTGATTATTTGTGTGTTTTTATATGTGGTTACATGTGTTGTTATTCCCCCTGCAGGTAGAGATCTTCCCCCCATCTGTCCTGATGTCAGACAAAAGCATCAACATCGCATCACCATTGACATTCTGCCTCCTGAGGTCAGGGCTCGCTTTGCCTCCGATCCTGTCATCCCCATCCGCACCAAGACAGCCAAAGAGTTTCAGTAAGCACACACACACACACACACACACACACACACACACACACACACACACACACACACACACACACACACACACACACACACACACACACACACACACACACACACACACACACACACACACACACACACCTGTGTCATCGTTATCATCAATATTATACTCAAACAGAAACATCTGTTCATATTCATCTAACGTTCACTAGGGAGGACATTGAGAGGGCAACGGTCTCCGGCGATTGGAAACACGTCCATGATTTCTACTTGACCACATTCGACTCCTTTTTGGAACTGAATGCTGCCTTTAAGGTGGGTGATCCCCATGTGTGTGCCATATCCAATCCTGCGGTTCCATATTTGTATCGTCAGTCAAGCCAGTGCTAGTTATACAGCATGTTTTTAAATGACTTATTACACTATATCAATTAATTTGTATGGATAAGTGCGATGGTAAAATTGCTAAAGCAACAGTGATCATTTTGAAATATGACTGATCAATGCAAATAAAAGGTGACCATTGTTTTGGTGTTTAAAGTCGGTGAATAGAGTCTTTCTGGGAGCCAAGAAAAGGGGAATTTGGAGAGTTGTTTTTGAGTCTGTAAATGAATGAATGAAGTCATTCAGAAGGTTGTAAAAAAAAAAAAGGAGCACATGTGTGTGGTTTCCATAGAGAGTATTAATCATGAGAGCAGAACCTATAAGAAAGCGTATGATCATATATGGCAAGGAACAGTTGGGTAAATGTTTAGCACATGTGATGGTCGACTTAACTAGCTCATGTGTTAGTCCTAATCTAAATGTGTTCTTCATTTCTCTTTTCAGAAAGAAGCAAACGCTCCGTTCAACACGATTGAAGACTCAGGAATCAACACCAAATTTGTCAATGCTGTCTATGACGCGTTAATGCTCACGGTATGTAGAATGATGGAGCAACGAATAACCATGTTCATGCTGAAATGAAAACCTTTCACTAACGTTGATCCAAAATTGATTCAACAGCCTCCTGATACCCAGAGAGCAGTACTGAAGGGGATCATTAACAGCTTGTTAAGAGAATGGAAGGGGTGAGTGGTACTCTCATACATTAGTGCTCTTATATTTCTCACTCAAATCAAGCAATTCCTATCTACATAGTAAAGTTCTATACTTTGTGACTTGAATATTAATGCAAATGTTACATACTGGATGAGAAATTAAATTAATTTCATATTATCTGCTTTGTTTTGCAGTCGACGGACGAAGGATGACCTGAGAGCATATTTCATTCTAGTTCAGGTAACCTCATGCATTATCTACATGTACATACTGCTGGTAGAAATTACATACAGATTTGGCCAAGGAGCTCTTTCGACCGCTAATACTTAATTCCACGCTATATATAGCAAACCATTTCATTACGTAACAAGAGAACATGGTGTACTTTCCAGTAACAACGGCAATTTCCTCATTAGAAGTGAGACAGTTTCTGCACGCAAATGTATGCGTTAAGCACACGCACGCATGTGCTCCACAGCCATCTTATAAATCTCTTTTTGTTTTGGGGCCTCAGTATGTTAAACACAGCAGCCATCAGTCTAAAGGCGAATCGGAAACACAGGAAACTCTCGATCTGCTACCTCGCCACATGGCCCATTGACTCCAGTCATAGCCCAGGCAGTTAGTCAGTCTCATTCAGGCTCTGAATATAATGAGAGCAGAGTGTTTACTTCACACATGAGCAACAGACTAGAGGCAGGCTTGGTACTGGCCAAATATGGACACGACCATTAGACACAGAGTCTGGTAAAGACTTGGGGGGGCAGACTGGGAAATGGCTGAATAGAACTGGAAGGATTTCTGTCTGCTAAAAAGTGAGACTTTGGTTGGAGACTTCTGGTTTCTATCCCATTCAAAGTTTTATTATTGTTTCAGATGTTTTATGGGGTTTATGGGCAGTAAGTTAAAAAGCACGTCTTCTATCCCTTTCTTACCAACAACCTTTTGTGGCTATTGAGCCTCTACAGTTCTCTCTTTCATCCACATTTTGTGTATGATGACATACGTTTGTCTTTGGGCTGTTGATAGGCTCTCTGACCTATATTTTGGTGGCGGATCCTGTGAAATTGAAAGGCACGAGGCAATTATTGGGTCTGTATCCCAATTGGCACCCTATTTCCTATATAGTGCACTACTTTTGACCAGGGCCTCATTTGGGAAGCAGCCTTAGTAGACGTGTCTGTCTGACATGGTTGATGTCAGTCAGCCCCTGGTAATACCAGTGGTATTACTCTCTCTCTCTCTCTCTCTCTCTCTCTCTCTCTCTCTCTCTCTCTCTCTCTCTCTCTCTCTCTCTCTCTCTCTCTCTCTCTCTCTCTCTCTCTCTCTCTCTCTCTCTCTCTCTCTCTCTCTCTCTCTCTCTCTCTCTCTCTGCCAAAGGAACGGATGAGGTCATGTTTGGAGTGGAAAAGTCTGGTTTGCTCTGTAAAGCCAGACGTCTTATGTTGCTGCTCCAAATGAAAAGCTATATTTCCTTTTTGAAATGCACTGCCACTGCTGAAAAAGCTCCTCTTTGTTGCAGAATCCTCAGTGCACCAGCCCAGCCACATATGTCATCTATGCACACTTACTGAGGCAAATAGCCGCGCTGGCTGAAGCAGACCATAATTTCCTGATGCACTGGTTTAAGAAGTAAGAGTCTGAATTGTTCCTCTGTGTTATGCAGTCCCATGCTTTTTCAAGCCAGTATAGTTGTTATCCACAAAGTGAACACAGTCCTAAGAAAGAAATCGTTGTTGTTATTCTTTATCCAGGAAAGTTAAATCAATTACGTAAAGAATATGTTTTCTAAATTGCTTTAGTAACAGTTGGTAGGGATTGAGCAGTCATACTGTAGCTTTCAAACAAAGACCATCTATTTTGACAGTTAAAATGTGTTCCTTGTCGTGTGCTCAGCGTTTTCCATTATATCATTCTGATGATGATGGTGATCCTGATAATGCCTCGATTCTTTTATGATGATTATCTAACTCGTGTCCTCCTCTCCCAGGCTGTCCCAGAAGCGATTCAAACAGCTAGTGGAGCGGCTCCACTTCTTCATCTCCACCCGTTTGTTCCCAGCCAAGCCTGAGGAGCTGCCCCCCATGGCCAAGTGCTACTGGTGGATCCCCTCCGCCACCAAGGTCCTCTCCCTCCTCAGTGAGTAGGACGTCTTCTATATCCACCCCCACAGGGAGGTAATGGGGGGTGGTAATGGATTGAACTACACTTTCTACAGACATTGAATTCTCCTGTCCATATACACTGTGCATTCGGAAAGTATTCACACCCCTTGACTTTTTCCACATTTTGTTACGTTACAGCCTTATTCCAAAATTGATCAAATAATTTTTTGCCCTCATCAATCTACACACAATACCCCATAATGACAAAGCGAAAATAGGTTTTTAGACATTTTTGCACATTTATTAAAAATAAAACACAGAAATACCTTATTTACATAACTATTCAGACCCTTTGCTATGAGACTCGAAATTGAGCTCAGGTGCCATGAGGTCGAAGGAATTGTCCGTAGAGCTCCGAGACAGGATTGTGTCGAGGCACAGAACTGGGGAAGGGTACCAAAATATTTCTGCAGCATTGAAGGTCCCCAAGAACACAGTGGCCTCCATCATTCTTAAATGGAAGAAGTTTGGAACCACCAAGACTCTACCGAGAGCTGGCCGCTCGGCCAAACTGAGCAATCAGGGAAGAAGGGCCTTGGTCAGGGAGGTGACCAAGAACCCGATGGTCACTCTGACAGAGCTCCAGAGTTCCTCTCTGGAGATGGGATAACCTTCCAGAAGGACAACCATCTCTGCAGTACTCCACCAATCAGGCCTTTATAGTAGAGTGGCCAGACGGAAGCCACACCTCAGTAAAAGGCACATGAGAGACCTTTTGGAGTTTGCCAAAATGCACCTAAAGGACTCTCAGACCATGAGAAACAAGGTTCTTTGGTCTGATGAAACCAAGATTGAACTCTTTGGCCTGAATGCCAAGCGTCACGTCTGGAGGAAACCTGGCAACATCCCTACAGTGAAGCATGGTGGTGGCAACATCATGCTGGGAGACTAGTGAGGATAGAGGGAAAGATGAATGGAGCAAAGTACAGAGAGATCCTTGATGAAAACCTGCTTCAGAGCACTCAGAACCTCAGACAGGGGCGAAGGTTCACTTTCTAACAGGACAACAACCCTAAGCACACAGACAAGACAACGCTGGAGTGGCTTCGGGATGTTGAATGTCCTTGAGTGGCCCACCCAGAGCCCGGACTTGAACCAGATTGATCATCTCTGCACAGACCTTAAAATAGCTGTGCAGCTACGCTCCCCATCCAACCTGGCAATGCTTGAGAGGATCTGCAGAGAAGAATGGGAGAAACTTCCCAAATACTGGTGTGCCAAGCTTGTAGCATCATACCCAAGAAGACTTGAGGCTGTAATCGCTGCCAAAGGTGCTTCAACAAAGTACTGAGTAAAGGGTCTAAATACTTATGTATATTTGTATATTTATGTATATATATACTTATGATATTTCTGTTTTTTATTTTTAATAAATGTGCTAAAATGTCTAAAAACCAGTTTTTGCTTTGTTATTGTGGTGTATTGTGTGTAGATTAATGAGGAAAAAAACAACCATATAAACATTTTAAAATAAGGCTGTAGCGTAACAAAATGTGGATAAAGTCAAGCGGTCTGAATACTTTCCGAATGCACTGTATGTCTGGATCGCCTATCCATATTTGTCTTGGGTACACATAGTTTGAGGGTCAGGAGAAGTTCAGAGGTGTCAAGGTTCAGGCAAACATCTGTCTCCAAGAGACCTTGATACATTTGTATTTTTCTACGTTTTTTCATTGTAGATGCAGCCAATAGCATTTCTTGCACTCCCATCATGCCCTTTGTTGACTTCTACAACCTCACACTGGACCACACTGACTTCATGGAGGATTATCACACATGGCAGACTCATGGAAACTCTACCAGGTGAGGCAGGACAATATCAGAGCAAAGCTTATGTTGACCAGTACTGTTCAATTCTGCCCACAACCCTTGTTGTTATGATACCTGTGTTTCTCTGTAAATAAATGGAACTTCCTCTTGTGCCAGCTTTCAGCTTTATAACAACAGATTTATTGTTTATGATATCAGATTGCAACATCAGATACACTATATATACAAAAGTATGTGGACACCCCTTCAAATTGGTGGATTTGTATGAAAGTATGAAATCGAGCACACAGCCATGCAATCTCCATAGTCAAACATTGTCAGTAGAATGGCCTCTCTGAAGAGTTCAGTGACTTTCAACATGGCACCGTCATAGGATGCCAACTTTCCAAAAAGTCAGTTCGTCAAATTTCTGCCTTGCTAGCGTTGCCCCGGTCAACTGTAAGTGCTGTTATTGTGAAGTGGAAACATCTAGGAGCAACAATGGCTCAGCTGCGAAGTGGTAGGCCACACAAGCTCACAGAACGGGACCGCCGAGTGCTGAAGAAAGTAAGGCATAAAAAATAATCTGTCCTTACACAAGCCTAAGATCACCATGTGGAATCAAATCAAATCAAATGTATTTATATAGCCCTTCTTACATCAGCTGATATCTCAAAGTGCTGTACAGAAACCCAGCCTAAAACTCCAAACAGCAAGCAATGCAGGTGTAGAAGCACGGTGGCTAGGAAAAACTCCCTAGAAAGGCCAAAACCTAGGAAGAAACCTAGAGAAGAACCAGGCTATGAGGGGTGGACAGTCCTCTTCTGGCTGTGCCGGGTGGAGATTATAACAGAACATGGCTAAGATGTTCAAATGTTCATAAATGACCAGCATGGTCAAATAATAATAATAACAGTGGTTGTCGAGGGTGCAACAGGTCAGCACCTCAGGAGTAAATGTCAGTTGGCTTTTCATAGCCGATCATTGAGAGTATCTCTACCGCTCCTCCTGTCTCTAGAGAGTTGAAAACAGCAGGTCTGGGACAGGTAGCACGTCCGGTGAACAGGTCAGGTTTCCATAGCCGCAGGCAGAACAGTTGAAACTGGAGCAGCAGCACGGCCAGGTGGACTGGGGACAACAAGGAGTCATCATGCCAGGTAGTCCTGAGGCATGGTCCTAGGGCTCAGGTCCTCCGAGAGAGATAAAGAAAGAGAGAAAGAGAGAATTAGAGAGAGCATACTTAAATTCACACAGGACACTGGAGAAATACTCCAGATATAACAGACTGACCCTAGCCCCCCGACACATAAACTACTGCAGCATAAATACTGGAGGCTGAGACAGGAGGGGTCAGGAGACACTGTGGCCCCATCCGATGATACCCCCGGACAGGGCCAAACGGGCAGGATATAACCCCACCCATTTTGCCAAAGCACAGCCCCCACACCACTAGAGGGATATCTTCAACCACCAACTTACCATCTTGGAATGCTAAGCGTCGGCTGGAATGGAGTAAAGCTTGCCGCCTTTGGACTCAGAACGCAGTGGAAATGCGTTCTTTAGAGTGAGGAATCACGATTCACCATCTGGCAGTCCGATGGACTAATCTGGGTACCTGCTCAATTGCATACTGCCAACTGTAAAGTTTGGTGGAGGAGGAATAATGGTCTGGGGCGATTTTTCATGGTTCGGGCTTGGCCCCTTAGTTCCAGTGGAGGGAAATCTTAACACTACAGCATACAATGACATTCTAGATGATTCTGTGCTTCCAACTTTGTGGCAACAGTTTGGGGAAGGCCCTTTCCTGCTTCTGCATGGCAATTACCCCGTGCACAAAGCGAGGTCCATACAGAAATGGTTTGTCAAGATCGGTGTAGAAGAACTTGATTGGCTTGCACAGAGCCCTGACCTCAACCCTGTTGAACACCTGTGGGATGAATTGGAGCGCTGACTGCGAGCCAGGCCTAATCACCCAACATCAGTGCCCGACCTCACTAATGCTCTTGTGACTGAATGGAAGCCGATCCTCGCAGCAATGTTGCAACATCTAGTGAAATGCCTTCCCAGAAGAGTGGAGGCTGTTATAGCAGCAAAAGGGGGGACCAATGCCATATTAATGCCCATAATTTTGGAATGAGATGTTCGACGAGCAGGTGTCCACATACTTTCAGTCTTGTTGTGTGTATTTCATTTACAGTTAAACCCAGACATATCATAACATCCAGCTATGATACAATCTCCAATGAGTATCATACACCAAGAGAACACAATCCCTGATTAAACCAAAACATTCTTTCTATATGATAAATTGTGAAAACCAAACATCCCCATTCCTACCTGTTCTTCCCCATCCGCAGGTTTACATTCTGCCAGTTCCCCTTCATTCTATCCACGGTGGTGAAGAAAGCAATCATTCAGAAGGACTCGGAGCAGCAGATGATCAGCATGGCCAGGGTGAGACAGAGGTCACTGCTCACATAGGTCCTTGTCATCCATCTATGACAGTGTCATTGTATAGCACGGACAATGCCTCACAGTCTCAGACTAACCCAGACTAACCAGCTTCATGAGGTAGTCACCTGGAATGCATTTCAATTAACAGGTGTGTCTTGTTAAAAGTTAATTTATGGAATTATGGAGTCAGAGTCTCGAGTGTGGGAACAAACATATACTGTCCCACGGTTGAGTAAACAAGAAAGTTCAAGTCAACAAAGAGTCATGAGGCAAATAGCATTAAGGTAGTCACCTGGAATGCATTTCAATTAACAGGTATGCCTTGTTAAAAGTAAATTTGTGGAATTTCTTTCCTTAATACGTTTGAGCCAATCAATTGTATTATGACAAGGTAGGGTTGGTATACAGAAGATAGCCCTATTTGGTAAAAGACTGTCAAGAACAGTGTCAAGAACAGCTCAAATAAGCAAAGAGAAACGACAGTCCATCATTACTTTAAAACATGAAGGTCAGTCAAATATGGAACATTTCACGTTGAAGCTTTGAAAGTTTCTTCAAGTACAGTCACAAAAACCATCAAGCGCTATGATGAAACTGGCTCTCATGAGGCCCACCACAGGAAAGGAAGACCCAGAGTTACCTCTGCTGCAGAGGATACGTTCAATAGAGTTATCAGCCTCAGAAATTGCAGCCCAAATAAATGCTTCACAAAGTTCATGTAACAGACACATCTCAACATCAACTGTTCAGAGGAGACTGCATGAATCAGGCCTTCATGGTCGAATTGCTGCAAAGAAACCACTACTAAAGGACACCAATAAGAAGAAGAGACTTGCTTTGGCCAAGAAACACGAGCAATGGACATTAGACCGGTGGAAATCTGTCCTTTGATCTCATGAGTCCAAATTTGAGATTTTTGGTTCCAACTGCCGTGTCCTTGTGAGATGCAGAGTAGGTGAACGGATGATCTCCACATGTGTGGTTCCCACCGTGAATCATGAAGGAGGAGGTGTGATGGTGTGGTGGTGCTTTGCTGGTGATACTCTCTGTGATTTATTTAGAATTCAAGGCACGCTTAACCATCATTCTGCAGCGATATGCCATCCAATCTTGTTTGCGATTAGTTGGACTCTCATTGGTTTTTCAACAAGTCAATGACCCAACACACCTCCAGGCTATGTAAGGGCTGTTTAACCAAGAAGGAGAGTGATGAAGTGCTGCATCAGATGACCTGGCCTCCACAATCACCCGTGCTCAGAGTGAAGGAAAAGCAGCCAACAGGTGCTCAGCATTATGTGGGAACTCCTTCAAGACTGTTGGAAAAGCATTCCAGGTGAAGCTGATTGATAGAATGCCAAGAGTGTGCAAAGCTGTCATCAAGGCAAAGGGTGGCTCTCAAATCTAAAATATATTTTGATTTGTTTAACACTTTTTTGGTTACTAAATGATTCCATATGTGTTATTTCATCATGTTGATGTCTTCACTATTATTCTACAATGTAGAAAATAGTACAAATAAAGAAAAACACTTGAATGAGTAGGTGTTGAGTAGGTGTGTCCACACTTTTGACTGGTACTGTTTATTATTAGTAGTATTATTATTATTTGGAATAATTGAAGTATGTTGGACCCAGAGTATTTCCCGGTCAAGTCTTGAAATCAGGAATAACCCTATAAGTATACAATATTTACAGTGTGCATCTCACTGCATCAGCCTGAAAACATACACTCTCCCACTCTGACAGCAAAGCAGTGGTCCAATGCTAACAGCATGTACTGTGGGAGCAACTGCAAATAAAGAATGCGTCTTGTTATTTATTGCAGCAAAGCCTAGTGGACAAAGTGTCTCGCAGACAGCGAGTTGACATGAGCCTGCTGTTTCTCAACATCAAAGTCAGGCGGCTGCAGCTGGTCAGTGACTCACTGGATGAGGTAATACCATCTCCCATCTTAATCTAGGCACAGTACGCACAGACACACACAAGCATTACTTAAGAAGACAGCCCAGCCCTGGTAGAGTAGCTTGATAGCTATTTCTGTTCATACAAGAGCCAATTAGTTTGAAGCAGTTATTCCACTGCTTTCAATCCAGTGCATTTCAAAACTGAAACGTCCAAGATATGTATAGGTTCAGACATGCAGCATGCCTAGGTCTGATAAGTTCAAGAGAGTTGGCCACAGCTTAACTTGTTCTCTTGCTTTTAGCTTGCTAGAAACCGAGCAGACTTGAAAAAGAAGCTGAAAGTGACGTTTGTGGGGGAGGCTGGTTTAGACATGGGCGGTCTGACCAAGGAGTGGTTTCTCCTTCTCATCCGACAGATCTTTCATACAGACTACGGTGAGACATATGGTACAAACAGATCAGGCATATGTGTTGTCCTGAGCCATAGAGATACAGATGTTTTGTTTGCAACAATAATATTTTTCTCCATAGATAACAGTAGAAGATTATGGGAGTTACTTCACCTTTAGCCCTAGCTGTCTATATCTCATCCTAAAGTTTCAACAAGTACCCAGACTAAGAATGTTGACATAGCCATAAATGAAGAACAAAACTCAAATGTATGATGTTCTGGGTCTTATAGCACTGCAATAATAGATAACCATTCAATTATAGTAACTCCCATTTAGTCTGGGACCTAGCAGTCCAAAAAGGAAATTCCCATGTACTCTATTCTGACCATTTGTTATCTTTCTTTGACTGGAGGCCTGTGTTCTATGTCATGTCTGGGCCAGAGTTGTGTTTAAGCAGAGTTTATTTGTGTCTCCTCTCTGAAGGCATGTTTACATTCTTCAAGGATTCCCACTGTCACTGGTTCAGCAGCTGGAAGTGTGACAACTACTCCGAGTTCCGATTGGTCGGAGCCGTATCCTTTTGTACCATACCGTGATTTTTGGTACTGTGTAGCCTGTGGTGAACTGTAAACAGATTCTCAACGTACAGCAGCAGTCCTCATGTTGTACCCTTTTAACTGGCTTTTTTATCAAGTCACATAGTTAGCTGACTAAAACTCCTGGCGTTACTCTTAAGGGGATCTTTGCACATCCTGGCGTTACTCTTAAGGGGATCTTTGCACATTTACCATAGATACTCTGAGGTTCTCCACTCTCCCTACACCATGTTAATTGCTGCTTTGCAGATGATAGCTTTAAGTTTTACAACTATAATTTTGTGGGGATTTGTTTAGAATTTTGTTATCTTCTAAACTGTGGATCCAATCAGAGGAGACTGTAATGCTTTTCTATTTGATACATTGCAATCTGATGTAATCTTATAGAATAACTAAAGTATGCAGAATATTACTGTGTTAAGTTAACGGGTCATTCCACAAGTAGAGTGCATTTTATGTCCTTTTGACATTATGTGTACATTTTGATAAAACACTAATTTTAACATTTACACTCTAACTAAAGTAAACTATGTTAAACAATTCCAATAGTAGTGTGTTTTCATTAAGTTATTTCCGAGGAAAATCCTAATTTTGGCATGTCCCACATGATTGTCCTTATTGACTTATTTTGACCAGGGGTTAGAACCAAAATTATTTTCCAATCATTTTTTTCTGAACAGCACCATTATTAGTGCACCATTTTTAGTGCACCATTAGCACGTTTTTGGTTCCGTTGTACTGTTTCGACCAGCAAAATACAGAACCAAAAAAAGTAACCATTTATATAGTTCCTTTCTGTTCCTTTTAAAACCTTTGAAATCAATTTTCTTTTAACATTAAATTACTTCACCAATCACTGCGAATAGAACAGCTTTCTATGGCGGGGGCAAGCTATAGTTATTTATATGAATTGGACAGACAAGTGTAGGGCGCGAGATGAGACTGAAATTTTGCGGGTGGAGAGACAGGGAGAGAGGGTGGAGGAGGAAGCTTGGCTTGAAATGCATCTTCTTATGACATGAATTATCTGAATTAGGCCCACAAAATTATACCTACGGAAGAGCTGCTTCTATGAAGGAACT
The DNA here is from genome assembly GCF_016432855.1 of Salvelinus namaycush. Lineage (NCBI taxonomy): Eukaryota > Metazoa > Chordata > Actinopteri > Salmoniformes > Salmonidae > Salvelinus > Salvelinus namaycush. The sequence continues at coordinate 28,102,444 of NC_052341.1, forward strand.
TTGAATGTCTCTGAACTTCCGAGAGTTAGCTTAACGCTGGACCAGAGCTAGCTAGATTGAGATTCCACCCTTTTTTCACCCACTCAAAAGACAACCAAAAGTTTGTTGAATTCCCAATGTGTTATCCCTCTGCTTTCAACCATCAAGCACAACCAAATTCCAATGGAAAATATATAGGATTTTTGGATTAGTTGTCACCTAAATGTGTTATCACTGCGCTTTCAACCATTTAAAAGCACACCAAAGTACAAATGGGAATTCAATGTCAGATATTTAGTTTATTTAAATACAACAACTTAATGTGTTATCACTGTGCTTGATCTAATAGCACAACCAAATAACCTGGATTGCAGTTAGTTGAGATTACGTTAAAGTACATGGTGCAAGGGATCAATGCCGTTTGAGATTTTGTGCAGACCTGAGACCCTGAATGCTTTCTACGATTACATAAGAATACATTTATTGTTACAGTAACCTCAAAATGTGTCCATGGATGTGTTACTAATTTTATGGTTGAAATACTGTTACATTAGGTTGTAAGATAGCCTTAACATTAGGCTATTTACTGTCTTGTAAAAGTAATATTGAATTGTGTTTGGTTGACAACGCAACCAAATATCAACATTTAAAGGAGGTGTACAGTATCTACTGCTTGGATAGTTCCATCTGAGTCACTGGCTTAATCATATTATTTAACATCTCAACCAAAAATAAAAGTTAAAGAATAGGATTAAATCAAATCAAACTGTATTTAAAATTAGCTCCTATTTAAAATGTAGTCCTATTCTTTAACTTTGAGTTTTCATTGAGATGGAGACGTGAATCCAACATATCAATCAATCAATTTTTTATAAAGCCCTTTTTACATCAGCCAATGTCACAAAGTGCTATACAGGGTTAAATAATAATAATCACAGTGGTTGTGATTATTCAGCACCTCAGGAGTAAATTGGAGTCAGTTGGCTTTTCATAGCCGATCATTCAGAGTTAGAGACAGCAGGTGGGTAGAGAGAGAGTCGAAAATAGCAGGTCCGGGACAGGTAGCACGTCCGGCGAACAGGTCAGGGTTCCATAGCCGCAGGCAGAACAGTTGAAACTGGAGCAGCAGCACGACCAGGTAGACTGGGGACAGCAAGGAGTCATCAGGCCAGGTAGTCCTGAGGCATGATCCTAGGGCTCAGGTCCTCCGAGAGAAGAGAGAAAGAGAGAGAGAATTAGAAGGAGCATACTTAAATTCACACAGGACACCGGATAAGACAGGAGAAATACTCCAGATATAACAGACTGACCCAAGCCCACCAACACATAAACTATTGCAGCATAAATAATGGAGGCCAAGACAGTAGGGGTCGGGAGACACTGTGGCCACGTTCGATAGATACCCCCGGACAGGGCCAACCAAGTAGGATATAACCCCACCCACTTTGCCAAAGCACAGCCCCCACACCACTAGAGGGATATCTTCAAACCACCAACTTAGTACCCTGAGACAAGGCCGAGTATAGCCCACGAAGATCTCCCCCACGGCACGAACCCGAGGGGGGCGCCAACCCGGACAGGAAGATCACGTCAGTGACTCAACCCACTCAAGTGACGCACCCCTCCTAGGGACAGCATGGAAGAGCACCAGTAAGCCAGTGACTCAGCCCCCTTAAATAGGGTTAGAGGCAGAGAATCCCAAGTTAATAGGCTTTTTACCGTATTGTAAAAGTGATATGGAATTGTGTTTGATTGTCAACTCAACCAAATATCAACTTTCGAAGGAGATATATCTTCTGCATGGATAGCTCCATCTGTGCCACTGAGTCTGGCTTTAATTCCAGTCTGTCTACAAATTAATAATTTTTATTTTGGATTCACGTCTCCATTTCAACCAAAAAGCAAAGTTAAAGAATATGACTAAATCAAATAAAAGCAAACTTTAAATACAGTTTGATTTGATTTAATCATATTCGTTAACTTGTATTTTTTGTTTGAGATGGAGACGTGAATCCAACATATTTATTATTAACTTGTAGACTCCATTTGAAAGGCCCAAATAGCATCATTGATGATGTATGATTGATAAAGTAGGGTTCCATTTCATCTGCACTGTTGAACCTACAGTACTATTTGGAATGACTTCGATAGCAACAGTGAATCTATTAAGTAGAGATTTCTCCCAATTTTTTGTCATGATAGTACAGTACATTGGTAATAGTCAGTGACAAATATCAAAGCTAAGCAGCACTGGGCTTGGTTAAAACTCTGGATGGGAGACCAAATGAATAGATGTAGATAGATCAAATCTCCAGTAAGATGTTTCAAATGTACAAATTCAACATATTTTATACAAGGTTTGTCTATGTTGAAAATGGGTTATGATGACATAATCCTATGGTTGAAATTTGACCCTCAAAACAACAGTTTACTACGTTGATGACTTTCTTTGAATCCAATATATTTTCCAAGTAGATTCCACATCACAATACGTTGACAAATGACAATGAAACAACGTTAATTTAACCAGTTTGTTCCCAGTGGGTAGTTACAGTGCATTCGGAAAGTATTCAGACCCCTTCCCTTTTTCCACATTTTGTTACGTTACAGCCTTATTCTAAAATAGATGAAATAAAAACATTTCTTCATTAATCTACATACAATAACCCATATTGACAAAGCGAAAACAGGTTTTTGGAAATTTTGCAAATTTATTACAAATAAAAACCTGAAATACCTTGTTTACATAACTGTTCAGACCCTTTGCTATGAGACTCGCAGTTCAGCTCAGGTGCATTCTGTTTCCATTGATCATCCCTACAACTTTATTTGAGTCCACCTGTGCTAAATTCAATTGATTGAACATGATTTGGAAAGATACACACCTGTCTATATAAGGTCCCACAGTTGAAAGTGCATGTCAGAGCAAAAACCAAGCCATGAGGTCAAAGGAATTATCCGTAGAGCTCCGAGACAGGGTTGTGTTGAGGTACAGATCTAGGGAAGGGTACCAAAACATTTCTGCAGCATTGAAGGTCCCCAAGAATGCAGTGGCCTCCATCATTCTTAAATGGAAGAAGTTTGGAACCACAAGACTCTTCCTAGAGTTGGCCACCCGGCAAAACTGAGCAATCGGGGGAGAAGGGCCTTGGTCAGGGAGGTGACCAAGAACCCGATGGTCACTCTGACAGAGCTCCAGAGTTCCTCTGTGGAGATGGGAGAACCTTCCAGGAGGACAACCATCTCTGCAGCACTCCACCAATCAGGCCTTTATGGTAGAGTGGCCAGATGGAAGCCACTCCTCAATAAAAGGCACATGACAGCCCTTTTGGAGTTTGCCAAAATGCACCTAAAGGACTCTCAGACCATGAGAAACAAGATTCTCAGGTCTGATGACACCAAGATTGAACTCTTAGGCCTGAAAGCCAAGCGTCACTTTTGGAGGAAACCTTGCACCATCCCTACGGTGAAGCATGGTGGTGGCAGCATCATGCTGTGGGGATGTTTTTCAGCGGCAGGGACTGGGAGACTAGTCAGGATAGAGGGAAAGATGAATGGAGCAAAGTACAGAGAGGCCCTTGATGAACACATGCTCCAGTGCGCTCGGGACCTCAGACTGGGGCGAAGGTTCACCTTCCAACAGGACAACGACCCTTACCACACGGTCAAGACAACTCATGAGTTGCTTCAGGACAAGTCTCTGAATGTCCTTGAGTGGCCCAGCCAGAGCCCGGACTTGAACCCGATCTAACATCTCTGGAGAGACCTGAAAATAGCTGTGCAGCGACGCTCCCCATCCAACCTGACAGAGCTTGAAAGGATCTGTAGAGAAGAATGGGAGAAACTCCCCAAATACAGTTGTGCCAAGCTTGTAGCATCATACCCAAGAAGACTCAAAGGCTGTATTCGCTGCCAAAAGTGATTCAACAAAGTACTGGGTAAAGGTTCTAAATACTATGTAAATGTGATATTTCAGTTTTTAAATTTTAATACATTTGCAAAAATATATATAAAAAAACAGTTTTTGCTTTGTCATTATGGGGTATTGTGTGTAGATTAATGAGGGAAAAAAACGATTTAATCAATTTTAGAATAAGGCTGTAACGTAACAAAATGTGGAAAAGGTCAAAGGGTCTGAATACTTTCCAAATGCACTGTATGTTATGTGGGTGGACTGACAGCCTGAGTCAGTCCACCCACATACCCTCACACTCGCACCCCTTCCACCTCACTCGGTTAGAATTACAGCACACTGACAGATACTGAAGTGGCTATGTGTCTCTATTTGAAGCGAACACAACAGGGAGGGCAGGGTGACAAAAAATTCCATGTCACAACGGTGCAAGAGAGAAAGAGAGAGATGTAATAGAAACAGAAGGTTTTGTTGTGTCTTATTTTGTGAGCTGCAAGTCTGGTCTGGAGCGGACTGCGTTTCATCCTCCGCCTGTCAGTTCTCATGGAATTTTCCCCAAGCCTGCGCCAATATAACTTTAAGCATTTTTCCAAACTCTATTTAGCAAGCTAGGGAGCTCGTAGAGAGAGGGCTCTGCAGCTCAACCTCTCCCACAGAAGTTCCATATGGACGACACGTGGAGTGAGATCTGCCAGAAGCAGCTGGTAGCACTTTAGGAGTTCAGGCTCCCTACAATTTCATTCTAAATGCGTAATACACCTGCTGTTTATATTCCCTGTTCAGATCTGCTACAAGCCAATATAAAGTACATGGCAAAATGCAGTGATAATAGAGTAATGATTGGGATCATTAGCACATGCTGCAGGGTCTTTGAAGCTGGTATAAAATGGTGTCATTGTTACGAAGTATGAAGAGCTCAGAAGCAGAATACTTTAACAATGAAATGAAAAGGTTTTCATCTGAATGTTATGCTACATTAAATGAATATAACTAGCCACATTTTAATCTGTTCTAGTGGTTTATATGATTATAACCGTGAGTTATTTTGGTGTTGAAGATACTTGAAGATATTTTGGTGTTGAAGATATTTTCTTTTGTAAAGGATCTGTACTTTGTTACACACTTAACCGTATGTGTGTCAGCTCATGGGCCTGGCCGTGTACAACAGCATCACCCTGGACATCCGCTTCCCTCCCTGTGTCTACAAGAAGCTTCTGACCCCGCCCGTGGTGCCGTGTGACCCCGATACCCCCGTTGGCATGGCAACCCTCACCCTGGACGACCTGCAGCAGGTCATGCCTGTATGTACACGACACAAGCTGTGACTCAGCTCTCTTAGTTACCCTCTCTCACTGGCATTCTTTCCCATTACACTGCACTCTTCTCGTAAGGATCACAAGTACAATAATATTGCTTGCAGTGGTAATAAACCATGGGAAAGTAATATTTGTTTACTTGCAAAGTACTCCGCTTTTCAATAATAATAATGTATATAATCAAATGAATGGATGTGATGCTTATGAGAGTACTGGACTGTTTTAGAAAGGTTTACATTGTCTCTGAAGGGTTTAGTGTTGATCTGTATATGAATATGGCCCACTGGGAAAACACTGGTTGAATCAATGTTGTTTCTACGTCATTTCAATGAAGTGACGTTGAACCAACGTGGAATAGACGTTGAATTGACGTCTGTGCCTAGTGGGTGATGTATGGTTGCTGGACTAAAATGTTATATAGACTGTGTTAGTTAAAAAGACTTTGTTAGAATTAACTGCAATATGCCATTGTTCCTACTTATAGCTAAATGTACAGGAATACATGCAATACGCATAAATAATGTACTTGTGATGATGTGAGTCATAGTACGTACATTGCACAATTGATGTCTGGGGTCTAAGGAAATGCTCGTGCGTCACAGGCGTGTGAAATAATCAACCAGGCTCACATTCCATACAGTCCTAGAGTCTCACCCTGCCACCAGTCTTGTTATAACAGTATGGCTGCAGCCAAGGTGAGATGAGACTGAGCTGCAGCCAGGTCTCAGAGGTGCCGTTACAACCATCATCACCTCACACCCCGGTAAAAGCTGCCCATAGATGTCACACACAGGAGCCCAACACTGCTGATGAAGATCTCCTGGTGATGGCAGCTTTTTTTTACTGAACAGGAAGATTCAAGGATGCCAGGCTAGCAGTAGTTTGTTAGCTGTCTAGGAGGAGAGATGGAGAGGAGAGATACAGTTCACGTGGCATGACATGCTTTTCTTTATATTTTTTGATGAACTCCCAAATTAATATTCTGCAATTGCCATCAAAGTTATGTTTTGTTGTTATAATATTTCCTAATATAATCCTGTATTTCCTCATAATATGTTGATTTTTTCCTTTGCTAGTCAGTGATTGAAGCCTTGACATTTTCCAATATTCACCAGCAGAGGGCTGTCAAGCCCAACTTTTGCACATTGCCACTTGCATGTTTGAACTCCACAAACTCAAAAGAACAAACCAAATCTATATTAATCATATAAAAATGTTTTATGCACATACAATACATTACTGTCACTAAGACTAGTATTTACCTGCTTTTGGTGTAATTGTATAGCTTTTTATGAAGTATGCATCTCATTGCGCTGCGTTTTGTTGAGTCAGCCTTGCTGAGGCCAGATGTTGGTTTTTACTGGGCAGCTGGCCTTCTCTTTGCTTACATAACGGGCTCTGGGCGTTTATTTGCTCCCTGTTGAATACTTTTTCCTAAATTGGTGGAGGACAGGGAAAAAGCTACTGCAAGTTCTTTAAAAAGACATGCTAATAGTGCCCAGCACTGACGTCAAACACATGCAATTGTTCTTCAAATGATTTTGCATTGTAAAATGTACTTCATTTTATGAGGTATGGATTGGAAAAGCATAATCGCAGTGATGTCATGTAAAATACATACAGCATACAATGGCTATTTTGTTTCCTCAGTACGCTTTCTAGATTGTGTAGTGGCAAAGGCTTTACATGATTTTCTTGTTGTTTTGTCTTACAATGCCATTACAGTAATTCAGTAAAGTCAGTCATTAGATATCAATAACAAAATGAAGTCAGATTATTCTCCATGAAACATTCAATGAACATGGTGTACTGTGCTGCATAGCGTTCCCACCGTGGCAACTTTCAAATGGCAATTTGTTTTCCTCTTAGTTTTTTTCCTATTAGTCCTTCACAGATTTAGAAGAAGACATATACTTCATAAAGACTGGTTGCAATCTACAGTACCAGTCAAAAGTTTGGACAAATCTACTCATTCAAGGGTTTTTCTTTATTTTTACGGTTTTCTACATTGTAGAATAATAGTGAAGACATCACAACTATAAAATAACACATATGGAATCATGTAGTAACCAAAGAAGTGTTAAACAAATCAAAAATTATTTTAGATTTTAGATTCTTCAAAATAGCCACCCGTTGCCTTGAAGACAGCTTTGCACACTCTTGGCATTCTCTCAACCAGCTTCACCTGGAATGCTTTTCCAACAGTCTTGAAGGAGTTCCCACATATGCTGAGCACTTGTTGGCTGCTTTCCCTTCACTCTGCGGTCCAAGTCATTCCAAACCATCTCAATTGGGTTGAGGTTGGGTGATTGGGGAGACCAGGTCATCTGATGCAGCACTCCATCACTGTCCTTCTTGGTCAAATAGCCCTTACACAGCCTGGAGGTGTGTTGTGTAATTGTCCTGTTGAAAAACAAATTATAGTCCCACTAAGCACAAACCAGATGGGATGGCGTATCGCTGCAGAATGCTGTGGTAGCCATGTTGGTTAAGTGTGCCTTGTATTCTAAATAAATCACAGACAGTGTCACCAGCAAAGCACCCCACACCATCACACCTCCTATTCCATGCCTCACAGTGGGAAACACCTACTCTGCGTCTCATTTGGACTCAGATTCCACCAACCTAATGTCTATTGCTTGTGTTTCTTGGCCCAAGCAAGTCTCTTCTTTTTATTGGTGTCCTTTAGTAGTGGTTTATTTGCAACAATACTCTGCAGCAGAGGTAATTCTGGGTCTTCATTTCCTGTGGTGTTCCTCATGCGAGCCAGTTTCATCATAGCACTTGATGGTTTTTGCGAATGCACTTGAAGAAACATTCAAAGTTCTTAAAATGTTCTGGATTGACTGACCTTCATGTCTTAAATTAATGATGGACTGTCGTTTCTCTTTACTTATTTGAGCTGTTCTTGCCATAATATGGACTTGGTCTTTTACCATATATGGACTTGGTCTTTTACCAAATAGGGCTTTCTTCTGTATACCAACCCTACCTTGTCACAACACAACTGATTGGCTCACAAATTAACTTTTAACAATACTTTTTTTGGTTACTACATGATTCCATATGTGTTATTTCATAGTTTTGATGTCTTCACTATTATTCTACAATGTAGAAAATAGTAAAAATAAAGGAGGAAGGAGTAGGTTTGTCCAAACTTTTCACTGGCACTGTATATAAAAAGCATTGCTTATAGATTTAGTCTTGTGTTTCAGGATCTTGCTCATGGGCTGGCAGAACTTCTCAGCTATGAAGGAAACGTGGAGGAGGACTTCTGCACAACTTTTCAGGTTGGGAAAACACACTCATTGTTGTTCACAATAACACTTGTGAAACATAATATCTTTGACGTCACCATAATCAATACTGTTAGAGCACAAGGGAAGCGCTCCACTAACGTGATGATCATTTTAGGTGTCGCAGGAAGAACTAGGTGTGATCAAGTCCTACAATCTGAAACCAGGAGGAGATAAGATTCCTGTTACCAACCAGAACAGGAAGGGTAAGTGAGGAGTAGACAGACTGCCAAAGACCAGAGAAAAGACAACTGTCCTGCAGTAGCATGTGATATCTAACAGTGCCTTTCAGACTATGTGGCATTTGTTTGTTCTCTCATAGTTGAATGATTGTTTGATTATTCTTGTCTTTGCAGAGTATGTACAGCTGTATGTAGATTTCCTGCTGAATAAGTCCATTTACAGGCAGTTTGCTGCCTTCTTCTATGGCTTCCACAGTGTGTGTGCCTCCGACGCTTTGTTGGTAAGAATATCAAGACTTTTACTATCAAAGTGAATTAATAAATTAATTCTAATTTGTGTGACCAACTGAAGAAAAACATTATGAATTCCAACTTTCATTATAGGTTTTTGGAATAAAGTATATCACTATCACTGAGAATTCAGAGGACATAATTTCAGTGTCAGCTGGTCCTGTTTGAAGTGTCAGGAGCCAAGAGTTTAGTCAACTCCTATAGAAACTTTTCTGATTAGGCAGCATCGTGATCGTGAGGCCCGGAGAGGCAACGAGGAGTGCAGAATTGGAAGCTCAACTGTGAGTGCGTGCATGTGTGTGAGTGAGTCTAGTGTTCCTCGCTGCCTGTTCACAGAGGCTCCCCACCCCCTCTCTTGGCACAGGCCTCCTAACGGGGGTGTTGTGTGTGTGTGTGTGTGTGTGTGTGTGTGTGTGTGTGTGTGTGTGTGTGTGTGTGTGTGTGTGTGTGTGTGTGTGTGTGTGTGTGTGTGTGTGTGTGTGTGTGTGTGTGTGTGTGCTCTGTCTCCACTTAGTGACCAGGGCTCTTTGGGCCAAAAGGGGGAGGCTCGTATGAGTGGCCTATTTAAAGAGTACGTAGGGAACCACAGTGGCAGGGTTGACGTCCACCATGAATATCAATCAGACAGACCACAAATCTGCAGTTTTCATGCAGAACCAGCCCAGCTTTAGGGTTAGATTTGCATGGTTTAACATGGGAGGATCTGGATCACTCTGGTCGTTGTCAGTTGGTTTCCCAATAGTTCCTTAACTGTTGCTAGGCTCTGTGAACCCTGTGAGTATCCTCACTGATCTGCTGACAGAAGCCTATCAGCATACTGTGTAACTAGCAAGGAGTGAAATACAGGTAACTGCCAAAATAAAGGAAACACCAACATAAGGCGTCTTAATAGGGCATTGGGCCACCACGAGCCAGAACAGCTTCAATGCACCTTGGAATAGTTTCTACAAGTGTTTGGAACTCTATTGGAAGGGTGAGACACCATTCTTCCATGAGAAATTCCCTCATTTGGTGTTTGTTGATGACTTAAATGTTTGTTGGTGGTGGAAAACACTGTCTCAGGCACCGCTCCAGAATCTCCCATAAGTGTTCAATTGGGATGAGATCTGGTGACTGAGACGGCCATGACATATGGCTTACATCGGCCATGGCATATGCGTCAGCAAAAAAATAAACATCCCTTTTTCAGAACCCTGTCTTTCAAAGATAATTCGTAAAAATCCAAATAACTTCACAGATCTTCATTGTAAAGGGTTTAAACACTGTTTCCCATGCTACTTGTTCAATGAACAATAAACAATTAATGAACATGCACCTGTGGAACGGTCATTAAGACACTAACAGTTTACAGACGGTAGGCAATTAAGGTCACAGTTATGAAAACTTAGGACACTAAAGAGGCCTTTCTACTGACTCTGAAAAACACCAAAAGAAAGATGCCCAGGGTCCCTGCTCATCTGCATGAACGTGCCTTAGGCATGCTGCAAGGAGGCATGAGGACTGCAGATGTGGCCAGGGAAATATATTGCAATGTCCGTACTGTGAGACGCCGAAGACAGCGCTACAGGGAGACAGGACGGACAGCTGATCATCCTCGCAGTGGCAGACCACGTGTAACAACACCTGCACAGGATCGGTACATCCGAACATCACACCTGCAGGACAGGTACAGGATGGCAACAACAACTGCCCGAGTTACACCAGGAACGCATAATCCCTCCATCAGTGCTCAGACTGTCCGCAATAAGCTGAGAGAAGTTGGACTGAGGGCTTGTAGGCCTGTTGTAAGGCAGGTCCTCACCAGAAATCACCGGCAACAATGTCGATCTGTGGGCACAAACCCACCATCGCTGGACCAGACAGGACTGGCAAAAAGTGCTCTTCACTGATGCGGTTTTGTCTCACCAGGGGTGATTTGTGGTCGGATTCGTGTTTATCGTCGAAGGAATGAGCGTTACACCGAGGCCTGTACTCTGGAGCGGGATTGATTTGGAGGTGAAGGGTCCGTCATGGTCTGGGGCGGTGTGTCACAGCATCATCGGACTGAGCTTGTTGTCATTGCAGGCAATCTCAACGCTGTGCGTTACAGGGAAGACATCCTCCTCCCTCATGTGGTACCCTTCCTGCAGGCTCACCCTGACATGACCCTCCACCATGACAATGCCACCAGCCATACTGCTCATTCTGTGTGTGATTTCCTGCAAGACAGGAATGTCAGTGTTCTGCCATGGCTAGCGAAGAGCCCTGATCTCAATCTCATTGAGCACGTCTGGGACCTGTTGGATCGGAGGGTGAGGGCTAGGGCCATTTCCCCCAGAAATGTACGGGAACTTTGCATGTGCCTTGGTGGAAGAGTGGGTAACATCTCACAGCAAGAACTGGCAAATCTGGTGCAGTCCATGAGGAGGAGATGCACTGCAGTACTTGATGCAGCTGGTGGCCACACTGATTTTGACCCCAGCTTTTTCAGGGACACATTATTCCATTTCTGTTAGTCACATGTCTGTGGAACTTGTTCAGTTTATGTCTCAGTTGTTGAATCTTGTTATGTTCATACAAATATTTACACATGTTAAGTTTGCTGAAAATAAACGCAGTTGACAGTGAGAGGACGTCTCTTTTTTTGCCTGGTTTATATGATTTTTTTACCCCTTTTTCTCCCCAATTTCGTAGTATCCAATTGGTAGTTACACTCTTGTCTCATCGCTGCAACTCCCGTACGGACTCGTGAGAGGCGATGGTCGAGAGCCATGCGTCCTCCGAAACACGACCCAACCAAACCGCACTGCTTTTGTATCCCTCATTTACTCAAGTGTTTCCATTATTTTGGCAGTTACCTGTACTACATCAACCATCCTTAATAGGCAAACCATGGTCCATATCTGGACCCAGAACGGCGTTAATATAGACCGAAGGTGCCATATGCACAATTAAGACATGCCAAAATGTTAAGAATTGCAGGAAATAAGTTTTAAAACTGCAACAATTTCTCTCCACCAACAAGAGTTGTGTGTGAACAGTTTGTCGTGGACAGTGCCTGTGTTGAGGTAGGGGTTTATTACTACACTGATAGATGGCAATGTACATCTGGACCTTTGCTACCTAGGAAATGTGTGTGAATTGACCCTTTCTAATAGTATTTGAGTACCCCTGGACTACACCAAGTAATCAATCAATTAAAATTGACACGATTAAAATAGACTGGGGTACTGCAATTAACTGTGTGTAGTGAACTGTCAGATGAGCTGACAGCAGTAAGCTCAGGGATGGACATTTCCCTCGTTGTTTTATTGCTGTCAATAGTATCTGTCTGGACAAGGAGTCTGCTGTACAAGTATTTGACTGTTCAATTATCTGTTTGGTGTACGTGTCAGTGAATGCCAGAGTTGGTATTTACTGTTAATTAATTAATTAACCTAACTCCTTTTCCCTTTGCAGCAAATGTAGCATGCTGATTCATCCTTTTTGGATACTGTAGATAGAGAAGAAACACAAAAATAGAAATCTAGTATGCATGTACCAGCAATATCATTTTCAACAGGATCAACCCCTCCAAAAATATCCATCAATTATAATCCACATAATAATTCACATTTCCTGTTGCTGCTGGATTATTTCCCTGCTGCAGCAAACCTTGTCAAATTAATATCCTACATTTGTATTAGTCCACTCAGTTCTTGCAAATCAGGAGAGTTTCCCTCTTTGCTTTCCAAGGCAGTGCATGCGCCTATAAACAGGCTCGTACTATACATGTATGTTCATGCTGGTCAATGATAGTGTGACAGTGGGATAGAAGCATGTAATGTACATGTAGGAAAAGTCAGCTATAGCTGCCCCACGCCAGCGAAAGCAATCGTCTTTCAAACCAGCTCATTGTGACAGTTACGCAACAGTTGTCTACGCTCTCATTGGTTATGCAACGCTGCTTTGACAGTTATAACTCACCAGCTGCCTGGTGGGGTGAGGGAAGAGGGGGTGTGGCAGACAAGGTTTGAACTGTCCCAGATTCTTCAGTAACTCTATATCCCAGCTGGAACTTGCCATTGGCTTGGCTTGCTCTAACTAGTCACCGGGTTGTATTTCTGTTTGCACTCCGTGGTCACGGTGAAACTCGGATGCTGTGAGGTGGTTGTGCAGACCGTGCACTGCCTGACACAGACGTCTGGGTGTGTTTTGATAAGGTGGAGTCACAGATATGAAGAATGCATGGGAGTGAATGTGGTCAAGGACCGAGTGATACAGAGAAAATGCAACTATGTCAAATAGGGTTTGCAAAATGAGGCCAAATGTATCAAGTTAGCAACAGATTGGATACTGTATCTGATAAATACAGTTTAGACAGTGTGTGACACAATGATCCATGCATATGGCACGCTGATCATGCACCCCTTACTATGACACTGTACCATAATCATTGATTGCTCTGTTTAAGCGCACATTTTGTGCAGCACTAGTGCAATGAACAGGGATTCATGATTCAGACTACCATGATCGTAACTAATTGTCTTGTGTCATGCAGTAGGTTAGTTTTAAAGGGAAACTCCACTTCCTGATTTAGCTTCTTTTTTGGGGGGTTCATTAAGAAATGCTAGCAATTAGCTTCAGCCGGCTGGTGTGCGACTGTGGCAAAGTCGGTTTGACTTGGGATAGCCTAGCTCTGGGGCTAGTTAGGGACCGTCAACACAATGTAAATGAGACAATATTTTCATTTTGCACACCTTTTAGTTTTCTATTTGTATTTGAATTTCTACAATGTATAATTAGTTTGAGGTTTTAAGTCATTGAAATTTGGAGCTATTGGAATTTTTACGTATTGTCCAATGTACATTGTGTAATTTTACAGATAGTCGCTAACCAGCCCTACAGGGATATCCAAAGTCAACCCAAATTAACCACAAGCATTACAATCTGGTTGCGTGCAGCTGTAGTCCGAATTGATGATTACTTGTGTGCTGCCAGCTGTGGTTATGTGGGTAGGATTGAAATAAACTCAAATTTACGCTAGGATGCAGTAATGACTACAAGTCTCACCAAACTCAGTTTTTGATTAGAGTGGCTGACCAAAATGATCCTATTTCCACTTTGTAGTCAATTTTGACAGTAGAATAAATATTTCTTACACAAATTGTTGCCACGTAGGCTGTTTTCTAAATGAGAAGTTGCTCTTTAATGGACAAAATTCCATCCCATTGGGCACATACTAGTTGAATCAACGTTGTTTCCACGCCATTTCAATTAAATGATGTTGAACCAATGTGAAATAGACATTGAATTGTCATCTGTGCCTAGTAGGATGGTAGTGATTGGTTGGCTTGTGAAATCCTGTAGTTTCACTGGAATCCCAGGTGTCCTGTATTTTCATATCCTGTAGTTTTACTTGTCAGACTACCATGATATTGATTCCTTGTCTTATCCCTCTTGTTTTAGTTGCTGAGGCCAGAGGAGGTGGAGATCCTGGTGTGTGGTAGTCCCAACCTGGACATGAGCTCTCTGCAGAAGGCAGCCCAGTATGAGGGCTACAGCAAGACTGACCCCACCATCAGGTACTGTAAACCCATCATCATATCATTCATTCTGTAAAAAGGCCTGATATTAAAGCCATTATCCTGAGTTTCTAAATGACCATTGAACAGTAGGAAATATCCCAGATGGTGCATTTAACGCAGGGATGAGCCCTGACCTCAACCCCATTGAACATCTTTAGGATGAATTGGAGCGCCGACCGCGAGCTAGGCCTTCCATTCAGCCACAAGAGCATTAGTGAGGTCGGGCACGGATGTTGGGCGATTAGGCCTAGCTCGCAGTCGACATTCCAATTCATCCTAAAGATGTTCAATGGGGTTGAGGTCAGGGCTCTGTGCAGGCCAGTCAAGTTCATCCACATCGATCTCGACAAACCATTTCTGTATGGACCTCGCTTTGTGCACGGGGGCATTGTCATGCTGAAACAGGAAAGAGCCTTCCCCAAACTGTTGCCACAAAGTTGGAGGCACAGAATCGTCTAGAATGTCATTGTATGCTGTAGCGTTAAGATTTCCCTTCACTGGAACTTAGGGGCCTAGCACAAACCATGAAAAACAGCTCAGACCATTTTTCCTCCTCCACCAATTTTTACAGTTGGCATTATGCATTCGGGCAGGTAGCGTTTTCCTGGCATCCGCCAAACCTAGATTTGTCCATCGGACTGCCAGATGGTGAAGCGTGATTCATTACTCCAGAAAATGTGTTTCCACTGCTCCAGAGTCCAATGGCGGCAAGCTTTACACCACTCCAGCTGACGCTTGGCATTGTGCATGGTGAGCTTAGGCTTGTGTGTGGTTGCTTGGCCATGGAAACCCATTTCATGACGCTCCCGACGAACAGTTATTGTGCTGACATTGCTTCCAGAGGCAGTTTGGAACTCGATAGTGAGTTTTGCAACTGATGACAGACAATTTTTAGCACTCGGTGGTCCTGTTCTGTGAGCTTGTGTGGTCTACCACTTTGTGGCTGAGCCGTTGTTGCTCCTAGCCATTTCCACTTCACAATAACAGCACTACAGTTGACCGGGGCAGCTCTAGCAGTGCAGAATTTTGACATACTGACTTGTTGGAAAGGTGGCATCCTATGACGGTGCCATGTTGAAAGTCACTGAGCTCTTCTGTAAAGCCTTTCTACTGCCAATGTTTTTTTATGGCGATTGCATGGCTGTGTGCTCGATTTTATACACCTGTCAGCAACGGGTGTTTCTGAAATAGCCGAATCCACTTGTTTGAAGGGGTGTTCACATACTTTTGTATATACAGGGTATACACTGCATTCGGAAAGTATTCAGACCCCTTGACTTTTTCCACATTTTATTACGTTAACCTTATTCTAAAATTAATTCAATATTTATTTTTTCTCATCAATCTATACACAATACCCCATAATGACAAAGTGAAAACAGATTTTTTGAAATTTTTGCAAATGTATTCAAAATTAATAACATAAATACCTTATTATATAAATACCTTAACTCAAACTCAAACTCAAACTCAATTTGCATAGGTATTCAGATTCTTTGCTATGAGACTCAAAATTGAGCTCAGGTGCATCCTGTTTCCATTGATCATGTTTCTACAACTTGATTGGAGTCCACTTGTAGTAAATTCAATTGATTGGACATGATTTGGAAAGGTAAACATCTGTCTATATAAGGTCCCACAGTTGACAGTGCATATCAGAGCGAAAACCAAGCCATGAAGTCGAAAGGAATTGTCCGTAGACCTCCGAGACAGGACTGTGTCGAGGCACAGATCTGGAAAGGGTACTAAAAAATGTCTGCAACATCGAAGGTCCCCAAGAACGCAGTGGCCTGCATCATTCTTCAATGGAAGAAGTTTGCAACCACCAAGACTCTTCCGAGAGCTGGCCACTTGGTCAAACTGAGCAATCGGGGGAGAAGGGCCTTGGTCAGGAAGGTGACCAAGAATCCGTATACTGAAAAAAAATATAAACGCAACATGCAACAATGTCAACGATTTTACGGAGTTATAGTTCATATGAGGAAATTGTTCAATAAAAATAAATAAATTAGGCCCTATCTATGGATTTCACATGACTAAGAGGGCATAGGCCCACCCACTTGTGAGCCAGGCCCACCCACTGGGAACCAGGCCCAGGTCTCAGACGATCCCGCAGGTGAAAAAGACGGATGTGGAAGCCCTTGGCTGGCATGGTAACACGTGGTCTGCGGTTGTGAGGCCAGTTAGACATACTGCCAAGTTCTCTAAAAAGACATTAGAGGTGGCTTATGGTATAGAATTTATTATTACATTTTCTGGCAACAGCTCTGGTGGACATTCCTGCAGTCAGCATGCCAATTGCAAGCTCACTCAAAACTTCTGTGGCATTGTTTTGTGTAACAAAACTGCACATTTTAGAGTGCCCTTTTATTGTCCCCAGCACAAGGTGCACCTGTGTAATGATCATACTGTTTAATCAGCTTACTGATATACCACACCTGCCAGGTGGATGGATTATCATGGCAAAGGAGAAATACTCAATAACAGGGATTTAAACAAATTTGTGCACAAAATTTGAGAGAAATAACCTTTTTGTGAGTATGGAACATTTCAGGGATCTTTTTTAAGCTCATGAAACATGATGCTAACACTTCACATGTTGCGTTTATATTTTTGTGTATATATATACAGTTGAAGTCGGAAGTGCACATACACTTAGGTTGGAAACATTAAAACTCATTTTTCAACCACTCCACACATTTCTTGTTAACAAACTATAGTTTTGGCAAGTCGGTTGGGACATCTACTTTGTGCATGACACAAGTACCTTTTCCAACAATTGTTTACAGACAGATTATTTCACTTATAATTCACTGTATCACAATTCCAGTGGGTCAGAAGTTTACATACACTAAGTTGACTGTACCTACTGTCCTACCTTCAAACTCAGTGCCTCTTTGCTTGACATCATGGGAAAATCAAAAGAAATCAGCCAAGACCTCAGAAAAATAATTGTAGACCTCCGCAAGTCTGGTTCATCCTTGGGAGCAATTTCCAAACGCCTGAAGGTAACACGTTCATCTGCAAACAATAGTACGCAAGTATAAACACCATGGGACCACGCAGCCGTCATACCTCTCAGGAAGGAGACGCGTTCTGTCTCCTAGAGATGAATGTACTTTGGTGCGAAAAGTTCAAATCAATCCCAGAACAACAGCAAAAGACCTTGTGAAGATGCTGGAGGAAACAGGTACAAAATGATCTATATCCACAGTAAAACGAGTCCTATATCGACATAACCTGAAAGGCCGCTCAGCAAGGAAGAAGCCACTGCTCCAAAACCACCATTAAAAAAGCCAGACTACGGTTTGCAACTGGGGGACTGGTGTGGGTGGGGTCTCAGATGGTTAAGGGGCAGCTCTTGGGGAACTGTGGGGTGAGATCTTGGAGGGCTGGTGGCCTGGCGGTTGGGAGCTTGGGCCGGTGGTTGATGGATTGCTGGTTCGGGTCCCCGTTTTTGACCTTGTGGGAGTTCTGTCGACGTGCCCTTGAGCAGGGCGTTGACCCTGGTTGCTCCTGTGTGTTGATCTGGATGATCTGTTAGATGACTAATGTGATGTAGTTGTTGAGCGGCTTCACTGCAAGTATTTTGGATCTTTTAAATATTCAATGAAAAAAATATTTTAAAAAAATACTTTCTGAAGGTAATGCATCTAATGACTTAAATTGTCTGTCTCTGTGGTCAGGGCATTCTGGGAAGTGGTACTGGCCTTCCCTCTGGAGCTCCAGAAGAAGCTGCTCCATTTCTCAACAGGAAGTGACCGTGTCCCCGTGGGAGGAATGGCCGACCTCAACTTCAAGATCTCCAAGATTGATGCATCCACCGACTGGTGAGATACTGCAGATGTCCTCACTGTGTTCTTTCTTATTCATTGTAAACATTTTGAAAAGTACTAAAAGCAGACCTCCTTTAATCAGTTGCTATTGTCACATTTGATTTATATAGAACAGCAACTTTGAACAAACGTGAATTCATCATTTACCTTTTCTTCCTCTCCAGGTTGCCTATATCTCACACATGTTTCAACCAGATCTGCCTGCCAACATACAAAAATAAAAAAGAACTGAAGCAGAAGTTAACTATTGCCATTTCAAACGCAGAAGGGTTTGGACTGGAGTGAACTCTGATCTACAAACCACAATGGTGAAATGGTCATTTATCTTGTTTTGTGGTCAGTAGGGTGTGTACATTTGGATATGTTCAGACATGCTATTGGTATACCAGTAAGCTCTCCGCTTCAAATGTTCTTAGCAATTAACTTAACCAATCTGTTTGTATAGAAATATGAGTGAAACGTTATATTACAGGTAAAGCTTTCAGAGCACTTGTGTTTGTGCTCTAAATACCTTTGCCTTTTGGAAATCGAAATGGACATGGAAAAGGTTCTGCCCAGTCCAGTAACAATGAAGTCGTTTATTAAAGTAAGGGGTTGAATGTAGGTTAGATCCGGGCTGTTTTGGACTGTGATAAAATATCTAGACAGCATGTCAGTACTGAGGTGTAGGTTCTTTGTGACAGAGCCCATCTCTCTTCCTGAACAGAGTCCCTGTACTCTCTGTCTTTGACGAAGGCCTTTTCAGGCTTAAGATTGAACTCATTCTGAGACTGTTGGTAAATTATGAACACAGAAATTGTCTCCTTGGTATTTATACTAATATATTTTGTTGTCAGAGGTCTCAGTGGTTTTAAAACATTTGGAAGAAGTTCCTGTTATGTTATTTGTGAGCAGACTTTGTAGACGATCCTTTCAGGATGTTTTAATGTAGAGCCTGAAAGGGAATCAAGCTTCAGTAGGGTTTTATCATGTTACAGTAGTTGTGCTGGTTTATGACCATTGTTAATGTGAGAACTTTGGGTATACCTCTTTTGCTCCCCAATTGTCGGTGATGCCTCTCGATACAGATTACGTCTTATGGATACGCTTGGTACATTTGGCATATTGTATGGAAAGGTATGAAATGGTAACGAAACACCAATAGGATCATGATTGATATCAAGGCAAATAAGAGTTCTATGGACCTCACACACCTGCAGGTTAGAATGATGAAACGGGTGTATGACTTGTACAGTGTCGAGAACTATATAATTTAATGCGGTTGTAAAGTGATCTCTATTGTAAAGTGACACCTCTTGTGTTGTAGTAGTTAGCTCACTCTCAGGATGTCCACATTTCATGTACTGTACGACTCTTCTTAAATGATGATCTTGATAAGAAAAATAAGGTATTTGTTAACGCAGTGGAAAGGTAAACTGCTTTATTATTTAAAAATTGATAGTGCATGGGTGACGGAGAGAATCAAAATGGTGCAGTGTGAGGCCATGGTGCGGAAAGTGATGCGGGTGCTGGAGATGGGGATGTGTGCTAGTGGTTCTGGGCAGGGGTGAAGTTGTGGATTTTTGTATGATGTCGTTTGTATGTGTATATTTTGTATTGTTTATCAAATAAAATCAAATATTTAAAAAAAGGTATTTGTTTAAACAGATCCGTTATGTAAGTGTCACTCCTGTTTTATTTAGCGTCATAGTAACCAAGGTTACCGGACTTAGAAGATCTTGCCATAGATTTAGGCCTCCCTCATCACTCTCTCCTCGGAGAATGGACACTTACAGTACAGAAAGACTACCTGTGCTTCTGTCACAGGAGCAAGCTGTTATTTTGATTTATGGGCCCATGTCAGCTGTTTATACACTGCTCAAAAAAATAAAGGGAACACTTAAACAACACAATGTAACTCCAAGTCAATCACACTTCTGTGAAATCAAACTGTCCACTTAGGAAGCAACACTGATTGACAATAAATTTCACATGCTGTTGTGCAAATGGAATAGACAAAAGGTGGAAATTATAGGCAATTAGCAAGACACCCCCAATAAAGGAGTGGTTCTGCAGGTGGTGACCACAGACCACTTCTCAGTTCCTATGCTTCCTGGCTGATGTTTTGGCCACTTTTGAATGCTTGCGGTGCTTTCACTCTAGTGGTAGCATGAGACGGAGTCTACAACCCACACAAGTGGCTCAGGTAGTGCAGCTCATCCAGGATGGCACATCAATGCGAGCTTTGGCAAGAAGGTTTGCTGTGTCTGTCAGCGTAGTGTCCAGAGCATGGAGGCGCTACCAGGAGACAGGCCAGTACATCAGGAGACGTGGAGGAGGCCTTGGGAGGGCAACAACCCAGCAGCAGGACCGCTACCTCCGCCTTTGTGCAAGGAGGAGCAGGAGGAGCACTGCCAGAGCCCTGCAAAATGACCTCCAGCAGGCCACAAATGTGCATGTGTCTGCTCAAACGGTCAGAAACAGACTCCATGAGGGTGGTATGAGGGCCCGACGTCCACAGGTGGGGGTTGTGCTTACAGCCCAACACCGTGCAGGACGTTTGGCATTTGCCAGAGAACACCAAGATTGGCAAATTCGCCACTGCTCTTCACAGATGAAAGCAGGTTCACACGCACATGTGACAGACGTGACAGAGTCTGGAGACGCCGTGGAGAACGTTCTGCTGCCTGCAACATCCTCCAGCATGACCGGTTTGGCGGTGGGTCAGTCATGGTGTGGGGTGGCATTTCTTTGGGGGGCCGCACAGCCCTCCATGTGCTCGCCAGAGGTAGCCTGACTGCCATTAGGTACCGAGATGAGATCCTCAGATCCCTTGTGAGACCATATGCTGGTGCAGTTGGCCCTGGGTTCCTCCTAATGCAAGACAATGCTAGACCTCATGTGGCTGGAGTGTGTCAGCAGTTCCTGCAAGAGGAAGGCATTGATGCTATGGACTGGCCCGCCCGTTCCCCAGACCTGAATCCAATTGAGCACATCTGGGACATCATGTCTCGCTCCATCCACCAACGCCACGTTGCACCACAGACTGTCCAGGAGTTGGCGGATGCTTTAGTCCAGGTCTGGGAGGAGATCCCTCAGGAGACCATCCGCCACCTCATCAGGAGCATGCCCAGGCATTGTAGGGAGGTCATACAGGCACGTGGAGGCCACACACACTACTGAGCCTCATTTTGACTTGTTTTAAGGACATGACATCAAAGTTGGATCAGCCTGTAGTGTGGTTTTCCACTTTAATTTTGAGTGTGACTCCAAATCCAGACCTCCATGGGTTGATAAATTTGATTTCCATTGATAATTTTTGTGTGATTATGTTGTCAGCACATTCAACTATGTAAAGAAAAAAGTATTTAATAAGAATATTTCATTCATTCAGATCTAGGATGTGTTATTCTTTTTTGTTGAGCAGTGTAGTTCTCCCCAACAGTGAGAAAGTGAAGTTGAAATGCATACCACCAACTGTGATGTAATGGAAGTTGTTTAAAATATCAGCTTTGTCTTATAGACTAGACTATACTGGACTATACTAACATAGTAAACAAATCTGGGACACTCAAATTAGTTTGATATTTTATGTTTGGTATGGTTACATGAGACCACTACTACTCTAACTTCCGCGATGCATACAAAGCCCTCCCCCCGGCAAATATGACCATGACGCCATGTTGTTGCTCCCATCCTATAGGCAGAAACTAAAACAGGAAACACCCTTGCTCAGGTCTGACCAATCGGATTCCACACTTCAAGATTGCTTCGATCACGTGGACTGGGATATGTTCCAGGTCGCCTCAAACAATAACATTGATGTATATGCTGACTCAGTGAGCGAGTTTATTAGCAAGTGCATCAGAGATGTTGTACCCACTGTGACTATTAAAACCTTCCCTAACCAGAAACCGTGGATTGATGGCAGCATTCACGCAAAACTGAAAGCGCAAACCACCGCTTTTAATCATGGCAAGGCGACTGGAAACATGACACGAATACAAACAGTGTAGTTATTCCCTCCGCAAGGCAATCAAACAAGCAAAGCGTCAGTATAGAGACAAAGTAGAGTCGCAATTCAACGGCTAAAACGCGAGATGTATGTGGCAGGGTCTACAGTCAATCACGGATTACGGATTCCTTCTCCGTGGCCAACGTGAGTAAAACATCTAAACGTGTTAACCCTCGCAAGGCTGCCCGGCAAAGATGGCATCCCTAGCCGTGTCCTCAGAGCATGCGCAAACCAGCTGGCTGGTGTGTTTACGGACATATTCAATCAATCCCTATCCCGGTCTGCTGTCCCCACATGCTTCAAGATGGCCACCATTGTTCTTGTTCCCAAGAAAGCTAAGGTAACTGAACTAAATGACTATTGCCCCGTAGCACTCACTTCTGTCATCATGAAGTGCTTTGAGAGAATAGTCAAGGATCATATCACCTTCACCCTACCTGATACCCTAGACCCACTCCAATTTGCTTACCGCCCCAATAGGTCCACAGACGATGCAATCGCAATCACACAGCACACTGCAGCACACTGCCCTATCCCATCTGGACAAGAGGAATACCTATGTAATAATGCTGTTCATTGACTACAGCTCAGCATTCAACACCATAGTACCCTCCAAACTCATCATTAAGCTGGAGGCCCTGGGTCTCAACCCCAACCTGTACAATTGGGTCCTGGACTTTCTGACGGGCCGCCCCCAGGCGGTGAAGGTAGGAAACAACATCTCCACCCCGCTGATCCTCAACACTGGGGCCCCACAAGGGTGCGTTCTCAGCCCTCTCCTGTACTCCATGTTCACCCATGACTGTGTGGCCATGCATAACTCCAACTCAATCATCAAGATTGCAGACGACACTACAGTGGTAGGCTTGATTACCAACAACGATGAGATGGCCTACAGGGAGGAGGTGAGGGCCCTCGGAGTGTGGTGTCAGGAAAATAACCTCTCACTCAACGTCAACAAAACAAAGGAGATGATCGTGGATTTCAGATCGTGGATTTCAGATATCCACATTGACGGGATAGTAGTGGAGAAGGTTGAAACTTTTAAGTTCCTTGGCGTACACATCATGGACAAACTGAAATGGTCCACCCACACAGATAGTGTGGTTAGGTAGGCGCAACAGCGGCTGAAGAAATTTGGCTTGTCACCTAAAACACTCACAAACTTTTACAGGTGCAAAATCGAGAGCATCCTGTCGGGCTGTATCATGGCCTGGTACAGCAACTGCACCGCCCTCAACCGCAATGCTCTCGAAAGTGTAGTGCGGTCTGCACAACGCATCACCGGGGGCAAACTACCTGCCCTCCAGGACACCTACAGCACCTGATGTCACAGGAAGGCCAAAAAGATCATCAAGGACAACAACCACCCAAGCCACTGCCTGTTCACCCCGCAATCATCCAGAAGGCAAGGTCAGTAGAGGTGCATCAAAGCTGAGACCGAGAGACTGAAAAACAGCTTCTATCTCAAGGTCATCAGACTGTTAAACAGATATCACTAACATAGAGGCTGCTGCCAACATACAGACTCAAATCTCTGTCCACTTTAAGAAATGTATTTTGTAAAGGTATCACTAGTCACTTTAAATAACGCCACTTTAATAATGTTTACATATCCTACATTACTCATCTCATATGTATATACTGTATTCTATACCATCTACTGCATCTTGCCACTGCCGCACGGCCATTGCTCATCCATATATTTATATGTACATATTCTTATTCATCCCTTTACATTTGTGTGAATTAGGTAGTCGTTGTGAAATTGTTAGATTACTTGTTAGATATTACTGCGTTGTTGGAACTAGAAGAATAAGCATTTCTTTACACTCACATTAACATCTGCTAACCATGTGTATGTGACCAATAAAATGTGATTTGATTTGATTTGATTTAAAGCAACAACAAAAGGGCGGTGGATGGCTGGTCATATAACAAAAACATCTAGCAACCAATAGGTTGCATGTTCGAATCTTATCACGAACAATTTTAGCTAATTAGCAACTTTGCAACAACTTACTACTTTTTAGCTAAATTGCAATTACTTAGCATGTTAGCTAACTCTTCACCTAACCCTAACCGTAACCCTTTAACCTAACTCCTAACGTTATTGGAATTGGAATTCGTAACATATCATATATATTGGAAATTCAAAACATATGGTATTAATTGCAATTCGTAACATATCATGTGAAATGGATGATGGACATCCACAAATTAATACATACCATACCGGGTTTGGCCGGGGTAGGCCGCCATTGTAAAATAACAATTTGTTCTTAATTGACTTGCCCAGTTAAAAGTTAAATAAATATCCTGCACTGTAGAAAACATACCAATCAAATTATTGTCACCCTTGATAAATATGAGCAAAAAATACTGTATACAATCAATAAAGCAAATGCTGATCTGTATTGTATGCTAAAAACTTTGAATATTATATTTTTTTATACAATTTCTCAGAGAAAGGCATTTTGTTTCACAAGTAATATATAAACAGCAAAAAAAGAAACGTCCTCTCACTGTCAACAGCGTTTATTTTCAGCAAACTTAACATGTGTAAATATTTGTATGAACATAACAAGATTCAACAACTGATACATAAACTGAACAAGTTCCACAGACATGTGACTAACAGAAATGGAATAATGTGGGGGTGTCAAAATCAAAAGCAACAGTCAGTATCTGGTGTGGCCACCAGCTGCATTAAGTACTGCAGTGCATCTCTTCCTCATGGACTGCACCAGATTTGCCAGTTCTTGCTGTGAGATGTTACCCACTCTTCCACCAAGGCATCTGCAAGTTCCCGGACATTTCTGGGGGGAATGGCCTTATCCCTCACCCTCCGATCCAACAGGTCCCAGACGTGCTCAATGGGATTGAGATCCGGGCTCTTCGCTGGCCATGGCAGAACACTGACATTCCTGTCTTGCAGGAAATCACGCACAGAACGAGCAGTATGGCTGGCGGCATTGTCATGCTGGAGGGTCATGTCAGGATGAGCCTGCAGGAAGGGTACTACATGAGGGAGGAGGAGGTCTTCCCTGTAACACACAGCGTTGAGATTGCCTGCAATGACAACAAGCTCAGTCCGATGATGCTGTGACACACCGCCCCAGAACATGACGGACCCTCCACCTCCAAATCAATCCCGCTCCAGAGTACAGGCCTCGGTGTAACGCTCATTCCTTCGACGATAAACGTGAATCCGACCATCACCCCTGGTGAGACAAAACCTCGACTCGTCAGTGAAGAGCACTTTTTGCCAGTCCTGTCTGATCCTGCCTTACAACAGGCCTACAAGCCCTCAGTCCAGCCTCTCTCAGCCTATTGCAGACAGTCTGAGCACTGATGGAGGGATTATGCGTTCCTGGTGTAACTTGGGCAGTTGTTGTTGCAATCCTGTACCTGTCCCGCAGGTGTGATGTTCGGATGTACCGATCCTGTGCAGGTGTTGTTACACATGGTCTGCCACTGCGAGGATGATCAGCAGTCCGTCCTGTCTCCCTGTAGCGCTGTCTTAGGTGTCTCACAGTACGGACATTGCAATTTATTGCCCTGGCCACATCTGCAGTCCTCATGCCTCCTTGCAGCATGCCTAAGGCAAGTTTTTTGGATTTTTACAAATTATCTTTGAAAGACAGGGTCCTGTCAATCAGTTAGATGGGCCTTTGATTCCATAGGCAGGCACCAGTGGAGGCTCCTCAGAGGAGAAAGGGGAGGACCTTCCTCTTCAGTGAATTTCATAAAAATAATGAAGCATGAAAAAAGTGATCCTTTTTAGATAAACCTATATTAAATATATTCACGCCACCAAATCATATTTTAAAACACACTGTTTTGCAATGAAGGTCTACAGTAGCCTCAACAGCACTCTGTAGGGTAGCACCATGGTGTAGCCAGAGGACAGCTGGCTTCTGTTCTCCTCTGGGTACATTGACTTCAATACAAAACCTTGGATGCTCATGGTTCTCACCCCCTTCCATAGACTTACACAGTAAGTATGACAACTTCCAGAGGACGTCCTCCAACATATCAGAGCTCTTGCAGCATGAACTGACATGTTGTCCACCCAGTCAAAGAATCAGAGAATGAATCTAGTACTGAAAGCATAAGCTACAGCTAGATAGCACTGCAGTGCACAACATTTGGTGAGTAGTTGACTCAAAGAGAGAAAGACAATAGTTAAACAGTTTTGAACAAATTAATTTCTTCCAAAATGAAGGAGAAGCAAGAGAGAGAGAGAGAGAGAGAGATTTATTTGGCACTGAAGTCCACAAACGAAGGGAAAAGGTGAGAGGAGGAGAGTGCATAGATACTTGCGAGAAGGTATTATACAGCCTATACAACGAGCAAAGTGATCATGCTGTTTTTATGTGGCTGCTATGAAGGTGAACTGTTTGCTTGTGATCAGGATTGGACTCATTCCGCCGATTCTGTTGAAAAACGTTTCTTAAATGGAGGCAAATGGAACGAAACGGGGATATACATACTTGAATTTGTCCAATACAAACTCTTATTTGCAACTGTTGGACTAATGATTACACCCTAGATCAACTAGATGCAGAAAAGAGTGTGCAACCTGGTACTGAATGTGTCACTGTCTGTCACCTTGATGAGTCAATACTCTTGACCTTGAAGTTGCAAACTTTTATTCAAAGGCTAGGTTGTGGAAACCTCATGATGGTTACAGGGAGAATTGAAATAGCCTAAACCTTTCGATGTTACATTGAGCTGGGTGAATGGAATATGAATGACAGTCATTCAATATGCTGTAATAGAAATAAGACCATGCTCATAAAAAAAACAATTAACCTCCCTTTGGGGGATTTTGGAGATCTGGTCATCATTTAATTAAGGGCACTCTCCGTGAATACGGTGGGCCAGCTGGATGTCCTTGGACATGATGGTCAACCTCTTGGCATGGATGGCGTACAGGTTGGTGTCCTCGAATAGGCCGACCAGGTAAGCCTCTCTAGCCTCCTGCAGGGCCATCACGGCGGAACTCTGGAAGCGCAGGTCGGTCTTGAAGTCCTGGTCGATTTCTCTCACCAGGCGCTGGAAGGGCAGTTTGCGGATGAGCAGCTCAGTGGACAACACATCCGCCACGCTGATCCTCAACACAGGGGCCCCTCAGGGGTGCGTGCTCAGTCCCCTCCTGTACTCCCTGTTCACTCATGACTGCACGGCCAGGCATGACTCCAACACCATCATTAAGTTTGCCGATGACACAACAGTGGTAGGCCTGCTCACTGACAACGACGAGACAGCCTATAGGGAGGAGGTCAGAGACCTGGCCGTGTGGTGCCAGGACAACAACCTCTCCCTCAACGTGATCAAGACAAAAGAGATGATTGTGGACTACAGGAAAAAGAGGACCGAGCACGCCCCCATTCTCATCGACAGGGCTGTAGTGGAGCAGGTTGAGAGCTTCAAGTTCTTTGGTGTCCACATCACCAACAAACTAACATGGTCCAAGCACACCTAGACAGTCCTGAAGAGGGCACGACAAAACCTACTCCCTCTCAGGAGACTGAAAACATTTGGCATGGGTCCTCAGATCCTCAAAAGGTTCTACAGCTGCACCATCGAGAGCATCCAGACTGGTTGCATCACTGCCTGGTATGGCAACTGCTTGGCCTCCGACCGCAAGGCACTACAGAGGGTAGTGCGAACGGCCCAGTACATCACTGGGTCCAAGCTTCCTGCCATCCAGGACTTCTATACCAGGCGGTGTCAGAGGAAGGCCCCAAAAATTGTCAAAGACTCCAGCCATGCTCGCCATAGACTGTTCTCTCTGCAACCACATGGCAAGTGGTATCGAAGTCTAGGTCCAAGAGGCTTCTAAACAGCTTCTACCCCCAAGCCATAAGACTGCTGAACATCTAATCAAATGGCTACCCAGACGATTTACACCTTTTACACCGCTGCTACTCTCTGTTGTTACCATCTATGCAAAGTCACTTTAATAACTCTACCTACATGTACAACTAACCAGTGCCCCCGCACATTGATTCTGTACTGGTACCCCCATAGCCTCATTATTTTACTGCTGCTCTTTAATTACTTGTTACTTTTATTTCTTATTCTTATCCGTATTTTTTAAACTGCATTGTTGGTTAGGGGCTCTAAGTAAGCATTTCACTGTAAGGTGGACACCAGTTGTTTTCAGCGCATGTGACTAATACAATTTGATTTGGTCTTCAACGTCACCGACGGCCACTGGCACGCACATTTTTTCATGGGACCTCTTGAGTGCATGCTCTTGTGTGTCATTTTTTTTTTAAGCACAATTTATGGGTATAATAGGAAATACCACAGGCATCTCCTGAGTTTCAAGTTTATGGAAGCTTACAATTTATCCTACCATTTCTACGGGTCTGCTGCCAGTTATGATTATTTTTATATGTGCATTTTCGTGTAACAGTTTAATTTCAATAATACTGTTTTCGTTTCTCAAAGTCAATGTCACGTGATTAATCATACAAAATAGTAAAAGTAAAATAGTAAAAGTTCAAATTCAACTAAGGGAAGAGCACCAGCTTCACATGGACACATTGATACACTGTGATCCATTGGCTGTAAGTAAAATACATAGGCCTAAAGTCGACAAATATAAACAGTAGATACAATCCTGATGAAAATTACGGTTCTTTCAATCACATTCATCTATACGCCGCGTGTCTGCCTCACTTTCCATCTGTCTTGACTGGAGCTATTGCTAGTGAAGTTCAGCATTGTATCAACTAGCCTATTCCAGGCCCTCAGAGTTTCCTACGCCACTGAGCTCGGGACAGACAGGTGTTTTTTATGTTTCCACTGGATATATGGGATCATCAGATCATGATATTTTGCTCTATCACACCGAGGCTTGGTGATTGTCGAGGCGGGAGTGTTGGATTTTTTTTTTTTAATACTGAGGAACTATCATGCACAATGTGTGTTTAAAAAAAACAGACTTGGTTGACTTACTGTGTGAGGTGAAGAAAAAACCGGACTTGGTTGACTTACTGTGTGAGGTGAAGAAAAAAACGGACTTGGTTGACTTACTGTGTGAGGTGAAGAAAAAACCGGACTTGGTTGACTTACTGTGTGAGGTGAAGAAAAAACCGGACTTGGTTGACTTACTGTGTGAGGTGAAGAAAAAAACGGACTTGGTTGACTTACTGGGTGAGGTGAAGAAAAAAACGGACTTGGTTGACTTACTGTGTGAGGTGAAGAAAAAACCGGACTTGGTTGACTTACTGTGTGAGGTGAAGAAAAAACCGGACTTGGTTGACTTACTGGGCGAGGTGAAGAAAAAAACGGACTTGGTTGACTTACTGTGTGAGGTGAAGAAAAAACCGGACTTGGTTGACTTACTGTGTGAGGTGAAGAAAAAACCGGACTTGGTTGACTTACTGTGTGAGGTGAAGAAAAAACCGGACTTGGTTGACTTACTGTGTGAGGTGAAGAAAAAAACGGACTTGGTTGACTTACTGGGCGAGGTGAAGAAAAAACCGGACTTGGTTGACTTACTGTGTGAGGTGAAGAAAAAACCGGACTTGGTTGACTTACTGTGTGAGGTGAAGAAAAAACCGGACTTGGTTGACTTACTGTGTGAGGTGAAGAAAAAAACGGACTTGGTTGACTTACTGTGTGAAAACGGAGAAACTCAGCTTATTAGTGGTGTGTTAAGACAATCAGAAATCAGACATTGACAGATAGGCACTTTCCTACATGTGCATGCATTCTGGAGAGAGACGCACCATATCTTTGCTACACACCCCTCCCCTTCTTCTTGATGCAACATTTTAAATTATACTCGAGACACATTATCTTCATAAATATTTTAGACGCTTTTCATTGACAGCCGCAACTCAACCAGACCTATTGCCAGGCACACTACCCAAATTGCGGTGTTCCCAAATAGGCATAGGCTACATTACACACTTGTAATTTGAAACAATCGATAGCTATTTAAAAAAAAAATGTATCTAATGATGCTCTGTGGCTAAATCATGCTCCCGGGTGAAGTATTTTGAATGATTTCATTTAAACAGGAGTAATTATATAATTTGGGCGAAACATTAGGGCAAACCTTAGGGCAATCCAGCATCATAACAGTGCACTGTGCACTCGCCAACTTTCCTTTCCAATTCGCAAGAGGCTCTGAAACCAGAGATCTGAATATAATGACAAGATGTTCATGTCTCTGCCCTAACAATGGGAGTCTTTGTCCCAAAGGTGGGAAGGCAGGCGACAAGCTTAGGTCTGTATATTATTCCAGTTGAAACGCAATGGGTATTTTGGGTTTATTCTGGACAGATTTTGGCTAGAGTGAGCCCTTTCGCTTAGCCTCTTCCTCTCTGCTGAAACTATGTCACCGGAGAAAGCATCCGTGCAAGCGAAACAGCACCCCTTTGTATGTAGCCCACGTATTTGATGCTGTGTGGACAGAAATAGTAAAACATGCCATACTCTTTTGGTCCAGACAGCATCAGATACATGGTCTACACCTACTGAGACAGAGGGGCGTTGTTTCGCTCGCCCGTATTCTTTAACTGAAATTGATGCATCTTTCTGTCGGCGCATGTCTCGGTCAAATAAATGATCAATATTTCAATATGAGGTACGGTAGGACGGGCCAGGCCCAATGTTATAGTAACAAATTATAAAACTACTCGCTATAAGACCTTCCTTATAACTGTAAAATATATATGTTCATATTTAGTACCATTTCATAGAACTGATAACAGAGAATGTTCTGCCCTGTCCTCTGAGCAGTGCGGAGACACCATTTTGTTTTCTGTACTCCCTTAGAGTCCTGGCTGAACACTGACCCAGCCTAGGGCCATCACAATAGAATGGAAATTATGAAAGTTTCCACTTTTCAATCCATAAATTACATGCCTTTAGTGCAATGTAAAAATTTCAGGGTCAAAAAAGTGTTTATACTGAGTCTTGGTGGCACCATTTTTTTTGATGCTCTAGTATTGCTCAAGCATTAATATGTCAGTTAACCAGTCTCTAAATTAAAAATGTTCTGAATGCTGTTTGGTACTGTGCATGGCGTTCTTTCAGTGAGACAGATTCCATCACAGTAATTCTAAGCATTCTGATGAAAATACTTAACAAAAAGGTGGAATTAAGTCTACATAGTTGTGGAATATGAATCAATAGGTAATGGACATTTTACAACATATTGTTAATATACTGTATTTGGCATTGCCCACTTTTGATGCATGTTTGAAGGATAGTGAGGTCAATTTGTCAGGTGATGTTTGCATGATCAGGCGTTATCATTTGACATTTGGTGGTTTCACTGCCAGCTGAGTCATCCATTCTTCTGGGCATGATAGGGCACATATCAGTTTCTCACAGTTAAACAGATCAAAAGTCAAATGAATAGCCATGATGAGTTCACATCTGCAGTATTTAAACAGGGCAGCTTCTTTTCTCAGTAAGTGAATCCATCCTGGGGTATCCAACACCTGCACTAATCCTGTTTGATATGCGTAGGCTTTACACATTTTTTTGTGAGATTGGAGAACACATTGGGAGGGATCTTAGACCATTCCTCTATATATAGTATTTCCATAGGCATTTAGACAGGTTACCTTGGCATTCTTGGTCACAGGGATTATGGTGGTCTGCTTGAAACATGTAGGTATTTCATACTGGGTCAGGGAGAGGTTGAAAATGTCAGTGAAGATACTTGCCAGCTGGTCAGTGCATGCTTTGAGTACACGTCCTGGTAATCCGTCTGGCCCTGCGGCCTTGTGAATGTTAACCTGTTTAAAGGCGTTACTAACATCGACTACGGAGAACATGATTGCAGAGTCGTCCAGAACAGCTGGTGGTCTCATGCATGGCTCAGTGTTGCTAGCCTCGAAGCGTGGATAAAAAGCATTTAGCTCGCCTGGTAGGCTCACGTCACTGGGCAGTTCACGGCTGGGTTTCCCTTTGTAATCCGTGATAATTTGCAAGCCCTGCCACATGCGACGAGCATCAGAGCCGGTGTAGTAGGATTCGATCTTAGTCCTGTATTAACCATTTGTTTCCTCAGTTCCTTTCAAAACACATCGGAGTAGAGGTTCCAAGGTCTCCCACTCGGACCTCCTCCTCGAATGGCCTTTGATAGGAAATGAAAAGGGACAAAAGGGTGCAAGGATTTAACAGCTTGTACATTTTCTGGCAGACCAGAGTGAACTGATGTGCAGTGGCTTGCCCTGGTTCTGTCTTCCTCATCCATCCAATCAGTTGGTTCGTGAGGCAATGCACCCACCCTGCTCAGTCCTATTCAGATCTCAGACCACGCAGAGCACTGGAGTGGGGTGAGAGAGAGGGGGAGGCCTCTTCTGTAAGGGAAATTAAACAGAGCTGCACATAGCTCATGGCTGCATCTACTCATCTCTGTGGCTAGAAGTGGCTGTTAGGGTTGAGAGAATAGGTCAGGCTATTGTACTAAGGATGTTGTTGTCCTCATGAAAATAAAAATCACTTGGAAGCACACAACAGTGTTCAGGTTTATTTTGTTACTTTGAACTGTTCTCTCGATCCGGCACATGGCATGTGGATGTGAGCACATGACACCTAAAGAACATATGATTGTTCTGAGCTTTTTTAGTTGACTTGTTTATATAAACCTTATCTGATGTGACAATGGCGCAGTGCGTGGTGCTTATCATGAGCACTGGTGCCTATAGTCTGTTCTGTCTTTTCAAGGAAAATATGCTTTTAGCACGCTGAACACTTGTTGCTCCAGCACAATGTGCACTTGTTTATTTTGTGAAATATAGATGCAATCCTGAAAAGCTTATGCTATTGCACCAAGACTTAGAAATGGTAACGAAGGCATACTGTAGGATACCTGTAGGTTGGTCCTATACATAGGGTTAGGGCTTTTATCTGACCACATGACCTAACCAGGAAAGACTCTGTGCCCTAACTATATAGCCCATAACTAGGACCTAGAGGTTTTAGTATCACTTTCTATGAAGCCCATATGCATTATACAGCATTATACTCATAATGCATAATGATAGAGTAATACTGCAATATAAGAATATTTATAGACACACATAAAAACTCATATAGACTCATAATTCTGCATATAAATACTCCTAATGCATTATAAGCATACTCATAATCACTTGTAATATACAGCAACATAGTGCTTCATAATTGCTGGTCATTTGTTGCTCAAGGATCATACAGCATTATAATGACCATCAGTGTGATGCATTTCAAACGTTTTTGTCAATGAGCAGCACATCATTGTTACTGCGTTTGGGCTCCCGAGTGGCGCAGCGGTCTAAGGCACTACATCTCAGTGCAAGAGGTGTCACTACAGTCCCTGGTTCGAATCCAGGCTGTATCACATCCAGCCGTGATTGGAAGTCCAATAGGGCTGCACACAATTTGTCCAGCGTCGTCCGGGGTAGGCCGTCATTGTAAATAAGATTTTGATCTTAACTGACTTGCCTGGTTAAAAGAAAAATCACAGTCTTTGTTATGATGTGTATTAGCATACTTATAAGCCACTATAAAATTGCTTTAGGTAAAGTGATGAAATGTCTAAGGCAGACAGTTATAATACACCAGAGGTAGGCAACTAGATTCAGCCGCAGGACAATTTTTGTCGGAGTGGATGGTCGAGGGCCCGGAACATAATTATAATAATTTGTACACTGCAAATTGACCCCAACTAAGCCCAAAAATAAATTTTATTTGAAAAAAACAATTCTAATCAAATCAAAGTTTATTAGTTGCGTACACAGTTTAGCAGATGTTATAGCAGGTACAGCAAAATGCTTGTATTACTTGCTCCTAACAGTGCAGCAAAAAGTACACAAGTAATAATCAAAAACTAGAAACAGAAATACACTGTATCACTAATCCAAATGTGATCTATGCGTATATACACCAAAGATATATACAGTACTAGGATCAGTATATATACAGTATGATATGTACAGCAGCATATATAATGCAGCAAGCTATGCTGAGAATCCAGTGTATAAATAAACAGTGTAACAAAATACCAATGTAGGCTACAGCAGTAGATATATTAGAATGAGCTATGTGAAGAATATAGTATGTGAATACACAGTGTGAAAAACAGTATAAAAGAAACGGTTCAGTGTATGATATTTCTATATACATGGGACAGCAGCGTTGGCTGTGTGTGTGTGACAATCATTTAATACCTTGATTACATTGAGGCATTATCACATATGTCTCTTTTTTTTATTCATGGGAAAATATTTGCTAAATTAAACACATTTTTAGCAGAATTTCTTTTTTCACAAAAAAACATTGGGGGCAAAACAAAATCACTCGGCAGACTTTCAAGGTGGATGGTGGCGCCATCGAAGTAATCGTACCACAAAACTCTTAAAAGAACACCTGAGAGTAGTTGAATGGGAATACTGGCTTGCAAGAAATCACAGATACACAAATATAATGTGCATGAGTGTCAGTGACTTTGCACACAGTGTAAGCTAATGCCTTTTCCAATAAAAGTGAGAAAGCTCTGAGGAATTTCATCCTTACATCAAATCAAACCAAATCAAGCTTAATTTCTAATGCACATTTCAGACATCAATGCACTGCAACGCGCTTCAAATAAAAAAAAACTATTTAAAAAATAAAATAAAAACAGAAATACACTATCTGTACAATAGTCTTTGGACACCCCATTCAAATTAATTGATTTGGTTATTTCAGCTACACCCGTTGCTGACAGGTGTATAACATCGAGCACACAACCATGCAATCTCCATAGACAAACATTGTCAGTAGAATGGCCTTACTGAAGAGCTTAGTGACTTTCAACGTGGCACCATCATTTGGAATGAGATGTTCGACGAGCAGGTGTCCACATACTTTTGATCATGCAGTGCATTTACTACACAACGAAGAGGATAAAGAACAAAAGAATACCAATAAAAAATGGAGTGAAAAAATATCACCTTAAGGAAAAGCAATGCTAAAAAGGTGTGTTTTAAGACCTCTTTTAAATACGTCCACAGTTTCTGCCCCTCAGGTTTTATGGCAGGCTATTCCAGAGGCAGGGGGCAAAGTAATAAAAGGCTGATCTCCATTCCTCTTGGTCCTAGGCTTTGGGATAGTTAAAAGGCCAGTGCCAGAGGACCTGAGGATCCTACTGGGTACTTACCTCAAAAGCATGTCTGATATGTATTGGGTTGCACAATCGTGAATTGATTTAAAAACCAATAGAATTACCTTAAAATGAATTCTAAAAATCGCAGGCAGCCAGAGCAGAGACTTTAAAACTGGTGTAATGTGTGCTCTCTGTCTGGTCTTGGTCAGTACCCGTGCTGCAGCATTCTGTATGTTTTGCAGTTGAGCAATGACTTTCTTGGGTAGACCAGACAGAAGATCATTACAGTAGTCAAGCCTGCTTGTAATAAAAGCATGGATGAGGCTATCTGTATCAGCCTGAGATAGAAACGACCGCACCTTGGCAGTGTTCCTCAGGTGGTAAAAAGCTACATTGGTCACAAACCCAATGTGTGATTCGAAATTGAGTTCAGAATCTAAAATGACACCTAGGTTTTTTACCTGGTGTTTTATCTTTATTGCCCGTGAATTAAATGTGCGGACAGATTCTCCCCCTGTGCTTTGGCTCCAATATAAAGTACCTCAATCTTGTCTTGATTTAGCTGGAGGAAGTTGTGAGACATCAAGTATTGAAATCACTAATACAGTCTAATAATTTATCTGTGGAGCAAACATTTTCTCCATGACACAGAAAATCATTGCTGTCTGGTTGGTTGGTAGAAATCATAATCAGATAAACAACTTTTTAATCTTCCACCCCAATGGCCTTGAGACTTTTTTTATATAAGGTTGTTATGGAAACCATATTTGAAAACAGTTGTGACCAAGTTTCAGCCTCCTGGCATGAAAATATAGCTCTATGGCCAAGCACACCAGTGGTGTGAGACTATTCTCTGAACAGCTTCTACCCCGAGCTATAAGACTGCTAAGCAAGACTACTAAATAGCTAATAAAATATCTACACGGACTACCTGCATTGACCCTTTTTTGCACTAACTCTCTTGCATTGACTCTATGCACACACACTGAACTCTACTCACACACTCACACACTGACACCCCAACATACACATTCACACACCAGAATGCACGCACGCACGCACGCACGCACGCACGCACGCACGCACGCACGCACGCACGCACGCACGCACGCACGCACGCACACACACACACACACACACACACACACACACACACACACACACACACACACACACACACACACACACACACACACACTTTCACCATATATACGCTGCTGCTAGTCACTTTTCCCCTACCTATATGTACAGTACATAGATACCTCAATTACCTCGTACCCCTGCACATCGACTCAGTACTGGTACTGTGTATAGCCGTTTATAGCAGTTTATGGTGTATTATTTATCTCTGCCTTAGGCATTTCATCACTTTACCTAAAGCAATCAAAGATGAATTTACAGTGTCTTATAAGTATGCTATAATAAAGATTTTGATTT
Organism: Salvelinus namaycush; assembly: GCF_016432855.1. NCBI lineage: Eukaryota > Metazoa > Chordata > Actinopteri > Salmoniformes > Salmonidae > Salvelinus > Salvelinus namaycush. The sequence continues at coordinate 28,139,345 of NC_052341.1, forward strand.
AGTAACAATGATGTGCTGCTCAATGACAAAAGAAATTGAAATGCATCACACTGGTGGTCATTGTAATTATGATTACACTTACAATGCATTAGGAGTATTGGTTAATGGAATTATGAGTCTATATATGAGTCTATAACTATACTTATACTGCATTACTACTCTGTCACATGAGTACAACTATAATGCTCTATTATGCATTATGCATATAGTTTCATAGAAGGGTAACCAAGGTTTTTTTCTGGGCAGGTCACAGGGCCATGGAAAATTCAGGGACCTTCCTATATGGCAAACTCCATTCAACCCTGTCTGGCTCTATCTTTAGAGTGGACATTGAGCACATTCACATTTACCCTTCTTTCTGGCACATGAAAGCCCTCTAAAAAATCTACCTGATTTATGGCCTGACAGCATGTGTCTGGCCATTACTCTGTGTATCCGATCCCCTGGAGTCAAATGTACTGTAGGTTGTGCACGGTCTCAACTCCACTCCAATTCCTCACAAGAGCCCAGCCTGCCTGAGTCAGGTGCTATGAAATAATTTAAGGACATGCTTGTGTCTTTCCTGTGTATTGTTTGTGGAGGAAGGCTTTATGGCTTAGATTAATTTCAAGGTATGAGCTTTGAAAGTGCGTAAATGGATGTTATGGCTTTTGGCACTGTATGCAGGTCTATGCTGGCATGCATGTTTTCTCGGTGCACACATAAGCTAAGTCCTTTTCCAATAAAAAAAGGAAAAACTCTGGTTGGTTGTTGGAAATCTTCCACCCAAATGGCCAGAGAGAGCCCTGCAAGCTTGAGACTTATTAATAGCAGGTTGTTATGTAAACCATATTTGGAAACAGTTACGGCCAAGTACCAGCCTCCTGGCATCAAAATATAGCTCTTTGGCCAAGCACAACAGTGGCAGGTTTGGCGTTGAAAGAAAGATGCATATGCAGAAAATAACCCCATACCTACTGTAAAATATGGTGGTGGATCTTTGATGTTATGGGGCTATTTTGCTTCCACTGGTTCTGGGAACCTTGTTAAGGTCAACAGCATCAGAATCTTAACCCAGTACCAGGACACTTTAGCCCAAAACATGGTTGCCTCTGCAAGGAGGCCCGAAACTTGACTGCATGTGAATATTCCAGCAAGACAATAACCCCAGGCACATCAAAATACACAAAGAAATGGTTAATTGACCACAATATTAACATTTCGCAATGGCCATCTCAGTCCCCGGATTTGAACCCCATTGAAAACCTGTGGTTAGAATTGAAGAGGGAAGTCTAGGTTTCAAGATCAAGTTTCAGACGAAGGATATTAAGGATCTGGAAATATTCTGTATGGAGGAATGGTCTAAGATCCCTCCCAATGTGTTCTCCAATCTCATAAAACATTTTAGAAAAAGGCTCTGTCCCATTATTCCAGCAAGGTGAGGTAACCTGTCTAAGTGACTATCTCCCCGTAGCACTCACATCTGTAGCCATGTAATGCTTTGAAAGGCTGGTCATGGCTTACATCAACACCATCATCCCAGACAGCCTGGACCCACTCCAATACGCACACAGCCCCAACAGATCCACAGATGACGCAATCTCTACTACGTTTCACACTGCCCTTTCCCACTTGGACAAAAGGAACACCTACGTGAGAATGCTGTTCATTGACTACAGCTCAGTGTTCATCACCATAGTACCCTCGAAGCTCATCACTAAACTAAGGGACTGAACGCCTCCCTCGGCAACTGGATCCTGGACTTCCTGACGGGCCGCCTCCAGATGGTGAGGGTAGGCAACAACACATGCGCCACACTGCCCTTCAACGTGGGGGCCCCTCAGGGGTGCGTGCTTAGTCTCCTCTTGTACTCTCTGTTCACCCATGACTGCGTAGCCGCAAACGACTCCAACACCATCATTAAGTTTGCCAATGACACAACAGTGGTAGGCCTGATCACAATGACAATAAGACAGCCTATAGCAAATAGGGTCAGAGACCTGCCAGTGTCAGTAAGACAAAGGAGCTGATCGTGGACTACAGAAAACGAGCTGTTGTGAAGTGGGTTGAGAGCTTCAAGTTCCTCTGTGTCCACATCACTAAGGATCTATCATGGTCCAAACCCACCAACACAGTCGTGAAGAGAGCCTGACAATGCCTCTTCTACCCTCAGCAGGCTGAATAAAAAGTTATACAGCTCCACCATCGACAGCATCTTGACTGGCTGCATTGCCGCTTGGTATGGCAACTGCTTGGCATCCGACCGCAAGGCGCTACAGAGGGTAGTGAGTATGGCCCAGTACAGCACTGGGGCCGAGCTTCCTGCAATCCAGGATCTCTATACCAGGTGGTGTCAGAGGTAGGCCCAGAAAATTGTCAAAAACTCCACCCACCCAAGCCACAGACTATTCTCTCTGCTACCGCATGGCAAGTGGTACCAATCCCCCAAGTTTGGAACCAACAAGACCCTGAACAGCTTCTACCCCTAAGCCTTAAGACTTCTAAACAAGATTGCTAAATAGCCAATCAAATGGCTACCTGCATTGACCCTTTTTTGCACTAACTCTCTTGCACTGACTCTGTGCACACACTGGACTCTACTCACACACTCACACATATTTACACTGACAGCCCAACACACACACACACACATAGACGCACGCACAAGCAAACACACACACACACACACACACACACACACACACACACACACACACACTTTCACCATATACGCTGCTGCTAGGTATTCGGAGTGGGCCTCTAGTCAGACTCAGGAGGAAGACACGCTATCCACCGCTTCCGAGTATATTACTCGCTAATGTTCAGTCTCTGGACAATAAAGTAGACAAGCTCAGGGCGAGGATCTCCTTCCAGAGAGACATCGGGGACTGTAAGATACTCTGTTTCACAGAATCATGGCTCTCTCCGGATATTCTGTCTCTGTCCATAAAGCCAGCTGGGTTCTTAGTACATGGCAGACAGGAATAAAGAACTCTCCAGGAAGAAGAAAGGCTGTGGTGTATGTTTCATGATTAACTACTCATGGTGTGACTGTGATAACATACAGAAACTCAAGTCCTTTTGTTAGCCCGACCTACAATATCTCACAATCAGATGCCGGCCGTATTACCTCCCAAAATAATTATCTTCGGTTATAGTCACAGCCGTGTATATTCCCACTCAAGCCAATACCACGACGGCCCTCAAGGAACTACACTGGACTTATGCAAACTGGAAACCACATATTCTGAGGCCACATTTATTGCAGCTGTGGACTTTAACCAAGCAAATTTGAGGAAAACGCTACAGAAGTTCTATCAACACATTGACTGTAGTACTCGCGCTGGGAAAACACTCGACCACTGCCATTCTCTCTTCCGGGATGCCTACAAGCCCCCCCCCCCCCCCCCCACCACCCTTCAACAAATCAGATCACGACTCCATTTTGCTCCTCCCTTCCTATAGGCAGAAAATCAAACTGTAAGTACCCGTGCTAAGGTCTATTCAACAATAACATAACATTGATGTATACATGGAGACGGTGACTTAGTTCATCAGGAAGTGTATAGGGGATGTAGTTCCCACTGTGACTATTAAAACCTACCCAAACCAGAAACCGTGGTGGCAGCAGATGGCAGCATTCACATTAAACTGAAAGTGCAGAGAACCACATTAAACCATGAAAAGGTGACTGGGAATATGGCAGAATACATACAGTGTAGTTATTCCCTCCGTAAGGCAATCAAACCGGCAAAACATTGGTGCAGAGACAAAGTGGAGTCGCAACTCAACGGCTCAGACACGAGACGTATGTGGCAGGGTCTACAGACAATCACCGATTACAAAGGGAAAACCAGCCACGTTGCGGACACCAACGTCTTGCTCTCGGACAAGCTAAACACTTTCTTCGCCCGCTTTGAAGATAACACAGTGCCATAGACATGGCCCGCTCCCAAGGAATGTGGGCACTCGTTCTCCGTGGCCGACGTGAGTAAGACATTTAAGCGTGTTAACCCTCGCAAGGCTGACGCCTCAGACGGCATCCCTAGCCGCGTCCTGAGAGCATGCGCAGACGAGCTGGCTGGAGTGCTTATGGACATATTCAATCTCTCCCTATCCCAGTCTGCTGTCCCCACTTGCTTCAAGGTGTTCACCATTATTCCTGTATCCAAGAAAGCAAAGGTAACTGAACTAAATGACTATCGCCCCGCAGCACTCACTTCTGTCATCATGAAGTGCAGGGCTCTCCAGGGGGCACAACGCATCACCGCATCAACGCATCACCGGGGGCACACTGCCTGCCCTCCAGGACACCTACAGCACTCGATGTCACAGGAAGGCCAAAAAGATCCTCAAGGGCATCAACCACCCGAGCCACGACCTGTTCACCCCGTTATCATCCAGAAGGCGAGGTCAGTACAAGTGCATCAAAGCTGGGACCGAGAGACTAAAAAACAGCTTCCATCTCAAGGCCAGTTAAATAGCCATCACTAGCCGGCTACCACTTGGTTACTCAACCGTGCACCTTAGAAGCTGCTGCCCTATGTAACATAGACTTGGAATTACTTTAATAATGGATACTAGTCACTTTAATAATGTTTACATACTACTTTACTCATTTCATATGTTAATACTGTATTCTATTCTACTGTATTTTAGTCAATGCCACTCCAACATTGCTCGTCCTAATATTTATATATTTCTTAATTCCATTACTTTACTTTTAGATGTGTGTGTATTGTTGTGAATCGTTAGAAATTACTGCACTGTTGGAGCTAGGAACACAAGCATTTCGCTACATCCGCAATAACATCTGCTAAATATGTGTATGTGACCAATAAAATGTTATGTTTATTTACCCCTACCTATACAGTATGTACAGTACATATCTACCTCAGTTACCGCGTACCGCTGCACATCCACTCGGTACTGGTACTCCCTGTATATAGCCATCTTTATTTTCTTCTCCCTATAAATAGCCATGTTATTTTGACTCTTTATTTTGTATTTGTTATTCACTGTGTCTCTATTTACATTTTGTATTTTATGTTTTATCTTATCTTTAACTCTGCATTGTTGGAAAAGGACCCGTAAGTAAGAAGTTCACTATTAGTCTACACCTGTTGTCTACAAAGCAAGCACGTGACGATTACAATTTGATTGATTGATGTTGAAAGGTATTGAAAACAGGGGTGCCAATAATTTTGAGAATTGTTTTATTTAGTTGTTAAACAAGTCGCTTTCACTGAGGAGTTGTAGTAATATATCACGTTTTTTTAAGCATACAGTATAGCTCAGTATTTGTACTGATTTTTATACAGTCTTTTTTGCTCCTCTTTATCAAGGGCGCCAATAATAATGGAACTGACTGTGCATGGTTAGAGTAAATGCTTCCATACTAATGTACGAGTGAATAAACAGATTATAAAATGGATACCACCACCCCACTGCCCTTGACAGTGGTCAAGGAGTAGTGACAAAGGGTACTGTAGAATGAACATGTTATTCAGTAGCTTCCAATGCTTATTGAAAAGAAGAGGGCATGCACGACATTCCAACGATGCACGACTCCGGGCACATTTTTGTTATCTGCCTGTGGCGAGATAGAGTTATAAAACCCATTTCCTGCTTGGACTTAGATCAAAATTGCTATCTCTCAGGACAGGTAAAGGCCTGAAAACCAAACAAAGAAATCAAATCCACACCCACTTTCAGAGTCTGAGCTAGATCACACCATTGACACGGTTGGATGGATGACATTAATTCAACAGTTTGATGGTGAAAGGAGGATCTAGACATTCTGTCATTTTCTTCATCTGACACGAAGTCTGCCTAAACAAGACTCATTCATTTTGAGGCACACGTCTGAATGAATCATTTTTAGAAACGGGAACGTTTCCAAGACATGTCTGTCATTCCACATTCATCATTGCCTCTGTGGCTGGGCAGCACAGTCAGAAAGGATAGAGTGTGCTCAGTGAAGAACACATGCTGGGAATGCACTTGCTTAGTCACTCACTCACACCCATCCCTTTAAGTGCTGTGCAGGCCTGAGGGTGGAGCAGATGGTGCTCTCAGATTCTGCTCTTAAAGGCTGGTCTGCCTCTCTCTCTCTCTCTCTCTCTGTCTCATCTGCTGTTGTGGGTACAAGAGTGCAGAGAGTCAGGTCGTGTCAAAACAACAACAAGCCTTGCTTTACACCTTAACCTTTATGTCCACAAGCTACAAAACGTCTGCATCAAAGAGGGAATAAGGTGAATACTGTACTGTCATCTCCACGTAGACAAGATCTGCTGCATCACAGATTGGTGATAGGTCTCCTGTTATCCCACATCCACCAACCACCCCCCCTGATTCTCGATCTTGCCCAGTTATAGAGGCTGTTTTCCTGTCTGAGCTCGTCATCTACTGTGTGTTTGCTTAATCAGGAAGCTCTTGTTTTGTGGTGTGCACACCACTGGTAGACATGTAAACATCACTGTGGATAAGTTATTTTGACTCTCTGTGTCACGCCCTGACCTTAGAGATCCTTTTAATTCTCTATTTGGTTAGGTCAGGGTGTGACTAGGGTGGGCAATCTATGTTTTCTATTTCTTTGTTGGGCTGGTATGGTTCCCAATCAGAGGCAGCTGTCTATCGTTGTCTCTGATTGGGGATCATATTTAGTCAGCCTTTTCCCACCTGTTGTTTGTGGGATCTTGTTTTTGTGTAGCTGCCTGTGAGCAGCCCAGAATGTCACGTTTCCTTTTCTTCTGTATTGTTTTTGTATTGTTGTACGTTTCGTTGGTTTCTCTTTCTTGGTTTGTTGCTGGTTATCATTAATAAATATGATTAACCTATCCCACGCTGCATCTTGGTCCGACCACTCTTACAACGACGAGCGTTACACTCTGTAACATAGTGATGGCTTTTGATGGCCTTCGATACTGTACACCATAAGATGTATTTTTCAGTTGATAGCTGTTATGGTATGAAATGTATTTAGGTTATGGGGTAGCTAAGTGTAAAAACTCAGCTCATCTCCTTTCCAAGACCCCAACTGTCTTTTGATTTTCTTATTGAACCAAGGTCACGCCAATCATCATCATTTTATTAGCCAATAAGCAGCCTATTTTCCCGGCACTTAGCATAGGACTCTACCAGGCAGGGCCTCAGTCAGTCAGTAGTTTCTATTATGATGACCAACCGGTTTACCCTCCTGCTTATTCTACCTCCTTAAAGAGAAATTGCTTTTCTGTTCTGATGTTTGTTGTGTGTGCAGCTAAATAACCCAAATTAGTATCAGAGTGGTGTTGTATGTATGTGTGTGTGTGTGTGTGTGTGGATCTTCATTAAACCCTTGAACTGGAACTACTGCTTCCTGGTGTTCTGAACGGACACCCTGTGGTGGTTGCTACCGGCCTAAAATCAAGCACCTATGTTTTTATCCCTTTTTATTTGTCCTACGAATTCATAAACAACCCATATTTTTCACTAAGGCTATATGCTAACTTTTACTATGATAAAAACATATATTGCATAATCTGTACTCTGTAGGTGTCACGTTCCTGACCGGTTTTCTGTTATTTTGTATGTGTTTGACGGTCAGGGCGTGAATTTGGGTGGGTAGTCTATGTTATGTGTTTCTATGTTTGTTTAAGGGTGACCTGATATGGCTCTCAATTAGAGGCAGGTGGTTTTCATTTCCTCTGATTGAGAGTCATATTAAGGTAGGTGTTTTCACATTGTTTGTTGTGGGTGGTTGTCTCCTGTGTCTGTGTCTATGTACTTTGCGCCACATGGGACTGTTTTCGGTTTGTTTGTTCGGTTGTTCGGTTGTTCGGTTTATGTAGTCTGTTCCTGTTTCATGCGTTCTTCGTGTCATGTAAGTTCTTATGTTCAGGTGCGTCTACGTCGTTTGTTGTTTTGTAGTTTGTTAAAGTGTTTTCGTGTTTTTTCGTCTTTTATTTAATAAATCATGTCATATCAAGAAGCTGCATTTTGGTTCAATCCCTGCTCCTCCTCTTCGGATGAAGAGGAGGAGGAAAGCCGTTACAGTAGGCTGTTATTTATACCCAGAACACGTGTTACAGTTGACTGTTTATCATTACAAGTCATGTCAAAAGAGAGCTTATCCCTCTGGGCAAAAACTGGTTGAATCGACATGGTTTCCATGTCATTTAAACCAAAAAATTCAATGTGGAAAACTGATTGGATTGGAAAACAATCATCAACATAAGGGAATTTCTTATTTTTTTACCCGACTTTTAACCTAAGGTAGTTTAGCACTCAATGTACAGTACCAGTCAACGTTTGGACACATCTACTCATTCCAGGCCTTTTCTTTATTTTTACTATATTCTACATTGTAGAATAATAGTGAAGACATCAACACTATGAATTAACACATATGGAATCATGTACTAACCAAAAAAGTGTTAAACAAATCAAAATATACTTTATATTTTAGATTCTTCAAAGTAGCCACCCTTTGACTTGATGACAGCTTTGCACACTCTTGACATTCTCTTAACCAGCTTCATGAGGTAGTCACCTGGAATGCATTTCAATTAACAGGTGTACTTTGTTAAAAGTTCATTTGTGGAATTTCTTTCCTTCTTAATTCGTTTGAGCCAATCAGTTGTGTTGTGACAAGGTAGGGGTGGTATACAGAAGTTAGCCATATTTGGTAAAAGTCCATATTATGGCAAGAACAGCTCAGCCCGGCTCAGCCCGGCCTCTATCTACAAAGAACATGACTCTGCTGATGATAGGATCCAGTGACTGGTTATCATACAGCTCCTTGTGTGTAAGGACAGGTAAAGGGCTCTGACCCATGGACATCAACTTCTCAAGGTGCTGCACATGTGAAACGGCCCTCACTGTGGCACCATCATCCCATCGGCGATGGGCATGGAGGACAGCAGACACCTCTTCACAGGAAACCAACCCACTGACATCGTCTCCAGCTCTACTCAACTCACTCCCAGGAGCCATAGACGTTCCACAGCCAGCCTCGGGCTGCTCACAGGAGAGACGGAACATGTCTTGTACATCATCCAGTCGGAGACCTCTGGCTTCCTCCAGCAGGACATCATATGGAATTCTTGTCAGTCGGTGCAGAACTTTGGAGCGGACAAATGGCTCTCTGCTCAAAGCATCAGCAACGACATTCTTGGGCCCTGGTATGTACTGGATATCAAAATCAAAAGGTGCCAGCTTTGCAACCCATCTCTGCTCACATGCATCAAGTCTCGGCTTTGTAAGAATATATTTGAGTGGATTGTTGTCGGTCCACACCGTAAACTTATGCCCTCGCAGCCAATGGCTGAACTTATCATGAATGGCCCATTTCATGGCTAGAAATTCCAGCCGGTGAGCAGGATACTTGGATTGTGCATGATTAAGAGATTTACTAGCAAAAGCTATTGGCCTGGCTATGGCCTTCCCATCTTGCACTTGGGATAGTACAGCTCCCAAACCACTAGTAGATGCATCAACAGAAAGCAAAAATGGCTGAGAAAAATCTGGATGAGCCAGCAGTGCCTGGTCAACTAGTGCTGCTTTCAAACTTCAAAAGCGAGTTGACATTCGGCAGTCCAGTCTGCAGCAGTGAGCCTGCGAGAGGGACCAGGCCTCTTTCTGCCCTTGCCTCTCCTAGGCTTCTTCTGACCTGTAGTCAGCTGAAACAATGGCCTAGCAACCATGGAACAATTCTCAATGTAGTGTTGATAGTATACTACCATACCAAGGAAAGAACGGATTTTGCTAGGAGACGGAGTGACACCATCAGCTTCCATCATCTCACTCTCAGTCACATTCAAAATGGTTTGAACCTTAGCAGGATCAGTGGCTACGCCCTCCTGAGAAATGATGTGGCCCAAAAACTTAACAGACCTCCTCAAAAACTTGCACTTAGACGGAGACAGTTTAAGATTGTGCTCCTGCAACCGCTGGAAAACCATCTCAAGTCTCTGCAGACTCTCTTCCTCCGTCTTAGCAAAAACCATCAGATCATCCAAATAGCAAAGGAGACTTAGAAAGTTTTGGTCCCCAAAGATGGTCAGCATCATTCTCATAAAAGTAGCTGGGCTGTTGCAAAGGCCCTGAGGCAAACGATTGTACTCGTGCAGACCTAAAGGAGAGGAAAAGGCAGTGTATTTCTTATCCTCTTCATGCAGTGGCACATTGTAGTACCCAGATGTCAAGTCCATTGTGCTGAAGAAGGCATTACCTCCCAGCGCCGCCAGTACATCAGCCTGATGAGGCAGGGGATGAGCATCCTTCACTGTGCGGGCGTTTAACCACCTAAAGTCAGTACATAGACGCAAGTCCCCATTCTTTTTCCATACCAGCACCAATGGTGAGGCATACTCGCTGCTGGATTTTCTGACGATTTCCTTTTCCTCCATATCATCCAGTGTTTCCCTGAGTTTTTGGTAATCAGCTGGAGAAAGCCTACGATAAGGTAATCGAAATGGGCGGTCATCAGTCAGCCGTATGCGATGGCAGAACTCTTTTGCCTCTCCACAATCCAGGCTATGTCTAGAGAACACCGTGTCATACTTCTCAATTAAACCGACAAGTTTGTCTTTCCAGAACTGTGAGACTGGACACTCCTCAACAGACAGGCCTTGAAGTCCAAGATTGCTCAGTGTACTGTTGCCATTAACTACACTGCCACCAACTGAACTCTTGGCTGTAAGACTGCCATGTGAGCTGTCACATTGTACTTTTGCCACGTTCTGGTAAGCAGCTTGCTGCTTGACATCATCAAAATCCTCCAATGCAATACAAGGGTACACATCTGCTACTTTAGCATTTCGTCTCAGTTGTTGGATTCACAATCTTCACAGGGAGCCATCCATCCCCCCACAGAGGCGTAACTACTCTCCCTACTAGTATGTGTCGATTCACACAACGAGACGTGCTGGGCTCGACAACAACAGTACTGCCCACAGAGAGTTTTGTCTTTGGGGGTAAGCGGCCCCACACCAGATGCTCACTCATGGGTTGGAGCGTTACTGCCCTCTTCAACTTAATGGTGCCCACTTTATCTGGGATGGAGTCTCCTCTCCATCTCTCCAGATTTGATAGGAGACGCAGGAACTGGCTGTCCTCACACTGGCCAGAGGGACCTGGCGTACCCACCACCCGCCAGTAGCTGTCATTTGATTTGAACTGTCTAATCAGAGACTTCAACACGTTAGTGCCAACAATGAGTTCATCAACCTGCACATCTACAATAAGCACTGGGACTACATAACTGAAGCCATAAAGCTGTAGTTTCAAGTCACACATGCCCACTGGGCTAGTTTGCGTCCCACCACAACCCACCAGTATGATGTCTGAAGGAGCTAGAAAGTTCCCCTCTACCACTCCTGCCTCCCTCAACCGAGGTACAATATCTGCGCGCAGAGTAGTAGCCATGGACCCACTATCTAACATCCCCTTCAGCTCAACTTTATCCTGTACTAGCACGGTGGTGTAAAACAAACTGTCATTCTGAGAAATTCTCATTGTGTTCTGAAAAATTACTGTGTTGTTCTTGGGTACTGACTCACAAAAATAAGAATAAACAGATTGGATATCATCATCAGTGGAGGAAAAATTAGACTGCCTCACATTGCCCTCCTCAGAATGGAGGCTTTCTAGTTTTCCTGAGACCTGCCAGTCTGTCCACATACAGGGCTCTTTCGCTTCCCAGTCTCACTACAGTCAAAGCTCATGTGGCCAGGAGAGAAGCACTTGAAACACAGCTGGTGCATCTGACAGTGAGCTTTGGTCCAGTGATTAGTGCTTCCACAGACAGCGCACTCACGCTCACGTTTGGGGAACTGTTTACGGGGCCCTCTGTTCACAGACTGAGTATTGCTGACAAGAGCCTTCTCTAGCATACTCAAAACTTTCTCTAATGTCCCACCCTCAGATACAGATTGGACCTGTTCTGGTTCACGGCCACATCGAGAAAAAGATGACACATTAGGTCTGCTCTCAGGGTCCACTTCCTCCTGGGGGGAGTCGAAGACAGCAGCCACCTGCTGTGAAAGTTGTGTTCTACATGCTTTACGCTCCCTTAACAGTTCATCCAAACGATCCTGTACCTCACTGGCTGTCCAGTCACGAAGGGGTTTGCATTTGAACACTTGGGCCAACTCTTTATCAGGACAGTTACGTACAAACATGACTGCCAACTCTGAGCACTGATTGGGCAAGGTTCTACCCTCACTTACAAGGTACTGTTCAGCTGCCTCTGCAGCTTTGTTAAGCCTAATCCAGAAATCTAGTGAACCCTCATTAGCATATGGTCTCATTGAATAGAGATCAGCTAATGGCATACCTGAGTAGACAGTATCCCCAAAGTGTTGCTTGAAAACACTGAACACTGCCTTAACATCTGTGACAACAGGGTTGTTACGCATCCAGACTTTGGTCACATCCCGTGCCCTCCCCATGAGCCTAGACATCACCTCCCCAACAGTCTCAGACCCAGTGTAACCCCTCTTCTCTAGGTAGACTCCCATTAGCTCCTCCCACTCCAGGACAGAGTACTTATCTGAGCCATCACCCCTGAAGAAAGGTGGAGCACTAACCTCTGACTTCACAACCAGATTCAGCTTGGACGCATCAATAAAAGTTGACCCACATTGTTCAGGCAGGGGAAACTGCTGGGATTGGTCAGGGGAATGGGCAGGAGAAAGACTTGAAGCCCCAGGCTGCAGTAAACTCGCTCTGATAGATTCTCCTATCTCTGAACCAATCTGCTTAATAAGGTCACTAAGCTGACTCGGTGTCCCATTATTACTGAGGACTGGGGACAATGGTACATCAAGCGACAGAGGTGGGATACCCTGGTCAGGTGGAGTAAACAGCCTACCCCTCCCAGTGCTTGTAAACTCAGGACTAGCAGCCACTCTACTCCCAGGAGCTGACTGTGCCAATGGTGTAAATGCATGGACACCCCTCCCTCTACCCACACTAACCACACCAAAATCCCCAGCATAACTCATCTTATGGACTTGAGAGTCTTCCATGGCTCAATAGAGAACTAAACTACAATGTAATTTACTGCATACAAATACAAAAAAAAATGCAATAAACAAATTCCCTCAAAACATGCAAATAAACACCAATACAATTATCTAGTGAATATGCTACATTCACCTTCACTATTTACAGTATACATTCACTTATAGCAAACCATCAACAAATGCGCATGCGCGGGTCGCGCATCTCCTCCACATGCACAGCTCCGGTGGTCAGCTTGAGCTAACCAGTCGGCAGGTCGCGGCACCAGTTTGTAGCGTGGTTCGTTCTGCGTTGTGTAATTTTACTTAGGACGCTGCCACAACTGACGGTCTGCTTGTTGAAATCTTTTTATTTGCCCTGCACACGAAGAGACAACACACATGTTACCCTTGGCGCAGTCACAGCTCTCGGGCACCTTGCTAGCCGAAGGTCAAGCAAAAGAGCGCCAAAAGGAATTAACAGGCGCTGCGTGCACACACTCGCTGCACAACAGCACACCATACAAGTAAAACTATACAGAACATAATTCTGACAAAATAAAAGACATACCTGCACACGAAGAGACAACACACATGTTACCCTTGGCGCAGTCACAGCTCTCGGGCACCTGCGCGAGCACATGGACACTCACTCAACCACTGTCACAAGTACTCACAAGTTACAACAGATACCCCAGTCAGTGAACTCTGTGAAACTTGTTAACATAAATTCCTACACTGTCCACACTATAACAAACTTATGGTTGCAAAACAGTACATTGTATAACCTTATGACAGTTGTATATTAAACAGTTTCGGAGCCCAGGACAACATACCTTGCTAGCCGAAGGTCAAGCAAAAGAGAACGATAAAGGGGTATGGAGATACAGATAACCCGCGATGGGCCAAACCAAAATATACAAAACTTTTACAATCACATGTATGTACAATATTGGTATGAAAAAGTGTTTGTACACCAAATAAAAACATTAGCTATGCAGCTGTAATTAAATAAAAAATTACACTGAATTATTATTATTATTATCAAATTATTAACATCCCCTCTTGACCTGGCCTATTTGAATTGGTCCTTGTGTGCAATTTGGTGCGTAATCTAGGGGAACAACATCACACTGCTACATAGGCAGGTCAGTTAAGAACAAATTCTTATTTACAATGACGGCCTACCCGGGCCAAACCCTAACCCCGACGACGCTGGGCCAATTGTGCCCCGCCCTATGGGATTCCCAATCACGGCCAGTTGTAATACTGCCTGGAATCAAACCAGGGTCTGTAGTGACTCCTCTAGCACTGAGATGCAGTGCCTTAGACCACTGCGCCACTGGGTAGCCCTCAAAGGGTGGCTACTTAGAACAATCTAAAATATAACATTTTGATTTAATTAACACTTTTTTGGTTACTACATGATTCCATATTGTTTTTTTCCCTTTATTTTTATTAACAGAATTTCTTTTCCACATACGGTGATGACATACAGTACCAGTCAAAAGGTTGGACACACCTACTCATTCAACGTTTTTTTTTTTTTTTTTTTACTATTTTCTACATTGTAGAACACGTCTAAACTACGAAATAACAAATGTCGTTATTTCATAGTTTTGATGTCTTCGCTATTATTCTACGATGTAGAAAATAGGAAAAATAAAGAAAAAAAATGAGTAGGTGTGTCCAACCTTTTGACTGGTACTGTATGTCATCACTGTATGTGGAAAATAAAACTGTTAATAAAAATAAAGGGGGGAAAAAACATAGATCCAAGTAGACACAGCGGTAAAACAGCACTCTTTCCTTACATAACCTTCTCTTCCTTCTTGACCTAATTGGGGCTTGGAAGTACTCTTAAAAACCTTGGTGGAATCTAGAACTCCCTCTTTGAATATAAATGAAAGCCACTAAATTTAACAGGCTATTTGGCTTTTGGTTTGCTATCTATTCAACAAATGGGGACTATTTGAAACCAGCAATATCTCAATAAAATGTAATAAAAAGGCAATCATTCTTATAGTGGCAATCCGTAGTTGCTACATCCATTATAAATGATTGAAATATACTCATTGATTCTTGAAGAATATAACTTAGAAATGCCCCATGAGCTTAGTTCAACTGTCGTACCCCATCAGAACCCAAAATATAAGCTTGTTTTACTCCAATGTTTGTTAACATTGTAAATTGCAGCTTAACAAACACTGTATACCTTCAAAATAGGCTTTAAACTATGATTTGGATATTTTGAATGGTCAGTCCTTGCATCAATAGCTATGTCTATGAATCTAAAAGTGGTTACATGTCTTCAGGCCCATCCCTCAGCTTTTTACCAAAATACAGAGTGACAGCTTTGTTATTGTTTCAACTCCGGATTGCCCCTTTAAATAAGGGTGACCGTTGGGACCCACCCTCTCCCTTTGTCTTCATGTTTGACCTATAAGCTGTGACTGGGTAAACTCAGTACACAGTCCAGGATATCATGACATGTTGTATGCCACACATGGTACATAACACCAGTACTTCCCACATGATGCATTCCATTCTCTGGTCTGTAACCAGACTTCAGATCAGGTTCACAGTTGCATGTTTGGAATCATGCCCAATCAAAGATAAACAGCCTAGCACCATCTAAACTTCTCAAGTGTCAATGCTACTCTTCCGAGAGAGATTTTATAATAGTAGCTGAGCCCCTGGTCAACCAGATTTAAGGATGGAGGGATGGAGGTATAGATGGACGGGGGATGGGGTGGGATTATTATGCCCTGATGTTTTCATTAATGGAAAATCCTGGGAGGATTTGGAAAGAATTTAGTGGAGCGTGCCGTTACGCTGAGGCGAAACAAGTGAAGTCTTTGAAAATAAGTTTTCAATTTCCCCTTATTTGATAGGATACCCTGTCATCTCTATGCCAAAGCTCAAGGCTCTGACCAGAGGCTATTCAGACATACCTTGCTATCAATATGAAAGTACTGTAGCTCTCTTATGATAGCCTCTGCAATGAAAGTTTGACCTCTTGAACCGGGTCATATTAGAGTGTACTGTATATCAAACAAGACAAATCCACTATACGCTGTTGAGGGTCTTAAGGCTTTGTATAATCACAATTTAAATAGGGTATGAGCAGCATTTTCATTGAAACAGGCTAACATATGTTAGCTTAGCTTCATTTTGTAAATGATCAGCTGAAGAAACCAATCTTTGTTTGAACAGGCTGTAGGTTTATAGTAATATTCAGAGCAAATACAGTAGGCCTATGTGGTTATATCACTGGCTGAAATGAAATATATAAGGCTTTCGCCTAGGGTGACATATTGCTATATGCATAAAGACTGAGGGCTTCTTTTAAACCAAGTTTATGACAGATGGAGCCTTGTGATTTACAATGTAATGACATGGCTGTGAATCTGATATTGGAAAGAGAGTTATATAAGCAAATATTGCACGCCCTTTCACATTTTGGAGAATATGATCCAGTCAAATGTATATAATTCAGAAGACTGGGCCCTAGCTACTAAACTTCACTTTTCATAACTTAACCTAGTTATAGTTAGTAGTAACTATGGCTCTGAGTTTTTCCCTGTTCACATCAGGTCAGTCATGAGAAATCGCAACTATGAGGATAAACCTCTGCGCGTGGCCCTGGAGTTTCCCTGTCTGAGCCTGGGCAAGACAACGATGGTCAGTGTGATAAGCACATTTTAAATTGAGGGAAGAATGGTGTCCCTGTTGGATGATATAATTTCCCTGTTCTCCGTGCTTTCTCTCTCTCCTCCGGTCCTCACCGCCCACTCTGATGTGGATTTGCAGCAAACGACACACTCTCTGAAGCACGTCACACCCAAGGGATATTCGGCACACACTAATCCCCGTGCCAGTCCATCAGTTTCAAAACACAAACAAAAAATGTCCATGTGAAAGGGATGATATGGGGCAATGCCATAGCCACAGAAGAGTGTTTAAAAAAATGTATGATGAAGAGCTCAAGGTGTTACTCAACAATGTTATTTTGGGGAACTCATATGCCTACCTTGCTCATCTACAACAGCCCTGAGATGCAGGCTGAATTCTATTTTCTCAGTATTTCCTTGTTCATTGAACATGTGACATGCCTTTTAGAAAGTGCAGTCATGTCCAAGTGAAAGCAACAGGTATGTGCAGTACAGTAGACACCTCAGACTCACTGTGAGAACTAATTATATCAGAAGTCGCTATGAACTAAGCAGTTTGACACTCATTCTTTTTCATCTCATCTGTCTGGTCTATTGGGCGGGACAGCGTATTTGGCGGGCGCGGGAGGTTTTACTAAACTAACATATTGTTTTCACAGTAGTCATACCAAGGATCATTTAGCTATTTGACTTGGAATTTTAGGACTTCTTTTGGTATCACAACAAAATCTATACAAAAATGATTTGATGAAACATTGAAAATTTGGCCTTGCGTCAATTACCACATAGAAACGCACTGAGTAACAGAACCATACATGGAAGGACAGATCGTCAAAAAATACCTAAAAAATAAGTTTGTTTTTAAGTGTCTGTCTGTCCTATATCTGAGAGATATTGATACACCATCAAAGTGTAATTAATAACTTCACCATGCTCAAAGGAATATTCAATGTCTGCTTTTTGTATTTTTACCCATCTACCAAAAGGTGCCCTTCTTTGCAAGGCATTGAATCTGTGTTTTCAACTAAGGGATCTTACAGATAATTGTATGTGTGGGGTACATAGAGTAGATGAGGCAGTCAATCAAAAAACTTTTTTTTGCAACTTATTATGTGACTTGTTAAGCACATTTTTACCCCTGAACTTATTTAGTGTCACGAATCCCGTTTCCTGAGTCTGTTTTTTGCCTGTGTTCTGTCCTGGAGTGTTTTTTCCGGCGTCCTGGAACGCACCCTGTCTGGTTGCCGGGCAATGTAGCCAGTTGGGAGTTCTGATTACCCGCACCTGTATCCCATCAGCTATCTGCACACCTGGTCCTGATCATAATCTCTCCTCTTCTTAAGCCCGGACCTGACATCCATTCCCTGCCGGATCGTTAGCCATGAACAGTATGTTGTGCCCACGAACCAGCCTCCAGTTGATAGAGTTTGTTTTGTTTTGTTTTGTTTTGTTGTTTGGTACGTCTTGCTTGCCTTTAACTTACCTCCGTTTGTTCTGTCTACAGCCATTCACCCGGAACCCATATCCCATCCCTGTCTGCTCGTGGCCAGTTTTTGTTTATCCCTTGGATCTGCCTATCCAATCCCATCAACACACCTCCGCTGCCCGCTCCACCACCTGGAACTATCTACCTCCACGTTCTCATTTATTAATAAATACTCACCATCTTCATACTCACCTTGTCCTGGTCTGCTTCTGGGTCCAATTTTGGTAAACCCTGACATTTAGGCTTGCCATAACAAAGGGGTTGAATAGTTATTGACTCAAGACATTCAGCTTTTCATTTTTTATTAATTTGTACCAAAAAAAAAAAAAACATAATTCTACTTTGACATTAAGGGGTAAGCCAGTGACAAAAAAATCTACATTTATTCCATTTCAAATTCAGGCTGCAACACATCAAAATGTGGAAAAAGTCAAGGGGTATGAATAATTTGAAGGCACTGTAGGCACTGGCTACCTTCAGCAAAACAATGTGTTTGTGGGAGGCTCGTCTTTCCATAGAGGGGTCATATTAGTTTTGTAGGCCAAACCGTTCGGACGCTACAGACGTTTCCGTGAGAAGACCGATTTTCAGGATGTCTCCTGGTCTTACAAACATCGCTGTAGCCCTGTCACCTTCCACCGCAGATGCGGATGGCCGACATCGGCGGATGCGGCCCATGCGAAAAACACATATCTCTAGCTTAAAAATAAAAAATTATAGGGATTTTTGTATTATGCTAATTAGATTTGTGCGGATGCGCGGACATCGACTATAGGGGGGTTAATGCTTATGGCATGTCGTTTTGAAATCAAAGCTCACTCTTATTGATGTTTGGTCATGTAATGCTTAAATTCTCCTGTATTCCTTTTAAGCAATAATATAGCATTCTTGCTCAAGAGCTTCGTGACTCTTTCTTTGTTTACATTCTATTTCCTCAGGAGATTTCGACATTCCAGGGTCCCACTAGACCAGACAGATGTCATGTAGCCTTTTGAGAGTTGAAGAGGTTTGGTTAGTTCTGTACTTTCAGTATATTAAGTTTTAGTTTATGAACATTGTAATGGGAAATAGGCTACACTTAAAGTTAATACTTTGAAATAAAGAAGATTTCAAAGTACAAGGAAGAGAAATTGCCAAAATCTTTATATTAACGTGGGACATCTTTCTCTGTCCAATGTGAGCATACAAATGGCAAGCATACATACTATTTAATGGTAAACTGCATAAAATAATATCCAACTGCATGTAAAGTGTATCTTCACCCTTTTGCTTTTGTATAACAATGTTTCTCTGTACAACTATGAGCAGTTACGTACTCTGCAGTCCAGGACCCTGGCTAGTGTGAGTGACGGTTGACATTTTGATTATTCTGCCACCATGCCAGGCAGCTGAGGCATGCGCCAAGAATAGGGTCAATTTGCAAGGAAGGAATGGAGACTAAGAAGAAAGCGTGGAAAAAAGCTCACATTCATTATTTGTGTGCTGTGCTCTATGGATCACTAGTGATGTCACCTCTTGCCCCCTTTGATGTCATTACATTCTATGTGAGGGCTTGGCAGGACAACATATAAGAGGAGGATGTTAACATGATCTGGTCACAGCATGTGACTTTAGGACAAAGTATGTGTTACATATTCAGTTTCCACCCCTTCCGATGATGTACAGTACAGAGACACCTTGGAGATGTTGGGGCCCACTAACCTGCCCAATGTCACCCACTAGTAACAAAGTTGGTCCATTACGTAATAGACATGACAATCACACACACACACACACACTTGATGATTGATCAGGAGTTACTAGAATTCATTATAGATGCCATGTTTTGCTTCTATGGGGTAGTGTCTGGTATTTTGGGGTTCCTTGGAGTTTAGCAAGACTTCTTTAGACGTTGTTTCCCCCGAGTGAATTCTGTCTGACATATAAAACGGTCAGTCACTCTCATTATTTTGTGCCCTATAGGTATATTCAAGCGTCAGACGTACTTCTAAACAAGCCACTCACGTCCCTAGTTTCTCTAGGTAGAAGACAAACAAGAGAGTAGTCCATCAGGGTCGGATGTTGTCTGGGTTTACCATTGACCAACAAACCAAAGACCAATGTAATCAATGTATTTTCAACCTATTTTTGTAAATCAGAACTCTGTATCAAATGAAGAGACAAGTGTCAACTCTACAAACGTTCTGCAATAGACAAGTTGATAATGAATAAATAATGGGCGGAATTTGAATAATGTCTTTGTCTGCCAATATGCCATGTCTCATTAGAAAATCACAGCTCCAATGCTTTCACATCAGCGTAGCATGTATCAAAACCACATGAAGTAATTCCAAAGTAAATCCAAACACTAAGGAGAGCGAGCATGGGAGAGGGCAAGTGTTTTATATGTTTCTTTCCAAGGTGTGATGTGTACTACGTGACCAAGTGAAAGAACAGAAAACCCTACCCTTGTAAAGACATCATATGTTTACACACGGCTGACATTTGACTAATCACTATAGTTCCATGGACTTGAGATGAAGTTCAAGTTCATAGAGATGGATTCTTTCATTTGACCTTTCTGACATCTACCAGATATAGAATGCAATAACGTCAGTTGACGTCATTTTTTAAAACATGTCCAAAGATTAAGGACATACATACACTATTAAAAAAATCTGTTGTTTTACAGTAACTTACTGGCAGCCGATTACTTGTAAGTTACTGTAAAAAGAAAATACAGTATGTTACCGTAAATACCAAAGAAACTTTAGTGTAACAGTACAACAGTAAGGTTAATGTTAGGATTACTGTTACCTTAAAAACAACTGGATTTTTTAACAGTGTACAGTACATGGAAAGACAAAACCAATGTTTCAAGTCTGAATCCAGTCTTATGTGCTGATCCTGTAACAATTAATTGAGACAGGCCATTATATTGTCCCTGCCAAAATAACATACTTTTCACTGTAACCAGCAACATGAAAATGACTAAGTTGACCTGTAGTGGATTCTCTATTATTGGTGAACTACTGACAACCCCATATAATGTATCCAGCTTTAAGGGACATGTGTCTGGAATTTGAATGGAATTTGAATGGAATTAAAATGTATTTGTCATTATAACCCCATAACGTCTTTGGAAACATTATATTCCCTAACTACTCATTCAACTCTATCTGATGAGTAACCAAAGTTAACACACATCAGGCAGGCTATTCACAAGGTGTTAATAGCAAAGGATCCATTTTGGGATGCTGGCTAGAGTAAGGCATTGGCAGTGTAAAGGGCAGGTGTGAATGAGTAAGTAATATGACATGTCTAGTCGTAGAGTGACTGGACAGTTAGTAGCGCCCACAGTTGCTATCTGAGGTACTGTATTTGACCTTTTGACTTCGAAAAGGCGGTGAGATCCTGACCAACGCACAAGGACACATGGCTTGATTGCCGCAAATCTTCCCCATTTCTACTTATAGTAGATTATTATAAGCAAGTTATGAGAAGGTTGACGGACTAACTAGAGATGGATCATGTCTGATTAATCACAAAAGCTGGCTACGTCCATCATACTTGTGATAGCCTTGGTAAGTTATGTGTGAAATGTTACGTATCCATATGATATTATTGAAGTGTCCTGCGTTATTAACAAGCCGATTATATCATTTCAGGGTCCCATTATTTGCAGGGTAGGCTCTGCCAATTCCAACAATGTTTTTGTACTCTATTGATACAATTTATTTGAACTAGCTGAAAATAGTATTATTTGGTTTGTGATATTTGTTCAGCTGTTCACGTGCTGATCGATTCATGCATGTGATGAGTGCGTTGACGCTCAATCGCTGACCATCTGTCCCTGTATCAGACAGGCAGTCAAGAAGCAGAACAAGACGAATCCAAAAACAAGCGATAAGCCTCAGCTAGGGGACAGACCACTGAATGCTATCAAGACGATGCTTCTTAGTTACTCAATCGGATCTATCTCCTTGCTTTAACCAATCTAAACCTGACAGTCACTGACTCGCTCAATTCAACTCTGACGTTCAAACAGTAAACACAGAAGACTCCCCACTCGACCTATCCGGGAGAAGTTTTCTTTCCCTTCGTCTCTGTGTCATTCTCTCTCTTCTACACTCTGATTGAATGCAAAGTCAAACATGCCAAGTTCTTCCGGGTCAGTACATCCTGAAAACTGCATTTCTAAACAGCTTTTGCAGCAAATGGCTGTACGTGCTGGTTAGCAGGCAGAGCGATCATTATGCTCACACAGTCTGTGTTATCGTCTGCTCTGCTCTCTGTATCTAATAATAGCACTGACCTGTTTGGTCTATGCTCATACATCTGGCAGCTCATCAATCTTGGCCAATGAGACATGCTCTCTATCTGCCCAGTCCTCTACGGTCGTCTGTTAACATTGCCTGCATAGCTATTTGTCTCTTCAGCATTCTTAAGTGAGGCTCTCTGCTCTTTCTGAGAGACGTGCGTCACATGCGACACTGGAAACATATGGACCAGACCCTGACCTACTATCAATCAATCAATCAATCAATCAAATGTATTTATAAAGCCCTTATTACATCAGCTGATGTCACAAAGTTCTGTACAGAAACCCAGCCTAATACCCCAAACAGCAAGCAATGCAGGTGTAGAAGGACGGTGGCTAGGAAAAACTCCCTAGAAAGGCTGGAACCTAGGAAGAAACCTAGAGAGGAACCAGGCTTTGAGGGTTGGCCTGGTTCTGGCTGTGCCGGGTGGAGATTATAACAGAACATGGCCTAGATGTTAAAATGTTCATAGATGACCAGATGACTGTTTGTGTCTGCTCTCAATTGCTTGATTGTTTGAACGGGTCACCCCTGTATAAATATACTTTGTTATAAGAGTCACACCTCTTGTATAATTCGTGCACCCTGTTTAGTCACAAAATGTCATTAAGAATGTTGTACTTGAGCTTTAGACAATGGTATTGCAGATACGGTGATCCCAGCTGGATAATACTGCTTAGACAACATAATAATCTCATACATAAAATCCAGATTGAAAAGTCAGGAGTCTTTCACCCTATAAACATTCGATTTTTATTTCTGAAAGGAACACAGAAAACAGTAAGCCATTTCTCACACACAGAGAACTTCCCTTGCAGTAGAAAAATCATGCTGGCGGTTAGAAACCACGGCTTGTGTCATAGCCCTTTACATTCGGCCGTATTTCCATTTCAGAAACAAAGTAGCTAACAGTGTTTACCACTGTCTGGTAAACTCTGAATCCTCAGTCCCAAGCATAGCCCTCTAACACTGACCTATTTTCCATTCATTTCCCTTTTAAGCACTTCCCTTACTTACTCATACATTCCTTAAATAACATCCCCACTGCCCTCACTCTCATCCCCCTTTTTTTCCCATAGGAGACAATTCACATAGCATGGGTCCACATTGAAGATAGAACAGCACATTCGTACAGTAGCAGCAAACATATAGAAGAGCAGGTTAGGAAGAGACACATTGAATGTGTTTGCATGTGAAGGATTTTCACAAACACAATGGACGTAGGAAAAATGGTAAGTGAAAAAAGGGAGGTGCTCCATTTAGGCCCACACCGTGTTGATAATATGCTGGGGTATCGTCATGCATATTTACCTGTATTGCTTTTCGTTTTTTCACCTGAAAGTCTTCAATCAAATGGTACCATGGCATTTTAGACAACTTCAATATGAAGTACTTTATGTTGTACCTAAATTATTCCACTTTCAACTTCTTATTCTTTCACATTCTCACATTTTAAAGGCATGCCATATTTCGGTCAGTGCAAAGTCGGGTGCTCTGGCAACAATGTCTGGCAACATTCGGGTGACTTACATTATAGTGATATTCTGGTGGCTTACCGTACATCTAACACCAAGGAATAGGTTCAGCTATTATAGGGAAAGTAAAGCTAATTATGTTGATATAAACTCACCAAAACAACTCTCCATGTACAAAATGCTAAACCTAAATGCTAAAGATATGAATTAAAGTGCAGGCTCCCAAATTTGGAGTGGTCTTTCTGTTTGTGAAATCAGCTTTACTCACTGTGTATATAGGTGGTGAAGTAATGCCATTGTATTACAAACTGCTTAACGGACAATCAAAGTAACATTACAAAGGAAGGCATCTATGTTAGGACAAATCATAATATAACACATTTCCAAGTCTATAAAATGCTTTAGTTCACAGCAAAAATTGAGTACACTATTATATCTGAGCCTTTAATGCCCTTTGCAATTTGTAATTAATTCCAGGCAATTTAAATCATAATATTTGTGTGGCTATGATGGCATTTTACCACAATGCTTTATGTTGTGTACAGGTACACAATGATTAGGGGGTTAACTGGGTGATAACAACAGGTGGTTACAGGATCAAATGGTTGTTTCTAGATTTCTGTTTCTTCACATATACCCACAAACATGAAGAGACAACACATTCTGAACCTTTCCACTGCAGTGACAAAAACAAATATGTCCATTCTAGGGCCCCACAAGGACCGCAACTGTTGACGCGTGAGTCATCTTAACGGTTCAGATTGTGGTTATATCTTCATTGTTGAGACGGGTCAGCCAGCACTCTCATACGAACACACAGTTAAATGTTCTGCTGTCACTCAAATGGAGTTGATGTTATGAGAGCATCTTGTGGATTTCTCATAAAGGCCCTGTTGTTGCGTCACCAGTATGGGGCCGTGGTCTCTACGCGGCCCCGGCTCTGCCATTCAGGGAAGAATCCACTGGATGTCCTCGGGCTCCCGAACTGGTCAAACTCCATCTCCGGCGTCTTGCCGTCTCTCTTGAACTCAACTGGTGCGGTGGTCTGGATGATGGGATTGCTGGTCTGGTCAGCGTCTGTGTCGTTGTGGAGCAACTTGTAGTTCTTCTCATCGTTGTTGTCCCAGTACGTCTGATCCTGGGTAGTGAAGCATATGCAGAATTCTACACGCTCCTGTGAGGGCACAGAACTTGACAGGTCGACGGTGAAAGCGAAGGTGTCAGTGTCCAAATAACCGTACATATTGTTCAGGTACGTACATGCAACGTCCGTGTGTGTTTTCCATGAGTCAAACGTTATCCGTATGGAGACCAATTTCTCAAAGCTTACATTCCTGACTTTCACAGTGCCAGTGAGTGACCGTTCCTGGAGTGTGCAGTTCTCCAGACACACTTGGTTCTTCTTAAGCCGGTTCCTGAAGTCAAGGTAATCTTCAGCAGGCTGAGGGAAGTCCAGAGTAAAACTTTTCTCTATGGAGACCTTCAGGCCGGTGGTGGCATTGGCCAGGTCAGACAGGTCAAATTGCAGGTCAGACAGTGGGTCCTCCTCAAACTCCTTGAACACGTGGATGGCCGTTAGGGACATGCCTTTTGAATCGGCAAATACCACCCGCTTCTTCCCGTTGGCCTTGGGACTCTTCCATCCCAGGCTGGAAGCCTCTACCTCTTGCTTGGAGCTGATGCACGGCCTCAGTGGTTTGTAGCAGTTGGCCAGGTTTCGCGATCGGCAGTCCTCGTACGTGCTGAAGAAGCTGCGGAGGGGCGGAGAGCTTGCCAGGCAGATCCTCATGGCTACATCTACTGGCATGATAGGACCTGGCATCGGCCTGGTGTTCAACATGTGTAGGACCCTGTTGAAAAAGAAGACCGCACCAAGAGGACAACAAGGTTCTAGGTGAAACTGTTATATGTTGAGGTGAAACTGAAAATAGTAAAGCCCATGCAGGATGTGGTCAAAGAAAGTAATAGAACTCATGTAAGAAGTATGTACACAGGCTATGCTGTGTAAGAGGTAACAATATTTTAGGCATACTCAAACCACACTTCCGTAGTAATATTGCATGCAGAAATGCTTTTGTTATTTTTGGGGATTGATGTGGTACATTAATTGAAAGAGACCTGTCATCTAAATTAATCCAACACAGATGTGTAAAAGTATTCAATACATTTGTTCCTGGAACAGTTTGAACATCTACACTGATAATAATACTCAAAATAGTTTATACCAGGCTATAGTAATCATATGTAGGGAGCTATATTGCATACTTTTACAATTCAAATAGGCCTAATTCTTTTCCAGAAAATATTCAGCAATAGCTTACAAAAGTCCAGAAGATAAACAGCTATCCAACTTTCAAGTCCTTGCTCACACGATAATGACTGTGCCACATAGACTATAGGTTTTTAGTTTTCATGTAGATGATGGGGGCAGTAGGCTTGGGTATAAATAGGTGACCTTTTATCTAGCTGTATGCAACAATACTGGCCAGTCAATGAAAATGTAATAAAAAGTATCACAGGCAAAAGAAAACTGGTCAGTGAGTTAATTTATGATATTTCATCCACAGATGTAATCTCACCTGGGATTGAAAAACGATTATATTTAAGAAACTTTTCGTTTTTATTAATTGCGCAGTTCAAAATTCATGCCCCATCCAATGACAGTAGTTCCATCGAAGCGCTTCATATTTGACGCACTGTGAGCTTACCTTGTGCAATTCATTGGGAAGCGTTGAAACAGCCAAAAACTTTAAATGTTGCTGATGAATAAACGGACTAACTTCATAAGAACAGAATTGTGTTCTTTTTTTATTTTGCCATTCCAATGAAGGTTGAGAATCCTGAATGCTGCGTGGCACGCCCACTTCACCTCTGCAGTCCAGCTGTACTGACAATGGCTCAGGCACTCTCCAGTCTCCATTTGTACATCCGGACGATTCGCATACTGCTTCAAATTAACCCCGGATGATAGCCAATGGAAAAGCGAAACGCCGAGCGCTCGCGCAATCAGCGACCAGCTCAGCGTTGCGCGTCTACCGTCCTACCCGAGGTGCTGAAATGTCTAGTCGGTTCGGGTTACGTTGCAGGATGGGGAGTGGAGGAGAATAATTCGATTTTTAGTCATAATAGACCTCTACTGGTTGTTTTTATGTTTAGCAACTAAATATGTGCATGTCAATTACGCATAGTTTGTAGTCTATACATTATAGACATCTATAATACCATATCTCATATTTTGAAGATAGACCTGAGGCATTTTGTACCATTCCATTAGCCTATTTGTGAAATTCCAGGTCTAACTAACTCTAGTTGGAAAACTAGGGGATTGTAATCTAAATATAACTATGCCAAAGTGGGAGCCTGGGCTGGGAGACATTTCTTTGAGATCTCAGGCAGCTGTAAGCTTTGAAATACCTCCACACTGACACAGCAAATCTATTTGAACTTGTCTGAGCAGAGTATCAGTTCATCATAGGGGTATGATCATCTGCTAGGTGCCATGCTAGCGAGGACAACTTCTGCACTGAAGCGTCCTGGGGAAACTGTTTATATTTGTCTCTGCTGCCTTTAGAGCGGTGCAGATTACTGTAGCTCTTTTTAGCTTGTGAAGGGCTGGAGGAGTGGTCTCACCGCTATCATGAATGTGGTAGACAGAAGAGAGGCCATGGAGAGGGCAGTGTAAGAGAGGGTGTCAAGTGAAATGTCCACCATCAGAAGCCTTATTACTCAGACGTGACTGAGATTCCGCTCTTGTCTCTATGGGGAGATAAGGTGCTATACATGACTCTTACATCATTGCAGTAGGAATATTTAAAGAATTTCCGCTCCATAACTGACTTGAGTTATAACTGTGTAAATGGATGATCTACTTTCACAATAATATTATTATTATATATACTCGGCCTTGTCTCAGGATGGTAAGTTGGTGGTTTGAAGATATCCCTCTAGTGGTGTGGGGGCTGTGCTTTGGCAAAGTGGGTGGGGTTATATCCTGCCTGTTTGGCCCTGTCCGGGGGTATCATCAGATGGGGCCACAGTGTCTCCTGACCCCTCCTGTCTCAGCCTCCAGTATTTATGCTGCAGTAGTTTATGTGTCGGGGGGCTATAGTATTTCTCCTTTCTTATCCGGTGTCCTGTGTGAATTTAAGTATGCTCTCTCTAATTCTCTCCTTCTCTCTTTCTTTCTTTCTCTCTCGGGGGACCTGAGCCCTAGGACCATGCCTCAGGACTATCTGGCATGATGACTCCTTGTTGTCCCCAGTCCACCTGGCCGTGCTGCTGCTTCAGTTTCAACTGTTCTGCCTGCGGCTATGGAACGCTGACCTACTATTATTTGACCATGCTGGTCATTTATGAACATTTGAACATCTTGGCCATGTTCTGTTATAATCTCCACCCGGCACAGCCAGAAGAGGACTGGCCACCCCTCATAGCCTGGTTCCTCTCTAGGTTTCTTCCTGGGGTTTGGCCTTTCTAGGGAGTTTTTCCTTGCCACCGTCCTTCTACAGCTGCATTGCTTGCGGTTTGGGGTTTTAGGCTGGGTTTCTGTACAGCACATTGATATATCAGCTGATGTAAGAAGGGCTTTATAAATACATTTGATTTGATTTTATATCCCCGAATGTAAAAGCAAATACTAAAACAATCCAATCTAGATATGGTTTATATAAACTTGGTAAAGGCAAAAAGGTGTCTCACACAGTAGTCTGTCTAAAAACGTTTCTGAATGCAACCTATTTCCTCATAGCAACCATGTGGCTTGAAGCCAATTACTGTGTGCGCTTCCCTGGTTCAGTGTACTGTACTGTAGGTCTAGCGGTCACAGTCAGAAGCTCTTGCACATTTGTTGGTTTTTGCATAACAGGAAGTTAAGTTTAATGACGGTCTGCATATCTGGAGAATGCATGCTCACTGTTATACAGTAACTTCCGGAGCAACTGGAAAACATACTAGTGACACACAGAGATAGTGTAAGTGACTCTCTAAATACAGTATCTAAGTAAGGTTGAAATTGCAGCCTAAAATAGCCATAATAGTGTGCCTGTTGCTTTCTTTATATCAGGACCCATTGAGGCTTAGTTTCACGTGATTCAATATCCTTTAAAAGGGCAGACTTCACCTGCTTTTTCTTCCACCGTACTGTAATTGGAATTTCAAATGAGTCAGCATTATTAATACGTTTCCTGAGGCAAAACGAACAATACTGTGTGGGAATGCCTTCAGATCCAAATCTTTATAGTTCCTTATACTTGAGGCACTGGCCCAAGAAAACACTGCAAACTTCTGTTATAGTTATGCTATTAAGCGGTTATTTCTATTTGTAACAAAATCTTTTCTATTCTTGTATTGGATATTTCCTCTAGCATTTGGATGTGGTTTGAATGATTGACCAAGATATGTAGTTAAAACTTTATTCAGGTCAAAATGCTTTCCTGGCTGATATCCCTGCAAGTGGTAGAGTACCCATATCACAACAATGAATTGTTAGGAATTCTGGATTGGTAAGGTCAGATGGCAGGCCTACCTGAAGGGTTCACTCCACAGTGTTTAATCTGGCATTCTGCCTAACAACCCAACTGAGTAGAAAAATGCATTGTTTCAGACTTAGAGACACCCAGTGGAAAATGACAGAAATTATTCTTAGGGAGTAGGGACATATTTTTGAAATGCAGCCAAAATGCATACTCGTCCCTTTAAAAATATCATGATATAATCCATACTGTATAGGGCCAACAAACTAGGTGATTGGTCCTTTGTAGACATGTACCACAACTTTTGATAAGTATAGTCTACTGAGCTATTTGTGGGTATCTTTTTGAATGTGGCTTATTTGGTTCATATACAGTATCAACCGATAAACTGATGATTCACACTACCATATGAAATTACATCATAGAACATGGAGTCCTTCCCACATTCAGATCATCCCACATTTAAGTACTCTCCCAACAGCCTATAGGGGGTGCTGATATGAATAGAGGGCCAGAAACAGGGGCCGGCAGCTACTGAGAAGTATTTTTAGCACATGAAGTTCAGGTGCGTTTGCCTTGTCCTCACCAGACTGTAGTCACATAGGTCATTGGCAATAGAAGTAACTTCATATCATCAATTTCATCTGATTTTTTGTGTTGAAAATGGAACCCTTCAACCAAAGAACTACAGTACCAGTCAAAAGTTTGGACACACCTACTCATTCCAGGGTTTTTCTTTATTTTTGACTATTTTCTACATTGTAATACATATGGAATCATGTAGTAACCAAACAACTGTTGAAAAAATCTAAATACATTTGAGATTTGAGATTCTTCCAAGTATCCACCCTTTTTGCCTTGATGACAGCTTTGCATAATCTTTGTATTTTTGTTTACTACATGATTCCATATGACATTTCATAGTTTTATTCTACAATGTAGAAAATAGTAAAAAAAAAAAAAAAAACTCGAATGAGTAGGTGTGTCCAAACTTTTGACTGGTACTGTATATATTTCCATTTTGGAAAATGTTGGGGATGTGGTATATTTCTAGTTGTATAGTCAATATGAACAGTCCAGAGTCTTGATATTACATACAGACTATAAATAGACAACATTACAATACATTTCCATCTCAGTGAATTTACAATAAGATACAAAATAGTAATCAGAAAATGAAAATAGCACATACAGTATGTGTTTCTTTGGTTGAAGGGCTGAATTATCCTCCTTAAATATTTATCATAGAGAACACATTATTCATTTCATGTGCAGGTTTTGGGATGGCACAACTGGCTATCTGATCTGTGATAAATCGGACACTGCTCAGTTGTCCAGACCACTTGAAGTGGAGCAAATACACCAGTATTTACACAGAAAATCCAAGGTCAAACTCACTTTAAAAAAATGGAATTGTGAAAACTGGTGGTAAGCCATTGGACAGATACAAGAGGTGAGATATATGGCAAGAGCAGGCCCAGCATACCATGAAACTAGCATAGACGTATATTATATTAATTAGACAGTATGGGATAATAACTTGATAATAACATTGCATCAAATTCTTTCCCATATTATTTTCCTCCTGAAGTATAAACCATTTTTGAGCATTTTCTGTAGGGTTGTATAGGTGGTATGAATATAACAGGCATATAGGCCTGCTGCTGCAAAAATGTGACAATAAACACTATCCAGTGACAAATTAAGAAGAGAAGACTGCAGTGGAGAGACAATTAGATGATCATATTCTTCCTCATAATAATGAAATTATATTTTTTAAGTAAGTGTGACCTTTATTTCATAGATAAATCGATTTCCAGTCAGTGCATAATGCTTCATAAGTGGTTTGATTACAAAAAGGAGTCACAACCAGAGGCGATGCTCAGCACAGCAGCACGACTGGATTTTAAGCATCTCATCACGTGATGGGTGAAAATACCTCGTTTTTTTTATAACCGTTCTCCTGGCAGCATTATGCTAGCAGCACGATCACAGATTTTTTTTATTCTCCAAATAAGAGTCCCCCTACAAAGACATGATAGAATTTGGAAACACCGATTATTTTTAAACTCTCGTTCTGTACAATTGGTTTTCACAGCATTGCAACTGCCTTCAAAAAAAGGATGATTTTTTAATATTGTATCATTTATACCAGCATTTCTTTCGCAAGTTTACACCAATACTGGAATGTTGAAAGCTATTGTGTAGGGTAAAGAAATACAGTTTTAATAAAATACAATATGTGTAATTGGAATTACTCAATAAAGTCTACAAAACGTAAATTGCTCTACTGTGCTGGGCAACGGGTGTAATAGAGTGTGCTGGGGACTCCTTACTCCACCCACTCCGTGCACTGCAATGCAATACACTGCACATTCATTAAATATTGGTTTGTATAGAAAAAATGATTATTTGTGCAGATGTAAAAGTGGGATTGGGATTACTCAGTAGGGTCTGTAGAACCTATATATGGTGTTATTTCTTGGGGGACTGAGTTCTACATATCCAGCAGCACTTTTTAGTCCACCCATTTCAGTGGTCCCAATGCAAAAGACTGTAGACCTATAAATTACATATGGATTTTTATAAAAACAACTCCATGTGCAAAAGTAAAAGTGGCATTGGGAGTACTCTGGATCTGTAGAATCGCATTGGGTCTGTAGAATCTATATATGGTGTCATTTCAAAAGGGCACAGAATAATACAGAGTGTTGCTGGCCTTTTACTCCGCCCATTACATTGGCAACGATAGAAAAAACTGTGCCCCATGAAGACCCTACTGAGTACTCCCAACACCACTTTTACATCGGCACAAATAATCTTCTTTTTTTTTTATCTATAAGCCAATATGTAATGCATATACAGTGCCTTCAGAAAGTATTCAGACCCTCTTCACTTTTTCCACATTTTGTTACATTACAGTCTCATTCTAAAATGTTTTTTCCCCTCATCAATCTACACACATGACCTCATAATGACAAAGCAAAAACAATTTATTTGACATTTTTGCACATTAATTAAAAAAAAACGTAAATAGCACATTTATATAAGTATTCAGACCTTTTACTCAGTACTTTGTTGAAGCACCTTTGGCAGCGATTACAGCCTCGAGTTTTCTTGGGTATGACGCTACAAGCTTGGCACACCTGTATTTGGGGAGTTGTAGTGGACATTCTTGTGTCCTCTGTGTCTCTGCAAATGTGTGACTACTAGCTACTAGCTGTTGTTTCCTGATTATTGTGTTAGGATGTTCTGTGACTTTGCAAGCCACTTTGCGTGGCATGCTAAGCCTTGACTGGACGTTTGCCAGTTTATTTTTTGTTATTAACTGGAGAAAATAATTGAAATTGCATGCATTGGTTTCGAAATTGCATTGGTATTCACCACAACGTTTTAGTTCCCAAGGTATGTCAATCCTGATTAGCCAATGAGCTTTCATGATTTTGCAGGAGTTTCATATTATTAGCTCAGCGCAAGACGACCCACCTCTCCCTTCAAAACCAAGGCAATACTGAAGATGAGAGATTTGTTTTTACATAGCTAGCAGCAGACAAGCCTTCTTTTGTTATTTAAAAAAGTTAAGGGCGCAAAATGTAATCAGCAAAGGAAAATAAGGCAGTGTCACGTCCTGACCTTAGAGAGCCTTTTTATGTCTCTATTTTGGTTTGGTCAGGGTGTGATTTGGGGTGGGCATTCTATGTTCTGATTTCTATGTTTTTGTATTTCTATGTGTTGGCCGGGTATGGTTCTCAATCATGGACAACTGTCTATCGTTGTCTCTGATTGGGAATCATACTTAGGCAGCTTTTTTTTCCTTTCGCATTTGTGGGTAGTTATCTTTGTTAGTGGCACTTAGCCCTGTTTAGCTTCACGGTCATTTCTTTGTTTCTTGTTTTGTTGGCGACATTTAAATAAACGTAAAATGTACGCTAACCACTGGGAAATGCTACTAGAGAAGCATTGGTTGCTCTGAATGAAGAAGTAAAAGCACTCCGCAAGGGGGCCCTGCAAAACAGGGAGGCACTTGCCAACTTATTGGCTGGTCAAGGGGGTACTTGTGAAAGGAAGTACTTGTTTAATGTTTTTTATCATTTTGCTTTCTTGTTGTCAGGCCATCAAGGCTATCATGTTCAATGCTACTAAAGAAGGTTATACTGATAACTTGCTGTCTCTCCAGGAACTCCCGTTTCCCTCTATAATGGATGATAATATGCAAGAATGACTTAGTATCTATGTTTGACGAAGTACCTGGAGGTTTTAAGTTAGGTTGTTAAACCACATCAACCTTATAATGGAAAGGATAATGGAAAAATGATCAAATATGAAGTTGGATTTTTCCCTATTGTTATGCCTATTGTATGTAAGAATCAGTATTTACTAAATACACTCCTGTTGATAGACTGAATGTATTAAGATGTTGTTTGTTTTAAATCACATATAGTGATAAAAGGAGGGAGTGTAGTGGAAATGTTTGTGACCTCTGTCTCTGCAAATGCGTGACTACCTGTGGCGTGTTGTTTCATGATTATTGTGTTAGAATGTTCTGTGACTTTGCTCTCAGGGAGGGAACTGATAGAAGGAGAACAGAAAGGGAACACATTGTTACTTTGGCCCAATGCTTAGAAACTATGTTTGCAAGGTCATGATCAGCTTATTTTTTTATTTTTTTATTTAACTAGACAAGTCAGTTAAGAACAAATTCTGATTTACAATGATGGCCTACACCGGACAATCACGGACGACGCTGGACCAATTGTACGCCGCCCCATGGGACTCCCAATCACAGCCAGTTGTGATACAGCCTGGAATCGAACCAGGATGTCTGTACTGACACCTCTAACACTAAGATGCAATCCCTTAGACCGCTGCGCCACTCGGGGAACCCATTGCACCCTGAGAGCAGAGATGCCTAGTTTGTGCATGTGTATAAAGAGTACTGAAAAGGAAGCACTCCTTCAGAGCTTCTGACAGACTTGTACTTTGAGTATTAAGTTTGTTGTAACCTCTTCGGACGTGATAATAAAGATTTGTTCATCTAACTTTGACTTGGAGTCCTTAGTGGTAATTTCCACAACAGAGTTTCTCCTATTCTTCTCCACAGATCCTCTCAAGCTCTGTCAGGTTGGATAGGGAGCGTCACTGCACAGCTTTTTTCAGGTCTCTCCAGAGATGTTCGATCGGGTTCAAATCTGAGCTCTGGCTGGGCCCCTCAGGGACAATCAGAGACTTGTCCTGAAGCAACTCCTGCGTTGTCTTGGCTGTGTGCTTAGGGTCAATGTGTTGTTGGAAGGGGAACCTTCACCCCCAGTCTGAGGTCCTGGGCGCTCTGGAGCAGGTTTTCATCAAGGATCTCTCTGTACTTTGCTCCGTTCATCTTTTCCTCGATCCTGACTAGTCTCAAAGACATCATGATGCTGCCACCACCATGCTTCACATAAGGATTGCGCCTGGTTTTCCTCCAGATGTGACGCTTGGCATTCAGGCCAAAGAGTTCAATCTTGGTTTCATCAGATCAGATAATCTTTCTCATGGTCTGAGAGTCCTTTAGGCGCCTTTTGGCAAACTCCAAGCGGGCTGTCATGTGCCTTACTGAGGAATGGCTTCCGTCTAGCAACTCTACCATAAAGGCCTGATTGGTGGAGTGCTGCAGAGATGGTTATCCTTCTGGAAGTTTCTCCCATGTCTAGAGAGGAACTCTGGAGCTCTGTCAGAGTGACCATCGGGTTCTTGGTCACATGCCTGACCAAGGCCCTTCTCCCCCGATTGCTCAGTTTGGCCGGGCGGCCAGCTCTAGGGAGTGTCCTGGTGGTTCCAAACTTCTTTCATTTAAGAATAATGGAGGCCACTGTATTCATAGGGACCTTCAATGCTGCAGAAATTGTTTTTACCCTTCCCTAGATCTGTGCCCTGACCCAATCCTGTCTCGGAGCTCTACTGACAATTATTTCGACCTCATGACTTGGTTTTTGCTCTGACATGCACTGTCAACTGTGGGACCTTATATAGACAAATCATGTCCAATCAATTGAATTTACTACAGGTGGACTCCAAACAAGATGTAGATACAGTGGGGCAAAAAAGTATTTAGTCAGCCACCAATTGTGCAAGTTCTCCCACTTAAAAAGATGAGAGAGGCCTGTAATTTTCATCATATGTACACTTCAACTATGACAGACAAAATGAGAAAAAAAAATCCAGAAAATCACATTGTAGGATTTTTAATGAATTTATTTGCAAATTATGGCGGAAAATAAGTATTTGGTCACCTACAAACAAGCAAGATTTCTGGCTCTCACAGACCTGTAACTTCTTCTTTATTAAGAGGCTCCTCTGTCCTCCACTCGTTACCTGTATTAATGGCACCTGTTTGAACTTGTTATCAGTATAAAAGACACCTGTCCACAACCTCAAACAGTCACACTCCAAACTCCACTATGGCCAAGACCAAAGAGCTGTCAAAGGACATCAGAAACAAAATTGTAGACCTGCACCAGGCTGGGAAGACTGAATCTGCAATAGGTAAGCAGCTTGGTTTGAAGAATTAAACTGTGGGAGCAATTATTAGGAAATGGAAGACATACAAGACCACTGATAATCTCCCTCGATCTGGGGCTCCACGCAAGATCTCAATAAATTCATTAAAAATCCTACAATGTGATTTTCAGGATTTTTTTTCTCATTTTGTCTGTCATAGTTGAAGTGTACCTATGATGACAATTACAGGCCTCTCTCATCTTTTTAAGTGGGAGAACTTGCACAATTGGTGGCTGACTAAATACTTTTTTGCCCCACAGTACATCTCAAGGATGATCAATGGAAACAGGATGCACCTGAGCTCAATGTCGAGTCTCATAGCAAAGGGTTTGAATACTTATGTAAATAAGGTATTTCTGTTTTATGTTTTTTATGAATTTGCAAAAAATATATATATACTGTTTTCGCTATGTCATTGTGGGGTATTGTATTCCTTGTTGAGGAAAAAAGAAATGTAATCCATTTTAGAATAAGGCTGTAAGCAACAAAATGTGGAAAAAGGGAAGGGGTCTGAATACTTTCCGAATGCTCTGTACAGTTATTTGCATTGTAGCTTATGGAATGGGTGTAGTAAAAGTCCTTCAACACTTAAGTGATAATGTCCGAGAAGCCGGTGTTTGGAGGATATATTGGCATGGTGTTGTTTCAAGTCGAAGGCCTGCAAACCATTCCAGTATATCCTCCAAACACCAGCTTCGAGGGAATTATCACTTTTGTACAACAGGTTACCAACATATTCAAATAATGATAAACATATTTTAATTAAAAACTTTATTTTGATTAATTTATTCATACTATTTCATCCTTCCACAAGATATATTCCCGACACAAATCTAGGGTTGCTACCCAAGCAGGCTCGTCATTTGTTCTATCGGTTCGGTTGCCAGAAACAAGATCCAGTCATTCAGTCTTTTTGTTCTGTATCTATGGACGCGACCCAGTTGTTTTTTCTAAATGTTCCATTGCCATACTGACTGGCAACATTCTTATCCCTTGCTTGCTAGCTGGCCAGCCAACTACGGCTATTTTACAGTCACGTCAAACAGTGAAGCCAGAATAACAGCGAAGTAGCTGCATATGCATTTGTTTACGCTGTTTTTTTGTGACATTTATTTGGATACATCCCATAACAATGAGCTAATGATGCACGATTTCGTCTGGCATAGAAAATGTGCTCTCTCGTCAGGATACTGTTGTTCAGCGGAGCTAGCCAACAACACAACTAACTCAATCTCATCAAACTGAAGCTGGAAAGACAGCAAACTAGCTGCACTTGAAAGGACCGACGCTGGAGAGGGGAGTTGAACTTTTAATGAGGAACAGACAGGTAACAGGGCAGGAACAGCGTCAGCACACGGGTATACAAAGACATACGGACATTGATGCAGCAGCGGGGAACAGAGAAGGGGAGGTAATAAACAGGTGATTGAGGCAGGTGTGCGTACTGATGGTGGCAGGAGTGCATAATGCTGGGAAGCCTGGTGCTGGGAGTGGGGGCAGGCGTGACAGCACTTTGTTTCGTTTGACCTGTTTTCTATTAAAAGTTATTTGTATATATCCTTAAGAATCATGCTGATTCATGATTTCGACTGGCTGGGAAAAGCTGCCTGTGTAACGGCTTCCGTCGGTGGAAGGAGAGGACCAAAGCGCAGCGTGGTTTGTGTTCATCTTAATTTAATAATAATCAAAAACTTGAACACTGAATATACAAAACAACAAAAGTGAAAACCGAAACAGTTCTAACTGGTGCAGACACACAAAGACTGAAAACAACCACCCACAAAACACAATAGAACACAGGCTACCTAAATATGGTTCCCAATCAGAAACAATGACTAACACCTGCCTCTGATTGAGAACCATATCAGGCCAAACGAGAAACCCCACATAGAAACAGAAAACATAGATAATACCCACCCAACTCACGCCCTGACCACACTAAAACAAAGAAAATACAAAAGAACTATGGTCAGAACGTGACAGCCTGCCTGCCTGCCTGTCTGTCTCACTCATCCAGACTCCCAACAAGCTCATTACTACAGTATGGGATAGCTGGAGATCGAATTCGAATATTGAAACAATGTTGCAAATGTCAGAGAGATAGATCGCAAGGTTTATACAAATCTCCGCTGTTGAAAACTAAATGTTTGTGAGATAATGTATAGATGTTTTTTTATAGCGGAGATCAAGTTTATAAATTGCCTGGCTGGGCTGATGAGACAGTGGATCGCGCAGTGTCGTGGAAATTCTAATCAAAAGGAAGAGATTCTGCAGATTCTTC
This sequence comes from Salvelinus namaycush, assembly GCF_016432855.1. Classification (NCBI taxonomy): domain Eukaryota; kingdom Metazoa; phylum Chordata; class Actinopteri; order Salmoniformes; family Salmonidae; genus Salvelinus; species Salvelinus namaycush. The sequence continues at coordinate 28,177,532 of NC_052341.1, forward strand.
AATACAACAACTTTTTATTATTAGATTTGCAAATCTTGAGCAGTTAACAATCCACTCAACAGTGCAGCGTTAATAGTCCTACGAACAAGAGTTGGGTCTCAGCTTTTATAATCTTTGTCTACATGGCAGATTAGCAGGTGTGTGAGATCATGGTGGGAAGATAGCGTACAAACAAGTGATAACGTCAGTTTTGTTACTCCTTTCTGCTAATAGAATTATCGCTGCTGCTCAAGCTAGCCTCTGTTCTCTTCATATCTCTACACGGCTGTGTCCTTGAAAGATACGAGAAGAACAGTATGGACCAAAAACTGGTCACTCTCAGATGGCCCTTTGTCTTTTGACCGTGTGACTAAGTTACTCAGAAACAAAAGAGGAAAAACACTGTCTTCTTCTTACTTGAGAGAAACAGACAGTGGAAATGTACAGGTTAAGGCTAATACAGCACATGTGCATAACAAAGTTTGTATTTTCCCCCATAGCGGTCAGATGGAACAAAGTAAATAGGCATTTTAACGTCATAGATTTAGCCGGTTTTAACCAATTAGCATTCAGGATTAGACCCACCCATTGTACACATTTCTACCGGCAAATGTGTTAAATTATTGCCGTGGTATAAAAGGGATAATCAACTCAAGTGTTCTCTGGAAAATAATGCAACTCCTTGGAAGGTCAGTTACAGTAAGCTCCACTAGAGTGGGGGAACACACCTTCCACGTCGTTCATTATTTTTCATTATTTTCCGTTGATTATCCCTTATGTAGAAATGTGTTCAACATCCACTGAAGTAGCTAGCAAGTTTACGAGATAGCTACAGTAGTTGCCATGGTAACCAAACAAACAGCTAACAAAACCATCAGTCCTAGCTTGCCATTATGAAAATCGAATTCAACAATGCCAATACTGTTTTCAATTCAACTTTTGCTTTCAAAAGCAGCTCAAACATAGAACATGTAAGAATGAATGTCCATTGAATTGTGCCGTGCAAATACAGTGCATTATAGGGAAATAATGCACGCTCTAGAATGCCCTTCAAGCCAATCAGAAACAAGTATTCAAAAATCCCATGGTATAATTAAGCAATAATGCATGAGGGGCTGCGGTATATGGCCAATATACCACGGCTAAGTGCTGTTCTTAGCACAACGCAATGCGGAGTGCCTGGATACAGCCTTTAGCCATGGTATATTGTCCATATACCGCAAACCCCTGAGGTGCCTTATTACTATTATAAACTGGTTACCAACGTAATTAGAACTGCAACACTCCGTATTATTTAGTCCCCCGTAAAATTACACCATATATAGATTCTACAGACCCTACTGACCCTTCAATTTAAGCCCACTATTGTCAACCTACCACTGTGAACATTAAAATAATGTTAACAACTTTTGATTTGATTTTTAATTCTCCATAAATTCCTTCTTGCATTCGCTTATAAGCACAATACAAATCGTCATTGATTAAAATGTAATATATTTTGAATTAGTTATCCACCTTGCAATGTTTTGAAACGCAGGATTTAATTTTGAAGGTTTCCTCATTACCATAGGACAGTGACGTCATCGTTAGTGCTGCAAGCAGAATAGCAGTTCTGTTATTTGGGGCGTACAACCACCCTTTGTGAGGCTTTCAATATTACATACTTAATGTATTGCCTTGTGCAATTATAATGGGGTTCGGTATGAATCGATATTTTGGTCGATGACGTATCTGCAACATGATAGAAGCTCCAAGCCGCAGCCTACAGGCTGATTTTAATGTGGACTTGGTATGGGATGCTTATTTGACAGCGCACTGATGTTCTCGTTGCCAGGAAGGATTTGACTCTGACAGTCATATTTATTGTCGATGTCACGGAATTCATCGCGATTTTCATGTTTTGTAACGATATGCGATAAATTCGCAGAAGCTCTTCCTTTTTCATGGCCTCGGTGGCACGGTTTTGGTGGTCTGCAAACACAAATTCCAAGCTCTACATTTACGAAAATACCACACCACTTATGTCCACCCGACAGTGTTCAAGGGTATTGGGCTTGGGTGATGTCTCCCTGGGAGTAGATACACCCGGGTCCGGCGAGCCTAACAGGGAGATCTTCGAGGCCTGCAGAAACGGAGATGTGGAGCGCGTGAGGAGGCTTGTCACACCGGAGAATGTAAACAGTAGAGACACCGCCGGCAGAAAATCCACCCCGCTGCATTTCGCCGCTGGTAAGAACAGTTGATACAATGTTGCTAGGCGCAGGAAACATCTCGCTACATTGTTTCACACTGCAAATGTAACAAATATAGCAGACAATGTAACAAGACACGCTGTGCAGTTAATAGTTTATTGTAACAGAATAATCCAGACACAAAGGCGTCTGTACAATGTGCATCCACAATACATTCCCTAATATCAAGTTGATTCATAAAGGACTTATTTTGAGGATTAACTATTGTATTATCTTATGTTATATTACACCTGCTATTTGATGTATCAATGCATTTATTAATAAGCAGTAACAGTCATTTTCCAATTACGAAAATGAATCAAAGCATAATCACTAAGTAGGTCTGTTCATGCCTCTCTGTGGACCAGGTGCACCTATAAATCCATACCATCTCTCTTATTCAGGATTTGGCCGCAGGGATGTGGTGGACTACCTACTACAAAATGGAGCCAACGTCCATGCCCGGGATGAGGGAGGCCTCGTATCTCTCCACAACGCCTGCTCCTTCGGCCATTCTGAGGTGGTCAACCTGCTCCTGCACCATGGGGCTGATGCCAACTCCAGGGACAACTGGAGTTACACACCCCTCCACGAGGCCGCCATAAAGGGGAAGAGCGACGTCTGCATAGGTACAGTTGGATTCTGGCCTCCCTGTGAGGCTGTCCCCTTGGGAAAATATGCATTGTTTAAGCACAGTGACTGTTCTCTTATGGCTTCAAGTATCATGGTCACATCTCCAGAAGAATCAGTCATAGATACGTCTGTAATGTGCTTTAAAGGATCACTTTTGTAAAAGCCAAGTATGGCAACTTTGGTGTGCCCTCTCCATATTGTTGGTGTAGAACATAAGCTATCTGTTGATATATTGTAAATGCTGATATGGGTGAATTTGGTGTTGTAGTGCTCCTGCAACACGGAGCAGAGCCAACAATTCGTAACACAGATGGGAGGACAGCGCTGGACCTGGCTGAAGCGTCCACTAAAGCAGTGCTGACCGGTGAGTGGGAGGAACATGTTCCTCACAAGCACTTTAGAAGCACCAAATTGCACGATTGAGTTAGTTTGCACTCATTGCATCTATTTTGGGCATGGGAACAGAATAAAACTGTTCCTCTGGGAACCAAGAGTGACAGAACACGTAGTTGAATGACTCAAAACAGTGAAGAACAAAAGTTATCTTGGAAATATGTGGGCTAATATGTTTCCACACTTTCCTAATCACAGGTGAATATAGAAAAGATGACCTGCTAGAAAGTGCAAGGTGGAGTATATCTCAGATTTTTAAATAACCACCATTCAGAAGCCTTGTAATCAACTGTGACCATTATTGTGCTCTAAATTTTCTAATACATGTGATGCTTTCATAGGAGTGGGATTGAAGACAAGTTGATGGCCCTGCTAACACCATTGAATGTGAACTGTCATGCCAGTGACGGTCGAAAGGTAATTCACATGCTCTCCTAAACTATTCATGAACAGACCACATTTTTCATCACCTCTCTAAAATTCCAAATGCACTAAAATTAGGTAAAAGACAGATAGTCGTGCCCAAAACATGTTACTAACAAAGAGTGTGTCAGTCTGGACAAACAAACAAATCCATTTCAAATGGTCCTTTGTGGTGTATCTTTCAGTCCTCCCCTCTGCATCTGGCTGCTGGCTACAACCGTGTGAAGACAGTGCAGCTGCTGTTAAAGCATGGGGCTGACGTCCATGCTAAAGACAAAGGGTACGACTTGGTCTCTGTCCTTTCGTCATCCTCGTTGAATCTGTATCGCATGCTGCAGGGAAGGCGTTGTATGTCTTTCCAATACCGTGCGAGCAATTTCTCTGATGGATGACTCTCTCTGACGTTTCAGTGATCTGGTGCCTCTTCATAACGCCTGTTCCTATGGACATTACGAAGTCACTGAAATTTTAGTAAAGGTTGGTCTGCAACACATTCTTCCTGTATGTAGCTCATGCATTTTTGTGTCACTGTATATAAAATGTACATTTCTTAACCCAGAGGCCCATTGAACATTCAAATGCTCATTATACAAGTCTTGTTTGACCCCTGTCTCTCCATCGCTCCTCCCTTGGTAATGCAGCAGGGCGCCTGTGTGAATGCCATGGACCTGTGGCAGTTCACCCCCCTGCACGAAGCCGCCTCTAAGAATAGGGTGGACGTGTGCTCCCTGCTAGTCAGCTACGGAGCCGACCCCACTTTCCTAAACTGCCACAACCAGAGCGCCATTGACCTGTCTCCCACTTCGCAGCTCAAAGAACGCCTGGCCTGTAAGCCATGTATATTTTTCCCTCTTTTTCATTGTTCCTATTCTTTCTGAACCTTGTTTTTTTGCTTAGCCTACAATACTCGAATAAAACTGAATGAAACAAATGATTTTAGGCAAGGGGCAACACCTTGATAATGAGTCCTGTTCTCCCTATGCAATAGTTGAACCCCTCTCTCAGCTGACCTCTTGTGTCTGTGACAGATGAGTTCAGAGGTCATGCCTTGCTCCAGGCAGCACGTGAAGCTGACCTGCCCCGCCTAAAGAAGCACCTGTCACAGGAGACCATGACCTTCAAGCATCCCCTTACCCATGAAACCGCACTGGTAAGACACCTCACTACCGGGTCGCCAACGTACTACAGATAGTGTTCCTGCAGGTTATACCGTCAATGAATTGCAGTGCTAGTATCCCGTATATTGTTTGAAGTTTCTGGGTCGCTCTGTGCTTGCCTTTCGTCCTAAGCAGTGTTTTAAGATCTAAGATATGTTGTTAACAGCACTGTGCAGCGACATCTCCCTATCCCAAGAGAAAACAAGTGTGCGAGTTCCTGCTGAGGAAAGGGGCCAACGTAAATGAGAAGACTAAAGAGTGAGTGGTGCAAAGAGTCAGTAACCCTTATCCCACAAGCAATTACCAGTCACTTTACTCTTACCATTGTTGATATGACAGATATAAATGAGTCTGAATGCTCTGATAAGACTCTGAACTAAAGGCTGATGGTTTTTCCATTGTGCAACCCATAGGAAAAAAATGACAGCCACTTTAACTTGTTTGTGATGTAATTTGTCTAAGCTTCCTGACCCCCTTGCACCTGGCTTCTGAAAAGTCACACAACGACATAATCGAGGTGTTGGTGAGACATGAGGCAAAGGTAAGTTCAGGTGTTATCATAGTGTTGTTAATAGCATAAAGGTCAAGCCAACGTGTGTATTTGCTTAATGGCCTATGATTCCGCGCGCGCGCGCGCGCGTGTGTGTGTGTGTGTGTGTGTGTGTGTGTGTGTGTGTGTGTGTGTGTGTGTGTGTGTGTGTGTGTGTGTGTGTGTGTGTGTGTGTGTGTGTGTGTGTGTGTGTGTGTGTGTGTGTGTGATCTGTGTGTGTAGGGTAATGGTGCATCAGGGCTCTAAATGTTAAAAAAAAATCCTTAGTGCTCCCAACTTTAAAGTTAGGAGCACAAAATAAAATCTAGGAATATATTTTTGTATTGATTGAAATTAAGCAAGAGATCAATCATTAATTCAGTCATTCATGCTACGATCATTGATCTTCTAAAGAAGCTATGCCTTTTCCTTTAGAGCCCTCGGTGCAATGCATGTGATTCTTGATAATACGAAGTGTCAATATTTGATTGTATCTGTCCCTATCAAATCAATGAATTACTATTATCTCCCTATAGGTCAATGCCCTGGACAACCTGGGCCAGACAGCTCTGCACCTTGCTGCCCACTGTGGCCACCTCCAGACCTGCCGTCTGCTGCTGAAATCAGGCTGCGACCCCCTCGTCATGTCTCTACAAGGTTTCTCTCCATCCCAAATGGGCAATGAGAGTGTGCAGGAGATACTGCAAGGTAGGCTGGAAACATCTTGGAGTATGTTACATGTTACACAAACAGACAGGAACCTGGTTTGTGATGATCATTCTGGGTTGAAATATTTGGTCCCGTTTCAAGTGTCAGTAAATGCCTTATTTATGTCTTTCAGAGGGAACTCTGATTGGAAACTCTGATGTTGACTGGCAGTTGCTAGAAGCCTCCAAGTCTGGAGATTTGGAGATTGTTAAAGTAACTATCTCCAATACATTTTGGCATAATCTGACCAACCAATGCCCTATTGTTATAACACTCATATTACAAGTTATTTATTTCAAATGGTAACAGTAGTCTTCGTGGTAACATGTCTGCTGTCTTTGTGTTTGCAGAAGCTGTGTACCATGCAGAATGTGAACTGTAGGGATGGAGAGGGCCGTCAATCCACCCCGCTCCACTTTGCAGCGGGGTATAACCGTGTGTCTGTGGTGGAGTACCTTCTACTGCATGGGGCTGACGTCCATGCCAAAGACAAAGGGTGAGCACAGGTCCTGACTTAGGCCAGGAGCTTTTCCCGGTCAGGTCATTTGGTCAGGAAAAACGCATGGCTCTACCTATTCTCCAATGGGCCTGACTCAGACTCGTCGCTCAGAAGGGTAATGTGTGTCCGTCTCTCTCTCTCTTGCTCTGTCTCCTGCAGTGGCCTGGTCCCCCTTCACAACGCCTGCTCCTACGGTCACTATGAGGTGGCTGAATTGCTGGTCATCCACGGGGCTGTGGTCAACATAGCTGACCTGTGGAAGTTTACCCCTCTGCACGAGGCCGCCGCCAAGAGCAAATACGAGATCTGCAAACTGCTGCTGCAGGTAAGGAGTTCGTTTCCCTCTTACAGATTAGTGCTAGTCTATTTTCAACTGTGTTGGACCATCTACAGTGCCACTTGGATTTGTATGATTCAGAGTCATCACTTACCCTGAAAACAATTACGTTTGAATTTCGAGAGACCAGATCCATCCTAATCCTGTGCAATAGAACACATACTATAGAGCCTTCCAGTTCTAGCACAGATTATCTAAACACACACCCCTATCGCTCCCCTCCCAGCACGGTGCAGACCCGACCAAGAAGAACCGAGATGGGAGCACTCCACTGGACCTGGTGAAGGACGGGGACACTGACATGCAGGACCTGCTAAGAGGAGACGCTGCCCTGCTGGACGCAGCCAAGAAGGGCTGTCTGGCCCGGGTCGAGAAGCTCTGCAGCTCTGATAATGTTAACTGTAGAGACGCACAGGGACGGCACTCTACACTGCTACACCTGGCAGGTCAGTCAGCGCACTGGAGCTTTCTGTAAGGACAGTGATCTTGAACCCTAGTCATTGAGAGCTTCAGGGTGTACAAGCCGTTGTTCCAACCCAACATTCACAAGTTTAAGGGTTTAGAATATTTATTGAGAAATGTAATGGATGTGAGTGAGGATTCGGGAGGGGAATGAGAATGGACCGGGTGAAGCCGAGGGCTGCAGATGAAGGATCCAGGGGGTTGGACTCGGTAAGGTTTGGCTTGGAGTCCCAGGTAGACCTCAGCAGGCCGTGGAAGTTGGGCTGCTGTTCTTCCCTGCAGGGCAAGGGGAGGGGGAAGAAGGAATGATTTTTAAATGGACCACCCTAGGCAGGAAAATCGTCACTCGTTCATCCCGCGATGATTGTGATTTCAGCCACCGGTAGCTTGTGGGTGCTTTATATGCGCTACAGTCAATTATGAGTGCATGTCTACTTATATTAAATATATAATTATTAACATACGCCTACTGTATGATAGCTAGCAAATTAATTAGCTAACTAACGTTAGCCTGCCTAGCTGGAACTTCTGAAGAAGTGAAATGTTTTATTTCTACAATTTCCAAAAGATAACCAAACAAAAACTTTTTACGAGATGTGTTTGTGCCGTCATGTGTATTAGTAGCACAATTTCTAACTTATTTGCATTAGTTTTTACTTACACTTGTATGTTGACTTCTCCATTGATGTTGTTTTTAAGTTTTTGCTGACTTTTCTTGAATTGAATTATGGGGAGTTTCAGGCCTTGGAGTGAACATAATTTTACACTCGCAAAGCCGACTAAAAATGAGGGCGGAGGGGCTTACGTTGCAAACTTCCCTTGCTTGGCGAATCATTTGGACCGCCCTCCAAGATGGCGACGGGGATTCCCCCAAGGGCATAAGGCAAGGACGAGGGTGTGTCTTTTAAGTGTTTGAACCGCAGCCTTAAAAGACACACCCTCGATTTGCGACGATTGTACATCCGCTAAGAAAAGTCTGCGGAAACTTAAAAACAACATCAATGGAGAAGTCAACATACAAGTGTAAGTAAAAACTAATGCAAATACAGTTGAAGTCGGAAGTTTACATACACTTAAGTTGGAAACATTCAAACTCATTTTTCAACCACTCCACACATTTCTTGTTAACAAATTATAGTTTTGGCAAGTCAGTTAGGACATCTACTTTGTGCATGACACAAGTCATTTTCCAACAATTGTTTACAGACAGATTATTTCACATATAATTCACTGTAACACAATTCCAGTGGGTCAGAAGTTTACATACACTATGTTGACTGCATTTAAACTGCTTGGAAAATTCCATGGCTTTAGAAGCTTCTGATAGGCTAATTGCCATCATTTGAATCAATTGGAGGTTTACCTGTGGATGTATTTCAAGGCCTACCTTCAAACTCAGTGCCTCTTTGCTTGACATCATGGGAAAATCAAAAGAAATCTGCCAAGACCTCAGAAAACAATTTGTAGACCTCCACAAGTCTGGTTCATCCTTGGGAGCAATTTCCGAATGCCTGAAGGTACCACATTCATCTGTACAAACAATAGTACGCAAGTATAAACACCATGGGACCACGCAGCCGTCATACCGCTCAGGAAGGAGACGTGTTCTGTCTCCTAGAGATGAACGTACTTTGGTGCGAAAGTGCAAATCAATCCCAGAACAACAGCAAAGGACCTTGTGAAGATGCTGGAGGAAACAGGTACAAAGTATCTAAATCCACATTAAAACGAGTCCTATATCGACATAACCTGAAAGCCACTGCTCCAAAACCGCCATAAAAAAGCCAGACTACGGTTTGCAATTGCACATGGGGACAAAGATTGTACTTTTTGGAGAAATGTCCTCTGGTTTGGGCACAATGACCATCGTTATATTTGGAGGAAAAAGAGGGAGGCTTGCAAGCCGAAGAACACCATCCCAACCGTGAAGCACTGGGGTGGCAGCATCATGTTGTGGGGGTGCTTTGCTGCAGGAGGGACTGGTGCACTTCACAAAATAGATGGCATCATGAGGCAGGAAAGTTATGTGGATATATTGAAGCAACATCTCAAGACATCAGTCAGCTTGGTCGCAAATGGGTCTTCCAAGGGGACAATGACCCCAAGCATACTTCCAAAATTGTGCCAAAATGGCTTAAGGACAACAAAGTCAAGGTATTGGAGTGGCCATCACAAAGCCCTGACCTCAATCCTATAGAACATTTGTGGGCAGAACTGAAAAAGCATGTGCGAGCAAGGAGGCCTACAAACCTGACTCCGTTACACCAGCTCTGTCAGGAGGAATGGGCCAAAATTCACCCAACTTATTGTGGGAAGCTTGTGGAAGGCTACCCGAAACGTTTGACCCAAGTTAAACAATTTAAAGGCAATGCTACCAAATACTAATTGAGTGTATGTAAACTTCTGAGCCACTGGGAATGTGATGAAAGAAATACAAGCTGAAATAAATAATTCTCTCTACTATTATTCTGACATTTCACATTCTTAAAATAAAGTGGTGATCCTAACTGACCTAAGACAGGGAATTTGTACTAGGATTTAAATGTCAGGAATTGTGAAAAACTGAGTTTAAATGTATTTGGCTAAGATGTATGTAAACTTCTGACTTCAACTGTAAGTTAGAAATTGTGCTACTAATGCACATGACGGCACAAATACGTCTCGTAAATATGTTTTTGGGAAATTATAGATAAACATTTTCCTTCTTCAGAGGTTCCAGCTAGGCAGGCTAATGTTAGTTAGCAAATTAATTTGCTAGCTATCAGTAGGCGTATGTTAATAATTATATATTTAATATAAGTAGACATGCACTCATAATTGACTGTAGCGCATATAAAGCACCCACAAGCTACCGGTGGCTGAAATCACAATCATCGCGGGACGAACGAGTGACGAATTAACGGCCAAGGATGGTCCATTTAAAAATCATTCCTTCGCCCCTTGCCCTGCAAGTGTATACTCGTCAGACGTCATCATACGTCATCAGAAGTGTCCACTTAATTTGAGGGCTGAGGGGATAGGGTGTGTCTTTTAAGTGTTTGGACCGTAGCCATAGTGTTGCAAACGGGAAGGGAGGCTGTTTGGCAGCTGGTGCTTGTTCAGTTACTAGGGAGCTGTGTTCAAGGCAATTAGTTAAAACGTTGCATTCAAGTCTGGCCTTCTCTCCTGAATTTGACGGATTCAACTAACTTATCATTAACGCCTGAAAAGCCGGCAGACCATCAGGATGGGACTACGGATTTAGGAGAACAACATTTTCAGATAATTGCCGTTTCTGATTAAACAAATTATGTGTCTATTGTGTCAGCTGGCTACAACAACCTGGAGGTAGCAGAGTACCTGCTTCAGCATGGAGCGGAGGTCAACTCCCAGGACAAGGGAGGGCTCATCCCCCTGCACAACGCTGCCTCCTACGGGGTGAGTCCCAGCTACCCTAATCTACTGTACACACTCACAGCACCATCACACTCTAAAGGTGTCCATTGAGTCTTCCTACTACCTGTACGGTATGATTTTCCAGAGACACAAAAGTAAACAGGATGTCTAGAGACTTGATCGATGTGTCTAGGTTTTTTCATTTAAATGAAAGAGTCAGTGCCTCGTACTTGGCATACCAAACACTCGCCAAGTTCCTTGTCAAAGGCTTCTTTAAAAATGTAACCATGAATAGGTTTCAGAGATTAAGCATACCTTTTGAATAAAAAAGGCGTCTTCTGCGGCCTTTAAAACAAGCTCCTTTTAAAAAGAAAGTAATCATGAATTGGTTTCAGTGATGAGGCGAGGGGTGAAGTATGTATGCTGGCCAAATGATTAGCACTCATGTCTCTATGACACAAAACACTGTTGGAAACAAAGGCCAGTAGATTGCTTTGATCAGACCCTTGAGAAGCGAGGAGCTCATCACACCACAGTCCTCCCCGATCGCCTGGTGCTTGCTCTAACTCCACACACAGATTGGATCATTTCAAATAAGCAGTGGTATAAATACTTTAAAGTACTACTTAAGTTGTTTTTTGGGGTATCTGTACTTTGGTTTACTATTGATATTTTTGACAAATGCTACTTTTACTTCACTACATTCCTGGAGAAAATAATGTACTTTTTACATAGATTTTCCATGACTCTCAAAAGTACTCGTTACATTTTGAATGGCTAGCGTGACAGGAAAATGGTCCAATTCACCTACTGCCTCTGATCTGGGGGACTCACGAAACAAACACGCTTCGTTTGTAAATTATGCCTGAGTGTTGGAGTGTGCCCCTGGTTTTCCGTAAGTAAATAAAAAAAACAAGAAAATGGTGCCATCTGGTTTGTTTAATAATGGGTGTTGCGATTTTTCTTTAAACCAATATTCGTTACCCTTTCTCTCCCTATAGATGTTTCTCCCCCTTTTGTTTTCTTTGTTTCTTAAACCTGTGTTGGTTGGGTTACCATGTCAACCTAGAGAGTAGAAGAGAAAGGGTGAATTAACTTGTAGAAGTCCTATATCTGAGTCTGAGATGCAAGTTGACCAAAAGAACGAGAGAAAGTTACAAGACACGAACCAAGAGCCAAGTGGAGTCCAATGTGTTCTCATTTGCAGCATGTGGATGTGGCTGCTTTGCTCATCAAGTACGACGCATGCGTGAACGCCACAGATAAGTGGGCGTTCACCCCACTGCACGAGGCAGCGCAGAAAGGGAGGACCCAGCTGTGTGCCCTGCTATTGGCTCACGGGGCCAACCCCGCCCTCCGCAACCAGGAAGGCCAATCACCGCTGGACCTCGTCACGGTATCCGTCCACACACACTCGCTATCCTGTCTCTGAGATGACAACCTCTCCCCAACACAGGAGTGTGTGGGAAGGGGTAGCATAAACTGTCATCCTCACAGCCACCACACTCACCTGTTTGTCATGTCTACTGCTCTTGGATACATGAAATCCCTCAAATCACAACAACACCCTGACATCGTATATTGTGCTTGTGATTCGTGTTAACAGCATGTTGAACATCACCTACATAGTCTGTTTGGAATTCTTTCCAGAGTTTTCGCTGTTGTTGAGGAGATTCAATGTCTCTCAATGCTTGTTTCTACACTCTCACATGGCCTGACCTTCACCAGCAACCACTGGGTGACATGACCTCTTTCTAAATAGAAGAGAGGACCTGTCTCTGTCTCTGGCAATGAAATGCCTGGAAAGTTCTCTCTCTCATCACACATTGATAAATGACTTGAATGTACTGTATGCATGTCAAGGGTTTGCTCACATAGGAGCATGTAGCCTTATTCATACTTGCTATGCTCTTATGGGTTATTGATGTGTTGGCAACGATCGCTAATGCAGTCTAATCGTATTTCTCTGCATGGTTGCACTGTGAGTCGTCAATATTTTGTGTCATTCTTAATTTCTCCTCCTTGACTTGGTAAATTAGTGACAATGCCTCTTTCTCCTTTCTTTCTTTTCTTTCTACAGGTGGACGATGTTCGTGCCTTGTTGACAGCGGCCATGCCACCTTCAGCCCTGCCCGGTTGCTATAAACCCCAGATAATCAGTATGTCTTCCCCTGTAGGGGTGGTGGTCCCCCCCAGCCTCTCAGCCAGCTCCACACCCCTGTCCACCTTGGCCTCCAGCAACAGTCTGGACAACCAGGCTACTGCCTCCACCTGCACTGCCTTCCCTGAGCTACCCGCTCTCCTGGGGCCCTCTGGGGCTGTGGGCACGGACAAGAAGGAGGTTCTTGGTGTGGATCTGAGTATCGGACAGTTCCTCAACAACCTTGGACTGGAACACCTACTAGAGATCTTTGAAAGAGAGCAGGTAAGCTGAACCCCAAAACGCAGCTCACTCCTTATGTCTGATAACTTAGATAAACTTCTTTTATATAAAAAGCTTCAAGGATGTCTTCAACATCTGATGTTCCACAATAGGCCTATGAAGCATTACTTAAGATGCTGAAGGTGAGATCTGACATTATTTCAAGTTCACCGTTTTCCCTTTTTGAAGATCACTCTGGATGTCCTGGTAGAGATGGGACACAAGGAGCTGAAAGAGATCGGTATCAATGCCTACGGACACAGACACAAGATTATCAAAGGAGTAGAGAGAATCATTAGCGGACCTCAAAGTACGTTTACACACTACAGGACCCATGCTGTTGTCCATAACACAGGTTCACTTCAAATGTATGTTAATGTGTTTAGCATTTACGAAGTGTTTTTCAAGGGCTGTTAGTGAATGCAACCATCAAAGATTTAGATTTTTACTTGATCTTGATGTATGAAAGGGCAGTGTTTCGATTGAAGTTCACATCCTGAATTAAGTTTTGAACTACTGCAATAGTAAAAGAAGTTCACGTTCCTGTGATGCAGGTTTGAACCCGTACCTTACGTTGAACACGGCGAACAGTGGGACCATACTAATAGATCTGGCGTCGGGCGACAAGGAGTTTCAGTTGGTGGAGGAGGAGGTACAACCAACACGATGACTCGCTATCAAAGTCTTACATCTTATTGATCATATCTTGTTGTCAATTAGAAAATGTTGAGTCGACTTTGAGTCTTGCTTTTGAACAGTTGCAGAGTACGATCAGAGAGCACCGAGATGGAGGCCTTGCTGGAGGGGTTTTCAACAGATACAACATTGTTAAGGTACATTTGGCTGGTTTCTATCCACATTAGGAAAGCAAGCTCTGTTTTATTCTGTCCAGTTTAATCTAGTTCATGGAAGTCTAGTTAATGGAAGTCATTATTCAACTGCACATTCAGTTCATGTTATTACAACTTTATTAACCGTGATTGGAATGTATTCTCTTATCCCTGCTTTGAGAGAAATGTATTGTTAATTCACTATTTTCCCCTCTTGATCTGCAGATCCAGAAAGTGTGTAACAAGAAGCTTTGGGAGAGGTACACCCATCGAAGGAAGGAGGTCTCCGAGGAGAATCACAATCACTCCAATGAACGGATGTTGTTTCACGGTAAGAGAATAATATACAGAATAGCACAGCCCACATTCCAATGAGAACCCGTCATCCATGACACTCCAGAAACCACTTGGGTCATGTTGTGTTCGAGGTTGATCTTTTTTTGTGTGCAAGTGTTTTCGACACTCAGAAATCCTATTCACAAGTGCTCATTCCAGCATTCATGCTGCTCTTGACCCAACAGGTTCGCCGTTTGTGAACGCCATCATCCACAAGGGTTTCGATGAGAGGCATGCTTACATAGGCGGCATGTTCGGAGCAGGCATCTACTTTGCTGAGAACTCGTCTAAGAGTAACCAGTACGTCTACGGGATAGGAGGCGGTACAGGCTGCACTCTGCACAAAGACAGGTCCTGCTACGTGTGCCAAAGGTAAACCAGCCATCCAGTCCTTTGATGTTTCTCTACCACAGTAAGCCATATCAAAGCTGAGGTCTAAGTCACCACACTACAACTTAACCAAGCCATAGCTGGGCGCTAATAACACGCCAATGAGACTTTCACAACGTTAAGAAAGAATGGCTCAAGTGGATTGGATTGGAATGGAGGTGGCATGATGTCTGATTGTCTGTGATGGGTTCTATGCGTCTTCAGGCACCTGCTGTTCTGCAGGGTGACTCTGGGCAAGTCCTTCCTGCAGTTCAGTGCCATGAAGATGGCCCACTCCCCTCCAGGACACCACTCTGTCACAGGGAGGCCCAGTGTCAACGGACTGTCACTGGCAGAGTATGTCATCTACAGAGGAGAGCAGGTACGGTAACTAGTGGCTTTGGCATTAGTGTGTGACTTTCATTTTGACGCTAACTACTGAAGTCACTGGATTGACATTCTTTGTCATCGGACTTACATTCCATTTGCAGTACTGCTCCTCTTGGATCTAATGTGTTAATTGTATGGTAGCATGCCCTTAGGACTAGCAAGCTGTTACAATTGACTTGCTCTGACACCTGTGTCATTTACTCTAGGCCTATCCAGAGTATTTGATCACCTATCAGATATTAAAGCCCGACGCCTCTGTGGACGGATAGAAGTGGAACGGAGGAGGGAAGAACAACAAGTTAATTGTACAGAAGAACGTCTCAGCCTGGTTCTGTTATGTTCGGTGCAGCAACAGCTTTACTAAATGCATGCATAAACAGATTCTTTTTTCTCCTTCTCCATTTGAAGCACTTCCATCTGTAGCCATTCTAACAAACGCTGTGTAGGACAACTACAACTGGTTAAAGTCTAACTGTAACTCAAAAAAAACTGCTGTGTTATAGTAGTTCTTTTCTGGAGACATTGTATATATATTTTTTAGTACTAGCGTGTTAATTTATTTACATTTTTATGCCCATGTTATTGTAAATGAATGACCTATAGAATATGTATTCCATCAACCAGCAGTCAAAATCAGTGTTTTCAAAGTCTGCCTTGTGGGGATGTCTGGGTCATATTTATTTAGGGCACATCATAGCAAAAATGTTTCAAAAGTTGTGGAATGGAAAATTAATGTTTATTGGACAAGCCTAGGTGGTCACTCCCTGTTTCCGTCTGTTTTCTTCCATTGGTGCCTATTGCCTAATGGCTTATTTGTCTAGTATTGTAAATCAGAAGCTGGACACAATTTAGATCATTATCCTGTTAGAAGGTGTATTGTTTGGTCTACATAGTGACAGTTAAAAGATCAGAATCAGTGTCCGTTCATTCAGTAATGGTGGCCGCAGCAAAGTCTTCAAATTTGAGGACTCCTAAATTGTCATAAATTGCCCCTCTACGAAGTCTGTGTTGCTTCGAAAGCTGTTTGTTTTACACAACACACAAGGGTGACGAGACTACACAGAGAAAACAAAACATGTAGTTTGTCAATTTCCCTCTGTCAGTGTTTGGATGCGCTGTGAGAACCGTGTCTGTCATTTGAAATAATGTGAAGTTAATTTACATTAATATGCTGTGGTTGCGTGATGTTCTCTCAGCACTTTGTTCCTTTTGCATGATATTCCTGTCTGATTAACTCTCGTTAGAGTTGTACGTCATGTTTGAACAGTGTTTGCTTGCTAATTGCTTGCTAATTGGATGTATCATGGCTGGATCTGGGTGGGGATAATCTCCACACAAACAGCCACATCAAAATAAATGAGCTATTTGTGAATCCTTGGTTGTAAGTTGTTTGTAGCCTACTGTAACAAACAAAAATTGTTGTTGCATGTAATCACTTATGTACCAAACCTTGCGTTGTCTGTTTTTTTAGGTAGTGGAATAACTATCATTGTTAATTACACATTTTTCACTTGTCAGTATGATGTCTCCCAAGATAGTGTACGATTAGCCATACGAGAATACTACATACTTAAACTACTTAATTGCATACGTATTTCGACGTTTGATCTAGTAGAATTCACTCGTCTTTTACGACTCAAGTTTGACTACCGTTGATAATCAGATAAATTCACGCGCTGTACCAAAATGAACGAATGGCAGGAGTCAACGCAATCGCGCATTCGATGATGCATTCGAAGTACTATTTTCGAAATGTCACAGCCTACTATAAACGTTTGTTTTTTGCACACTATTTAGTAGTCTAGTATGGATATTATACATACAGACAGTGTCTTCCTCCCTACCTAGGCTACTGCTTTCCTGACGCATTGTTTTCATGAGACGTTGAGTGTCCGATAATGGCACTGTATCACTCTTCAGTTCAAGATGTTTTGACATGCAAGAGAAGACATTTGGGCCGTAGGAGTGGGCTTGTTACAGTTTAATGTAGTTTAACCTTTTGTCTGAACTGAGATGTACACTACAAAGCGGAATAGAGGAATTATTGAGACCACTTTGATCAATTCTGAGTTCAACTTGGGATAACCATTGACAAGAAGGTGGCTGACCTTTTCGCCAGGCAGTGGAGAGCCGGGGTGAGAGTAACACGTCCATCTTCTCATAACACAGAAGCTAGTGAAGTCAGCACGTTCCTAATGTGGAGGTCAACCAGTATATACACTACCGTTCAAAAGTTTGGGGTCACTTAGAAATGTCCTTGTTTTTGAAAGAAAAGTACATTTTCCGTCCATTAAAATAACATAAAATTGACCAGAAATACAGTGTAGACGTTGTTAATGTTGTAAATGACTATTGTAGCTGACAACGGCAGATTTTTTATGGAATATCTACAGAGGCCCATTATCAGCAACCATCACTCCTGTGTTCCAATGGCACGTTGTATTTAGCTAATCCATGTTTATAATTTTAAAAGGCTAATTGATCATTAGAAAGCCCTTTTGCAATTATGGTAGCACAGCTGAAAACTGTTGTCCTGATTTAAAGAAGCAATAAAATTGGCCTTCTTCAGACTAGTTGAGTATCTGGAGCATCAGTATTTGTGGGTTCGATTACAGGCTCAAAATGGCCAGAAACAAATAACTTTCTTCTGGAACTTGTCAGTCTATTCTTGTTCTGAGAAATGAAGGCTGTTCCATGTGAGAAATTGCCAAGAAACTGAAGATCTCATACAACACTGTGTACTACTCTCTTCACAGAACAGCGCAAACTGGCTCTAACCAGAATAGAAAGAGGAGTGGGAGGCCCCGGTGCACAACTGAGCAAGAGGACAAGTACAGTAGAGTGTCTAGTTTGAGAAACAGACGCCTCACAAGTCCTCAACTGGCAGCTTCATTAAATAGTACCCGCAAAACACCAGTCTCAACGTCAACAGTGAAGTGGCGACTCCGGGATGCTGGCCTTCTAGACAGAGTTGCAAAGAAAAAGCCATATCTCAGACTGGCCAATAAAAAGAAAAGATTAAGATGGGCAAAAGAACAAAGACACTGGACAGAGGAACTCTGCCTAGAAGGCCAGCATCCCGGAGTCATCTCTTCTCCACTACAGCCCCGTTGAGGTTTAATGGGGGCCTGTTCGGCTCACCTTTTCCTGTAGTCCACGATCAGCTCCTTTGTCTTGCTCACATTGAGGGAGAGGTTGTTTCCAACCCCAGTAGATACACTACTGGGGTTGAAAGCACTGGCACATCATTGGCCAAGGGTGATGCTCCACACTTTTCCTCCTCTATGTTTGATACTCCTCACTAGGGCTGTGGAGTTCATGTCAGCTGGTTTTGTCAGCTGGTTATTGTCATACAAAAGACTGTATCACGGTAATTTACCATTAATTAACAGAAAGGAGTTTAGCATCTCCAGGTCTCCATGCATACAAGCTGCATACAAGCCTCTCATGCATGCTTTTAAAACATCTAGATGCACTGCAGTACTTAATGCAGCTGGTGGCCACACCAGATACTGACTGTTACTTTTGATTTTGACCCCCCCACATTATTCCATTTCTGTTAGTCACATGTCTGTGGAACTTGTTCAGTTTATGTCTCAGTTGTTGAATCTTACGTTCATACAAATATTTACACATGTTAAGTTTGCTGAAAATTAACGCAGTTGACAGTGAGAGGACATTTCTTTTTTTGCTGAGTTTACATTATCACAGTGGCGTTGGCAGTCACAATGTAAGTAACCTAATGTATGTCCCTCTAACTCCCCTGAATGCCTCTGTTGATCCTACAGCTATTGTATACAGTAATCATGTGCCTTGTATACAGTAATCATAGCACTGAGGCAGTGTGCCCTAGTAGGAAGTCCACTATGTGCAGCTCACCCTGCACTATCAGCTTACATATATAAATAACATTGTCATGTCTACTTCTGATAAGCCTCCCTGTAATGCAATAAAAACAATCAAGCATCGCAGAAAAGGGCTAAAAATAGCCCACATTAACATATGTAGCCTAAGAAACAAGGTCCATTAAATCAATAACTTGCTAGTAACAGATAACATTGATATTCTCTGAAACACACTTAGATAATACCTTTGACACAGTGGTAGCATTACATGCTTATAACATCTACAGAAAAGACAGAAATGCCAATGGGGGTGATGTTGCGGTGTATATTCAGAGCCACATTCATGTAAAGCTTAGAGAGGATCTCATGTTAAATACTGTTGAAGTAATATGGATACAGGTTCATCTGCTTCACCTAAAGCCCATTCTGGTCGGAAGCTGCTATAGACCACCAAGTGCTAACAGTCAGTATCTGGATAATATGTGTGAAATGCTTGATAATGTATGTGATATCAGAGAGCTATATTTTCTGGGTGAACTAAATATTGACTGTCTTTCATCAAGCTGGCCACTCAACAAAAAGCTTCAAACTGTAACCAGTGCCTGCAACCTGGTTCAGTCAACCTACCAGGGTATTTACAAACAGCAAACAGGAATGAAATCATCAAAATGCATTAGTAAATCCATTGGATGTAGTGATCACAATATAGTAGCCATATCTAGGAAGGCTGGGCCTAATATGGTGTATAAGAGGTCATTCAATAAGTTTTGTAGTGATTCCTGTGTTGATGATGTAAAGAATATTTGCTAGCCTGTGGTGTGTAATGAGGAGCAACCAGACGCTGCACTTGACACTTATGAAATTGCTTATTCCAAGCATGTACCCATTAAGAGAATTACTGTCACGTTCGTCGTATACATAATGAGCGGACCAAGGCGCAGCATGAGTAGAGTTCCACATATTTATTAAAGTGAACCTTCAAAAAACCAACAAAGAATAAACGAACGTGAAGTTCGTAGCGCACATAGCACTAAACCAAAACAAAACAATATCCCACAAACGCAGGTGGGAAAAGGACCACACTAAGTATGATCCCCAATTAGAGGCAACGATCATCAGCTGCCTCCAATGGGGAACCATACTCACACCAACATAGAAATTCAAGACTAGAACACCCCCTAGTCACGCTCTGACCTATTGCACCATAAAGAACCCCAAGGGCTCTCTATGGTCAGGGCGTGACAATTACTGTAAAAACTGTTAAATCCCCATGGATTAATGAGGAACTGAACATTTTATGGTTGAAAGGGATGAGGCAAAAGGAATAGAAAATAAGTCTGTTTGCACAACCGATTGGCAAACGTACTGCAAATTTCGAAATCATATGTGACTAAACTGAATAAAAAGAAGAAGAAACTATTCTATGAAACAAAGGTTAAATGATAGTAAAAAATCTTTTTCCAACTACTATAATACTTTCTTTCATTGGCAAGATTAGAAAACTGTTGCATGTTGCATTTACATTTTTGTTCAGTATTATTTCAAGTTTGTGCTCTATGTATCCAGTGAGTGTGGTTCATAGCATACAGTAAGTATTTAAAAGGTGAACAGACAGTTTACTTTTTTGCATTGAAGTGTGTAAATTGGCCTACTGTAGCTTCTATTTTCTTCTGAGTAGAGAAAGTAAATGCAAAACATTATTGAATTCAAACTATCTGTTTACAGGTCCACAACAATTTGCAATTATTTTTGTGTTTCAGAAACGGTCAAATGTCACTGGAAAAGAAAACATCGGTGGTCCTCCACACGTTTTACGCCAAGTTTGATTCATAAAGGGAAACCAGTTTATACACTTCAATATTTGTGTGCTTCTGCAGTCTTTTCAGAAATAGCGCATGCAGACATTTAGTGTAAAATGTACACAATCGTTATAAATGAAGCCCCAGGGCCCTTATTCACAAAGTGTTTCAGAGAAAGAGTGTTTATCTAGGATTACATCCCACCCCCTCTAATTCATTATGATTTACAAGGCAGAAGTGATTATAGTTCAATTTTCCTACTCTGAGATGGTTGTGAATACAGGCCTAATTGTACTCCCCCAGACACAGATAAGCCTGGCCTTGGACTATAAAACACTCTGCGTTGTCCGGGAAACTGGCCCATAAATGTCTACCTTGGCTCCAATGTATGTTTGTTTTTATATATCACATATATGTTTTGCAAACCTGTACTCTTCACTCTCTACCTCTCCTGGGGTGGGTATGCTTTCATAGTTAAACCTGCTGCTACATTCACAAGATAACTACCACATAATTGCCACTGCAATTAAACAGCCAATTATCTGTAATTATACTACTTGGTTCCTGCATTTTACCATATCAAAGATTTACTCGCCCACGCATGATGTATCTTTTATTTCCTTTGAGTGGAATGGTATTAAAGTACACAATGTATTGTATTAACATAATTACATTTCCTTATGAGTTGTAAAAATGACATATAAGAAAGAGCAATTTATTGGTCAGTGTAATCTTTTGCTTTTTCATCTTCAACTCAATAACTTGGGGTTTGTACCAATGCTTTTATGTACACTGATATGCCAGAATTTTGCACACTATAAAACCATCGGGATGTCAGAAAATAGGGATAATAACTGCACTTTTGTAGATCAAACATACAAAAAGACACAAAGTGATCAAAATGTAGACTAGTTTCACAGATCCTCAATTTGACCTGGAATCACATAACACTCACTGGGCCCAGTTGAGGGAAAAGGCATCATATCTAATGATATGTCTGCTTCATATTCAAGCTGCAGTATTGCAGGCAGGATAAGGTTTCTTTGGTTACGTGAGGTATTAGAGACAACGGAGACTTTGTCAAATGGTAGGTCCAAATCTTCACCGTGTGAGACCATGGGCAGGCGTTGCGCACAATGCGCAGAGGCATTGATAGTTGCGTTCTGGAACGTAGTGTCGTGGCGGTAAGACATCAACTCGTTACTTAAATGGACAGCTTCTACAGAACTGGAACAGTATCTTTTGCAGCCCAAAATGGTAGAGAATGCTTTTCTGAAATCAGCATTAAAAGCGTATATGACTGGGTTTAACGATGAGTTTGCCCATCCAAACCACACAAAAATGTTAAAAGTGGTGTTACTTACGCACAGGCGATCACCAAGATTGTTAATGTCACAAAAAGGTACTATGCAGTTGAGCACGAAAAAAGGCAGCCAGCAAAATACAAACACTCCCATAATGATAGAGAGTGTCTTCAAAACTTTCGTTTCTTTTTTAAAGGTTGTTTTCAATGAGTTTGTTTTCTCGGTTGCTTGCTGATTGTTCTGTGCGTGTTCCACGGCTGTCTCCAAGGATGATATTCTCCGGATCTGGTTTTGCGCAATCCGGTAAATTCGTGTATAAGTGCCAACCATAATAACGACTGGAATGTAAAAACTTATCAAGGAGGAGGATATGGCATACGTGCTATTCAAGCTTGCGTTGCAGTCCTCTATTTGGTTGATTTGATTAGTGTCGTCCACTGTTTCCTTTTCCTCCTCTGACTTGTGCCAATTGAGCTGGACGGGAATGAAGGAGATAAGAATGGAGAGGGTCCATGCCACTCCGATCATAACGAAAGCAAACCTTTGAGTCATTTTACGCTCATATCGAAAAGGGCTCGAAATTGCCCAGTATCGGTCCATACTTATTATACAAAGATTGAGAATAGACGCCGTGGAGCACATGATGTCAAAAGCTATCCAGGTATCACAGAAGCTGCCGAAGATCCAGCAGCCGGCCACTTCAGACATAGCCTTCCACGGCATCACAAGAATGGCCACGAATAAATCCGACACCGCCAAGGAGATTACAAAAAAGTTTGTCACTTTAGATCTAAGGTGTCGAAATTTGATCACAGCGGCGCACACTAGCGTATTCCCAAAAAGCGTGGAGACGATCAGGATGAACAGGACGCACCCGGTGAGAGCACGGACGCTGTGCTTGGAGCTGTCCGTTTCAGCACCTGCGGTTTCGTTGTCAGATTTCTCCATTGACCAATTTCTCCTATTTTCTGCGCATATCAAAGATAGCGTCTTTAGCGTCTTCCACACTTAGCGTTCAGTGCTCCCTTTATTCATTATGCTTTCAACTTAGTTTTGGAGACCCAACTTGCAGATTTCCGTACTCACGCATAACTACCTTAATTAACAGGACGTGGGCCAGTTCTAAGAACCTCAGTTATTTTCTTACTCTGACGCAGTAAAACATTGTCCATTGTCGTGAATAGGTGCACTGCACATAACCCATCCTGCACAATCGCTCCTTTTTTATATAGTGAATGGATCTCACTTAATGGTTGGATAGTTACTCATGCTTGACGATGGCAATGAAGACCCCTCCTCTTAAAGGCCCAGTGCAAATTATGATAATGTCCTTTTAGTGAAATTTCAGGGATGGAGCTTTGGCCTGCCTGGTAACATCACCAGGTGGTAAATTAGTTAATAGACCAATATGAAAGAGAGTTCCAAACCTCTCTGCCAAAAACAGCTAGTTTTCAGTTTTCCCCTCCTCACTCAGACCATTCTCAGACAGTCCTAGCGAAGTTCTTGTTGAGAAATTGCCCTTTGCTAAGAAGATATTTGTGTTTCTTTTTGACCAGTTGAATTGAAAACAGTCACAGTGAGGTACTTATACTGAAGAAAAATATAAACGCAACATGTAAAGTGTTGATCCCACGTTTCATGAGCTGAAATAAAAGATCCCAGAAATGTTCCATACGCACAAAAATCGTGTTTCTCTCAAATTTTGGGCACAAATTTGTTTACATCCCTGTTAGTGAGCATTTCTCCTTTGCCAAGATAATCCATCCACCTGACAGGTGGGCATATCAAGAAGCTGATTAAACAGCATGATCATTACACAAGTGCACCTTGTGATAGGGACAATAAAAGGCCACTCCAAAATGGGTCGTTTTGTTACACAACACAATGCCACAGAGAAATTCATAGATCAGACATAAGAGAAACATCTATAGAATATACACATACAGTATATTGATTATAGAAAATCTAAAGAGAATATTTAATCAATCAGTTAGCTATTGTATGAACTTGGAAATAATCTGCACTGTCAGTAGCCTAGAGCATTACAGAAAAGGATTAGGGTGTACTATCGTAGGCTCGGTTAAAGTACCAGTTCGACAACAACAAACAGCTGCAGAGGTCATATTGGAGTTGTCCTCCAAGCCAAGGATACAGGAGGCGAGGCCTAGGAATATTAAGGCTGAGTACAGACTTGACAGACTCATCCCCACAAGAGGGTCCTGGAGGACAAGGCAAAAAAAAAACTAAGAGAGAAAGCACAGGAAAAAAGAAAGCTGTGATACTGAAAAAAGCTGTGGCGCCACTGAAAAAGGTTGCTTCAGGTTCCAAAACCACAACAAACACCCTAAAAGAAGGGGATGCAGAATGCTTGTTCTGTAACAAGCATTCTGTGTTGCCTGTGGGAACTGGATACGGTGCGAGCAGTGTCAGAGGTGGGCTCATGAGCTATGCTCACATTTAACTGGGGTGGGATTCATTTGCAACCTCTGTGTCAATGAAAAAAATCTGGAAAAATGCCATTGTGTTAAATTATTGTTATGAAATGTGTGTGTGTGTGTGTTTGATCACTATTTAATCAGTTATATTCCAATGAATTTGTTCAAAATATTTATAAATATTACAAACTGGTGGTGATTAGCAGAGTGAGTTAAGGTGTGGTGAATTGGAAGTAGAGGGCGTGTCTAGAGGGTGAATAGGGAATAGGTGAGATGGTATGAGCAGTCCCATTTTGGTGATTTCTGGTATATAATAAAAATAAATAATTCACAGCACGTTTTCGGACTCATTCAGAAGTTTTTATCTGATTAAGTACAATAGTCCTACTATTAGAAATTAATATTTAAAGTTCAGTTTATATTCCTAAAACTTAAGTTGAAAATAATGCTGTCGCTGCTTGCCAAAACACAGTTTTAACGTGTTCAAATTAATAACCAATATGCAGAAACAGTTTGAGATATATTGAAAACCTACGAATAAAATGTACTCTCTACAACAATAATAATCATATTACTTGTATTTTTTAAACCTTGAGCACCTTATAAACTCTGTTGTTTTGACTAGTGACAAGTGGCAATAAGTCATTCATATCGATTAGGGTTGAAATCAGGTTGTATGCACTGTTGAAACTACCACAACTAAAAAAAAACACATGTAAACTGGAGATAGTCAGTCGTCCAACTGCATGTATTCAACTGAAATGTGTCTTCCGCATTTAACCCAACCCCTCTGAATCAGAGAGGAGCGGGGGGGCTGCCTTAATCGACATCCACATCTTCGGCGCCCAGTGGGTTAACTGGGCAGAACAACAGGTTTTTACCTTGTCAGCTCGGGGATTTGATCCATTAACCTTCCGGTTACTGGTCCAACCACTAGGCTACCTGCCGCCCCATATACATCACTAGTTAGAGGACAACCTGCAGAAGACAGTCAGCCACATTTTGGAATTTTGCATTTTGATACAGAAAACCATGTGTTCGATGTGTTTGATACCATTCCACCCATTCCGCTCCAGCCATTACCACGAGCCCGTCCTCCCCAATTAAGGTACCACCAACCTCCTGTTTTTGAAGTGTTGCATTTTGATTCAAGTGGGTTGCCAGCGCAGTAAGTGTAAGGCCATTTTTTGTTTGTTAAAGGTCCAATCAGCCGTTTTTATCTCAATATCAAATCATTTCTTGTTAACAGTTAAGTAGCTTGCTGTGATTGTTTTAAATTAAAATGGTCAAAAAGAAACAAAAATTGCTTCTTAGTAAAGAACAATTAATCAAGCAAGAATTTTGCTAGGACTGTCTGGCTGTGATCTGAAAACTAGCTATTATTGGCAGAGGTTTGGAACTCTCTTTCTTATTGGTCTATTAACTAATTTACTGCCGCGAACGTCTAGCAACCCAAAGGTTGTGAGTTCGATTCTCATCTGGGACAACTTTAGCATTTTTAGCTACTTTGCAACTACTTAGCATGTTAGCTAACCCTTCCCCTAACCCTAGCCATAACCATTTTAGCTAACCCTTCCCCTTCCCCTAATCCTAACCTTAACCCTTTACCCTAAATCCTAAAATGAACACTAACCTTAACCCCTAACCCTAACCCCTTGCCTAGCTAATGTTAGCGAGCTAGCTAACGTTAGCCACAAAGCTAGAATTCGTAACATATCATACATTTTGCAAATTCGTAACATATTGTACATTTTCCTAATTCGTAACATATAATACCAATTGTAATTCGTAACATATCTACAAAATGGGTGATGGACATCCACAAATGAATACAAACCATACAAAACGCAACATATCATACTAAATGCGGTGTCTCGGATTTATTGTACGTACAGAATAATACGAAATGCTCTGAGACCAGATTGCCAAAACAGGCTGAAATTAAAAGTGGTCTTTTCAAACAGTTCTTACACTAAAAGGGCATTATCATAATTTTCACAATTTCACAGTATTATTCTAATTATTCCAGTATAATAGACAACACATGAGAGAATCATGTTTTTGACAATACTGGGGCTTTAATCACTATCTATATGATGTTGAAATCAATTGAATGTGGGGCAAACATTTCGGGTGTATGCGCTGTTTAAACGAACACTATTCAAATGCCACACGGATTCTGAGAATAATTCTTACATCACCGGTTAAAATAAAATTGGTTGAAGACAGTCATCTAAATTCTAGAATGTAGGACGGAGATTATGGGAGGCTACCAAAATGGCGCAACAAATCAGTTGCTTTGTTATTTAACTTTAACGAATCACGACCCGGAATAGGATATCAAACACTGTTATTTAAGTGAGTTTGACTCTCAAATCGGTGTTTTGGTGTCACTTTTATACAGAGAGGGTCCCAAATTGTTTGTGCAATTTGAGTAACAAAATTATAATGGCGTTCTAAGTCCTGCGACGGACAAGCACGTATAAAACAATCAACAGTAGGCCTACTAAATATTAATCTGTTTAACGCAATCGATTAAATGTATTCATGATGACTATAAACTTTTATATTAGCATCACCAATCTGAAGCAAAAAGGATGTGTAATTCCACTCAATTTTATGTGGTGAAAATGCAAGCTTGTGTAATGTATATAGTAACACGCTTTCTCCACCACTGGGAAATTAGCGTAATATAAAATTATTCAATATGTCAAAGTAATTAAAATGTTGAATTAGGATATTAAATTTAGCACACACACATTTTTTACAGCAATAACATACAGTGGGGAGAACAAGTATTTGATACACTGCCGATTTTGCAGGTTTTCCTACTTACAAAGCATGTAGAGGTCTGTAATTTTTATCATAGGTACCACTTCAACTGTGAGAGACGGAATCTAAAACAAAAATCCAGAAAATCACATTGTATAATTTTTAAGTAAATAATTTGCATTTTATTGCATGACATAAGTATTTGATCACCTACCAACCAATAAGAATTCCGGCTCTCACAGACCTGTTAGTTTTTCTTTAAGAAGCCCTCCTGTTCTCCACTCATTACCTGTATTAACTGCACCTGTTTGAACTTGTTACCTGTATAAAAGACACCTGTCCACACACTCAATCAAACAGACTCCAACCTCTCCACAATGGCCAAGACCAGAGAGCTGTGTAAGGACATCAGGGATAAAATTGTAGACCTGCACAAGGCTGGGATGGGCTACAGGACAATAGGCAAGCAGCTTGGTGAGAAGGCAACAACTGTTGGCGCAATTTTTAGAAAATGGAAGAAGTTCAAGATGACGGTCAATCACCCTCGGTTTGGGGCTCCATGCAAGATCTCACCTCGTGGGGCATCAATGATCATGAGGAAGGTGAGGGATCAGCCTAGAACTACACGGCAGGACCTGGTCAATGACCTGAAGAGAGCTGGGACCACAGTCTCAAAGAAAACCATTAGTAACACACTACGCCGTCATGGATTAAAATCCTGCAGCGCACGCAAGGTCCCCCTGCTCAAGCCAGCGCATGTCCAGGCCCATCTGAAGTTTGCCAATGACCATCTGGATGATCCAGAGGAGGAATGGGTGAAGGTCATGTGGTCTGATGAGACAAAAATAAAGCTTTTTGGTCTAAACTCCACTCGCCGTGTTTGGAGGAAGAAGAAGGATGAGTACAACCCCAAGAACACCATCCCAACCGTGAAGCATGGAGGTGGAAACATCATTCTTTGGGGATGCTTTTCTGCAAAGGGGACAGGACGACTGCACCGTATTGAGGGGAGGATGGATGGGGCCATGTATCGCGAGATCTTGGCCAACAACCTCCTTCCCTCAGTAAGAGCATTGAAGATGGGTCGTGGCTGGGTCTTCCAGGATGACAACGACCCGAAACACACAGCCAGGGCAACTAAGGAGTGGCTCCGTAAGAAGCATCTCAAGGTCCTGGAGTGGCCTAGCCAGTCTCCAGACCTGAACCCGATAGATAATCTTTGGAGGGAGCTGAAAGTTCAGTGTTCATTATTTCGTATTAAATCAATATGGACACTTACCACGCTGCGCATTGGTCTTCCTTTTCCTCCTCTTCTTCCAACCACGACAAGCGTTACAGAATCACCCACCAACCAAGGACCAAGCAGCGTGGTAAATTGGAGCAGTGCCATCTGGACTATGTAACAACCTGGGAGGAAATAGAGAGGTGGTCGATCGATCCAGGGAGAGTGCCGGAGCCCGCCTTGGATTCTCTGGAACAGTGCGAGGAGGGATACAGGAGAATGGAGTTGGTGACAAGAACACGGCAGCGCAACAGGCACGAGAGGCAGCCCAAAAATAATTTGTGGCAGAGTCAGGTTGGAGACCTGAGCCCACTCATCGTGCTTATTGTAAGCAGCGCGTTACTGGTCAGGCACCGTGTTATGCGGTTAAGCGCATGGTGTCGCCAGTACGCGTCCATAGCCCGGTGCGCTATAGGACAGCCCCCCGAAAGTGTCATGCGAGTGTGGGCATCCAGCCAGGGCGTATTGTGCTCCGCTCGTGCCGGGCGAATGTGGGAGTTGAGCCTAAGGGAGAGGTGCGCGTAGTATGCACTAGATCTCCAGTGCTCACCCACAGCCCGGTTCAACCTGTGCCTGCACACTGGAGGGTCCGGGCTAGAGTAGTCATCCAGCCTGGGGGAGTGGTGCCAAGGCTGCGCACCAAAGCTC
Source organism: Salvelinus namaycush (assembly GCF_016432855.1). Taxonomy (NCBI): domain Eukaryota; kingdom Metazoa; phylum Chordata; class Actinopteri; order Salmoniformes; family Salmonidae; genus Salvelinus; species Salvelinus namaycush. The sequence continues at coordinate 28,206,690 of NC_052341.1, forward strand.
CAGTGCTCCCCCACAGCCCGGTCCTTCCGGTGCCTCCTCCAAGCACCAGGCCTCCTGTAGGTCTCCCCAGCCTGGTGGGTCCTGTGGCAGCCCCACGCACTAGGTTGTCTTTCCGTCTCCTCCCTCCAGGTTCTCTCTCCAGGCCAAAGCCGCCCGTCTGTCCTGAGCCGCCTGAGCCGCCCGTCTGTCCTGAGCCGCCTGAGCCGCCCGTCTGTCCTGAGCCGCCTGAGCCACCCTTCAGTCAGGAGCCGCCTGAGCCGCCCTTCAGTCAGGAGCCGCCTGAGCCGCCCTTCAGTCAGGAGCCGCCCGTCAGTCCAGAGGCGCCCCTCAGTCCAGTGGTGCCCTTTACTAGGGTGTCCAATCCAGGGTCGGTGACGAGGGTCGCCGCTCCTAAGGTGTCACAGAAGTGGGCCGAGACTATGGTGGAGTGGGGTCCTCCTCCCGCTCCAGAGCCGCCACCGTGGTAAATGCCCACCCAGACCCTCCCCTATAGGTTCAGGTTTTGCGGCCGCACCTTTGGGGGGGGGGGGGGGTAATGTCACGTTCTGACCATAGTTCCTTTGTTATGTCTTTATTTTAGTTTGGTCAGGGCGTGAGTTGGGGTGGGCATTCTATGTTGTTTTTGCTATGTTTTGTTCTATTGTTCTATTTCTATGTGTTTGGCCTAGTATGGTTCTCAATCAGAGGCAGGTGTCAGTCGTTGTCTCTGATTGGGAGCCATATTTAGGTAGCCTGTTTTTCATTGTGTTTTGTGGGTGATTATATTTTTCTGTTCTGTGTTTTTGTTTCACCGTACAGGATTGTTCGTTTGTCGTTTTCTTGTTTTTGTTCAGTGTTCATTATTTCGTATTAAATCAATATGGACACTTACCACGCTGTGCATTGGTCCTCCTCTTCTTCCAACCACGACAAGCGTTACAATTATGGGGTATAGTTTGCTGATGAGTGAGGAAAATAGTATATTTAATACATTTTTAATTCAGGCTGTAACACAACAAAATGTGGAATAAGTCAAGGGGTATGAATACTTTCTGAAGGCACTGTAAATCCCAAAGAGCATCTCTACCAAATTTTGCGCCAGTAGCGGTGCGTGGGTAAAATCACTGTGGAAGCCAAGCCAGACAAAAAGCCATATTACAACCTGTGTTGTGATAATTGCGTTCTCTCTATAACCTGTTAGTGCATATGCCTTGCCACCGTGATATATAGGCCTAAGGCCGAGACAATAAGAAGACACAGTGGCAGAATACATTCAACCACACCTTTGTTTCATCACAAAACTGGAGTGCAACATCTGTCTGGTGAAGTCTACAAAGCATATTGCATGTAACAAACAGTTACATGACTTACAGCATGGTCAAGAAAGTTATTGTTTCCAACATTTTTGGACTACTTAACAACTATTGATTTAGAACCACGGAGAGTGACCGCATGTCACAAAGAAAACAGGAGCTGCCTCCACTATTCTAGTACCATTTCAACTTCAATATTTCAACATCATCAAATCACTTCTGCTTAGTCTAATACAGTGACAACTAAAAGATACCAGAAACAATTTAGTCCAATCAACGTAGGCTAAATATGATGTGGCTGTCCATGTTTCTGATTTATATGTGTGTGTGTATGTGTGCGCGTGCGTGCGTTTGTGCAAGTAGAAAAAACATGACTCACCTTACTTGTAGAGAAATGCCAATGCCATCCTCTCTTTCACCGTCTATGACTCTGTCATACAGTACACGCTTTTACTTTTTGTTGTCCTAGGCTACCTAGCTAAAATGCTTGCTCGCTAGCCTAACTTCCTTTCATGGGCAACGTTAGCTAGTTAACATTAGCCTTCTACATCTAGTTACATACTGAACTTCCATCCTCTCAGGCCAGGGGCACAATGTATGAATTTATGGTTGGATCAGAATTGTCATTATAATCATTGGCCAGTAGGGAGAATTAAGTTAAACCACAAGTCCAAATCCCTATCTCCATCCATGGCTAATTTAGGAAAGGGTCAATTTTAGCTAGCTAGCTACCCACTGGAGGACAACAACACAAGTAGATGCAACAATTAAATTTTTTTCTGTCAATTACCTATTTCTCTTGATGTGACGTGATTGGAGAGAAGCCAAATCCAAACTGGCTCCCTTTTACACTTTTTTTTGGTGCTCCAGCCCCATTCACAGTTGAGCTCACTCAGTATCGCTCAATTCTGATTAGCAATTATTTTATATGCTTTTTTTTTATCAAGGGAGGCCATAGGCTCGCTGGCTTCCCTTGCATTCTTGCCGCCCCTAGTATGGTCTTTTTGACCATATAGCATCAGATAGATGGCATACACATAAAGAGACAGAGGGACGCTGTTTTGCTCACTCGGATGCTTTCTCCGCTGAGATTCAGCCTCTTGGAAAATTATGAAACACAGAGATGAAAGATACATTATTTTTCTTCTAGGTCCTATGAGCACATGCCACGGTAAATTAACGTGTGTATCCGCCACGTCACGTTTTTGATGCTAAAGCCCAGGACTATAGGGTCTGCCCTCTGTGCAGCAGGCTGCACGTTTGATGTCCCTAGGCATAGCCTCTTATTTAGATGCCTCTAAGCATCTACCGGTAAATAAGACGAATCAGTGCCCACTGCCCACGTGGTTATTTTCATTGGCGCTGTCCGTGGTGCTGAAACTAAACTGGGCTCTACAGGTGGCCTGTGTATATGAAGTGAACCAAATTAAACTGTAGCCTATTGAATGTTCAACTCTTTTCAGGTCTTAACCTACCTCCATTGTTGTGTGTTCCGTTACAAAAGACGGGATACTTGTGCTGAACCAACGAAGCCTGAATACCTGCGCGTTGAGCTTTAACAAAAAACTTGTCTCGGATAAACCAGGCGTGTTATAGCTCCGTATGGACAGCAGATGTCCCCTCATCCCATATTTTCCGTCTGCGTGGCTGGTGATTTGCTCTCCCCTTCTACGTCATTGGAATCTCAAAATGGCTCCTGCTCACCGCCCAAATGGGGGCGGTTGCCGGTTTTTCTAATAACAAAAATTATACACGACCAGGCGACTGATATTCCCCCTTTTCCTGCCGCCGTCGCTCGGAATAGAAACCGTATTTTGATTTGCGTCATTCTGTAATGAAGGATACTCTCTGAGATCATGATAGGCATAATAGCTAGACAAGGAAAAACGAGGAAAGAGAAAGCAAAGCTGAACCAGCCACCACCGCGTTTTTGTTATGGAGCAGTGGCGTAGGGAATGTGAATGACATGGAAAAGGCATATAATGTCTCTTCTCCACCGGGTTTCTGTGTTGATGTGAACGAAAAGGGGACCAGCGGGACATATGTTACCCAGCCGCTGTCTCAAGGTACCGCCGAAGCGGCAGCTCGTATCTCTAAACATGTCAGCAGGGATGAAACTGGTTGCAGTGACAGCAGGGAGTCGGGTGAAGCAGGAGAGGATATTGGCCGTTCCACGGTTTTAGTTACTGACAGTCCATCCGGTGGCACTGTAAGCAATTGTGTTATTCCTGAGCCAGGTTGTGACTCAGCTACAAACGGGTTTACTGGGTCAACAATGGTAGGCGCCAAGGCAGGGAACTCCTCTGCTATCGCTGCAGTGAATCGAGAGGAAATGGACGGGAATGCTCTCCAGGGGATTTCACTGGCAGAGAAGAACAAGGAATCCTCTGCAGAAGAAGTAAATGCCTGTTATCCACCATTGAACTTTGTGACAGCAGCTGAGACTGTAGAGTCATTGACACACTCCTGCAATGGACAGCTTGAACTGAGCTGCACAGCTGCCTCCCGGACTGTTCCAGAGGGGCTCTCGAATTGGGACACAGACAGTGTTATTCAGAGCACCCTCAGCAGTGATGCTGTTATTAGGCCACCGATTAACTGGAGTATGACCCCTGACAAGGAGGCCAAAATGGCAAATGGTGGATTATTTATAGGACACAGCAGCGCCAAGTTACACACAGAGACAGTTGTAACAATTATTTTGGATGGAGCTGCAACATGCCTCTCTAACACACAGTGTGAAAAACCCTCCTCAATTGCAATGAGTGCAAGGGAGGGACATCACGAATCCTGCAATATCAGAGTGGAACCTGACGGAGCCGGGGCCCAGCCTAGGACACAAGCTAACGTAGCAGGAGATTTATCTGGTGGTGCTACATCAAATCTCACCTCTCAGGGTTTACCATCAAGCCCAGCACCAACGAAAGACCCCTGTAGGGTCAGTGCTAAACCAGGCACCATTCAGGGAGAGGAACCTTCAGCATCTGGTCACCTAGGAGATGATCTTTCTTCCAGACCCCATCCTCAGGCCCTCAGGACCAGGACTGTGCCCAACAGTCTGAGCTATGACTCCTCCACCATTCTCAGTCCAGGGGATGAGGATGGGGAGACCTTCGTGGAGCTGGGGGCCCAGGGCCACAGTGACCTCAGATTCATGGACGTCAGTCTGAGCTCCAGGAACACCTTTGAGTCCAGCAGACGTCTGTCTGCCCCAGGGGATATACCAGAGGGCCTGAGTGTCATCTCGGAAGACCCCTCAGAACTGGCTTTACAGTCCAAAAGACCCGGCATCGCTGAGTATTTTGGCAGGTAAATGAGTTGTTTTATTTGTTGGCTGAGATTATTTGCATGGTGACAAGTGCATTTTTTGCAAGGACGAGAGGTACAAACTTTGTCCCAGTGTGCTTACTTGGCTTTACATCAATGTTTGCCTTTATACTCTGTATAGCCATATTATTGATGCAATTTAAACCTTTTAAAACAGCAGTCACTGGCATTAATCTGGCTCGCCTACAAAACGGTGTATTGGTATTGTAACAGCACACCAGGACATAATGAACAAAGCCAGAACTAGAACTAGCCCTATGTCTCATTCAACATTTAGAGCAGGCAGAGACCTGGTGGAAATGGAGCCAGCTGCAGTGAATACTGTAGTGATGGTGTTCCCACACGGACATCCCCTAGGTTGTTACACTTTACAGTAGGTGCAAATGAATTAGAAACACTCAATTATTAGTTCATAGATAGTTTATACATCTCTAATAAATACTTAGAACATGATTGGTAGCTATAATATTGTGACATCAGTTGATGTAAGAAGGGCTTTATAAATACATTTGATTGATTGATATAATATAGTAATTAACAGTTTATGAACTACTTATAACTCCTTTGTAAACCCTTTTGAGCATACCTTCATGTAAAGTGTTAACCCCAAGGTTTATGATCCCACATAGGATCAAGTGAAATTGATCCAATTGGTTAAATAAGAGTTGCAGCATATCACTCCTTCAGTGTCAACTGAACTGACCATATCAGTATGACTTTTGTCCGATCTAGGAAATGATTCAGAGAGACACTAATAACCCTGATTTCTTAGTACGTCGACTCATCAAAACCGTTTAGCTGACAGGGGGAATAAAATAAGTGTGTCATCATTAAAAATGGCCCACTCATTGTCCTGGCTTTTCTGTCTGGTCAGGAGTTTATTTCCCAAGAAGCAGAGAGAGCCGAAGGGTCCGTCTCAGAATGTCCCTGGTTGGAAGCTGTTTGGGAAAGTCCCCGCTAGAGAGAGCGCTCCCAAGGACTCCAGGACCATACAGCAGGTTGGTGTCCCAGGCCCATATTCATGAATAAAGCATGTCAGATTAGGAGTGCTGATCTAGGATCAGCTGTGTCTTTTAGATCATAATGAAAAGGATTTCATTGACATGGAGGCCCCGGGCCCGTATACATAAAGCATCTGAGAGTTAGAGTGCTGATCTAGGATCAGGTCATCCCTATCCATATAATCTTATTCATTATTATTTGAAATTTCAAAACTGATCCTAGATCCACACTCCTACTCTGAGAAGCTTTTTGAACGCTGGCCCCGATGTCACTGTGCTACAGTAGTTATTCACAGACCTATTAACTGACCTAACTTCCTGTAAAGTATTGTGTATGGGAGAGAAAGCTATCTGACCCCGCCTGGAGGGAATCCAGCAAGTGCGTCATCTAGGAATGTACTAGTAAAGTCGAGGTGGATGCCATGAGCTCAATATTTGGCCTAGATCATTTTTTCCACGTGCTAGTCAGGACTTAACCCTGATAAATAGGGATTATGTCAGCCTTGCGTACCTAACCTCAATTTGTTAACATAGCTTAATGCTTTAAAGAAGGTAAAGGACTACAACTGTTTAATCTCCAATCAAGTAATTTACACCCCTTCTGTTCAACTCCTTCACCTATGATACATTGCATTGCAGCCCTTTTGTTTTGTATCACATGATTCACTAGTTGCCACTTGAAACAGACACAGTGAAATTGCAGCCTTGTGCAACACGCAATGACACAGCATAACAATCATTCCCTACGCCCTATTATTACAACTCACCTATACCTGTCTGACCAGGTAGCATACTGATAGCATCTCATGCTCACAGCTCGAGTAGATTCTTTAACATCAGATATCATTCATTCTGAGAATCCTATAATAGAGTGCCTGGTAATAATGGCATCAGAGCTTATATATAGTAGTGTGACAAAGGCTTTAGTCGGCCTGTACTTTGCCTACTCCTTCCCAACACCGACGAGAGAGTACGGTTCAGGTCATTCAGGTTGGAGCCTGGCAGGCCCATCTGCCACTGCAGCTGTTGAGGGTGTATGCTCCAGCTGGCTCTGTCCCTGAGGCTGGCTAGCTACCTGGCTGGCTGCCTGGGTAATGAATAGGTCTTATTCAAGGTGTACGCCTCTTGCCTACTGCCTGGTATGTTGAGCCTCGATTGAGCTTGAATTATGCCCATCTCCTGGCCTCAGCCGTCTCCTGCCCTCAGCCCCTGGCTATGTCCTTCCTTCCCCGCTCTCCCTCTTCTCCTCACTCCCTGTCTCCCTCCCCTACTCTGCCATGCAGGTACAGATCCGTCTCCACAGTCATTGGAGGCACTAATGCATGTTTTCATGCCTGCATGGAAACAGACACTGAAGCCAGTTAAATGTGTCCCTTCGCTGGATTAGTAGTGCACTCAACTCTAGTACATACAGCTGCAGACGAGATGAGAGATGAGTGTTTATAAGCCTCACTGTCCTGCTGAGATTATGACTAGAAGAGCGTGACCTCATCTAGGGTGAGCGACAGAGGCTAGAGTAGGGATCTAGGTGTCAGAGGTTCCATCTGTAATGTGTTCCAGAAATGTGTCGTATAGAAGCTCAGGTGATGGGTTGATCCTTCATGCAGTTATCCTACATGTAGGGGTTGAATTGCATCTCCAACAGAGGCCCTTTCAATAAAGTTGCCTATCTTCCTTACCATGGCCAAAGGGCAAAGTTGCTTATGGGGATTGGATGTGTACTGAAGGGTCACACTTTATTTGGAAAGTCCGAATAGTCCACCGGTAGATGCTCCACAGGTGGTCATACGATCAACAGACTATCTGCTAAGGTTACGGTTAGAGTTTAAGGTTTAGAATAAGGGTTAAGCTTAGGGTTAGGACAAGGGTTGATAGTCTGTAGAGCATCTACAGGTGGACTATCCAAATGAGGTGGTTACCCTGAACCACTTTACATTATTCTTCTTCTTTTTTTTTGATAGACACTTTGGAGGGATTGAACTGAGTGTAAACGTTGTTCTTCTTCCATCAGGAGAGTACTCCAGATGGTCACGCGTCTGTGTCCACACCAAATCTCTTAAGCGCAGGGGTATGGACCTTCTCGAGTTTCCCTTTTCAGTCATCTTCTCAATCTCCTATCTGCATGGGGCTGCTAAGCAACCATTTCCATTGACCATACAACTCATGCCCATGCCCACCCTAGTACTAACAGAGGGGAAAATGCATGCTAGGGGGAAAAAATAATCATAGTTTAATACAGTATCAAAGTCATCTTCGACAATCCCAAGGTCTCTGAGACTCTTGCCGTAGCTCCAGCAGCTCATCGACTCTGTGGCTCAAAGTGTTGTAATCCAGAGTGTTGCAATCCATTTTTCCTTACATACGTTCTCAAATGTGATAGATCTATTAAATTTGCCTGTATTCCTTATTATGGACAGCGAACGTTCAGGCAGCTACACAGACACTATGGAAACTAGATTAGAGCTCCTAGTTAAATTGTGTTTGAGGGCATTTTTTTTTATCTATACATGGTTAAATGAGTGAGAAATAGATGTCATTGTTGCAATTTTTTGATTAGGCAACCTATACTAACACCCGAAATTGACATGTTGAGTTTTGCTGTATTCAATTATTTAATAACGCGCTAATTTCCCTAATGTGGACAGTTTGTGTTACTACCTTACACAAGCTTGCATTTTCACCTCACGCAACGAAGGGAAATTACACATCATTTTAACCTCAGATTGGTGAACTTAATATAAACATTTATAGTCATCAAGATGACACTAAATCGATTGATTTAAATAGATGAATATCTTTGGTTTGGTACCGTTGCTTTTATCATATGCGCCTGTCCGTCGCATGTCTAACAATGCTGACCAGACTGCATGCGCGCAAGTTGATTTTGTCCACTTACACCAGACGCGATCAGGACACGCAGGTTGAAATATCTGAAAAAAATATCTAAACAAACTCTGAACCAATTATATTAATTTGGGGACAGGTCGAAAAGCATTAAACATTTGGCAATTTAGCTAGCTAGCTTGCGGTTGCTAGCTAAACTGGCCTGGGAGGTCCTCTACTCCGCCAATTAATCCACAGATAAAATGGTCAACCGAGTTCGTTTCTAGTAATCTCTCCTCCTTCAGGCTTCTTCTTCTTTGGACTTTATATGGTGGTTGGCAACCAACTTTAAGGTGCATTACCACAACCGGCTGGACTGGAGTGTGGACCACAGTTCATCTTTCAATTACCCACGATGGTATATCCTCCTAAAAACCAATGAGGAGATGGGAGAGGCAGGACTTGCAGCGCGTTGTGCTTTTAGCACCTGGCTACGCAGACGTGCGCGAGCAGTGTGAGTGCAATGATTGAATAACATGTATGTGTACATTTATTTTGCGACGCTCGCGCATGCGACGCAAGCGCTGTGGTCAGCATGTAAGAACGTAGTTGTCCTTTTCAAACTCAAATGGCAATGGGAAAATCAGGATGCACTCTTTCTAAAAGCCGCTGGCCACAAACAAATACACAGATTTGACAGTCAAGCTGTCACTCAAATGAGAGCCAACCCGTCACTATGTAGAACTACCTGTGGAGCAATTATTTGTTGAAACGATCCAGTGTTTACTTTTTCGTATTGGTCATCTACCGCAAACTTTGGCCCACAAGGCGATGAGTTGATAAATGGCCACTACAGGTTCTCATCTATTGATTGTTATATGTAGTATACCCAAGTTCATTGTGGTTTGTCTTTCAGAAGAGCGAAAAATGGTACATGTAGCGGCAGACAATTGTCCCAGTACCATTGATTTACATACAATATCCATGTGAGTGATTCCTCTGTGCACGCTATTGATTACAGTAGAACAAGCTAATCAATATCTGTCTGGCGTGACTGCTTGATAAATGTTGATGCGTGAGCAGGTTTTAAGGTACTAATTTAGCAAAATACAAGTAATCTGAACACAAGCGTGACAAGTGTGTAGGGAGTCATTTTTATGTCTTGGTCTTCAACATGCAGTATCGAAACTTATTTCAGCATATTGATTATGAATTTGGACATTTAAAACCAGTGTTTTGACACTCGGCTATAAATCAAAATGACATGACAGGAAGCAGCTACTGTACCATGTTCAACTTATGTCTTAAGAATATAGATGTTACTTTTAACATTATTTTAAAACAATCTTCTACTTATTTAGGTAAATACTACTGCATGAGTCCAAAAATGTGCTATGATTGATTGATTTTGATTTTGATAGTGAAATCGGGAAAATGACCTTATCTGCGAATGTTAATATTTTTGGTTTACCTTACATTGATATATTTGACTTGACATTTATTAATACACAGTTGATTACGTGATGATTTTATATACACTTTGACATTACAAGTGGTCCCAGAGCTCTATATGCTTTTCTGGTATACTTTGAGATTATGTATGATGGTGTGCCTCTAGAAAAGCATTGGTGTTGGTTAAACACAGTTCAACTCGGACCTTTTCTAAGTACTATAGGACAGCAGCAATCAAATTGTGAAAAAGCTGTGCCTATTTCTCCACTTATACTATGGTGGCTGTTCTTCTTCACTGAATTTGGTAAATCTCACTCTCCTGAGATGGCACTCCCCTCCCCCGTCCTTACCAGCCTTTTCTTCTGATAGCCCCCTTTGTAACTACACCCATAAATGTCTTGAAGGAGCCACAACACAAGACAATGTAGCCATTGACATCCATACAGTAGCCGTTTCATGCATCATGTTTTGTGTAGTGGAGCTGAGGGATGTATGGTGATACATCTAGTCATTTGGTCTATTAGATAGTCAATGCACTAACTTGCACGAAACAAAAGCATTGGATATCAGGGGCATTTATTGACCCCTAGACATGACTCATGATGTACACTCCTGACAATTAATCCTAGTAAAAATCCCCTGTCTTAGGTCATTTAGGATCACCACTTTATTTTAAGAATTAAATGAAATTGTTTAACTTGGGTCAAACGTTTCGGGTAGCCTTCCACAAGCTTCCCACAATAAGTTGGGTGAATTTTGGCCCATTCCTCCTGACAGAGCTGGTGTAACTGAGTCAGGTTGGTAGACCTCCTTGCTTGCACACGCTTTTTCAGTTCTGCCCACACATTTTCTATGTGATTGAGGTCAGGGCTTTGTGATGGCCACTCCAATACCTGGACTTTGTTGTCCTTAAGCCATTTTGCCACAACTTTGGAAGTATGCTTGGAGTCATTGTCCATTTGGAAGATCCATTTGCGACCAAGCTTTAACTTCCTGACTGATGTCTTGAGATGTTGCTTCAATATATCCACATAATTTTCCTTGAAGCCATCTATTTTGTGAAGTGCACCAGTCCCTCCTGCAGCAAAGCACCACCACAACATGATGCTGCCACCCCGTGTTCTTCGGCTTGCAAGCGTCCCCCTTTTTCCTCCAAACATAACGATGGTCATTATGGCCAAACAGTTATATTTTTGTTTCCTCAGACCAGAGGACATTTCTCCAAAAAGTATGATCTTTGTCCCCATGTGCTGTTGCAAACCGTAGTCTGGCTTTTATATGCCGGTTTTGGAGCAGTGACTTCTTCCTTGCTGAGCTGCCTTTCAGGTTATGTCAATATAGGACTTGTTTTACTGTGGATATAGATACTTTTGTACCTGTTTCCTCCAGCATCTTCCCAAGGTCCTTTGCTGCTGTTCTGGGATTGATTTGCACCATTCGCACCACAGTACGTTCATCTCTAGGAGACAGAACGCGTCTCCTTCCTGAGCGGTATAATGGCTGCGTGGTCCCATGGTGTTTATACTTGCGTGCTATTGTTTGTTCAGATGAACGTGGTACCTTCAGGCGTTTGGAAATTGCTCCCAAGGATAAACCAGACTTGTGGAGGTCTGCAATTTCTTTTTCTGAGGTCTTGGCTGATTTATTTTGGTTTTCCCATGATGTCAAGCAAAGAGGCACTGAGTTTGAAGGTAGGCCTTGAAATACATCCACAGGTACACCTCCAGTTGACTCAAATGATGTCAATTAGCCTATCAGAAGCTTCTAAAGCCATGACATAATTTTCTGGAATTTTCCGAGCTGTTTAAAGGCACAGTCAACCTAGTGTATGTAAACATCTGACCCATTGGAATTGTGATACAGTGAGTTATAAGTGAAATCATCTGTTTGTAAACAATTGTTGGAAAAATGACTTGTGTCATGCACAAAGTAGATGTCCTAACCAACTTGCCAAAACACTAGTTTGTTAACAAGAAATTTGTGGAGTGGTTGAAAAACGTGTTTTAATGTTTCCAACCTAAGTGTATGTAAACTTCCGACTTCAACTGTACACCCTAAGGATGCTCTCTCTATCGACCTCTCTCCAGAGCTCTCACCACAGTCATCAACAACCATCACACACTCCACAGTCCCCCCCCCCCCCCCCCCCCCCAACCATCACACACTCTTTAGTCCCCTCATTCTCTCTCTCTAATTCCGCTCTCTCTCTCCCTCCCCAGCCACATAGGCTGCCGCCTACATGGGCCTTGTGATTTCCACAAGCCTGTCAGCTGATCCTGTCACCCCTCACGGCTAAAGCCACTATCTTTCCTCCCTTTCAAATGTAAACCCAAGAGGCTAGTTGACCTGTATTTGGGCTGTGTTTTCTAGTACCTATAGGGATTCAGGTTTTTGATGTATCTGCAGGAGTTTGAGGCCAGGGTGGGCAAGGCTGGGCCTGGGGGAACGTCAGCTGGGACGTCCCCTACTCAGCCTCAACAGGGCCGGAGGAAGAACCTGGAGTTTGAGCCACTGTCCACGACAGCTCTTATACTGGAGGACAGGCCTGCGTAAGTCCACACTATCTCTCCCTCTGACTCTCTCTCCACTTTATTTCTGTCACATCTTTCCATTTCTTTGTCTGTTCTTCTGTTCTTGTTTATTATGCCCTACAGTCCTTGCAGAGGGAAAATGCCAAATGTTTTGAGAAAGGTTAGACCTACAGTGGTTTGCGAAAGTATTCACCCCCTTGACATTTTTCCTATTTTGTTGCCTTATGACCTCGAATTAAATTGGATTTTTAGGGGGTTTGTATCATTTGTTTACACAACATGCCTACCATTTTTTATTGTGAAACAAACAAGAAATAAGACAAAAAAAACTGAACTTGAGCATGCATAACTATTCACCCCCCCAAAGTCAATACTTTGTAGAGCCACCTTTTGCAGCAATTACAGCTGCAAGTCTCTTGGGGTATGTCTCTATAAGCTTGGCACATCTAGCCACTGGGATTTTTGCCCTTCTTCAAGGCAAAACTTCTCCAGCTCCTTCAAGTTGGATGAGTTCCGCAGATGTACAGCAATCTTTGAGTCATACCACAGATTCTCAATTGGATTGAGGTCTGGGCTTTGACTAGGCCATTCCAAGACATGTAAATGTTTCCCCTTAAACCACTCGAGTGTTGCTTTAGCAGTATGCTTAGGGTCATTGTCCTGCTGGAAGGTGAACCTCCATCCCAGTCTCAAATCTCTGGAAGACTGAAACAGGCTTCCCTCATTAATTTTCCTGTATTTTAGCGCCATCCATCATTCCTTCAATTCTGACCAGTTCCCAGTCCCTGCCGATGAAAAACATCCCCACAGCATGATGATGCCACCACCATGCTTCACTGTGGAGATGGTGTTCTCGGGGTGATGAGAGGTGTTGGGTTTTCGCCAGACATAGCATATTCCTTGATGGCCAAAAAGCTCAATATTAGTCTCATCTGACCAGAGTACCTTCCATATGTCTGAGAAGTCTCCCACATACATGCCTTTTGGCGAACACCAAACATGTTTGCTTATTTTTTTCTGGCCACTCTTCCGTAAAGCCCAGCTCTGTGGAGTGTACAGCTTAAAGTGGTCCTATGGACAGATACTCCAATCTCCGCTGTAGAGCTTTGCAGCTCCTTCAGGGTTATCTTTGGTCTCTTTGTTGCCTCTCTGATTAATGCCCTCCTTGCCTGGTCCATGAGTTTTGGTGGGCGTCCCTCTCTTGGCAGGTTTGTTGTGGTGCCATATTCTTTCAAATTTTTAATAATGGATTTAATGGTGCTCCGGTGGATGTAAAAAGTTTCTGGTATTTTTTTATAACCCAACCCTGATCTGTACTTCTCCACAACTTTGTCCCTGACCTGTTTGGCGAGCTCCTTGGTCTTCATAGTGCTGCTTGCTTGGTGGTGCCCCTTGCTTAGTGCTGTTGCAGGTTCTGGGGCCTTTCAGAACAGGTGTATGTATACTGAAATCGTGTGACAGATCATGTGACACTTAGTTTGCACACAGGTGGACTTTATTTAACTAATTATGTGACTTCTGAAGGTAATTGGTTGCACCAGATCTTATTTAGGGACTTCATAGCAAAGGGGGTGAATACATATGCATATGCATATTTTTTTTCATTTCACTTCACCAATTTGGACAATTTTGTGTATGTCCATTACATGAAATCCAAATAAAAATCCAAATAAATTACAGGTTGTATCGCAACAAAATAGGAAAAATGCCAAGGGGGGTGAATACTTTTGCAAGGCACTGTAACCTCAGTGCGATCTGGATCTATATTACACACACTACATTATTTTCAACTAGGCTCAGGCCAGGGTGTGGTGTCTATTAAGAACACAGTGAGAAGCACACAGCGTTCAAAAACAACTGGTGTTGAGTTTCTCTGTCTGTGAGACTCCTTGGGCACCTCAGCTGCTCTCTCTGATCCAAGACCTCAGGCCCTCATTAAGAATAGATATATGAAATCTGAGTGTGTTGTCTGAACCATAACAAACACACTGTCTGCAAGGCTAAGTCAGTCTCTCTGTTTGTAGGTGTTAGTCTCTCTTTAATCCGCAATGTGTTGAACATGACTAAAAGTAACCATTTTGTGTCTGTGATAAGTTGCTGTGATATGCACTGATTACGGTGAAACTGACACTGACAGACACTGATACCGTGTCTCCTCTGCTCTCTCGGCAGGAACCTTCCTGCCAAGTCTGTGGAGGAGGCCCAGCGTCACCGCCAGGAATATGACGAGATGGTGGCTGAGGCCAAGAAGAGAGGTACTGTTAATGTATTCCTCTCTCACCCCTTCCATTTCACTGTCTTTTCAGGGCTGTGCAATGGAGGTCAGCCGCATTTGACCTGTCCACTGTATAGACCTCCAGATGTTACTTAGCTCATTCTGTCAGTTGAAGCCGTTGCTAACGCCAGACCTTGAACATACTTTTGCCACTTTACATCTTGATAACAATTGTAAAGCAGAAGGAAAATAAAATAGATATGTTTAAAGCATTTATAAGCATCTGTTAACATTTATAAGCATTTCTAATGGCGTATTCATTAAAAGTTATTATGAAGTGTGACCAAAGGATTTGTGCCCCCCCCCCTCCCCACAGAATTGAAGGAGGCCCAGAGGAAGAGGAAAGAGATGAAGGAGAGGTTTAAGCTGGAGGAAAGCATCGCCAACGCCATGGTGGTCTGGAACAACGACATCCTGCCCAACTGGGAAAACACGTGAGTTAGCTAGCTAGTCACTTCCTGCTAAACAACTCTCCACTGGCATGGGGCAGCGTTGGATATTACTGCATTGTCGGAACTAGAAGCACAAGCATTTCGCTACACTCGCATTAACATCTGCTAACCATGTGTATGTGACAAATAACATTTGATTTGATGTACAGTATCCAGTCAGTACAGTTCAGTGGCGGTCGGTGCCGTTTTAAGATGAGGGATGATGATACATTTTTGATGAGCATGACCTTGTTTCTAATGCAGCATATTGGATGACTGTCATTCATATTCCATTCACCCAGCTCAATGTAACATCGATAGGTTTAGGCTACTACATGATACTCTAATTTTCCCTTTACCTATCATGATGTTGCTACAACCTAGCTTATGAATGACAGTTTACAACGTAGGTGCACAGATAGAGAATTTTGAGTAATCAAGATGACAGACAGTGACACATTCAATACCGCCTCGCACAGTATTGCCTGCATCTAGCTGATCTAGGGTGTAATCATTAGTCCAAACAGTTGCAAATGAGAGTTTCTATCGGATACATTCAGTTATTTTTATCCCTGTTTCGTTCCGTTTGCTTCCGTTTAAGAAACATTTTTCAACAGAATCGGCAAAATGAGTACACCCATGATCACACGCAAACACACTTCACTTTCATAGCAGCCACATAAACAGCATGATCACTTTGCTCGTTGTATATATAATTCCTTCTCCCAACTATCTACGCGCTCTCCTCCTCTCACATTTCCCCTTCGCTTGTTGACTTCAGTGCACAACACATCAGCTCTCTGTGACCAGGCAAAAAAACCTTTCCAAGCCTAACCTTAAAATCATGACCATTGACCGCTAACCGCTACACACAGCCTACATCGTTGTCACGTCATAGTCATGCAGTACAGTGTACAGTCAGAAAGCAGTTTAGCAGTTACACCGGGTGGGCCCCGGGCCCAATAACTTAATAAAAGCTTACCTTGACTTGGAAGAAATCCAGTGTTGGATAGCCATAGCCTGCTGGCTAACATAGCATCCCTCTCTGTTTGAATGTTTGAGTAGGCTAAACTAGCTAGCTAGCTGCATTCATTACCTAAGTGAAAGTTTAAAAAAAAAAAATACTACCAAATCTCTCTCTCTTGCTTCTCCTTAATTTTGGAAAAACAGCAAAACAGTTGAACTATTGTCTTTGTCTCTCAGAGTCAACTACTCACCACATTGTATGCAGTGCTAGCTAGCTGTAGCTTATTCTTTCAGTACTAGATTCATTCTCTGATCCTTTGATTGGGTGGACAACATGTCAGTTCATGCTGCAAGCCCTGATAGGTTGGAGGACGTCCTCTGGAAGTTGTCATAATTACTGTGTAAGTCTATGGAAGGGGGTGAACCATGAGCATCCTAGGTTTTGTATTGAAGTCAATGTACCCAGAGGAGGACAGAAGCTAGCTGTCCTGTGGCTTCACCATGGCGTTACCCTACAGAGTGCTGCTGATGTTACTATAGACCTTCATTGCAAAACAGTGTGTTTTAATCAATGATTTGGTTTTAGTTATGAGGAGGACGGTCCTTCCCCCTCAGAGGAGCCTCCTCTGGGACTGTATTCAGTCAGTAACTCAGTCAGTTTTTCTGCCAGTCAGCCATTTAATTAGCCAGCCAGACAGCCAATCAGTCAGTGAACCAGTCGACTCAATCAGCCAGTCAGTAACTTGGTCAGTAAACCAGTCAGTCAGTAGGCATAGGTCAGGGCTCCCATGTTGCAGTAGACCCATGCCAGTCTGTTTGTGTCCCCCTGTAGGCGTAACACTCGACGGGTGAGAGAGCTCTGGTGGCAGGGCTTGCCCCCCAACGTCAGAGGAAAGGTCTGGAGCCTGGCCATAGGCAACGAGCTCAACATCACCCCAGGTATGTATGGTGTTTCAATAGTCATAACTCATAGAACTCCCAGCATAATTCAGTATTCCCAATGACAGAATATAATCAGAATTGCATTCTGAAAAATATATACAAAGTGAAGAAAGTTGTGTGTCAATACACATAACAAAGTACATTGAAATGTATTAACATAGCCACGGTTATACATCTAAAAATGTAGTGCGCTGGTATTGTTTGTTTTCTAACAAAATGAGCACTTTCACCACTTTCAGCTGGAATAGATGTACCAGCCTGTTGTGTTGTGAGTGGAGGGAATTTCTGGCCTACATGTTTTACTGCCAGAAAGTGCCTTTGTGGTTTACAGAAAAATGCAAAGTAGACGTCCTGACTCATTGAGAGAGTAACCTTCTTTCCTTTCCTCCCTTTTCTACAGAGCTGTACGAAATATTCCTCTCCAGAGCAAAGGAGAGATGGAGGAGTTTCAGTGAGACGGGTTCAGAAACAGAGGCTGACGGTTGGTCTGAGGCGGGGGGGTGGCGTGTTGGAGAAGCCCTCCGGGGACAAGACTGTGAATCTCAGCCTCAGACACACACACACATCCATTCTCCTCTCTTCCTGTTTGAGACAAAGCTATTTCCTCTCGTTGCTTTACATCTGAGGTCCTTGACACATTGTGGAACAAAAACTTAGCAGTGCTGCCGACTTATTGGCGTCACATTACTGCACAAATCCCCCTCACTCGGCAGCCATTTGCAGGCTTGGTGCAAAGGCTTTCTGTTGTTTTTCCTCCAGTGATCTTGTAAAGTGTCTGTTTCTACCATCATGTCAGACTGTCTGCCCATTGGTCCAGTACTGAGAGTCAATAGTGACACATTCAAAGCTCTAACATCTGTAGCGCATTAGAAAGACTGTGTTTTTGCCAACAAGAGCCTTAGGAGATGGATCCAACAGGATTTAATAGAGCTGAACAGAGAGATTTGCAGCCTGTCTCCTCTTGGCATCGTTTTAGGTTACAAAATATTGGCACTGCATCAGTGTCTTTGTATCTGTCATTGATTGCTGAGTTACTCGGTCTATCATGCACAAACAATGATACAGAGAGGTCAAACAAGCTGGAGATCAGTTTATTGTAGCAAACTGAAATGGTTCTGTTTGTCCTTTCTCTTATGATGTTTTTAACACAATTTCTTTGTGTTTCGATTCTAGATGGGGCATCGCTGGCAGACAGAGAGTCCAGTCTGGACCTGATCAAGCTGGACATATCCCGCACATTCCCTCCTCTTTTTATCTTCCAGAAGGTACAGTACATCTCTTACCCCACGTGTGTGTGTGTGTGTGTGTGTGTGTGTGTGTGTGTGTGTGTGTGTGTGTGCTCCATGACATTCCTCATCCTCTGATTGTCTTCAACCACAGGGTGGGCCATATCATGATCTCCTCCACAGTGTGCTGGGGGCCTACACCTGTTACAGACCTGACGTGGGATATGTGAGTAACATGTCAAAACAGCACTCTTTGTCCTTATTTTCTCCCATACTGTGCATACGTTGGTTGTAAAGTGAAATGACGGTTCTGTTCTCTTCAAGGTCCAGGGCATGTCCTTTATAGCTGCAGTGTTGATCCTCAACCTGGAGGAAGCTGATGCCTTCATCGCATTCGCCAACCTGCTCAACAAACCCTGTCAGCTGGCCTTTTTCAGAGTGGACCATGATCTGGTGAGGCCCACTTCCACAGGGGCCACTGTGGGAAATTGTCCTCTCTCTAAAACGACTTTAACAGGACTGAGTTAGTCGTCACTGAATCTCTCGCTACCGTTCTTCTTCTCTAGATGCTGAAATACTTTGCTGCATTCGAGGTGTTCTTTGAAGAGAACCTCCCAAGACTATTTAACCACTTCCAGAGCTCCAACCTCACCCCAGATCTCTATCTCATAGACTGGTAAGTACCTATGGGATCTCTGTGAACATTTTAAAGTATGTAGCAGCTCTCTTTAGTGTGGCCTGTTAAGCTGTTATCTCCCACTTTTAGTTCCAGTCATGCTATCAGCTCAGTATTCACAGTTATAAGAGCACAGCTACTGTAAACTCTAGATTAAATAATCTGCATTCACCATTCTGCTAACTGACATTTTTTTGTGTTTGTTTGTGTGTGTTTGTGTGTGGTGAACTTGCTTGCGTTCGTTTGTTTATGAATGCATGCTTCTGTGTCTGTGTACAGGATCTTCACTCTGTACAGTAAGTCGTTGCCATTGGACGTGGCGTGTCGCGTGTGGGACGTATTCTGTCGTGACGGCGAGGAGTTCCTGTTCCGGACGGGTCTGGGGATCCTGCGTCTGTACGAGGACGTGCTCCTACAGATGGATTTCATCCGCAGCGCCCAGTTTCTGACACGCCTCCCTGAGGATATAGGCTCTGATAGGCTGTTCGCCTGCATTGCGGCCGCGCCCATGCTCAACGGAAACAAGAAATGGTCCCAGGTCAGTTCCTCTAAACATGAGAAGACATGAAAGTGAGAAAATGGATACGTTTGCACGGAGTGACAATAAACATACAAGAATGTTATTATGTGGTTAGGTTAAAGCCATTTCTGTAGCCTATTGAGTGAACTGGGTCATGCTCCCAAAATTCCTCAAAAATAGCCTGTAGTTATGTCCAGTCCCACAAGTGTGCCACTTGTGTGGCCAGGAGCAGTTTAGAAATTACACATCACTCAGCCACTGCTATATGGAAGACATCTTTATCATAGATTCACACTTGTTGGGTCCTACAATTCATATACTACACCACCTACAGGTGAATGAATGTACATTGAGTACACAAAACATTAGGAACACCTTCCCTTTTGCCCTCAGAACAGCCTCAATTCATCGGGGCATAGACTCTACAAGATGTCGAAAGCACAGGGATGCTGGCCCATGTTTACTCCAATGCTTCCCACCATTCTTGATACACACGGGAAACTGTTGAGCGTGAAAAACCCAGCAGCGTTGCAGTTCTTGACACAAACTGTTGCCACAAACTGGCACCTACTAACATACCTTGTTCAGAGGCAATATTTTGTCTTGCCCATTCACCCTCTGAATGGCACACATACACAATCCGTGTCTCAATTGTCTCAAGGCTTAAAAATCATGATTTAACCTGTCTCCTCCCCTTCATTTACACTGACTGAAGTGGATTTAACAAGTGACATCAATAAGGGATCAGTCTACAGTATGTCATGGAAAGAGCAGATGTTCTTAATGTTTTGTATACCCGGTGTATGTCAGTTACAGAAATAAATAGGAAAGAACCTGTATGATAGTCTGCTTTTTTTGTGGCAATGTAGGCTACACAGCACCACCTACAGGTATTTATTTATTGTGTTTGCCTAAAAAGAATGACCGGTTGCAGTTTTATGCTAAGATTTGATCTCTCCTCTCCAGGTATTTCATGCATTGATAAAGGACAACAAGGACATGGACAGGAATTGCAACCCAGCACTTAAGAGTTTATGATTCAGCAGGGGAACATTTGAATGATCATGTTCCTCTCTTTAATTGAGAGGCTTTGATCACCTGAGATTGATCATGGAAAATGGACCTTAAAGAATTTCATACTTGAAGATGGAGGCCTTGAACGCCATTGGCAGTTTTATTGAATTTAGAGTATTTATGGTAGTATATCATGGATATACAGTACCAGTCAAAAGTTTGGACAGACCTACTCATTCAAGGGTTTTTCTTTTTTACTATTATTTTAGAATAGTGAAGACATCAAAACTATGAAATAACACACATGGAATCATGTAGAAACCAAAGAAGTGTTAAAAAAATCAAAATAGATTTTAGATTCTTCAAAGTAGCCACGCTTTGTCTTGACAGCTTTGCACACTCTTGGCATTCTCTCAACCAGCTTCACCTGGAATGCTTTTCCAACAGTCTTGAAGGGGTTCCCACACATGCTGAGCACTTGTTGGCTGCTTTTTCTTCACTCTGCGGTCCAACTCATTCCAAACCATCTCAATTGGGTTGAGGTCGGGGGATTGTGGAGGCCAGGTCATCTGATGCAGCACTCCATCACTCTCCTTCTTGGTCAAATAGCCCTTACACAGCCTGGAGGTGTGTTGTGTCATTGTCCTGTAAGGCTAAGCGCAAACCAGATGGTATGGCGTATCACTGCAGAATTCTGTGGTAGCCATGCTGGTTAAGTGTGCCTTGAAATCTAAATAAATCACTGACAGTGTCACCAGCAAAGCACCATCACACCTCCTCCATGCTTCACGGTCGGAACTACACGTGGAGATCATCCATTCATCTACTCTGCGTCTCACAAAAACACGGCGGATGGGACCAAAAATCTCAAATTTGGACTCATTAGACCAAAGGACAGATTTCCACCGGTATAATGTCCATTGCTTGTGTTTCTTGGCCAAAGCAAGTCTCTTCTTCTTATTGGTGTCATTTAGTAGTGGTTTCTTTGCAGCAATTCAACCATGAAGGCCTGATTCACGCAGTCTCCTCTGACCAGTTGATGTTGAGATGTGTCTGTTACTTGAACTCTGAAGCATTTATTTAGGCTGCAATCTGAGGTGCAGTTAACTCGAATGAACTCATCCTCTGCAGCAGAGGTAATTCTGGGACTTCCTTTCCTGTGGTGGTCCTCATGAGAGCCAGTTTCATCATAGCGCTTGATGGTTTTTGTGACTGCACTTGAAGAAACTTTCAAAGTTCTTGTAATTTTCCAGATTGACTGACCTTCATGTCTTAAAGTAATGATGGACTGTTGTTTCTCTTTGTTTATTTGAGCTGTTCATGCCATAATATGGACTTGGTCTTTTACCAAATAAGGCTATCTTCTGTATACCACCCCTACCTTGTCACAACACAACTGATTGCCTCAAATGCATTAAGAAGGAAAGAAATTCCACAAATGTACTTTTATCAAGGCACACCTGTTAATTGAAATGCATTCCAGGTGACTACCGCATGAAGCTGGTTGAGAGAATGCCAAGAGTGTGCAAAGCTGCCATCAAAGCAAAGGGTGGCTACTTTGAAGAATCTCAAATGTAAAATACATTTTGATTTGTTTAACACTTTTTTGGTTACTACATGATTCCATATGGGTTGTTTCATAGTTTTGATGTCTTCACTATTATTCTAAAATAATAGTAAAAATAAAGAAAAACCCTGGAATGAGTAGGTGTGTCCAAACTTTTGACTGGTACTGTATGATGACATACTGAAGTTAGACCCAATTCATTACATCTATCTAGTCCCATCACAAAGGTCTGGAATTTCTTAGATTGAGTGAGGCACTTAGTTACACCTGTGGATTTTATCTCACTAACATAAGATATTTAATGAAAATGCACCTCCAAGCATAGATTTACAGTATATGACTTAATGGACAAACACCAATATAACAACATAGAACAAAATGAAAACAGTGACACAGCCCATCCATTTCTTAAGTCTCTGAAGCTTGACATCGAATAGTTATTGCTCAACTAAACTAACAGTAATAGGTTTTCATTACAGTGAGCAGTAAGGACTTGTTTCCGAAAGACCCATAGAAAGTGCAAAAGAGAACATGTGTGGCACATGAAGTTTCTATTGTGCTTTTGTGTGTGAATGAATCCACAGTGAAGCTCTTATATTGTTGTGAATGAAAGAGCAATGAGACCCTTGTTCAAAGCACCTATTCAGGAAACATAATTTACTTTTAAAACATTGTTTGTTCGATGTTGCTCACATCTTTTGTTACTTTACATTTGACCAAACACTTATATGTTGAGATGCAACATATTTTTTTATCAATGCTGTAGTTCATGGTTCTACAGGACATTTTTCATATCTTATATATTGGATATAAAAAAGTTGTATATTGTTTCTTTTGCATTTTTTCTATGCTCTCTATTGTACAGTTTTCCTACTACTAAGTTAGAACAATTGTAAATATATTTGAAATTAATTAAAAAAGTACCTCTGTGATACTGTATCAGACCAGAAGTTATGAATTATGTGAATAAATCAAAGATATGATAATTGCATTTGAAATATTGTCTATTTATTCCCAGACAGTCAGTGTTTCCTGACTGCCGGTGCACGCACCCACAACACACCCAAGCAAACAGGTCTTCCCAACCACTAGGTGGCATTTATTTTAATTTGATTTTTTTCATCTATGAGGCGAACACACTTCCATGATCTTTACTTAGAAAAATAATACTTCCGGGAAAAGGAAAGAAACACACGTGTGGGAACATTTTACAGTTTATAGCTAACTATTATTATAATACACTTAAGGCAACTTATTTGATATCGATTTAAACAAGCGCTCCGTCTTTAAAATAAGTATTTTACGATGGCTCCGGTAAGTACATCGTGTAATAGCTAGCTAGATAGATAGTAACGCTGCTAGCTGAATTGTTTTAGCGGTATAGCTAGCTAGCTAGCTAATGTCTAGCTATGTACATACTCATTTTGTTAGCACTCAATGGCTGTAATTTACGCTGAACATTTTGTCAACTACTGTTAATCACCATTATTTTAGTAGACACTATGTTATCCACATATTTTCGAGAAATTGGGCTATTGTAAACAACAGTAAACTTCAACTAAATACAAATAACGTTACACTAACTATTAGCTAACTAGTTATGTCTGCACTGCTTGCAGTTTTGACTGATTTTTACCAGAGAGGAACCCTGGCTATACCTACCTGCCATGTGTTGTTGGCTTATATAAGAATTCACATTCCTTGACATGCATTCATTTCATACCATAGTCTAGCTGTACTAGCTAGTAACTATTCAACCCCAAATCATGTCCTTATGAATACAAAGCACCGACGACCTTTTCTCACCAACAGCCAAGGAGTAAGAAGAGGAAGCCGAGCTTTCGCAGGCTACTGAAGACAAGCAATGTGAAGCTTGACAACAAGCTAAAGAATCGTCAGTTCAAGAAAGAGAGCAACGACAAGAAACACCGCAAGGAGCAGAAGAAGCTCCGGGCAGCTATCAAAGATGCTGTCTTGAAGACCCCCCTCCCTCTGGAGCGCTACAAGAAGAGGCCAGGTGTGTGCAGCATGATGACCCACCCATACAGTAGTATAGCTTAACATCTAGGCCCTGACATCTAGCACTCAGGCTGAATGATGTCTGTACTGTAATCAGTAACATATAGTTTGGTTTACAATTCATGCACTGTTCCACACTATGGCATCAAAATAATTATGTAACCTATGTAAAGTTATTATCATCGATTGTTTTTGTGAGTCCTGTTTGGTGCCGTTAATTACATGTCCCTGTCTGGTGTCTGTTACAGAGGATGAAGAGGAGGAGGAGTTTGTGGAGTCGCTGCCATTGGACATGATGGATGAAGATGACCTGGAGCAGATCAAGGCAATGGCTCAGAAAGCCTCCTTTCTCACCAGAGACCTGTCGTCAAGGTAATTACACAGTCCATACAGTATTTTTGTAGGGCTGGGCTGTACACACATGTAGGGCTGGGTGGTATATTGTATTTTAATATTTCGGTATTGATGGACGGACCGGTTTGGGGTTGTACTTGCCTTCTGTAACGGTATTTCAATGTTTGGTGTGTTAAATGTAAAATGCCAGTCCACCATGTGTAACATCCGTTTTTATAGTTTACTCTGTTACTTGAGTAGCTTTCTCCCACCAAGCTTCATACCGTGAAAAATATCCTGATATGATATTTTGGCCACGTCGCCCAGCCCAATCCACATGTTGCCATTCCGGATTTCTTTACAGTAATGTTCTATGGCTGGGAATTGCCAGGGACGATACGATATTATCACGATACTTAGATGCCGATACAATATGTATTGCGGTTCTCACGATTCTATATGTATTGCGATTCGAATATTGGGATTTTATTACGATAGGATGTTCCAAAGAGATTGCTCACCATATGTCTGCTGCAGAGGGACAAGAGAGAGACACTCGTTTTCTCATGGATCAGTCATGGAAATAAAAGTGCCGAAAACAACTTGGCGCCCTACTTATTAAAAATAAGATGGAGAACAAGCTATGTAGGAAAACTACTGGCATTTTGGTGCAGGTACAGCCATCTAGCGCAGAAATATTGCAATGTGTTATATATCGTCTCAAATTATATCCGATATGTAACTGTATCCCCCCCCCATCACTATTATGTACCATCTTTCTATCAATCTCATGTACATCCCATCACAAGTAGATCATAACACACATGTTGAAATGTATAGCTATGTCTAACTACTCTCCTCACTTAACCTTACTTGAATACCTGCAGTGGTCCAGTGCATGCCAAAAAGCGCAAGGGGGAGCAGCAGGGGCCAGAGACTTATGAGAAGATGCCCAGAAAGATGCAGCCAACAGAGGAAAAGGAGCTCATTCACCTCCTGCCAATCAAAGACAAGATTAGAGGCCTCATCCCTCAGAGCATGGAGAAACCTGGTAGGATGATTAATATGTGTTACCCCTGAACATCTTCCCCTGTAAGTTTACATTTCCACCTAAGTCATATTGTTAAAACGTTTTAGAATTTACAGCTCTATTGATACAATTGCGTTGTATTGCTTTGTCTTGTTTTTAGTTGTAGCAAAAAAGGCTGAGGAGGAGGAAGGAGGTGTCCCGACTGGCTTGGAGCAATTTGAAAACGGTACCAGCATCGTGAACCCCTTTTTGACTTGAGTCAGTCATCCTCTCTGTGTAGGATGTATTGTTAGACCAACTATTGGTAGCCCAGTCCTGATCAGTAGATGAGGTGCTTCTCTCTGATGTTGCTGGTATGTTTCCACAGAGGATGAGGCTGTGCCCGGGCCGGCCCTGAACCCTCAGGAGCAGCTGAAGCTCCGCACACAGAAGCTGACCATCAGGAAACTACGCATCGCTAGTCTGGGATCAGACATCCTCTCAGACCCCACCACCAACGTAAGCCCTGGTTCGAACAACCCTGCATCTCCGCACCGAACCAATAAAATACATCACTTTCTCTTTGGAAGAGCGGGAATAGAGTGCCGTCTGAAACCAAGCGGTGCGCCTTGTCAGACCTCTGACGACAGTTCAGCACAGTGCATGTGAAGCACGCCTCTGTTTCATGCTGCGCACCAGAGTAGTTTTTCCACTGTCGGGAGAAATGGTGATACATATATTAATATGTTAATTGCATGCAAATAAAGGTTGCTTCGCTACCACACCCACAACGGAAGCACAATTATGGCCTCGGATTTGCAGGTGGAGACGTTAGAACAGACCCAGCGTCTGTTTCTGTGGCGGCAGAAACACTAAAAGGCTCATGGTTAGTGTAGTTTTTGGTGCTTTTTGAAACCAGCAACTGACAGTAAAAACACGACTTCAACACGTTCAAACCGATGGGCACTACATCAACATACAAATAGTTTTGCAATCTCCGGAGAAAATGGAACGTCTGCGTTGCACATAATATCGCTATGCTACCATATCTATCGCTATGCTACCATATCTATCGCTATGCTAACTTATCTATCGTGGTTTATTTTAGGGATGAGGAGACTTCGGGCTTCCTTAGTAAAAGGGAGTTATGAAATCTGAAGACAGATTACGTTAACCGATACACATTAAACTGATCATATTCATGGTTGCAAACATTAACTTCCGCGCTGCACAGGTGTGCGAGTCGTCTTTCTTTGCCTTTTTAGTACAATAAACGTTGTGCTTTCTTTAACACGGAAGAGGTCGCTGTTATGCCTGCATTTGACCCGATACCAACAAGGAAGTCTGCGGTGTTGAGAGCAGTTGTATGAAACCAATTGGTACGTCAGGAAAAGCTCTCAACCGTGCCAGCCCGCTCTTTATTTCTATTCAGTTCGACTCGCCTTAAGTTTGGCGTGTGAGCTGTGCCTTAGACTCCTCGAGCTACTCTTGCTTCCTAGTCCCCATGGCAAAATAGTATTATTTTATGTCACATAGACCAATAATCACATAGCAGAGAGAAGCAGACTTAGGAAATGTTTTGTTTCACTGTTCTTGGTATTGATGTTTTCTGTGTGAATCCAACGTCTGAACTTTCTATCTTTGTTCAGATCAAGAAGCTGAAAGAGCTGCGAGCCATGCTGATGGAGACCGACCCCTATGTGGCCGTGACGGTCAGAAAGCTGGTCATGGTCTCTCTGATGGAGGTCTTCAAGGACATCGTCCCCTCCTACAGAATCAGACCCCTGACCGAGACCGAGAAAGCCTCAAAGGTGAAGAGAGAGACCCAGCAGCTGAGGGAGTTTGAGGAGGGCTTGGTGAGCCAGTACAAGTTCTACCTGGAGAACCTGGAGCAAACGGTCAAAGGTAGTCCACTTCTATCTTTATTTGTTGATATTGATGACTTGCTGGGACTGGCTGATGTTGATGCCTTGTGACTAGTTCATATAGACGGGTTGGTTGTTTAGCAACATGGGGCAAAACAGACAGGGTTGGCTTAGACTGTTGACATGTGAACTATATGTACAGTTACACAATGAGCACTTGTCGCTCAAATACATTGTTACAGTTCTTGGTTAGCTAGTTAGCGAATTTTGAGCCATATTAGCATAGACTTGACATCAGTCAAAACACCTCAAAACAAGACAGGATATCAATAACAAGATGAAACGAGCCACCTACAATTCCCCACATGGCAGCTTCTTGTCATTGCTGCGAGCTATCTGACCGATCAGAATCACAACGCACACCTTCCGGACACATCAACGCGCGCACATCATTTCCGCGGTGTCGGCCAAATTGTCTATTTGTTATGACTGGTTGACGTTGATGATTTGCTGTGACTAGTTGATATTAAGGAGTGGCTGCTGTTGGTTGCAACTATTTGCTGTGTGAACCCCCTGCCCCGTAGACTGGAAGCAGAAGAAGAGAAAGAGGAGCGAGGCGGTGTCACTGCAGTCTTATAAGGGCCTGGCTGAGGTGGCCATCCGCTGTATCTGTGAGCTGCTGGTGGCCCTGCCACACTTCAACTTCCACAACAACATCATCGTCACGGTGGTGCCCCTGATGAACGACCCTGTCAAGAGGGTGAGTCTGGGAGGCCCGTATCAACCCCGTAGTTCAACATCTTGTCACGTGGTGTTCACTACAATATTAGCTATAGACTTTTACAATGGGAATGGGCTCTGTAGAGGCGGGTTTCTCTTAATTAAGATTCGTTTGACTATCAATCAAAAGCCGCGGTTTTATCTTAGATATATGAAGGGTTGTGTTTGTCGCTCGTCTGACTGTTAACTGAGTTGCCGTTATGTTGTTTGTCCAGGTGTCTGACATGTGCTGTGAAGCAGTCAAGAAGCTACTGAAGCAGGACAAACAGGGCCAGGCCTCACTAGGCACAGTCAAAGTTATCTCCGGACTGGTCAAAAGCAGAAACTATGACGTCAGACCAGAGGTACTATTCGCCTACTATTCAAGTCTTTAAAAAAAAAAATATTATGACATGGCTCTTAAAGAAATACATCTAAAATGTTCCCACTTCTTCACCCCCACAGCTACTCAATGTTCTCATCTGCCTGAGGATAAAGGAGGTGGAGGTGAAGAAAGATACAGATGACACAGCTCCCAAAAAGAAGTTCATGAACTATAAAGACAAAAGGAAGAATCTGTCCAGGATGCAAAGGAAGGTCAGTAGCCCACGCACCTGTGTGTAGGGACGTCAAACGTTCAGCCTGCTGCACAGCCCTATGGACACGCTAGTCTACAGCACCTGGTTAACGTGTGTTTCGCTCAGATTGGTCATCAATTGCACAAAATTGCTGACTTAAAACCGATCAATATCTTTGGTTTTGTACTAGGCTTGGGCGGTATCCTTGATACAGACCTTGTGCCAAACTGGGATAGTTGGTAATACCGGCACTGAACACAAGGGGCACTGTTTTCAGACAGTTAATGTAATAGTTATAAGAGATCTCGCTGGCAAACATTTAGTTGTGAAATCCATACAGTAATTAGATCACCTGGCACATGCTGCACAATAGTGAGTGACTCAAGACTCCAGCCTCTCATTGTTGTGTGCTTGTAAAAAAAAAAAAAAAAAACGTGGCTGGCGACTACTGTAAGCGTCATAATATTGTGGCAGGTGAAATGAAGAACACAATGTTCTTTATTTCCTAACGTATTGCACAAGCTGACTGCAGTTTGCCTTGCTTATTGTGTGTCTGCCTGTGTACAATCTGTGGGTGTACATTTTTTTTGACGTGTCTGTGAGAAGAGTGTAATGGATGTGTCCTGTCATCCTTACAGTGGAAGAAGGCTGAAGAGAAACTAGAGAAAGAGCTGCTAGAGGCTGAGGCATCAGAGAGCAAAGACAAGAAGCTCAAACTGGTGAGTGTTTATTCCCCAAAGTCACAACAGACCTGAAACGGCTCAATTTGTTTTTGTGAAAACACTTTCGCGCTTCTCACGACAAAAGGTCTAACCGTCATTCCAACTGTTCCCCCTCTCCTAGCACACAGAGACCTTGAACATAGTGTTCTTGATATACTTCAGAATACTGAAGAAAGCTCAAAAGTCGATCCTGCTTCCCGCTGTTTTAGAAGGTCTGGCAAAGTAAGAGAGACTACCTGTTCCCAGAGACATGAGTCACTTCCTGACAAATGGAAATGTTTGTTTATGAAATATGGAGGCTTTCTTTTAAAGACAAAATATTTTTCTCCTAAGGTTTGCCCATCTGATCAACCTGGAGTTCTTTGATGACTTGTTGAATGTTCTTCAACATCTTATCCAGTCAGGAGTGAGTATACATATTCTGCCAATCCTATCAAAATACTATTCACATCATCGTGTATGATTGGCTAATGACTTTTTTTCCTCCTCTGTAGGATCTGACCTATCGGGAAAGCCTTCACTGCATTCAGACAGCTTTCAACATTCTCTCTGGTCAAGGTCGGTGATGGTCTACGATGACTGATTAAAAACCTCACTGATTACTGTGTATATTACATACTGTATGTGCTTAAAGGATAGATTCACTTTTTTGCAACCAAATCCATATTTTGGATGTATATGTGCAGACACTATTTTTGAGATTTCACTTGGTTTTGAGAAATTTATCCCATCAGCGATATGTATATACAGCGAATGTATGTACTTCATCATGGTGACGTAAATGGCTGATTTGTGTTCTAGACACAGTATGCTTACATCGTATCAGGGTCACGTGGCGATTGGGTGTCACTTAAAAAAAAAAATGTTAACATTTGTATCCATGTTAGCGCCAATCTCTGGGAGAATTAACATGGTAGGTTTGGATAATTGCCTTACGGTTAGGAAAAGATTTAGGGTTAGCTAAAATGATGTCAGACTTGACTCAAACATATCTAGCTACAACCACGCCTGCCCTGAGAACAGTCTTGGTTTCCACTAACGCAATGCTGCGGCAATATGGTACGTGATGTCAGACGCAAAAAATGCTGATTTAGTAGACGGACCACGTAGAACTTAAATTACCGCGAAACAACACATTTATCTCAGTCCCGGATCACGAACGTTGACGTAGTATACTGTTCCTTTAATTAATTTCCCTCTTTTGCGGATAGGTGATGTCCTCAATATTGACCCACTGAAGTTCTACAGCCACCTGTACAAGACACTGCTCAAACTCAATGCTGGTAAGTCCAACTACCCTGGAGCTTATTCAAATCCATGTCTGGCTCTTTGACACTACATCCGTTGTGCTCTGAAGGTCCTCCTGTACCTGGAGTGGCTGTTCATAAGTGTTAAAAGGTCCAATGCAGCTGTTTTGTATCTCAATATCAAATCATTTCTGGGTACTATTAAATACCTTACTGTGAATTAAAATGGTCAAAAAGAAACAGAAATAACTTCTTAGCAAAGAGCGATTTCTCAAGCAAGAATTTTGCTCGGACTGTCTGGGAGTGGGGAAAATGTGCAGTTATTGGCAGAGAGCTTTGGAACTCTTTCTTATTGGTCTGTTAATTAATTTACCGCATGGTGATGTCACCGTGGAAGGCCAAAACTCCACCCTCCAGGGGGTATTCAAAAAAAAAAAAAAAAAAATCTCTTCCACTAAAAGGGCAGCATCATTTTCACAATATTATCCCAACCTCGGTGTGGAAATGTATATAAAACACCAGAAAACATAGTTTGTGACTGCACTGGGCCTTTAAATAATGTGGATGCTCTTCCCAGGTGCATCTAATGATGACATCAGCATCGTGCTGCGTTGTCTCGACGTGATGCTGACCAAGCGCAGGAAACAGGTGACCCTGCAGCGCGCCCTGGCCTTCGTCAAGAGACTGAGCACGCTCAGTCTGCACACACTGCCCAACGCTACCGTGGGAATCCTGGCATCCAACAGGACGTTGATGCATGTAAGTGTTTATCGTGTGTGTGCATCTGTGTGTATTATGGAGAGAGATTTTGTGTGTGTGAGTGCATGAAGAGTGAGAGCATGTGTGTGTGTGTGTGTGTGACTAATAAAACTGTGCTCCCCCTCTCTGCAGACCTTCCCCAAGTGTGACATCCTCCTGGACAATGAGGCTCAGGGTAGTGGGGTGTTCCTTCCTGAGCTGGATGAGCCAGAGTACTGCAACCCTCAGAACACTGCCCTGTGGGAGCTACACACACTCAAGGTAAACACGCTAAAAGCACACACACACACAAAATAAATACACACACACAGGTATAGCTGATGGCGTTGCTGTTGTTGTGTTGCAGAGACATTACCACCCAGTGGTCAGGAGGTTTGCCACTCACCTCTGTGCAGGGGCTCCTAGTGAAGGATCTGGAGCGCTAATCGTTCAACTCGCTAGAAGGTAAGAACAAGAGGATCCCCAAACTTCAAATCTCATTTATCCTCTATGAAAAGCCATTTGCTGCTCCTCCAGTTCTCTTACAGATACTCATACAATCCCAGGGTTTGTATGGTCATGAAAATCCTGGAAAAATGCATTTAAAAAATGCAAGAGAGAGTCCCGCATTTTGGCCCTTTGTCCTGCAACCAATGTCCCACGTTTGTTGCCTCTATACACTGACGTGATAATGTAGATTTTTTTTTGTATACTGAACCAAAAAATAAACGCAACATGCAACAAGTTAGTTCATATAAGGAAATCAGTCAATTTAAATAAATAAATTAGACCCACTTGGGAGCTTAATTACAGATAGAAATACTCCCCACGTTAACATTTCCCTTCACTGGAACTAAGGGGCCCGAACCATGAAAACCAGCACCAGGACCATTATTCCTCCTCCACCAAACTTTACAATTGGCACTATGCATTTGGGCAGGTAGCGTTCTCCTGGCATCTGCCAAACCCAGATTTGAACGTTTGACTGCCAGATGGTAACACGTAATTCATCAATCAAGAGAATGTGTTTCCACTGCTCAGGAGTCCAACGGTGGAGAGCTTTACATCACTCCAGCCAACGCTTGGCATTGCGCATGGTGTTCTTAGACTTGTGCGCGGCTTCTCGGCCATGGAAACCCATTTCCTGAAGCTCTCGACGAACGGTTATTGTGCTGACGTTTCTTCCAGAGGCACTCATTACTGAGTGTTGCAACCGAGGCCAGGCGATTTTTTTACACGCTTCAGCACTTGGCGGTCCCGTTCTGTGAGCTTGTGTGGCCTACCACTTCGCAGCTGAGACGTTGTTGCTCCTAGACGTTTCCACTTCACAATAACAGCACTGTTGACCGGGGAAGCTCTAGCAAGGCAGAAATTTGACAAACAGACTTGTTGGAAAGGTGGCATCCTATGACGGTGCCACGTTGAAAGTCACTGAGCTCTTAAGACCATTCTACTGCCAATGTTTGTCTATGGAGATTGCATGGCTGTGTGCTCAATTTTATACACGTCTGCAACGGTGTGGCTGAAATAGCCAATCCACATACCTTTGTGTAGTTATTTACTTGTCCCCACCTCTATTTCTAGAGACACGTCCTCTTCCGTCCACAACGCTGCCTGAGGAAGACTTGAGTAGTTGAACCGCATTGCAGTTTAGCGTCTTGATGTACAATGCTGACTGCTCTGATATGTATTCTGTTAATAGTTCACTAAAATGTATTGCAATGTACTGGCCTTCTTTCTTGGATTACCTGCTATTTTAGGGGTCTACCTTACCACTGCCCTCATCTCACTCGCATTTGATCAACAAATTCAAGCACCACTAATTTAGAAAAAATGGTTGATTTGTCCCTTTTGCAGGTAGACATTCCAACCTGTCTCTTGCAGTCATGTTGCGCTAATGAAAAGCTATGTATCGTAAAGGGTGTGGTACTGGTGGTGATAAACATTTCTCCAATCGTTGATGAGATCTGATATTCTGCGCGAGACAAGACAGGCCAATGTCATGTCAACCAATAACATTTATCAAATCCTTTCGGGCTAAATTCCAGCTCAAATTTGAGAGGAGTTAGGCCTAACTGAAACTTACAAAAAGCATGATTCTGGCGAAGAGCGTGGCTCTGCCACTTCACACAATGGTGCTGATTTAGTCAAGTTAAAAGTTGAATTGATGTCTTGGAATATCACAATCATTATTTAGTATTCTACACAACAGAACCAAATATAGTGTAACGTTAGTTACACCCCCAAAAAACGCCTAATTTAATGAGATTTTAGGACGGTTCGCTGAAAAGTAACAAAATAAATTTAATGCGGCCAAAACTCAACAGCGAGTGCCGCCAGGCAGAAAGTGTTTTGATTGAAACAAAATCCAGGAAGGCTATATAGTTTAACACCATCCGCTCTAATTTGCTCACAAAACAGTAATTCAAGAAGATCTAAATGTATATTCCCATGAAACTGATTGAGAAGTGTGTAAGTGCTTTGCACAATGACAGGAGATGGTACATGGTATCAGAGCGCAGCCTCCCAGTGTCACGCTTACTTTTTTTTTTATATAGAGACGCCGCCAATTGTTGTCATGGAAATTTGGTTAAAAGTAATGAAATTCCATCTGTCAAAATGTGTATGAACCCTGAAGACTAAAGTAATTCTCTACGGTGCGTGAGATATTAACCAAAGATGTGTGCAGTATGTAAAAAGCGCTAGCCTCTGTTGGGTGTAAATGACCTTTAACCCCTCTCAGGCACCCAGTGGAGCTGTTTGAGGACTACAGAGCTAAAGACATGACCTTCAATCCTCCAGTGGCAGCGCCTACCACAAAGAAGAAGGTACACTTCCCTCTCTGTCCATATATATATTCCAGAATGTTATTAGGCCCACTTGACTGAATTGTCTTTGTGCTAATCTGGTCTCCGAACACTTTGCATTTTGTTGCAGGATTATTTCACGATAGGCCCTACCCTGCTGGATGATACATTAAAGCAGCAGATTGATCGTGTTCTCTCAACGGAGGAAGAGGATCCTATATCGCTGGATTTCTCTGCAGTTCTACCGCAGACCAACAGCACATAATACTTCAGACCCCACCGGAAAACACGCCCTTTGTGCCCTGTATTTTAGTTCTAAATGGACTGTAAAATAACCGTATGCTGGTGACATTGCTTTTTGATCGTTCTCTTTGCTGTTGTTCAGACATTTTTGACAAGAATGGATACAGTTAAGTGTTGAGTTAAACCACCTGCCTCATTGATTACTCATATCCCTGACCTACAGTGCCTTCAAAAAGTAGTCACACCCCTTGACTTTTTCCACATTGTTACAACCTGAATTTAAAATGGATTACATTGAGATTGTCACTGGCCTACACACAATACCCCATAATGTCAAAGTGGAATTATGTTTTTAGAAGTGTATAGAAGCTGAAATCAAGTATTCAACCCCTTTTATGGAAAGCCTAATTAAGTTCAGAAATGAAAATGTGCTTAAGTTGCATGGACTCGCTATATCATGATTTTTTTGTGTGACAACCTCTCACAATTATCTGTAAGGTCCCTCAGTTGAGCGGTGAATTTCAGGCCAAGGAGGGTCCAATGCCTTGCAAAGAAGGGTACGTATTGGTAGATGGGTAAGAATACATTTTTAAAAAGCTGACATTGAGTATCCCTTTGAGCATGAAGTTATTTACTCTTTGGATGGTGTATCAATAGACCAAGTCACTACAAAGATATAGGTGTCATTCCTAACTCAGTTGCCGGAGAGGAAGGAAACCGCTCAGGGATTTCACCATGAGGCCAATGGTAACTTAAACAGTTTAATGGCTGCGAAAGGAGAAAACTGTGGATGTATCGACATTGTAGTTATTCAAACCCAAACGAGTGAAAAGGAAGTCTATACAGAATAAAACATTTTCCAAAACATGCATCCTGTTTGCAATAAGAAACTAAAGTACAACTGCAAAGAATTACACTTTTTGTACTGAATACAAAGCGTTATGTTAGGGGCAAAGTTTTTTCAGGATAAAAATAAAATCTTAACTGGTCTGCTTTCCAACTGACACTTTTCAGCAGGACAATAAAACAAGGTCAAATATACACGAGTTGTTTACCAAGACGACTTAATATTCCCGAGTGGCCTAGTTACAGTTTTGACTTAAATTGTCTTAAATCTATGGCAAGAATTAAAAATGGCTGTCTAGCAATGATCAACTTGACAGACCTTGGAAGAATTTTTCAAATAATATTGTACAATCCAGCCAGGTGTGGAAAGCTGCCAAAGATAATTCTATCATGTGTTGAATCAGCGGTGTGAATACATAAGTTAGATATGTATTTCATTTAAAATAAAACAAATGTTTACACTTGTCATTATGAGGTATTAAAATCTATTAAATCCATTTTGAATTCAGGCTGTAACATTTGGAATAAGTCCAGGGGTATGAATACTTTCTGAAGGGTGTGTGACGACAATATAAAACGCAACATGTAAAGTTGGTCCCATGTTTCATGAGTTGAAATAAAAGATCCCAGAAATGTTCCATACGCACAAAAAGCTATTTTCTCTGAAATGCACAAATTTGTTTACATCCTTGTTTGTGAGCAACTTCTCTTTTGTCAAGATAATCCATCCACCTGACAGGTGTGGCATATCAAGAAGCTGATTGTACAGCATGATCATTACGCAGGTGCACCTTGTACTGGGGACAATAAAAGGCTACTAAAATGTGCAGTTTTGTCACAACACAATGCCACAGATGTCTCAAGTTGAGGGAGCGTGCAATTGGCATGCTGACTACAGGAATGTCTACCAGAGAATTGAATGTTCATTTCTCTACCATAAGCCGCTTCCAAGGTCATTTTAGAGAAATTGGCAGTATGTCCAATCGGCCTCACAACAGCAGACCATGTGTAACCACGCCAGCCCAGGACCTACACATCCGGCTTCTTCACCTGCGGGATCAACTGAGACCAGCCACCTGAACAGCTGATGAAACTGTGGGTCTGCACAAGTGAAGAATTTCTAAACAAACTGTCAGAAACCGTCTCAGGAAGCTCAACTGCGTGCTCGTCGTCCTCACCAGGGTCTTGACCTGACTGCGGTTATGTGTTGTAACCGATTTCAGTGGAAAAATGCTCATCTTCAATGGCCACTGGCACGCTGGAGAAGTGTGCTCGTCAATGATTAATCCCGGTTTTAACTACCGGGCAGATAGCGTGTATGGTGTCGTGTGGGTGAGCGGTTTGAATATGTCAACATTGTGAACAGAGTGCCCCATGGTGGCGGTAGGCTTATGGTATGGGCAGGCATAAGCTTTGGCCAACAAACACAATTGCATTTTATTGATGGCAATTTGAATGCACAGAGATACTGTGACGAGATCCTGAGGCCCATGGTTGTGCCATTCATTCGCCGCCATCATCTCATATTTCAGCATGATAATGCACATCGCAAGGATCTGTACACAATTCCTGGAAGCTGAAAATGTCCCAGTTCTTCCATGGCCTGGATACTCACCAGACATGTCACCCATTGATCATGTTTGGGATGCTCTGGATCGATAGCGTGTTCCAGTTCCCACCAATATCCAGCAACTTCGCACAGCCATTGAAGAGTGTGACAACATTCCACAGCCTGGTCAACTCTATGAAGATGTGTAAGTGAGTGAGACACCTGCCAAAATAAAGGAAACACAAATAAAGTGTCTTAATAGGGTGTTGGGCCACCACCAGAACAGCTTCAATGTGCCTTGGCATAGATTTTACAAGTGTCTGGAACTCTATCGGAGGGATGTGACACCATTCTTCCATGAGACAATAATTTGGTGTTTTGTTGATGGTGGTGGAAACCGCTGTCTCAGGCGCCACTTCAGAATCTCCCATAAGTGTTCAATTAGGCTAAGATCTTGGGAAACGCACACAGAAATCCCTTTTAGCCATGGTAGCCAAAATAATGGGCAACTGGGCATTTATATACATGACAAGCATGATGGGATGTTAATTGCTGCATGTATTTTTAGATATATATTTTTTTGCCTATGTACTTGACACACCCCGTCATAACATATAAGCTGACATAACACCTGTTGTGATATACACTGCTCAAAAAAATAAAGGGAACACTTAAACAACACAATGTAACTCCAAGTCAATCACACTTCTGTGAAATCAAACTGTCCACTTAGGAAGCAACACTGATTGACAATAAATTTCACATGCTGTTGTGCAAATGGAATAGACAAAAGGTGGAAATTATAGGCAATTAGCAAGACACCCCCAAAAAAGGAGTGATTCTGCAGCTGGTGACCACAGACCACTTCTCAGTTCCTATGTTTCCTGGCTGATGTTTTGGTCACTTTTGAATGCTGGCGGTGCTCTCACTCTAGTGGTAGCATGAGACGGAGTCTACAACCCACACAAGTGGCTCAGGTAGTGCAGTTCATCCAGGATGGCACATCAATGCGAGCTGTGGCAAAAAGGTTTGCTGTGTCTGTCAGCGTAGTGTCCAGAGCATGGAGGCGCTACCAGGAGACAGGCCAGTACATTAGGAGACGTGGAGGAGGCCGTAGGAGGGCAACAACCCAGCAGCAGGACCGCTACCTCCGCCTTTGTGCAAGGAGGTGCACTGCCAGAGCCCTGCAAAATGACCTCCAGCAGGCCACAAATGTGCATGTGTCAGCATATGGTCTCACAAGGGGTCTGAGGATCTAATCTCGGTACCTAATGGCAGTCAGGCTATCTCTGGCGAGCACATGGAGGGCTGTGCGGCCCCACAAAGAAATGCCACCCCACACCATGACTGACCCATCGCCAAACCGGTCATGCTGGAGGATGTTGCAGGCAGCAGAACGTTCTCCACGGCGTCTCCAGACTCTGTCACGTCTGTCACGTGCTCAGTGTGAACCTGCTTTCATCTGTGAAGAGCACAGGGCGCCAGTGGCGAATTTGCCAATCTTGGTGTTCTCTGGCAAATGCCAAACGTCCTGCACGGTGTTGGGCTGTAAGCACAACCCCCACCTGTGGACGTCGGGCCCTCATACCACCCTCATGGAGTCTGTTTCTGACCGTTTGAGCAGACACATGCACATTTGTGGCCTGCTGGAGGTCATTTTGCAGGGTGCTGGCAGTGCACCTCCTTGCACAAAGGCGGAGGTTGCGGTCCTGCTGCTGGGTTGTTGCCCTCCTACGGCCTCCTCCACGTCTCCTGATGTACTGGCCTGTCTCCTGGTAGCGCCTCCATGCTCTGGACACTACGCTGACAGACACAGCAAACCTTTTTGCCACAGCTCGCATTGATGTGCCATCCTGGATGAACTGCACTACCTGAGCCACTTGTGTGGGTTGTAGACTCCGTCTCATGCTACCACTAGAGTGAGAGCACCGCCAGCATTCAAAAGTGACC
This sequence comes from Salvelinus namaycush, assembly GCF_016432855.1. Taxonomy (NCBI): domain Eukaryota; kingdom Metazoa; phylum Chordata; class Actinopteri; order Salmoniformes; family Salmonidae; genus Salvelinus; species Salvelinus namaycush. The sequence goes on from NC_052341.1 coordinate 28,245,398, forward strand.
AAAACATCAGCCAGGAAGCATAGGAACTGAGAAGTGGTCTGTGGTCACCAGCTGCAGAATCACTCCTTTTTTGGGGGTGTCTTGCTAATTGCCTATAATTTCCACCTTTTGTCTATTCCATTTGCACAACAGCATGTGAAATTTATTGTCAATCAGTGTTGCTTCCTAAGTGGACAGTTTGATTTCACAGAAGTGTGATTGACTTGGAGTTACATTGTGTTGTTTAAGTGTTCCCTTTATTTTTTTGAGCAGTGTATATTCCATTATTTTATGGCTGGTTATGACACCTACACAAGTGTCAAAACTCACAAAACCTACCACACAAGGCAAAACATTCCATTACACCATAAACATACTTTTGACACGTAGGCTGTTAAATATATTTATTTTTTATTCACCATATGACATTTTCATTGTAATAATGCACACATTAATGTCAGACATGCGCCTAAAACAAAGCAGATTTCAGGAGCAGGACTAGACACCTTTTTTTTGACTGATATAAGGGCATGTATGTGATAGGCCTATCTGGCTTATATGATTATGATGGTCATAATGCATGAAAGTGTCAGTGTAATTTCCTAAGTTACTTCAAATAAAAAGTAAAAACATTGTAGAGAATTCATTGCAACAAAGGATTTCAGAAACAAACTTGCAAATGAAAAATTGACAGGGGGAAAAAATATTTTAATAACTGTGGGTTTTGACACTTAAATAGGTGTCGTGACCAGTCATACAATAACGCAATATATGTCACAACAGGTGCAAATATGTGGCTCATGACAGTGTTATGGCAAGTTATGTCAGCCGTTATGATGTGATTGAGTGATTATGACTGTCATAACGTCACCCAAAAAGGAATAAACATAACTAAATTACATTTGACAGAGGTAATGAACTGTCCATTGATAGTACAGGACCATGTTTGTAAAACAAGTGGTTCTGCACTTAAGTCACTATTACACAGGTAAGCTAATGGTTACATAATATCAGGAATGCATACAGACATCTAGTGAATGTGTCCAACACACCACAGCCTGTAGTTGTTTGGCACTTACTGACCCCAAAAAATGTATTTACATTTTTTTCTCAATTACATGTATTGCTAAAATAAGAGATTAAGGAAATATAGGCAGGCACCACATTACTACAATGCAGAACAACTCACTCAAATCAAGCCTGATGGTCTTGTACAGTTGAAGTCGGAAGTTTACATACACTTAGGTTGGACTCATTAAAACTCGTTTTTCACCCACTCCACACATTTCTTGTTAACAAACTATAGTCAGAAGTTCACATACACTAAGTTGACTGTGCCTTTAAACAGCTTGGGAAATTCCAGGAAACTATGTCATGGCTTTAGAAGCTTCTGATTAATGATGTCAATTAGCCTGAGTCAATTGGAGGTGTACCTGTGGATTTATTTCAAAGCCTACCTTCAAACTCAGTGCCTCTTTGCTTGACATCATGGGACAATCAAATGAAATCAGCCAAGAACTCAGAAGTCTGGTTCATCCTTGGGAGCAATTACCAAACGCCTGAAGGTACCACGTTCATCTGCACAAACAATAGTACGCAAGTATAAACACTATGGGACCACGCAGCCGTCATACCGCTCAGGAAGGAGACGCGTTCTGTCTCCTAGAGATGAACGTACTTTGGTGTGAAAAGTGCAAATCAATCCCAGAACAACAGCAAAGGACCTTGTGAAGAAGCTGGAGAAAACAGGTACAAAAGTATCTACATCCACAGTAAAACGAGTCCTATATTGACGTATCCTGAAAGGCTGCTCAGCAAGGAAGAAGCCACTGCTCCAAAACCGCCATAAAAAAGCCAGACTATGGTTTGCAACTGCACATGGGGACAAAGATCGTACTTTTTGGAGAACGGTCCTCTAGTCTGATGAAATAAAAATACAAAAAATAGAACTGTTTGGACATAATGATCATCGTTATGTTTGGAGGAAAAAGGGGGAGGCTTGCAAGCCGAAGAACACCATCCCAACCGTGAAGTGAAGCACGGGGGTGGCAGCATCATGTTGTGGGGGTGCTTTGCTGCAGGAGGGACTGGTGCACTTCACAAAATAGATGACATCATGAGGAAGCAAACATCTCATATTGAAGCAACATCTCTAGACATCAGTTAGGAAGTTAAAGCTTGGTCACAAATGGGTCTTCCAAATGACCCCAAGCATACTTCCAAAGTTGTGGCAAAATGGCTTAAGGACAACAAAGTCAAGGTATTGGAGTGGCCATCACATAGCACTGACATCAATCCCATAGAAAATTTGTGGGCATAACTGAAGTGTGTGCGAGCAAGGAGGCCTACAAACCTGACTCAGTTACACCAGCTCTGTCAGGAGGAATGGGCCAAAATCCACCCAACTTATTGTGGGAAGCTTGTAAAAGGCTACCTGAAACGTTTGACCCAAGTTAAACAATTTAAAGGCAATGCTACTGTAGGAATCGAAATTTTGAACATTGAGATAAAGACATAGATCAGACTCCTAGTATATAAAGGAGTGAGATCTTTAGAAAGGCTGTGGAATTTGCTGGGTGGACGGGATGAGATCAAAGGATTGCTATAGGGGAAGCAGATGGACATCTGTGGACCCAGCGAAGGAGGGGTTGAGGTCAGGAGGTGAGGTCAGATCCCCTGAAGGGAGTAATAAGGGTTTACTACCCTTTTCCTGTGGAACCATAAGATGTAAGGATTGGAGAGAAGGAGTGTCTTAAGTGGAATATATATTCCTGTGATAGTGAGAAATGTTTGGCTGTCTGAATACAGCTGTGTCGACCCTTTGGGAAGAATTAAACTTGGTTAAGTTTCTCTAGTGTCCGTGAGTTATTTACTCTGAAAGATAAGAGCCTAACACTACCAAATACTAATTGAGTGTTTGTCAACTTCTGACCCACTGGGAATGTGATGAAAGAAATAAAATATGAAATAAATCATTCTCTATACTATTATTCTGACATTTCACATTCTTAAAATTAAGTGGTGATCCTAACTGACCTAAGACAGGGAATTTTTACTAAGATTAAATGTCAGATATTGTGAAAAACGGAGTTTAAATGTATTTGGCTAAGGTGTATGTAAACTTCCGACTTCAACCGTAAGTATAAAAGCTTGCTTTCATATAATAAATAAAAGCTTGAAATGTTAGTGGAATAGGATAATGTCTTAGTGTGGTGTGTGAATAATCCAATACTGTAGTAGGTCAAAGCTGTGTGCTGGAAAACCTTGGTAGAGCATGGGTCAAAACAATATAAAGTTGTATTTGTCACATGCTTCGTTAACAGCTGACAGTGAAACACTTACTTATGGGTACTTTTCCAACAATGCAGAGTTAAAGATAAACATATATCCATATAGTGACACGAGGAATAAATACTGCAAATAATAACAAGTAAAAAATAACATGGCTATATACAGGGAGTACCAGTACCGAGTCGATGTGCAGGGGACGAGGTAATTGACGTAGCTATGTACATATAGGGACAATTTATGCTTGGTCTGGTAATGTGGTCCAGAGGCTCCATACGGAGGGTGTGACAATTGCGCAGCATCTGGAGGCTGCGCAATTGAAGCATCAGGAAACAGGATAGTTAAGACAGAAGCAGCAGCGTATGCGATATGTGAAAGTGTGTGTCTGTGTGTGTGAGAGGCGACAGTATGCATGATGTGTGCGAGTATGTTGTATGTGTTAGGATGTCAGTGGGTAACACTTAACTTGACACCCAGTGTCATAACCACGTCATAATGTGTGACAACCGGTCATAACCCGTCCTAATATGGTCATAACGCTGTCATGGTATATATTTAGACCTGTTGTGACAGTACATTCGGAACATATTCAGACCCCTTGACTTTTATTTTTTTTCTACATTACACCCTTACAGGATTTAAAAACAAATCCCTCAAATCTACACACAATAACCCATAATGACAAAGCAAAAACAGGTTTAGAAATGTTGACGATTTTATTAAAATAAAAAACTGAAATCAGTATTTTGTTGAAGCACCTTTAGCAGTCTCAAGTCTTCTTGGGTATGACGCTACAAGCTTGGCACACCTGTATTTGGGGAGTTTCTCCCGTTCTTCTCTGCAGATCATCTCAAGCTCTGTCAGGTTGGATGGGGAGCGTCGCTGCACAGCTATTTTCAGGTCTCTCCAGAGATGTTCGATTGGGTTCAAGTCCGGGCTCTGGCTGGGCCACTCAAGGACATTCAGAGACTTATCCCGAAGCCACTCCTGCGTTGTCTTGGCTGTGTGCTTAGGGTCGTTGTCTGAGGTCCTGAGCAGGTTTACATCAAGGATCTCGCTGTACTTTGCTTCGTTCAGCTATCCCTCGATCCTGAATAGTCTCCCAGCCCCTGCCGCTGAAAAACACCTCCCCAGCATGATGCTGTCACCACCATGCTTCGCCGTAGGGATGGTGCCTGGTTTCCTCCAGACGTGACGCTTGGCATGCAGGCCAAAGAGTTCAATCTTGGTTTCATCAGACCTGAGAATCTTGTTTCAGAGTACTTTATGTGCCCTTTGGCAAACTCCAAGCGTGCTGTCATGTGCTTTTTACTGATGCGTGGCTTCCATCTGGCCAGTCTACCATAAAGGTCTGATTGGTGGAGTCCTGCAGAGACGGTTGTAATTCTGGAATGATCTCACATCTCCACCGAGGAACTCTGGAGCTCTATCAGAATGACCATCGGATTCTTGGTCAACTCCCTGACCAAGGCCCTTCTCCCCTGATTGCTCAGTTTGGCCGGGGAGCCAGCTCTAGAAAGAGTCTTGGTGGTTCCAAACTTCTTCCATTTAAGAATGATGGAGGCCACTGTCTTCTTCGGAACCTTCAATGCTGCAGTCATTTTTTTGTACCCTTCCCCAGATCTGTGCCTCGACACAATCTGGTCTCGGAGCTTTACGAACAATTCCTTCGATTTCATAGCTTGGTTTTTTCTCTGACATGCACTGTCAACTGTGGGACCTTATATAGACAGGTGTGCCTTTCAAATCATGTCCAATCAATTTTATTTACCACAGGTGGTAAATAACACAGCCATAAAATAACCCAATATGTCACAAGTGTAAATATATGGGTCATGGCAGGGTTAAGACCATATTATGACAAGTTACGTCAGCAGTTATGGCATGGTTATGACTGTCATAATGTTATGATGCTGAGTGTCAAGTAAAGTGTTACCGAAATAACAGTCTATGACTTGGGTGGCTGGAGTTTGACAATTATTTGGATCTTCCTCTGACACCGCCTGGGTATAGAGGTCCTGGATGGCAGGGAGCTCGGACCCAGTGATGTACTGGGCCGTACTCATCACTCTCTGTAGTGCCTGGCAGTCAGCTGCCTTGCAGTTGCCGTACCAAGAGGTGATGCAGCTAGCCAAGATGCTCTCAATGGTGCAGCATTATAACTTTTTGTGCATCATACCAAATCTTTTCAGCCTCCTGAGGGGGAAGAGGCACTGTCTGCCCTCTTCACAGCTGTGTGGACCATGTTAATTTCTTAGTGATATGAACACTGAGGAACTTTAAGCTCTCGACCCGATCCACTCCAGCACCATCGATGTGGAAGTAGGCATTGTGGTGCTCGTTAATTTCCTGCAATTTGTATAGAATTGCAGGAAAATAGCTGAAAACCATCACATTTCACACTCCGGTGCCAATTCTGTACCAATTTTAACCAAGCCCTCAACCCCATTAATTGGTTGTAAATTTGTTGATACTGGACATTTAACCCTTTACACTCGTGGGAATTGGCCTACATTGATTGGGTTAAATTGAAATGTTTCTTACAAAAGAAATATGAAAAGCACATGCATAAGCATGGTAGCAATTGAAAGGCAACAGATTGAGATTATGGGGAAATTATAAGACCAACGTTCCCCTGACACAAGACCGACTCCAAACACCTTACATTTACTGTACTTTTCACCGCATTTGTTGATAACGAAATCTGAAAATACTCTGGATACATTCAGTAACATAAGAACATTATTGGAAAATGTGGGGTGGGTGCAACCTAAGACGACGGTTTGAGTGAGAAGACTAACTGGTGTCTCAGCCCTCCAAGCTGTGCTGTTGAGAAAGCACATTTGTTTTGTTTGTTCTATTGCCAACATGACTAGCTAAGTTATAAAATACAATCTTACAGTGTTAGGCTTTCACAAAGGCAATTCGGAGAAACAGATCGTATTTTAGGTGCGCATAGAAAGGAGTCACGCGTGCATTCCGGTGCGTGTTCCGAAGCGAATTTTCAACACAATAGATAAACAGATTCTGTTCAGAACATCCCAGGGTATGACACCCTGTCATCTTGTAACTGTACATCAGTGATCAAACGTTAACACTCTATATGACATGAGTTTTATGATATGGAAATGAAGTGAACATTGGCTTGCTTGTATGACATCAAAGTGGTATTTATTATAATCATCAACGGCTCATCTTTCAAAATACATTGAATCCTCTTGATTGACAGCATTTCCCCTCACCGAGACAAAACATTTGCAAAAGTGGCCCAATTAGCAGGAGGGATGGGAGCAGCTTCTTGTCGCGTGCGGTGCTCAAATTCAGAACGGCTGTCAGTCAAAACCCATACCGCGCTGTGAAGCGCAGAGCTCTGACGTAATGTGTAGCATGTTACTATACAGCCACTGCGTTCCAATTTAGACACTTATCAGTGACTAAATCTGCCATTTTAACCCGTAAACGGGCACGAGTGTAAAGGTCTTTGTAATTATAACTACTGTAGTATTTATACATCTCATGCAGAGGCTGCATAAAAGCCCATCATTTTGTCTGCTGTGAGATTATGTGGACCCAGGGGGGAGAGGCTGAAATGTGTATCTAGATCTATAAGGAAGTTGACACTTTTGCAGTACCAATGATCAGACACCAAGTACAATATAAATCATTCATTAGAAATGCCACACCTTCATAGTTTTAAAACAAACTTATACTAAGTTGAAAAAAAAACTACAGACAGTGACTTTGTTATACAAATCTCACACTTAGTGATCCACATTCTAAAGTAAGGAGGGAAACAACATGGCCCCCATTGAATCAAGTTTCTGACAACAGGCTGAAATGGGCATAGGTTAAAACACCTAGTAGACTACTCAGTATAATACTATAATCAATTTCATCAATAAACAACTTGGGAACAATATCAGAAATCGCTAAACCCTGTATTGACATTATGATAGTTGTGTGTGCTCCAATAGACATCAACAAAATTACTTTAAAGCGGCAATCAGCAGTAAAAACAAATTACAAAGCGGACTCCCCACTGGTTCGGTTAAAAGTTGAGGGATGGGCTGGAGAAAGGTAATCCCTCAAATTCACAGACAGAGCTATCTATGGATGCAAGGATTGACCAACCATGATATCAACATTAAACTTTTAACCATGGTTTGAGGCTATATAGTTTGTTTACATTTTGTTTGTTTACAAACATTGGAGTAAAACAAGCTTATGTTTTGGGTTTTGATGTGGTACGACAGTTGAACTAAGCTTATGAGGTATTTAATTTAAAGTTATATTATTCAAGAATCAATGGGTACTTAGCAATTGCTACATCCATTTTTGGATGAATAAATTGATGATTGCCCCTTTAAAAATGTACTTTTGATCTGATGTTTCACAAAAATAATTATACCTGGGGATTCGAAAACCTCTCTTGCTATCAAGAGGTGATGGGGTTCTCAACTGCTGATATGCTTGGACCTGCTGCAATGAAAATCTCATTTTGTTTTCAAATATATCAAACACGATACACCATCATACAGTGAGCTGTATTTTTTTTTTTTGGGGCTCTGTACCCCAGCATTTTGGATTTAAAATGACTATGAGGAGTGCAGACTGTTAGCTTTAATTTTAGGGTATTTTCATCCATATTGGGTTAACCATTTAGAAACTACAGGACTTAAGTGTACATAATGCCCCATTTTAGGGGACCAAAAGTATTGGGACAAATTCACATATATGTGTATTAAAGTAGTCAAAAGTTTAGTATTTGGTCCCATATTCCTAGCACGCAATGATTACTTCAAGCTTGTAACTCTACAAACTTGGATGGATTCGCAGTTTGTCGTGGCTGTGTTTCAGATTATTTTGTGACCAATAGAAATGAATGGTAAATCATGCATTGTCATTTGGGTGTCACTTTTATTGTAAATAAGAATAGAATGTTTCTTAACACTTCTACATTAATGTGGATGCTACCATTTATTACGGATAGTCCTGAATGTATCGTGAATAATGAGTGAGAAAGTTAGACGCACAAATATCATACCCCCAAGACATGCTTACCTCACACCATCACAATAACAGGGGAGGTTAGCATTGTTTTGTGGGTATGATATTTGTGCGTCTAACTTTCTCACTCATTATTCACGATACATTCAGGACTATCCGTAATAAATGGTAGCATCCACATTCATGTAGAAGTGTTTCAAAAACATATTAAATTCTTAGATTCTCCAAAATGACAAAATATTTTTTACCCTCAAATTAAAGCTGACAGTCCGCACTTTAGTAACCTCATAATCATTGTATAATTTCAAATCCAAAGTGCGAGTGTAAGGAGCCAAAACAAAAACCCAGTCACCGTCACAATACTTTTGAAGCGCACTCTTTCATATCAAACAAGATAAACCATCGGAAAAATGGCGATAAAAAAATACTGAACATAACAGCAAAACTACTACGTGCAAAACACTAAATATCATCAAATACACAACTATATAGTTATAAATTACAGTACTGTGAAAACTGGGACATAAGGCCTGCATCAATCTTTTTCACTAATTGGCCTTTTGACCAATCAGATCAGCTATTTTGCCAATAATTAGGCAAACGATCAGAATCGGGCTGCCTGTGTAAATGCAGCCAAAGGGAATCAAACAACAAGCCAGCTTGTTGGCCACATTCACAATGCCCTCATTATTAGCAGGAGAAAGGCTGGGAGCCGCAGTTACTGCTGCTTCCCGCACCTCAACTAAATACACTGTCTGGAGTTCATGCAGACATTCTACACCAGCCTACAGTAGGCCCATGACTCAGCTGTGGGTAGAAGATACAGCATGGCCTTTATTCATTCTCAAAAAAAACAGGCTGAACAGGGTTAGGCTGGCTGCTGCATTCAGCAACTGCCTCAACACGGCCACCACTTCAGGGATGTATTCATTAGGCACCAAACAATAATAAAATGGACTGAAACAAGGAGGAACTACCTAAACTTGTCCAATAAGAAACACTTGTGTATTTTTCTGTTGCAAAATGTTTTGCTACGGTGTACCCTAATGAACACAGGAGGGGGGCAGCTAACGACCCAGCAGATAACACGACATTCCTTCACTCCGAACCGTCATCCTGGAGCCGCCATCCAACTCAACCAGCCAGCCAGGGTGGGACTTTCTGGGGGAAGTTCTTTACTCACGGGAGGGACTAACTCAACTCATCATGGTGTGTTCAGGAATACTGGTGCGCTCTAAAGGTGGTGGAGGGGGGCCTGGCATCATTTGTGGATCTTCCAGTTCCTCAGCAGAGGGAGGAACCGGGCGGGGGTCAGATAGCCGGTGTGGGCCCTGCTCCCAAGGACAGGATGGTCACCGCCCCCCAGGAGGAGCCTCTCCGCCTCCGCCCAGCCCTCCACCACCCAGGCCTTCGAGTCCTGCAGAGAGAGTCCCTGCAAAGGGAGGGGGAAGTAGTGGACAACAGCACAAGACATATCTGGAGTATACAGTATATGCATGATGCAATACACAACTGCCCATGTCATTGTCCACTCAAACATACTAATGCATATCAAATCTGTAGATGCCATTGTGTTATGCTAGTTGTCACAGTATCAATAATAACAATAGAAAACTACACATACAATATTAAAATGAAGAACATTTCGTTTGAAACACTGCAGATAACATCGACTTAGACATTGTCCCTGAGTGACTCATTTATCCTAATTAATGAGGTGATAAATAATTGCGTAAAATATAAATGGCATTATATAAATATTGTACAAATAAAATGATGTCAAAAGTTAAGAAATTGAAAAAGGAAAACTGACTGTGGAAGACAGATTTATAGGCATGGCCAGAAGGAGAAGAAAAAGATGGGGGCTACTAGGGCCGATAGGGAAAGCCCTAGTTGTAAAGACAATAGGAAACTGTAGGGACTTCTGTACCTTCTGGGGACTCCATCCACACACTGCAGACCGAGCGTCTCACTCATGGGTCTCAGTCAGAGGCACACAGTATGTTGCCCTGCTGCTTTCATCCTTAATGTGGCTGCTCTCTTGTGTGGCTGAGGCGATGATGCTCTGGCTGCAACTCGTCAGTTTCTTCAGCTCGCTGGCAAACGAGAGGCCTTTCCTCTTGTCCTCACGGGCCATCTGAGTGCGCACACACACACAGTCAGAGTTATTTCTGATAAAAGACAGAACTCTTATGAGCAACAATAATCACTTGAACTTGTGGTTTGATGTGAGTGTGTTATGTTCGTATATTACTGAACAAAAATATAAACACAACATGTAAAGTGTTGGTCGCATGTTTCATGAGCTGAAATAAAACATCCCAGAAATCTTTCACACACAAAAGCTTATTTCTCTCAAATTTTGTTCCCAAATTTTTTTACATCCCTGTTAGTGAGCATTTCTCCTTTGCCAAGATAATCCATCCACCTGACAGGTGTGGCAAATCAAGAAGTTGACTAAACAGCATGATCATTACATAGGTGCAAGTTGTGCTGGGGAGAATAAAATGGCACTAAAATGTGCAGTTGTCAACACAATTCCACGGATTCCACAGTCTAAAGTTTGAGTGTGCAATTGGCGTGCTGACTGCATGAATATCCACCAGAGCTGTTGCCAGAGAACTGAATGTTCATTTCTCTACCATAAGCCACCTCCAACATTGTTGTAGAGAATTTGGCAGTACGTCCAACCGCCCTCACAACCGCAGACCACGTGTATGGCGTCGTGTGGGCGAGCGGTTTGTCGATGTCAACATTGTGAACAGAGTGCCCCATGGTGGTGGTGGGGTTATGGTATGGGCAGGCATAAGCTACGGACAACGAACACAATTGCATTTTATCCATGGCAATTGTTATGCACAGAGATACTATGATGAGATCCTGAGGCCCATTGTCGTGCCATTAATCCGCCCCCATCACCTCATGTTTCAGCATGATAATGCACAGCCCCATGTCGCAAGGATCTGTACACAATTCCTGGAAGCTGAAAATGTCCCAGTTCTTCCATGGCCTACATAACTCACCAGACATGTCACCCATTGATCATGTTTAGGATGCTCTGGATCGACGTGTACGACAGAGTGATCCAGTTCCAGCCAATATATATTGGCCGGTATATATATTGAAGAGGAGTGGGACAACATTCCACAGGCCACAATCAACAGCCTGATCAACTCTATGCGAAGGAGATGTGTCGTACTTCATGAGGCAAATGGTCACACCAGAGACTGACTGGTTTTCTGATCCACACGTCTACTTTATTTTTTTAAGGTATCTGTGACGAACAGATGCATATCTCTATTCCCAGTCATGTGAAATCCATAGATTAGGGCCCAATTTATTTACTTGATTTCCTTATATGAACTGTAACTCAGTAAAATCTTTGAAATTGTTGCTTGTCGCATTTATATTTCTGTTCAGTATACATATGGAAATGAATAAAAAAGAATAGTAATTGATGGCAGGTGCACGGGCCCCCAGAGCTCTTGGGCTGCGATTATGTCCGGTAGGCCAGTGGGTGTCAATAATTTCGAACCCCACTGCATATGCATGACATTATGTAAAACATGTCTCACACTCAGTCATAGTTAGTAAAATAATGAATTGGCAGATTTTGGCACCTTCAACTTTTTTGAAAGGTTACAAGGAAAGTTAATCATTTGAACCACCTCAATTTATTCACATTCGCTGAATGTTAAGTACATGAAATTCAAACATTCATTACCAAACTGCCTCCTATCATCCTGCAGACTATCATTCTCCGTGAGAAAACATTACATCTCAACTCATCTCTCGTGGACAGATCTACGTAAACCTAAGTTGCACTATAGGATCTGTCGGGAAGGAATGGGATGCGAGGGATAATGAGCAGCAGTAGTTCTGGTGTTATGGCACTGATGGTTTGTTTGGACAGATCTACGTAAACCTAAGTTGCACTATAGGATCTGTCGGGAAGGAATGGGATGCGAGGGATAATGAGCAGCAGTAGTTCTGGTGTTATGGCACTGATGGTTTGTCGGGACTGATGGTTTGTACGGTTGTGGCTAGATGAGTACAGCGCCATCTAGTTGTCAACAACTTGTCACCAACGTGACAACTGTAGCTTAACCCTCACCCTTTTCCTAACGTCTCTGCTGGAGCGTGTCCCCATACAGGAGTGGTTAATTCATGTCACATGACCAGGAAGTAGGGGCGGCAGGTAGCCTAGTGGTTAGAGCGTTGGCCAGTAACCGAAAGGTTGCTAGATCGAATCCCCGAGCTCACAAGGTAAAAATCTGTCGTTCTGCCAATGAACAAGGCAGTTAACCCACTGTTCCCAAGCCCTCATTGTAAATAAGAATTTGTTCTTAACTGACTTGCCTAGTTAAATAAAGGTTAAATATATATATTTTTTTGAAGTAGGAAGCAGAACGTTTGAGTGGTGACACAGCGCTTCAATGTTTAATACTTTAAAAAATATATTTTCGGGACCAATGTGTTAGTGCTGTTTTTAACCCACAGTTTTATGGCAGGATTTTACTGTCCTGACTTAACTGCTAGGTCTAGCCACGACTAGCTAGGCTACATTGCTGTCACCGGCAAAGCTGGTCTCGCTTTGCGGATGGCTCTTTGTAGCCGGGAAGGCTCTTGTAGCCGGGAAGGCTGTTTCTGAGTACGAGCCTTTCGGACTGCTCTGATTTGGAGATTGATCTGGAGATGGCCACAAAAGTCATGAAATATGAGACGTGTGAAAGAGGACAAATTTACTGACATACACTTGTGATAAGTGTAAACAGTTCGTTGCCTCAAAAGACCGGATCATTGAACGGGGTCCTAAATAAACATCTTGCTCTGGCCAAGGAGACTTCAAGGCTGCATGCTGTTTTTGATGCGGCAATTCAAAACGATCGAGGGGATAATCCAGGGTGCTCTACAAGACTGGGCTCCTCTGCAGTAGCTAATGTGGATACTAACATGGGCCACTTTCCGGTATTAAACATCCCACCGACGAGAACCAGAGAACTACTGTGTCTTGCTCTACACCATCGGAGACAAGGTGGAGTCGAGTTAGAGGTAGAAGAGGAGGAAAATCTCAACGTATCTTCCATTTGCCCTCTCGTCCAGACATGTGGCTATCTAACAGTTTCAAGGCTCTGAGCTCCGTCTCCAACAGGGCCCTCCGCCGCTCTCCCCGTCCTTCCCATTCCACCTCAGTACCAAGCTGCAAGCTCCTCTGGATCTGGTCCTGGGTTACTGAGCCGGCTATCCACTGGAGCAGCACCCCAGAGCACGTTCCACAGGCTCGCAGGGACACTCTCGTCCTCTAGTGGTAGTTATAGGAAGCTCCATAGTTAGGGTGGTCACGGAAGCAAGGACCCTCTGCTTCCCTGCAGCCCATGTTCAGGACATAGACCACCAGGTCCTTGCTGTGATGGAGCACCCGAATGCTCACACAGTAGTCATTCATGTTGGTACAAACTACATCAATCTTCATAAGTCGGAGCAATTAAAAGCTGACTTCAGAGTGCTCACAGGCAGCCTAAAGGAGACAGACAAGCAGGTTCTAATTTCCGGGCCTCAACCAACAACAGGCTGCGGAATGGAACACTTTAGCCATCTACTCTGACTACACTACTGGCTTAAATCCTACTGTTCCTCGGTAGATTTGAGTACATTGACAATTTTGAACACTTCTGGGAGAGGCCCCAGTTTAACAAAAATGGCTTGCATCCAAATAGGAGGGGCAAAAGTATCTTGTCCGAGGAGGCTCTTATAAAACATTGACTCAACAGCCCAACCCCTGCTCAGGTAATTCTTGGCATTCCCACATCATTATCATCATACTGCTACAGATAGTCATATTCCCAGGGGTATTGTCAGTAATAATCTTGTGCCCATACACTTGAATTCCACTGTTCGCTCTGTTACGGTTAGCCCGAATGGGAAGCCCACGGATCAGCTCGTCCAAATGGGAAGCCCACGGATCAAAGTGGTAGGTATGTCGTGTAAATCAAATGATACAAAGCCCCCCCCCCAAATATATTTTAATTCCAGGTTGTAAGGCAACAAAATAGGAAAGAAATGCCAAGGGGGTGAATACAGTCGCAAGCCACTGTAAAGATGCATAAAAAAGTGTTGGCCTATTACTTTGTCAGCTGCATGCCTGACCCTGAATTAGCTATGTTATCTATTTCTCTCTCTCTGGCAGACAAACACGCACCCATTAAATGCCTTAGAGTAAAAAAACAGAACAAATCCTTTGGTCTCTATAGAACTTTCAGACCTTGTTAGAATGAGAAATCCGGCCTGAGCCAAGACTAGAAAACTTGACTCTGTAGCTGATTGGCAGCTTTTCAGGCAATTGAGAAATAGATGAACCTCCTCAATTAAGAAAGCTAAATCCTGCTACTTTCTAAGTTTTATCTCAGACTCTGCTGGTGATCCATCTACATTTTGGAAAAGAGTTAATGCACTGAAGCGTGGAAAATGTCTCTCCCTCCCTGCCTAAGCAAGTTGTGTCAGACTCTAGCATCTTCACTGAGAAAAATGAGAAGTAATGCTTTTAAAATCAGCAGTTTCTTGGTACACTTTTTATTTGAAAGAAATGGTGGTTTAATTTACCCTGGTCAGTCAATCGACTGCCCTTCTCTCTCCCAGACTCTAGTTGGTATGATGGAAGATCCGTCAACCTTTAGTGAATCTTTGTTTTCATTTGAACAACTTTCTCCTTGTTATGTGCTACATTCCTTGTTTAAGATTGATATAAAAAAAATCCACTGGGGCAGATCTGCTTGATGCTTTGCTGCAGATATCTTCTCCCCTGACATTTTTTACTTGAAGATTATCTCGGGGGCTATCCCTAGGGTTTGGGGAAGGCTGCCCATGTGCTCCATCTCGACAAAGGTGGTGCCCCTCCAACATGAATAACTATTGCTCAATCTCTAAACTGTCTTGCCTAGCAACATAATATTTTAAATCTAATCAATATTTAGGCTTAGATATTTTCAAGCTTCAAAATGTAATCCAGTCTGGTTTCAGGCCAGGCCACTATATATAGTCGAAAAAATATAAAAATTGGGCTGTCTAAAATCCTTGATATCCTGCGCTTATGGACTGCCCTCTCCAATTCAAACTACAGGTTTTCAATGGGGTTCAAGTAAGACAAATGGCCATTGCAAAATGTTGATTTTGTGATCAATTAACCATTTCTTTGTAGATTTTGATGTGTGCTTGAGGTTATTGTCTTGCTGGAAGATCCACTTGTGGCCAAGATTCAGCCTCCTGGCAGAGGCAACCAGGTTTTTGGCTAAAGTGTCCTGGTACTGGGTAAAGTTCGTGATGCCGTTGTCCTTAAGAGCCCCAGGACCACTGGAAGTAAAATAGCACGATAAAATCAAAGATTCACCACCATATTTTACAGTATGGGTGTCACGCCCTGACCTTAGTTCCTTTGTTATGTCTCTATTTTGGTTTGGTCAGGGTGTGAGTTGGGGTGGGCATTCTATGTGTTTGTCTATGTTTTCTATTTCTATGTGTTTGGCCTGGTATGGTTCCCAATCAGAGGCAGCTGTCTATCGTTGTCTCTGATTGAGAACCATACTTAGGTATCCTTTTCTCACCTGGTGTTTGTGGGTAGTTGTTTCCTGTTGTGTGTCTGCACTAGCCAGAACTGTTTCGGTCGTTATCTTTGTTATTTTGTTATTTCAGTGTTAATTTAATAAATATGGACACGTACCACGCTGCATCTTGGTCCTCTCCTTCCAACAGCCGTTACAATGGGGTTCTTTTCTGCATATTAATATTTATTTCGACGTAAAACCCACCAGTGGTGTGCGTGGCCAAAGAGCTCTATTGTCATGTCATCTGACCATACACCGGTTCCGATCCAACTGCCATTTAGCAACCTCCAGGTGTTTACATTTGCTGGATGACATTGAAAATAGAGCTATGAGGTATTGAAAACAGGGCTTGAACCCTATCTTTTGAGAAACAAAGTATTCCTTGTTAAACAAAATCTCTCTCAGCAATTGTATTAGTATAAAAATATTTTCCCAATTTTCTGTAGCATACAATATAGCTCAGTATTTGTATTACTTATGTCTTTTTTGCTCATCTTTATCAGGGGTGCCAATTATTTTGGACCTCACTGTACCTAAGCAGGAAAATTGACGTTTACAGTAGCATTAGCTAGCCTAGTCAACTCTAACATTGGCTGGCGTTCAGGAAATTGGCTAAATGGTTAAGGGAGTTACCTCATATGATTAAGACAATTCGTATTGAATGCTGCATATGTCAAGTGCACTCAAAACAATATATTTATCTTATTTTAGTCTTTGGGAGCTAGCTAGATTTTATCATCATCATCATCATCCCACACCGACAGCAGCTTACGATTTCTTCTTCGGTATAATGACGGTCTGCAAACAATTGTTTAAGGTGCATGCCACCACCTACTGTGATGGAGTGTGTGGTCCATCACAGTTACACAGCTTTACATTAGTATAGAAGAAAACAAACTCAAATTTTAGTCACAGCAATATTTCACTGTCATATACAAAATAAAATCAGCTCCTCCCTCGACACGGATTGATCAACATTACGTTTTTTCGGTTCGGCCCACCACTTATTTTCCCTATAAGCAACAAAACCAATGCGTGTGCAACTGTGGACAAAACAGGTTGCCTTAGAATCAAAGGATGGTTGACAATATTGAAGCTATACTTCCTCTCCATATCTTTATAAAAAATATATATAAATTGCACAATGAGCACTTGTCTGGGATTTTTGGGCATTTTTTGGCATATTAGCATACAGTAGACATGACAAGAGTAAAGAAAAACTAAAAACAAGACATGGTATCAATAAGATGCAACGAGCTGATACGAGCCACCTACGATTCCCCACGTGGCAGCTTCTTGTCATTGTTGCTAGCTATCTGACTGTCCAGAATCGCAACCCCATCGACGCGCACGCATCAATTTCATGACGTTGCCAGCTAACCCGTCTACTGTATATGAAAGGAAAGTAGTGTGTATTTCATAATATGACCCCAGGACGGGGCACTTACAATGAAGAAATTGCTAAAAAAATACAGTATTTGCTTGACCGGTTTCGCATTAAAATAGCTTGACTCTACAGCAGTCATGGGAAATTTTTGTTGAATAATGTAGTACCTCTTCCTTGGTTTTAAGGCAGATTCTGCCCACATATCCCTCTTCGGGCTGCCAGCTGTTGATAACCCTGATGATCTCCTCCTCAGGGGCTACGGGGCGCTGCTGAGGACACCTCTTACGGTCACTGCGCTCCTTCCCCAGTGACACCTTCTCCTCACACAGGAAGTATTCACTGGCACCATCTGTGGACATCAGCAACTAAAGTAGGGAGAGGAGAAATAGATAGGCCACTATGAACAGAGAGCATGGCAGGTCTGGTGTGTTTGTGTGTGTACATTTTTCTATGGGTGGGTGTGCTGGGACTGACCGTGTCCAGTAGCTGTCCGGCGGTGGTCTGCTCTTTCACAGACACTACAGTGAAAGGCTCTCGACCTGGCACACCATGGACAGTCACTTTGTGCTGCTGGGCTGCCCTCCGCTCCTCAGAACTAAACAGCTGACAGGGAAATACAGTGTTGTAAATATCTATCTACATTGTCCTTACATGTACTTTAAGGTTACTAGCTAATTAGCTCATCAGATGCTGTTCGAAGAGCTACAATAATATAAGCAATCCCTAGATGCTCCTCAGGGGTGTGTGTATGTGTGCTACCATGGCAGCAGGCAGGGCTGTGCCGGTGGGGCTCTCCTCTACTCTGCGGCTATAGATGAACAGACTGGACACCTCCAGGGGCTCGTTGTGCTGCGTCCTCAGCTGGATGTGTCTATAGCCTGGAACAGACAACCAACCACAGACATTAAGAACAGGGAGTAGAAGTGTATTAACCTGGCCACATGCCATGCTGTAGCTGCTAGCAAACTCTGTACATAGCATGTTGCTAAATATCATTGTTAAATGATCTATTAATAGGTTACATGCTATTGATGTGTGAACTTGAGAAAAATAAATTGTCAGGAATATTTGAAGTCATCACTTTCTTCCTCCTCTTTTCCACTCCACCCCTCCCCCTCATCCTCTCCCTCACCTGGTTTGAGGGCCCGTAGTGGCAGAATCCTTTGAGCGGTGGTCTGGTAGCTGTTGTTCTCAACCACAGCGATGCGCAGGAAGCAGGTGTCCTCAAAGTGCACGGGGAATCGGAAGTGCTCTGACCACATGGGGTTGAGCGCGTTGCGGTGGATGGGCTTGGTGCGGAATTGGAAGCTGTCCACGGGCATGCCCATCACTTCCACCTCCACACAGGGGCTGCCCGCGCTGTTGGCAGGGCACACGTTCTGCCCAGACACAATCTGACAGAGGGGGAAAGGACACCTTTAATTCATTATATACTGTATATCAAAAGTGAATTTAATCATCTCAATCCACTATAAGACAGATACTTGGCATTACACGTGTAATTACATTACTCTGTTTTACTTAATACTTTATCATATGTCATATTCCTGCCAGATTTTATAAGAAATTAAACATCTGTTTACACAACTCGTTTTACGACCTTTTTTCCCCATTCACTATTGCGGAACATTTATTGGGTTGTGTCCTTGTCTCAACTAGAGAAATCATACTGTATATATGGTGCAAATAGCTCCAATAAACCCATCAAAACCATGTTGAAGAACACAATGGGAGTGCTTTGGGTAAGTGTGTGTGTGTGTGTGTGTGTGTGTGTGTGTGTGTGTGTGTGTGTGTGTGTGTGTGTGTGTGTGTGTGTGTGTGTGTGTGTATATATACCCAGCAGGGTAGTTAGTGAGAGAGACCAGTATATGGGTCATATTGTTTGGCTACATTTTAAAATAGGTTTTTGTTGGGTTGAGTGTCTGTGTATCCCTAGAGGGGGAGATATTGTGTGTGTGTGTACTCCCAGCAGCATACCACCCTGCATCCCATTGCTGGTTTGCCTCTGAAGCTAAGCAGGGATGATCCCTGGATGAGAGACCAGATGCTGCTGGAAGTAGTGTTGGAGGGCCATTAGGAGGCACTCTTTCCTCTGGTCTAAAATTTACAAAACTATCCCTTGGGGACACTGCCCTGTGTCGGGTGCCGTCTTTCGGATAGGACGTTAAACAGGGGTACTGATTCTCTGTGGTCACTAAATCATAGGGGTGTTAACCCCGGTCTCCTGGCTAAATTCCCCATCTGGCTCCTCATACCATCATGTCCACCTAATCATCCCCAGCTTCCAATTCGCTCATTCATCTCCCATGTAACTATTCCCCAGGACTTTGCTGTAAATGAGAATGTGTTCTCAGTCAACATACTTTGAAAAATAAGGGTAATTTTTTTTTAAATAGAAAGTGTGTGTTTGCAAGCTTGCTTGTGTGCATCCATGTACACTCCCCTCCATATGTCCATGTCCATTCAGTTCCTATTGGACAAAATACAATTCAAAACAATCAAAACAAACTGGAAACGCATCCAATAAGTTTGTAGTCACAAGCTTGATGTATTCATTGCGTGGAAGGAATACGGGACAAAATGTTAAACTTTTGACGATAAGCGAATTTGTCCACATGCGACTTCTTCAAAATGGGGGGACTAGATACATAGTGCTTTCATTTGTAAACGGTATAACAGATTTGTATGAAAACACCCTCACATAAAAAGGTGCCATTCTGTACTGTCACCTCATATGAAACATTTGATCTCAAATCCAAAAGTAGTATCGAGCCTATGAAGTAGAGAGCCAAAAATGGTTTTAGCAGTCCAAATACATATGGAGGGTAGTGTGTGTGTTTGTGTGTACTCACAGTCAGAGAGTAGAGTGTTGGGCTTATGCTCTCCATGTCTCTCTCCAGGGAGCAGAGTTGCTGGTAGAGGGGACAGCAGCGATCCCACAGCACGGGAGGTTTCAGGACATATCCACAATGCCCATTCGCCTCAAACAGAGCCATGTTCAACTGCATGGGCAGGTCTGGAGAGAGCAGAGGTGGTGACGGAGAGTGAAAGAGAGAAGGGGGGAGGTGAGAGAATGAGAGAGGAGAAAGAGTTAGAAAACAACAGCAGACCATCCATTATTTCACAAGCATCACTTATCCTAATTTTAGTTTGAAATTTGGCACAGGTGAGTGGAGAAACATAGCTTGCAAATCTGCAACTAAGCTTTATAAATGTGTAAAACAGACAAGCCAATAAAATACATGTTTTATTTACTTATTTAACTAGGCAAGTCAGTTAAGAACAAATTCTTAGTTACAATGACAGCCTATCAGTATCACAACCATGTCCAGGGTACTGAGTTGACTCAGTGCTGCCCAGGTCAGAGCTTCCCCTTACAGAGAAATTAGCCATGACATGCAAGATAACATAACCCAGTGTTTCCCCAATACATCTCCACACGGTCATATTGTACCCTGTCCAATCCATTTCCAATGAATAGGCAACTAGAGTTTCTTGAAAAGTTATGAGTTCATAAGTTAAGTAGGGCCCTGAGTTTTTCCTGACCATGTCACCTGACCAGGGTACAAAATGACGTAGTTATGGACTATACTGAACAAAAATATAAAAAAACGCAACATATAAAGTGTTGGTCCCATTAGCTGAAATAAAAGATCGCAGAAAAATTCCATTTGCACTTCAAGCTTATTTCGCTCATATTTTGTGCACAAATTTGTTTACATCCCTGTTAGCGAGCATTTTTCCTTTGCCAAGATAATCCATCGACCTGACAGGTGTGGCATATCAAGAAGCCGATTAAACAGCATGGTCATTACACAGATGCACCTTGTGCTGGGGACAATAAAAGGCCACCTTAAAATGTGCAGTTTTGTCACACAACACAAAGCCACACGTTCCAAGTGAGGGAGCGTGCAATTGGCATGCGGACTGCAGGAATGTCAACCAGAGCGGTTGCCAGAGAATTGAAAGCCGCATCCAACGTTGTTAGAGAATTTGTCAGTACATCCAACAGGCTTCACAACCGCAGACCACGTGTATGGAGTCATGTGGGCAAGTGGTTTGCTGAACAGAGTGCCTCATGGTGGCGGTGGGGTTATGGTATGTGCAGACATAAGCTACAGACAATGAACACAAGTGCATTTAAATCTAATGTAATTTGAATGCACAGAAATACCTTGAAGAAATCCTGAGGCCCATTGTGAGGTCCATTTTTTAAGGTATATGTGACCAACAGATTCATATCTGCATACCCAGTCATGTGAAATCCATAGATTAGGGCCTAATTTATTGATTTCATTTGACTGATTTCCTCCTATGAACTGTAACGCAGTAAGATCTTTGAAATTGTTGCATGTTGCGTTTATATTATTGTTCAGTATATAGAAGTTATTTCCTCATACCCAGATAAAGTCCCCGCCTGGTTATTTCCCCATACCCAGATTAAGTCCCAGCCTGGTCCTGGACTAAAAATAACTTGCAATGAAGAATCTCCATTGAGCATAGTAACATCCAGGGACTAAACTGGACCAACCTTATCAGTAAGACTCCTCTCCATGTCCTTACCATCAGTCTGATAGTTGAGAGCCACCACTTGCATGCCGTGTAGCCAGAAGGGCAGAGGGTTGGGGTTGGCTGAGTCGATGCGCGTTGCGGCCGGGTAGGTCCTTAACAGCTGGCAGGTGGTGTGCTGGATCAGCTTCTCTGAGTTGCGGCGGCACAGGCGCTTGGCAGTGTTCTCGTTGACAGAGGAGATGTGGTAGCACTTGGGAGTGTGGATGATGGCACTCACTGAGGCATTGGGGCTGAGCACGGGCGATGTCTGCTCTTCCCAGCTCAGACGGATGCCCTCCACGCTACCTAGAGAGGGGGCAACAGTTACACATTTACAATCTAGTCATTTGGCGGATACGTTTATCCAGAGCGATAGAAGTGAAAAGGAAGCAGAAACAAAGACAGCTCAAACAACGATTTGAACACATTTTTAAAAAAGTTTTTTTTCCAGGATAGTAAGAAAACGTAACACTAACATTTAAAATAACCCAAATAGTACAGGTAACTGCCAAAATAATGAAAACACTTGAGTAAATCAGAGATACAAAGTATATTGAAAGCAGGTGCTTCCACACAGGTGAAGAAATTAAGAAATTAACATCCATCCATCCCATCATGCTTGGGGTCATGTATAAAAATGCTGGTTAGGCTGTTATTTTGGCTACCTTTGCCCCTATAGGATGACAATTGGGATGTGGCAAATGTAAAACATTTCTGAACGTTTAAACTGCCATTTTTTTAATGAAGATAGACAACCAGGTGAGGAGAGTTCCTTACTAATTAGTGATCTTATTTCATCAATCAAGTACAAGGGAGGAGTGAAAACCCGCAGACACTCGGCCCTCTGCGGAATGAGTTTGACACGTGATTTAAACCATAAGAAGAAAAAAAAAACATAAAATGACATGAATTCACAATTCAGATATGGTCCTGCATATGACTGCTATGGGGCAATGCAGTTCAATCTACTGCCGTCCTGGCTACCTACCAGACGGCACTCACCTTACTGCTGTCCCCCACCCACTCAGCAACGATGCTACGTAATGCCGTTATAGGTTCTCTGCTGTGTCCCTCCCCTCCATGTTCTCAGTTGTCAGTACTGATGTGATGGCTCGTTGCAGTGATGTATGACAGCATGTTCATAGACGTCCAACAATCTGTTACCTCCACGTAGTATGGTGTATGAGAGCAATCATTGTACCATTTTTACATCCGGGCCGTCAAGGCATCTTGTTGTCTGGTTCTATATATGCCATCAGGGCATTGAAGCCACCATCCTCTACCATTGGCAATGGCTGCATTTCAACTAAAATTATTTCTGTAATCAGTGCTGTGATTACTGCAGTCAGCAACAGGTTGGGTCTCCCTTTCAGATGGTTAGGCATTGCACCTGTACTGCCACTGTAGCTCAATTCCACCTAGCAAAGTCTGCATTTATTTCACCATCTTCTCATTTAACTTCTCAAAGTACTGCCATACAGTACTTTGTGCTGTCACTTCCCTGTCTCACTCACTGGCATTTTCCCAACTGTTAACGATGACGTGCGAAGTGCCTTATATCTGTGGCAAATAAACGTTTAAACGTTCACACCTCTAGATGACAATGCCCTACCATCCACATGTCACAAGTGGTCACCGAATAGTTTGAGGAGCATGAAAATGATTTAAACCATATGCCATGGCCGTCTCAGTCACCAGATCTCAACCCAACTGAACACTTATAGGAGATTCTGGAGCGGCACCTGAGACAGCGTTTTCCACCACCGTCAGCAAAGCACCAAATGATGGAATTTCTCATGGAAGAATGGTGTTGCATCCCTCCAATAGTTAGACACTTATAGAATCTATGCCAAGGTACACTGAAGCTGTTCTGGTGGCTGGTTGTGGGCCAACGCCATAGTAAGACACATTATGTTGGGGTTTCCTTTATTTTGGAAGTTACCTGACCTTTCGAAGGGTTATGATTGATCACGAGAGGCATTAGCTACACAGCTATTCAAACTCTCTGCCAAGCCTCAGTGCCCAGACAGAAAAAACACGCACCTCCAAGATATGCAGTCTCTAACAATCCCATTTGAACCCTTTTACAAACCCTTTAAAAACTCCACGACAGCTTCTCTCAGCACCTTTCACTGTACTCT
The DNA here is from genome assembly GCF_016432855.1 of Salvelinus namaycush. Classification (NCBI taxonomy): domain Eukaryota; kingdom Metazoa; phylum Chordata; class Actinopteri; order Salmoniformes; family Salmonidae; genus Salvelinus; species Salvelinus namaycush. The sequence continues at coordinate 28,269,349 of NC_052341.1, forward strand.
AATGCAGCGTCCGCACACTTTGAGAGGGCCATTTTATGGAAAAGTTAAAGGGATAGTCCAGCCAACTTACAACATGACACATTGGTTTCCTTAACTTGTAAGCAGTCGATGGACAGGGTCTGACAGCAATCCATGCTTTGGTTTAGTTTCCCTGGCACTTACATTTGAGGCACAAATCCCATTCATGTCATGGGCCCAATATTAGCATGTCCAAATCACACGAAATTATCTAAAATTGACTGTGAAACTCAGTCACTTATAGATGATTTGAACATGATGAGCGAAAAAAAGCGCGTATATTGGTCCAATGACTTGAATAAGATTTGTGCCACAAATGCTAAAATGTCCATAAAGGAAAACCAACAATCCCTTCAACAGGCTGGTTCCCATGGGGGGGTAATCTGACTGAGTCTGTATGTGGGTGTCCTTACCTGTCCCTACACATCCCACCCCCAGGTCTAGGGGTCTGGGTCAAAGGGAAAGGCTGGGCCATACGTACCCTTCCCTGGTACCGCCTCCTTGGGGCTTCCTCCACTACGACCAGGATCCATGCCAAAGACGGACTTCCTGTTCTTTCTGTCTTTTCTTCTGCCAGAGGCCGAATGAGAGAGGGTGGAGAGGCCTGTTTCCCCCACACACAGAAAGAAAGCGACAGATGAGAGTGTAAGACAAGGCCGTGGCTTAAAGGCACCATCACGCTTCCTCCCCTCCTTTCCCTTACTCACGCTGGTTTAATGTTGCTTGTTTGTTCTAGCTGTGCTCTGGAGAATTATACCCCTAGAAGATGTGCACCTGATTCTAATTTACAATCAATTCAGAGCCCTGTTTGTGAACATCCACCGTTATCTCTCACGGTTGGGAAATCACCAGGCAGAATAAAAACACTGCACTACATTCTGAACATAAACCATTAATTTGCTGGAATGAGCCATACAGTCAAGTTAATTGAACTGAATTAAAGGAGGACTACCAGGGAACTTGACGGCCTGGCAGTAGATGATGAGGTCAGAGAGCTCCTGAGCGATGTGTCGACTCTCCTTCTTGTTCTGGGGGGGATATAAATCTTCTTCCAGCTCTATGTCAAATACCTAAGGTAAGAGCAGAATCAGTGATTCAGATCTGGAATTACTTCTAGGGGAAAAAAATACATTTAGGGTGCATTTGTCAAGCATTTATATACTGTAGGTCTGGTGTCTCGTAGTTAATATTTAAGATCAGTTTTATCTCTATGGTGTCTCCTGGCTAAGAGAGAGGTCAGAGGTGAAACCCACCTTCCCTTTGTACTTGGTTACAGCATTGTCTGCTTTCTTCACCCTCTTGGCCATCTCATCAGTGATGGGATGGTCTTCCTTGTCACCTGATGACTTCCTTTCTGGTTTATCATTCAGGACGTTATCTGAGAAACAAAACCATTGTCTTTGAGTGAGGGAGTCAGACAGAACAGCTTGAATTACTCAAATGACTGCTTCCAATGTAATGTTATTCACTGGCTTCACATTTAATCTTCCTTGTGAAACCATTACCGGTAAACTGAGATAAGAATTCCATCCCATAACACATTCCACATGCTTGCAATGCTGGGAATTGGGGAAATGCTATTCAGACGAAAACAGTGGCCCTCCACAAATCCCAAAATGCAACGCAATGTCTGTAAACAAAGAGCCTGGGAGTTCGAGTCTTCAGCTCTTCTCTCGCCCACACACAGCAGGATACAATACATGACTGTAAACACAGATTTGATGTCAGCAATGGATCACTCAAAGATGATTTCCACCAAAACGCATCATGACAGTTACTTTACTGCAGGAATCACACTGGTTGAGTGCAGTTTCAGTGTAGTGTCATCTGTCTGTCTCACACTGCTCTGGTTACATGTGGTGGCTGGTGAGAGCCTATCCGCAGAGGTAGTGGAGTGGGCTAGGGATTTTCACCCCCACCGCTCCATGTTTCGACAGGGGCCTGAAGAAACCAGATGTCTTGGTTTTCTCTCTGATGAGCCATTGTCACTAGCAAGGTCAGGACGTACATATCAAGACACAGCAGTGCGGATGGGGGGGTTTGACGTATTTACACTACACTGGTCCTGTGTGTACTGACAACACAGAACCAAACAGATCATCAGCCATTAACCCACAAACCACACGGTCTTCTGCTTTAACCATACTCCCTCTGCAGTTTAATACTACAATTACCCTCAATGTCAAGTCCCAGAATTCTAACCTATCCAGTACCCCCCCTTGGTACAGTAAAAGCCTCGATTTCACCCCAGCAAGCAGGTAAGCAAGGGAGACCTGCAAAGTGTACAGTACCCAGGCCCACGGTACAAGCTCACTGCACAGACGGAGTGCTACAGTTGGAACCATGCAGTGGAGCTGGTACTGTAAATGCAGGGAGACCGCTTATGTCGTTCAGTTTACCTTCAAGGCTATAAGAGGCAGTGGAATCTGGAAAGAGGTCAGCTGCAGCACAGAGGAACAGTCAGGGACAGAGTAATAGGAGGAAAGAGCACAGGAAAACAAACACACCTCCAAGTAGAGCTACTGTAAATCCACTGGAGGCTTCCCTTATGTTAATAACAGACAGAATCGAGGGAGGTGTTAAAAAGAAGAGTCTAAATACAAGTCATTATCCTTCATAACAACCATACATTGTTACAGCGATGTACTATAGGGGCGGAGTGAGGGAGAAAGTAGTTAGTGAGGACGTCATTGAAACCACAAGAGACTGAAGCTTTGATCTGCTCAGTATGTGTGTTGTACACATTGTTACAGAGTGTTTATCTACAGTAACAGCGAGTCTCTCTCTCACCATCAGACAAGGATTCACAGTCATCGTCATACTCGTCTTCTTCCTCTTCATCATCGTCGTGGTTACCAGGAGAGCTTCCTCCCGGGGCCCCGTTGCTGGTCTGTGCCTTTATGTGGGCCAGCTGGTGAGTCTGAGAGAACAGAGCATGATGAGTGGAAAGTCCTGTAGCCATTGCACCATGTCAACAGACATAAAAGCTTGTTCTTACATGGGGCCATTATCTTTGAGTGCTTCCAGGTCTAGGCTCCTCAGTCACTTCCGAAGACACAGCTTGACTGACGTCATCCTCGACTGCGAGGGGCCGTGTGTATATACTGTGCGCATTCGTTCACACTGTATAAGGTCTTGTAGTGTGGCAATATTTGATATACATACATATTATATACACACACCTCGCATGCGACCCTAGATAAGATTATCCAATTAGCCTATGAAATTCACTGCATGACTGAGGGACCTTACAGATAATTGTATGTGAGGGGTACAGAGATTAGGTAGTCATTTAAAAATCATGTTAAACACTATTATTTGGTTATTGGACAGAGTGAGTCCATGCAACTTAAGCAAATGTTTACTCCTGAACTTATTTTGGCTTGCCATAACAAAGGTGTTGAATACTTATTGACAAGACATTTCAGCTTATAATTTTTCATTAATTTGTAAACATTTCAAAAAGCATAATTCCACTGAAATGGGGTATTGTGTGTAGGCCAGTGACACAAAACCCAAATGTATTCAATTTTAAATTCAGGCTGTAACAACAAAATGTGGAAAAAGTTAAGGGGTGTGAATACTTTTTTTAAGGCACTGTATGTGTGACGACCTGAGGGGGTGTGCTGGGTACTATAGAGATGACAGAATTCCTGAGAGGACAAAAAAAGAGATGCTTGCATACAGTGTCATCAGGGTTCACTTTGAACAACTAACCACAGAGATGATATATCCATTTGTATGGCAAAGTTTAATATACAGTGCATTTGGAAATTATTCAGACCCCTTCAATTGTTTTGTTACAGCCTTATTCTAAAATGTATTAATTCTTAAGCCTAGGCGTCCCACTAGCAGGACAACTTCCGATGAAACTGGAGGGCGCGCAATACAAATTATGTATATTAAACATTTAGGTACATACAAGTGTCTTATATCGGTTGAAAGCTTAAATTCGTGTTAATCTAACTACACTGTCCGATTTACAGTAGCTATTACAGAGAAAACATGCCATGCGATTGTTTGGGGACGAAGCACAGGTTTCATAAATTCACAAATAGCTATTAAATATTCATACTTTTTGAAAATCTTCCTCTGATTTGTCATCCGAAGGGTCCCAGCTATAACATGTAGTGTCGTTTTGTTAGATAAAATCCTTCTTTATATGCCAAAAAGTCAGTTTAGTTGGCGCCATCGATTTGAGTAATCCACTCGTACAACATGCAGAGAAAGGAATCCGAAAATCTACCCCTAAACTTTATTTCAACAAGTCAAAATACGTTTCAATTTACTCCTCAGATACCCTAAAATGTAATCAAACTATTATATTTCTTACGGAAAGAAGTATGTTCAATAGGAAACCAATATCAGGTGAACGTTGTCTTCATGGCGCACGCAAACACAAATTTCCAAGACTGTGTCCCTGTACAAAAACTGATATTTCTTATTCATTTTGGAAGTTACAAGCCTGAAACCTTGAACATAGACTGCTGACACCCAGTGGAAGCCATAGGAATTGCATCCAGGGAGCTAATTTTCAGTGTGCCATTGTAAGAGGATGGTCTCTCAAAAAAATATAAATAATTCTGGTTGGTTTTTCTTTGGATTTTCTCCTATCATATCTATTGTGTTATATTCTCATATATTATTTTAACATTTCTACAAACTTCAAAGTGTTTTCTTTCCAATGGTACCAATTATATGCATATCCTGGCTTCAGGGCCTGAGCAACAGGCAGTTTACTTTGGGCACATCATTCAGGCGGAAATTTTGAAAAAAGGGGCCTAGCCCTAAGAAGTTTAATTAAAACATTTTCCTTAATCGACACACAATACCCCATAATGACAAAGCACTTCTTTTTGTGTATGCAAATGTATAAAAAATTAAATACAGAAATCCTTATTTACGTAAGTATTCAGATCCTTTTCTATGAGATTCAAAATTGAGCTCAGGTGCATACTGTTTCCATTGATCATCCTTGAGATGTTTCTACAACTTGAAGGTCTCCAAGAACACAGTTGCCTCCATCATTGTTAAATGGAAGAAGTTTGAAAAAAACAAAACTCTTCCTAGAGCTGGCCGCCGGCCAAACTGAGCAATCGGGGGAGAAGGGCCTTGGTCAGGTAGGGGACCAAGCACCTGATGGTCACTGACAGAGCTCCAGAGTTCCTCTGTGGAGATGGGAGAACATTCCAGAAGGACAACCATCTATGCAGCACTCCACCAATAAGCCTTTATGGCCTAGAGTGGCCAGACAGAAGCCACTCCTCAGTAAAAGGGACATGACAGCCCGATTGGAGTTTGCCAAAAGGCACCTAAAGGACTCTCAGACCATGAGAAACAAGATTCTCTGGTCTGATGAAACCAAGATTGAACTATTTGGCCTGAATGCCAAGCCTCACGTCTGGAGGAAACCTGGCACAATCCCTTTTGTGAAGCATGGTGGTGGCAGCATCATGCTGTGGGGATGTTTTTCAGCGGCAGGGACTGGGAGACTAGTCAGGATCGAGGGAAAGATGAACAGTACAAGTACAGAGAGATCCTTGATGAAAACCTGCTCCAGAGCGCTCACGACCTCAGACTTAGGCGAAGGTTCACCTTCCAACAGGACAACGACCCTAAGCACACAGCCAAGACAACGCAGGAGTGGCTTCGGGACAGGTCTCTGAATGTCCTTGAGTGGCCTAGCCAGAGCACGGACTTGAACCTGATCGAACATCTCTGGAGAGACCTGAGAATAGCTGTCCAGCTCCCCATCCAACCTGACAGAGCTTGAGAGGATCTGCAGAGAAGAATGGGAGAAACTCCCCAAATACAGGTGTGCCAAGCTTGTAGCATCATTCCCAAGAATATTCGAGGCTGTAATCGCTGCCAAATCGCTGATATTTCCATTTTTTTTTTTATTATGTTTTTGCTTTGTCATTGTGGTGTAATGTGTGTAGATTGTTGATGAGAAAAACTATTTAATCCATTTTAGAATAAGTCTAACGTAACAAAATGTGGAAAAAGTCAAGGGGTCTGAATACTTTCCGAATGTACTGTATAATGAACTAAAATATAAAACGCAACATGCAACAATTTCAAAGATTTTACTGAGTTACAGTTCATATTAGGAAATCAGTCAACTTAAATAAATGCATTAGTCCCTTATCTATGGATTTCACATGACTGGGAATACAGATATGCATTTGTTGGTCACAGATACCTTAAAAGAAAAGGGCCTCAGGATCTCGTCACGGTATTTATGTGCATTCAAATTGCCATTGATAAAACGCAATTGTGTTCGTTGTCCTTAGCTTATGCCTGCCCATAATTCCATAACCCCCACCAGGTTTCCATGTAATTGTTGATAGTTTTGCATACGAATATAAAAAAATGTGCACATTTTCCCACCAGAGAAAATGTTTCCTTCCAATTTAATTATTGCGGATAAAAGTCTGTGCGTGATGACGTAGTGCACATAAAAATACAAGTGAAATGTTTTCTTTACCCCCCTTTTCGCTTTGGTCTCATCGCTGCAACTCCCCAACGGGCTTGGGAGAGGCGAAGGTGGAGTCATGCGCCCGCCTAACCGCGCTTCTTAAACACCCCCCAGCTTAACCCGGAAGCCAGCCGCGCCAATGTGTCGGAGAAAACACTGTTCAAATGGCGACAGGGGTCATCCTGCAGACACCCGGCCCGCCACAAGGAGTCACTAGAGCACGATGAACCAAGTATAACCCCCCCCGGCTAAACCCTCCGCTAACCGGACGACGCTGGGCCAATTGTGCACCGTCCTATGGGACACCCGGTTGTGGCACAGCCCGGGAATGACCCCGGATCTGTAGTAACGCCTCTAGCACTGCGACGCAGTGCCTTATACCGCTTGGGAGGCCCCCTCTACTGACGGTTTTGTCAATAAAAATGTTGTATAGCATTTTCTATTTGCCCATTGAACGTGCGCTGCAGCCAACCATTCACAGATATGGTGCGGGTTTAGCTTACATTAGATTATTATGGACAAAAGAGCAAGATTTTTTATTTGTCAAACGGCAGCCAAGCATCGATAATGTCACCGGAATAGGACCCTTTATATTTAATAGAAAGGAGCATCAAGCTCATCACAGGGTGGTGAAAGTGCACAGTGAAGTTCATCATAGCTTATCAGTAGTCAAATAAACTGCACGCTTTCTGAGTCGTAGTGGGAGGATCACACAAAATATCATTGTGTGACTCCAAGTTTACATTCGATAAGATGGTTACAATATCAATATTTGCGCATAAAGGCATTTCCACCTTCATTTCTCACATAATTAATTTTAGACTCAAAAGATTGTATTTTGTTTTGTCGGCATTTGGAAAGTTTTCTAACACATTTGCTGTTTCCATCAGCCCTGTTGTGACATTTTTTATCCAACTTACTTTACTCGCATTAAAAAGGTTGGATGGACACCTGGTTACTAACACTCATTTCAATAGTGGATGGATACTGTGTGAGAGAGATGCATAATGGACTCTTGACTGGGGAAGAGCAGGCTGCCTCTTGAGTATTTTCCTTGTTTTCCTGGGCCATTGTCCATGCAGACCCAAAGGTGACAAAGCGCACATACGTTAGGGCCGATCCTACAGTCTCACCTTCTGTTTGAGAGTGTCAACAGGAGCCTGGTGTGCCGTCAGCTTCTTGTTCTTGAGGAGGATCTTTCCCTTCAGTTGCAGTGGGGAGGGGAGCAGCGGGTCATCAGAGAAATCACTTTCAAACAGGAATTTGCTCACCAGCTTGACTCCGAACACCGCCTTCAAACACAAATAAACAGATCAAGTGGGCTGACCAAAGGAATCCTCACAGACACGTTAAAATCAAAGGTGTTTCATCAAAGCACTATCAGAGTGGTCTCCAAAGAAGGAAGGAATGAATTAACGAGGTTCAGCTAGAATCCGTACTGATCATGTCCATTGGAGCCAGAAGGAGGTACCTTGAAGATTTCAGCCATTTTGCGTTGCTGGGGCAGAGAGCAGTGGTTCTCAATGGACAGGATGACCGGCATGTCTGAGTTGACAAAAGCAGTGCGATTGATCGCCTCCACCACATCCTAGAAGGAAATGGGTTACAGTATGAGGCATAACTACAGTCCTATTTATTCAATAATTCCAGCATATAAGCAGTATTACTCAAGCTATAAAAGAGGTATGCCGTCATTGTACTGCATCTTGGACAAACTGTGACACAAGGTCAATAGCGGCAGTGTGACAGGGTTGTGGCAGGGTTATAGACTAACCTTAAAGGGGATCTTGGTGGTCAGGGTGTATCCGTGGTAAATAATGGGTGATCCGTCGTCTCCATCCCAACAGTCCAGCTCCACACTCCTGCAGCCCTGCAGCAGGACCTAGACAACACAACAACCACATCCCATCATAATAAGACAAGACACCAAAACATAATTCATCTTATAGTACAGTAGGAGCCCAGAGTTTTTCCTGGTCAGGTCACAGTCTGGAAAAACTCCTAGCCCTGCTTATGGCAAACCAAACTGAAGATGACAAATTGATCCGATGCTTAGAAATCCCCTACACAAATAAACTAGAAAAGGTACATTTCCGGGAGAAAATATGTTTGCTTGCGTCAGTTATCTAAAAGGGTGATAGTGGTGATCTCACCTGGCTGTAAAGCTCCACGGAGGACTCTCCTTTGAGCTGGTGTCCAGTGAGGTACGTGTTGTGAGAGGACTCTATGTAGTAGTAAGACATTGGGTAGTGGAGCTCCTCCGCGTTCACCTGAGACTCCTCGTTCTTAGACGCAAAGTTCTCCTTGTCCATCAAAAACCTGGGGAGGATTTGAGGAAAAAGGTCAGTAATTAAACTGGTCATGAACGTAATTTCAAAATTCCTTTGACGAATTTCTTGAGTTAATTACCCATTAAAAATGACGTTAGTTAAGGTACCTGGCAAAACCTTCAAAGGACATCCAACCCATCTGACGTACGCTTACACAAGGCTCAAATGTCTGAGGGAGACAAAGGAAAACAATTGAACAATACATCACAGGAATATAATACTCCAAGTCTTACTTGCATCACATCTGTGTTCTGTACAGTATGTCCCAAGTTAAAGGGACATTACATTCCAAAATCAAATTATGTCAGATGTTTTCAGACCGTAAGACACATCCAATTTCGGCCTGGTGGACCAGTCATGAGACCTACCTGGATGATGCTTTGGATCTCGTCGTAGGTCAGGTGTTTTCGCTGGCAGTTCACCAGGAAGTCGTTGAGCTGTGGGACGGCCAGCCCAAGCACCCCTAGAGAGGCGTTCTCCACGCCCGTCCCATTGGTCACGATGCTGGCTGCAGCAATGGCGTCCGAGATCTGCTTCTGGTTTTCCGACATCTGCTGGCGTGGTCGGATGAAGAGGCCCAGGTCCGATCCATTACGGGTCAGCAAGTCTGTGGAGGACAGGAAAACCGCATCTTTAGAATTCATTCCCTAACTAACCAATACTCCCCAGGGTAGCTTACTAATCTAAATCTGCATGTAACATTATGATAGGGCTGACCCTATTTAATCGACTGGTCGATAGGCTGTTGGTCGACCGAGATTCCTTTAATCAAACAGTAGCACCAAAAATCATGGTGTACAAGACACCTGTTTGATTCCCGCCTGTCTGAGTGGACTAATCCATTGTGGAGGCGGGACAGTTTATCACAAGTCATGTGCTACTGAAATTGTATATGGTTATAAACTCAGCAAAAAAAGAATGGTCCTCTCACTGTCAACTGCGTTTATTTCCAGCAAACTTAACATGTGTAAATATTTGTATGAACATAAGAAGATTCAATAACTGAGACATAAACTGAACAAGTTCCACAGACATGTGACGAACAGAAATGGAATAGTGTGTCCCTGAACAAAAGGGGGGTCAAAATCAAAAGTAAGAGTCAGTATCTGGTGTGCATCTCCTCCTCATGGACAGCACCAGATTTGCCAGTTCTTGCTGTGAGATGTTACCCTATTCTTCCACCAAGGCACCTGCAAGTTCCCAGACATTTCTGGGGGGAATGGCCGTAGCCCTCATCCTACGATCCAACAGGTCCCAGACGTGCTCAATGGGATTGAGATCCGGGTTCTTCACTGGCCATGGCAGAACACTGACATTCCTGTCTTGCATGAAATCACGCAGAGAATGAGCAGTATGGCTGGTGGCATTGTCATGTTGGATGGTCATGTTAGGATGAGCCTGCAGGAAGGGTACCACATGAGGGAGGAGGAGGTCTTCCCTGTAACACACAGCGTTGAGATTGCCTGCAATGACAACAAGCTCAGTTCGATGATGCTGTGACACACCGCCCCAGACCATAACGGACCCTCCACCTCCAAATCGATCCCGCTCCAGAGTACAGGCCTCGGTGTAATGCTCATTCCTTCGACGATAAACGCGAATCCAACCATCACCCCTGGTGAGACAAAACCGCGACTCGTCAAAGAGCACTTTTTGCCAGTCCTGTCTGGAACAGCAACGTTGTTGCCAGTGATGTCTGGTGAGGACCTGCCTTACAACAGGCCTACAAGACCTCAGTCCAGCCTCTATGAGCCTATTGTGGACAGTCTGAGCACTGATGGAGGGATTGTGCGTTCCTTGTGTAACTCTGGCAGTTGTTGTTGCCATCCTGTACCTGTCCCGCAGGTGTGATGTTCGGATGTACCGATCCTGTGCAGGTGTTGTTACCCGTGGTCTGCCACTGAGGACGATCAGCTGTTTGTCCTGTCTCCCTGTAGTGCTGTCTTAGGCGTCTCACAGTACGGACATTGCAATTTATTGCCCTGGCCACATCTGCAGTCCTCATGCCTCCTTGCAGCATGCCTAAGACACGTTCATGCAGATGAGCAGGGACCCTGGGCATCTTTCTTTTGGTGTTTTTCAGAGTCAGTAGAACGGACTCTTTAGTGTCCTAAGTTTACATAACTGTGACCTTAATTGCCTACTGTCTATAAGCTGTTAGTGTCTTAACGACCGGTCCACAGGTGCATGTTCATTAATTGGTTATGGTTCATTGAACAAGCATAGGAAACAGTGTTTAAACACTTTACAATGAAGATCTGTGAAGTTATTTGGATTTTTCTGAATTATCTTTGAAAGACAGGTTCCTGAAAAAAGGACGTTTATGTATGTATGTATGTATGTATGTATGTACATACATATATACATATATATATATATATATATATATATGTATATGTATATACATATATATATATATATATATATATATATATATATATATATATATATATATATATATATATGTATGATCAATGATCATGAGGAAGGTGAGGGATCAGCCCAGAACTACACGGCAGGACCTGGTCAATGACCTGAAGAGAGCTGGGACCACAGTCTCAAAGAAAACCATTAGTAACACACTACGCCGTCATGGATTAAAATCCTGCAGCGCACGCAAGGTCCCCCTGCTCAAGCCAGCGCATGTCCAGGCCCATCTGAAGTTTGCAATGACCATCTGGATGATCCAGAGGAGGAATGGGTGAAGGTCATGTGGTCTGATGAGACAAAAATAGAGCTTTTTGGTCTAAACTCCACTCGCCGTGTTTGGAGGAAGAAGAAGGATGAGTACAACCCCAAGAACACCATCCCAACCGTGAAGCATGGAGGTGGAAACATCATTCTTTGGGGATGCTTTTCTGCAAAGGGGACAGGACGACTGCACCGTATTGAGGGGAGGATGGATGAGGCCATGTATCGCGAGATCTTGGCCAACAACCTCCTTCCCTCAGTAAGAGCATTGAAGATGGGTCGTGGCTGGGTCTTCCAGCATGACAACGACCCGAAACACACAGCCAGGGCAACTAAGGAGTGGCTCCGTAAGAAGCATCTCATGGTCCTGGAGTGGCCTAGCCAGTCTCCAGACCCGAACCCAATAGAAAATCTTTGGAGGGAGCTGAAAGTCCGTATTGACCTGAAGGATCTGGAGAAGGTCTGTATGGAGGAGTGGGCCAAAATCCCTGCTGCAGTGTGTGCAAACCTGGTCAAGAACTACAGGAAACGTATGATCTCTGTAATTGCAAACAAAGGTTTCTGTACCAAATATTAAGTTCTGCTTTTCTGATGTATCAAATACTTATGTCATGCAATAAAATGCAAATTAATTACTTAAAAATCATACAATGTGATTTTCAGGATTTTTGTTTTAGATTCCGTCTCTCACAGTTGAAGTGTACCTATGATAAAAATTAGACCTCTACATGCTTTGTAAGTAGGAAAACCTGCAAAATCGGCAGTGTGTATATATATATATATATATACACACACACACATATACATACATATATATACACATATATACACATATATACATATATATACACATATATTTTGGTTACTACATATACTACATATTTTGGTTACCTTATTTTGGTTACTACATGATTCCATACGTGTTATTTCATAGTGAAGACATCAAAACTATCATTCTACAACTTAGAAAATAGTAAAAATAAAGAAAAAACTTTGAATGAGTAGGTGTGTCCAATCTTTTGACTGGTGTTGTATATACGTTCTGACCTTTTATTTTTGCTTTTTTTAAATGTAACTTTTAAACAATGACTGAACAGTACCAAATGCAAAACCACTCACACAGTCACAGACAAACACATAGGGTTTCAGTAAGACAATGTGAGAGACATACCTAGGTCAGGCTGCAGTCCCGTGTCCTTGTCGTCAATCCTCAGGGTGGTGTAGAGGGGGGCAGACTCTGGGCCAGAGCTACTGCAAGGAACGGCGTAGGTGTCAAACAGCTCCTTCAGGTCTTTACGGCTCCGAATGCTGCACATCAAAACAAGAACAAGGGCTTTTACATTCAATTGACAAGAGAGGGAAATTATTATCCACTCTTGGGGAACAATGGGAGTGGACAATGCTATGGTTTTGTAATTATTACACGTTGTTTCGGTGTGTAGCCTTAGTCTGTTTTCAACTGAGAGAAACCTCAGAAGAACCCAGTGTGTCTTTTACAAAACAACCTTCGGAAAGATTGGTTGGATTTGTCAAAACTTCTTCTGAATGTCTGAATGGAATGCAATTTCTATATCCTGTATGTATTGTGAAAGTACAGCAGGCCTATGTGTTGTATAAGTGTAGGGACGATATACACAGCACATAATTGTGCTCTTACCCTTTGAGAATTCCTTCTACCTTCCCAGTGGGAATGATTAACAGAGGCATATTGAATTTAAATCACTACCATGGACTTGTATAGTTACTGTTCCTATATAGACTATAGTTACTGTATACTGTAAAGAGAGGTGGTCGGAAGTTGGATGGAGCACCTGAAAGACTTGAAGAGCTCGACGAACTCGATGAAGCTCATAGTGCTGTCAGAGCTCATGAGGTCCTGGAAGCCCTTGAAGAAGCCCTTCCCTAGGCCGTGCCAGCTCTTGCTGCTCCATGCACTACACAGGGACAAGAGGAGAGGGATTGGTGACTGTTCCAAGTTAAAAACACTAGATTTAAAAATGATATTTTATATTGTAGATAAAGACGATTAAATAAAGTATTTGGTACAAGGTTCACTGTATGAGTAGGTTGACATGTAAGTATTTGACACTAGGTTTACAGATGAATTATAAACCAGAGTGATAGAAAGGCAGTTTTTACCCTTATGAACAGGCCTGGGGTCAGGTTTTGTGTCTTACCCTGGCTGGGCCTTGGTGCTGCCTGAGAGGATGGGGGAGGAGGCCAGGGAACCAGAGGCCAGGGAACCAGGGCTCTTACAGCTCGGTGGGGGGAAGGGTCCAGGGAAGCAGTCCTCTATGGAATCAATAAAGTACAGAGTTACACACACAGTATAAATGGTCAAACACAGTGAACTAGAGGATTCCAAAAGAAAAAAAAAAAAATCTGGTACTATTTAAAATCTCAAGTATTCACATTTTTGTGTCCCTCCCTATAAAACATACACTCTCCTACATATTTATTTGGACAGTGAAGCTAAAACATTACATTTGGCTCTATACTCCAGCATTTTGCATTTGAGATCAAATTATTTATATATGGAGGCGACAGGACAGAAGGTCACCTTTAATTTGAGGGTATTTTCATACATACAGTGCTTTCAGAAGGTATTCATACCCCTGGACTTAAATCCACATTTTTGTTATTGTACAGCCTGAATTCAAAATGGATTAAATAGATTTTTTCCCCCTCACCCATCTTTACACAATACCCCAAAAGGACAAAGTGAAAACCTGTTTTTAGAAATTAAACACAAAAATCTAATTCACATAAAAATGCACACCCCTGAGTCAATACTTTGTAGAAACACTTTTGGCAGCAATTACAGCTGTGAGTCTGTCCAGTAAAGTCTAACAGCATTTAACACCTGGATTGTGCAATATTTGCCCATTATTATTTTCAAAATTCTTCAAGCTCTGTCAAACTGGTTGTTAATCATTGCTAAACCATTTTTCAGGTCTTCCCATAGATTTTCAAGTAGATTAAGTCAAAACTGTAACTCGGACATTCAGGAACACTTACTGTCTTCTTGGTAAGAAACTCTAGTGAAGATTTGGCCTTGTGTTTTTGGTTATTGTCCTGCTGAAAGGTGAATTCATCTCCCAGTGTCTAGTGGAAAGCAGACTGAACACCATTTTCCTCTAGGATTTTACCTGTGCTTAGCTCCATTCCGTTTCCCTTTTATCCTGAAAAACTCCACTCCTTAATGATTACAAGCATACCCATAACATGATGCAGCCACCATAATGCTCGAAAATATGGAGAGTGGCACTCAGTAATGTGTTGTATTGGATTTGCTCCAAACATAACACTTTGTATTCAGGCCAAAATGTTAACTTCTTGCCACATTTTTGGCAGTATTATTTTAGTGCCTTGTTGCAAACAGGATGCATGTTTCGGAATATTTTTATTCTGTACAGGCTTCCTTTTCGCTCTGTCATTTAGGTTAGTATTGTGGAGTAACTACAATGTTGTTGATCCATCCTCAGGTTTTTCTATCACAGCCATTCAACTCTAACTGTTTAAAGTCACCATTGGCCTCATGGTGAAATCCCTGAGCGGTTTCCTTCCTCTCCGGCAACTGAGTTAGGAAGGATGCCTGTAGTAGTGACTAGGTGTATTGATACACCCAAAGTGTAATTTATAACTTCACCATGCTGAAAGGGATATTCAATATCTGCTTTTTTAAATTTGTGCCCATCTACCAATAGGTGCCCTTCTTTGCGAGGCATTGGAAAACCTCCCTGGTCTTTGTGGTTGAATCGGTGTTTGAAATTCACTGCTCGACGGAAGGGACCTTACAGATAATTGGATGTGTGGGGTACAGAGATGAGGTAGTCATTCAAAAACCAAGTTAAACACTTATTGCACACAAAGTCCATGCAACTTGTTATGCACATTTTTGCTCCTGAACTTAAATTTGTAAGAATTTGAAAAACATAATTCCACTTTGACATTATAGGATATTGTGTGTGGGCCAGTGACCAAAAATCTAAATGTATTCCATTTTAAATTCAGGCTGTAACACAACAAAATGTGGAAAAAGTCAAAGGGTGTGAATACTTTTTGAAGGCACTGTTTCACCGTTTGGAAATTAAAGCACTGTGTATCTAGTCCCCCCAATTGAAGGCGTCATAAGTATTAGGACAAAATCACTTAGTGTATTACGTTTAGTCAAAAGTTTAGTATTTGGTCCCATATTCCTAGCATGCAATGACTACATCAACCATCTGACTCTACAAACTTGTTGGATGCATTTGCAGTTTGTTTTGGTTGGGTTTCGGATTATGTTGTGCCCAATAAAAATTCATGGTAAATAATGTATGGTGTCATTTTGGAATCACTTACTGTAAATAAGAATATAATTCTTCTACATTCATGAGGATGCTACCATGATAACAGATGATCATAACTGAACCTTGAAAAGTGATGAGTGAAAAAAGTTAGCACAAAAATCACAAAAAAAATGCTAATGGTGAGAGGTTAACATGTTTTTTTTTGGCATCTGTAACTTTCACTCATTATTCACGATTCATGATTATATACAATACCAGTCAAAAGTTTGGACACCTATTCATTCAAGGGGTCTTCTTTATTTTACCATTTTGTACATTGTAGAATAATAGTGAAGACAACAAAACTATGAAATAACACATATGGAATCATGTAGTAACCAAAAAAAGTGTTAAACAAATCAAAATAGATTTGAGATTCTTCAAAGTAGCTATCCTTCGCCTTGATGACAGCTTTGCACACTCTTGGCATTCTCTCAACCAACTTCCTGAGTGGCAGGTAGCCTAGTGGTTAGAGCGTTGGGCCAGTAACCGAAATGTTGCCAGATCGTGCCACCAGAGATTCTGGGTTCGAGGCCAGGCTCTGTCGCAGCCGGCCGCGACCGGGAGGCCCATGGGGCGGTGCACAATTGGCCCAGCGTCGTCCGGGTTAGGGAGGGTTTGGCCGGCAGGGATATCCTTGTCTCATCGCGCACTAGCGACTCCTGTGGCGGGCCGGGCGCAGTGCACGCCGACCAGGTCGCCAGGTGTACGGTGTTTCCTCCGACACATTGGTTTCGGAGGATGCATGGCTCTCGACCTTCACCTCTCCCGAGTCCGTACGGGAGTTGCAGCGATGAGACAAGACTAACTACTACCAAATTGGGGAGTAAAAAAGTGGTAAAATAACAAATTTAAAAAAGGTTGCCAGATCGAATCGCCGAGCTGACAAGGTTAAAATCTGTTGTTCTGCCTCTGTCGCCGTACACCTGGCGACATTTAACCCACTGTTCCTAGGTCGTCATTGTAAATAAGAATATATTCTTAACTGACTTGCCTAGTTAAATACATTTTAAATTAAAAAGGAGTTCCCACATATGCTGAGCACTTGTTGGCTGCTTTTCCTTTACTTTGCAGTCCAACTCATCCCAAACCATCTCAATTGGGTTGAGGTCGGGTGATTGTGGAGGCCAGGTCATCTGATGCAGCACTCCATCACTCTCCTTCTTGGTCAAATAGCCCCTACACAGCCTGGAGGTGTGTTGGGTCATTGTCCTGTTGAAAAACAAATGATAGTCCAACTAAGTGCAAACCAGATGGGATGGCATATCGCTGCAGAATACAGGTTAAGTGTGCCTTGAATTCTAAATAACAGACAGTGTCATAAGCAAAGCACCCCCACAACTCCTCCATGCTTCACGGTGGGAACCACACATGCGGAGATCATCCATTCACCTACACTGCGTCTCACAAAGACACGGCGGTTGGAACCAAAAATCTTACATTTGGACTCGTCAGACTATAGGACAGATTTCCACTGGTCTAATGTCCATTGCTCGTGTTTCTTGGCCCAAGCAAGTCTCTTCTTCTTATTGGTGTCCTTTGGTAGTGGTTTCTTTGCAGCAATTCGACCTAGAAGGCCTGTTTCACGCAGTCCCCTCTGAACTGTTGAGATGTGTCTGTTACTTAAACTCTGAAGCATTTATTTGGGCTGCAATTTCTGAGACTGCTAACTCTAATGAATTTATCCTTTGCAGCAGAGGTAACTCTGGGTTTTCCTTTCCTGTGGCGGTCCTCATGAGAGAGTTTCATCATCGTACTTGATGGTTTTTGCGACTGCACTTGAAGAAACTTTCAAAGTTCTTGAGATTTTCCGGATTGACTGACCTTCATGTCTTAAAGTAATGATGGACTGTCGTTTCTCTTTGTTATTTGAGTGGTTCTTGCCATATGGACTTGGTCTTATACCAAATAGGGCTATCTTCTATATACACCCATACCTTGTCACAACACAACTGATTGGCTAAAACACATTAAGGAAATAAATTCCACAAATTAACTTTTAACAAGGCTCACCTGTTGATTGAAATGCATTCCAGGTGACTACCACATGAAGCTAGTTGAGAGAATGCCAAGTGTGCAAAGCTGTCATCAAGGAAAAGGGTGGCTACTTTGAAGAATCTCAAATCTATTTTGATTTGTTTAACACTTTTTTTGGTTACTACATGATTGTGTTATTTCATAGTTTTGATGTCTTCACTATTATTCTACAATGTAGAAAATAGTAAAAAATAAAGACAAACCCTGGAATGAGTAGGTGTGTCCAAACTTTTGACTAGTTGTGGATATATTTTTTACTATTCAAACCGTTATTACGGAGACCGTGGACATCTGGCTAGCCAATTAGCATCATCCAAAATCTGTATGAATGTATGAAAATGTATGAAAATACCCTCAAATAAAAGGTGACATACATTCTTTACCATCGCCACAAAGAATGCTGGAGTATAAAGCCAAATTAAACATTTTAGTTTCACTGTCCAAATAAATATATAGGGGAGTATATGGGAGGACAGTTGCATGTCTCTGAATAATTTTTGAATAATAATTTTTTAATAATATCTCACATAATTGTGAGATATGGTGTAATAAACCTAATCTAAATCTAGTGATGAATGTGGCAATTGAGCAAGTTGAGACTAAACTGCTTGATGTAAACCTAGATTGTAAACTGACATGGTCAAAACATATTGATTCAACGGTTGCTAAGATGGGGAAAGGTCGGCTGTGCTTTCTTTACATCTCAATCGACCAAACACGTTCTACAGGCCCTAGTTGTATTACTCCTAGACTGCTGCCCAGTTATATGGTCAGTGCTGCAAAGAACAACATTAGCAAATTAGTTAGTGCCCAGATCAGAGCAGCACGGGTGTGGGTTCTACTAAACTGATATATGGAATTGTTTTAAGATGGTCATACCAAGGATCATTTAGCTATTTGATTTGGAATTTTAGGTATAAAATAAAACATTTGCTTAAGGTGATAGAAATCTGAATGCATTTCCAGCGTTAATGTAACGATACTTTCCTGTAGATATATTGTCTCACATTTTAGAGGTCGTGAGGGGAAACTTTCCTGATTCAAACGCTCATTTCTGCCCGACATAGAATTCTATGCAATTCAACGTCGGGCTTCCCGAGTGGCGCAGCGGTCTAAGGCACTTCATCTTAGTGCTAGAGGAGTCACTACAGACCCTGGTTTGATTCCAGGCTGTATCACAACAGGCCGTGATTGGGAGTCTCATAGGTCGGCGCACAATTGGCCCAGCGTTGTCCGGATTAGGGTTTGGCCAGGGTAGGCCGTCACTGTAAATAAGAATTTATTCTTAACTGACTTGCCTAGTTAAATAAAGGTTAAACAAAAAATACATTCCAGGCAATAGTTAGCCCCGAGGTAGCCTGCCATGGAGCAGGTTAGATCTGAAGGATCCGTTGCCGTAGAAATGTACCTGGCTAAAAGTTTAGCCACTTCCGTGGTACCAGTTATCCCAAGTTGAACTCAGAGTTGACCAAAGTTACCTCGCTAACTCCTCAAACTACATTAGTAGTATAGGGCCTTGGTCTTTGTGAGCGATATTGACGTATTGAAACCACCAAACTGTCTGTTCAATCAGTACATGACATGCCACCAGGGGTCTCTTCATAGCCCCAAGTCCAGAACATGCTGTCTTGGCAACAGCTAATGGGGACCCTAATAAAATACTAATAGACAGGTTACCTAACTCTTCCTGGTGCACGCTGTTATATAGCTCCGGTCCGTTTCTGCACAGGGTGTCCTTGCAGCTCTTGGTTTTACGTTGGCTCGTCTCGTCATCGGTAGCATCCCCGCTGTATTTCTGTGTGATTTATGAAACACTCAATGACACAAATCTTCATAAACTTAGAAAAAATTAAGACTATATTTCTCAAACTAAGACTATTTTTTAAATATTTCTCCTAACCCTGACGAGAGCATTCTTCTTCTTCTTGGTGGTGGAGCTGTTCTTCTGCGCGCTGGGCTTCTCTGTGGCCTCTGTGCCCATGTTCCAGCACCGCCCCCCAAACAGCCTGATGGCCTGAGCTAGGGTGGGACCCTCGTACCTGCCCTCCTCCTATTGTAGATGGGAGATGACAAACAAACGCACCACACAGCAGTCTGAGGAGATTGCTCACTCAAGGTTTATTGGCATTAAGTGAGTCAAAATGATCTTCCTTGCATCTGTGCTCATGTTACAGAGGCTCACTGTTTCCCTTTTGAGTATTGATTCCCAGGACATTAGACATAACAAATATATTTTCATACTTGTGTATTATAGACAGTCAATATTCCTTATTATCCACTACAATCTAAATTAAGTCATTTTTTACCCTATAGAGGCGGACGTACTGCCTCCTGAGCCAGTGCAGCCTCTTATCGGGGAACTTCTTCAGCTTCCTCATGGCGTTGACCAGCTCCACCAGGCCCTCATACAGTATGCAGGCTGTGTGCCTGGGGGACACAAAGTGCAGTAGCCTGTTGTCTGTAGTATGGAGCCCGTAGAGCAGACTGACCCCATTCTCCTCGGCCCTCATGGTGTTACACAGCTTGTTCTGCAGACACACAGCAAACATGTCCACCCCCTGGTGGCCCATGAACACAGCCTTGACCACAGAGAGGTCCAGCAGGCCCTCCGCCAGGCCGCTCACTACGGGTTGACCCAGGCCTGGGGGATCTGTGGGGGGGCTGCCGCTCTGTGGATTAGCCCAGGTCAGAAAGCAGTTGTCGGGCTCCAGGCGGAGGAAGCATCGAGCGGTGAGGTGGCTCTCCTGGTCGTAGTGGATGACAGTGGATCCCTGCAGGAGGAACTGGTGGACGTCAGGCTGGAGGGAGAGCACGTACCAGGGGATGAGCTCCGTGCCGTGGCTAAAGGCCCGGTGGGTCTCATCGGTGCCCTGGAATGCCACCTCTTTAGCCTGCTCAGACAGGTCCCCCTCCACAAACCTGCTGGGAGGATGAAGAATCGGGAGGACATGAAATAGATAAGCAGAACATCAAACAATAGATAATAGTTAATAGTTGTCATCAACACTTCAATCTGTCTCTTCTCTAGGACATAGAGGAAATTGTCTCATCACCAACTTCTATTCAATGAGTGTAACACAACCCAGCCATGTTATCTACCTAAAGAACATCACTTTGAGGATAACAAATCCATTGAACGCAACAGTCTCAAACAGTTCAACTGTTTTTAAAACGTTTAGCATAGTTGAACAAGTATAAAAAGCACCATGCAATTGTAATAGCAAATTCTACTCATACAATTAAAGCAAAGTTAGTTAGTGGGAAACCTCTAAAAATGGCAGTCTAATACCTTACAAGACATGGTTCGAATCAGACCTGCTCCTGAAAGAGCTACGGTGGCGGGAGGAAGAACAGAGAGAAAAAGTCAGGAAGTGTCTAGCTACAAATAGTAAAACAGAAGAGTAAAAGAAGGATGAGAGGTGTCACATTCGCCCTCATCTTTCCTTCAGCCTTGTTGAGCCTTGTTGAGAGAACTTCCATAGAAAACCATAGACTGGATCCAGAGGCCCCTCCGTTCAGAAACTGGGGTCATAAATCATAGGCTTTTTCCACCCAGAGGACAAACAGATCTCCCATCAGGGTCAGGAAACTACACTGAACAAAAATACACAGTGCATTCGGTATTCAGACCCCTTGACTTTTACAGCCTTACTCTAAAATGGATTAAACTGTTTTACCCCTCAATCTACACACAATACCCCATAATGACAAAGCAAAAACAGGTTTGGAAATTTTTGAAATTTTACGAGAGAAAAGAAAACACGGAAATATCACATTTACATACGTATTCAGACCCTTTACTCAGTACTTTGCTGAAGCACCTTTGGCAGCGATTAAAGCCTCAAGTCTTCTTGGGTATGATGCCACAAGCTTGGCACACCTGTATTTGGGGAGTTTCTCCATTCTTCTCAGCAGATCTTCTCAAGCTCTGTCAGGGAGCATCGCTGCACAGCTATTCTCAGGTCTCTCCAGAGATGTTCGATCGGGTTCAAGTCCGGGATCTGGCTGGGCCACTCAAGGACATTGAGACTTGTCCCGAAGCCTCTTCTGCATTGTCTTGGTTGTATTCTTAGGGTCGTTGTCCTGTTGGAAGGTGAACCGTCACCCAAGTCCGAGGTCCTGAGCGCTCTGGAGCAGGTTTTTGTCAAGGATATCTCTGTACTTTGCTCCATTCATCTTTCCCTCAAACCTGACTAATCTCCCAGTCCCTGCCACTGAAAAAACATCCCCACAGCATGATGCTGCCACCACCGTAGGGATTGTTCCAGGTTTCCTCCAGACAAGACGCTTGGAGTTCAATCTTGGTTTCATCAGACCAGAGAATCTTCTTTCTCATGGTCTGAGTCCTTAGGTGCCTTTTGGAAAACTCCAAGCGGGCTGTCATGTGGCTTTTACTGAGGAGTGGCTTCCGTCTGGCCACTACCATAAAGGCCTGATTGGTGGAGTGCTGCAGAGATGTTTGTCCTTCTGGAAGTTTCTCGTATCTCCACAGATCTCTGGAGCTCTGTCAGAGTGACCATCGGGTTCTTGGTCACCTCCCTGACCAAGGCCTTCTTGCTCAGTTCCAAGAGCTGGCCACTCGGTAAAGAGTCTTGGTGGTTCCAAACGTATTCCATTTATGAATGATGGAGGCCACTGTGTTCTTGGGGACCTTCAATGCTTCATAAATTTGTTGGTACCCTTCCCCAGATCTATGCCTCGACACAATCCTGTCTCGGAGCTCTACGGACAATTTCTTCGACCTCATGGCTTGGTTTTTGCTCTGACATGCACTGTCAACTGTGGGACCTTATATAGACAGGTGTGTGCCTTTCCAAATCATGTCCAATCAATTGAATTTACCACAGGTGGACTCCAATCAAGTTGTAGAAACATCAAGGATGATCAATGGAAACAGGCTGCACCTGAGCTCAATTTCAAGTCATAGCAAAGGGTCTGAATACTTATGTTTACAGTTGGTCCGATGTTTCATGTTCATGTTTCATGATCTGAAACAGACATTCTCCATACGCACAAAAAGCTTATTTCGCTCAAATTTTGTGCACAAATTTGTTTAAATCCCTGTTAGTGAGCATTTCAACTTTGTCAAAATAATCCATCCTCCTGACAGGTGTGGCATATCAAGAATCTGATTAAACAGCAGGATCTTTACACAGGTGCACCTTGTGCTGGGGGCAATAAAAGGCCACTAAAATGTGCAGTTTTGTCACAAAATGCCACAGATGCCTCAAGTTTTGAGGGAGAATGCAATTGGCATGCTGACTGCAGGTATATCCACCAGACCTGTTGCCAGAGAATTTAATGTTAATTTCTGTACCATAAGCTGCCTCCAACGTCGTTTTAGAGAATTTGTCAGTACTTCCAACCGGCCTCACAACCGCAGACCACGTGTATGGCGTTGTGTGGTCAAGTGGTTTGCTGATGTCAACGTTGTGAACAGAGAGCCCCATGGTGCCGGTGGGGTTACGGTGTGGGCAGGCATAAGCTACAGACAATGAACACAACTGCATTTTATCGATGGCAATTTTAATGCACAGAAACACCTTTAAGAAATTATGAGGCCATTGTTGTGCCAGTCATCCTCCCCAATCACCTCATGTTTCAGCACGATAATGCACGGCCCCATGTCAAAAAGATCTGTACACAACTCCTGGATGCGGAAAGTTCTTCAAATGGCCTGCATATTCACCAGACATTTCACCCATTGAGCACGTTTGGAATGCTCTGGATTGACGTTTAATGACAGTATTTTCCAGTTTCCGACAATATCCAGCAACTTCGCACAGCCATTGAAGAGGAGTGGGACAACATTCCACAGGCCATAATCAACAGCTTGATCAACTCTATGCGAAGGAGATGTGTCACGCTGCGTGAGGCAAATGTTGGTCACACCGGTTTTCTGATCCTCACACTTACCTTTTTTTTTAAAGATATGTGACCAACAGATGCATATCTGTATTCCCAGTCATGTGAAATCCATAGATTAGAGCCTAATGAATTTATTTAAATTGACTCAACAAAGAATTCACATCATAAACTCAGTCCCCAGATAATCTGACATTAAATATGCAGTAGAGTGGTGTACTCAAGTAGAGGGAAGACTAGATGAAAGCTATCACAGTATAATGGTGAGAGGAATGGATTGACTCAATATTCTCCCTGACACTTTAGGATTAGCCCTGATCTTAGGTCAGTTTTGTGTTTTCCCCCTACAAGTCAAGGTTAGGATTTGGGGATCAGATCCTTCCTGATCCTGTCACTTACTGGTTCCTGTCCATGAAATAGTTCCTGTGAGAGGTGGAGAAGCCTTTGTGGTGGCCCCCATTCTCCGTCTCCAGACTGCGGTTGCAGGAGCGGATGATCTGCAGGATGTTACTGACCGTGGCCTCCTTCTCGTGGCTGTGCAGTCCGTCTGGCCCCACCCTCTGCAGGAAGTGCTCCTGCCCGCCGTAGTCCGTCACAAACTACACAAAGAGAAACACAGGGTAAAGTGAACCTGTTACTGTAGTAATAACAGTTTTACTACACAGGTATAACAGCAATTAAATGTAAAGTGTACATAGCCAAACTGCTTGTTTATATAGTCAAACTGCTTGTTCCGGAAGCGCCAATGTATTCAGACACCTTCCTTTTTTCCACATTTTGTTACATTACAGCCTTAATCTAAAAATAATGAACATTTATATTTTTATCAATACACACACACACACACACACACACACACCACACACAATACCTCAATGACAAAGCGAAAACAGGTTTCGGCAGAGCCATCAAAGCTGTGTTCAGAGCTTTAGGGTGATGGCAGGTGTTGTCTGTACACCTAGTTTTATTCACCCACTATGCTACAAGCCTGGCATGCAAGCCTGGGCCTGGCCCACTTCTTTACCTCTGGCGAGTCGTGCGGTGAGTGGCGCAGGCTGATAATGCTGGCGGCCCCATCCAGCGCGTCACTCAGCTCTTTGAGGAAGACGCCACAGAAGGGCACCACCTTGCACCCTGGGATGTTAAGTGCCACCTTCCTGTACTCGGACAAAGACTTGTGCTGCGCCATGGCATCTTTCAGGCTGCGCATGGTCTCAATGTCTGACTGGTCCATGAACTGCCACATCTTCAGCACTTTACGAGACCTGGAGCAGAGAATCATTCCATATTGATCTAACCACATCTTATCTACATTGTTTTTGTACATTGTAGAAGACACTCATCCAGAAAGACTTTCAATAGGTGTGTTCTGAATATGAACATTGACAGATACTGTAGGAAGACTAAGTGAGATGTGTAATAAAGGTATTTGTACTATAGTGTAGTCAGTCATAAATACCGTAGTCCAGCCAGGAACTCCATGACAGCGTTGTAGTTTCCCATGTTCCAGCAGCACTTGGCTACATGGACCAGGTAGGAGAACACCTCTCTCTTCTTCTCCATGGTACCCGCAGTCAGGATCAACCAGGTCACCCACAAGCTCACCTATTAGATGCAGCAAATCTCAGTTAGAACATGGACCCCACAAGCTCACCTCTGTAAAAGCCAGGCTGCACTTCAAGTCCTTACATAGTACACTACTTTTATAGGGTCCATAGGGCTCTAGTCTAAAGTAGTGCACAATATAGGGAATGTGCCGCCATTTTGGACATACCCCTAGAGTGAAAGACCAAGGACGAGGACTAGTGTTTCTCACTGTGCAGGTTAATGTTCTACACAGCATCTACATCAGCACGATTTATGATGAACCAAGGTGAACTCATTGAAATGGAAATAAGCCTAAATTCAACCCAGGTTTCGCTGTCACCATCTCCAACCGAATACAAAAAGGATGCTGGTAATTGGCTCCACAACAAGTCATGAAACTCCTGATTGCACCAGGTCTCGTTTGTTTCACTGGCACATAAATCCAACACAACAGTAGACCTAAGACAAAAGCTATATCGGCTTTATCCAAGTGCTGGCAGAAACCGTGGCCTGGACATAACAGTTGGAACAAATATTTGCCAGCTGTCATGTTGTAGCTAACCCCCCCTCCCCCCTCCCTCCCTCCCCTGAAACAATGATGGTTAGATAAACAGTTCCACAGGCAGGCCCCTGATTAGGGGTGTAATGGTACATGTATTTGTACCATTCTGTACAGGGACCTCGGTTTACAATAAAAAATATATTTCCAACATAAAAACACTAGGTCTGCATTGCAGTCCTATGCCTAGAGTAAATAAACATGGCAGGCTATTCCGTTGAACTAGAGCTCACGTGCACCTCGTCATCAAAATGTAAACCTTAATTGGCGCATTTCAAACTGTCCTTTTGTGAGGCGCAGCCAGGAACTAGTTCTGTAGGCCTACGACGGCGAGTGGTGGGGGGTTTAAAAATCAAAACTTGGGCTTCCCAGTAGATTACAACCGATGGACAGAAAGTTCTGGATAAAATGCAAACAGTATGTCGCCACGCTCATCAAGAATAGCCTATGCAGCTGCCAACACCTCAAATATGTTGACACATTTATGGGTCTTTCTATAAACTAGGGTACCAGTGAGCATCTGTTTGGAGCTGTTACAATACAATTCATAATAATTTACCTTTTTTAAGTGAATAAGTATAGGACATCAATGGGGAACATGGGTACATTCAATATAATTCAAAACTGAGCAATCAGGGGAGAAGGGCCTTGGTCAGGGAGGTGACCAAGAACCCGATGGTCACTCTGATAGAGCGCCAGAGTTCCTCTGTGGAGATGGGAGAACCTTCTAGGAGGACAAACATCTCTAAAGCACTCCACCAATCAGGCCTTTAAGGTAGAGTCCTGTCCCACCATGCAGCATATATATATATATATATATATATATATATATATATATATATATGTCTGGATTTCTAAGACTAGTATCATATTCACAACTAAAGTATCCAAATAACTCTAAATCTAGTAAATAGGACCTTTTTCCAAATGATCACTTTTAAGCTCAATATAGCCACTTCATACGCGCACTCGCTCCGGAATGGTGAAAATATCCTTTCTATTTCATTCAGCTAAGTTCAATTACATTAATCATACAATAAAATAAAAGCATATAATGTCAGCTAAATGAACAAGCCTACGGCATAGAGTATAGCCAGATAACATAGGCCTACAACTCATCCTGTTCATCTGAAATACATTTTCTTCATGTCATGTTTCTTTAGACACGACTCAAATAAATAATGGATTTATTGTGATGGTGTATATTGATTTAATATACCTTTAAAATGTAGATGTTCCAAAGGGCCACATCAGCAGGTTGTATGCATGGAGGCGTGGAGACGCTAAACGTGTTAATGTTAATTAATGGTCAAATACCATGAGACATGCAGATTTTTGCATGACAGTAACCGGCAGACAAAATGTCATAAATGCCACAGCCCTAATGAAAGTCAAATGATAAAGACCGGGTGTGATACTACATGCGATTGAACAGCCAAAGTTCTGGAATTATTGTTGATCTGGAGAATTGACAGAAGATTTGTGTCTATTGTTACTGCGATCAAGATAATTAGCCTATGTCCTGGACACAATTATGTCAAGATTCCTGAGGTAAGATTATGGTCAGTGTACGTTTAGATCATTTGTTTTCTTGATTAAAATGGGGCAAATCGGGAACATGAAAATGGCTTGTTTATTTGTTTTTGAATAGAAATGGAAAAAACTGAAAATGGCTTATTTGTTTTTGCACATCAAACAAAAAAATTCACATGGGGATGGGGTTAAATGTGGAATGCCTGTCATTTGTTAACCCTTTGACGCATACGATCACATATTTGTGATCATTGTTGAGAGGTCCCTGCAGCGTACCATCACAAATATGTGATTGGAGCAGTCTCAACAGAACGTATGATGCAACAAACGCATCTAAACAGCATTGTTGTCTGAAAAGCATCTAAACAAGGTTTTTGTACTGATGGGAAATAAGTCTTCACAACTTTATTCCACCTTTTATTGTAAAACATAAATGCAAACTTCATCATCCAAAAATCACACGGAACACATCCAAACTCATTCCATAAACCAGTCTAAACAGCATGTTGCGCTGACAAAAAAAACACAAGTTAGCGACCTAACATCTAGACTAGTTTACAATGTACCACATCTCTGGTGAGCACAAGGGATGATTGTAATAATGTTTAGAAAAG
This sequence comes from Salvelinus namaycush, assembly GCF_016432855.1. Lineage (NCBI taxonomy): Eukaryota > Metazoa > Chordata > Actinopteri > Salmoniformes > Salmonidae > Salvelinus > Salvelinus namaycush. The sequence continues at coordinate 28,297,392 of NC_052341.1, forward strand.
AGATGTGCATCAGCTAAGCTAACAGCAGCTAAATTCTTTATGATGGCAGCCATGTTTGTTTATGTTTGACAAGCAAAAACTCCCTAATCCCAGAATGCCATTCACTATAAGACGCAAATATACAAAGTCAAAGATGGCTGTGCCCATTGCCTGAAAAATATTTATTTAGTTTAGCCACTTTTCAGCATATTAAAATCTTCAATGTACTTGTTACAGTGTATACAAAAAGCGGAGCACATGACTTGACAAGTTAACCGTTTTTGACAAATCACAAGGAAAATATGTTGTTATCACCTCACAGATCATCACACCAAATACAAGCCTACTGCCTAGCCTAACCGCAGCGTGAAAGCTAAACAGGGATGAAACCATTTTAGGGGGGTTTTCAATTCCATGTGGGGTAAAAATGGTGGAAGGCATCGTGGGGGGATACGATGCAGGAAATATTACTATGATGGGGGATTTATGAATAAATGGGGGGGGAAACAGAAGTTTATACGCAAAATAAAAATAAACCCCCTGGAAATGGGGGTATGAGCTGGCAACCCTGAGGTACCATAGTTACAATCTGATGCTGCGTTCAAAACAACAGGGAACTCGGAAATCTCCGACTTCAGTGCGTTCAAGACTACTGGGAACTCGGAAATAACGATCTCTGAATGGGAAAAGTCTCGGGCCTCTTTCTAGAATTCAGACTTTCCGACCGGAAGATCACTGATGTCATGATTTGACCTCGTATTTTTCAGAGTTACCAGTTGTCTTGAAAGCACCATAAGTTAGTCGAGTGAACTATCCCATCACCTCGTTTTTTATAACATCTTTGGTCAAACTGACGATTACGAGACAACCAAAATGCATTGTATGATGTCAACAAACATGGCGCCACACATAGCTGGCAAATAGCTTAGCATTAGCTCATCACAATCAGCACAACTTTCCAAAAAAGTATTTTACACACATCTGTGTCCTTCCATTAAAATCTATGCAAGAACAGGAATGCATGATTAGTCATTAGTACTTGAAAACATGTGAATAAAATAGTAAATACATTTTTCTCCATACATACAGTATGCTACAGTAGAAACAACACGATATACAGAAAATAAGACAATTACTTTGATAGGAACGCAGACTTGTCCAAAGTTATTATTTGTAAGGAAAATAACAATGAAGGCAATACAGGCACCAGCCAGAAAATGTGCCAGGGGGAAAACGTTTCTACAAGGCTTGTTCTGACGAGAGATGCGCAATGTCTTCATACTTGATCTGTGGAAACACTGGGGAAGAGCTTGGGCTCTTGTTGAAGAGAGAAGTTTGTCCAGCTCAGTAAAGCATCAAACATAAATTGTCCGCAACAGTGAAATGGGCTACTTCTTACGCGAATGAATGAGGTGGAACACACATCAAATCAAACTGTTAGAAAATCAAACTTGTTGAAAATAATTAGAAATTGACAAGTTGAAAAATAGCCTATAGATAATTAGAAGGCAGTGTGCCTTGGTTTGAGGGCAGTGTGGGTTAACTGTCCTGTTGCGTAACAATCACATTTCGGAACAGAGTGCATTCTGACATACGCATAAAACAAACCCCCAAAAATTGTTTACCTCACGTTGGGGTGATCGTTAGAGATATTTGGAACTCACATAAAGGGTTTTAAGTGCACAGCCAAAACTTCCTGTCCTTTCAAAGTAGGAGTTCACCCTTCTAACTCCATTCTATTAATATATTAATTAAATCACTGCCCATACCGTGCCACAGTGCCAAGATAAAATAAGATTTCTGAATTTCTACATAAGATTTCATGTGTATTGACTTAATGAACTGCTGTCACTGTTAATGGTTAACTGACTGATATATCCTAGCTACCCAACTAACCATTGGTAATCTTAATCAATGATGCCAATTCGGCCAAAACAACAGTATCTATTGCTAGACTAGAGATATTCCCCTTGCTGTAGTTAGTCAATGGTTGCATATCTAACTAGTTGGAGTGAAGCAAGGGTGTGAATAGTAGACATGCAAATATATCCTTTCACTGTTTACAGCATGTCTTCAGCTACCCAGAACTGTCTGATCAGCCTGATAGGGTGCCGTGTGTGTGTTCAGCTTACACCTGTGCAAATCCATGTGTGTATAGCAATGGAATGAGTCATCCAACCTAGGGCTGTTGTGGTCATGAAATTTTGTCAGCCGGTGATTGTCAAATAACTGCCGGTTACACGGTAATTGACCGTTAATTAACAAACACATTTAGCATCTCCTGGCTTCCAGACATGATACCACTGATGCAGACCTTTGGAACACCTACATTTTAAAAAGTATATTAAATCCATGTAATATAGCCTACACCATCACAATAAATCCATTATTGATTTTAGACAGTTCTAAAGAAACATGATATGAAGAAAAAAATGTAGTCTATTTCAGAAGAACAGAATAGCATACTCTGCGTTGTCCTAATGTCAGGCCCTGATCTGGCTATGCCATATGGCTGTGGGCTACACTAGTTCATTTAGCAAACAAAATTGTCTTAGAATTCCGTGGCATTATTTTACAGTATGAAGAATACAATTGAAAATAGATGAATAAAATATAACTAATATTTTCTCCAAACGATTGAAGCAGTGCACACATGCGGCTATTCTATGTTGAGCAGTTAACAAAGAAACAGGTACACCTATGCTTAATTTAGCGTTATGTAACTTTAGATGTGATACAAATGTTGGACTATTTGTTTTGATTTTTAATACATTTTAAGGCTGCATGATGCGAATAATGATGATTTGAAAAAAGGAGCATGAAAGCCATTAGCTCTGCTTAGTTTTTTGCACAGGTAAGTACTACTGGAAAATCTATCATCCTGAGCAAGTACTTCTCCCACATGGTGACCTCGGATGTCACCTACTAAGGAAATGGCGTCTATAACAGCATTTGTAACAGTTAAATGCAACAAAACATTTATAAAAAGCAATCTATTATTGTGGTTTTTGACCTGTCATTTGTTTACAAGCATGACAGCTGTACTTTTAGTTTATGGTTGACACGAGTCCAAATCACATGAACACATCCAACTGGTATTTATGGCTTCACAACTGGTAAATTCCCACCTCCTACAAAGTTAAACGCAGCATCAGATCTGGATCAATGGCATTTTATTTTCCGGCTGTACCGAAACGTTAACCTAAAACTGAAATACGTACCAAACTGTGGGTTTGGAGAACCGGGGATGCATTTTGATTTCCCCCAGAGAGAATTTCAGAGACACTAAATAAAAAGTTAGAGCCCCATGAGAGACATCACCCACCCATCCTCCTCCTCCCTCGTTTCCAGGAACGACCGTCACTGAGAGACGGTACCAAAGTGATAGAGAAGCGAGAACATTCCTCTTCTCCTTCTCCAAGTGTTTGCAGTACATGAGATAACTTATTTGAATCCAAACGGACATTACAGCTATGTTTCTCAGCGTTTTAAACAGTGTTGGCGGTGGACATGAAAGCACTGGTAACCCAAGTAGATTAGAGGCAGGCACATACTTTGCAGAGCAGCTGATATTCTAGATATCCATGGGAGGACGGGAGTTGTGCTAAGTCCATATTAAATGGTGGGAGAGCAGTCGGTGGTGATCTAAAACAGTCTCTAGCTATTATGTGGTGTCCCTTTGATAACACAGGGGTTGCATCAGAATGACAACCCAAATCGACTGGACTGAAAACCGAGCGGCACTCTGATTTATAGTGCATCATACTGGCGTCAAACAGGCTACACAATAACAATGGAATTATAATTCCAGGAACAAATATTGTATTCCTTTTGGTGCGAGTGTCAATAACATTTGATCAGTGAACAAAAACATACACAATGTACTTACAAACTTGTTTCATTTGTTGTGTGTGCTACTGCATTGTTAGGGTTCAGTTGTCCCATGATGGAACTATTACATATTCAAGGTTGACAGAAAGTTACTACAAACTCACCATAGGAGCATAATGTGTTTGTCAGAAATAAACGCTCCAGACAGCTACTACAGGCTTAAACGGTCCAATAACTTCCCCCAGTTTATCTGCTCCAGTTTGGGGAACTGGGACACAGCAGGTAACCCTGCACACAGTGAGTCCATGTCATCATGCTGTGGAGGCTGTCAGACTTGTTCTATATTGGGAAGAGTCCCTCATTTGATTCTAGCTCTGCCACATGCCCAAAAATGGTCAGGATGCACATTTGGGGAAATAAAATTATAAAAAATATGTTCCCCCTCTGCTTTGCTCACTTAATGAAAACCAGCGGATGTTAAGGCACGCAACATAAAGATGACATTATTTCCACTCCTCCGCTCGGTACTCTGTGCTTGGGACTGACCTCATTCCGATGTGGCCGATACGTTTTTCTTAATTGTTTATTCTCAAAGTCAATCAGCGTAAAGGGTAGCTCAAAGGGCTCCGTTTATGAGTGTAATCACCACAAGTATGAGTAAAACTGTCAGAATAAGATACACTATACCACGAGGTGGTCAATTCTACTTCACATTACTGTCAAGTGAAAACTTTGATAATCTAGTACAAAAGTGATCACCAATCCTGGTCCCAGAGAGCAACAATATGCGCAGGCTTTTGTTCTAGTCCATCACTAACACACATGACCCAACTTCATTAACCATCAAGACCTTCATTATTTGAATCCCATCTATTAGATATTTAGGACAAGGATTGTTATTGACCACTCAAAGCATAGCAACATTAGCATATCCTCTAAAATAGTTCACCTCATTGAATCGTGTGACCAGGTCCTCCACAGAGTTTCTCTGGGTCTGCGTGGGCAAGGCCGGGTCCGACAGCGAGGCCTCGAGGCTGGGGTGCAGGTGCTTGCTACAGTCGGGGATGCCCAGGTCCCTAGTGAGAAAGCAGAGGTAGTCCAGGGGTAAGATGCGTCGGTAAAGCTGCCGCTCCTGCTCCGTCAGGATCCGAGCAATCTCCTCGGGGAACTGGATCAGGTGGCACAGCTCGGCCAGCTCCTTGCTGATGTCCATCACGTTGGGCGGAAGGGCGCTCGACACCGACGTGCTGCACAGCTGACGCTCTGAGAGACAGATGAACACAGTCAACTAAAAATGTTAACTCCAATGTCAAGGTAATATTAAACATGGTGAGAAAGCTGAACACCACTGTCTTTCATAACACGTCTTAAACTCCGTAGTTCAGACATCAAACTTCAGTGCCCTCAGCATCCCACATTTATAGTACCTACTGAAAGTCTACCCTTGCACAGTTCACATTCTGCTGCCTTAAATTTCAATCTAAAAAAAGATTCAATTGTGATTCATTCTCCATTGATCTACACATCTGTTTGCAAAAGTAGTAGTTCCTGTGATTTAAGAATAACTTTCCCTGTCTCTGTAAGGTCCCTTTGGACCAATGAATGTCAAACAATGATTGAACCTCAGACACACCAATGAGCTTTAAAAAGCATGTCTAGAATACATTTTTAGACAGGCGTAGATCAGCAGAGATTAAAAAATAATTCGCAAACACTGAATATCCCTTTTAGTATAGTCCAGTATGGTAATTAATCTATGGGTGGTGGGTTCCCACTTGGGCTCCCGAGTGGCACAGTGGTCTAAGGCACTACATCTCAGTGCTAGAGGCGTCACTAGACACCCTGGTTTGAATCCTGATGGTATCACAACCGGCCGTAATTGGGAGTCCCATAGGGCGGCGCACAATTGGCCCAGCATCGCCTGGGTTTGGCCGTCATTGTCCCCCCTGCGGGACTGTTGAGCTAACGTGCGCTAATGTGATTAGCATGAGGTTGTAAGTAACAAGAACATATCCCAGGACATAGAAATATCTGATATGGGCAGAAAGATTAACAAGAATTTAAGCTAACTGCACTGTCCAATTTACAGTAACTATTACAGTGAAATAATACCATGCTATTGTTGAGGAGAGTGCACAGTTATGAACTTGAAAATGTATTAATAAACCAATTTGGCACATTTGGCCAGACTTGATTCAACAGAAATACAATGGTTCATTGGATCAGTTTAAAACTTGGCACATGCACTGCTGCCATCTAGTGGCCAACATCTAAACTGCACTTAAACTGGAATAATACATTGTGGCCTTTCTCCTGCATTTCAAAGATGGATTATCTTTTACCATATATAATGTGTTATTTTTTTCCTACATTCATTTCATATTTCCATAAACTTTAAAGTGTTTCCATTCAAATGTTATCAAGAATATGCATATCCTTGCTTCCGGTCCTGAGCTACAGGCAGTTAGATTAGGGTATGCAATTTTAGGTGATTTTTTTTTAAAGGGTCTGATCCTTAAGAGGTTAACTGACTTGCCTAGTTAAATAGTTTAAATTGAAAAATTTCACCCAAACACCGCAAATATCTGGCCTCGAGGCCACTGAGCTGGGTAAAAAAAATGGAAACTGCTCAGGGACATCACTACAAGGTTTAAGATAATTTAGAACAGCCACTGAATTCATTGTATGACAAAGTGAAAAGGAAGCCTGTGTTAAAAAAAAAACATTCCAAATCATTAATTCTGTTTGCAACAAGGCTCTTGAACAATACTACAAGACAAAATGGCAAATAAATAAAGTTTTTGGCCTAAAAGTCAAACTTCAAATCGATTACAACTCATCATAGAGTGAAACAGGGACTGGGGAATTTGTTAGAATAAAAATAAATATGAGGGAGAAAAGCCCAGGTAAAAAGTTGAAGGAAAACCTGCCTCAGTCTTCTGAATACCTAACTCTGGGATATAGTTGTATTTTCCAGTGAGACAATTAGGCCTACTGTACACAAATTTTAAGGGTCAATTGCCGCTTAGGCCGTTTTAACACCAGAAAAGTTGGTTCTGTGTGTCATCGATATGAGTCAGAAACATTAATTATAGTGTCATAATTGACTACAACAGGTAAATTAGATTTCAAATCTAATGTTATTTGTCACATGACCTGAATACAACAGGTTTAGACCTTACCGTGAAATGCTTACTTAGAAGCCCTTAACCAACGTAGTTAAGAAAAATAAGGGTTAAGAAAAATATTTACTAAATAAACTAAAAGTAAAAACAAAAGTACAATCAAATAAAAAAAATAACGAGGCTTTTTTTTAACAAGTTGATTTATTTTCTCAATAAGGGAGGTGGTCACAATTGACACCCCTAAAGATTTGTATAAATAAATGTAGTCAAATGTAGTATTCAACTATATCAAGCTTGTGACTCTCCACACTTGTTGGATGCATTTGCAGTTAATTGTAGTTTTAAATGTAATAAAATTATTTATTGCCCAAAAGAATGAAAGCTAAATAATTTAGTGTGTCATTTTGGAGTAACTTTTATTCGCTTACATCCTCAACACCAATGCCCCTCAGAGCTGTGTGCTTAGTCCCCTCCTGTACTCCCCGTTCACCCACAACTGCATGGCCAAGCACTACAACAGCATCATTAAAGTTCTCTGATGACAACAGTGGTAGGCCTGATCACCGACAACAATGAGACAGCCTATAGGGAGGTGGTCAGAGAACTGGCAGTCTGGTGCCAGGACAACAACCTCTCCCTCAATGTGAGCAGGACAAAGGAAATGATCGTGGACTACAAGAAAAGGAGGGCTGAACAGGCCCCCATTAACATCGACGGGGATGTAGTAGAGCTGTTCGAGAGTTTCAAAGTTACTTGGTGTTCACATCAACAAACTCTGTTGTACAACCGCACATGGACTCTGTACTTTAGTTTATTTAGTAAATATTTTCTTAACTATATTTCTTGAACTGCATTGTTGGTTAGGGGCTTGTAAGTAAGCATTTCACGATAAGGTCTACACCTGCTGTATTCGGCGCGCGTGACAAATCATTTGATTTAACTAGGCAAGTCAGTGAAGAACCAATTCTTATTTACAATGAAGGCCTACCCCGGCCAAATCCTAACGATGCTGGGCCAATTGTGTGCCGCCCTATGGGACTCCCAATCACGGCCGGTTGTGATACAGCCTGGAATCGAACCAGGGTCTGTAGTGACGCCTCTAGCACTGAGATGCCGTACCTTAGAGCACTGCGCCCTTTATAACTCTTACCTTTGAGCATGGCGTGGCCAGTGGAGCACACAGTGACTCTGGGCAGAGCACTGCGGGCCCCGATGGCGGCGGTGGCCTCCAGCAGGGCCCCGGTCAGACAGGCATACACCGAGGTCTTCTGGGAGCTGACCCGGTACCTGTACCTAGGCTGAGCCGGGCAGAGGTAGGGAGGCCATTCCTCCCTAAGACACACACATCTGGCAAAGGCTAGTGGGTGTACCAGGTTGTCAACTTTCAGCACATGGTGGATCTGTTGACAGAAGAGAAGAAATGTATTTATCGAGACTTTGGTATAAACAAGGTGTTAAAGTGACACACTAACTTTAACACATCTAATCCTGGCAATCTTAAAATTGACCTAGAGTTATGTAAAACGTGAAAAAAAAAATCTGGATGTTTTTATAATGTTGTCCAAAAGCAATTTTGCATCAGAGGAAAATGTCTAAAGCAACAGCTTGACCTTAGTGGCCGGCCACCTCTTCCCAATTCATTTCAGTCTCTTCCAAGAGCACTTCATCTCACTCTGAAAACAGTTCTGTGAAACCAGCTGCCATTAGTAACCCTGGAGCACTATTCTGCCAGGCGGTTTCAGGAAAACCATTTACTAGCCCTTCCTCTGAGCAAAAGGACCCTGCTACTTCGTCCCTGCTCTTCACAAGATCTACAGCACACTCAGATGGTGACAATATGAAAGAGGATGGACTGGATCCAACGGTTTGAATGGAGGGCCTGAGCAGGAGCTGCACTATTTCCAGACTGTAGTTTAGGTTGTCAACTCTGGAGACAGCATGATATAAGGGAATGGAACATTGTGCTCCGTTAGGTCAGTTCACAGACCTTTGAAGTCAGAGCAGCACTGAATACTTTCAAATCTCCTTAGGAGAGACAGCAAGACCGTTTGATTTTGTGAACTGCATGTTGGTTTTGAATGTATTAAGAAATGACTCATCCAGTTATGGTAAATGTATCTTCCAAGGGCTGAATAAATATTCATAACAGAAATCCTGAAATAATCAGGTAGATCATGTTTCAATATCATTACTTCAATAACATCATCCTTGCCTCGTTAAAGCCACATCAACCAGGATAAGACCCTCTATAACAGGGTTCCCCAATAGGAGGCCCGGTGATTTTATTTGGCCCCCAAATTTGTATGAGCAAAATTTGTGTAAACAAAATTGTTGGACATAAGTCTAAAAATCACTAAGAAATCAGCTGAAAGTGATTTGAATTTAGAAAATGTTCCAAAGTATTCCCATGCATAAATGGAGGCATATGTGATCGTATCCTAATGTAATTAAGGTTGGAAATTCTGTTTTTGTCAAATACTACTGGCCCGCGGCTGAATGTAATTGGGGAACCCTACTCTTTAATACTTAGCAAGTCAATTAGCTGGTTCTCATTTCTGCCTCTCTATTTGATTGCCACAGAAAACTACATCACACAGCTTTTACATAAATATACAGTTGTCTGAACTGTTCAAGAATACAAGGACAATTCTGATGGTCAGGGGCTACAGTGTGACACTTTATATGTAATAAATCATGTCTGGTTAGTCTCTTGTCCTTTTTAACCAGACCTAGGTTCAAATACGATTTAAAATCATAAAAGATATATTAGCTGTACTTGATTGGTCTTGCCTCTTGCAATGTAACCAATAGAATAGTCCCAAAAGTGCTTGGCACTCCAAGCAGGCTAAATCCAACACTCAAGTATTTCAAGTAGCATTTGAACCCATGTCTGACTAACAGAAAGCCCCAATGTTGAAAAAAAAGGGCAAAAATGTCCTGTTTTATGATAAAAGCAGGCCAGAAGCCATGACCCGCCATCCACCAGCCAGAAATCTACCAGGCGACACACAATTAGGCTAAAGCAGCCAGTCACCACATTGGCTAGTTGCAAAGCTGCTGTGACTTTGTGGCCTGCATTGCAGAAGCAGATACATGCAAGAAAACCAACCAACCAACCAACTGAAACTATAGGCAGTGGGTTGTCCACTTGATGTTGTTCTGCCTCGTGTCAAACAACTCTTTCTTTTACAGCACATGTAGTAATATCAACCAGTTTCGATAGAGCCGTGCAGGACACAGACAGCACACGCCCAATAACTGCCACTTATTTTTCTGAACAACGTCCACACACACACGAGCACAAAATGTTCATGCCAAAAAAAAAGCAATAAGAAAGTTTATACTGCATAAAATAGCCAGTCATGATCCAGTTAGGCAGATACATCCCAGCTAACTCCACAGGAGTTGGAACAGACACTATTGGACGCGCTAGTGCCAGATCTCATACCAGCTAACTCTTTAAAGGGTTAAAAGAGACAGCGTCTTGTATGCTCCAGTACCAAATGACAGGTTCCCCATGTCACCCCTTGCAGACCAGACCACCCTCAAGAATGACCCTCTCGGTTACAGTATAGAGACAACCTGGTCTATATTACAGCGTCAGTCTGCTCTATACTACAGCTAGTCAGGTACAGTATCTCAGCATAAAGATAAATAAGCCATCCATCCAGACAGCGTAAACCAACCGATCCAGAGACCTAAGCACAGACGAGTATGTCATTCTCCTACTATAGAGGTTAGAACATGAGGACAATCTGAGAGAACGTCAGGCAGTCATCCACTCTAGTCAAAGTCAATAACTGACAAGCCTATTTTATATTGTCTTTCAGGGCGACAGAGAGCCTCTCCCAAACTCCTGTCCACCGCTCTTCCTGTGTCTTCACAAGGTAATGTTTGTAGTTCCTTCACTGGATGTCTAGACTTTTTCCAGCACTAACTAAATATTTTATGGCAAGGCCTCGTCCTCTTATCTTGGAAAGCAGAGCTGGCTTGGGCCTACTGAACACAGCAATCCATGCTGTTTAGAGAGGCTGATAGCCACCATACTTACTTCACCAATACCATAATACTGATTGACTACACATAGCACAGACATGTAGTACTGACACTCCAGTGGTTGGGAAAGGGTACGGTGGCTGGACATGCAGCGACACAGACCCCGCTACTGTCAGAGATCACACACACTGACTCAAGGTATTTGGGGAATGGGTAGACAATAATAATGATGCTGATAATGCTGTCTCCACACACTATGATAAATTACTGTACTGTAAACCTATGCTTGAAAACAAAATAAAAAGATAGCTAAGTAAAATACAAAAAGAGGCTGAATACCTTTCCAGATAAAGGAGTGATGTTCTTTTTAAAACAGAACTAGGTAACTAGGCTATGTAAAAGGCTCAGGGAAAGATCCAGAAAATGACTCACGTAAAAGTGGAAGTCACCCAGTAAAATACTACTTCAGTAAAAGTCTAAATGTATTTGGTTTTATATATACTTAAGTATCAAAAGTAAATGTAATTGCTAAAATATAGTTAAGTATGAAAACTATGAATAATAAATAAAAAAAATCCTTATCTTAAACAAACCAGACGGCACAATGTTCTTTTATTTTTTTGCATTTTTTTAACATATAGCCAGGGGCACACTCCAACACTTACAAACAGACAAATTTACAAACAAAGCATTTGTGTTTAGTGAATACCCCAGATCAGAGGCAGTAGGGATGACCAGGGATGTTCTCTTGATAAGTGTGTGAATTTAACAATTTTCTGTCCTGCTAAGCATTCAAAATGTAACAAGTACCTCTGGGCGTCAGGGAAAATGTAGGGAGTAAAAAAAAGGTACATTATTTTCTTTAGGAATGTAGTGGAGTAAAAGTAGTCAAAAATATAAATAGTAAAGGTACCACAAAAAACTACTTTAGTTCTTAAATAATTGTTACTTAAGTACTTTACACCACTACCAACACAACTGTACAAGTTCAGGCTTAATTGGCGTGTGTGTGCATGTTGTGAGAGTGCGTGAGCTTGAGTGTGAGCGAGGCGACTTACAGGCCCAATGCAGCAGTTTCTCAATATCAAATCATTTCTGTCTAACAATTAAGTGATTGTTTTCAATTAAAATGTAACAGAATCAAAAATAGCTTCTAAGCAGAGAGCAATTTCTCCTGCAAAAAGTTGCTAGGACTGTCGGAGTGGTCTGAGTGAAAACTAGCCGTTATTGGCAGAGAGGTTTGGAACTCTTTCTTATTGGTCTAATAACTAATTAAACAGGCTGGCCAAAACTCCATCCCACCTAAACAGGCAGACATTTCAGGGGGTCTTTTCAAACAGCTGGTACACTAAAAAGGCATTATCATCACAGAAACAATTATTCCAACTACAATACATAGTGTGGACTGCACTGGGCAAGACACGTTTTTGACTGCACTGGGCCTTTAAAACAACAAACTATTGTTCTAAACCCCAAAGAAATTGCACAAGAAACCCTAACTATGTTCTGGTGTAGAGTCACATTGAGTAACAGAGCGTGTTGAACCCCACAGCCTAGAGAGAACTGTAAGAGTTGAGAGAGAAAGCAGAGTTGGTTCCCTCCAGACTCAACCTGGAACCCATTATTACCAGGCTCCCAGCACTACACCATCTCGTCAACCCGTTCTCATGTCTTATCTAGCTGGCCCTCTGCTACATTTCACATACTTACAGTATTCCAGATACCCAGTAGGCTACTTGGGATTTCTTAAAAGTCTATAGTGTACAAGAGAAAGTAACCTTTCAATACAGTAAGGTTTAGTACTTAGCAGACCTGCAACCTTTTTTTTTTTTTTTATACATTTACATTTTTTTAACCCCCTTTTTCTCCCCAATGACAATCTTGTCTCCTTGCTACAACTCCCCAATGGACTCGGGAGAGGTGAAGATCGAGTCATGCGTCCTCCGAAACATGACCTTAACACCCGCCAGCTTAACCCGGAAGCCAGCTGCATCAATGTGTTGGAGGAAACACTGTTCAACTGACGACCGAAGTCAGCTTGCAGGTGCCCGGCCCGCCACAAGGAGTCGCTAGAGTGCGATGAACCAAGTACAGCCCCCCCGGCAAAACCCTCCCTTAACCCGGACGAAGCTGGACCAATTGTGCGACGCCCTACGGGACTCCCGGTCACGGCCGGTTGTGACACAGCCTGGGAACAAACCCGGGTCAGTAGTGATGCCTCAAGCACTACGATGCAGTGTCTTAGACCACTGCACCACTCGGGAGGCCTAGTCTGCTATCTTCTAATGAGCAATGTACCTGTTATTGCCCTATAAATGTCACGATTATATCTGCCACATTAAACACTATATATACCCAAAAGTATGTGGACACCCCTTCAAATGAGTGAATTCACCTATTTCAGCCACATCCGTTGCTGACAGTCAGTAGCGGTACGTGGGTAAAATCACTGTGGAAGCCAATCACCCCCCCACCCCCCCCACCCTAATTTTGTTTTAAGCCATATTACAACCTGGGTTGTGATAACTGCGTTGCTTGCTCTATAACCTGTTAATTTACATGCCTTGCGACCGTGATCTATATTCTTAAAAGGCCAAGACAGTGGCATAATAAATTAAACCACACCTTTGATGTATCACAAAACCAGATAGCAACCACTGTCCAGCAAAGTCCACAAAGCATATTGCGTCTGCGCGCGTTCGTGCAAGTAGAAAAACACCAATGCCATCCTCCCTTTCATGTTGACGAAACAGTATCACTCTGTCATACAGTACACAATTGTTTTTTTTATGTCCTAGACTACTTGACTAAAATGCTTGCTCACTTGCTTAACTTCCACTCATGGGCAACATTAAAGGCATGAGCTCTGCTTTGTTTTTTTGCGCAGGCTGTACACACTTCAGTCTCTCACTTACAATTTCCCGGCTGCATCCCCTTTGTGTGGCCATAATCCCCCTAATAAAATCATGCATTTTGTGGCCAGTGGCCGTTATAATTCCCTTCTCCCCGCTGTGTGCCGAAGCACCGCTCACTCACATGGTTCTGTCATGTGATCGGGTATTTCTCACAGGCTACAAGTGAAGACAGACACGTGAAGACAGACAAGTGAGGACAACTGTGCGCGTCCTTATCCAATTCTGAGGAGCATATTGGAAGAACTGTCCACATTTACCATTCGTCAGCCAACAAAATGAATCGGCCTAAACGAACAGCAAAAGCACTAGCTTAGGTCAATCTACTATCCCCCATAGGAAAATAAATAAATAAATCACCTATTCTATTATGTGCGAGAAATAAATATTCCAAAACATAGTCTGGGACAGTTGTGTGATGCAATAGATTCCAAATTATTACAACCACTAGCATCAAAATAAGCTATGAGGCTGCCGCAACAGATCAAAACGTTTAGCTTAAAATGTTGATATCCTAAGTTTATTTCTTCACATTATAAGCGCAGCAATGCGCACACGATAGTAGGCTATAAGAAAGATTGAGTATGGTGTTTTCTAATGGAACAAAAGTGACCGCAAAAATCGATTAATACATAATGCTTTTATTATAAAAAGGTCAATTTTTAAATGGTGAAAATTCTCTCCCCCAAACTTGCTGCATATGTATGCCAGTTAGGCTCAACACCCATTGTAAAGCGGACTAATGTGCCTTATTTTAAGATTTTTTTGGGCTACTTTAGTTGTGATACAGACGAAGACGTGGATGTCGATTAAGGCCACCTCTCTAATTCAGAGGTGTTGAGTTAAATGCGGAAGAAACATTTCAGTTGAAGGCATTCAGTTGTACAACTGACTAAGGTATCCCCTTTTCCCTTACTGCACGCCGAGACATAAAAGTGGTATCCACAAGTTCCTCTGATCTGAACAAGCTTAAAAATGACAATCTCGGTTTTCCTTTAACAGAACAAGCTGTTAGATAACACCGATGTTGGAGATGCATCTTCCTGAAAATCACAGGGATAAGAACTTGCAGTGGCCTACTGCACATTGTGACAGTTAACATCCTACAATTTTACACATTTTGCAATTGGAGCAAAGACAAAATGCTGCCGTTATAAAGCAAATTTCCTGCAATTCTACACGTATTGCCATGGAGCAGAGAGAAAGATGTGCAGTTTTATAGCTAAATCTCAGGCTATTATACACATGTAAAAAAAACATTGCAGTTTTACAGCTAATTTCCTGTAATTCTAAACATTTTCACCATGGTGCGTTCATATGCTATCTGGTGAGGGGGGGGGGGGGGGGCTTCAAGGCACAAAGTTAAACAGATTGTTCACACTATTCTATGTTTATTTAGTAACCTACTTGGTATGTCTAATTAAAGCAAGTCTCTGATAATACAGTGTGTGGGCCAATCATCTCTCCACCCATGCAATATGGCTGCCCACTAATGTCCCCTGAGACTGTGGGAAGCTGATGAACATGCCACCCTGGGACGTCGGACCACTTGATCGTGGTCATTAGCCAGCTATGCCCACATTTGGCATGAGAAACCTTTAGAAAATACCCTTAAATGTCAGCTTTCTTTCTGTTGAAATGCTTTGACACTTTGTTCACAGTGCAACATGAAATGTCACACAAATGTCCACCATAAGCCATTACATTTCAACTTTTCTGTTCAAATTATATATTCAGAATTCAAAAGCCTATACCAACCCTGACCCCAAATGAACATATTTTCATGTTTTTCACTTGTTTTTTTGTCTTGCAACCTCTATCATCAGTAGCTGTGTGGCAGGAGGTTAAGACGTTTACCTAAACACAGACCCTTAGTCCATCCACTTAATTCAAGTGGGAAAACTCATCCATTCCATGCTTTGGAAGCACTTAAGTGATCCCATGAACAAAGGACTTGCTTACACATCAATGCCTTTGATCAATACTTTGTCAAATGAAATGCACTACTGTAATTATATTAGGTACAACACGCTTCAATACGTTGAACACTATTCCCTTGATATGGTGACGATATAGATTATTCACGCAATCATTTTAGGAGGGGAGGTATTCCTTTAGTTTCCATGGAGCGATTGAGGAGCCGAGGTTCTGGTTCAGATTACATAAGTACTGCCACCATGTGATGAAAGTACGCTAACAGACTAGATCACAATGTTGAATAAAGGAGCCTAAAATCTGCTGATAAAATTAACTGATAAAGCATAAGGAGTATCAGGCTGAGGCAATACTTACACAATACAGCCTCACCCTAACGGTGTTCACTGTTCATACACACAAAACCACGTTTATCCAAGTAAAGGAAGGACAGGAAACAGCTGATAGCTAACTGGATATTCCAATTCCATAATGACCAAGAAATCTGCCTTGGGGCCAGTTCTTTCACAATCTAAATTTTCAAATGCCAGCAAAACTTGAGAAGTCATCCAAAAATACTGCCTGCTGTCACTAGATGGCACCCAATAGCAGCCATGCTGCTGGCTTACGAGAACTCAGCCTGTGCTCTTGTAAACAACCATCAATTCAATTAGGTACTCAATTCTATTTACTAAATCAAATGACTTGTAAAATCTCTCTAGTTAAAAGCCAACATATTGTACTAGAGGTTGCTTGTTACAGTGCTTTCAGAGAATATTCACACCCTTTGACTTTCTCCACATTTTGTTGTGTTACAAAGTGGGTTTAAAATTGATTTGTCCTTGTTTGACAACAATCTACACAAAGTACTCTGTCAAAGTGGAACAAATTATATTGGTTAACAATTCATGAAAAATAACTCATCTTGATTAGTTATTGACAACCCCTTGGAGTTAATACATGTTAGAATCACCTTTAACAGCTGTAATCGCTGCCAAAGTCAATGAGCTTTGCCACATTTGTTGCAATACTACAGTGCTTTGTTGTAAACAGGATGCATGTTTTGGAATATTTTTAGTTCGTACAGGTTTCCCTTTCACTCTATAAATTAGGTTAGTATTGTGGAGTCAACTGTTTTTGATCCATCAGAACCATTAAACTCCGTAACTGTTTAATTGGCCTCATGGTGAAATCCCCGAGTGGTTTTCTTCATCTATGGTAACAGAGTTAGGAAGGAAGCCTGTATCTTTGTAGTGAATGGGTGTATTGATACACCATCCAAAGTGTAATTAATAACTTCACCATGCTCAAAAGGGACATTCAATGTCTGCTGTTTTTTGTTTTTTTTACCCATATACCAATAGGTGCCCTGCCTGGTGTTTGAATCTGTGTTTGAAATTCACTGCTCGACTGAGGGACCTTACAAGTAACTGTGTGAGGTAAAATCGGTAGTCATTCAAAAATCAGGTTAAACACTATTATTGCAAATTATGTGACTTGTTAAGCAAATTTTTACTCTTGAAGTTATTTAGGCTTGCCATAACAAAAGGGGTCGAGTACTTACTGACTCCAGACATTTCAGCTTTTCATTTTTTACTAATTCATAAACATTGCTAAAAACATAATTCCGCTTTGACATTATGGGGTATTGTGTGTAGGCCAGGGCCAAAATCTCAATTTGATCAATTCTAACACAACAAAATGTGGAAAATGTCAAGGGGTGTGAATATGTTCTGAAGACAGCTGTATCTGTTTCACCGTTTGGAAATCAAAGCACTTTATGTATCTAGTACCCCCATTTGAAGGGGTCACAAGTATTTAGACAAATTCAAATTCACAGTATTACATTTAGTCAAAAGTGTAGTATTTGGTCCCATTTTACTAGCACACAACTACTACATCAAGATTGTGACTCTACAAGCTTGCTGGATACATTTATTGGGCTGTGTTTCAGATTATGTTCTGCCCAGTGGAAATGAATGGTAAATAATGTGTCATTTTGGTAACATGTGAGTGACGAGCAACTGCGAGGCTCCAGTTCATGAGGCATGTATGTAATGACTAAAGAAACACTGACCAGGGTGGAGGATACACACCCTTAGGCAGTAGTTTAATAAACCACATTCCTCCAGCCTCTAACAAGGTTTGTTTACTCTTAATGTGAAGCACACACACCAAAGCTCTCCACAGGACATGACAAGAGGGATGTTCTTTCTGGACCTCTGCCATTTTCCCACAGTAGATGAGCTGGGGGGGGGGGGGGGGTCCCACATCAGTACTGTACTCACACAAGTACAATACGTCATGGGGCCTCTATGATAAATGATCTTGCATATTTAGGATGTTTCCTAAACAGAGTGACTGGCAGAATGAAGATTGCATGATCACAGTTCCATCAAAATCCTTTTAAAAACAGTCACACTACAGGGCATCATTGACTCAATCAATAGATAAGGAAATAAATATGCAGTGCAAGGTCCTTCCTCAAAACAAAGCCCCAAGCAATCCTAGAGAAACAGGAGATTCCTCAAATAGTGATGTGTTTACTTCTCACCCTTTTTTGTGTAGAAGAGCATCTGGACAAACTGAAGTGTTACACTCCCCTAATCTCTGCCTAAACCGCATCACCCAACTGGGACAAAAACACGCCGCCTCGTCACATTCCACTAGAATAGCACAACATACTGCTATGGAGCAGGTAGAGAATGGAGAATGGCTCTACCACCTGCCTCTGCAAATCAGCTATTCAGTGGCCTAGTGATAGTCCCAGACCCTGAGGACTTCCTGTATTGAAAGCTAATTAGGAGTCCTATTGGACTTTACTGTGTGTGTGTGTCCACGCGCATATCTTTCTAATTTCCTAATCTATTACGCTTCATCTAAATCATAGTTTGTCAAACATCAGAGCCCCTAAGATTTTTTATTCAAGGATTAGGTTCATGGAAGCTACTAGCTAGCAGCTGCCAGCTACAACTGATCAGCGCTGATACTACTGACTCCTATCCCTGTTTTTTCATACTTTTATGAGTAAGGCCATAGTCTCTCTCGCTCGCAAGTGACAGTGGTGTGCTAGTGAGCGTCCTTATCAGCGAATCCTGTCATTCTGCTCTCCTGACACCCAACAGACAGGAAGTGATGCGGCCATGAAGGTTAGTCAGGACTGTTGTTTTTGTGAATCAAACAGCAGACTGGGTTCCTGTAGTTAAGGGGAGCTCAGCCGAGCCAAGACTGAAAAAGACCTCAAAAAATTAGAATTGTGTGTATAGTTGTGTGTGTAGTTAACGCATCATGTCAAAGTTCAGATTTCAATAACGTAATCGCTATATTAGTCAGATCCTGTCGGATATCCCACTCCATACAAGGTAAAACTGCAAAGCCTATCATTTTATTCACATACTATAACAACTGTGTGCCATCTATACTGAACAAAAATATAAATGCAACATAAAGTGTTGTTCCCATGTTTGAGCTGAAATTAAAAAGATTCCAGAAGTTTTCCATAAGCACAAAAAGCTTCTCAAATTTTGTGCACCCCTGCATTTACATCCGGGTTAGTGAACATTTCTCCATTGCCAAAATAATCCATCCACCTGACAGGTGTGACATATCAAGAAGCTGATTTAACAGCATGATCATTACACAGGTGCACCTTGTTCTGGGGACAATAAAAGGCCACTGCAGTTTTGTCACAGAACACAATGCCACAGATTTCTCAAGTTTTGAGGGAGCATGCAATTGGCATGTTGACTGCAGGAATGTCCACCAAAGCTGTTGCCAGAGAAATTAATATTAATTTATCAATAAGCCGCCTCCAACGTCGTTTTACAGAATATGGCAGTACGTCCAACCGGCCTCACAAAGGCAGACCACACCAGCCCAGGGGCCGAAGAGTATTTCTGATTGTGGGGGGGGGAAACTCATTCTGATTGGCTGGGACTGGCTCCCCAGTGGGTGGGCCGATTTTCTTACATGCTACTTTCCGAGAAGCAACCTACCCTTCTCGCCATTCCCTCTGGCGAATAGTAAAACATCTGTTGCCAGGAGGCTATACATGTGCAAACTTACAGAGATGAGTGTTCGCATGAAAAACTGCTTTGAGGGGGAAATTAAAGGAGTTGGTTAGACTCTAATTAGAGTCCTGAAAAGCAAACAGCAAAAAACCCCGTCTTCGCCCTGAAGATGTTCGATCCTGGTGTACGTGAGCTGGGAGTGTGTTTTACAGGTAAAACCCGAGTGGCGCAGTGGTCTAAGGCGTCACTACAGCCCCTTGAGGCGTCACTACAGCCCCGGGGTAAATCCCAGGCTGCGTCACAGCCGGCCGTGACCAGGAGACCTATGAGGTGGAGCAGAATTTGCCCAGCATCGTCCGGGTTAGGGGAGGGTTTGGCTGGCCGGGATTTCCTTGTCCCATCACGCGCTAGCGACTCCTTGTGGCGTGGCGGGCCGGGCGCCTGCAAGCTGACTTCGGTCGCCAGCTGGACGGTGTTTCCTCCGACACATTGTCAAGAAGCAATGTGGCTTGGCAGGGTCGTGTTTCACAGGACGCATGGCTCTCGGCCTCTCCCGAGTCCATAAGGAAGTTGCAGCGATGGGACAAGACTAACAACCAATTGGATATCACGAAATTTGGGAGAAAAGGGGTAAAGTACAAACAAAAATATATCTATAAAAAATTATTAAAATCACAATGGTGATGAATGTCAAAGCAGTGGTCTGGTCTCTTTAAACAAACACTGCTGTTAAACTGAATTGATTATGTAGAGTTTCTCTGATCACAACAGAGAAACAAATAAAGCTGTTGAGGAGAAGGTCTCGTTTGAATAAAATCATGGAAACTTGCAAGGAACTAATACAGTTTGCATGAGAGGCTGATCTCTTGTCAATTTCCACAGCATGCAAATTAACATTCAAACTAGTTACAGAGATGAGCTACCAACTTTCAACTACAATCTAGCTTGCTGCCCAACTCAACTAACTTTTGTTAACCTACTAGCCCAGCAATAACTAAACAGAGAAAAGCTGGGTCTCTCTCTTTTCCTGTGGGCAATTCCATGGTAACGGATTTACGCCGAGACTTAGATTTTTCACTTTACAAAATGTTCACCAAACAAAAACAATTGATTTGACAGTTTAACAAACCATAGAACTCCATGCACAAGGACTATTTTTAACAAATTCCACAGACAATTGTACAAAAACACATTTACAGGAAGAACTGTGCAGGTACAAAGTTTGGTAACAGAATTACAATAAAATCTCCCTCAGTTAATTCTGCTAACTTTGTATCTGCACATTTTATACAGTAATTGTGCTTTTACTGCAGAAGTACAGTTCCCGCTCAGCCCAGTCAAAACTGTTCACTGCTCTGGCACCCCAATGGTGGAACAAACTCCCTCACGACGCCAGGTCAGCGGAGTCAATCACCACCTTCCGGAGACACCTGAAACCCCACCTCTTTAAGGAATACCTAGGATAGGATAAAGTAATCCTTCTAACCCCCCCCCCCCTTAAAAGATTTAGATGCACTATTGTAAAGTGGTTGTTCCACTGGATATCATAAGGTGAATGCACCAATTTGTAAGTCGCTCTGGATAAGAGCGTCTGCTAAATGACTTAAATGTAAAATGTAAATGTACTGTGTAAATCGTTCAAAGTAGTCATTGTGCATTGAGTTGCATGGTTTGTTTAGCATACAATACCAGCCAGAAGTTTGACCACACCGACTCATTCAAGGGTTTTTCTTTATTTTTACTATTTCCTACATTGTAGAATAATGTGAAGACATCAAAACTATGAAATAACACACATGGAATCATGTAGTAACCAAAAAGTGTTAAATCAAAATATACTTTACATTTGAGATTCTTCAAAAGTAGCCACCTTTCACCTTGATAAGCTTTGCACACTCTTGGCATTCTCTCAACCAGCTTCACCTGGAATGCTTTTCCTACAGTCTTGAAGGAGTTCCCACTTATGCTGAGCACTTGTTGGCTGATTTTCCTTCACTCTGCAGTCCAACTCATCCCAAACCATCTCAAATGGGTTGAGATTGGGTGATTGTGGAGGCCAGGTCAGAGGTAGCACTCCATCACTCTCCTTCTTGGTCAAATAGCCCTGACACAGCCTGGAGGTGTGTTGGGTCATTGTCCTGTTGAAAAACAAATGATAGTGGG
Organism: Salvelinus namaycush; assembly: GCF_016432855.1. Lineage (NCBI taxonomy): Eukaryota > Metazoa > Chordata > Actinopteri > Salmoniformes > Salmonidae > Salvelinus > Salvelinus namaycush. The sequence continues at coordinate 28,319,322 of NC_052341.1, forward strand.
ACTAAGCGCAAACCAGATGGGATGGCTTATCGCTGCAGAATGCTGTGGTAGCCATGCTGGTCAAGTGTGCATTGAATTCTAAATAAATCACTGACAGTGTCACCAGCAAAGCACCCCCACACCTCCTCCTCTGTGCTTCACAGTGTGAATGACACATGCGGAGCGCATGCGTTCACTTACTCTGCGTCTCACAAAGACAGAGGTTGGTACCAAAAATCTCTAAACTCAGTCCAAAAGGACAGATTTCCACCGGTCTAATGTTCATTGCTCGTGTTTCTTGGCCCAAGCAAGCCTCTTCTTCTTATTGGTGTTCTATAGTAGTGGTTTCTTTGCAGCAATTCGACCATGAAGACCTGATTCACGCAGTCTCCTCTGAACAGTTGATGTTGAGATGTGTCTGTTACTTGAACTCTGTGAAGCATTTATTTGGCCTGCAAACTGAGGTGCAGTTATCTCTAATGAACTTATCCTCTGTGGCGGTCCTCATGAGAGCGGGTTTCATCATAGAGCTTGATGGTTTTTATGACTGCACTTGAAGAAACTTTCGAAGTTGTTTACATTTTCCAGATTGACTGACCTTCATGTCTTAAAGTAATGATGGACTGTTGTTTCTCTTTGTTTATTTGAGCTGTTCTTGCTAGAGGTCGGCATGACCGATTAATTAGGGCCGATTTCAAGTTTTCATAACAATCGACAAACTTCATTTTTGGACGCCGATTACATTGCATTCCACGAGAAAACTGCGTGGCAGGCTGACCACCTGTTACGCGAGTGCAGCAAGAAACCAAGGTAAGTTGCTAGCTAGCAGTTTAATTTATTTTATGTTAGCAGGCAATATTAACAAGGGAAATTGTGTCACTTCTCTTGCGTTCATTGTACGCAAAGTCAGGGTCTATGCAACAGTTTGGGCCGCCTGGCTCGTTGCGAACTGATTTGCCAGAATTTTACATAATTATGACATAACATTGAAGGTTGTGCAATGTAACAGCAATATTTAGACTTAGGGTTGCCGCCCGTTCAATAAAAATACGGAATGGTTTCGTATATCACAGAAAGAATAAACATTTTGTTTTCAAAATGATAGTTACCGGATTTTACCATATTAATGACCAACGGCTTGAATTTCTGTGTTTATTATATTATAATTAAGTCTATGATTTGATAGCACAGTCTGACTGAGTGGTGGTTCAAACTTTACTGAGTTTTCCAGCAGCTCTTAGCAATGCTTGCTTCACAGCGCTGTTTATGACTTCAAGCCTATCAACTCCTGTGATTAGGCTGGCAATACTAAAGGGCCTACTAGAACATCCAACAGTCAAAAGGTATATGAAATACAAATGGTATAGAGAGAAATAGTCGACGTGTCATAATTCCTATAATAACAACAACCTAAAACTTCTTAACTGGGAATTTTGAACAACCAGCTTTCATATATTCATGTTCTGAGCAGGGAACTTAAACGTTAGCATTTTTACATGGCACATATTGCACTCTTACTTTCTTCTCCAACACTGTTTTTGCATTATTTAAACCAAATTGAGCAGGTTTCATTATATATTTGAGGACTAAATAGATTTTATTAAATTAAAATAAGTGTTCATTGTTCATTCAGTATTGTTGTAATTATAGTAATAATGACACACACAGTTGAAGTCGGAAGTTTACATACACCTTAGCCAAATACATTTAAACTCAGTTTTTCACAATTCCTGACATTTAATCCTGTTCTAGGTAAGTTAGGACTTTATTTTAAGAATGTGAAATGTCAGAATAATAGTAGAGAAAATGATTTCAGCTTTTATTTCTTTCATCACATTCCCAGTGGGTCAGAAGTTTACATACATTCAATTAGTATTTGGTAGCATTGCCTTTAAATTGTTTAACTTGGGTCAAACATTTAGGGTAGCCTTCTACAAGCTTCCCACAATAAGTTGGGTGAATTTTAGCCCATTCCTCCTGACAGAGCTGGTGTAACTGAGTCAGGTTTGTAGGCATCCTTGCTAGCACACGCTTTTTCAGTTCTGCCCACAAATTGTCTATATGATTGAAGTCAGGGCTTTGTGATGGCCACTCCAATACCTTGACTTTGTTGTCCTGAAGCCATTTTGCCACAACTTTGGAAGTATGCGTGCGGTCATTGTCTATTTGGAAGACCCATTTGCGACCAAGCTTTAACTTCCTGACTGATGTCTTGAGATGTTACTTCAATATATCCACATCATTTTCCTCCTCATGATGCCATCTATTTTGTGAAGTGCACTAGTCCCTCCTGCAGCAAAGCACCCCCACAACATGATGCTGCCACCCCTGTGCTTCACGGTTGGGATGGTGTTCTTCGGCTTGCAAGCATCCCCCTTTTTCCTCCAAACATAAGGATGGTCATCATCGCCAAACAGTTCTATTTTTGTTTCATTAGACCAGAGGACATTTCTCCAAAAAGTATGATCTTTGTCCCCATGGTCAGTTGCAAACCGTAGTCTGGCTTTTTTATGGCGGTTTTGGAGCAGTGGCTTCTTCCTTGCTGAGCGGTCTTTCAGGTCATGTCAATATAGGACTCTTTTTACTGTGGATACAGATACTTTTGTACCCGTTTCCTCCAGCATCTTCACGAGGTCCTTTGCTGTTGTTCTGGGATTGATTTGCACTTTTCGCACCGAAGTACGTTCATCTCTAAGAGACAGAACGCATCTCCTTCCTGAGAGGTATGGCGGCTGCATGGTCCCATGGTGTTCAAACTTGTGTACTATTGTTTGTGCAGATGAACGTGGTACCTTCAGGCATTTGGAAATTGCTCCCAAGGATGAACCAGACTTGTGGTCTACAATTATTTTTGAGGTCTTGGCAGATTTCTTTAGATTTTCCCATAATGTCAAGCAAAGAGGCACTGAGTTTGAAGGTATGCCTTGAAATACATCCACAGGTACACCTCCAATTGACTCAAATTATGTCAATTAGCCTATCAGAAGCTTCTAAAGCCATGACATCATTTTCTGGAATTTTCCAAGCTGTTTAAAAGGCTCAGTCAACTTAGTGTATGTACAGTTCTGACATACTGAAATTGTGATACAGTGAATTATAAGTGAAATAATCTGTCTGTAAACAATTGTTGGAAAAATGACTTGTGTCATGCACAAAGTAGATGTCCTAACCGACTTGCCAAAACTATAGTTCGTTAACAAGAAATTGTTGGGGTGGTTGAAAAACTCGTTTTAATGACTCCAACCTAAGTGTATGTAAGCTTATGACTTCAACTGTATATAAAAAATATACGTCCGATTAATCGATATCGGCTTTTTTAGGTCCTCCAATAAATCTGTATCGGCGTTGAAAAATCATAATCGGTCGACCTCTAGTTCTTTCCATAATATGGACTTGGTCTTTTACCAAATAGGGCTATCTTCTGTATACCACCCCTACCTTGTAACAACACAACTGATTGGCTCAAACACATTGAGGAAAGAAATTCAACAAAATGAACTTTTAACAAGGTACACCTGTTAATTGAAATGCATTCCAGGTGACTACCTCATGAAGCTGGTTGATAGATAATGCCAAGAGTGTGCCAAGCTGTCATCAAGGCAAAGGGTAGTAACTTTGAATAATCTTGAATATAAAATATATTTTGATTTGTTTGACACTTTTAGGGTTACTACATGATTCCATATGTGTTATTTCATAGTTTTGATTTCTTCCCTATTATTCTATAATGTAGAAAATAGTACAAACAAAGAAAAACCCTGGAATGAGTAGGTGTGTCCCAACTTTGACTGGTACTGTACATCTCAGCGTGATTCCATTATTGTGAATTGCCCCTTTCCTCTCTCTGAGTTCACTACTCCAGTGTTGCCCAGCTAAGATCCCTTCACCATATAATCCTGTGTGTCTTGGCTCACTTAATTTGCTGTGGAAATAAACACAGGAACACTGGATACCTTGGAATTTCTCACATAAAACTCCACTTAAATTATTGTATCGTTAGAAACTCAAGGAGAGTTAGGGGGAGAAAAGCACAAGATTCAGTGAGCATTCTGTTTTGTTCCTATAGTAACACCATATGAATAGCGCCGATCGTGTTGACAGGCGCTGTGATGATTACCCTTTTCAACGGCCTCCCTATTTGCAAAGATGCGAGCCTTAGATAAATGCTGCCCATATTACACCACAAAGGAACCATAACAACCCTGCATTTCTAACCACTGCAGTGGCCGGGTTAGTTACCACAGACTCTCTCAACACAGATGGTCACTCCGTTGTCGCATTTAGTGTTAGCACACACAGTGGTGTCCGTTAAACATCCATGGCAGTGCTTTGACAAGGGAGGTTGGAAGCCAGATAACTGCACTTTCTCCGGCCCCATTCATCTAAACGCTCGGTGACAGGTCCTCTCAGCGTCGCAAAAAGTCCTCACACCACATTTAGCACGTGGTCCATAGGAAATTAACCTTAACACGGAACCGGGCCTCTCTCGCTCCGTGGATATTACGGATTTCCATGGCTATAACTTCAATGGAATGGTAGCTCAGGCTCTCAGTAATATTGGGATCAGAACTAACTGGCCCCCAAATCATTTTTCCACTGCTGCGGACAAAAAGACAGTGCGACTGTGGTTCCTCTTACTCTTCCTGCAGAGTATAACAGGTGGAACATTTAAATCAGAGAAGAAAAACTACTAAAAACAGTTTTTTCTGTGAACCAATGATTTGTTCTTTTAGTTGGGAGGGATTGAATTGCTGAAGCATAATAATGAGCAAAATACTGCACACTACAAAAAATAATTGCAGAATGTATCAAGATTATAACACTATTTGATGGAGTAGATTTTGTGTGTGGGAGCTAAACCAACACTTTCATAACAGAAAGCCGCTGCAGCTGCACAGATCTCTGATAACAGAGGGTTCTTACATGAAACCTGTAGCCTGGGGGTGAAGAACAAACGTGCTTACCTCCGAGAGTCTGACTCCGGAGTAGCCGAGCAGCCCCCTGCAAACACGCAGGCTGATGGCCAGAGTCTCCGCGCCGTGCCCTCTAACTGATACGATGGGTCTCTCACTGGGGTGCCAGGTCCTTCTGCAACTAGCCTCCCAGGCCCTATCACCCAACCCCCGCTCCCCCAGAGATGTGGCGCTGAGCTGGTCTACGGCACTAGCATGTTTAGGGTTAGAGTAATACCAGTATTTGCATCCTGCATCCAAAAACATCCCCTGCCCAGTGTCATAAGATAACTTCAGATACTGAGGGAGGGGTGAGCAGCGGCCTCTGCTGCCCTGGTCGCTAACTTCTGGCTGGTGAGAATGTGGGCGTGCTTTGCTTTGACTCCAAGACATGCTGTAGTCTGAAGTGACAAAGTCATTTCTGGTCTCGGCAGACTCCAGCACTGTCCCACGACACACAGCAGCTTCTATGTCCTCAGATGCCATAGTGATGCTCAATGTCCCAGCTGTCCCTTCCTGGCACGGAGCTTCAGATCAGACTATTTAAAGGTGGAGGATAGGGATGGTCTTTATCAGGAACATACACAGCCAGTAATACTCCTCCGGACAGAAGTGAAAATAGAAGCTTTTACAGCTGACAAACCAGCCCGGAGAACAGGTGACCCTTGGCAAAATTAGGAATTTCCTGAGAGAACTGTCCGGTGTTGAGAGCTTGCATATCCCTTCTTCAGAGTGGGGTGTGTGACAAGGCAGTCACTGACGCTTTGGCTCGCTCCTCCCGAGTCCAACAGCCATGCCTGCTTTCTGGATCTGAGAAAAGCAGAAGACAAAAGGGAAACAGATTAGCACCAGAACAGACACAATCACATACTGTAACATAAGCCAAGTTCCTTTGATACCTGGACCTTGTAGAGACTGTCATCATGCTGTTAGAATGTCAGTTATAACAACCTAGTTCTGTTGTGTCTCTGCATACACTAGTTGGGTTTTGTCATTTGTGTTTCACATTAACACCAATGGACAAGGGGGGGGGGGGGGGGGGGGGCTTTTTTCTGAAGTCTTTCGTATGTCTCCTACCTGGACAACATCCACTACTGAAGCGCAGGTTGACTCATAATCATTCCCCTCGTTTACATCCACGGGGAGGCTGGTTTAGGGTCATGAAATATTGTATGGATGAAGACGGGTGGGTGGCGTTCGGGTTGAATAAAGACAATAATTTTTTAAATGCAGAAACGCATCATTCTTGTGCAATTTATAAGCTACATTTAGATTTTCCTTTCATTATTTTTAGGCTAACTTTTGGTGCGCCAAATTGTCTAAATGTCAAATCGGCAAAATTATTTACTATTAATTTCTATTGGGCACAAAATAATCTGAAACGCAACCAAAACAAACAGCAAATGCATCCAACAAGTTTGTAGAGTCACAAGCTTGATGAAATCAGTGTGTGTAAACTTTTGACTACTTTAATACACATAAGTGAATGTCCCAATATTTGTCCCCTAATATTGGACTAGGCAAAAATAAATAAAACGGTTCACCCGATATGGATGAAAATACCCTCAAATTAAAGCTGCACCTTAACTTCGGTTCTTGTATCATTTCAAATCGAAAGTGCTGGAGTACAGAGGCAAAAAAAGGTCACTGTCCCAATCCGTTGAGCTCACTGTATAGTCGGGCAGTTGTGGGTGGGTTATTAGCCATTGTGGGCAGGTACATAAAACAAACAGCTGATGTCCACATCCACTACTGCGGACGGCAGCAGAAAATCCTGCTGTAAAAAAGGCGTGGGTAATTGGAATGTAAGGCCTGCACAAGGGAGGACCAGTTCAGAGAAGTTGGAGAATTGGGTCCATTGATCCTGGGTCAATTTATCTAGTAGTCAAGGCCGAGTAACCCGCCAACTTCCCACACAGCAGACACTCAGTAAAGCAAGGTGTCTGAAGAGCAACAGCCTCTTTTTACAGATAAATGTCAAATTATGTAAGAAATTAAAAGAACTTGAAAAGAATCAGCTGTAATCACGATGACAGAAAACAAGTACCAAGTGATCGGAGCCTGTGTTAGTTTAAATCTATTAAATGGGCAACCGTAAACTTGAAACAATAATTCCTGTTCAGGCTATGCAGAGTTTATTTATATTATGTTACAAAACAAGTGTAGGCCTAAATTCACTGGTCATTGTGTAGAATACATTTTGGGTTCTGATGGGGTTTCACAGTTAAACTAAGATCATGAAGCACGTAAAGGTTGTAATTCTTCTAGAATCACTGGATTTCATTCATTTATAAGTCTAAAAATAGATGTAGCAACTGCAGATTGCCCCTTTAACAAAAGGCAGTTTGTTGTTGCTCCATGGTAAAAGGCACTGACTGTACAGTAACTTTGTGTGACAATATACAGTACCAGTCAAAAGTTGACACCTACTCATTCAAGTGTTTCTTTATTTTTAATATGTTCTACTTAGTCTACTAAGTGAATACATCAAAACTATGAAATAACACATCGTGCATCCCTACATGATATCGGCATTGGCCGATTTAGCTATTAAAAAAAGCCAACATCGACCAGATGTCTAGTTTAACGCCGATGTGCAAAACCGATGACAAAGCTAACATGCATACCTATATAACGTAGGTACATGACTTAATAACGCCACATAAAATTTAGAGCTACATGGGTAACACAGCATTCCTAACCTAGCCCACAATGTCTACTGTGTGAATCAAGCAGTCATTTGAAAGAGTAAGAACATTTCAGCGAGACAACTCAAAGGCAAAATTCATTAAAGCCAAGATAATTGGAATTCATTGTCCTTGACAATCAACTGTTCCCTGTCGTGGGTGATGTTTGCTTTCGCCGACTGGTCGAGCACCGGTACACAATACCAAGTGCGCTATTTTTCAGAGGTTGCCCTACCAGAGTTACACAGTAATAACATCACGACTAACATTTTGACCAGCGATATCAGCCCCATGAGCATGCCGAGTCTGACAGCACAGTGGGTCGTCGAGGATATTGTATACATTCTGTATACTTCTGTCCCTTCTTTGGACACTGTTAACTAACCTCCAGACGAGCATCAATGCCATACAACTCTCCTTCCGTGGCCTCCAACTGCTCTTAAATGCAAGTGAAACTAAATGCATGCTCTTCAACTGATCGCTGCCAGCACCTGTCCACCCATCCAGCATCACTACTCTGGACAGTTCTGACATAGGTATTTGTAGTTGTCCACATATTCTAGGTGTCTGGTTAGACTGTAAACTCTCCTTCCAGACTCACATTAAGCATCTCCAATCCAAAATTAAATCTAGAATCGGCTTCCTATTTCGCAACAAAGCATCCTTCACTCATGCTGCCTAACATACCCTCGTAAAACTGACCATCCTGCTGATCCTTGACTTCGGCTATGTCATTTACAAAATAGCCTCCAACACTCTACTCAACAAATTCGCAGTTGGTTAAATAAAGGTGAAATAAAAATAAATAAAAAGTTTGTACTGAGGAAAGTCGTATTGCACGCTCATGAATGTGCTGGTTGTCATACTGCTGCCGCCAATTCAATGGCATTTGAGAACATGAACACACTAGCTAGCTCCATTCAAACAACTGACTGGAGAAATAAGCTCATCTACTGCGCCTGCAGCAGACGTGATACCCTCTGTCATGGCATTGAAACGCCTGCTCAACAAAACTGCCGACATATGCTGTGAACAAGCAATTAGGTGGCATTCTCTTTACTGTGTGGCCACCATGCTCGATGCTAGGTACAAGGACCGCTACTTCGATGCAGACAAGAAACAGGGTTCCACACGTTCCCGTGACGTGTGAAGTTGTGTGGGAAAAATATTCTTCTATATTCTTAGCCTACTATAAAATGTAGGCTTTGTGTGTTGACTGTGATCAGGGTAAGTGTGTTTGTTAAATGAACAAAATAACTATGGATTTCATGTGCATGGCACAGCCATGTAGTACATTGGCTGCACAAACGAGTAACATAATTCAACTCAAAATTATGCTCATATTTTGTGTACAAAATACATTAGTAGTCATGTTTTAGGACCTGCCTAAACAAATATATAATGGATCTCTTTGTGATGGTGTATATTAAAATGGATTTATTAAAACAGACGTGCACCCGTATCGGCCCACGCCTATTCCCACTCCTTAACTTGCCGACGTGTGCACGTAAGGTATGAAAGGTTTATCCCAGCCAAAGCATGTGGTAAAAATGGGACTATATGAATTTTATTCCTGAAAACATTGCCAGATTTTTTTATACAGGCAACATAACGTTTACATATGTATAGATTGCATACTGTACTGTTAGTGATATTTGGGTTGTTAGATTTGTTCCGACATTTCTTAAAAATATACAGTACCAGTCAAAGGTTTGGACACACCTACTCATTCAAGGGTTTTTCTTTATTTTTACTATATTCTACTTTGTAGAGTAACAGTAAAGACACCAAAACTATGAAGTAACACATATGGAATCATGTAGTAACCAAAAAAAAGTGTTAAAGAAATCTAAATGTATTTTATACTTGACTCTTCAAAGTAGCCACCCTTTGCCTTGATGACGGCTTTACACACTCTTAGCATTCTCTCAACCAGCTTCATGAGGTTGTCACCTGGAATGCGTTTTAATTAACAGCTTTTCCTTCTTAAATTTGTGGAATTTCCTTCTTAATGTGTTTGAGCCAATCAGTTGAGTTGTGACAAGGTAGGGGTGGTATACAGAAGATGGTCTTTTACCAAATAGGGCCAAGTCCATATTATGGCAAGAACAGCTCAAATAAGCAAAGAGAAACGACAGTCCAGCATTACTTTAAGACATGAAGGTCAGTCAATTCGGAAAATGTCAAGAGCTTTGAGTTTCTTCAAGTGCAGTCGCAAAAACCATCAAGTGCTATGATGAAACTGTCTCTCATGAGGACCGCCACAGGAAAAGAAGAACCAGAGTCACCTCTGCTGCAGAGGATAATTTCATTAGATATAACTGCACCTCAGATTGCAGCCTAAATAAATGTTTCAGAGTTCAAGTAACAGCATATCTCAACATCAACTGTTCAGAGGAGACTGCGTGAATCAGGCCTTCATGGTCAAATTGCTGCAAAGAAACCACTACTAAAGGACACCAATAAGAAGAGACTTGCTTGGGCCAAGAAACACGAGCAATGGACATTAGACCGGTGGAAATCTGTCCTTTGTTCTGACGAGTCCAGTGGCGACCCATCATTCAGAGCAGGTGGGGCTTGCCTGTTATGCATATTATTTTGGCATTAATACAGGTCACATATCAATTTGTAAACAATGTAAAAAATATATAATTGAGTTAATAAAGTCACATACTCAAGAGAACAGAGACCATGTTTGTAAGGCAGCTCCAAAATGCAGGTGTTTCAGCCTAGCTCAGTGATTTCTGTTGTGGTGGGGCAAGCCAGCAGATAATACGGAGCGTTGCGCTGTGTTTGGCTCAGTGTTCTGTCACCCATGGGGACACTACATCACTGCCAAGTCTAATGGTAGAACTAGAAAAGTCTAGCCCCTTGGATTCTGCCATAGAGTTACATTAGAAGTGCCCATCCATGAAGGCTCAAGGTCATTGGCCACAGATAAAATGACATCAAATCACATTATATGTACAGTAGCTTTGATTGGACTGATCATGTCAACATCATACTTTCAAAAATCTTAGCTAGCAGTCATCATCATGAATCAAGTCGACAATCTACTGGCAAATCCTTTTTAAACCTTGTCATAAGAAGAGAAATAATGAAGAGAAATTATAGATAAAAAGTATAAGTGCTCATCTGCCATTGGACATAAACATTACACAAGTTGGAAATCGCAACTTCAACAATGAGTGATTTGGAAGGAATCAGACTAACTGCAAGCATTGCAAAGCAATCACTAGCCTGCTATTCAGTAGAGTGTCTGTGTGGTCCCAAATCTGGGATTAAGGGGCACTTTTCCAAGTTTAAAATGATAAACATTCAACATTGGCCATGCTGTCAATGAAGCATGATTTGTGCTGCGCTCAAAACAACTTGGCACTATGAAGTCTTGAACTCACTGAAGTCAAGTTACCTGGGAAGTTGGGAATAAACGAGCTCCGACTGGGAAAATAGGTTATGAACGGTCATCCAACTCAGAATTGTAAACCCGGCCTCTTTCTAAAGCTACGACCTGACAATCAATGACGTCATCATGATTCAACCTTGTTTCCCCCCCCCGAGTTCCAAGTTGTTTTGAAAGCACCATAAATCCAGAGAATACCGGACTTTGATGACAAAATTTGCCCACGAAGGACTGCCGCGCCACCTTCCTGTTCAAGCGAGCACAGGACAAGGTGAGTCCAAAAAATGTATTGTATGCTGCTGCATAAATAATGTAATATGCCAGGTGTAATATGTACACTGTAGCTAAGAAAGTAATACTAAGTGTGTGGTGTGAAGTAAGCTGTTAGTAGCCCATGTGCATCACGCTAATAATGTGATCCCTTTTCCCCCCCTCTTAAATTTCACCTACTGTTCTGACTTGGTGGTGCACATGCAGCCCATAACCTGTTTTAGAGAAATGTAATCATTGAATATTATAAGAGCTTTCATTGTCTGCCTATATGCCCCCTTCATTTATCCTACGGTTCTGACTTGGTATACAGGGAGAATACTGGAAGAACGACCCATGTTCTGAATTCTGATGCTGTACATTAAGTGCAAAACAAATAGTTATATTGACTACGTTCATCCTAGCTCTTAATCGAAATGACGGATTGCCTCTTATCCGCTTGTCGTCGCCTTATGCCATAGTTTGTACATCTCAATTGTCATTAGAAAACACATTTGTTTAAGCAAGTCAGCCATATCAGCAAAACATAAATAAAAGGCAGTAAATGAGGCTCGGTTAACTGTTTCACTACCAGACAAGGCTCAGCTGATAGCCAGGTGTAGCATTGGTAAGATGCTGTTGTTGGGACAGCTTTATGTAGGCCCTAACAGTTTGTGGGCACCGTTTGTCACCGTTATTGCGCAATTAACGTATTGTTTAGTGGCTTTGCTGGCATGCATCCCCAAATCTTGAGGGGTTTGCCCCACCAAGATTTACATGCCAAAATCAGTCCAAATTTGAGATTTTTGGTTCCAACCGCCATGTCTCTGTGAGATGCAGAGTAACTGAACAGATGATGTCTGCATGTGTGGTTCCCACCATGAAGCATGGAGGTGGCGGCGTGATGGTGCTTTGCTGGTGACACGGTCAGTGATTTATTTAGAATTCAAGGCACACTTAACCAGCATGGCTACCACAGAATTCTGCAGCGATACGCCACCCCATCTGGTTTGCGCTTAGTGGGACTATCAATTGTTTTTCAACAGGACAATGACCCAAAACACACCTCCAGGCTGTATAAGGGCTATTTGACCAAGGAGAGTGATGAAGTGCTGCATCAGATGACCTGGCCTCCACAATCACCCACCCTCAACCCAATTGAGATGGTTTGGGATGAGTTGGACCGCAGAGTGAAGGAAAAGCAGCCAACAAGTGCTCAGCATATGTGGGAACTCCTGCAAGACTGCTGGGAAAGCATTCCAGGTGAAGCTGGTTGCGAGAATGCCAAGAGTGTGCAAAGCTGTCATCAAGGCAAAGGGTGGCTAATCTCAAATCTATTTTTGATTTGTTTAACACTTTTTTGGTTACTACATGATGCCATGTGTTATTTAATATTTTTGATGTCTTCACTATTATTATACAATGTAGAAAATAGTACAAAAATAACACACTTGAATGAGTAGGTGTCCAAACTTTTGACTGGTACTGTATACATACACATTTTTACTGCATTGTTAGAAGTAAGTAACATAGGCAGTTTCATGCACCTGCTATAACATCTGCTAAACTGTGTATGGACCAATAAAGTTTGATTGGATGACTAGATCAATTCAAACATGGATAGCATTGGCTGTGACACCCTGTCCTGAGCAAATGATTCATTTCTGAGCCAGCAATGAAATCAGACAATTAGGCCTACATAACTCATCTGAAGTTCATTTATCTAATTAATTTCAATGAATGGACTTAAAATAAATCACCAAGATGAGACATACAAGAGCAGAGCATCGTGATATGTCTGTACCCATAAACATTATGAAAATCAATAAAGTTACAAAGGCAGTATGTAAGGAATCACTAGTCATTTGAAGCACGCCTTGGCACGTGTATGCATATGCGCTCCAACTTGCTTTCTCTACATTTAGCCAAGACTTAGTTACATCTCGCAGAAAATGTGTATAACTTACCAAAATGTAGGCAAATGTAGTGGAAACTCGCGGTAAACAGTCCTCAAAAGCGATTCAATTAAAAAGTGATAGGACTTTTATCCCCCACGACGAGTCACGAAACCGTGAAAGTTGCCGAGTGAGATGAAAAGGCCACCCTTAGCAGCATTGATTAGGACCTGCTGTTGTTGTGTTGGTAGTTGGTAGCCCATTTGCTGCGGTGGCGGTTGGACAATAGCCGCTGAGTAGTTAAAATATGCAAATTCAATGCACTGTCACTACATTGGAATGTCTGTGGCTAGTGTTCCACGAGGCAATTAGTTTGACAGTGGCCTTGTCCAAATACGTATACTTGCGTTTTAAATAGTAGACTTAAAAATGTTTTTTAAATAGTAGACATTTTCGGTATGCGAAAAAATAACGTTTTATAGTATGTGAAAATGTTGTATGCTTTCAATTTAAGGATTTCATACAAATTTCGGATTTTCATCTAGTAGGATTTTGCAGCGCGCTATTGAGGAATATAATTATCTTTCCAGACCCACGTGTATGACAATAGCTGAACCAAAATGAACGATTGGCGGGAAACAACGGAATTGAATTGTGTATTAGAGTATGCATTCTCAGTGGGAGGAGCCTAGCATGCTGATATTTGTTGCTTACTACAGTCGTTTTTACTAAACAGTACGTTGTAAATAGTATGTAGTACGCAGTTTAAGTAGGCAATCTAGCATTAGGAGTCTGTATATTGGTTAGACTCCCTGAGTTGTGCATCATTCTGGTGTGTGGTGAAGGAAAATAACTCTACCACTATAGAGCTCCACAGTGGGGGTGTCGTAATACCCATAAAACCTTCCGGTCAAACAAAGAAATGGTTCCAATCGTTTTTCCACCATTCATTTTTCCCATGGGGAATTTTAGAAACACTTAAAATAAGGGCTGTGTTTCTTGTCGGCTTACCCCAGTGTGATGTTTTGATAACCATGCAAATCTCACTAGGGCAAGGTGACTTTTATCAATATATTCAGATCTATTTACTCTCACAATCGAAAATACTAATTCACATCAAAGTAGACCTCATGCAGGTATTGTGTTAATGTAAAACTTGCTCAAGACAGTTCACAAAATGTACTATTTAAATAAATGTAGGTAGTAAATGAATTGCTAAATTTAACTAACAATAGATAATTCATCCAGAGATTCTTACCTTTGCCTCAATTCGGCAGTCTTGTCCAGACATCATGGCATTTCTAGTTCTTTATGATAGCCTCATTAGCAGCTAATTAACATTTCAATTTTGGGTGGTAAATACAGGTGACTATATTGATAAAAGTCCCCTTGTCCTAGAGAAATGTACACGGTTATCAAAGCGTTATGCCAGGGTAAACCTACACGAAACACAGCCCTTATTTTAAGTGTTTGTTGATTTGATTGAATATACTGTACTCTTTACCATCTACTGCATCTTGCCTATGCCGTTCGGCCGTCGCTCATCCATATATTTATATGTACATATTCTTATTCATTCCTTTACACTTGTGTGTGTATAAGGTAGTTGTCATGAAATTGTTAGATTCCTTGTTAGATATTACTGCATGGTTGGAATTATAAGCACAAGCATTTCACTACACTCGCATTAACATCTGCTAACGATGTGTATGTGACGAATACAATTTGATTTGATTTGAAGAAAGTAATACTGTGTATGTTGTGAAGTAAGCTGTTAGTAGCCCATGTGCCTCACCCTCATAATTTGTTCCCTTTTCCCCTCTTAATTTCGCCTACTGTTCTGATTTGGTGGTGCACATGTAGCCTATAGCCTGTTTTAGAGAAATGTAATCATCGAATATTGTTCGAAATTTCATTATCTGCTTATATGCCCCTTTTATTTATCCTACGGTTCTGACTTGGTGTACAGGGAGAATATTGGAAGAACGGCCCATGTTCTGAATTCCGTTTTACGGGCTCCTAACCAACTGTGCTATTTTGTGTTTTTTCGCATTGTTTGTAACTTATTTTGTACATAATGTTGCTGCTACCGTCTCTTATGACTGAAAAGAGCTTCTGGATAGCAGAACAGCGGTTACTCACCTCGAACTGGACAAAGATTTTTCTTTAATGAGTCCGACCCGAAGGATATACTGCTTCTCCGAGACCAGTCCCAAATCCCTGTCGTTCACGTGAAGAAAATACGGAAATACAGGGTGCGGAGATCAGGGTGCCTTGTGAGAATTTGTCGGCGAGTGGGTAACCCGCCTCTACCATCCGTTCTATTGGCCAACTTGCAATCACTGGAAAATTAACTGGATATCCACTCTCAACTATCCTACCAACGGAACATTAAAAACTGTATATCTTATGTTTCACGAGTCGTGGCTGAATGACGACACAGATAATATACAGTTGGCCGGGTTTTCCGTGCATCGGCAAGACAGAACAGCTACTACTAATCTGGACGCGGATAAGAAATCCCGCTATGCCCTCAGATGAACGATCAAACAGGCAAAGCGTCAGTACAGGACTAAGATTGAATCCTACTACACCGGCTCTGACGCTCGTCGGATGTGGCAGGGCTTGCAAACTATTACGGACTACAAAGGAAAACCCAGCTGCGAGCTGCCCATCTGAGCCTTTTTATGCTTGCTTCAAGGTAAGCAACACTGAAGCATGCATGAGAGCACCACCTGTTCCGGACGACTGTGTGATCACGCTCTCCGTAGCCGATGTGAACAAGACCTGAAAAATAGGTCAACATTCACAAAGCTGCGGGGCCAGACGGATTTCCAGGACGTGTACTATGAGCATGTGTGGACCAAATGGCAAGTGTCTTCACTGACATTTTCAAACTCTCCCTGATCCAGTCTGTAATACTTACATGTTTCAAGCAGACCACCATAGTCCCTGTGCCCAAGGAAGCAAAGGTAACCTGCCTAAATGACTACCACCCCGTAGCACTCACATTGGTAGCCATAAAGTGCCTTGAAAGGCTTGTCATGGCTCACATCAACACCATCATCCCGGAAACCCTAGGCCCACTTCAGTTCTCATACTGCCTCAACAGATCCACAAATGACGCTATCTCAATCGCACTCCACACTGCCCTTTCTCACCTAGACAAAAGGAACACCTATGTGAGAATTCTGGTCATTGACTACAGCGCAGCATTCAACAGCATAGTACCCACAAAGCGCATCACTAAGCTAAGGACCCTGGGACTAAACACCTCCCTCTGCAACTGGATCCTGGACTTCCTGACAGGTCACCCCCAGGTGGTAAGGGTAGGTAACAGCACAACTGCCACGCTGATCCTAAACACGGGGGCCCCTCAGGGGTGTGTCCTTAGTCCCCTCCTGTACTCCCTGTTCACCCACGACTGCGTGGCCAAGCACGACTCCAACACCATGACATGGAACTTCCTTCCATCTCATATTGCTCAAATAAAGAGCAAACCTGGTTTCAAAAAACAGATAAAGCAACATCTCACGGCACAATGCCTCTCCCTTATTTGATCTAGGTAGTTTGTGTGTATGCATTGATATGTAGGCTACGTGTGCCTTTTTAAAAATGTATGTAGTTCTGTCCTTGAGCTGTTCTTGTCTAATGATGTTTTGTATTATGCCATTCTGTGTTATGTTTCATGTTTTGTGTGTACCCCAGGAAGAGTAGCTGCTGCTTTTGCAACAGCTAATTGGGATTCTAATAAAATACCAAATACCATCAAGTTTGCTGACGACACAACAGTGGTAGGCCTGATCCCCGACAACGATGAGACTGCCTGTAGGGAGGTCAGAGACCTGGCAGTGTGGTGCCAGGACAACAACCTCTCCCCCAACATGAGCAAGACAAAGGAGATGATCATGGACTACAGGAAAGGAGGGCCGAACACGCCCCCATTCACATCGACGGGCTGTAGTGGAGCGGGTCGAGAGTTTCAAATTCATTGGTGTCCACATCACCAACAAACTATCATGGTCCAAACATACCAAGACAGTCGTGAAGAGGGCACGACAACACCTTTTCCCCCTCAGGAGACTGAAAAGATTTGGCATGGATCCCCAGATCCTCAAAAAGTTCTACAGCTGCACCATCGAGAGCATCCTGACCGGTTGCATCACCGCCTGGTATGGTAATTGCTCAGCATCTGACCGTAAGGCACTACAGAGGGTAGTGCGTACGGCCCAAAGCTTCCTGCCATCCAGGACCTATATACAAGGCGGTGTCAAGAAGGCCCAAAAAATGGTCAAAGACTCCATTCACCCAAGTCATAGACTGTTCTCTCTGCTACTGCACGGCAAGAGGTACCGGAGCACCAATTCTAGGTCCAAAAGGCTCCTTAAAAGCTTCTACCCCCAAGCCATAAGACTGCTGATGTCACGGCAGCCTTCCCTCTCTTCACTAAAAGAGGGGGTGAAACAGGGATCGGACCAACACGCAGCGTAGCCAGTGCTCAACATGTTTAATTAAACAAAAAAACAGTGAACACTTACAACGAACAAAAAATAACAAAGTGTGGCAAACCGAAACAGTCCTATCTGGTGCAGAACACAAACACAGAGACAGGAAACAACCACCCACAATCCCCAACACAAAACAAGCCACCTATATATGATTCTCAATCAGGGACAACGATTGACAGCTGTCTCTGATTGAGAACCATATTAGGCTGGACACAGAAACAGACAAACTAGACACACAACATAGAATTCCCACCCAGCTCACGTCCTGACCAACACTAAACAAGCAAAACACATAAGAACTATGGTCAGGACGTGACGTGACAGTACCCCCCCCCCCCCCCCCCCCCCCCCCGAGGTGCGGACTCCGAACGCACCCCTAAAACTCAAGGGGAGGGTCTGGGTGGGCATCTGTCCGCGGTGGCGGCTCCGGCGGTGGACGAGGACACCACTCCACCACTGTCTTTGTCCCCCTCCTTAGCGTCCTTTGAGTGGCGACCCTCGCCCCCGACCATGGTCCAGGAACCTTCACCAAGGCCCCTCCTAAATATAGACAACTCAGGACAGAGAGGTAGCTCAGGACAGAGGGGTAGCTCAGGACAGAGAGGTAGCTCAGGACAGAGGGGCAACTCCGGACTGAAGGACAGCTCCGGACAGAGAGGCAGCTCTGGACTGAATGGTTGCTCCGGACTAGATGCAGCTCATGACTAGAAGGCAGCTCATGACTGGAGGGCAGCTCATGACTGGAGGGCAGCTCATGACTGAAGGGCAGCTCCTGACTGAAGGGCAGCTCCTGACTGGAAGGCAGCTCCTGACTGGAAGGCAGCTCATGACTGGAGGGCAGCTCATGACTGGAGGGCAGCTCATGACTGGAGGGCAGCTCATGACTGGCGGGCAGCTCATGACTGGCGGGCAGCTCATGACTGGAGGGCAGCTCATGACTGGCGGGCAGCTCATGACTGGAGGGCAGCTCATGACTGGAGGGCAGCTCATGACTGGAGGGCAGCTCATGACTGGAGGGCAGCTCATGACTGGAGGGCAGCTCATGACTGGAGGGCAGCTCATGACTGGCGGGCAGCTCATGACTGGCGGGCAGCTCATGACTGGCGGGCAGCTCATGACTGGCGGGCAGCTCATGACTGGAGGGCAGCTCATGACTGGCTGGCGGCTCTGGCAGCTCCTGACTGGCTGGCGGCTCTGGCAGCTCCTGACTGGCTGGCGGCTCTGGCAGCTCCTGACTGGCTGGCGGCTCTGGCAGCTCCTGACTGGCTGGCGGCTCTGGCAGCTCCTGACTGGCTGGCGGCTCTGGCAGCTCCTGACTGGCTGGCGGCTCTGGCAGCTCCTGACTGACGGACGGCTCTAGCGGCTCCTGACTGACGGACGGCTCTGACGGCTCGGGACAGACGGGCGGCTCTAACGGCTCGGGACAGACGGACGGCTCAGATGGCGCTGGGCAGACGGACGGCTCAGATGGCGCTGGGCAGACGGATGGCTCAGATGGCGCTGGGCAGACGGACGGCTCAGATGGCGCTGGGCAGACGGATGGCTCAGATGGCGCTGGGCAGACGGATGGCTCAGATGGCGCTGGGCAGACGGATGGCTCAGATGGCGCTGGGCAGACGGATGGCTCAGACGGCGTTGAGCAGACGAGCAGTGCAGGCGGGGTTGGGCAGACGGCCGACTCTGACCTGCTGAGGCGCACAGTAGGCCTGGTGCGTGGTGCCGGAACTGGTGGCACCGGACTGGAGACACGCACCTCAAGGCTAGTGCGGGGAGCAGGAACAGGGCACACTGGTTTCTCAAAGCGCACTATAGGCCTGGTGCGTGGTGCCGGAACTGGTGGTACCGGACTGAGGGCACGCACCTCAGGGCGAGTGCGGGGAGAAGGAACAGTGCGTACAGGGCTCTGGAGACGCACAGGAGGCTTGGTGCGTGGTGCCGGAACTGGTGGTACTGGGCTGGAGACACGCACCACAGGGAGAGTGCGTGGAGGAGGAACAGGGCTCTGGAGACGCACAGGAAGCCTAGTGCGTGGTGTAGGCACTGATGGTACTGGGCTGGGGCGGGAAGGTGGCGCCGGATATACCGGACCGTGCAGGCGTACTGGCTCCCTTGAGCACTGAGCCTGCCCAACCTTACCTGGTTGAATGCTCCCCGTAGCCCGACCAATGCGGGGAGGTGGAATAACCCGCACTGGGCTGTGTAGGCGAACCGGGGACACCATGTGTAAGGCTGGTGCCATGTACACCGGCCCGAGGAGACGTACTGGAGGCCAGATATGTTGAGCCGGCTTCATGGCACTTGGCTCAATGCTCAATTTAGCCCGGCCAGTGCGGGGAGGTGGAATAACCCGCACCAGGCTATGCACACGTACAGGAGACACCGTGCGCTCTTCCACATAACACGGTGTCTGCCCGTACTCCCGCTCTCCACGGTAAGCATGGGAAGTGGGCGCAGGTCTCCTACCTGACTTCGCCACACTACCCTTTAGCCTCCCCCCCAAGAAATTTTTGGGATTTCTTCTCGGGCTTCCTGGCCAGCCGTGTTCCCTCATAACATCGGTTCCCCTTCTCAGCTGCTTTCGCTCTCCTAGCTGCCTCCACCTGTTCCCATGGAAGGCGATCCTTACCAGCCAGGATCTCCTCCCATGTGTAGCAACCCTTTCCGTCCAATACATCCTCCCAAGTCCATTTCTCCTGGTCCCGCTGCTGCTGCCGTTGCTGCCCGTTGCTACGCTGCTTGGTCCGGGTTTGGTGGGTGGTTCTGTCACGGCAGCCTTCCCTCTCTTCACTAAAAGAGGGGGTGAAACAGGGATCGGACCAACACGCAGCGTAGCCAGTGCTCAACATGTTTAATTAAACAAAAAAACAGTGAACACTTACAACGAACAAAAAATAACAAAGTGTGGCAAACCGAAACAGTCCTATCTGGTGCAGAACACAAACACAGAGACAGGAAACAACCACCCACAATCCCCAACACAAAACAAGCCACCTATATATGATTCTCAATCAGGGACAACGATTGACAGCTGTCTCTGATTGAGAACCATATTAGGCTGGACACAGAAACAGACAAACTAGACACACAACATAGAATTCCCACCCAGCTCACGTCCTGACCAACACTAAACAAGCAAAACACATAAGAACTATGGTCAGGACGTGACAGCTGAACAATTAATGAAATTGCCACCCGGACTATTTACATTGACCCCCCCGCCCTTTGTTTTTACACTGCTGTTACTCACTGTTTATTATCTATGCATAGTCACTTTACCACAACCTACATGTACAAATTACCTCGACTAACCTGTACCCCCAAACATTGACTCGGTCCCAGTACCCCCTGTATATAGCCTCGGTATTGTTATTTAATTTTTTATTTCATTTTTTACTTTAGTTTATTTAGTAAATATTTTCTTAACCAACAATGTAGTTTAAGAAATAGAGTTAACGGCTTGTATGTAAGCATTTCACGGTAAGGTCTACACCTGTTGTATTCAGCGCATGTGACAATAAAATTTTATTTTATTTGATTGTACAACAGTACAGCAGACCACAGGGCCAGGACTGAGCAGCCCAGCAGCTAGGGATTGCCTAAATAGCTATCTCCCCTGACGTGGGCATGTTTTCAATACAGACTCCTTTTGTTGTACATTATTCCATATGTACAACAAGACCTTATGAAAGTTGCCGGGTATACCATTAATATTAAAACAAATCTAGTGATACTGTACATAACTTTCTTCCATACATTGTGGGAGGATAACCAGCCTTCCAGTTAATGGCAATGCATTTATTAGCCACTATAAATGCTAGGTTACACAGTTTCTTCAACATTTCCAAGCAAACAAAAACAGGGAGAAGGGAGAATCTGTTGACATGCTGAAATAAAATAACATACTCTATGCCAGAATTCAGCCAGCCTTCACAAAACCACAACATATGCAAATATGTCCGCTTTTGTGCTTTACACCTCCAGCAGCATAATACAATTTCTAAGTGCATGATATTCAGTTTCACTGGCGTACGCTCTATGGATGGTCTTAAATTGCAGTAATTTACAGTGCATTCGGAAACCAAGCCATAAGGTCGAAGGAAATGTCTGTAGAGCTCTGAGACAGGATTGTGTCGTGGCACAGATCTGGGAAAGGGTACCAAAACATTTCTGCAGCATTGAAGGTCCCCATGAACACAGTGGCCTCCATCATGCTTAAATGTAAGAAGTTTGGAACCACTAAGACTCTTCCTAGAGCTGGCTGCCCGGCCAAACTGGGCAATCGGGGGAGAAGGGCCTTGATCAGGTAGGTGACCAAGAAGCCGATGGTCACTGACAGATCTCCAGACTTACTCTGTGGAGATGGGAGAACCTTCCAGAAGAACAACCATTTCTGCAGCAATCCACCAATCAGGCCTTTATTGTAGAGTGGCCAGATTGAAGCAACTCCTCAGTAAAAGGCACATGACAGCCTGCTTGGAGTCTTGAGAAACAAGATTCTCTGGTCTAATGAAACCAAGATTGAACTCCTTGGCCTGAGCTTCACGTCTGGAGGGAACCAGACACCATCCCTACGGTGAAGCATGGTGGTGGCAGCATCATGCTGTGGGTATGTTTTTTTTAGCGGAAGGGACCGGGAGACTAGTCAGGATCGAGAGAAAGATGAGAGGAGCAAAGTACAAAGAGATCCTTGATGAAAACCTGCTCCAGAGCACTCAGGACCTCAGACTGGGGGGGAAGGTTCATCTTCCAACAGGACAACGCATGAGTGGCTTTGGGACAAGTGTCTGAATGTCCTTTAGCAGCCCAGCCAGAACCCGGATTTGAACCCGATTGAACATCTCTGGAGAGACCTGAAAATAGCTGTGCAGCGACGCTCCCCATCCAACCTGACAGAGCTTGAGAGGATCTTCAGAGAAGAATGTGAGAAACTCCCTAAGTACAGGTGTGCTAAAAACCTGTTTTTGATGTTTTCATTATGGGGTATTGTGTGTAGATTGATGAGGGGGGAAAAACGATTGAATACATTTTAGAATAAGGCTGTAACGTAACAATATGGAAAAGTCAAGGGGTCTGAATACTTCCCGAATGGACTGTATGTCTGAGATTATATGAACAGGACTGGGCATTCTAACTTATCTATATCCATTCATCAATAGCGTCTCCCAGGTCTTCCTCACATTTTTGTTTTACATGTTTTGTGTCATTGGGAAAAGCCTCTATCAATCCTTGATACAGTTTGGAAATCAATTTTGGAGGTCTGCCTTATAATAGCATCTGGCTTGTCCTGTGTTAGCTGGACAGAGAGAATAAAGTGTAGTATCTGCAAAATTCACCTCACCTCTGTCACAGATTGGTCTTCCCTGGTTGCCTGACCCTGCTGAGACCCCTGTCACCATCTGATCCTCCTAAAATGAGGCATGACAAAGAATTAACTTGGTGTACATTTATACATTATATTATGCAATAATAGAAAATGGTTCAATAATTGAAATGACTATTATTCTCAGATCTCAGACTGCAGCTTTAAGCTTAAGCTGCTGTCATGTAGCTACTGTAGATCTACCCTTCAATTCAAGATGGAACTTTGTATAATTCACTGATATTGTTGATATACTGCAAAATTCACCAGAGCTCCATTGACTGGTCTTCCCTGGCTGTCTGACCCTGCTGGGAATCTTCCCACTCCTAAAAGGTAGGCTATAAAAATGGCTCAAAAGAAAGTGCAAGTCTCTCCTACTCTTCTCTCTTTAACTACATCTAGCATATTGGCTGATATAGCCCAGTAATACAATCTAAGGGCTATGTGAGAATCTCTGGTAATTGAACATATTTCGTAAGTTATTTTTGCGCATTTGATATTGCAAATTGGACACCAAATAGTAGGGACCATGGCTGGCAAGTGTGCTGCGTCACATACGCCTAAAATAACATCGCGAGACTGCGGTTGGGTTTGGGACCAGTTCTTTCAGTACCGGGTGGGAGTCGGACAGAAAGCCAGCAGGAGCGGGTTGAAGAAATCCGTCCCGCAGACCTCTACCACAGATATAACAATGAGACCGATCTTTCACTGGATGTATAAAAATGAAGCATCCGCTTGGCGTTTTCACTCACTACCAAATATGGTAGTGAGAGGAAGCCCACTGGCGGGCAATGGGAGAAGATGGAACGAGATTGATTTTGGCCTACATTCTGCAAATGTTCTCATCGATGAGATCTCAATACAGTTTTCTGTTCCCAAAACTAGAATCAGTTATGAACAGAGTGGACTACGTTTTGTAGACTTTAGCTTTTGCCAAAGTTTTTAAAAATGGTCTTGTTTAGGAGTGCAAAGTCATATTGAGTTATTGCACAAGCGGATTTCAGAGTAGGCGTTCCCTAATCGAAAAATTAAGATGTATGCTAGAACGGGCCAATAGGATCTCGCTAGCTCGTGTTTGGCTCTGCCCACCTCCTTGCTTATTCTGCCCACTATCTGGTTCCATTGGAAACGACAGGCTGTGATCTATCTTGGTTTGGTTATAAAAATCTTTGCCTCTATTGTGCACCATGACAGTGAAGCCTGTAACTTAACAGCTGTTTATTACTGACTGTGTCAGTGTGAAAAGTAAGAGAATTAGCTGGGGAAACTGACAGATCAATAAAGTTACATTGTCATACTGACTAACACAACTCACATTACACTGAAAAAAACATCAGAATATCAATCTCCAATCGTTTGGTCGATGGTTTCATCGTTTGATTCAGGTTTAGTTTGATTGAGGCAAAAATAATAGCTAATGTAAGCAAACTTCTGGCCAGCGCTCTCTCTCTCTCTCTAAATGGTACATCAATGAGCGAATGCTAGCCAAGTTCATTTTCTTCTGAAACGGGACAAAACAAAGGCTACAAAACATTTCCATACAAACAACTGCTGTTAGTAGTAGTAGTAGTAGAAGTAGAAACCTCATATCATTATCTGTCAGATAACTAGCTAGAGCTGACGTGGCTGTGGTAGCTACTCACTAGCTTAGCTTATGTATTCACCTCAGTCGAGAGAGGATGAAACATTAGCTAACGTTACATGTCAGTTACAATACTAGCTCTGCAAATAACCCCTAGTTGAGTTTTTTTCTGTTACGTTAAACAGCAGTTACCTTGGCTGCT
Source organism: Salvelinus namaycush (assembly GCF_016432855.1). NCBI lineage: Eukaryota > Metazoa > Chordata > Actinopteri > Salmoniformes > Salmonidae > Salvelinus > Salvelinus namaycush. The sequence goes on from NC_052341.1 coordinate 28,344,138, forward strand.
ACATCAGTCAACTAAAGAGTAGGCAGTTTCTGTTTTGCTACCTTTACAACTCGGTGAAAGAGCGCAACACGTACACACTGAACCATGCTCAACTCTCCCGTGCTGGTCCAGCCAGCCATCCAGAAGCTTTGCCTTCACACAGCCTGTCAGCCCGCTCTGTGGTGTCCTAAAGCACACCGGAGCCACGCTTTGTATCACATTCCAATGTTAAAACTGGGGGCGACCAAAATGAAATTTCAGAATGTGGGGAGGACATGTCCCACCCCATCCCCAGTGAAATTTGCGCCCCTGCATTCAGTACAAACCGCCACTCAATGTAGAAAATGTTATATCTAACTGAACGCACCTCTGGCCTGTGTGTGTGTGTGTGTGTGTGTGTGTGTGTGTGTGTGTGTGTGTGTGTGTGTGTGTGTGTGTGTGTGTGTGTGTGTGTCTGTGTGTGTGTGTGTGTGTGTGTGTGTGTGTGTGTGTGGATGGAGAAGACTGGGAGGGAGGGAGGGAGTGGTCATCTCACCACTTCCCAAAATATTGCTAGTTGTCAGCTGCACTTATGTTAACCTGGTAAAGTGAGATTGTTTTCCATTATCCTCCTCTGAAAGGAACTCGTATGCCATCCAGGAAGAATGTGCAGCGCAAGCCCTCAACTCCCAATCAAATTGGCACATTAAATTCAACTGATTTACCATACATTTTTGCATTACAGTTCACCAATTAAACCAGATTCTTCACAATTGACTGTAAAACTGCAGCATGAGTCAGATACACATGTATAAAATACTTTATGGGGCTTTCATTATTCATGTCCACAAGTTATTTTGCAACATGAGGGGGTATCATCGGATGGGGCCACAGTGTCTCCTGACCCCTCCTGTCTCAGCCTCCAGTATTTATGCTGCAGCAGTTTATGTGTCGGGGGGCTAGGGTCAGTCTGTTACATCTGGAGTACTTCTCCTGTCTTATCCGGTGTCCTGTGTGAATTTAAGTATGCTCTCTCTAATTTTCTCTTTCTCTCTTTCTTTCTTTCTCTCGGAGGACCTGAGCCCTAGGACCATGCCTCAGGACTACTTGGCATGATGACTCCTTGCTGTCCCCAGTCCACCTGGCCGTGCTGCTGCTCCAGTTTCAACTGTTCTGCCTGCGGCTATGGAACCCTGACCTGTTCACCGGACGCGCTACCTGTTCCAGACCTGCTGTTTTCAACTCTCTAGAGACAGCAGGAGCGGTAGAGATACTCTTAATGATCGGCTATGAAAAGCCAACTGACATTTACTCCTGAGGTGCTGACTTGTTGCACCCTCGACAACTACTGTGATTATTATTATTTGACCATGCCGGTCATTTATGAACATTTGAACATCTTGGCCATGTTCTGTTATAATCTCCACCCGGCACAGCCAGAAGAGGACTGGCCACCCCTCATAGCCTGGTTCCTCTCCAGGTTTCTTCCTAGGTTTGGGCCTTTCCAGGGAGTTTTTCCTTGCCACCGTGCTTCTACACCTGCATTGCTTGCTGTTTGGGGTTTTAGGCTGGGTTTCTGTACAGCACTTTGAGATATCAGCTGATGTAAGAAGGGCTATATAAATACATTTGATTTGATTTGAACATGAGTGTAAGGCAATATCATGATAGATCATTTACCACAAAGGAGACTTTTTAGGTACCAGTCTTTACGGTATCTGCACAAACAGTTCAGCAGTTCTTTTAAAGATAATTGCTTAACAAGATTAAAACAAGATGAATATGCTATTTAAGCCTACCTATTTTATTAACACATTACCACTTCAGCAATTGCATTTTAATTGCAATTACACAACGGGGACTGTTCCAATTATTCCGCTTGTGTAATAACATAAACCGCTATGCAATTGCAAAGCTATAACTACATTATTATGCATTAACAATGTTACCAAAGTAATTAGTGTTACTACACAGGCATAAGCAAATTAATGTTACCCATATGTTTAAATTGTTTAGAAAAAATCAATGCATGAGAAGTGTGTTGAACCAATGATGTGTATAAACCCTGGATGACTGACAGGGGCGCTGTATTGATGTCACGTTCTGACCTTAGTTCCTTTGTTTTGTCTTTTGTTTTAGTTGGTCAGGGCGTGAGTTGGGTGGGTAATCTATGTTTTCTATTTCTGTGTTGGTTTTCTGTGTTTGGCCTGATATGGTTCTCAATCAGAGGCAGCTGTCAATCGTTGTCCCTGATTGGGAACCATATTTAGGTAGCCTGTTTTCTGTTGGGTTTTGTGGGTGGTTGTTTTCAGTCTTTGTGTGTCTGCACCAGATAGAACTGTTTCGGTTTTCACGTTTGTTGTTTTTGTATTTGAAGTGTTCAGTTTTTTGGTTTATTATTAAATTAAGATGAACACTAACCACGCTGCCCTTTGGTCCTCTCCTTCTTCCACCGACGACAGCCGTTACAGAACCACCCACCTCAACCGGACCAAGCAGCGTGGTAAAGGACAGCAGCAGCAGCGGCAAAGAACACAGGACTCCTGGACATGGGAGGAAATTCTGGACGGTAAGGGACCCTGGGTTCAAGCTGGAGAATATCGCCGCCCTCGTGAAGAGCTGGAGGCAGCTAAAGCCGAGAGGCGGTGGTATGAGGAGGCAGCACGAAAGCGCGGCTGGAAGCCAGAGAGGCAGCCCCAAAAATTTATTGGGGGGGGGCACACGGGGGGTGTGGCTAAGCCAGGTAGGAGACCTGAGCCAACTCCCCGTGCTTACCGTGGAGAGAGAGCGACCGGGCAGGCACTGTGTTATGCAGAGATGCGCACGGTGTCCCTGGTATGCAGGCTTAGCCCGGTGCGGTACATAGCAGCACCTCGTATCGGCCGGGCTAGAGTGGGCATCGAGCCAGGTGCCATGAAGCCGGCTCTACGCATCTGGTCTCCAGTGCGTCTCCTCGGGCCGGAATACATGGCACCAGCCCTACGCATGGTGTCCCCGGTTCGCCAGCACAGCCCAGTGCGGGCTATTCCACCTTGCCGCACTGGCCTGGCTACGGGGAGCATTCAGCCAGGTAGGGTTGGGCAGGCTCGGTGCTCGAGACCTGTAGTGCGCCTCCACGGTCCGGTCTATCCGGTGCCTTCTCCATGCACCAGTCCGCCTGTGGCAGCCCCTCGCACCAGTCCAGTACCACCAGTGCCAACACCACGCACCAGGCTTCCTGTGCATCTCCAGAGCCCTGTACGCCCTGTTCCTCCTCCCCGCACTCGCCCTGAGGTGCGTGTCCTCAGCCCGGTACCACCAGTGCCGGTACCACGCACCAGGCATCCAGTGCGTCTCCAGGGTCCAGTACTCCCTGTTCCTGCTCCCCGCACTCGCCCAGTGGTGTGTGTCCCCAGCCCGGTACCACCAGTTCCGGCACCACGCACCAGGCCTACTGTGCGCCTCAGCAGGCCAGAGTCTTCCGTCTGTCCAGCGCCGCCTGAGCTGCCCGTCTGTCCAGCGCCGCCTGAGCCGCCCGTCTGTCCAGGGCCGCCTGAGCCGCCCGTCTGTCCAGCGCCGCCTGAGCCGCCCGTCTGTCCAGCGCCGCCTGAGCCGCCCGTCTGTCCAGCGCCGCCTGAGCCGCCCGTCTGTCCAGCGCCGCCTGAGCCGCCCGTCTGTCCAGCGCCGCCTGAGCCGCCCGTCTGTCCAGCGCCGCCTGTGCCGCCCATCTGTCCTGAGCCGCTAGAGCCGCCCGTCAGTCAGGAGCCGCCAGAGCCGCCCGCCAGTCAGGAGCCGCCAGAGCCGCCCGCCAGTCAGGAGCCGCCAGAGCCGCCCGCCAGTCAGGAGCCGCCAGAGCCGCCCTTCAGTCCGGAGCCGCCTGTCAGTCCTGAGCTACCCCTCAGTCCTGAGCTACCCCTCAGTCCTGAGCTGCCCCTCAGTCCGGAGCTGCCCCTCAGTCCGGAGCTGCCCCTCAGTCCGGAGCTGCCCCTCATTCCGGAGCTGCCCTTCAGTCCGGAGCTGCCTTTCAGTCCTGAGCTACCCCTCAGTCCTGAGCTACCCCTCAGTCCTGAGCTGCCCCTCAGTCCTGAGCTGCCCCTCAGTCCTGAGCTGCCCCTCAGTCCTGAGCTGCCCCTCAGTCCGGAGCTGCCCCTCAGTCCGGAGCTGCCCCTCAGTCCGGTGGGGCCCGTTATTAAGGTTCCCAGGCCAAGGTCGGCGGCGAGGGTCGCCGCTCAAAGGACGTCACTGAAGCGGACAAAGACAATGGTGGGGTGGGGTCCACGTCCAGCGCCAGAGCCGCCACCGCGGACAGATGCCCACCCAGACCCTCCCCTATAGGTTCAGGTTTTGCGGCCAGAGTCCGCACCTTCGGGGGGGGGGAGGGGGGGGGGGGGGGGGGGCGGTTCTGTCACCGGGGCGGTACTGTGACCTTAGTTCCTTTGTTTTGTCTTTTGTTTTAGTTGGTCAGGGCGTGAGTTGGGTGGGTAATCTATGTTTTCTATTTCTGTGTTGGTTTTCTGTGTTTGGCCTGATATGGTTCTCAATCAGAGGCAGCTGTCAATCGTTGTCCCTGATTGGGAACCATATTTAGGTAGCCTGTTTTCTGTTGGGTTTTGTGGGTGGTTATTTTCAGTCTTTGTGTGTCTTCACCAGATAGAACTGTTTCGGTTTTCACGTTTGTTGTTTTTGTATTTGAAGTGTTCCGTTTTTTGGTTTATTATTAAATTAAGATGAACACTAATCACGCTGCGCTTTGGTCCTCTCCTTCTTCCACCGACGACAGCCGTTACAATTGAAGCCACAGTGCAGCCATCTTGGCACTCCTTAATTGTAAAAAATATTTTGGAAGCTATAGAAATGCATTTATTAATGTCTACATTCGTTTCTGACATGTTTATTATATTACAGACACCTTAATGCAGACTTTTACATTATATTATGTGAGCTAAACATAAAAATGACAAAATAATAAAATGTTCTTTGAAGTATTTTTTTTTCTAATAATGTTACTGTCCCCACTATAACAAAACCAATACTTAAATACATGTAATTTTGTCCTTGAAACATTTAATTGAAATACTGTAGAATTCCATAAATTCCTGTAGAGGACTGCTGTCACGTTCCTGACCTGTTTTCTGTTGTTTGGTATGTGTTTATTGGTCAGGGCGTGAGTTTTGGGTGGGCAGTCTATGTTTTCTGTTTCTATGTTGGTTTTGGGTTGCCTGGTATGGCTCTCAATTAGAGGCAGGTGTTTGACGTTTCCTCTGATTGAGAGTCATATTAAGGTAGGTTGTTCTCACTGTTTGTTTGTGGGTGATTGTCGTCCGTGTCTGTGTCTGCGCACCACACGGGACTGTAGCGTTTGTTCGTTCGTTTGTTATAGTCTGTACCTGTTCCTACGTGCTTCGTGTTATATGTAAGTTCTCATGGTTTAGGTCAGTCTACATTCGTTTTTGTTATTTTGTATCCTTCCAAGTGTTTGTTTTCGTGTTTCGTCGTTTGTTGTAATAAATCATTATGTATTCACAACCCGCTGCATTTTGGTCGAATCACTACTCCTCCTCTTCGTATGAAGAGGAGGAGGAATGCCGTTACAACTGCTCTACCAGAGAGTTACAATATGGCCGACTGGTGGCTTCAAAGCCTCTCCATGGCAACTACACAACAGCATCTGCAACCGAGGGTTTATATATGTCATTGGTCTGAACAAATGGTTTATATATACACTAGCTGACTGACGGGGGGCTGTTTTGAATCCACACGCCTCCATCCAGGCACACCCCCACCGTTGAAATATTTAGGAAGATATAGAAATGCATGTATTAATATCTACATTTGTTTTTGCCACTATTATTCTTTTACAGACACCTAATGCATACTTTTAAAGCTAAAGATGTAAAATAAAAAATATATAAAACATTTTCCTGACAGTATGATGTATTTTATAGTACTGATTTTACTGTCCCCACTACAACAAACAAATACATATAGTAACTGCCCAATTTCTATGAAATATGACCTATAATTACTTATAATATGAATGAAGTAGTTTCCCTTCTGTCACGTTCCTGACCTGTTTTCTGTTGTTTTGTATGTGTTTAGTTGGTCAGGGCGTGAGTTGGGTGGGTTGGTCTAGGTTTGTTTTTCTATGTTGGGATTTTGTGTTCGGCCTGGTATGATTCTCAATCAGAGACAGGTGTGTATCGTTGTCCCTGATTGAGAGTCATACTAAGGCAGCCAGGGTTTCACTGGTGTTTTGTGGGTGTTTGTTTCCTGTGTCAGTGTTTGGGCCACACAGGACTGTTTTCGGGTTAGTCACGTTTGTAGAGTTTCGTAATTTGTAGTGTTTGTTGTTTGTTCATTAAAACATGAATACCTACTACTCCGCATCTTGGTCCGATCCATGCTCCTCCTCGTCTGAGGAGGAGAACGACTACGACGACCGTAACAGAAACACCCACCAAAACAGGATCAAGCGGAGTGGAGAAGGAAGGCAGGAACAACAGCAATGGGGAAAAGAGGAATGGACTTGGGAGGAGATCCTAGACGGTAAAGGACCCTGGGCAGAGCCAGTGGAGTGTCGCCGCCCCAAAGCGGAGCTGGAGGCAGCGAAAGCGGAGAGGAGGTTGTATGAGGCTAAAGCAAGGCAGAGCGGCTGGAAGCCCGAGAGGCTCACCCAAAAATTTCTTGGGGGGGGGGCTAAAGGGGAGTGTGGCGAAGCCGGGTTGGTTACCTGAGCCAACTCCCCGGGCTTACCGTGGAGTGAGAGGGCGTCGTACTGGTCAGACACCGTGTTATGCGGTAAAGCGCACGGTGTCCCCAGTACGCGTGCTTAGCCCAGTGCGGGCTATTCCACCTTGCCGCACTGGGAGGGCTAGGTTGGGCATCGAGCCGGATGTCATGAAGCCGGCCCAACGTATCTGGCCTCCAGTACGTCTCCTCGGGCCGGCGTACATGGCACCAGCCTTACAGGTGGTGTCCCCGGTTCGCCTGCATAGCCCAGTGCGGGTTATTCCACCTCGCCGCACTGGCAGGGCTACGGGGACCATTCAACCTGGTAAGGTAGGGGAGGCTTGGTGCTCAAGAGCGCGTGTCCTCCTTCACGGTCCGGTATATCCGGCGCCACCTTCCCACCCCAGCTCAGTACCACCAGTGCCTACTCCACGCACCAGGCTTCCAGTGCGTTTCCAGAGCCCTGTTCCTCCTCCACGCACTCTCCCTATGGTGCGTGTCTCCAGCTCAGTGCCTCCAGTTCCGGTACCACGCACCAGGCCTACTGTGCGCCTCAGCAGGTCAGAGTCGGCCGTCTGCCCAACGCCGCCTGCACTGCTCGTCTGTCCAGCGCCGTCTGAACTGCCTGCACTGCTCGTCTGCCCAGCGCCGTCTGAGCTGCCTGCACTGCCTGCCTGCCCAGCACCGTCTGAACTGCCTGCCTGCCCAGCACCATCTGAGCCATCCGTCTGCCCAGCGCCGTCTGAGCCATCCGTCTGCCCAGCGCCGTCTGAGCCATCCGTCTGCCCAGCGCCATCTGAGCCATCCGTCTGCCCAGCGCCATCTGAGCCATCCGTCTGCCCAGCGCCATCTGAGCCATCCGTCTGCCCAGCGCCATCTGAGCCATCCGTCTGCCACGAGCCTTCAGAGCCGCCCGTCTGTCCCGAGCCATTAGAGCCGTCCGTCAGTCAGGAGCCGCTAGAGCCGTCCGTCAGTCAGGAGCTGCCAGAGACGCCAGCCAGTCAGGAGCTGCCAGAGACGCCAGCCAGTCAGGAGCTGCCAGAGACGCCAGCCAGTCAGGAGCTGCCAGAGACGCCAGCCAGTCAGGAGCTGCCAGAGACGCCAGCCAGTCAGGAGCTGCCAGAGACGCCAGCCAGTCAGGAGCTGCCAGAGCTGCCCTACAGTCATGAGCTGCCCTACAGTCATGAGCTGCCCTACAGTCATGAGCTGCCCTACAGTCATGAGCTGCCCTACAGTCATGAGCTGCCACTCAGTCCGGAGCTGCCACTCAGTCCGGAGCTGCCCCTTATCCCGGAGCTGCCCCTTATCCCGGTGCTGCCCCTTATCCCGGTGCTGCCCCTTATCCCGGTGCTGCCCCTTATCCTGGTGCTGCCCCTTATCCTGGTGCTGCCCCTTATCCTGGTGCTGCCCCTCAGTCAACTGCTACCCCTCAGTCTGTTACTGCCTTTTGGAATAGCGGGATTGACATGGAGGGTGAATATTGGGAGGAGGCCACGGAAGCGGGGGTTGACTATGGTGGGGTGGGGACCACGACCAGCGCCAGAGCCGCCACCGTGGACAGACGCCCACCCAGACCCTCCCCTAGACTTTGTGCTGGTGCGCCCGGAGTTCGCACCTTAAGGGGGGGGTTCTGTCACGTTCCTGACCTGTTTTCCTTTGTTATGTATTTGTTTTAGTTGGTCAGGGCGTGAGTTGGGTGGGTTGGTCTAGGTTTGTTTTTCTATGTTGGGATTTTGTGTTCGGCCTGGTATGATTCTCAATCAGAGACAGGTGTGTATCGTTGTCCCTGATTGAGAGTCATACTAAGGCAGCCAGGGTTTCACTGGTGTTTTGTGGGTGTTTGTTTCCTGTCTCTGTGTTTGTTCTGCACCAGATAGGACTGTCTCGGTTTTCACGGTTTGTTATTTTGTTTGTTGTTTGTAGTGTTCACTTGTTATTATATTAAACATGTTGAGCACTGGCTACGCTGCATTTTGGTCCTCTCTTTCACCCCAGGAAGAAAGCCGTTACACCTTCAATATGAGAGAAATTGTTTTAAAAATTGTTATAAGTATGTTAAAAAGCAGCTTTTCTGTGGGCGTATACTGGTCATTAAAAATATTCATGCAAGTAGTGTTAGGCTAGCTCATCCTTCCTCTAGACTGCTGATTGGCCAGCTCATCCTCCTCAGGGAGATTACATCAGTGGCGATTTTAGCATGTAAATCTTGGTGGGGCCAACACCCCTCCAAAATATGGGGATGCATGCCAGCACTACACAACACAACAGTAAACAATACATTAATTGCACTATAACGGTGACAAACGGTGCCCACAAACTTTTAGGGCCTACATAAAGCTGTCCCAACAAAAGCATCTTACCAATGCTACACCTGGCTATCAGCGGAGCCTTGTCTGGCAGTGAAACAGTTCTTTCAGCCTCATTTACTGCCTTTAAAAAAAACATAGCTGATATGGCTGAATTGCTTAAGTAAATGTGGTTTCTACTGACAAGTGAGATGTACAAACAATGGCATAAAGGGATGACAAGCGGATAAGAGGCCATCCGTCATTTCGATTAAGAGCTTGGACGGACGCAGTCAATATAACTATTTGTTCAGCTCTTTTGAAAATGTACAGCGACTGAATTCAGCACATGGGCCGTTCTTCCAGTGTTCTCCCTGTACACCACGTCAGAACCGTAGGATAAATAAAGGAGGCATATAAGCAGACAATGAAAGCTCTTATAATATTTGATGATTACATTTCTCTAAAACAGGCTATAGGCTACACACCAAGTCAGAACAGTAGGCAAAATTAATTAAGAGGGGAAAGGGACCAAATTATTAGGGTGAGACCCATGGGCTACAATCAGCTTCCTTTACAACAGACACTTAGTATTACTTTCTCAGCTACAGTATACATATCTCTCTGGCATATTACATCATTTATGCAGCAGCATACAAGACATTTTTGGACTCACCTTGTTGTGCTGTGCTAACTTGAACAGTAAAGTGGCACGGCGGTCGTTCGTGGGCAAAGTTTAGTCATCAAAGTCTGGTGTTCTCTGGGTTTATGGTGGGAACTCGGAAAAAAACAAGGTCGAATCATGATGACGTCAGTGATCTTCAGGTGGTAGCTCTAGCAAGAGGCCTGAGTTCCCGACTTACAATTCCGAGTTGGATGACCGTTCAAAACTTATTTTCCCAGTCTGAGCTAGTTTTTTCCTAAGTTCCCAGTTGTCTTGAACTCACCTTTAGTCAGATTTCCCAATTCTGAGTTAACAGTTGTTTTGAGCGCAGCAAAAATCATGCTGGATTGACAGCATGGCCAATGTGGAATGTTTATCATTTTAAGCTTGGAAAAGAGACCCATAAACCGAGAATTGGGACCATACAATCACACATTCAACAATGACTGGTTTGGGAGGAATCGGTGGCTAACTGCAAGCGTTGCAAAGCAATCACTAGCCTGCTATTCAGTGAATAGTATCTGCAATCCAGAGTTTAAATACATCATTAGTCTGAACACATAGCATGATGTTAAAGTTCCTTCTGCCCTCTGCTGGCTACACATTTTGTACATGGGTTACACAGAAAATAATCTATACTGTTTCAAGTTATCTGTCCCATCTACAATACAACAATACACAAGCGTTGTCGTTCAATGAAGGGTCAAGAGAGAACCATGGAAAGGTCATGGCAAAGTCGAAAACCTCAAACGCAGGGTAACATGACAATGGTTCCCCTTAGAGGTACTACTCTGAAAGGCTCTGACTCAGTGGTTTGTGAAAAGCTATAGTGTAGTCTTGTTTCTACCATTGTTCATAACTGAGTACTTCGTTTAGCCAGGTTGGAACAACTGTGTGCAACATTGGCGTAAACTTCATTCTGTCAGACCTGTTCAATCACAACAGGAATTGCAGCCATGCTCATGTATGATCAACTGGAAAACGTAAAACTTCCTTAGTTCAAGAGATCAAGACACATAGGTGAAATGTATATGTAATTTATTTTAGAATAAAAAATGACATCCTGCATTGTGTATGAATATACAACTTTTAGAGTAATCCTTAAATCTAATAAAACAATCTGAAATAGTAATATAATAATTACATAGTTGAGAAGGGATTTAGTAAGGCATGAAGGTGGTAACATTCTATTCAGCAGTCAAAAAATAAGTAAAAAAACTCATCTGTAATGCTCTCCTCTGAGCAAGTGCATCCAACTTCTCAGTTTCAATCAAATCACTATCAATCAAATAAAATCCAACATGAACCACACAAAGGTTTAGACATACTATATGTCTCTGTGTCCACCTTAATTGAGGACAAACACGTTGTGAAATATGGTCCCATAAACAGTTAAGTCATTTCAACTTATATAAACAATGTATGAAAAAGGAGGGCACAGTGGGCTCAGAATTACATTGAACAATTAAATGGTTCATTTAAATTGTTCGTACTGTTGCTATAACCAATTTATGTAGACCTACGAGAAAATGATTGAACACAGTTAATGTTAAGAAGCATTTTTGCCACATATTTGATAAACAAGTCATACATTCAATCAGTCTGAGAAAGTGCTTTTGATAAAGCAGAAATATGTATTTGATTTCTATTGATAAATAAATAATATAAAACAGCAGTCACACTGGCATAACTAGGAGTATAACACGTACACAAAGCATCATAACTGACACGGCATGTAACAGAAATGTGCAAAGTCAAGTGCTTAGTTCTAAATTAGTAGTACACATTTCAAAAGGAAGGCAACAAGTGGTTTTCTGTGGTATACTGTCATAAAGCTATTTGTACTGTAAATATCAAGTTTCCATCATATTATACTATTTAACTACTGTAGGCAGCATAAATGTGAGATGCATAAAGTCATCTGACTATGCAGCTTACTCCTTGGGTCAACAAAATAGTATTGCTAGCTGTGACACATTGCACAAAGCAAATCTTTTTAAAATCTTTGCATTTTGTAAAAAATTATGTCACACTTTTAACATTTCCACAAAAAAACTATTGTGACCAGCAGTGTATTAAAATAAAGGATATCAGCCTATTTTAAATTGAAAAACATGCTAATATAAGCTTTGCTGATTAACCTCAGTACACACACAAATGGTTCTACAGTGCCTTCAGAAAGTATTGATACTCCTTGACTTATTCCACATTTTGTTGTGTTACAGACTGAATTCAAAATGGATTACATTTATATGTTTTCTCACCCATCTACACACAATACCCCATAATGACAAAGTGAAAACATGTTTTTAGAACTTTTGCAAATGTATTGAAAGTGAAATACAGTCATATCTAATTCACATAAGTATTCACACCCCGGAGTCAATACTTTGTAAAAGCACCTTTGGTGACGATTACAGGCTTGAGTCGTCTTGTGCAAAGCTGATACAGACATACTCATCTATATTTGGGGATTTTCTCCCATTCTTCCTTGCAGATTTTCTCAAGCTCTGTTAGATGGAGAGCGGCGGTGAACAGCAATCTTCAAGTCTTTCCACACATTTTCAATGGGATTCAAGTCTGGGCTTTAGCTGGGCCACTCAAGGACTTTCACATTCTTGTTCTGAAGCCATTTCAGCATTGCTTTTGCTGTATGTTTGGGGTACTTTGTCCTGTTGGAATGTAAATCTTTGCCCCAGTCTGTTGTTTGCACTCTAAAGCAGGTTCTCATCAAGGATTTGCCTGTATTTGGCTCCATTCATTGTTCCCTCTATCCTTACCAGTCTCCCAGTCCCGGCCACTGCCATGCTTCACAGTAGCAATGGTGTTCAATGTGTGATGAGTTATTGCTGTTTTTTCCAGACTTAGCGCTTTGCATTTAGGCCAAATAGTCAAATTTTTGTCTCATCAAACCACAGAATATTTTTGTATTTCACTTGCCTTTTTGGCAAACTCCAGGTGTGCTGTAGTGCCTTTTTCTCAGGAGTGGCTTCAGTCTGGCAACACTCCCATAAAGCCCAGATTTGTGAAGTGCTGTAGACACAGTTGTCCTTCTGGCAGGTTCTCCCATCTCAGCCAAGGAACTGTAGTTAGATCAGAGTGGTCATTGGGTTCTTGGTCACCTGCCTTACCAAGGTCCTTCTTGCCTGGTTGCTCAGTTTGGTCAGACGGCCAGCTCTAGGCAGTCTGGGTAGTTCCATATTTTTCATCACAATTCTATCTCGGAGATCTATGGACAGTTCCTTGGACTTCATGGTATAGTTTCTGCTCAGACATGCAAGTTGTAGTGACATCTCAAGGATGATCAAAGGAAATTGGATGCACCTGAGCTCAATTTGGAGTGTTATAGCAAAGGAGTGTGAATACTTATGTTAAATTAATTATTTCTGTATTTGATTTTCAATAAATGTGCTTATATTTCTAAAAACATGTTTTCACTTTGTCATTATGGGGTATCGAGTTTGAATTCAGGCTGTAACAAAATGTGGAATAAGTCAGGGGGTATGAATACTTTCTGAAGGCACTGTATGTAGTGCCACTGCCAAATAAGGGCAATTTGGCTTGTAACCATAGCGGAACACTTTTTGAAGGTTCTATAAAGAACCATGTTCATAAGGTTCTAAATGGAACCTTTATGGTGCTATAAAGAGGGTTAGCTATATTATATTATCTTTAAAATTACATGGGTGTTATTATTGTGTTAATTTACAAGTTGAATCAAGTGTGCTAGCTCTGGACCGGCTGGGGGTCCCTGAGGAGAGAATTGAGATTTAGTCAACCGTTGACACGAGGCCTTACATAAGTCTCTCACAAGACACTATTACTGACCAGTCATATTTAACATGCAATGACATAACACAACAGATTATATCAACTGGAATGACACTCACTCTCGGCTGCACAAAAAGAGCTGTGAGAAAACCACGCCCCAAAATATTAAAATGAGCCACCTCCCCTACATTTGAATTATCACTAAAAGATTAAAGCACCGTTTTCTGAACTGCAAAGAACCATTAAAGAGCTCAAATGGTTCCACATAGAACCATCACCCTTACCAAAGAACCCTCTTTTCTAAGTGTGTTGATGTAAATACTAAAAAATGTCCAGTTTTGTGCTCAAAACCTCACAGTAACATTTGGATGTAATATTGCTTCTTTGGTTTACATAACACTCTTGACTGCTGAACATTAACATCATATTAATTGATAACCTTTAATTTATTCCTGGAATAAAATATTTGTCTGATGTGTGGTTCACGGCTCTTTCTTGGGTGTGTGTTGCTGTACCACTTCCTTAGAGCCACACCACAGGTACTGACGACCACACAACATGCCCCACCGAGACTCCACATGGTGGGCTTACGGTTGAAAAAAAAGAACTGGAAAATAAAGGCCAGGATCACGTCAACGGTCCTCATCAAGGCCACAGGGCCGGCCTTCTCAATCTGAAGTGCTTTGGTGAGAAACGTTTGGCCAGCAATACCCAGGATTGCAATCAGCATAAGGATCCACCTGTCTCTCCCACAGAATGGAATGGTCCATTCACCAAGTATAAACAAAGTGATGACACACTCAATGAAACCAATGACCGCATAGTACCACACAGACAGATAGTAGTGGACGCTTTTGCCCATTTTCCTGAGTATAACTAAAGTGCAGGCTGCTCCTAACGCTCCACCGAAGGCTGCAATAGTCCCCTTGAGATGATTGGTGTAGTCTCCCTCTATTCCCTCTATACGAGCACCGAATATGAAGGGAGGCCTGGCTATCATTATGACACCGGCCAGAGTGAAGACAGTGAAGACACAGTCCCAGATTGTGCATTTCTCTTTGAGGAAGATCCAGGCTAACAAGGCGGTGAACACTGGGTTGCTGAACATGATGACTGTTGCATCAGCCAGGGGCATCTGCTGTACTGCATAGAACAATAGGATCATGGCGTTGGAACCCAATAACCCTCTCATCACCAAATAGATACGCTTGTCTCTTGGTCCAAGGAAGCCAGTCCTGAAAAACAGAAAATGTATAGGTTAAATATTTGCATGGGATTATCAAGGTTCAAGGGGTCAAGTGGTCCAATATAGTATAAATACAGTTATGTAATAACTTACTTGTAATAGATAAGCATAGGCATCACAAACAGCATCTGGAAGAAGCAGCGAATGGCACTGATTTCTACAGCATGGACTCCATCTATTGTCTTCACCAGAAGAGCTATAATGGAGAAGAATACTGTTGCCAGCAGGCCATAAAACAGGCCCAGTCCTGGACAATGTTTATTCTCTGAGGACAGAGGGAGAAGGACACATGAACTGGTTAAAATAGCTTGAATGGAACTGAACATTAACCAACTAAGAGGGAAGTAATTTAATAGTTGTTTGTCTGAGATGGGGAAGAGGTACAGTACTCAAATGTGATATCAAAAGCCACTTCGTTGAAAAGAATCCCCGCTAAAGCTGAATTACTGGCAGCTTCTTGACAAATTGAAAGCTGCAGGGTGATTTGAGGTGTTGAATATGATTAGATATATCTACCTGGGAGTTGGCCTGTCACACACTGTACCTACTGATTACTCGTGTTTATTACCTACAGATTACTCGTGTTTATTGCCAACATAGAAAGAGGGCAATGAACCAATGTCCCCTAAATGGAGAGAGACTCAAATTGAACAGGAAGTATAAGGGGCCATTTTAGCCTGTACTGGCTAGATATATGGAAAACAGTGTGGAAGGACGCAGAAGAGCATTACTCATCTGAGAACAGACAACACCATTGTCAGACTTCCTTGTGAGTTTTATTTACACCCTGTGAGTACTGTAGGTGCTCATTCTTTCCCACTTTGTAATCATACCTTAAATCAGAGGTCTCCAACAGGTAGATTGCAAGCTACCAGTAGCTCGCAGCGCACCTACTGTATCAATAGCTCGGCCAATCTATTCTGAAAGTACATTAATTTTTTCATGTGTTCCATCTGTCATAAACATAAAGCTCCCGGCTACGAAGCCACATTGACAATATCCCTGGTTAGGCACTTTTGTCTTAAAAAGTCAAACGTAACACAGTCTGCCAATTCATTTCCAGCAATATTTCCTCTGTCTGTTTGGTGTGCACGTCTATCTAGGCTGTATAGCTGGCTATTTGTATGTAACCAGGTCAGTTGCCCCAGTATCTCTGTCTGAGAGACCTCTCTAACGCCCAGGAAGCTCAGATTCAAACTCCCATTCACCAGCTCTGCAAGCGTCATAAAAAACATTCGCTACTCACCAAATATGGACTATCTCATTTACTCCCGTTACGGCCAGTATGGACATCCAAAAAAGGTATGAATATAAATGTACAAGCAATCGAAAAAATGACTCTTCGGCACCACCAATGTATTGAGCTGTTGTAGACTTCCGACATGTGCGTGGCAGTAATATGTGAATTACATATGCATTTTTTCCCCGGTTACTTGTACATTTTTATTTAGACATTTTTTGGAAGTACATAGTGCCTTCAGAAATTATTCACACCCCTTGACTTTTTCCACATTTTGTTGTGTTCCAACCTGAATTTAACATTTATTAAATTGGGATGTTTTGAGGCCTACTGAGTGGTGCAGGCTCTGTCGTAGCTGGCCGCGACCGAGAGACCCATGGAGCGGCGCACAATTGGCCCAGCGTCGTCGGGATTAGGGGAGGGTTTGGCCGGGATGTTCTTGTGCCATCGCGCACTAGTGACTAAGGCACTGCATCTCAGTGCTAGAGGCGTCACTACAGACACCCTGGTTTGAATCCAGGCTGTATCACAACTGGCCGTGATTGGGAGTCCCATAGGGCGGCGCACAATTGGCCCAGCATCGTCCGGGTTTGGACGGTGTATGCCGTCATTGTAAATAATAATTTGTTCTTATCTGACTTGCCTGGGTAAATAAATTTATTAAATAAAAACAAGGAGGATTTCCAATGCCTTGCAAAGAAGGGCACCTATTGGTAGATGGCTAAAAATAAAAAAGCAGACAGTGAATACCCCTTTGAGCATGGTGAAGTTATTAATTACACGTTGGATGGTGTATCAATACACGACAAAGATACAGGCATCCTTCTTAACTCAGTTGCTGGAGAGGAAGGAAACCTCTCAGGGATTTCACCATGATGCCAATTGTGACTTTAAACAGTTACAGAGTTGAATGGCTGTGATAGGAAAAAACTGAGGATGGATCAACAACATTGTAGTTACTCCACAATACTAACTTAATTGACAGAGTGAAAAGAAGGAAGCTTGTACAGAATACAAATATTCCAAAACATGCATCCTGACTGCATCAAGGCTCTAAAGTAATATTGCAAAAAATGTGGCAAGTTATTAGCTTTTTGACCTGAATACAAAGCATTATGTTTGGGGCAAATCCAACAAACACATTACTGAGTACCAACCTGTCACGTTCCTGACCTGTTTTCTGTTAATTTTGTATGTGTTTAGTTGGTCAGGGCGTGAGTTGGGGTGGGCATTCTATGTTTTGTGTTTCTATGTTTAGGTCAGGTGTAATTAGCCTTATATGGTTCTCAATCAGGGACAGGTGTTTGACGTTTCCTCTGATTGAGAACCATATAAAGGTAGACTGTTCACACTGTTGGTTTGTGGGTGATTGTCTTCTGTGTTTGTGTATGTTGCACCACACGGGACTGTTTCGGTTTGTTCGATCGTTTGTTTGTAGTCTGTTCCTGTTCGTGAGTTCTTCGTGTATTTATGTAAGTTCCATGTTCAGGTCTGTCTACGTCGTTTTGTTATTTTGTAGTTTGTTGAAGTGTTTTCGGTTTTCGTCTTTACTTTAATAAACTTCGTTATGTCAAATCATCACGCTGCGCTTTGGTCCAATCCCTACTCCTCCTCTTCTTCCGAAGAGGAGGAGGACACCCGTTACAGAATCACCCACCAACCATGGAGCAAGCAGCGTGAGAGGAACCAGCAACAGCGGCAAAGAAACCAGGACTCGTGGACATGGGAGGAAATATTGGACGGAAAGGGACCCTGGGCTCAACCAGGAGAATATCGCCGCCCCAAAGCTGAGCTGGAGGCAGCGAAAGCAGAGAGGCGGCGTTTCGAGGAGCTAGCTCGGAAGCAGGAGAAGGATCTGGGCTACACTACGTGGGAGGAGATCGACAGGTGGGCGATCAACCCAGGGCGAGTGCCGGAGCCCGCCTGGGATTCTCTGGCGCAGTGCGAGGAGGGATACCGGCGAATGGAGGCAGCACGACGACGCGGTAGGAAGCCTGTGAGTAAACCCCAAAAATTTATTGGGGGGAGGCTAAGAGGGAGAGTGGCGAAGTCAGGTAGGAGACCTGCGCCTACTCCCTGTACTTACCGTGGAGAGCGAGAGTACGGGCAGACACCGTGTTACGCAGTAGAGCGCATGGTGTCTCCTGTACGTGTGCATAGCCCGGTGCGGGTTATTCCACCTCCCCGCACTGGCAGGGCTAGATTGAGTATTGAGCCGGATGTCATGAAGCCGGCCCTACATATCTGGCCACCAGTGCGTCTCCTCGGGCCGGCTTACATGGCACCAGCCTTACGCATGGTGTCCCCGGTTCGCCTACATAGCCCGGTGCGGGTTATTCCACCTCCCCGCACTGGTCGGGCGACGGGGAGCATACAACCAGGTAAGGTTGGGCAGGCTCAGTGCTCAAGGGAGCCAGTACGCCTGCACGGTCCGGTATTTCCGGCGCCACCTCCCCGCTCCAGGCCAGTACCACCAGTGCCTACACCACGCACCAGGCTTCCAGTGCGTCTCCAGAGCCCTGTTCCTCCTCCACGCACTCTCCCTGTGGTGCGTGTCTCCAGCCCAGTGCCTCCAGTCCCGGCACCACGCATCAAGCCTCCTGTGCGTCTCCAGAGCCCTGTACGCACTGTTCCTTCTCCCCGTACTCGCCCTGATGTGCGTGCCCTCAGCCCGGTACCACCAGTGCCGGTACCACGCACCAGGCCTATAGTACGCCTTGAGAGTTCAGTGTGCCCTGTTGTTGTTCCCCGCACTAGCCTGATGGTGCGTGTCCTTAGCCCGGTACCTCCAGTTCCGGTACCACGCACCAGGCCTACAGTGCGTCTCAGCCGGCCAGAGTCTGCCGTCTGCCAAGCGGCGCCTGAACTGCCCGTCTGCCCAGCGGAGCCTGAACTGCCCGTCTGCCCAACGGCGCCTGAACTGCCCGTCTGCCCAACGCCGTCTGAACTGTCCGTCTGCCAAGCGCCGCATGAACTGCCCGTCGGTACTGAGCCTTCAAAGCCGTCCGTCTGCCATGAGCCTGCAAAGCCGCCCGTCTGCCATGAGCCTTCAGAGCCGTCCGCCAGACAGGAGCCGCTAGAGCCTTCCGCCAGACAGGAGCCGCCAAAGCCTTCTGCCAGACAGGATCAGCCAGAGCCTTCCGTCAGACAGGATCAGCCAGAGCCTTCCGCCAGACAGGATCAGCCAGAGCCTTCCGCCAGACATGACCAGCCAGAGCCGTCATCCAGCCATGACCAGCCAGAGCCGTCATCCGGCCATGACCAGCCAGAGCCGTCATCCAGCCATGACCAGCCAGAGCCGTCATCCAGCCATGACCAGCCAGAGCCGTCATCCAGCCATGACCAGCCAGAGCCGTCATCCAGCCATGACCAGCCAGAGCCGTCATCCAGCCATGACCAGCCAGAGCCGTCATCCAGCCATGACCAGCCAGAGCCGTCATCCAGCCAGGATCCGCCAGAGCCGTCATCCAGCCAGGATCCGCCAGAGCCGTCATCCAGCCAGGATCCGCCAGAGCCGTCATCCAGCCAGGATCCGCCAGAGCCAGCCAGCCAGGATCCGCCATCCAGTCCGGTGCTGCCGTCCCTCAGTCCGGTGCTGCCGTCCCTCAGTCCGGTGCTGCCGTCCCTCAGTCCGGAGCTGCCGTCCCTCAGTCCGGAGCTGCCGTCCCTCAGTCCGGAGCTGCCTTCCCTCAGTCCGGAGATGCCGTCCCTCAGTCCGGAGCTGCCGTCCCTCAGTCCGGAGCTGCCCCTTATCCCGGTGCTGCTCCTTATCTTGGTGCTGCTCCTTATCTTGGTGCTGCTCCTTATCTTGGTGATGCCCCTTATCTTGGTGATGCCCCTTAGTCTGGTGATGCCCCTTAGTCTGGTGATGCCCCTTAGTCTGGTGATGCCCCTTAGTCTGGTGATGCCCCTTAGTCTGGTGATGCCCCTTAGTCCGGAGCTGCCCCTTATCCCGGTGCTGCCCCTTATCCCGGTGCTGCCCCTTATCCCGGTGATGCCCCTTAATTTAGGTGGGTTTATTTGGAGGGTGGTCATTGAGAGGGGGATACAAAAGCGGGGATTGACTATGGTGGGATGGGGACCACGCCCAGAGCCTGAGCCGCCACCGTGGACAGATGCCCACCCAGACCCTCCCCTAGACTTTTGGTGGTGCGTCCGGAGTTCTGTCACGTTCCTGACCTGTTTTCTGTTAATTTTGTATGTGTTTAGTTGGTCAGGGCGTGAGTTGGGGTGGGCATTCTATGTTTTGTGTTTCTATGTTTAGGTCAGGTGTAATTAGCCTTATATGGTTCTCAATCAGGGACAGGTGTTTGACGTTTCCTCTGATTGAGAACCATATAAAGGTAGGCTGTTCACACTGTTGGTTTGTGGGTGATTGTCTTCTGTGTTTGTGTATGTTGCACCACACGGGACTGTTTCGGTTTGTTCGATCGTTTGTTTGTAGTCTGTTCCTGTTCGTGAGTTCTTCGTGTATTTATGTAAGTTCCATGTTCAGGTCTGTCTACGTCGTTTTGTTATTTTGTAGTTTGTTGAAGTGTTTTCGGTTTTCGTCTTTACTTTAATAAACTTCGTTATGTCAAATCATCACGCTGCGCTTTGGTCCAATCCCTACTCCTCCTCTTCTTCCGAAGAGGAGGAGGACACCCGTTACACAACCTCCATATTTCAAAGCATAGTGGTGGTTGCATCATGTTATGGGTATGCTTGTAATTGTTAAGGACTGCAGAGTTTTTCAGGATAGAAAATAAATGTAATGGAACTAAGCACAGGCAAAATCCTAGAGGAAAACCTGTTTTTCTGCTTTCCACCAGACACTGGGAGATGAATTCACCTTTCACCAGGACAATAACCTAAAACACAAGAAGACAGTGAATGTTCCGGAGTGGACGAGTTTCAGTTTTGATTAAATCTACTTGACCTGAAAATGGTTGTCTAGCAATCATCAACAACCAATTTGACAAAGCTTGAAGAATTTTGAAAAGAATAATGGGAAAATGTGGCACAATCCTGGTGTGGAAAGCTCTTACAGACGTACCCAGAAAGACTCAAAGCTGTAATCACTGCCAAAGGTGCTTCTACAAAGTATTGACTCAGGGGTGTGAATGTAAATTTTTGGAAATGTAAATTTGAATGTAAATGTAAATGTGAATGTAAATTTCTAAAAACATGTTTTCATTTAGTTATTATGGGGTATTGTGTATAGATGGGTGAGAACATTTTTAATTCAGACTGTAACACATCAAAATATGTAATAAGTCAAGGGGTATGAATACTTTCTGAAGGCACTGTACTGGCCGTAACGGGAGTAAAGGAAGATAGTTGATCAGTGAAACATATTTGGTGAGTACAGAACGTATTTTGATATTATAACACTTGCAGAGCTGGTGAATGGGAGAGCTTCCTGGGTGTTAGAGGTCTCTAACGCAGATACATTTTTGCCGTTTCTCTATGAATAAGTGTAATATGAGAGTAAAAAACAGAAAAGTCCCATACCAGGACATTTTTTTTTACTGAGAACAGAATTTGGGAAAACACAGAAGATCATTTTATGGGGCCTGTCATTCCAAATGCTGTTTATTAGCCATTACACCGAGTGTACAAAACATTGCCCTCGGAACAGCTTAAATTCTGCGGGGAATGGACTCTACAAGGTGTCGAAAGCGTTCCACAGGAATGCTGGCCCATGTTGACTCCAATGCTTCCCACAGTTGTCAAATTGGCTGGATATCCATTGGGTAGTGGACCATTCTTGATACACACGGGTAACTGTTGAGTGTAAAAAACCCAGCAGCATTGCAGTTCTTGACACACTTAAACCGGTGTGCCTGGCACCTACTTATCATACCACGTTCAAAGGCACTTCAATCTTTTGTCTTTCCCATTCAGTGAATGGCATTCACACTCTGAAAGACACACATTCTTCGTTTTCTCAAGGCTTAAAAATGCTGCTTTAACCTGTCTCCTCCCCTTCATCTACACAGCTTGAAGTGGATTTAACAAGTGACCTGGATTGACCTGGTCTGTCTGTCATGGAAAAAGCAGTTGTTCTTAATGTTTTGTACACTCAGTGTATCTTACCAGGTATAACAGAGCAACCTCTTGTTGCCTACACCAAGTACCCGGGGAAGAGTTGCAGGGTAGAGAAGAAGACAAGAATGTTCCTATTTGAAAGCTATATATACAAATATATATATAAGTAGCTACTACATATTTTTAAGTAGAAAAGGTTATAAAAAATGATAAAAAAGGTTCGAGACCCCTCCCTGCCTTTTAAATTATAAGTGAGAAACCCATGTTACATGTTTTTAAATAAATGCCTAGGTATTTCCTGGTGTAAAAACTGGGTCCACCATCCTAGAGCTACATCATGTAATTAATCCTGGTGGGAAAATGCCTCGTCATCCCTTTGAGGATGATGAAAATGTTTAAACGGATTACCATTCGATAATTCATAATCAGACAGATTAAAGTGGGGGTGAAGCGGCCACAATGATGCAATATAGGCTATTAGGTAGTTTAATCTGAACGAGTTAGTGAGGCAATATTTATTACCAGTATAGTAATTAGAGAACCACGATTACGTCCGTTACATAATGTACTGCTACGGAGGTCGTCATTGGCTGCTCCGCTGGTTATAATTTCTCATTACCGTCTACCTCAAAGGTCATACAACTTTACCTAGATGGAAGCAGATCCAGTCATATAATGGACTGTGTTAATAAACCACAAACAAGTGTGTTCAAGTGGTTACGTTGGTAGACCTCTAAAGATAGCTAGCTAAATTATATAAATTATCTCTAGTTTTAGCTTGAAGGCTACCTGTGGCAACTGTGTCTCCTGCGTCCGTTGAGATGGGATCCCCGCGGCCGCCAATTCTACAACACAAGGGAGGACATAATCTTTGCTTCGCACTGCTTTCCACTGTTCTAGTCCTTGCCTCTTCATTACCCCGCTCATCATGACTGTTACTTTGTAAATTAATCCTCTCAGTAGTGTGTTCATCGTCGTCGTCATCGCCAACTTTGTGAAATACAACTTTAATGTCCCCCTGTCTAAGGTGAACGGCCGATAGAACTCTGTCGTCTATACTATTACTGTCCTTCAAATCCCCCATTGTAAAATGCAACTGCAACAGGTGAGCATGCCTTGGATGTATTTTACACCCTTTATGTCTACGAGTGAGTGAGTTGTCACACCGGTTTAATATGTAACCTTAGTGGCCACTGTAGTAGCATGCAATAGTTACTTTAACCACGGGGGGCAGCTCCAGTGGGCAGCTCTCCAGGGTCATGGCTAGAAGGGATCCAGCGTTAGTCAAATTAACCTCAGATTTGACTTTTGGTAGCAGGTTAGGATAATTAGTTTAAGGCTAGGAAAAGAGTTAGGGGTAGCTAAAATGCACATTTTTTTTTTTTTTTTACTTTTGACGTTAATTTGTCAAAAGATGGATCCCTTCTAGCCGCGCTCAAGCAAATGACATACCGGTAAGGGGCAAGCCAGTTGGCCAACCAAAACGTTACCTTAAATTCAGGTCAAGTTCAACAAACGGTTCAACCTTCACCTTATTCAAAAAAATCTGAAAGAATAGTGGACATTATTGGGGTACTTAACTAAAGTGCTCTTCTTGTTATAGAATGATCAAGATTTGAATATGTGTAGGCCTGTGGAGGCTGGTGGGAGGAGCTGTAGGAGGATGGGCACATTGTAATGGCTGGAATGGAGTTTTTGGAACAGGGTCAAACACGGTTTCCATATGTTTGATACTGTTCCATTTATTCCATTCCAGCCATTACAATGGGCCCGTCCTCCTATAGCTCCTCCCACCAGCCGCCACTAGTGTAGGCTAATGCAATTGTGGTGTTTTATTAAACAAGGACATGAAGATAACGCATTTATGGTTTTATGAAATGTGTTTATTACTAGCCTACTATACATAAAATACAGCTAAATTAAAAACAAAAGACACTCTTACTACATATTAGAATACACATGTTTTTTGTAGTATTGCAGTTACATATCTTGACCTACATTAAATTCAAAATGTAATTTCAAAATCTAAAACTAGCTCCATATGAAAGATAACATGATTGGAGTGGTCCCCTCTACATACAAAATGCGGTATCGTATAAATGAATTGACTCATTATAAAAACGTAAACATTTTATTTGGCAAATTGTTTGTCAGTTAAATGTTAGATTTAACATTTGACTTACATTTGAATGTATTCTCGTTATTTGCTTTACCTAAAGCACAGCTATTGTCGTAGTGTAGGGCTTAGTTGCAGTAAGTCAACAATTGGTTTGTCTACGAGGAAGAAAAGAGGAGAGTGATGTGAAAGGAAGGGATACAGTAGATGTTTCTAGCAAGGCATTCATCAGGAATTCTTATTAGTGGACTATATCATGCATATAGCCCTACAGTATAGTCATCCCCTCCAGTGTTCAGTGATACTGCATTTATCAACTACACACTCCTTAATTGTTTTCATTAATTAATTATTACTCAGGTCAATCATTATGTGCTCGTATATCTGAGTTTTCCCTCTAAAGCTGGAGGCCAGCAGAAACTCTCTGTTGTCAATGGACACCAGAGAGAATGCCCTTGGTGCCTGGATGTTCAGGTCCTGGAAGTGAACAAATTGGCCCCTCTTCAAATCCCACTGATAGACCTGCGTCAGGGAGTAGTCGCTGCCGAGGATGGCGTACTGCCAGTTGCCGATGGAGACTGGCTGGAACACCATGGAGCCCCGCGAAGGCATTGTCTGTACCTCTTTGAACATGGCGCCGTCCCACCTCATCACCTTGGAGTCCCCAATAAAACGCGTCAGGCAGATGAAAAGTTCACTCTTCACCTTGAAGTGCTTGACCGCAAACACATCCTCCATTTCGGGGATATCAGTGCGCCTGTCGAACTGCTTCAGACTCTTGCTCCACTGGTAGACGACAGGCCTCTGGGAACTGCTGGCTAGGATCAGATGGGGCTTACCAGAGATCTCTAGGTACTCCACGTCTGTGTCACGGTACCAGAGATGGAGGGACTGGTGAGAGTAGAACCCATTGCCGTTCCACTTGTACACTGTGGTATAACCGGCCTTGGAGCTGTCTGCGATCACGAAGAAGGACTCACCGTCTATGAGGAAAGTCTCAATGTCATTAGGTTTCCTGATTTTTAGGATGTCAATATCCTGGATTTTGATGAATTTGTTGGCTGAGATGTCCCGCTTGTAAATGTGAGAGCCACCAAAGAGCTGGGCTACGAAGATGAACAGCTGATTATCAATCACCATGGGTTTGCATACCACAGTGGATGTACCTGTAAAACAAGGACCAAAAACAAAGTATTAGAATATAGGAACATGAAGTCAATATTCGCGAGAAACACTAAATACATATACACTATAAATGTTATGATCCACAAGATATAGTATGACACTGTATTCACACATAGTGATATAAAATAAACATTGCTCACTTTGAATGCTGTCATAGGTTCTGAAAACAGTTTCAACGTGATCCCATTCCAGGAAGCTGCACGTTCCAGTAAAGGGCTGGGCAAACACAACAAATTTATCCATGCCAAAGGTAAAGGATTCCACTGAAATGGACTCAAACATCAGTGGCTGATAAGAGGCAAACTCTGCAATACAAAACAGATTTAATGTTTCAATGTTTATTCGCCACGTGCAAAACCGGTGTAAGACAGTACAGTGAAATTCTTACTTGAGAGCTATTTCCCAACAATGAAGCAATAATAATATAGATCATAGAAAATGGAATAAAAAAACAAGAAGTATGATGTAAGTTGAACACAAGAATGCAAGTACAGTGCCTTCAGAAAGTATTCACAGCCCCTGACCTTTTCCACATTTTTTGTGTTACAAAGTGAGATTAAAATGGATTAAATTGTAATTTTCTTGTCAACAATCTACTCAAAATACTCTGATGTCAAAGTGGAAGAAAAATTGAATACCACTTTGAGCACAGTGAAGTTATTAATTACACTTTGGATGGTGTATCAGTACACCCAGTCACTACAAAGATACAGGAGTCCTTCCTAACTCCGTTGCCGGAGAGGAAGGAAACCGCTCTGGGATTTCATCATAAGGCCAATCGTGACTTTAAATCAGTTACAGAGTTTAATGGCTGTGATAGGAAAAAACTGAGGACGGAAAAACAATATTGTAGTTACTCCACAATACAAAATTCAAAAGGCACTCGCACATCTGAGCTATCTTTTTTGAAGGTGCATGTACTGCGTGTACTGACAGTCATAGACCGTTTTGCCAACATGAAATAGAGGAGGAGGCATTGGCATTCACAGGGCCGGCTACAGGCATAAGCAAAATAAGCGGTCGCTTAATTTTCATTTTTTGGAACTCCATCAGGGTCACAAATTACTATTGAGAGTAAGAATAGTAGAATACACCAGGAGCAATTTTTTACATGTGTTTTTTTATCCTTCAGCAGTTTTTCTCTTAGTATGTCAGTCACTGAAAGACACTCAATTAGCCATGCCAGCTAACAATTTTTAGATTAACTACCAATCTGGCTAGACTATCTAAACTTGTAGTATTCGTGGCCGAATACTGAAGGGAACGCAGGGCACATGCCCAGGGCCCTGACATCCAGGGGGCCCCCATTGATTTTGTCAGTCATTCTCACTCATATATCATATTAACATGGCATAAGTCATGACAAAATGTTTAGATTGTAGGAAATTAGCATTTTTTTCTCACTGCCCCATGGTAAAATGAGTCAAATTTACTTTAAATCCTAAATGTTTCTCACCGCTGTCAAGAGGTTGGCCACTAAAATGTCTTGCCGCAAGATGGGGGGGGGGGGCAACCAACTCTAGTTTAGGGTATCCAAAAGGCTAGAATGGACATTCATCTAGCGTACAAGTAGGGTGAGTCAACATGTTTTTTCTACTTGCTCGCATGGCGCACACACACACACAGAAATCAATACCATGGACCGCCACATGATAATTTGCAACGTTGATTGGACTAAAACATTTTTGGTATCTTTAAGTTTGTTTTCACTGTATTAGACTAAGCATAAAATAGAATTTGTCACATGCTTCGTAAACTAACAGTGAAATGCTTACTTACGAGCCCTTCCCAACAATGCAGAGAGAAAAAGAGATAAATAATAGAAAAATAATAAATAATAACACGAGGAATAAATACACAATATTTTTTGAAATGTTTTGGCAGCGTTTACAGCCTCGAGTCTTCTTGGGTATGACGCTACAAGCTTGGCACACCTGTATTTGGGGAGTTTCTCCCATTCTTCTCTGCAGATCCTCTCAAGCTCTGTCAGGTTGGATGGGGACATCGCTGCACAGCTATTTTCAGGTCTCTCCAGAGATGTTCGATCGGGTTCAAGTCCGGGCTCTGGCTGGGCCACTGAAAGACATTCAGAGACTAGTCCCGAAGCCACTGCTGCGTTGTCTTGGCTGTGTGCTTCGGGTCGTTGTCCTGTTGGAAGGTGAACCTTCTCCCCAGTCTGAGGTCCTGAGCGCTCTGGAGCAGGTTTTCAACAAGGATCTCTCTGTACTTTGCTTCGTTCATCTTTCCCTCAATCCTGATTAGTCTCCCAGTCCCTGCCACTGAAAACCATCCCCAAAGCATGATGCTGCCACCACCATGCTTCACTGTAGGGACGGTGCAAGGTTTCCTCCAGACATGAAGCTTGGCATTCAGGTCAAAGAGTTCAATCTTGGTTTCATCAGACCATGAGAAACTCTGGTCTGATGAAACCAAGATTGAACTCTTTGACCTGAATGCCAAGCTTCATGTCTGGAGGAAACCTTGCACCGTCCCTACGGTGAAGCATGGTGGTGGCAGGTAGCCTTAGAGTTCTTGGGAACAGGAATGATGGTGGTCAGCTCTAGACGTGGGGATTACAGACTGGGACCAGGAGAGGTTGAAAATTACCGTGAAGATGCCTGCCAGCTGGTCTGCATATTATGAGAACCGTCTGGCTCCGTGGCCTTGCGAGTATTGACCAGATTAAAAGCTTTACTCACGTCGGCCTCAGAGCGAGATCACCCAGTCCAATGGGATGGCGGGGGCCCTCATGCACAACTTGGTGTTGTTTTTATTGAAGCGTGCATAAAATGCATTGAGTTCGTCTGGTAGAGAGGCATCATTGGGCAGATCATGGCTAGGTCTTCCTTTGTAATCCGTAATGGACTGTAGCCCCTGTCACATACGTCGAGTGTCAGAGCCGGTGTATTAGGATTCCCATATTGTCCTTTTGTCTGTTTGATGGCTTTGCGGAGGTCGTAGCGGAACTTCTTGTACGTGTTCATGTCAGCCATAGTGCCGGGGTTGGCTGTGGTAGCCCTGTGTGTGCAATAGCTCTGTCTTTTATTTTAGCACTTACCTCAGTGTTAATCCAGGGCTTTTGATTGGGGAAGCAGCAAACTTTCACTGTGGAGAAAATGTGTGCAATGCGTTTCCTGATGAAGCCGGTGACTGAGGTTGCCAGCTCATTGATGCTATCGGTGCAGTCCCAGAACATATTCCAGTCAGAGCTAGGAAAGCAGTCCTGCAGTATAGCTTCCGCTTTGGGGATCATTTATCTATCTTCCGGCGCCAACAGAGATGGCCGCCTCACTTCGCGTTCCTACCGCCCCAATAGGTCCACAGACGACGCAATTGCCATCACACTGCACACTGCCCTAACACATCTGGACAAGAGGAATACCTATGTAAGAATGCTGTTCATCGATTACAGCTCAGCATTTAACACCATAGTACCCTCCAAACTCATCATTAAGCTCGAGACCCTGGGTCTCGACCCCGCCCTGTGCAACTGGGTCCTGGACTTCCTGAAGGGCCGCCCCCAGGTGGTGAGGCTTGGTAACAACATCTCCACCCCGCTGATCCTCAACACTGGGTCCCCACAAGGGTGCGTTCTCAGCCCTCTCCTGTACTCCCTGTTCACCCACGACTGCGTGGCCATGCACGCCTCCAACTCAATCATCAAGTTTGCAGACGACACTACAGTGGTAGGCTTGATTACCAACAACGACGGGACGGCCTACAGGGAGGAGGTGAGGGCCCTCGGAGTGTGGTGTCAGGAAAATAACCTCACACTCAATGTCAACAAAACAAAGGAGATGATCGTGGACTTCAGGAAACAGCAGAGGGAGCAGCCCCCTATCTACATTGACGGGACAGTAGTGGAGAGGGTGGAGAGTTTTAAGTTCCTCAGCGTACACATCACGGACAAACTGAAATGGTCCACCCACACAGACAGCGTGGTGAAGAAGGTGCAGTAGCGCCTCTTCAACCTCAGGAGGCTGAAGAAATTTGGCTTGTCACCAAAAACACTCAAACTTTTACAGATGCACAATCGAGAGCATCCTGTCGGGCTATATCACCACCTGGTACGGCAGCTGCTCCGCCCATAACCGGAAGGCTCTCCAGAGGGTAGTGAGGTCTGCACAACGCATCACCGGGTGCAAACTACCTGCCCTTCAGGACACCTACACCACCCGATGTCACAGGAAGGCCAAAAAGATCATCAAGGACAACAACCACCCGAGCCACTGCCTGTTCACCCCGCTATCATCCAGAAGGCGAGGTCAGTACAGGTGCATCAAAGCGGGGACCGAGAGACTGAAAAACAGCTTCTATCTCAAGGCCATCAGACTGTTAAACAGCCATCACTAACATTGAGTGGCTGCTGCCAACATACTGACTCAACTCCAGCCACTTTAATAATGGAAAAATTGATGTAATCAATTTATCACTAGCCACTTTATATTATATAATGTTTACATACCCTATATTACTCATCTCATATGTATATATTGTACACTATACCATCTACTGCATCTTGCCATCTTGATGTAATTAAATGTATCACTAGCCACTTTAAACAATGCCACTTTATACAATTTTATCATACCCTACATTACTCATCTCATATGTATATACTGTACTCTATACCATCTACTGCATCTTGCCTATGCCGTTCGGCCATCACTCATTTATATATTTTTATGTACATATTTATATTAATTCCTTTACACTTGTGTGTATAAGGTAGTTGTTGTGAGATTGTTAGGTTATATTACTTGTTAGATATTACTGCATGGTCGGAACTAGAAGCACAAGCATTTCGCTACACTTGCATTAACATCTGCTAACCATGTGTATGTGACAAATAAATTTGATTTGATTTTGATCTACCGTCATTGTAAATAAATGTCCACGGAACGCGTCACGGGTACTTCCTGTTTGAGCTTCTGTTTGTAAACAGGAAGCATGAGTCATGATCTGATTTGCCTAAGGGGGGATAATGGTTGGCCTTGTATGCTTGCATGTGGGTTGAGTAACAGTGGTCTAGGACTTTATCGCCCTTAGTAGCAAAGGAGACGTGTTCATAGAAGTTGGGAATCAAGTGTCTTAGTGACACGGAAATAAAATGACTGGCAACAAGAAAAGCAGCCTCGTACAGTTCGTTAAGTGACAGCTTGTTGTTGTAGTAGGCCTGAGGTGGAATATATACATCAACACTCTCGAGAGGTAGAAGGGTCTGCATTTCACCATCGTGGAAATTCCAAGACGGGTGAACAATACATTGTTGGTGATGAAGAGACATACCCCTCCCCTATTGATTTCCCTGAATCCAATGTCCTGTACGCTCAGTGAATGGAGAATCCATTGAGTTGGATAGCTGTAGGGGGTCTGAAAGCCATGTTTCAGAAAAACAGAATATTGCAGTTACGAGAGTCCCGTTGACAGCAAAGCTGCGATCAGTCTTCCATCTTATTATCAAGTGGCCAATAGAATACAGGGAAGTGGTGGCCGATTTTCCCTTCGCCTTAGTCCCACCAGGATGCCCGCTCTTCTCTTTTTCGCCTGCATTTCCTCTTGCGTAGCCCGAAGATTGGGTCAGAGGTACACAAAGAGCCCAGGGCAGATGACTTGAAGTCAAAGTTGATAAGGATTACCATCACTACCAGAGAAGGCAACATTACTGGCATTCTTCCTTGGTGACTGTTTTTAGTGTTCTGTAGGCTACTCTAGGTACATACTCTACAGTATTAGTGTTATCATTTTCACTTTATCCTGACTGGTAATTAATTTACAGTCTTTGAGTCTATTGTGTAATGGCCACTGCTGAATAGCATGAAGCAGCCGTGGTTAAGGAGATTAATATTGCAAGGTGTGCAATGCATAGTCACTTTAACTCTACCTACATGTACATATTACCGCAATTACCTCGACTAACCGGTGCCCGAGCACATTGACTCTGTACCGGTAACCCCTGTATATCGCCTCGCTATTGTTATTTTACTGCTGCTCTTTAATATTTGTTACTTTTATTTCTTATTTTTTACTTAACATGTATTTTTCTTAACTGCATTGTTGGTTAATTAAGGGCTTGTAAGTAAGCATTTTTCCCTTTTGTATTCGGCGCATGTGACAAATAAAATTTGATTTGATTTAAAATAATTGCACCAATCACCTGCAGTTATGCAGTCAAAAGACCCGGGCACAAGGTCATTGATCAGTTTCCCTTGGAAAAGCGATGGCCCACTGCAGGGGATCTGATCAACCATCGCATTGGTGGTATGCATCCACTCCACCAGCCACTTTAGTTTGCAGTCACATTCCAGGTTGTTCCCTTTCAGATCCCTGGTAAAACAGGTTAACACAGTATGCATAAATCAAAACCGGAATATTTTTAATGAAAATGAAAACTTTTTTGTTTTACATAAGTACACTTTAGATGGTGATGTTGCAGATTAAGCTGCTGGTTATGTGAAGAAAAAAAAAAATACTCACACTTTAACCAAAGCATCCATGCCCTTGAAAACATCTTTGGGTAATGTACCCAGGTTATTATAGGCCAGGCTCCTGATTAAAAAAGGGGAAAACATTGTGTTTTAGACCACAAAATACAGTATGTCCTGAATCAACACAATACATTGTGTCTGACTTCCAAAAAGATATGTTCTTGGAACTCAGCATTATGTTTCCCCTTGTCACTGGGTGGGCCCTGACCGTCACTTCAGTCCAGGCAGTATGAGTAAGGAGGAGAGGTTACAGAGCAGATATCATATTTTGTTTTGCTCCCCAGGACATATTGTTCTTGGTTATAATTAGATTTTCAAGAGTACACAGTACACTCAGACAATCTACTGAAAATAGTGAAAGGCGATACATTCTTAGAATAACGATTCTGCAAACTTATATGTCCACTCATGTTTGTCTTTTTTTCTATAGAAAGGAGTGTAGGGGAGACCGGGGATGGTGGTAACAAGGGACAGTTGTAACACTTGCAATTCCTCCAATCAAGAGCGAGGTAGAATCATATGATTCACTGTGCACATGCTCAGTTTAGTCCTGAATCCTCATGTGAAGAAGCAAGTCACTGTGATAAACTCTGCAGATTCTATTGACAGAAATCAGATTTTGAGGTAAGAAAGTAATTATTTTAACCAAATGTGTTTTTGTGATTGTATAAAAGTGTAGTTTCATTCACCTAACTTATATCAGGTTTATAACCAGTCTGTGTAGAGATATTTGATGCAAGTTAGCAATGGTAAAGTGTTAACATTTAGCTAAAATGGAAGCTAGCTAATGGCTGCAAGGGTAAGGGTTAGTTGTAACATGTTACAATTAACCCCGACTAAAACTGGATGTTTTTGGTACATGTTTTCTTTTACTTTCAGCATGCCTAGATCATGGAAAAGAAAGACACAGGGGAGTACCTCTCCACACTTTGAAAATAACGTAAAATGACGTAACAGAGCAGGGGAAATCAATCAGATCAGTTGCAAAGTTGTATGGCATAGGTCATGTGATGCTGTGCAGATTCTGCAAAGAGAGAAAGAAACCACTGGAGAAGGGGTCGAGAGAGCTTGTAAGCTACCGTAGTGGGAACAGGGTCTTCATTGACGAGCAGGAGCCGAAGTTGTCAGAGTATCTCTTGAGGGCAGCTGATTTATGCCCACTGTGCCCACTGCTATCCAAGCCACCTCTCCAGCTGCCTCCCAGGCCACCTCTCCAGCTGCCTCCCAGGCCACCTCTCCAGCTGCCTTCCAGGCCACCTCTCCAGCTGCCTTCCAGGCCACCTTTCCAACTGCCTTCCAGGCCACCTTTCCAGCTGCCTTCCAGGCCAACTCTCTAGGCCAGGTGGAAACGCCTGATTACTCTTCTGATTTCAACCCAGTTGATGTACACCCATTCAAGCACTCAGAAGGCAAAACAAATGTTGCTCCCCTTAAAAAAAAACAGATCGAAAGAAGCAAGCCAAAACAAACCACACCGAACAACAACAAAAACTGTCCTGCTTCAGATACAAAATACAAAATAAAGCAGATTGAACCAGAAGATTCAGATTTCTTCAATGAGGAAAACTTCTGCATTGTGTGCATGGAGCACTTTAACATTTCCAAATCCAAGGAGGTCTGGTTGCAGTGCTAGGAATGCAAATTATGGAGGCACCAAGCCTGTACCACTGTGACTCTGATCACACACACACACACACACACACACACCAGAAATGTTCAGGTGTTTAGTTTAGCCTAGTTGTTGTTTGGTTGAGAAATACCATTTAGTGGAGGGTTAAATAACTTGCCTAGTTAAATAAAAATTAACAAATTTTTATTTTATTTATTTATATTTATTATTATTTCTGCCAAACAAATATGTTAAACATGGCAATGTTGCTCTCATGGTCTCAATAAAGGCGTTCAAAAATTAGTTGCATGTCATGATTTATGCACTTTTTCAATCTGTTACAATTCACCCCAAGAACTTTTTACAACTAACTCAGATCATGGGGTAGATTGTAACACTTCACTCCTTGTATTTAAGACAACACCATGCATTTGCAGTTTGATTTACATATATAATAAAGTTTTACAACCATCCCCGGTCTCCCCTATTAGCAAATATTCTGAAATGAAAACTGAAAGTATTCCCAGTCAGCAAGGTCACCAAGTTTACATAGACCCACCACAGTGTCCTTTGGCAACTTGATATGGCAGAAGTGAGGGAGACTAACCTTGCTTAATATCACTGGAATAGGATTTGCATCATATGCAGTTTTCACAATAATACAACTGAGGTACATTTGCTTAATATTTGAATGTACCTGTGGGAGGCCTCAGTGAACAATGGTTTTGATAATGCTATGCACCACGGGAAAAGCAACAGAGGTGCGGACTAGAGTCACATGACTTTGACTTGAGTCTGACTCAAGTTCACAAAATTGATGACTTGAGACTGGATTTGGAAACTCAAGACGTGGGACTCAACTTTGCCTTGAGACTGATGACTTGAAATTATCTGGCCAGGTTGTGTAATGTTTTGTCATTCATTTTGTAGCACACTTACTCTCCATGCAGCCAGAGACTTTTGACCAATGACCAGACATCAGCATTGGCGAGCAAAGGCGGGCGCACATTTCCCGATTAGTGACCATAAAGCACTTGTTTCATTTTCTCTGGTTTTGTCTGTCAAAAAACTGAGTAGCCTGCGTTCATATTATCCATATAAAATACAGTTTAGCAATCTGCAACGGACGCATCTTTGCCAGAACAATAGGCTATCTGGTGATTTAATTGATCATTTTCATATTTCAGATGATAGGCCTTGGTTGGGTGAATTATATACCTCAGTGGTGGGTACTGGTTATATGTCTAAAGATAACTGTAACCTAGCACTGCCTTCAATACTTGTAGGATGAACATGTAACATATTAAATAAATGACGATATTTGTGAGGAAGAAAAGGCTACAGGCAGACCATGCCTTCCAACTGATCCTCAACCTCTGCTGCATAGGCTACAGGAAGGCGGTGACATTGCAAACATGAATGACTTTCAGCTCAAAATGCTGGTGGAAAACATCGTTTATTTCTTTATATTGCGTTTAAAAAATGCATCACCGTGTACGGCTGTAATGACAGGCAACATTCGCGCAGCGATTGTGCGCGCTTGTTCGACCTGTGTGCGCGTGCTTGTACGTGATCACCAAACTGTTGGAACTGCATGTATGGCAATCCTCCCTACAATTTGACGCACCCGATTCTATAGCTGTACAGCAAATCAGCAATATGTTCGCTAGTTCATAGGTTCACAAACTCTTTGATCCGCAACCTCTAAAAATGAGTGTTTCAAAGCTTGCGGGTCAAAAAGTTTGAGAACCTATGATTTGCTGTAAGCCATAGGATCGGGTGCGTTGGATTGTCATATGCAGCTCCAAAAATTGTTTGGTGATCAAAAATATTAGGCTAACTGTTTACTTTGCAATCTCACCCGCAATGTGGCATCAAGCAACAATTACTAGCATAGGCCTACTGTTCTTTTGGTAAGTCAATATTGCGTGAAATTCATAATTTACTTATGAAGCTTGCATTTGGAATTTGTTGTTAAAATGAATTAGTACATCATCAAAATGTGTTGTAGACAAAATAATGAAAAAGGCTGTCCGGTAGCCTCAATTGACAAATATTTGTATTTGAACAAGTCATTGCATGTATAGATATTTTTTTTAAACTTGATTTGAGACTTGACTTAAAAAAACGTGTGACTAAGAATGCACGTCTTGGACTTGACTCGAGACTCGACTCGTTCTACTTGGGACTCAACTTGAGACTCAGACCTTGAGACTAGCTTGTGACTCGAAAAATGTTCAAGTATGGTTAACACAATATGCAAATGACACAAGGCCATTGTTCTAACACATTTTCGGATTGTAATTAAGTAAAAAAGGACATTCTTATACTTACAGGTGTATAACTGCTTTTAGGCCCCGGAATGCATATTGTGATATTGATGCAATTTTGTTGTTTTCGATAAACCTGTGAATGAGTTAACATTTAATAACATATTTTGAGATTTAATCATCATATGATGCATTTGAGGATCGTATCCATTAGAGAGAGTACAACTCACAGGTACTCCAGATGCGGTAGACCTAGGAATGCATCCTCATCAATTGAGTCAAATGTGTTGGCAGTGAATAGGCTGTTAAGAAAATAGTTTACATTACATCATTTCTATAACATTTTTGCTTTTACTCACACTTGAATATACATATTTCACATTGTGGTTGAGTTTCCAAGCAACCCACTGCTAAAAAATGTGAACCACTTCATTTTCATGTAGCCTAATCCTTCTGTTCACACTTGTAATGTTTTCTTACTCTGAGTTTCCAAAACAACACTGTTTCACAAGCCTATAACAATAACATATGTGGTCCCAACAAAACTTGTCATAACATAGCCTATTCAGTATTATTAATATTGCCCACAAACTCTTGACTCATTTTGCATCATTAGCCATGAGGGAAAAACAACCATGTCACAGATGCATGTTTTCCTGAAATGTTTTCACACTGTAGCCTATCATGGTGAGATATGGGTGGGTCCTCAGACAATCGATTTACTGCAGTGGAGTAACAGTATTCCGAGAAAAGTTTTTGGTTTAATTTCATTGAGCAGTTTTTATTTCAGCTAAGCAGCCAATATCCTACGCCCCACTGAGTTCATGTAGTGTGTTATTACATAATCATGCT
This sequence comes from Salvelinus namaycush, assembly GCF_016432855.1. Classification (NCBI taxonomy): domain Eukaryota; kingdom Metazoa; phylum Chordata; class Actinopteri; order Salmoniformes; family Salmonidae; genus Salvelinus; species Salvelinus namaycush. Next base: position 28,380,560 of record NC_052341.1, read on the forward strand.
CTTCCTCTGAGGTAGCAGAGCTGTGCTTTGTTAATGCACATGGACCATCATGTTAACATATATTATAAAACATCGTTTAGTAAAGTCAAACTCACAGAAGATGTAGCGCTGGAGAGTGTAAGAAGCTTCCTCCAGTGATTTGGGTGAATCCTGATTTGAGAAAAGATCTGAATAGAAACATGGCACAAAAGATTCATGTTATTGATAATATATCAACCATTTAATTTGATTTGATTGTAGCCGTACATTATTTCGATTAGCTGCTTTATTTGCGGTGTTATTTATTCCATTCAACATGTTCCTAATACTCGACAAAGAGAGATTATACGATATCCCCATCATAATGCCATTGCCAATATTAATATTTAAATAATTTACAATATTTAATTCCAAGCACTTACAAGGAAAAGACATCAGGTGGAAAGCTGTGAGGGACCGATCTTATATTTTCACACAATGCATTATCTTTGGTGCACGTACAAGATGCGGGGCATCTAGGTTGCTTCACTCTTCTGCTCTCCGCTAAAAGCAGGATGGTGGCGACGCAAAGCAAGACCGTGCATTCTTTCAGGGTTTTGTTTCCATATCCCATCCTTTTGGTGCTCTCTGGTGACAACCAGTCCGTCGAAGATTTCTGAACATGAACCTCAATTAAATATCCAAACTTAAAATGTTTCAATGTCAAATCTTGAATGTCTGTATTTGCTTCGAGTTATGCAGTGATGTATGCAGCTTGTATCTCAATGACCAGGCACTCATCCAAAAGATTCGTTCTGCAAGGCGCAGTATGTAAATGCAGGACAGGGAAAATACGACAAAACGTCACCGATCCTTGGACGGATTAAAATCCTCCAAAATACGTTGTCATTCCAAAAGTGAAAATGTACACAATGTAGGCTACACAATTTTATATTGTATTTTTTTGTAACTAGGTTGGCTCTGTGTTTTATTATGAAACTCTGACTGAGCATCTATTTGGCTTGTGCATATATAAGAAACGATGAAAGCCTCAGTCCCTAGAGAGAGAGCTCAGAGAGCTGCGCTTATTTTATGACTGGGTGGTATGGAGCCCCACAGTGGAGGTGTCCTAATACCCATAAAATTTAGCTGTCGAACAGGAAAATGGTTCCAATTGTTTTTCCACAGGGGACTTTAGAAACACTTAAAACAAGGGCTGTGTTTCATATAGGCTAACCCTGGCGTAACGTTTTGATAACCATGTACATTTCTCTCGGACAAGGTGACTTATCAATATAATTGGCTCTACATATACTCAGATTTGAAAATGCTAATTAGCATCGAAGTAGACTTCACACGAGACTACAAATCCCTGCAAGCTACTGCACATCATCTCTAGCTGACACCTTTGCTAACAGGTATTGTCAATTTAAAACCTGCACAAGACAGTTGACAGTTCAGTCCATTTAAAGAAATGTAGCCAATTATTCATTACTACATTTAGCTAACATTATATCGTTAATACAGAGATTCTTACCTTTGCCTCGATTCAGCCGTCTTCTCCAGATCATCATGCCATTTGTAGTTCTTTATGATAGCCACATTAGCAGCTACTTAGCATTTCATTTTTGGGGGGGTAAATACAGGCGAATATATTGATAAGTCACCTTGTCCTAGAGAGATTTACACGGTTATCAAAACGTCACTCCAGGGTAAGCCTACACTTTACACACATTTGAAGTGTTTCTAGAAAACTCTATGGGAAAAATGAATGGTTTTATGGGTTTTTCTGCGTTCAAAACAACTGGGAACGTGGAAAAAAACAAGCGCTGACTGGGAAAAATTGATTTGAACAGTCATCCAACTCGGAATTCCAACTCGGGAACTCTGGCCTCTTTCTAGTGCTACGACATTCCGACTTGAAGATCACTGACATGATTTGACTTCGTATTTTTGAGAGTTCCCAGTTACCGTAGCAGGTTAGGAAAATTTATGTAGCAGGGTAGGATAAATAGGTTAAGGTTGGGTAAAGGGTTAGGGTTAGCTAAAATGCTCTCTTAACCAGCTATGAAAAGTCACTTCCAGTCGTAGCTGTACTCCATCTAGTCACAACTGGGATGCAGGCTATTATTAATGCTCGCACAAAATCCATGAATGTTTAATGCAGAACGGCCTATTCATTAGGAGGGTCTGTGGAAACAGTCAGTGGGATATCCTTACCGTAAACACTAACTTTAGCCCCTACCCTTACCCTAACCATCCTTGGGACATCCATACCCTACATAAGGGACGTGGCATTTCCCTTATGGTTGATGAAGATCTCCATATGGCAAATGGATGGTCCCTTACTAGAAATCCTCGGGTGTTATTAAAATAGGCCGACGGCCACAGGTCGTCCCCCAGGGCCCGGTCTTCCGGGAAGTCATGAAATAAAGTTTCCAGGACACATCGTTTCCGTGATATAACATTTTTGTCTTTTTCCTGTTGTTTCGGAAAATTTCACCAGATTGCGACTGGCTTTATATGGCAAATGGACATCACCAAATGGACATGGCCGTTTCTCGGAAACGGATCAGACTTCGAAGACAAAACTCGGTGAGCACAGGGGTGGCCAAATGTACTTTTAGCCCAGAAACAAGATGGCGTCGAGGCCACAACGCTCTTTGAGTTAATGCACATTTTGTGGGATTAAAGGTCAAAAATTGTAATACAGCGCTAATTTGACCGCTTCACGTCAAAGTACATAAACCTACGGTGTAAGGAAAAATAGAATCAGATATTTAACGATCGTATTTTACGAGAAATCGTAAAGTTAAGTTATAGATCCAGTTGAGGCGGGTTTCAGAGCTCTATGGGATTTTCTGTGATTTGTTGTACTCACACACACAGTCAATATGGAGTGACACAGCGTGGGGCTTACAGATACACAGAGCCTGCAATAGTTACCTGCGTTCAAACCATCAAAGAACTAGCTCTGAAATATGTGATAGTTGGCTTCTAAACGAGTTGGACAAAGTGGGTTTGGTGTCAGTATGTATCAGTTTGGTATCAGTATGATATCTTATTGACTGATGGATGGCTGACTTGATGGCTGACTTAATGTCCATTTCCAATAAGTTTAAACAGTGATGAACCGACACCAAATGAACATGCTGAAATCAACACTGAAAGTGTTGGCAAATGGCATCACCGTAGTCTCTAGGCCGTGCCGAGTTCAAGGAGATGCCCCACTTGACCGTAGCTCACTTGGTCTGACTGCAGCGACCGTGCCAATAGTAGGCCCGGAATGAAGCCTGACATGTAGCCGGTGCATGTAGTCTGACACATCTGAGTTTCTCCCTAAGGATAACATGGGTTATCCAATTCTTTTTGCCACCTGTTCAGGGTCACCTGTACCTCTACAGATATCAACATGAAAAGATTGAATGGTCCCCTTCATATCCTAAAGGGGAATTATGAACTTCACCATCAAATAAGGCTGAAATCCCAGAATGTGCAGGCTTAAATCATCACAGAAAGGGAAACAAATGGCATCAACCTAGTCTCTAGGCCGTGCCGAGTTCAAAGAGATGCCCCACTTGACCGTAGCTCACTTGGTCTGACCTCAGCGACCGTGCAAATAGTAGGCCCGGAATGAAGCCTGACTAGTAGTGATTTAATGATGCTTTAGACATATTGCGGCCTCTGGGTCACACAGAGACACTCCGTTTTCGATGGGCTCATCAGGGGGAGGTTGGGGCGGATAAGCCACAGAGTTATTCTAGCTGCGCGCGCCAGTTCATGTAGTCTGACACATCCGAGTTTCTCCCTAAGGATAACATGGGTTTACAGGTTATGCTCTAACTCTGCTTCTGTGCAGGCAATTTTCAAAATTCCTTTTGCCACGTGTTCAGGGTCACCTGTACCTCTACATCAACCTAGTCTCTAGGCCATGCCAAATTCAAGGAGATGCCCTACTTGACCGTAGCTCACTTGGTCTGACCGCAGCAACCGTGCAAAAAAGTAGGCCCAAAATGAAGTCTGACCTAAATTTGAGGTGCTTTTGGGTGACAGCGGCAGAACCGTTGAGGCTAGAAACACAATTCAACCACAGGAACGTTCCTAAGGTCCTCCCGACCTGTGCAATCCTAAATTGCGGTCATGGGGCTGTTTCGAAGGGTTAAAAAGGTCACATCTTTCCAAAATGTCATATGTGTGATTAGGCACCCCACGAACCGCCGTACATAATAGAAAACCAGTTTTTTATCCCTGATTTTTTGCCCTTTTTGGAAGACTTACAAGTTCCATTTAGGTTGTGATACGTATCCATGTATAGTCTGAATTTGATATATTTCCAGATTATGTTTGGGGGGCATATAAAGAGCCACATATGTGAAGAGCAGCTGTCTCTAACGTTTTTGGGGTAATATATTGACATCCAGAAAGGTCATAGAACAAGGCCCAAAATGAAGCCTGACCTAAATTTGAGGTGCTTTTGGATGACAGTGGTAGAACCGTTAAGGCTAGAAGCACAATTCAACAACAGGAACGTTCCTACGGTCCTCCAGATCTGTACCATGTGGAATTAACCATTAACAGTGAAAACATGGTGCTTTTCACAATTCCTGACATTTAATCCTAGTAAAAATTCCCTGTCTTAGGTCAGTTAGGATCACCACTTTATTTTAAGAATGTGAAATGTCAGAATAATAGTAGAGAGAATGATTTATTTCAGCTTTTATTTCTATCACCACATTCCCAGTGGGTCAGAAGTTTACATACACTCAATTAGTATTTGGTAGCATTGCCTTGAAATTGTTTAACTTGGGTCAAACATTTCAGGTAGCCTTCCACAAGCTTCCCACAATAAGTTGGGTGAATTTTGGCCCATTCCTCCTGACAGAGCTGGTGTAACTTAATCAGGTTTGTAGGCCTCCTTGCTCCCACACGCTTTTTCAGTTCTGGCCACAAATTTTCTTTGGGATTGAGGTCAGGGCTTTGTGATGGCCACTCCAATACCTTGACTTTGTTGTCCTTAAGCCATTTTGCCACAACTTTGGAAGTATGCTTGGGGTCATTGTCTATTTGGAAGACCCATTTGTGACCAAGCTTTAACTTCCTGACTGATGTCGAGATGTTGCTTCAATATATCCACATAATGTTCCTGCCTCATGATGCCATCTATTTTGTGAACTGCACCAGTCCCTCCTGCAGCAAAGCACCGCCACAACATGATGCTGCCACCCCCGTGCTTCACGGTTGGGATGGTGTTCTTCTGGATTGCAAGCCTCCCCCTTTTTCCTCCAAACATAACGATGGTCATTATGGCCAAACAGTTCTATTTTTGTTTCATCCGACCAGAGGACATTTCTCCAAAAAGTACGATCTTTGTCCCCATGTGCAGTTGCAAACCGTAGTCTGGCTTTTTTTATGGCTGTTTTGGAGCAGTGGCTTCTTCCTTGCTGAGCGGCCTTTCAGTTTATGTCGACATAGGACTCGTTTTACTGTGGATATAGATACTTTTGTACCTGTTTCCTCCAGCATCTTCACAAGGTCCTTTGCTGTTGTTCTGGGATTGATTTGCACTTTTCGCACCAAAGTACGTTCATCTCTAGGAGACAGAACGCGTCTCCTTCCTGAGCGGTATGACGGCTGTGTGGTCCCTTGGTGTTTATACTTGCATACTATTGTTTGTACAGATGAACGTGGTACCTTCAGGAATTTGGAAATTGCTCCCAAGGATGAACCAGACTTTTGGAGGTCTACAATTATTTTTCTGAGGTCTTGGCTGATTTCTTTTGATTTTCCCATGATGTCAAGCAAAGAGGCACTGAGCTTGAAGGTATGCCTTGAAATACATCCACAGGTACACCTCCAATTGACTCAAATGATGTCAATTAGCCTATCAGAAGCTTCTAAAGCCATGACATAATTTCCTGGAAATTTCCAAGCTGTTTAAAGGCACAGTCAACTTAGTGTATGTAAATTTCTGACCCACTGAAATTGTGATACAGTAAATTATAAGTGAAATAATCTGTCTGTAAACAATTGTTGGAAAAATGACTTGTGTCTTGCACAAAGTAGATGTCCTAACCGACTTTCCAAAACTATAGTTTGTTAACAAGACATTTGTGGAGTGGTTGAAACATGAGTTTTAATGACTCCAACCTAAGTGTATGTAAACTTCCGACTTCAACTGTATGGACGCGACATGTTTGACGCTGTTCCATTCCAGCCATTCCAATGAGCCGCCCTCCTATAGCTTCTCCCACCAAGCTCCACTGCGCAGTATGTACCTACAGTATGTGTCCTCTGTTGTTGTTTGCCTTTCTTTGTTTGCTGAAATCCAAACTTTTTAAAGGGATAATCCACCCCAAACCACAAATTCCTATGTTTAACAGTGTTGAACAGTGTTAAATAACACTAATATTTGAAAACAATATTTTTTTGTGTAGGGAAATGGGGTGGAGATGTAACCATTAATCATATCTGCTACCTGACTGTACTTATGTGCGCTCATAGATTCCAGTAAAGATTCCGTTATAGATCAGTTATGCCAAATGGGAACAATAGATCTCTTATTCTTCTGAATGCTGTAATTGAAGTCCTCGGAAAATGGTGGGATAGTAGGAGTGAACTTTTCCAGTCTTGAACAGAACTCCACTGTTATTGGGGATGATCCCCCATTAAAGTCAACAAAAAGACACAGCATGTGATTCAGTATGTTCGCTGAGAGAGCTACAAAGAAAAAAATATTTGGTTGAGCACAGAAATGTAACTGGTAAGTAAGCCCCCTGGGAACAAAACTGATTAAAATAAGATCTGTGAGGAGGATAATATATTTAGCTGCATCATATTACATAGGCTATTACAATTGTATTATTATTATGATTTTGATTTGGTTTTTGATTATATTGTTATTAACCTACTGTAAAACTTCAATTAAATCGCTGAGTTTTAAATAGCCTCATGTCCCTTTTTATAGCCGCGCAATGGCACACATTTCAGCAATTAAACGCCTGTATCAAATAAATGTTGGGTCTAAATGAATTGTTTACCAGGTTACCATAAATTACCATTAGTTGTTTACAAGGATTAATGTTTGATTTAGTAATTAATTCAGTAATGACTCGAAAAATTATGGCAATCATCAGTTTTTAATGCCAGTCAGAAACTGCAAGCCATTGGCTGCTAACAGCTGAGAACAGCTAGCTAACTGGCAAGCACAAAAACAGTCAACCACTTCAGGAGTACAGAACCCATTGAAATCGGTCAATAACCCTCTAGTGGTGAAAGTATAAACTCAGAAAATGCACAGTCAAAGAGGAGAATAATTATTCTGTCAAGGAAAAGTTTTTGCTGTTGTTGAAACAGAGGGATACTAAGACAAAATAAATGTGACAGTGTGTAAATGATAACACAGTGCAGAAAATGAAGAAATTGAATAAAATGCTGGAAGTGAATGCTGGATTTAAACAATGAGCTATGCAAATGAGCAGAAGATGTGACATCCTTGGGATGTCCCTACCCCATTAAAGTTTACATTTGAAATGGTTAAGACTAAGTAAGGATTATGGTTAGGGTAAGGGTAGGGGTTAAAGTTAGTGTTCAGGTAAGGGAAGACCCCCATGAAATTGACAAAAATGAATGGCATTGGGCAAACCATATACACGATCGCAAATACCACTCAAACGGACAGCAGTTCATCAAAAGCAACCGGAATATTGCAAATGCCAAGCGTCATAAACCAAAAATCCCATTGGGGGGGCGAGAGTGCCCCACCATAGGATTTCATATCGGAAATGGTCACAAAGTCAGGTCTCAAGGGTGAAATTTTGTCAATTATACATATGTAGTAACCGTATGGACATACATTTGTCTTATTTTATTGAGTTTGTCCATAAGGCCTATGTTATGTCCATTTGCCATATATGATCATAGGAAGTTGGCTCCCGAACCCAAAAGTCAGTGAACCATGTCCAAATGGAATAAGAAATGTCCAAACGGCATATATAAGTATTGAGAGTACCAAATCAGGATTTTATATCCATTTGCCAAATATGATCACAGGAAGTCGTCTTCCGACACCCAAAAGTCAGTGAACCATGTCCAAATGGAATAAGAAATGTCCAAACGGCATATATAAGTATTGAAAGTACCAAATCAGGATTTTATATCCATTTGCCAAATATGATCACAGGAAGTCGTCTTCCGACACCCAAAAGTCAGTGAACCATGTCCTAATGGTATAAGAAATGTCAAAATGGCATGTATACTGACCAAATTATATACAGTTCAAGTCGGAAGTTTATATACACTTTGGTTGGAGTCATTAAAACTCGTTTTTCAACCACTCCACAAATTTCTTGTAAACAAACTATAGTTTTGGCAAGTCGTTTAGGACATCTACTGTGTGCATGACACAAGTAATTTTTCCAACAATTGTTTACAGACAGATTATTTCACTTATAATTGTCACGTTCGTCGTAGTGAGGAGACCAAGGCGCAGCGTGATTGGAATACATTCTTCTTTTAATAAAGAAAGAACACTTGAACACTTAAACAAACTAACGTGAAGCTATAAACAACTAGTGCTGACATGCAACTACACATAGACAATAACCCACAATACCTAAATGGAAAATGGCAACCTAAATAGGATCCCCAATCAGAGACAACGATAAACAGCTGCCTCTGATTGGGAACCAATTCAGGCCACCATAGACCTACAATCACCTACACTTACAAAAAACCCATAGATCTACAAAAACCCTAGACAACACAAAACACGCATACCCACCCTCGTCACACCCTGACCTGACCAAAATAATACAGAAAACATATATAATTAAGGTCAGGGCGTGACAATAATTCACTGTATCACAATTCCAATGGGTCAGAAGTTTACATACACTAAGTTGACTGTGCATTTAAACAGCTTGGAAATTTCCAGGAAATTATGTCATGGCTTTAGAAGATTCTGATAGGCTAATTGACATAATTTGAGTCAATTGGAGGTGTACCTGTGGATGTATTTCAAGGCCTACCGTTAAACTCCTCAGTGACTCTTCGCTTGACATCATGGGAAAATCTAAAGAAATCAGCCAAGACCTCAGAAAAATAATTGTAGACCTCCAAAAGTCTGGTTCATCCTTGGGAGCAATTTCCAAATGCCTGAAGGTACCACGTTCATCTGTACAAACAATAGTATGCAAGTATAAACACCATGGGGCCACGCAGCCGTCATAGCGCTCAGGAAGGAGATGCGTTCTATCTCCTAGAGATGGTGCGAAAAGTGCAAATCAATCCCAGAACAACAGCAAAGGACCTTGTGAATATGCTGGAGGAAACAAGCACAAAAGTATCTATATCCACAGTCAAATGAGTCCGATATCGACATAACCTGAAAGGCCGCTCAGCAAGGAAGAAGCCACTGCTCCAAAACCGCCATAAAAAAGCCAGACTACGGTTTGCAACTGCACATGGGGACAAAGATCGTACTTTTTGGAGAAATGTCCTCGGGTCTGATGAAACAAAAATAGAACTGTTTGGCCATAATGACCATCATTATGTTTGGAGGAAAAAGGGGGATGCTTGCAAGCCGAAGAACACCATCCCAACCGTGAAGCACAGGGGTGGCAGCATCATGTTGTGGGGGTGCTTTGCTGCAGGAGGGACTGGTGCACTTCACAAAATAGATGGCATCATGAGGTAGGAACATTATGTGGATATATTAAAGCAACATCTCAACATCAGTCAGGAAGTTAAAGCTTGGTCGCAAATGGGTCTTCCAAATGGACAATGACCCCAAGCATACTTCCAAAGTTGTGGCAAAATGGCTTAAGGACAACAAAGTCAAGGTATTGGAGTGGCCATCACAAAGCCCTGACCTCAATCCCAAAGAAAATTTGTGGGCAGAACTGAAAAAGTGTGTGCGAGCAAGGAGGTCTACAAACCTGACTCAGTTACACCAGCTCTGTCAGGAGGAATGGGCCAAAATTCACCCAACTTATTGTGGGAAGCTTGTGGAAGGCTACACAAAAAGTTTGACCCAAGTTAAACAATTTCAAGGCAATGCTACCAAATACTAATTGAGTGTATGTAAACTTCTGACCCACTGGGAATGTGATGAAAGAAATAAAAGCTGAAATAAATCATTCTCTCTTCTATTATTCTGACATTTCACATTCTTAAAATAAAGTGGTGATCCTAACTGACCTAAGACAGGGAATTTTTACAGGATTAAATGTCAGGAATTGTGAAAAACTGAGTTTAAATGTATTTGGCTAAGGTGTATGTAAACTTCCGATTTCAACTGTATATACAGTTTGATACCATTCAAATCAAATCAAATGTTTTTTGTCACATGCGAAACATTACAGTGAAATGCTTACTTTCAAGCCCTTAACCAACAATGCAATTTTAAGGTGGGGGGGGCAATGCTGTCAGGGTTGCCATTTGATTAGTCGTTCAGGAGTCATATGGCTTGGGGGTAGAAGCTGTTTAGAGGCCTCTTGGACCTAGACTTGGCGCCCCGGTACCGCTTGCCGTGCGGTAGCAGAGAGAACAGTCTATGACTAGGGTGGCTGGAGTCTTTGACAATTTTTAGGGCCTTCCTCTGACACCGCTTGGTATAGAGGTCCTGGATGGCAGGAAGCGTGGCCCCGGTGATGTACTGGGCCGTATGCACTACCCTCTGTAGTGCCTTGCGGTCGGAGGCTGAGCAGTTGCCATACCAGGCAGTGACGCAACCCGTCAGGATGCACTCTATGGTACAGCTGTAAAAGATTTGAGGACCCATGCCAAATCTTTTTAGTCTCCTGAGGGGGAATAGGTTTGTTGTGTCCTCTTCATGACTGTCTTGGTGTGCTTGGACCATGCCAGTTTGTTGTTGATATGGACGCCAAGGAACTTGAAGCTCTCAACCTGCTCCACCACAGCCCTGTCGATGAGAATGGGGGCGTGCTCGGTCCTCCTTTTCCTGTAGTCCACGATCATCTCCTTTGTCTTTGAGGGCACTATGGTGTTGAACGCCGAGCTGTAGTCAATGAATAGCATTCTCACATTCCATTTCATTCCAGCCATTACAATGAGCTCGTCCTTCTATAGTTTCTCCCACCAGCCTACTCTGGTACACGATAAGGGTTTAAGAATTTTAATTTAAGTATCGACTGCATCGAGAATCAAACGAGTCGGAACTTCATAGAAATGCTAGTCTGTGCTCAACTCTGTGGATTTCTATGTGGATCTCTATGTGTGCATGTTCAAAATAGACTAGGGGCCTACTGTATTTATATTTGTCTCCATATTTGCTGCTTCTTTTTTTCTTCTCAAAAACAACTTTGTTTTTATTATTAAAATCAGCACCTGAATATCTGATCTTGTGTATTCGGTATTAGGCTATGGTTTGATTCCAGCATCACATTTGTTGGAAATTCTTTGATTTGGCCAATGGTGTTTATATATATCATTGGTTGTGACAGTTTACTGTTAGAAATACATTTAATCCACCTTTCTTTTTGTGTGACACACATTCTCCAGGCCATGTAATTAGAAATTAGAGCTAGAATTGAATAGGATCTCTATGCTCCAGCCCCTCCTGCCCCAATCATAAACGTTCTCTTATACGTAATCAATACGCGACTTTGCCAATACGACACCTGTTGAGGCATTGCAGCTTTATAGTGGGGAACTGCCACCTGCCACTGAGGATAAGGCGGGACAAACTTGCATTAGCGTACTGGGCGAGGTTGAAAGAGAGTTCAAAAGGACATCCTGCGGTCACGGCAACTGGGGACTGCTGGGAGCGAGGAGTGGGTCAGCAGAGGGTGTACAGGTGGACAAATGGGCAGAAAGTGGTAGAATTTGGGGGCCTCCCGGGTGGCGCAGTGGTCTAAGGCGCAGCATCGCAGTGCCTCACTGCATCGCAGTGCCTCACGGTCGCAGCCATGGGGCGACGCTCAATTGGCCTAGCGTCGTGAGGGTTTGGCCGGCAGGGATATCCTTGTCTCATCGCGCACTAGCAACTCCTGTGTTGGGCCAGGCACAGTGTTTCCTCCGACACATTGGTGCTTCTGGGTTGGATGTGCGCTGTGTTAAGAAGCAGTGCGGCTTGGTTGGGTTGTGTTTTGGAGGACGCATGGCTCTCGACCTTCGCCTCTCCCGAGTCCATACGGGAGTTGTAGTGACAAGACAGTAACTACTAACAATTGGATACCACAAAATTGGGGAGAAAAAGGGATACCATTTTATTTTTTTAAGAAAGTGGTAGAATTTGGACTGGGGGAGAGAGAGAGATGGGGCCAGCAATTGCATTGGGGAATGTTCCTCTGTGGCTGTTTACGAAACCAAGTGTAGATGTGGATATGATTGAGGGTAGGAGAGAATGGAATGAGGACGTGAGAAGGTGTGTGAAGAGATATCTACTGTAGATAATTGGTTTTATTCGTTTTTAAGGATATATACAGATGGTTCAAAGGATCCAGTTAGTGGTAGGGTGGGGGCAGGGGTTTATATCCCAGATTTCAACGTTAGAGTATGTAAGCGGTTAACTGATTATGTGTCGGTGTATGCAGCCGAGTTGATGGACATGATTATAGGTTATATAGGTGTCTAGGGCTCTATTTCACTTTCTTAGAGGAACAGGACTAATGAAGATAATTTAATGTAGGTAGGCTGTGACTGGCCTCCAGTATAGTAGGTGGCGGTGTATGCACCTTAACAGTGGAATGCGATCTGCCAACGCAAAGAAGAAGAAGAAGACTTTCCAATGTAAACAAACCGTAGGCTAATTGTGAGCATGGCGAGAAATATGGACAGTCTCGTAAAGGTAGTTGTATCTCGACTTTATCTTAGGTCAGACAAAATGGACTACTTTATAGTGTATTTATACTTGATCCATTTGTTTCATCCATATCACATATCTAGCTGTATCTGGACCTAGTCAACACGCTAGCTTCAATGCTTTATGGCTAGCTGCACATGTTACACATTGTGTGCAACTTAGGAGACAACGCTAGCTACTTATATACTGTACCTTGCCCTAAAAAAATGCATATTGTCGACAGCAATGGCCATGGTCAACAGCAGCAAGTAGCTAAAGCTAGCAAGCAAGTTCCCTGACTTACATTTGGGCGAACGTTAACTCTAGCCAGAGTAAAGTGAGTGCCAATTTCTCTCCAAATGATCAATTCTTTGCTATATGTCAAATGTAGTTACCTAACCAATTCAGTCCCACATCCTGACCTTCACGTTGCAAATGTTGACAAAACAGCATCCTAACCAATTCAGTCCCACATCCTGACCTTCACGTTGCAGATATCACTGCAATGCAGCCCCGGTGTGGTGTTTCATCCAGTCTGCTGAGATGGCCATTTGATTTGATAATTTTTATTTAACTAGGCAAGTCAGTGAATAAGAAATTCTTATTTTCAATGATGACATAGGAACAGTGCTTTGTTCAGGGGCAGAACAACAGATTTTTACCTTGTCAGCTCGGGGGTTCGATCCTGCAACCTTTCGGTTACTAGTCCAATGCTCTAACCACTAGGCTACCTGCCTCCCATGTTGAGTTACACATGCTTCCAAAACAATGAATATTTCATAAGCTACCGTTCCTATCTCTGTAGAATTAGCCTGCCTGTGCTTGATGGCTAAACAATAGATTATAGGCCTACTATCACGAGGGCCTAACAAGCTCTCACAAGCTATATAGCATGATGACAGAAAGATTACCTTTCTTGCAGGTCCATGGAGGCGGAGGGTATGACTCCGACTTCAGTGATGATGAGGGCCAGGGGGAGACGTCTCAACGTGGAGTGAAAAGGTAAGGGCCAGATGATCATATAGCAATCTAAACTCAAATCCAAACAATTAGCCTACTTCAAGATACTACATGCCATTTTTTTCGTTTTTTTTTCATTCATGTTGACTTGCAGGAAACGTGAGGAGGATCTACTGCGGAAGCCTTTTCAGAAAGCAAGACACACAAAGGTGGCACATAGGGATGTTGCCACTCATGAATATGACAGGTACGGTATCGGTCTCTTTCATAATGAAGCATCGTTGCCTGGCGTCAATTATGTTTTCTGTTAGTGACTGCAAGTGTTTTGTGTTCCCACACAGGGAGGAAGCCAGAAACCGACGTCATCACCTGATATCAATGAATGCTGTATCCTTCTAAAATTGATGATGAAGAGCTTTCACAAGTAAGAAAACGATAAAAGGTCCCCCGTCGCAAGTTAGAGTGCATTGTGATTGAAGATTCATGTTTGGGAGTGTGTAGCTGCCAGAATAACAGCAAAGTTCCCCCTGAATGTACTTCACCCAGCAACAATGTTCAATATCTGTTGTTTTTTCCCCCAGGATGCAATATTAATTCAGTTCCTTATTTTTATGCATGATTTTATTATCATTGATTCCCTAACCATTTACCTTCAGTTTGAGAGACATAAAAAGTTTGTCAGTGACTACATATTGTATTATGGTGGGAAAGTGGAGGATCTCAGACGCTCCACGTAAGTTTTGCTTTTGTTTTTAATGTTTCCTAATATGTGGAGTAGAGATCTTCATAATGATACATCTCTGTGTGATATGAAAAAATGCTGACACGTCATTTGTCATTGTAAACCTAAGGGCCAATGATAAATCGGACCTGGATGTGGTGCGTGAAAACCATCGCTTCCTGTGGCGGGATGAGGATGAAGAAGAAATGACATGGTAAGTACTGTTAAACAAAATACTTTTCTTTGCCACTGTTGGAAATATTGGTCACCAATAGCTGCTCTTTTATTATCAGGGAGAAAGAACTAGCAAAGAAGTACTATGACAAGCTCTTCAAAGAGTACTGTATCGCTGACCTAAGCAGATATAAAGAAAACAAGGTATGTGGTATTTTTATATATATACAGTACCTTTCAAAAGTTTGGGGTCACTTAGAAATGTCCTTGTTTTTGAAAGAAAAGCAAAAAAAATGGTCCATTAAAATAACATCAAATTGATCAGAAATACAGTGTAGACATTGTTAATGTTGTAAATTACTATTGTAGCTGGAAATGGCTGATTTTAAATGGAATATCTACATAGTCGTACAGAGGCCCATTATCAGCAACCATCACTCCTGTGTTCCAATGGCACATTGTGTTAGCTAATCCAAGTTTTTAATTTTAAAAGGCTAATTGATCGTTAGAAAACCATTTTGCAATTATGTTAGCACAGCTGAAAACTGTTATACTGATTAAAGAAGCAGTAAACCTGGCCTTCTTTAGACTAGTTGAGTATCTGGAGCATCAGCAGTTACGGGTTTGATTACAGGCTCAAAATGGCTAGAAACAAAGCACTTTCTTCTGGAACTCTTGAGTCTATTCTTGTTCTGAGAAATTAAGGCTATTCAATGTGAGAAATTGCCAAGAAACTGAAGATCTCGTACAACGCTGTGTACTACTCCCTTCACAGAACAGCGCAAACTGTCTCTAACCAGAATAGAAAGAAGAGTGGGAGACCCCGGTACACAACTGATCAAGAGGACATTAGTACATTAGAGTGTCTAGTTTGAGAAACAGACGCCTCGCCTCACAAGTCCTCAACTGGCAGCTTCATTAAATAGTACCTGCAAAACATCAGTCTCAACGTCAACAATGAAGAGGCGACTCCGGGATGCTGGCCATTAAAAATCAGCGGTTTCCATCGACAATAGTCATTTACAACATTAACAATGTCTACACTGTATTTCTGGTCAATTTTATGTTATTTTAATGGACAAAAAATGTGCTTTTCTTTCAAAACAAGGACATTTCTGAGTGACCCCAAACTTTTGAACGGTAGTGTTTATGTAAGTGTGAATACATAGTATTCTATTGGTATTATATGATTAATGAGGATGACTGCACTTTTCCTCCAGTTTGGGTTCCGATGGCGCGTAGAAAAGGAAGTCGTCTCTGGCAAAGGTAGTCTTTATTACATTTTAAATTCAGAGACATTTATACATTATGAATGTATACATTGATGAAAGTTCTGTTTTCTGTTTATTCATTTGTTGTTTATTCAGTTAATTGCTTATACAGTTCACCATTAAAATGCCAATACCTGGAGTCGGGGACATACGTTTGTACCTATCAACCAACAGCTCTAGTCAGAAGTAATTCGGAACTCTACCACTAGATGGCGATAAAGGTCAAGGCGTGCTTACTTTGACTCAGCTTTCAGGGGTTGACAACCCTGTTCTTGTCATACCACATGGCAGACACATAAGGTTTAGTTTACCTCTTTGGATTTCGACTGGGGAGAGGAGGGTGAAATGTATCCAACCACTAAGAATAGTCAGTAAGCTTAGTTGGTGAGCTGATTTCTAGAAGTAGGTGTGGTATCTGGTTGGAACAAAACTCGATGGTACCTGCGGCGCTCCAGGATCACAGTTAACCACTTTTGGTTAACATTAATCTCGGAAACCCAGAAATAAAATCTACCGTAATTGTGTCAGACGCTCGATTAGGTTCTGGGGGTGATGTATGAGAAAAGATACTAGATACTAACTAAACTAGCAAAGTCTCCACTTCCCTAAATGGAAACTCTCAGCCAGAGCATGGATTGGTCATTGCATCCCATTATGTGGAAAATAATCACCAGATAAATGTATTTCCCCAAAACAAATAGATGTGTGATGTCTGCCATTGATGCTTCCAAATAAATCTCCTTCTTCCCTGGTACTTAGGAAGTAACTACACAAATAGAGTAGCCATTCAATTATCCACTTGTGAATTATTTAAAAAAGCTTTGTGGGTGATAGAAAGCATAAATAGAATAGGTTATTGGGAAATGCTACAAGGTGAGTGCACTGAGACACTTTAAGTAATGCATTGAACAGAATGATCTATTCTTGCCACTCCGAGAAAGCTGAATAAGCCAATATGCTGTACCAGATTAAGTCACTCTAGCTAATCCCGCCCTTGTATTTTCGTTTACTGCTATTCTGTAGGCAGTGCCACGGGATTAAAAGGCTGACTCAGAACATCAAAGTTCACAGCCGATGCGCTGTACTATCATTCCCTCTTCAATGGGATGCAATGACCAATCCATGACCTCGAATCCGATCATCTACATGTGTAAGAGGCCAGGCATGTTCTCTCTCTGGCCAATGCTAGTGATACTTTAGTTTCATGCTATCTCTGTGTCACAGGTCATGTTGCTTTGGGTTAGGTCAAGTATTGATCTAAACATGTGTAATGAACGTTAGTTACCCGTTTTGGCCACACTAGGAAAGATTCAGCAACAGCACTTTCTTACTATACACAAGGTTTTATAGCAAGCCTTTTACAGCTGTTGTTTTGCCAAAGGGGTCATAAACCTTTTTTCACCCTCTATACAGCACGGCATTCATTTGATAAGAAAAGGACCCGATGCTTTTCTTAGAAGGATCGTCTCCCCTCAGCCTTATGTTTCTGTCTTCTCCTCACTGGTGGCGGTGTCAGAGGAAGGCCCCAAAAATGGTCAAAGACTCCAGTCACCCAAGACCTAGACTGTTCTCTCTGCTACCGCACGGCAAGCGGTACCGGAGCACCAAGTCTAGGTCCAAAAGGCTCCTTAACAGCTTCTACCCCCAAGCTATAAGACTGTTGAACTATTAATCAAATGGCCACCCGGATTATTTACATTATTTACCCCCCCCTTTGTTTTTACACCGCTACTTCTCGCTGTTTATTATCTATGCATAGTCACTTTACCCGTACCTACATGTACAAATTACCCCGACTAACCTGTACCCCCGCACATTGATTCAGTACTGGTACCCCATGTAGATAGCCTCGTTATTGTTATTTTATTGTGTACTTTTTAAATGATTTTCTTAACTCAATTTTTTGAACTGCATTGTTGGTTAAGAGCTTGTAAGTAAGCATTTCACAGTAAGGTCTACATCTGTTGTATTAGGCACATGTGACATAACATTTGATTTGTTCTCCTGTCTGCCGCTGGAGCGCTAGGGCCCCTAACCCTCTTACCGTCTGAGCCTTAGCATACTGTTTATATGCCATCTGTCTTAGCTAAGACCATGTCTGTCCATCCCCATATGGCAATGGTGTGTCCAACTACTTTAGCATGTGACAATGTGTGCTCCTTGAAACCTAGTTGACACGATTCAACAAAGTGTGTCCTAAATCAACACTGTTGCCAACCAAGCTGGTGTTTGGAGAATCCCCCAGTCTGAAGTACGTAGGGCCTACGTCATGATGAGACTGGAGTGTAAACCGTAGAATCTGTCGAGACTGAATGGGATGCGTGGGATAACGAGTAGTTCCGGTGTTTGGGTTTTGGTCACTGGGTTGTTTGGATGTGTCAGGATTGGGTTTGGCTGAGAGGTTCCTTTTGCAAGGGCGGAGACTTCGCAAACCAGAACTCTCCATTTGTAACAAGTATAGACCCAATTACGCAAGATTTTAGTTCTGCGTTAACCGAGATTAGTACACGTGAAGATGTGTTGATCAAGCAAGGTCAGTAGTTCATCTTTCGACATGTCTGTCTGCAATCAGTTTGTAATTCCATGAGTTGGATACTTTCTGTTCAAAGGTCCCAGACATAAAAACATGTACGTTTATATAATATTCAAATTAGTTTATTTTGCTCACTTTGAAACAGCAGATGTCTTTCAATATCGTAACAGGAAACCGGTGTAAATGGTGAGTTTAATAATAGCAAACATGGAGAGTACAGAACAAGAGAAGCATCCGGACATAAAAACTCAACCAATACTGCCTGAAGAGAGATGCTAGGGAGTGCTAGATAAAGGGGAAGTAATCAGGGTAGTGATGAAGTCCAGGTGTGCATCGTGATGGGTTGCCAGGACCGGTGGTTAGTAAACTGGCGATGTCGAGTGGGGGAGCAGGACCCCCAATTCTGAGTGTTGGGCCACTTAATCACTGTTGACTCAAGTAGCATGAGCATTGGTTTTTATAAACAATATTTGTGAATTATTTACGACATAATCATCATTTATCTCTATTATGGCGAGAATGTTTAGACCACTGCGCTACTCGGGAGGCTGTAACCATCCACATCTGATGCTGTGAGTGCATACCGCTGGTCAAAGGCGAGCGATGAACTCTTTATGTTAATCGCTCATGTGAACTACAATCCAGAAGCTGTGTTTGAGCGTTTAGAAACGTCAATAATCATTGCTTGCGATGCAGCTTTCAAAACATATGGCCCTTGTCTTTTGTCTGCGAGAAAGAATCCTTCAAATAAAAAAGCTACACTTACTGTAGCAGTTTTGCACAGATCCATACATCTGTGAGTGCCTCCATCCGGAGAAACTACACTTCCTCTACACAGAGTTACGCTTATACACAGGTGTTTGGCACATGCTAGATGGCTAATTAGCACAGCTGGTCTCCTCGGTCTTCTGTCTGTCTTCCGTAAACAAGCGCTGTAACATGGAGATGTCGTGTGGCAACCCTAACTCTGTAAAGGTGTGTTTCAATTGAACCTTTTTTGTAAATGATTTCTTGCTGATATAAAAGATAAGGTCCTTATGCTTCCAAAACCGTACCGCAAGTGATGCGGCGTGTTAATGTTCAGGCCAAGCGTCGAGGGCGCTTAACAAAACTCCCCCGTACAGAAGACGCCTTCGTCCAATGATTCTTAGGGGTAATGTAATGGAACTGAGAGTCGTGATCAAGGGCTAGTTTTGGGAACAGTTGTTGGTGAAACTTTACAGCATGTTTTGGAAAGTTAAACGGCATAAAAGCCAGTTACAGTGTGTCCAAACTAAAAGGACACAGAGACCCAAGCCATGGATCCATTCCAGTGAGGTCATACGCTGTATCTCTAAGACCGGGGCCTCTCCCTAGAGAGTAACTCCCTTTTCATTGCTTAACATGCTTTATAATCACAGCTACCAGAGTCGTTCCACGAAAAGAGTGCCTTTTTGGTAGTGTAATTCTTTTTAAAAAACAGTTTATTTCACCTAATTAGAATATTCTGACATAAAGAGCACATGTTCCACTTCATAAAAAAAACATGTTTTCCTATCTCAAAAGGTCCAAATAAGACAAATTAAAGTAACAGGAAAAGGGCCAATTAAAGATTCAGTCGACCGTAACAGGGTTGATTTGATCTTAAATCAGACATAACTCCCCCTGTGACAGGGGGAATGGAAGCCAGTTGTGTACAAAGCAAGCGTAACAAAAATGTACTTGTTAAAAAAAACGTTTCTTGCCCATCTATTTATGGGTAACAGGGTTGATGTGTTATGCTCGACTCTCAGTTTTCTACCACAAAACACCAACAAAATGACATTTTTTTTTTTGAATCAGCTCACCTTCTTTTACACTATGATTTGACTATTAGACGTTCAATGTTTTTGCTATTAAAACGAGAGTTCAGTTTACGTGACAGGATCGACCTTAAAATGAAGGACAAACGTAAATGAATACGTTATCGTATGAAATAAACATCTTCACAAATTAAATTAAAACTAGGGTTTTACAATGATGGTGAAAACTTGGGAGACATTTTGGGGTTAAGTGGGTTCAAATCTTCCACGAAACTTGACGTGGAACATGCCAGAATGCAGATAGTTTTTTGCCAATTTTTAGTTTTTTGTTCATATAAAAAATATGATGTATTAAATGTTCCATGTGGTTTATATTAAAGGTCACTTCATTAAATATAACAGGCTTTTAAAAGTCAATATTAGTGCACAATTTCAATTTCTACTACTGTTAGAACGACTCGCCAACATCCGGGAGAATGGAGCCTTATCTGGCAGATAAGGTGTTAATAATTAGCCTGCACGTGCAGCTCATGGCATGTAGCCATCTCCAGCGGCCTAAAGTCATGTTGACACTGTCTCTCTAGAAGTGACCTCTAACTCTTGTCGCTTATGCTTTTCCATTGGTAAGTATAATCACAGCTGTCAGCATCGGAGAGAATGGTCTTTATTCTGGCAGATAAGGCGTTAATTAGCCTGCATGTCAAGAAGGCAGCTCGTGGCATGTTGCCAGCTCCAGCAGCCTGGGGTCAGGTGAGGTCTAAGGACTCCTAAACAGCAGGACGACAAGAAAGAAGGGGCGAACAGTCCCGACCGCTCATGACACTTTTCCTCCTGGGCAATCTGGAGGATCCATCATTAAGCCTGCTAAAGATAAACCCAGGTTGTTGATAGCCAATCGGGGTTAAGGCCACTGGCCACTTCCTGCTTCATGTCTCCTGCTGCAGGAGGAGAGGACTAACAGGAGCCCTGGTGGTGCAAAATAAGATTAGACCGCAGCAGTAGGAACCTCGGTAGGTCAACCACAGCTCTTGACTGTTGATCAGAACGGAGGTGTCTTCTGACTAGTCACATCCTATATACAGGGCCTTCAGAAGTAGTAAATACCCTTGACTTATTACACATTTTGTTGTGTTACAGCCTGAATTCAAAATGGATTACATATATTTTTTCTCACCAGTCTACACACACTACCCCATAATGACAAAGTGAAAACATGTTTTTCGAATTTTTTAAAAATTGATTGAAAATGAAATACAGAAATATCTAATTTACAAAAATATTCACATCCCTGAGTCAATACTTTGTAGAAGCACCTTTGGTAGCGATTACAGTTTTGAGTCTTTCCACATCTGGATTGTACAATTATTATTAAAAAAATTCTTAAAGCTCTGTCAAGTTGGTGGTTGAACATTGCTATACAACTATTTTCAGGTCTTGCCATAGATTTTCAAGCCGTTTTAAGTCAGAATTGTAACTAGGCCACTCAGGAACATTCACTGTCTTCATGGTAAGCAACTCCAGTGTAGATTTGGCCTTTAGGTTATTGTCCTGCTGAAAGGTGAATTAATCTTCCAGTGTCTGATGAAAAGCAGACTGAACCAGGTTTTCCTCTAGGATTTTGCATGTGCTTAGCTCCGTTTATTTGTTATCCTGAAAAACTTAACGATTAGAAGCATACCTATAACATGATCCAGCCACCACTATGCTTGAAAATATGGAGAGTGGTACTCAGTATGTGTTGTATTGGATTTTCCCCAAACAACACTTTGTATTCAGGACAAAAAGTGAATTGCTTTGCCATATTTTTTGCAGTTTTACTTTAGTGGTTTGCAGCAAACAGGATGCATGTTTTGGAATATTTTTATTCTGTACAGGCTTCCTTCTTTTCACTCTGTCAATTTATGTTAGTATTGTGGAGTAACTACAATGTCCTATCACATACATTAAACTCTGTAACTGTTTTAAAGTCACCATTGGCCTCATGGTGAAATCCCTGAGCGATTTCCTTCCTCTCTGGCAACTGAGTTAGGAAGGAAGCCTGTATCCTTGTAGTGAATGGGTGTATTAATAACTTCACTATGCTCAAAGGGATATTCAATGTCTGTTTTTTTTTTACCCATCGACCAATAGGTGCCTTTCTTTGTGAGGCATTGGAAAACCAACCTGATCTTTGTGGTTGAATCTGTGTTTGAAATTCCCTGCTCCGACTGAGGAACTTTACAGATAATTGTATGTTGGGGTATAGAGATGAGGTAGTCATTCAAAAGTAATTTTTAACTCTATTATTGCACACAGAGTCCGTGCAATTTATTATGTGACCTTGTTAAGCAAATTGTGACTCCTGAACTTATTTAGGCTTGCAATAACAAAGGGGTTGAATACTTACTGACTCAATATAGTTCAGCTTTTCATTTTTTATTCATTTGTAAAAATGTCAACAAACAGAATTGGACTTTGCTTCCTGAGTGGCGCAGTGGTCTACGGCACTGCATAGCAGTGCTAGCTGTGCCACTAGAGATTCTGGGTTCGAGTCCAGGCTCTGTCGCAGCCGGCCACGACGGGGAGACCCATGGGGCGGCGCACAATTGGCCCAGCGTCGTCCGGGTTAGGGGAGGGTTTGGCCGGCAGGGATGTCCTTGTCCCATCGCGCACTAGCGACTCCTGTGGCGGGCCGCAGTGCACGCTGACACGGTCGCCAGGTGTACGGTGTTTCCTCCGACACATTGGTGCGGCTGGATTCCGGGTGAAGTGGGCATTGTGTCAAGAAGCAACGCGGCTTGGTTGGGTTGTGTTTTGGAGGACGCACGGCTCTCGACCTTCGCCTCTCCCGAGTCCGTACGGGAGTTGCAGCGATGAGACAAGACTGTAACTACCAATTGGATACCACGAAATTGGGGAGAGAAAGGGGTAAAAAAAATAAAACATAATTTCACTTTGACATTATGGGGTGTTGTGTGTAGGCCAGTGACAAAAAACAATATAATCCATTTAAAGTTCTGGCTGTAACACAACAAGGTGTGAACCGTAGAGATACAGCCATGTTTATGCACCTTTCCTCCAATTGAGAGCTAATTTGACTTGATTAGTAGTGACATATGTGATAATGAAGTGCACAGGGGAACACACCCTTGTTGAGCTTTACATTGGCATTTCGCGCATTGTATTCAGACTATCCTACGTGCAGAATTTGCCTTAAAATAGGTATAATACTGGGTGACTTCATATACTTGAAAATATTTCCCCTCAGTCTGTTCTATTTCATGAAACCTGCCTGGATGCAGGTTTCCGAGGGTTTGCAAAAAAAACCTGCAAAATGCAGGTCGTCATGAGAGTACATTGTTTTTACACTATACGGATTATTACTCAGTCACTCTCTATTGCTCTGCTCTGTGTGGTATGGAAATGCAGTTGAATCCTGTTTCTGTTCTATTGACACTGTAGGCCAGTTTCTGTGTGGGAACAAGCGCTGTGAGAAGGAGGATGGCCTGAAGAGCTGGGAGGTGAACTTTGCCTATGTGGAGCAGGGAGAGAAGAGAAACGCACTGGTCAAACTCCGTAAGAGCTCTGTTGTTTACTGGCCGTCTAAGCTAGGGCTGGGACTTTAAATCCTCGCTCCAGTATCATGTTGAAGCAAATCGCATTCGTAAAGCCAGGAGAATAACTCCCTTCTCTCATTGTGATCCCTGAGGAAACTCCGACATGCGAAATAAACTTAGTTTACTTAAAAGCAAAAGTAAATGTAGCGATATCAAGCAGTCTGTCACAATAATCATTTCCTAGGTCATATCCTCGATTCCAATTGTTTGCCGTACTGACAGAGATGGTATTTTCTAGGACTCTGCCCAGAGTGCTCCTTCAAACTCAACTATCATCACAAGTAAGTTGAATCTCTAATTATTCCTTATCAGTTTATCATCATCTATTGAACACGTACCCCACGTTGTGCCCCTTTGTTGTGCTGTCAAGATGTCACAGTTAATGTTTGACGATTGGCAAAATTGAAACAAATGACCTTTTTTTTCAGGAGAAAGGAGGTGATCGCCAAGAGAAAAAGACCAAAGTCGTCTGAGGAAAATGAAGTTGAGCCACAGTCAAAGAGATCCAAGAAAGGCTCCAAGAAACACAAAAACAAACATAAAAAGAGGCAAAAAGGCAAGACTCCACCGTTTCATATCTTTGTACAGCTATGGCTATAGGTTAACAAAAATAACAGGCCATGGTGATGACATTAAAAGTGCAGACGGTGTTTGTACTAATGTCTTGATGGCGTAAAAGTAATTAGGATTTGCCGACTCACACCCATGAATAACTTGCAGTGAGTATACCAAACATTAGGAACACCTTCCTAATATTGAGTTTCCCCACATAACAGCCTCAATTTGTCAGGGCATCGACTCTACAAAGTGTTGAAAGCATTCCACAGGAATGCTGGCCCATGTTGACTCCAATGCTTCCCACAGTTGTCAAGTTGGCTGGATTTCATTTGGGTGATGGACTATCCTTGATACACATGGGAAACTGTTGAGTGTGAAAAACCCAGCAACATTGCAGTTCTTGGCACAAACCGGTGTGCCTGGCACCTACTACCATAACCCGTTCAAAGGCACTTATATATTTTGTCTTGCCCGTTCACCCTCAGAATGGCACTTATACACAATCCATGTCTGAATCTTCTTGAAGCTTAAAAATCCTTTAACCTGTCTCCTCCCCTTCATCTACACTGATTTTAGTGAATTTAACAAGTTGCATCAATATGGGATTATAGCTTTCACCTGGATTCACCTGGTCTGTTTATGTCATGGAAAGAGCAGGTGTTATTGTTTTGTACACTCTGGGCTCCTGAGTGGCACAGCGGTCTAAGGCAAGGCATCTGTGATAGAGGCATCACTAAAGACCCTGGTTCGATTCCAGGCTGTATCACAACCGGACGTGATTGGGAGTCCCATAGGCTGGCGCACAATTGGCCCAGCGTAGTCCGGGTTTGGATGGGTGTAGGCCGTCATTGTAAATAAGAATTTGTTCTTAACTGACTTGCCAAGTTAAATAAAGGTTCAAAATAAATAAAAAATAGGCCTACTACAGTGTTGAGATATTAGGGCAATTTCACGTGAACAGTGACACTGAGACTCAGATTTTTCACTTTTAAAATGCGTGTCAAACAAAAACCAATGATTGCAAAGTTAAACAAACCATACAACTTTATGCACAAGGGCTACTTTTTAAAAATGTCCACTGAAAACCTTACAAAAACACATTTACTTGAAGTATTGTGCAGATGCAAAAACAGAATGATGGTTTGTGCTGTTTGTACCATCATTCTGTTACCGACGTTTTCATCTGCGCTATTCTTAAAGTACATTTGTTTTTGTGAAGTTTTCTGTGGAAATTGTGAAAAGTAGCCCTTATACACAGAGTTGTATGGTTTGTTTAACTTTGCAATCATTGGTTTTTGTTTGATATTTTAAAGTGAAAAATCGGACTCTGTTACTCTTACTGTGGAATTGTCCATTACATAATAGCTGGCTGAACACTTTTAGCTTATTAATGACCCTTCAACGGTCATGTTGCTTTTTTTTTGTTACTCAATGTCAACTGCGCATAGTTGGCTGTCCAAGTTAAACTGACTGATCCCTTCCTGTGTTCCTCTCTCCCCTTGCAGACCACTCCTCCCCCAGTAACTCTGAGGACGACTCCCAAGAGTCAGACAAAGGTACCGTTCCTTCTCACTCTCCACCTCCCTACCAAGTCAAGCAGTTTATTATCTTACACCTTCAGAGCAAGCAGAACAGACTGGCCCTAGTGTCCACATCCATTACAGGTGCCTTTAAATACCTTTTAAAACATGTGTGTAAGCTTGGCCCTTAAGCCTCAAGGGAGTCTTCCCTGCAAAGTCCGACAACGGTCATGCTATTATTGCGGCTTCAGTCCGTTCACACTGTCAGCTGCACTTGAAGTATGGGCCTGCTTACCCTTGGTTGTCGGTTTAACATAAGTAAAAGCAGTCGTTGCACACGAAGGCCAAACTCTAAAGCCACGGTGCAGACCAAGGGCCATCTACTCTTATAAGTTTAAGTCGGGACTTGACTCTTCAGACCCTCTTCAGACCTTAAGCGCTGTACCTATTTTTTCATGTGCTGCAGCAATCCCTCAGTTGAAGCTTGTTATTACGTGTTTGTTTATGAAAGCATTATGATTGAATGTAGTACATGAAAATCTCTTGATGAATAACATTTTTCTGATTTGTATGGTCTCCTTCCTGCCCTGTAGCAGAGGGAGAACACAGTGAGGAGCCAGAGAGCCTGTCAGAGGCAGACCACTGGAAAGGCCCAGCCCCCACCATGGAGGAGAAGTCCAGGTGAGCTTAGTACTCTCACATTAGCTCACCTTTACAATGTCCTGTTAGGCCTTTGGCCACTAATACCAGCCATTTAAAGTCTGACGTGACTATTTTCTGTCTTCCAGTGAGGAGAAGTTTGACGAGTACTTTGAGGACATGTTTCTTTGACCACCCTGGCCTTGGATTTCTGTCAGCAAGAGTCTACGTGTCCAGACATTGATGTAATTGATTTGGTGTTCGAAGTTGTCCTCGTTGAATATTTTAGTTTATCTGAAGCTAAATAAAATCTGTTTTTTTAATAACTGAAATAAAGACTACAATATGCATAGAGTGCCATGTAAAACCACAAAGAACTCCCAAGAAAGATCAATATCCGAAGAGAACTAGAGGAAGCAAAACATTCAACCATGGTAGTAGAGAGACCAAATAAAAGCCAATGCATTGGAAAGTGCATGTATTAACACATTGTTAATGTTCTTCCTGTAGGGTTATAGTTAACCAATGTTCTGTCTGTAGGGTTATAGATGTCCAAACCATATGAACCAATGTTCGATGGTGTAGCGCTACGATTAGGAAGCTGTGAATTATGCCTGGAGTGGCTCGTGTGCTCTTTTCGTCAGGAAGTTCAGTTGCGTGCCCCTTGCCCGGGGATTAGACACAACGGCTTTAATCTTCAGTAATTACTCTTCTTTCTGAAGCAGTCCACAGATACACTGAGTCAACGCATGATAACCACTCATGCAGGTTAAAGAGGAAGTCAACCATAGTACCTATTCTACTTTGATCGGTGTTTCTCTGTGCTAATAAATATGCCCTACTACCCAATCAAAGCGTTTGGATCTCATATTACAATACTGTAGGCCTATGTTGTCACAGAAATAAGATTGCATTGATTGAATAACATTTTGCTCTGAATTGTCCTTGATTGAAAAATGTACACTGTCTTACATACTATATGTGTCGTGTAGTTAATGCAGTATACTGTAAAATAAAAAAATAAAAAAGCTGTATATGATGACACGGGATGATAAGGATCAGGAAACACCTCATGCAGACATCGCTCAAGGTGCTTACTCAAATTGCGTCAAAGTGCATTGGTCTTGACAGCAACGCAATTGGCTGATCTTTTCCCAGGGCTAATCCAGCTTTATAGGGTAATCTCCATGCACTATACAGGGAGTCATGAGGACTGTCTACCCCAAAGTGTTTCAAGTTAGTCTACTGTATATCAATGTGCTATTCCATTTCAAGGGTACTGGGTAAAATTGTTCAATTCAGTGGGCAAGTTTAAAGAATGTGACAAGAATCCCACAGACTTTGATGAATGCCTTTATTTTGTTAACATGTTACATCTTATGACACGTACATACAGTAGAATTCATTTCATCAGACATCAAATGTCAAATTCTAATCTCTCTCAATGATAACGCAATAGAATTAGTAGATATACATTTTGTGTCCTTTAAATGTACGCGCAGAATAGATTGTCACTTTCCCACACTGCTTCTCATACTGTTCGCCTTATCCCATTGTGGAGCCCAAATCCAAGCAGCCTGTCCTGCCTATCACCTCTAGGAACAGAAATTCAGAGAATCCATTTAAGATGTAGAGTGGCTGTCAAAGCCACCCTCATTGGATTACTGCTCTTAATTGATTTTCCATTGATTTAGTGAGGGCACGTTGCATAAACAAGGAAGTCAAACTTTGCCTGCCCTGTGTTCCCTGCTTAGGGCTACTCACGGATGTCTCCACAGATGTCTTGGCCACCTGTTACAGTAGGTCAAAAGGAGATTGCTTGGCAGGATTTCTAAAGGAGTTTTTCTTTATGTAATCCCGTTACAATTCAGTTGGCTTCATCAATTCACTTTCTCATTGTTGCTTAAGTTAATTTTACACCGGTCCTCAAATGGTCAAACAAAGAGAAGAGGAACTTTGGCCTGACTGAGGCCACATTGCAGGCTTGTCCCCATCAAACAAACATGGTGCCTTTCACACAGAGTAGATATAAGACTTCGGTAGCCTGCTTTATCTACAGTAAGTAGGGTATTTAAAGTTTCAAGCTGTGCAGATCTCGAAAGCCGACTGACAAGTAAACTCAATCCCATCAAATCATCTTATGGTCAGGTACCTGAAGATATTTACGACGGTGATGGAGCCTTTCCAAGGATTGCCTCCTAATAGCAAGCAAAACAGTTGGGGGGATTGTAAGTTTCATTTTCACATTTATGTGATGAACTACATTTCTTTGGAGCATAAACATACATGATACAGTAGCATAATCTCCATTTTTTTTAAGGTTATTGAATTGCAATTTATGATACACAAATATATTATCGTCATATATATTACATTTTCAAGTTATTGGGGAAATGTGCAGTTTAAAATTGAACACAATGGATACCTGATGCTCAAATGTGACTTCGCACCATATCAGTCCATACAATCTAAAGACTTAGGCTTTGGACTGACTCACCTCCACTCTTAAAATACATGAAGTAGAAAATCTCTGACAATCAAAAAATATATACTTTGCATATTAACATAAATGTAACCTCACAAGGCTCAGGAGTGTGTACACGTTTTGAGCATTGCTATTGTATTAGCCCTCGGTAAAGTCAATTGTCATTTGCTAAAACAAGTTAAAAGTTTGAGTTTTGGGAAGAGGCTTGTGCTCTTACAGTAAATCATTCTAAATGAACAGTGACTTTCAACAGAATTTGTTTGTGTTATTTCATACTCATATTTGTTCTTAAAATTCCTGAAATGAGTTTTCCTGTTCTAATAAAACAGCTCAGTTATAAAAGTTTGTCCACTGAACTATCCCCCTAATATCTTTATGGATCATCAGAGTATGGATAAACATGTACAGATAGATATTTCCCAAAGCAGAATACATGTCTAAATAAATTAAATACATTATATGCCATTTGACAGATGTTAAGATGTAATGTTTGTTTCATTACTTGGATTATGTTAGTTGTCGATAAAGTCGTACCTATAGTTATCTGTGAAAGATAAGCTCTACTTTAAGTGCGCTGTCAAGATATGGTAATGCGTCAGCTGCTGGTACATCTGCGATGAGTGTGTTGATCCATCAGGATTGGCTTATCAAGTCCTGAGAATGAGGGGAAGTGATTAAGTCAGTCCACACAGGGACACATCTTCACACGGTCTCCCCACTGACTGCTTGCTGCGCCCAGGGATCCTCTGCCACACGGCCAGGACTGGGGCACAATCCAGGAGGTTAGGCGATGGTGCAGGTCTTGGACTTTCCAACCTCTGCTGCCTCCTCTACTGTTCAAACAGAAAGCAAGACAGCAAGGCAGCAAGCAGCAACAACATACATAGCAAGACAAATCAATTTTTTGGATTGATTTGAGTTCATAGCAAGACAGCAAGCAGCAAGATAAAGAGTAAGAAGGTGGTCTTAGTTTGTTGATAACTTAACCAAGGTAACCTCAGGGGCGGACTGGCCATCTGGCATTTTGGGCAAATGCCAGATGGGCTGGTCCATTTTCAGCCCTGTCTGACATGTTTAGCCCAGGCCTGTCTAAAAACAATGGTCCGGTGGCCTGCTGTGCCACTGGTGGCTTGGCATCTGTGTGCATGGACAAGGCTTAGGCACTGTGTCTAAAAGAATGGTAGGCTATTTACCATTGTTGCTATTTCTTGGGAGATTGTACAATAGTATATCTTGCAGGTTTGGGTCCATTCTGAAAATAGCCCTTTAATTCTAATTCAATTGTTGAATTTGAATTGGTCACAATAGAATATAATGTATATCAAAGTGGCAATCAGCACTTGAAACAATAGCAAAGCGTACACCCTGCCCCTGTTAAGGTAAAAAGCTGAGGGATGGGCCTGGAGAAATGTTACCACTCTGAAATTCATTAACAGAGCTATGGATGCAAGGACTGACCATCTATGATATCACAAATATACTTTTAACCATGTTTTGAGGCGATGCAGTGTTTGTTACATTTACTTTGTTTACAGACATTGGAGTAAAGCAAGCTTATATTTTGGTTTCGGACAGTTGAACTAAGCTCATAAGGCATTTATAAGTTATATTCTTCAAGAATATAAATGTATAAGTCCACAAATGGTTGTAGCAACTGCACATTTAATTCAATGAAAATGTTATGGTTAATGTCTTCTATACGTCACTATATCACTTTATTAAGCACCCATTGGGTGATTAAAAAAGTACTATACCACATGATCAAAAGTATGTGGACACCTGCTCTTCGAACATCTCATTCCAAAATCATGGTCATTAATATGGAGCTGGTCCCCCCGTTGCTGCTATAACAGCTTCCACTCTTCTGGGAAGGCTTTCCACTAGATCACAGGTGTCAAACTCATTCCACGGGGGGCCGAGTGTCTGCGGGTTTTCGCTCCTCCCTTGTACTTAATTGATGAATTAACATCACTAATTAGTTAGGAACTCCCCACACCTGGTTGTCTAGGGCTTTATTGAAAGGAAAAACCAAAAACCTGCAGACACTAGGCCCTCCGTGGAATGAGTTTGACACCCCTGCACTAGATGTTGGAACATTGCTGCTGAGACTTGCTTCTATTCAGCCACAAGAGCATTAGTGAGGTCGGCACTGATTTTGGGGAGATTAGGCCTGGCTCGCAGTCGGCATACCAATTCATCCCAAAGGTGTTCGATGGGGTTGAGGTCAGGGCTCTGTGCAGGCCAGTCAAGTTCTTCCACACCGATCTCGACAAACCATTTCTGTATGGACTTTGCTTTGTGCACTGGGGCATTGTCATGCTGAAACAGGAAAGGGCCTTCCCCAAACTGTTGCCACAAAGTTGGAAGCACAGAATTGTCTAGAATGTATGCTGTCGCGTTAAGATTTCCCTTCACTGGAACTAAGGTGCCCGAACCCTTAAAAACAGGCCCAGACCATTATTCCTCCTCCATCAAACTTTACTGTTGGCAGTGTGCATTTGGGCAGGTAGCATTCTCCTGGCATCCGCCAAAGCCAGATTCGTCCGTCGGACTGCCAGATGGTGAAGCTTGATTCATCACCCCAGAGACCGCGTTTCCACTGCTCCAGTCCAATGGCGGCGAGCTTTACACCACTCCAGCCAACAGCTTGGCATTGTGCATGGTGATCTTAGGCATGTGTGTGGCTGCTATGCCATGGAAACGCATTTCATAAAGCTCCCGGCGAACAGTTCTTGTGTTGAAGTTGCTTCCAGAGGCAGTTTGGAACTGAGGACAGACGATTTTTACACGCTCCACGCTTCAGCACTCGGCGATCCCTTTCTGTGAGCTTGTGTGGCCTACCACTTTGCGCCTGAGCCATTGCTGCTTCTAGACGTTTCCACTTCACAATAACAGCACTTACAGTTGACCTGGGCAGCTCTAGCAAGGCCATAAATTTGACGAACTGACTTGTAGGAAATGTGGTATCCTATGACGGTGCCTCGTTGAAAGTCACTGAGCTCTTCAATAAGTCCATTCTACTGCAAAAGTTTGTCTATGGAGATTGCATGGCTGTGTGCTAGATTTTTTACACCTGTCAGCAACGGGTGTGGTTGAAATAGCCAAATCCACTAATTTGTCCACATACTTTTGTAGATATAGTGCATCTTATCTTATACAAATGTAAAAAATGTGAGTGCACAAAACATTAGGAACATGTGCTCTTTCCATGACGTAGACTAACCAAGTGAATCCAGGTGAAATCTTTGAATCCTATTGATGTCACTTGTTACATCCACTTCAATCAGTGTAGATGAAGGGAAGGAGACAGGTTAAAGAAGGCTTTTTAAGCCTTGAGACAATTGAGACATGGATTGTGCATGTGTGCCATTCAGAGGGTGAATGGGGCGGCAGGTAGCCTAGTGGTTAGAGCGTTGGGCCAGTAACTGAAAAGTTGCTGGATCGAATCGCTAAGCTGACAATGTCAAAATATGTTGTTCTGCCCATGAACCCGGCAGTTAACCCACTGTTTCCTGGTAGGCCGTCATTGTAAATAGGAATTTGTTTTTATTAACTGACTTGCCTACTAAAATTTAAAAAATGGGCAAGATAAAGATTTAAGGGGTAGTAGGTGTCAGGTGCACTGTTTTGAGTGTGTCAAGAACTGCAATTATGCTGGGTTTTTCATGCTCAACAGTTTCCCGTGTGTATCAAGAATGGTCCCCCACCCAATGAACATCCAGCCAACATGACACAACTGTGGGAAGCATTGGAGTCAACGTGGGCCAGCATCCCTGTGGAACGCTTTCGACACCTTGTAGAGTGCATGCCCCGATGAATTGAGGCTGTTCTTAGGGCAAATGGGGTTGCAACTCAATATTAGGAAGGTGTTCCTAATGTTTTGTGTACACTTGTTAAATTCAAATCAAAATAGAATTTCAATTCAAGGGTTGAATTGACTTTCATTCAAAATTCACTCCAACCCTGATTTCTTGGCTGAGTTCTGACTATTTCAAATGTTACCTGCTGGTGCTTCAAGCTTCTTTTTCTCTTCTTCAATGGCCGCCATCTTGGCGGCGTGGATGTCGGCCAGCTCTTTCCAGTTCTTTAGGTTGTTGTTCAGCCCATCAAACATTGGGGTGATCTCTACGTGGAACCTCGAGAATTCCTGCACACAAGTAGGCCCCATTATTGCAAGCATTCTCGTGCCCGGGACAGTCACTCAACCTGACATATTCCTCACGGTGCAAACATTCCTGCTGTGGAGTTCAGCGGATGCAAACTTGGAGATGGATAGGCCTACTGGTCACTCATGGTGGTCTAAACTGGATGATCTCCTCACTGAAGATGACATTGATGGTTCACAGAGAAACTGATCTCATCTATTTTTTTCGAAGGATGATTCCGTTTCCAAAAACAATTGATAGAACATTATACCTAATGACAAATAACACAAGCTGAATTCTTTCTAAATCAACTGATTCCAATGAATTAAGACACAAAACAGGGTTTGGTTGAGCTTCAACCAGCCAGGCAGTTACCTTGTATACGAACGCACACACAAACTGAATGAAACCGCACTGCATCTTGGGTAACTCCGCTGCACAGTTTCTGTCCATCATGGGCTGAGGATCAATGAAATTAAATGGGGAAGATCAACTCAAACAGAGAACTAACAAAAATGTGTGATTACTCTATAAACATACAGTATATTGTAAAGAAACAGCGGTTTTCTTCACAAACTCACAATGGGTTGCTGATCGAGAACGGTCCTTTCCAAGTCACCTTGCTCCCAGAACTCAGCTGCGACCATTAGAGCCACCTAGGAGGTAGATCATTCATAGAAAAGATTGTATCAGTACTAATTTACACATCAGAGCATCCTGTGGTCTATATTGTCTTGAGGGAATTGGGATATATTTTTTTTCTTTGCTGTGTTGTTTCATGACATGGTGGACAGATATAGTATCCACCTTGCTCTGGACCTCCCATGGTTTGGTGATGGCAGACAAGTCACAACCTGTCATCATCATGGCCCTGATACACAAGAAGGGACAGTATTGTTATATTAATTCATATTACGTAAGAAACCGAGAACTGCGACAATGTGCACAACTGCCTCAAGTGTAGCAAATCCCCGAGATGGAGGAAAGAAGAACACTCCTACTCACATGATAATTTCCTTCCTGATGGCGTTGTTGGAAATGTGCTCGATTTTGTCCTTCTCGGTTTCCATTGGCTCAGTGGCGTTCACAATATTCTGGAACATTGTTCTTTTTCTGGGGGCCAGACCAACAGTCAAGTTAGAACATTGCACACATGACAAGTGATACTGATTCAGTATGTTTAAAAGCAGCTGTATCAGAGACCATAACAATTGTAAAAACCCACTTGAAGTACAACGCCAGATCAGTGGCAATGATGCAGACGTCAAACAAGTGCTGTACAGTCTCAAACTGCCGCTTCTGGAGATTCACAAAAATGTTCAGGCTCTGAAGGGGGAGTAGAGAAAAAGGTAAGAATTCAACTCCCACAATTCCCTTGTATGCAAACGCTGGCCAAAAGTAGTGCACTATGTAGGGGTAGCGGGTAGCATAGCTTTGCCATGCTTGCTTTGCTCTGACTTCCCTTATTTTGCTCTGCTCTGCCTTGCATGCTACCTCAGGGAGTGACGCCCCTGCCCCACGCGAATCTCGGGCTCAGCTGGCTCCGGCTGACAGCACCCGGTTAGGGCCCCCACCCAGGGTTACAGGAAAATATAGGGTAGACTGGGCTCTCAAACCCTGGTGTGCAGCCAGTCTAGGAGATGGACAACTCCAATTACAAAACCACAAGTCCTCAACGGCTGACAAGGTGGATACAGGAGTCCTATCTCCCAAACGTCTGACAAGGCGGATACAGGAGTCCTATCTCCCAAACGTCTGACAAGGCGGATACAGGAGTCCTATCTCCCAAACGTCTGACAAGGCGGATACAGGAGTCCTATCTCCCAAACGTCTGACAAGGCGGATACAGGAGTCCTATCTCCCAAACGTCTGACAAGGCGGATACAGGAGTCCTATCTCCCAAACGTCTGACAAGGCGGATACAGGAGTCCTATCTCCCAAACGTCTGACAAGGCGGATACAGGAGTCCTATCTCCCAAACGTCTGACAAGGCGGATACAGGAGTCCTATCTCCCAAACGTCTGACAAGGCGGATACAGGAGTCCTATCTCCCAAACGTCTGACAAGGCGGATACAGGAGTCCTATCTCCCAAACGTCTGACAAGGCGGATACAGGAGTCCTATCTCCCAAACGTCTGACAAGGCGGATACAGGAGTCCTATCTCCCAAACGTCTGACAAGGCGGATACAGGAGTCCTATCTCCCAAACGTCTGACAAGGCGGATACAGGAGTCCTATCTCCCAAACGTCTGACAAGGCGGATACAGGAGTCCTATCTCCCAAACGTCTGACAAGGCGGATACAGGAGTCCTATCTCCCAAACGTCTGGAAAGGTGGATGAAGGCGGCAACTGATAACTGGCAAAATTGTATGCACTCACTACTGTAAGTCGCTCTGGATAAGAGCGTTTGCTAAATTACTCAAATGTAATAGGGAACAGGGTGCCATTTTGGCCACAGACGTAACAGGAGTCGGGGTCTCGAACCTCCTCAGCCATGAGCGTCTTGCTATATTCCAGATGGTGCCTCTCCATGATGGAGGATCCGTGCAGTTTGGCTAAAGGCGATCCACTCCTGCAGGTCAGAGAGAGGGGTAACACAATCGTTAGACCCCGAACAACACCTTCCAAACCAAGAACAGACAACTAAACAGTGATTATTTAGGGAGTGGTTTGAGTGCTCATAGGTAAACAGAGGGGGCCTTACTTTGTCTGGTATAAGTTGTTGGTCCCCCTGTGGTCAATATCGTGGCAGAATGCAGCAGCCACCATGGCAAAGGCATCCAGGTCAGAGTAATATTTCCTCAGCCTGCCAGTCTGTGAAGCAAAAGGGTGGGCTGATTCATTATCAAACAAAACGGGAGGGGTGATCCACTATCGAACAAAATGGATGTGTCAGGTGATAGATCCATTATCATTAGTGGGCAGCATCAATGTTTCTCTAAATAAATAGGAAGTTTGAACTACTCTTCTATCGGTGATTTAATGCCCAGTTATTCTGCACAATCTACACTTAGCCATGTACAGTGCTGTGAAAAAGTATTTGCCCCCTTTCTAATTTTCTCTACTTTTGATGTTTTTGATAGTGAATGTTATCAGATCTTCAACCAAAACGTAATATTAGATAAAGGGAACCCGAGTGAACAAATAACACAACAATTACATATTTATTTCAGAAACAAAGTTATGCAACACCCAATGCCCTTGTGGGAAAAAGTAATTGCCCCCTTACACTGGTTGTGCCACCTTTAGCTGCAATGACTCCAACCAAAGGCATAGTGGTGCCCATGTCGTCCAAAAAGTGATATTTTTGACTCATC
Organism: Salvelinus namaycush; assembly: GCF_016432855.1. NCBI lineage: Eukaryota > Metazoa > Chordata > Actinopteri > Salmoniformes > Salmonidae > Salvelinus > Salvelinus namaycush. The sequence goes on from NC_052341.1 coordinate 28,417,021, forward strand.
TGTCCATAGAACAACCTTTCAAGAGTCTTGAAAGAGTCTTGCTGTCTCTGCCTGGCCGGTTCCCCTCTCTCCACTGGGATTCTCTGCCTCTAACCCTATTACAGGGGCTGAGTCACTGGCTTACTGGTGCTCTTTCATGCCATCCCTAGGAGGGGTGCGTCACTTGAGTGGGTTGAGTTACTGACGTGATCTTCCTGTCTGGGTTGTGCTGTGGTGGAGATCTTTGTGGGCTATACTCGGCCTTGTCTCAGGATTGTAAGTTGGTGGTTGAAGATATCCCTCTAGTGGTGCGGGGGCTGTGCTTTGGCAAAGTGGGTGGGGTTATATCCTTCCTGTTTGGCCCTGTCCGGGGGTATCATCGGATGGGGCCACAGTGTCTCCTGACCCCTCCTGTCTCAGCCTCCAGTATTTATGCTGCAGTAGTTTATGTGTCGGGGTGCTAGGGTCAGTTGGTTATATCTGGAGTACTTCTCCTGTCTTATCCAGTGTCCTGTGTGAATTTAAGTATGCTCTCTCTAATTCTCTCCTTCTCTCTTTCTTTCCCTCTCTCTCGGAGAACCTGAGCCCTAGGACCATACGTCAGGACTACCGGGCATGATGACTCCTTGCTGTCCCCAGTCCACCTGGCCTTGCTGCTGTTCCAGTTTCAACTGTTCTGCCTGCGGTTATGGAACCCCTACCTGTCCCAGACCTGCTGCTTTCAACTCTTAATGATCGGCTATGAAAAGCCAACTGACATTTATTCCTGATTATTATTTGACCATGCTTGTCACTTATGAACATTTTGAACATCTTGGCCATGTTCTGTTATAATCTCCACCCAGCACAGCCAGAAGAGGACTGGCCACCCCTCATAGCCTGGTTCCTCTCTAGGTTTCTTCCTAGGTTTTGGCCTTTCTAGGGAGTTTTTCCTAGCCACCGTGCTTCTACACCTGCATTGCTTGCTTTTTGGGGTTTTAGGCTGGTTTTCTGTACAGCACTTCGAGATATTAGCTGATGTACGAAGGGCTATATAAAATAAACTTGATTTGATTTGATCTTGATGATCATCCAGGTGCTTCCAGGTGCTTTTTGACAAACTTGAGTCAACGTTTTGGACGAGATGGGTCCCATTACGTCTGGCGAAAACCAAACACTGCATTCCACAGTAAGAACCTTATACCAACGGTCAAGCATGGTGGTGGTAGTGTGATGGTTTGGGGATGCTTTGCTGCCTCAGGACCTGGATGACTTGCCTTAATAGAGCAGAATTCATGGTTCCTTCTGTGTCAGAGAATTCTACAGGAGAATGTCAGGCCATCCGTCTGTGAGCTGAAGCTGAAGAGCAGCTGGGTCATACAGCAAGACAATGATCCAAAACACACAATCAAGTCCACATGAAAATGGTTAAAAAGTAACAAATGTGAAGTTTTGCAATGGCCTAGTGAAAGTCCAGACCTAATCCCAATTGAGATGTTGTGGCAGGACTTGAAACGAGCAGTTCATGCTTGAAAACCCACAAACGTCGCTGAGTTAAAGCAGTTCTGCATGGAAGAGTGGGTCAAAATTCCTCCACAGCGATGTGAGAGACTGATCAACAACCACCAGATGCATTTGGTTGCAGTCATTGCAGCTAAAGATGGCACAAACAGTTATTGAGTGTAAGGGGGCAATAATTTTTTCACACAGGGGAATTGGGTTAAAAAAATGTAAAAGCAAACTTTTTTTGTAAACTCAGGTTCCCTTTATTTAATATTACATTTTGGTTGAAGATCTGATAACAGTATCAAAAATATGAAAAAATTGAGAAAATCAGAAAGGGGGAAAATAATTGTTCATGGCACTGTAGGTATCAGGTGATATGATTGGTACTGAAGGAGCAGAGGACTCACCTGTAGAAGACAGAACATGGTCTGGCCCACATTGAAGCCGTGTCTCCAGTTGTGGTAGGTGATGTCACGGTAACCTTTCCGGACAGTGTACATCCATCGGGTCAGGGTCTGGTTGTACATGTGGAGAGGAAACAATTAGACATGACTTTACTAATGATCTATATCAGTGGTTCCCAACCTTTTTCAGTTACTGTACCACCAACAGAATTTTTTCTCTGCCCGGAGTACCTTTGAAGTACCCCCTCATGTGCATTTTACCAGTAGGCCTATGGTCTCATGAGTCTTTTTAAGTATCCCATGTGGATGGTCCTAGTGCCCCTGGTTGGGAACCACTGCTTTATATGACCAAACCAGTAGGACATGGCCTTGTATTTGGAAAACATTAGGCTCAACAAAATAAATTAGATACCGAAAAGGCAAAAGCTTTGTTAATATATTGAGTCATGTACAGTACATACATTGCATGCATTCTGTGGACATGTAATGTATAATGCTGAGGTTACAACAAAAATAAAGACATCTAAATGAACATGATTGTTTTACTAGCCAGGGGCTTCATGACTGACCTCTGCGGGCACTTTGAACTTCTCCACCACGTTCAGCTCAAAGAAGCAGCGAATTCCACACATGATGAGGCCGTGCTCTGTCACAGGGAAGTCGCTGAAGGAGAACAGCAGCAGGTCGACATCTATGGCCACAGGGCAGTTTGATCTCTACAGAAGGGCAAAAATAATAACCATATATTTATTGATTGATCATTCAAACACCACTCTGGGCCACATTATCATTGTGTCTCTACCCACTTTCACTGACAGTCTTATACGTGGTCTTACCAAGAGTTTGTACATCTCCTTCTGATCACAGTCCTCTGGGTCGGCATCAAACTTCTCCTTTGTGTTCTGTGGAAAGAGAAAAGAGTCAAATAAAAAAACATGAGCTGGCGCACACCCAGAGAAAGGTACTGACTAACGGCGGATAAACTATAAGCTATAAAAAATAAAGAGAGTCGCACACTAATTCTATTTATTTTTATAGCTGAAAGAGAAAAGAGTATCAAAGGTTTGTCCCATGAGGCTAGTTTCCTCTGTGAATCTCCGCTGTCTATAAGGTCTACGGTCTAACATGTCTCAGGTCTCACCAGGATACTCTGCATTTCAGTGTTGGTGCATCTGCTCTGACACATGAGCATCTCCTGGGCGATGTCCTTTCTCCACTCCATCCTGTTCAGTCTGTCGTACGTGTCGCAGTTGAGCACCGACCATCCCAGGAACTGAGTGAGGGCCTGGAACAATGCAGACAGGTATTTACCACCTCTTGCATTCACATGTAACCCATGACAGGATGTATGAGTGGTTGATATGACTGATGTCTATGCACTCACCTCAGTGATCTGTTCGTCGTGCTCATCGAATGGTTTCCCATCTTTCCTGTTGAAGAAAGTGGCAATACCCACGATTTCTTCCTTTTTGTTGACTATGGGAAGGGACAAGACGTTCTTGATGACGAAACCTGACTCATCCACAGCCTCTTTCTGAAAGACAAAACGGCATGAAGTCGATTAGTAAACACTTTGAGAATTATCCCTAGAATATTGCATTTTAGCAATACAACACCAATCTGAGGGCTGGTGGTCCTCCTTAAATAGCACGTGTTGCTGAGGACTCGATATATTGTAACACCAAGGTCATCCTATACTTAATACCATCCATCCAATTGGGGCCCAGACTCCTCACCTGGAAGGTGAAGTAGTCATCAGCGGCAACATTCATCATGTTACAAATCTGCAGGGGAAGAAGAAGACATATTTCAGTAAAATCCCTGTCTACAGTAGGCCCTACATGCTTGTGGATAGTATATCGTCTGTGGTTACTGTATGGACTACATGCACTCTTTCACATCAACTTACAAAGCCGTTCTCAGAAACATAGGTGGGGAGTCCACTGACCAGGGCCCAGTGGTCAATAGGAGGTCCCCTGCATGGAACAGAGGGAGGGAGTAAGAGAGTGAGTGATAGGTTTTGGTACTTTGAGACTTTTTTTTGTTCATTCAGAGAGCATAATAATAATAATAATTAATGATTTCTACCAAGAAGCTACTGGTATTTACGGTATGACTTTGATTTCCTCTTTGGGTCCTTCTAAGAGATAGTCAATAATCTTGTAGAAGATGACTTCCTGCAGACGCACAGAACAACATTCACCGGCTGTGATTGTGCCATAGACAAGGCAGTAGAGGAAAGAGCAGAATGCTTGGCGAAAATCATATCAAAGGAAAATTGATGTTTACCCTTCCGTCGGGGGTCTTTGGTCCGCTGTATGGCGGTACGTCTCCCAGCTTCACTGGCCACTCATCGTAGAACTCCTGTATGAAGCGAGGGAAGACAGCAGTCAGGACTTCAGTGTATCCATTTAGCAACCACAGAGGGGGCAGATCCAAAATGGCGCCCATATCAAGACAGTGACATAACAGCAATATGCCTCAGCATATTATACACTAGTAACAAACCTTCTCTTTGGTCATGTCCAAGAGGCCCACGGAGTATCTTTCACAATTGAGGTAGATTCTCACAGTGTACAGAGCTTTGTGAAACTGTCTCTCAATGTCTGTCAACTCTTCAAACACTTTGCTGGCAGACCACAGAAGTACCTAGTGAAACAAATGGAGAAAAATGGATATTCGTTTTTTTTTTAGGGAAACTGTTATAATGGAATAACATGGCTTTACAGGAAACTTTAAATTATATTTTATCTTATCTTATTCTTGTGTCAGACACTAATAGAAAATTACCTTGGTGAACTGTGTCTTTGTATTCAAGGGCCAGCATGATTGACACAGTTGACGGACAGCTCATGTTGAATGATGGGGTTCACTGGGTTCTTACCTGACTCCTCCTGGATTCCACGTTGAACATGTATGCAGTGTGATGCTGCAGGGCAATGACGTGTGCAAAGACCAAGTACTTGTTCCAGAGCTGAAAACCAAATCCAATGAAATCAAATCATCAGTACAGCAGACAGGCATTCATCTGATGTGACGTCCAGACTACTGATGTCATACATCCCTCACACCGCGCTAACATTGAATATGCAGTATCGCCACCTCTCATGATCTAGAGAACCCCTAATAGTTTTGTGGCAGTATCTTTGTGGCTTTTAAACAGTTGAATTATATGGCAAAACAATTATTTCCGCCTAAATAGACATACCAAAACGTAATTATTTTTCATGAGTTGGTCATAAACAACAACTGGTAATGCTGCATAGTTTTATAAAGGTCTGGAACTCACCTTTCTAGTAAAAATAGTTATTAATTGCTGTGGTGTACTAGCTTTTTAGGACACAAGCTCAAGTACATAGTACAAATATGATGAAAATATGAAAAATCATACAGTATATGATTTTCTTCCTATTTAGAAAACGTGGGGCATTAGGGCTTGAAATGACTGAAATGCTTTCTAAATATAGCAACACTCACATTATAAATGACTTAATATAAGATTTAACGTTTCTTATAACTGTAAAATAAATATGATCATAATTAGTGACAGTTAAGGGATTACTATTTTCCAGAAAATTGATCAAGTTTCTATACCAGGAATAATTCAATAATAATTTGATAATGGCGCCGATGGAGATGGCCGCCGTTTTACGATCCCGTGACTCTAAGATTGAATCGTACTACACCGGCTCTGACGCTGGTCGGATGTGGCAGGGCTTGCAAACTATTACAGACTACGAGCTGCCCAGTGACACAAACCTACCAGAAGAGCTAAATTACTTATACGCTCGCTTCGAGGCAAGTAACACTGAAACATGCATGAGAGCACCAGCTGTTTCCGGATGACTATGTGATCACACTCTCCGTAGCCGATGTGAGTAAGACCTTTAAACAGGTCAACATTCACAAGGCCGCAGGGCCAGACGGATTACCAGGACGTGTACACCGAGCATGCGCTGACCAACAGTGTCTTCACTGACAATTTCAACCTGTCCCTGACTGAGTCTGTAATACCAACATGTTTCAAGCAGACCACCATAGTCCCTGTGTCCAAGAACACTAAGGTAACCTGCCTAAATGATTACCGACCCGTAGTACTCACATCTGTAGCCATGAAGTGCTTTGAAAGGCTGGTAAAGGCTCATATCAACACCATCATCCCAGAAACCCTAGACCCACTCCAATTTGCATACCGCCCCAACAGATCCACAGATGATGCAATCTTTATTGCACTCAACACTGCCCATTCCCACCTGGACAAAAGGAACACCTATGTGATAATGCTATTCATTGACTACAGCTCAGCATTCAACACCATTGTGCCCTCACATAGCTCATCACTAAGCTAAGGACCCTGGGACTAAAAACCTCCCTCTGCAACTGGATCCTGGACTTCCTGACGGGCCGCAACCAGATGGTAAGGGTAGGGAACAACACATTAGCCACGCTGATCCTCAACACGGGGGCCCCTCAGGGGTGTATGCTCAGTCCCCTCCTGTACTCCCTGTTCACTCATGACTGCTTGGCCAGGCACGACTCCAACACCATCATCAAGTTTGCCGATGACACAGCAGTGTTAGGCCTGATCACCGACAACAATGAGTCTATAGGGAGGAGGTCATAGACCTGGCCGTGTGGTGCCAGGACAACAACCTCTCCCTCAACGTAATCAAGACAAAGAAAAAGGAGGACCGAGCACGCCCCCATTCTCATCGACGGGGCTGTAGTGGAGCAGGTTGAGAGCCTCAAGTTCCTTGGCGTCCACATCACCAACAAACTAACATGGTCCAAGCACACCCAAACAGTCGTGAAGAGGGCACAACAAAACCTATTTCCCCTCAGGAGACTGAAAAGATTTGGCATGGGTCCTCAGATCCTCAAAAGGTTCTACAGCTGCACCATCGAGAGCATCCTGACTTATTTACATAAACAATGGAATTATTGATATCAAAAATGTGTTTCTCCATGGGGAATTATCGATACCAAACATTCTTATAGGATTGTAGGATCTTGTCACCCCAATCAGAATCCTACTAGAACATATTTTCTTAATTGAACCCATTAAATGATAGTTTGTTGTCATTTGTTCCAGTACAAAAAAACAACTGTTTTATATTAATTTCAGTTTTATTCACCACCACAATATGGGAGGTATTCAAGGCTGCAAGTTCATTTACAGTCTGACCACCAATACAGTACACCTTTTTTGAGTTATTTGATATGATGCTTATTCATGCAACTTCTTGTCTTTGAATTAGACATTACAATATGACATACAATACTATAGACAAAGTTACAATAACACAAGATGTTTGGGGGGGGGGGGGGGGTCCCCTTAGAATGTACAGAATCTTTACATTCCTTATATGCAAAAAAAGTAGAAGGAAAATAAATGTTTAGGTACAGTAGCACAAAGATAAGCATTTAGTTCATTTTATATACAGTTGAAGTTGGAAGTTTACATACACCTTAGCCAAATAAATTTAAACTCAGTTTCACAATTCCTGACATTTAATTCTAGTAAAAATTCCCTGTCTTAGGTCATTTAGGATCACCACTTTATTTTAAGAATGTGAAATGTCAGAATAATAGTAGAGAGAATGATTTATTTCAGCTTTTATTTCTTTCATCACATTCCCAGTGGGTCAGAAGTTTACATACACTCAATTAGTATTTGGTAGCATTGCCTTTAAATTGTTTAACTTGGTCAAACTTTTTGTGTAGCCTTCCACAAGCTTCCCACAATAAGTTGGGTGAATTTTGGCCCATTCCTCCTGACAGAGCTGGTGTAACTGAGTCAGGTTTGTAGGCCTCCTTGCTCGCTCACGCTTTTTCATTTCTGCCCACAAATGTTCTATATGATTGAGGTCAGGGCTTTGTGATGGCCATTCAAATACCTTGACTTTGTTGACCTTAAGCCATTTTGCCACAACTTTGGAAGTATGCTTGGGGTCATTGTCCATTTGGAAGACCAATTTGCGACCAAGCTTTCACTTCCTGACTGATGTTTTGAGATGTTGCTTCAATATATCCACATAATGTTCCATCCACATAATGTTCCTACCTCATGATGCCATCTATTTTGTGAAGTGCACCAGTCCCTCCTGCAGCAAAGCACACCCACAACATGATGCTGCCACCCCCGTGCTTCATGGTTGGGATGGTGTTCTTCGGCTTGCAAGCCTCCGCCTTTTTCCTCCAAACATAACGATGGTCATGGCCGAACAGTTCTATTTTTGTTTCATCAGACCAGCGGACATTTCTCCAAAAAGTACGATCTTTGTCCCCATGTGCAGTTGCAAACCGTAGTCTGGCTTTTTTATGGCGGTTTTAGAGCAGTGGCTTCTTCCTTGCTGAGCGGCCTTTCAGGTTATGTCGATATAGGACTTGTTTTACTGTGGATATAGATACTTTTGTACCTGTTTCCTCCAGCATCTTCACAAGGTCCTTTGCTGTTGTTCTGGGATTGATTTGCACATTTCGCACCAAAGTACATTCATCTCTAGGAGACAGAACGCGTCTCCTTCCTGAGCGGTATGACGGCTGCGTGGTCCCATGGTGTTTATACTTGCGTACTATTGTTTGTGCAGATGAACGTGGTACCTTCAGGCGTTTGGAAATTGCTCCCAAGGATGAACCAGACTTGTGGAGGTCTTGACTGATTTCTTTAGATTTTCCCATGATGTCAAGCAGAGAGGCACTGAGTTTGAAGGTAGACCTTGAAATACATCCACAGGTACACCTCCAATTGACTCAAATGATGTCAATTAGCCTATCAGAAGCTTCTAAAGCCATGACATCCTTTTCTGTAATTTTCCAAGCTGTTTAAAGGCACAGTCAACTTAGTGTATGTAAACTTCTGACCCACTGGAATTGTGATACAGTAAATTATAAGTGAAATAATCTGTCTGTAAACAATTGTTGGAAAAATTACTTGTGTCATGCACACAGTAGATGTCCTAACCGACTTACCAAAATTATAGTTTGTTAACAAGAAATTTGTGGAGTGGTTGAAAAACGAGTTTTAATGACTCCAACCTAAGTCTATGTAATCTTCCAACTTCAACTGTATATTTGTCAGCTATGCATACAAAAAAGGGAACGCTCCCTTCGTCCTCTTTATGTTGGGATAGAGAGAGGGAAATAAAAAACCTGAAGATAATTGAACCTCCAACTCCTTCCCTCCCAGGGTTGTACCACCCCCCTCTCCCTCCATCCCTCCGTTTCTCCCTCCTTCCCCTCCGTCCCTTTCTCCCTCCCACACTCCCCGTGGGAAGATATTTGGGGATGGGGGTGCAGAGATTTGTCCTTGTGGACAATCTCAGTAAGTTTGACAATGTGTGATGCAGATGCACCAGATGCAAATGTTTACTCACGTTGTGTCCCTTGGACCTTGGGTGGCTGAGGCTGCACGAGATACAGTAGCTACTGGGTAGAGGCGACACTGCCGGCGGTTCCCCACTATAGGGTCAACATCTCGAGTGGCAAGGGTGGCAGTTCAATATTGGTTGCATGATGTTATTATAGTTCACGTGTTCACTGTCCGCCTTCATAGGTAATTGTCTAAGAGGTTTGGAGGGTGCTGCCAAGTTAACTATAGTGTATTAACAAGTTTTGAGGATAAATCCTTTAGAATGTAATGTTATTATCTATACAATTCCCGTCAACAAAATCAATAGAAATTGTATAGGAGAAAAAACATTGAAATTCTACAGGATTCCAATACAAGGATCCAATTAGAATCTAATTAGAATCCTGTGTGGCTCACTTGATAGAGCATGACACTTCCAATGCCAGGGTTTTGGGTTCGATTCCCACGGAAAATATATGCACTCACTACCGTAAGTCTCTCTGGATAAGATTATCTGCTAAATGACTAAAATGTAAATAGAAAAATCCTATCTGATTTTGGAACTAGTCCTATTGGATAAAATCCTGTAGGATTTTATTTATAATTCAATTTTTTTATTGGAATCCTACAGGATTGTTTGACTAAGGAGATATGGGGCTTTCTGACACTATAAGACACGGGACCCTACGACGTTCACAGAGCGATTTGTCCACCAAAATGTCAGTCGGAACCGGTCCAGAACCACCCAAATTGGGCCTTAACATCATGAATATTGATTACTGGGGTAATGTAGGCTATACAGTATCTGTATATGTCATGTGCTGTGTGAATTGTGCTATTATGTATTCATTGTAAAAAATAAATAAAGTTATTCCCATAATTACTAACACTGAGAAACCTTTCTAAGACTGGTATTTTTCTTTTGAGAGCTCAGGACTTACTTCCTCGTCGGCTTTTGAGAATTCTTCGGCCCCAATTTTGTTAAGTGCCATCACAACACCAAGGCATTCTTTATCAGCCATGATGGGGTATGTGAGCATGTTTTTGGTTTTGTATCCTGTCTGCTTGTCCACAAAGTCACTGAAGCGGTTATTCTGGAAGTGAAAAAGAAAATAGTATATTGGATCAAGACATTAGCTGCGTTCACACTGCAATAAGCCCAGGGCTAAGATAATGCCATGTGAAAAGGCCTATTGAGTACAATTAACAGTCGCTAGGCAAAAAACGACCCCTGCTGGCTATGGTTTTTGCAGCCTGCACATAATGGATGTCATGTAAATGGCCCAATTCTATAACCATTGTCTCAAAAGTAATAAAGATGATTTTCAATCAATGAAAATATCATGGGCTAATCAAACGAGAAAAACTATGGACATACGCTGGCTAAAAAAAAGCATAGACTGAACCCCTACTTGAATTCTGTAGTTAACTTATACATGTAATAGGGTGTTCATCCAGTAATCTACAGTATGTTAACCAATTGCAATTACAGATTTGTTTTAGCAGGTTGGCATTTATTGTCATGAATCTTGTCCTGTAGGCACGTAAACCTTACCCCAACCTTAACCACACGACTTACACCAATGCCTAACCCTAACCTTACTGTAAATGAAGTCCAAAAAGCACATTTTTGTTTCATACATTTTTACGATATAGCCAATTTTTACTTTGCAGCTGGCCCATCGAGCAGAACTCGCTCAGTTCTGCCTCCGGGGCAAGATTCATGACAATAAATGTCAACCTGCTTTCTCTTCAGTCGTCCATACTTTAACATCAACAGCTTTGCAATCATACAACTGGACATTTTTGTTTTGAATATGATACAATATATTATCATGATGACTTGAATTAAATAATACAAATATATATATATCAATTAATGTATCCAATTAGCAAATCAACCAGATAATGACAGTTGTATGGCAAACAAAATTTGTAATTCTGCACTACACAGGAGAATAACAGTCATTCAAATCATAATTTTATTGTAGAAACTAAGTGGTTAACATTAACATTTAGAATGAATTACTCATTCCATCATACTTGTAATTTCACTTATACTTGTTGAAGCTGACTTTGCTGTAGACCTAATCAGACTATGAAGTTTTCCTTGGTCAGACTTCTGGATAATCAAAACTATTAGACAACCCCTTCAAGAAATTCATCAATTGAACTGAACAAAAATAGCAGACGGACAACAATCATTAAACTTCATGGGCTTAGGCCTTCAGAGACATGCATTAACACTTTATATTTCTTTAAATATCTTCTCAAATCTGCATCAATTAAAATGTCTAACTTATCTGAGCAACAAATGACATTTTTAAGAATTTAGATCTGACACGAAAAATTGTGTGTAAATTACGACTGCTTTTGGACATTTTATGGGTGCTTTGGTGGCGCATGTACACATTTTACGCGCACTTTGGCGGTTGGGCACCTGCTGACAAAGGCACTCACCTTGGTAACATCCGGAATGTTTTGCATCTTTTTGGAGTGCGCTGTGTATCCAACTACACCCATATCGATTGGAAACACAATCTCACCAGTGGGGTTGACGAGGTTCTCCTCAAATTTGGTGCTAGGAGTGACATTGAAGAGCATCGTTGTAAGTTCAGGTATTCCGTTTCTAGATCGAAGATCAAAGTAACTGCACCGGTCGGCGTTCAAAATCATGCAAACTCTCTGCAGGACCTTGTGCAATGCTTTTTCCATAACGATTTCCGATTGCATTTCTTTGACAAGGTCAAAGATGATGTTGGCCTCCTGAATTTGGGAGACATCTTTGAACGAAGTCGGATCTTTGATCTCAAGATTTTCTGTGAACGCTGTCGTGATTAATTCGGGGCGCAACTTTTTATCAAAGTACTCTTTAGCGAACTGGGGATTGTTCTCCAGGTACTTTTCCACACTATCCTTGTCTCCCATTTTGAATTGTTTGCTTTTCCCTCCCTTCTCTTACAGACGCATCACCCGGGAAAGTCGAAAGGGAAGTGTAAAAGGTGCTTAGTTAGAGGCCTCCGTTTGCGCCGACGTGCATCCTCTGCTGTGGTCCGTTACAAATCACCAACACGTCCTGTACTACGCTACAAGCTGACTGAATGTAGTGGCTTACAGGCTGAAAGGATCAAAGTGTCCGCTAATTAATGTGACGTCATGAAATTAAAGCCCTAAGCTTTCTTAACCTGCAAATCCGAACACAGATCATTTTATATTGGACAATCCAATCTGAGGCAAGGGAGGCAGGTTGTTGGAGCTCTATCTCCTACTGCTGCTGTGGTATAGAAAGTTCATTTTGGGACAAAATGGTTGACTCATCAATAGATTATTTACCCAATAGGCCCACTGAGTAGGAAATAGTTGGACAGTTCACCTTGAAGATCCCTACCATTGTGTCGCTGAGTTGTCATAATACTTCAGGGGCATTGGAAGACACAATGTAAGTAACCTAATTCATGTCCCTCTAACTGCCCTGAATGCCTCTACTGATCCTACAGCTATTGTATGTGGTAATCATGTGCCAATGAACCAGCGTTATACTGTTAGCACTAAGGCAGTGTGCCCTACAGTGCCTTGCAAAAGTATTCACCCCCTTGCCATTTTTCCTATTTTGTTGCATTACAACCTGTAATTTAAATATATTTTTATTTGTATTTCATGTAATGGACATTCACAAAATAGTCCAAATTGGTGAAGTGAAATGAAAAAACAACAGAAAAGTGGTGCTTGTATATGTATTCACCCCCTTTGCTATGAAGCCCCTGAATAAGATCTGGTGCAACCAATTACATTCAGAAGTCACATAATTAATTAAATAAAGTCCACCTGTGTGCAATCTAAGTGTCACATGATGTCAGTATATATACACCTGTTCTGAAAGGCCCCAGAGTCTGCAACCACTAAGCAGCACTATGAAGACCAAGGAGCTCGCCAAACAGGTCAGCGACAAAGTTGTGGAGAAGTACAGATCAGGGTTGGGTTATAAAAAATATCCAAAACTTTGAACATCCCACTGAGCACCATTAAATCCATTATTAAAAAATGTAAAGAATATGACACCACAACAAACCTGCCAAGAGAGGGCCGCCCACCAAATCTCACAGACCAGGCAAGGAGGGCATTAATCAGAGAGGCAACAAAGAGACCAAAGATAACCCTGAAGGAGCTGCAAAGCTCCACAGCGGAGATTGGAGTATCTGTCCATAGGACCACTTTAAGCCGTACACTCCAGAGCTGGGCTTTACAGAAATGGGCAGAAAAAAACATTGCTTATGAAAAAAAATAAGCAAACGCGTATGGTGTTTGCCAAAAGGCATGTGGGAGACTCCCCAAACATATAGAAGGTACTCTGTAAAGATGATACTAAAATGTAGCTTTTTGGCCATCAAGGAAAACGCCATGTCTGGCGCAAACCCAACACCTCTCATCACCCCGAGAACACTTTTTTTTTTTTTTTTTATCGGCAAGGACTGGAAAACTGGTCAGAATTTAAGGAATGATGGATGGCGCTAAATACAGGGAAATTCTTGAGGGAAACCTGTTTGTCTTCCAGAGATTTGAGACTGGGACGGATGTTCACCTTCCAGCAGGACAATGACCCTGTTAGGTGGAGCGGCACAGGGGAACCCAAGAGCAGACTCAGACGAGGAAACTGGGATGAATTAACCAAGGTATTTATTGCAAAACAGGGAGAGATGGAGTGCAGGCCAGGGGAAGCTCGGGTGGGTTGTAGGAAACCAGATGCGGAAGCTGGAGTGAATGGGATTGAGACAGGGTAAACAGGTAAGGAGGTGAATCCAAGGGAGTAGTAGTGTGCCGAATACAGAACAGTGTAGCAGGGTGGCGAGACATGGAACAAGAGACAGGGACCAGAGTCAGAGCGGCGAAACTGCAGTGGAGAGGATAAACAGCGTCAGTCAGGGTAACAGGATCTTTAATAATAACAAATAGCTAGAAGCATAAACTGACTGAGCAGAGATTACGACCGGGCAGAGTGGAAGTGGCAGGACTGAGTATTTGTAGAGGTCTTGATTATGGAACGGGTTGCAGCTGGTGGGGATCTGCTCTGACTCCGGCACACCTGTCTCCACCCACACAATCACACACACAGAGAGAGAGAGAGGGAGAGAGTACGGGGTGAGTGGCTGCAGGTCAAGGAGACACCGGATGAACACTAGAGGGCGTGGCAGGAGCAGATGTGACAGACCCTAAGCATAAGGGGAAACATTTAAATATCTTGGAATGGCCTAGTCAAAGCACAGACCTCAATCCAATTGAGAATCTGTGGTATCTGTAGTGTGACTTAAAGATTGCTGTACACCAGCAGGAACGCAGGAACCCACCCCCCAAAAACTATTTTAATTCCATGTTGTAAGGCAACAAAATAGGCAAAATGCCAAGTGGGTGAATACTTTCGCAAGGCACTGTAGTAGGAAGTCCACTGTGTGCAGCGTACCCTGCACTAACATAAATAACATGAGCATGTTAAATAAAATAAAAAATGTATTTGTCACATACACATGGTTAGCAGATGTTATTGCGAGTGTAGCGAAATGCTTGTGCTTCTAGTTCCGACAATGCAGTAATAACCAACGAGTAATCTAACCATAACAATTCCACAACTACTACCTTATACACACAAGTGTAAAGGGATGAAGAATATGTACATAAAGATATATGAATGAGTGATGGAACAGAACGGCATAGGCAAGATGCAGTAGATGGTATCGAGTACAGTATATACATATGAGATGAGTAATGTAGGGTATGTAAACATAAAAATGCATAGTTTAAAGTGGCTAGTGATACATGTATTACATAAAGATGGCAAGATGCAGTAGATGATATAGAGTACAGTATATACATATACATTATATTAAGTGGCATTGTTTAAAGTGGCTAGTGATACATGTTTGATCTACTTCTGCTAAGCTTCCCAGTAAAGCAATGAAAACAATCAAGCAACCCAGAAAAGTGCTAAAAATAGCCTAAGTTAACAGATTTAGCTTAAGATGCAAGGTTCATGAAATCAATAATTTGCTAGTAACAGATGATATTCATATTCTGACAATCTCTGAAACTGATTTAGATAATACCTTTGATGATACAGTGGTAGAAATACATGATTATAATATCTACAGAAAAGACAGAAATGCCAAAGGAGGAGGTGTGGCTGTTTATATTCAGAACCACATTCCTGTTAAGCTTAGAGAGGATCTCATGTTAAATACTGTTGAAGTAATATGGCTAGTAATCTGCCTCACCTAAAGCCCATTCTTTAAAAAAAAAATATTTTACCCCCTTTTCTCCCCAATTTTCGTGGTATCCAAATGCTAGTAATTACTATCTTGTCTCATCGCTACAACTCCCGTACGGGCTCGGGAGAGACGAAGGTCGAAAGCCATGCGTCCTCCAAAACACAACCCAACCAAGCCGCACTGCTTCTTAAAACAGCGCGCCTCCAACCCGGAAGCCAGCCGCACCAATGTGTCGGAGGAAACACCGTGCACCTGGCTCCCTTGGTTAGCGCGCACTGCGCCCGGCCCGCCACAGGAGTCGCTGGTGCGCGATGAGACAAGGATATCCCTACCGGCCTAACCCGGACGACACTAGGCCAATTGTCCGAACCCAGAGTCTCTGGTGGGGCAGCTAGCGCTGCGATGCAGTGCCCTAGACCACTGCGCCACCAGGGAGGCCCACCTAAAGCCCATTCTGGTGGGAAGCTGCTATAGCACACCAAGTGCCAACAGTCAGTATCTGGATAACATGTGTGAAATGCTTGATAATGTATGTGATATCAACAGAGAGATATATTTTCTGGGTGATTTAAATATTGACTGGCTTTCATCAGGCTGCCCACTCAAGAGAAGTCTTCAAACTGTAACTAGTGCCTACAACCTGGTTCAGGTTATCAGTCAACCTGCCAGGGTAGTTACAAACAGCATGTATTGATCACATCTTTACTAATGCTGCAGAAATTTGCTTTAAAGCAGTATCCAAATCCATCGGATGTAGTGATCACAATATAGTAGCCATATCAAGGAAAACCAACGTTCCAAAGGCTGGGCCTTATATAGTGTATAAGAGGTCATACAATAAGTTTTGTAGTGAGTACTATGTTGATGATGTAAATCATATTTGTCGGTCTGTGGTGTGTAATGAGGAGAAACCAAATGCTGCTCTTGACTCATTTATGAAATTGCTTATTCCAGTTACTAATAAGCATGCATCCATTAACAAAATGACAGTAAAAACGATCAAATCTCTGTGGATTGATGAGGAATTGAAAAATTGTTTGGTTGAAACGGATGAGGTAAAAGGAATAGCATATAAGTCTGGCTGCACAACCGATTTGCTAATGTACTGCAAATTGAGAAATCATGTGACTAAACTGAATAAAAAGAAGAAGAAACTACACTATGAAACAAAGATACATGACATAAAGAATGATAGTAAAAAGCTTTGGAGCACCTTAAATTACATTTTGGGC
Organism: Salvelinus namaycush; assembly: GCF_016432855.1. Taxonomy (NCBI): domain Eukaryota; kingdom Metazoa; phylum Chordata; class Actinopteri; order Salmoniformes; family Salmonidae; genus Salvelinus; species Salvelinus namaycush. The sequence goes on from NC_052341.1 coordinate 28,433,729, forward strand.
AAAAAGGCAAACTCAGCTCCATCATTCATTGAATCAGATGGCTCACTCATCAAAAAACCCACAAATATTGCCAATTACTTCAATTATTTTTTCATTGGCAAGATAAACTACATAGAGCCATGGCTACATGAAACTCTATTCCACATCAGGTAAGTGATGCAATCAGTAGAATTTAAAAAACAGCTTAAAATACACCTTATGGAACAGCAGGGACTGTGAAGAGACAGACACAGGCACAGACATACATACACATGATAAGACACACACTCTACACACACGTACACATGGATGTTGTGTTGTAAATATGTGATAGTGGAATTGTGGCCTGAGGGAACACACTAAATGTATTGGGGAAAGTGTTATGAAATGTAATATCATGTCATATTTTAAACTGTATATAACTGTCTTCATGTTGCTAGACCCCAGGAAGAGTAGTTGCTGCCATGGGGATCCTTAATAAATACAAATACAAATATGTGATCGTGTCTCAATGTAATCAAGGTATGAAATTATTGTTATTTTCAAATTCAATCTCTTTTTGTGTTTACTTGTGTACAAATTATTATAGTTATGTTCTGGCCCCCCGACAATCCCCTTGGACAAAAATCATCCCACGGCTGAATCTAGCTGCCTACCCCTGGTACGGTGTACAAAGGGTCTTTCTCTCTCCCAGCCAACACAGCATGGCACTGAATCAAAGTCAGACAACAGGCCAACAAAAATAGCTGCATCATTTAATCCCAGATTAAGTAAAAGTGATTTCTGGGATGTCCTCTCTGAAAGAGAGTGAGAGCAAGAGAGAGAGAGACGGGGCTGGCCTGGCACAATGGAATGGATTAGTCACATGGACACCGTACCTAGGAGTTAATCTTATGGAGAAAGCCATATGGTAATAGTGTCGCTGACTGCAATGAGACAAATAAGCAAACGTTCAATGTTATCACGCTGAGGAAGCTTTCTTAGTGTCCAACAAGCTTTCTCTGCCCTTAACCTTGTTCAGAACACCTCCAAAACAATGGTCATGTGGTTCGGTAAGAAGAATGCACCTCTCTCCACCGGTGTGATTGAGGGTTTAGTGTTTGAGGTAGTCACCTCATACAAGTACTTGGGAGTATGGCTAGACGGTACACTGTCCTTCTCTCAGCACATATCCAAGCTGCAGGCTAAGGTTAACTCTAGACTTGGTTTCCTCTATCGTAATCGCTCCTCGTTCACACCAGCTGCCAAACGAACCCTGATTCAGATGACCATCCTATCCAGTCTAGATTACGGCAATGTAATTTATAGATCGGCAGGTAAGGGTGCTCTCATGACTAGATGTTCTTTACCATATGGCCATCATATTTTCAGATTTGCCACCAATGCTTCTTATAGGACACATCACTGCACTCTATACTCCTCTGTAAACTGGTCATTTCTGTATACCCGTCGCAAGACCCATTGGTTGATGCTTATCTATAAAACCCTCTTAGGCCTCATTCCCCCCTATCTGAGAAACCTACTGCAGCCCTCATCCTCCACGTACAACACCGGTTCTGCCAGTCACATTCTGTTAAAGGTCGCCAAAGCACACAGATGCCTGGGTCGCTCCACTTTTCAGTTCGCTGCATCTCTACCTTCTTGCCCTTTGTGCTGTTGTCTTTGCCCAAGAATGTTTGTACTATGTTTTGTGCTGTTACCATGTTGTGCTGCTGCCATGTTGAGTTGCTACTGTGTTGTTGTCATGTTGTGTTGCTACCATGCTGTGTTGTCATGTGTTGCCATCTCTTGTCGTTATGTTTTGTCCTACATTTGTATTTTTTATCGCAGCCCCCGTCTCCGCAGGAGGCCTTTTGTCTTTTGCTAGGCCGTCATTGTAAATAAGAATTTGTTCTTTAACTGACTTGCCTAGTTTACATATAGGCAAGAAGAAGAAAAAGAGACACTGTGGAAAGACGTTAGACAACATGAGACACTCATAGACTTGATAACTAAAGTCTGCAATCAATTTGGATTGGATGTGTTCAAGAAACTCCCCCATTCCTTCAAAACCTCTCATTGCAGTAGTGTGTGAACCGGCCGCTGCTTATCAGTTATTTTATGGTCACCAGCCTCCACGTGGAAAAGAAGTGGCACTGTGTCCAGAAAGGCCACACTGTATGCCCTGTGCTGTCACACTGGGGTGCCCCACCACACCAGCCAGGTGACTTGTGTTGAATAAAACCCACTATCTGCTACCTGCAGTATAGTAGACATGTAGGAACTTCCTTTAATCACTCTTTTGTTGCTGATAATGTTCTTGCACAGCAGGAACTGCAAACTTGTAGTGTATTTGAGTTTTAAAAAGGCTTCTAAAGTTTGTCATTTCTATTTTGACATTTCAGACTTGATTTGTCCTCACGAAAAATGCATCAACCCCTACAAAAACAGCCATAATCCATCTAATAATTCACATTTCCTGTTGCTGCAGAACTGTTTTCCTGCTGTAGCAAACTTGCTCAAATTAAGATCCTCCATCTATACGTGACAGAACTGAAAACCTGCATTGAAGGGGTGGAGTTATGTCTGATTAATCCGCCCTCTCCTATCATCACATTCCCACACTGTAGATATCTGATCTGATGCTGCTTGGCAGTGATCGTTTTGGTTGGTTGCAAAAAAGCTTCACAGGTGACTGGAACCAACCTGATGAATTGTAAAGTTGGGGGTGTACTTCATAAAGTTACAAAACACCTCATAAAGTTACTAAACATTCCCAATATACTTTGTCTTGCCCCCTACACATACGGTATATATCTAGTTTGGAATACTATATTACATATCCAGCAGATAAAAATGATTACTTTTTAATGACTCTGGCACTGGTTCAGCCATTCTTTGGAGCAACAAATTAGGCTTTTTGCGGTTAGCCGTGCCAAGTTACATAACTGGGCCAATGAGTAGCAGTTATACGATCCTAGAAAGAAAATCAAATGTCCACTTGGAAAGCTTACTCGTAGCTTTATGCCACAATCAAGGTTTTGAGGCCAAAAAAGTAAGTGCACACACCCCTATTTACTGTATATGCCCACCATACCTGTACACAGCCCATCTGTAAATAGCACACCCAACTACCTCATCCCCATATTGTTTATTTTTATTGCACATCTATCACTCCAGTGTGAATGCTAAATTGTAATTATTTCGCCTCTATGGCCTATTTATTGCCTTACCTCCCTAATCTTACTACATTTGCACACACTGTACATTTCTATTGTGTTATTGACTGTACGTTTGTTTATCCCATGTGTAACTCTGTGTTGTTGTTTTTGTCGCACTGCTTTGCTTTATCTTGGCCAGGTCACAATTGTAAATGAGAACTTGTTCTCAACTGGCCTACCTGGTTAAATAAAGTTGAAATAAATAAAAATAAAATGTCATAACACTTTACATAAAGCCTGCAGGTATAATGCTTTACAACTTGTTAGCATGTATGAGCCTTTATAATATCTTATGGAATTTGCTGGCGTGGTATGATCAATGGGATACAACAATTTATTCATTCTGTTTGATCACTCACGGCATTCTCTGTTCCAAGTTCCGAATGATTAGTTGAGATTTCAGGTGAAAACACACAACACAAACAGTCAGGCCCTTCCCCGTAATCAGATCAGCATTGATTGAGTGGCGTGAATCCAAAAGGACCTGGACTTTGGGTTGAACTACAAGGTATTTCTCTTTGATATTGGTTGCATAGCAAACCAGAAGTCAATGTTTTTTTTTCTCCACAGGCTATCCTATAGGGATCCTAGAGATGTCTTGGACATACAGCAATAAACATTGTACATGATTGCCTAACATGGTTTTCCAGTGAAAAGTGAAACATTTCAAGAAAAGTGGAGACATGACTAACCAGAAAGAACATAGCTGTTCCAGGGGGGATAAAAGTGAGCTGAAACATGCCTTTTAAAAGTCTGGATCTGGACATTAACGTGGGGCTCGTACTGCTGAAGCGAAACATTTCACGGTTAGTGATTGATAGTGAGTATGTATAGCATTTCAGATGTGCTCTTGGCTTTACCCACAACAGCTCTTTCATAAGGCAGCAAAAACACATGTTTGGGGCTAGGGTCAAATGGGAGTCTTGTTTGGAGTTATGTAATGTTTGCCCACTTTGAGGGGAGGCTCCTGCTTGGGGGCTGTCTCACATCTGCAGTTGTTCTTACGCAACCCTGGCTGTGGCGAGACCCTACACTATAAAAAACCCTGTCTGGAGAGGCAAAGTACCTCTGCCCTTTTTTTTGGACAAGGTATGTACTACATGGAAATGGATAGTAGGTTTTACATCTATTCCGCTTGTGGTTTAGTTATAAAAAAAAAAGTTTAGTTTGCACGCTTTTTAGAGTGAAGCTGTAATGGAGCGGGATATGGCTCTTCTATTGACCTGATGGGATGTACTGGTGGTAATGTTGTGATATTTTCTCATGACTCTGGGCTCTGTCTTCCACAGATCCATCAACAAGGCAACATGCTGAGGATCTGTGTGGCCCTCTGTGTCCTGGCGACATGCTGGGCACAGGACTGTCAAGTTTCAAACATTCAGGTCATGCAGAACTTCGACAGGAGCAGGGTAAGAACACAATTCTAATTTCGGGAAATGTAACTTGTCATAAAGTATCTCTGCTCTTGTCCAATTTGATCTATCAGCCTTGGAATGTTAAACGTTGTAGAATGGAACTGGAATGTCATTGTATGGTATGCCGGGATTGATAGAGCTCTCATTTCATCTTGAAGTATACTGGTAGGTGGTATGCTGTGGCCAAGAAAGATCCTGTTGGTCTGTTCCTCTTGGACAATGTCGTCGCTCAGTTCTCAGTAGATGAAAGTGGCAAAATGACTGCAACTGCCCACGGCAGAGTTATCATCCTGAAGTGAGTTCTGTTTACTTACAAATGATAAAAAATGTTCCTGAACTTCATTATGCTTTCACTTCCACCGAACTTCCTCATTTATCCTCCCCTTTTCCTCCCTTTAGCAACTGGGAAATGTGTGCCAACATGTTCGGCACCTTCGAGGACACTCCAGACCCTGCCAAGTTCAAGATGAGATATTGGGGCGCTGCTTCGTACCTCCAGACTGGAAGTAAGAAAGACTACAGGCTCAAACTCAAGACCAATGTCTCCTATTGTTGTGCAGAATATTCCATTGAGTTACTCCACCACACATTGAGGATAACTTAACTTTTCCTCATTAGTATTTAATAGCATGCCATTGATGAAGCTGCCTGCTGTCAAAGCCTGCTGTTAAACCAACCATTGCTATGATTCTGTCTCCTCTCTCCTCCACATAGACGATGACCACTGGGTCATTGACACCGACTACGACAACTACGCCATCCACTACTCCTGCAGAGAGGTTGACCTGGACGGCACCTGCCTGGACGGATACTCCTTCATCTTCTCCCGTCACCCCACCGGCCTGAGGCCCGAGGACCAGAAGATTGTCACAAACAAGAAAAAGGAGATCTGCTTCCTCGGCAAATACAGACGCGTTGGACACACTGGTAAGAGTTGCAATAACTACATTTAAAAATGAAAAGTAATACTTTCCAAACAAACGATCGCGTAGCAAGCAATTGTGCGACTTTTGGTCTAACTTTTGGAAGCTAGTGTGTATGACGAACTCTTATTGAATCCAAACATCAGTTATAAGTTCATTATATGCAGCATGTGTATACACATTCTATTCCTCTGTCGCAGGCTTCTGTGAAAGCAGTTGATCAGAGGGATGTCGCGGGAGTAGAATTCCACAAGACTGTAAATGTAAACCATGTTCCACAACAACGACAAAAACAAACCGACCGTCACGGGCCAGCCCCTTCTAGCAGTTGGGAAACTTTTCCATTACCAAAGATGACACCAATCAACCAAACCAAATGATGTGGGTCTGAATGTACAAGGGAATGGGATACTTCACTGATTGTCATTGTATGATGTAGTCTTGAACGTCTTTTTGAAATAAAAAAAAACCACACACGTACTAGTTCAGTGTTTATTTTGTATTATTAAGTATCAATGGTTTCAGTCATACTTGGTGCTCTGATGTCATCAGGTTTGCTTGCTATCCATACGACTGCGTTGTCCCGCGTGGTTTCCATTCGACTGTGACAAACAGACAACGAATACTCAACGATTGTGCCGTTGAGTATTCGGACAATGGCTATGATCTTTATTGCAAATGTTTGTAATGTGCATAACAAATAAAGAGCAAAGAGAGCTTTTGTACACAGGCCAAAACAAAAATAGAATCAAAGCTACCCAATTGTCTGAAAAAAAGGTAAATGATATGTTTCTCTGACTGTTGCAAGTTGTCAAAAATTGGCATCAAACTGACAGAATTATTCATAACACAGTGCTTGGAACCAACCATATGAATATTCTGCAGCAGTAACCTTACAGCTAAGACCATGTTGTCACATTCCTTGCATAGAGACACCTCAACCTCTTTTCCACTACCCAGAGAAGCCTCGCTAATCCTTGGCCTTAAATCGTTTCAGTCTGGGTTATAGGATTTGCTCATGCAATCTCATTCGAGCTTTAGTTCTGCTGGTTTGCAAAGTAAGAACTGAGGCGGATGTGGGCCTTGTTCACACATTTACAGTACCTTCAGAAAGCAAGCACACCCCTTGACTTTTTCCAAATGTAGTTTTGTTACAGCCTGAATTTTAAAGGATTTTGTGCCACTGGCCTACACACAATACCCCATAATGTAAAAGTGGAATTATGTTTTTAGACATGGTTTAAAATGTATTAAAAATTTAAGGCTGAAATGTCTTGCGTCAATAAGCTTTCAACCCTGTTGTTATGGCAAGCCTAAATAAGTTCAGGAGTAAAGATTTGCTTAACAAGTCACGTAATCAGTTGCACGGACTCTCTATGCAATAATAGCGTTCAGCATGATTTTTGAATGACTACCTCATCTTCGTACCCCACAAACAATTATCTGTAAAGTCCCTCAGTCGACCAGTGAATTTCAAACACAGATTCAACCACATAGACCAGGAAGGTTTTCCAATGCCTCGCAAAGAAGGGCACCTATTGGTAAAGAGGTAAAAAAAGTTGGAAGAAATCCCTTTGAGCATGGTGAAATTATGAACTACACTTTGGATGGTGTATCAATACACCCAGTCACTACAAAGATACAGGCGTCCTATCAAAACAATCCACACAACATTTTCCATCTAAAAAAAGATTTCAGAAAATAGTTTATTCTTGTCAAAAAGTCACTGATTTCTATTGAAACAAAAGACTGGTAAACAAATCTTCAGGATCTTACAGCGGATCCCTGACGTTTCACTTTAAAAACAACATGACATGAAAAAAAATATGTAAAAATAATATCTTAAAGACAAAAGCAAGACAGACTGGACAGATGTGCTCCCTTTTTAATTCCCTATAGGCTGTTCAAGTGAAACAGTAGTCCAGGTGGGCCAGCAGTTCTCTGTGCTGACTGGTGGCGTATGGAGCTCTGCACTTTGGACACTCCAGGAAACTCTCATCCAGGAGGCTTTTGGAGGTTGAGGTGGGGATGGGATCCTCAATGGACAGCCTCTCGAACTCAGGCTTGTAAGAACTTGGCTCAGAGAAACGAGACTCGCTCTGCTGTTTCTATAATAAAAAATAAAAACAAATACATGTCGACAATTGCTTATCTGAAGATAGTAAATGTACTCATGACGACTCATTTGAAAAGCAGAAATGTCAAAAGAATTGATGCGTAAAGCAACAGTACACAACGCTTACTTTATTGCTAGATTCTAGTCTTGTGATTTGGTCCCGAGCCTTGCGCAGCTCTTTCAGGACCTTGTGCAGCTGATGCTGTAAACTCAGTCGATCAAGCTTCTCGTTCTCAAAGTCTTTGGCAGACAGCTGGATCTGGGGGGAATAGACAAAAGAAAATCAAGAGAGCACAGCAGATCTTGGATGTTCCATTGCATAAGAGATGTTATATAACTGATTATTTCACCATCTAGAGTCAGGAATGGTTTACGTTGACAATACATACATGTTGCTCCAGTATAGCAACTCTCCTCTGCTCCTCCTTTTGGTTTAGCAGAGTTTTCTGGAGTAGATTCACCTGAAGAGAAAAGTATTTGTCTTAAAAATAAAATAAGGAGATTGGAACAGTGGGAAAGTGTACAGGGGGGCGAAGAAGGTAGAAGGTCACAGACGGGAAAGTGGCAGAGAGAAAGGGATCACTCCCTTCTCCAGAGGGTATACGATATATATAAATGAGTTGAAGTTGGAAGTTTACACACACTTAGGTTGGAGTTATTAAAACTCATTTTTCAACCACTCCACAAATTTCTAGTTAACAAACTATAGTTTTGGCAAGTCGGTTAGGACATCTACTTTGTGCATGACAAGTCATTTTTCCAACAATTGTTTACAGACAGATTATTTACTGTATCACAATTCCATTGGGTCAGAAGTTTGCATACACTAAGTTGACTGTGCCTTTAAACAGCTTGGAAAATTCCAGAAAATGATGTCATGGCTTTAGAAGCTTCTGATAGGCTAATTGACATCATTTGAGTCAATTGGAGGTGTACCTGTGGATGTATTTCAAGGTCTACCTTCAAACTCAGTGCCTCTCTGCTTGACATCATGGGAAAATCTAAAGAAATCAGTCAAGACTAAGGTTTGCAACTGCACATTGGGACAAAGATCATACTTTTAGGAGAAATGTCCTCTGGTCTGATGAAACAAAAATATAACTGTTTGGCCATAATGACCATCGTTATGTTTGGAGGAAAAAAGGGGGAGGCTTGCAAGCCAAAGAATACCATCCCAACCACGAAGCACGGGGGTGGCAGCATCATGTTGTGGGGGTGCTTTGCTGCAGGAGGGACTGGTGCACTTCACAGAATATATGGCATCATGAGGAGGAAAATTATGTGGATATATTGAAGCAACATCTCAAGACATCAATCAGGAAGTTAAAGCTTGGTCACAAATGGGTCTTCCAAATGGACAATGTCCCCAAGACCTCAATCCTAAAGAACATTTGTGGGTAGAACTGAAAAAGCGTGAGCGAGCAAGGAGGCCTACAAACCTGACTCAGTTACACCAGCTCTGTTAGGAGGAATGGGCTAAAACTCACCCAACTTATTGTGGGAAGCTTGTGGAAGGCTACCTGAAATGTTTGACCCAAGTTAAACCATTTAAAGGCAATGCTAGCAAATACTAATTGAGTGTATGTAAACTTCTGACCCACTGGGAATGTGATGAAAGAAATAAAAGCTGAAATAAATCATTCTCTCTACTATTATTCTGACATTTCACATTCTCAAAATAAAGTGGTGATCGTAACTGACCTAAGACAGGGAATATTTACTAGGGATAGATGTCAGGAATTGTGAAAGTACTCATTTTAAATGTATTTGGTTAAGGTGTAAACTTCCGACTTCAACTGTGTGTGTGTGTGTGTGTGTGTGTGTGTGTGTATGTGTATATATATATACACACACACACAAAAAAATGTGGACACCCCTTCAAATGAGTGGATTTGGCTATTTCAGCCACACCGTTGCTGGCAGGTGTATAAAATTGAGCACACTGCCATGCAATCTCCATAGACAAACATTGGCAGTAGAATGTCTTCAGTAAGGACAGAGACTTTCAAATGTGGCACTGTCATAGGATGGCACCTTTCTAACAAGTCAGTTCGCCCTGCTAGAGCTGCACCAGTCAACTGTAAGTGCTTATTGTGAAATGGAAGCAACAACGGCTCAACCGCAAAGTGGTAGGCCACACAAGCTCACAGAACGGGACCGCTGTGTGCTGAAGCATGTTAAAATCATCTATCCTCGGTTGCAACACTCATTACCGAGTTCTAAACTGCTTCTGGAAGCAACGTCAGCACAAGAACAGTTTGTCGGGAGCTTCATGAAATAGGTTTCCATGGCCGAGCAGCCGCACACAATGCTAAGATCACAATGCGCAATGCAAACTTCCGGCTGGAGTGGTGTAAAGCTCGCCGCCATTTGACTTTGGAGAAGTGTTAACGCGTTCTCTCGATGGATGAATCAAGCTTCACCATCTGGTAGTCAACGGACAAATCTGTGAATGGCGGATGCCAGGAGATCCCTACCTGCCCTAATGTACAGTGTCAACTGTAAAGTTTGGTGGAGGAGGAATAATGGTCTGGGGCTGTTTTTAATGGTTCGGGCCCCTTAGTTCCAGTGAAGGGAAATCTTAATGCTAAACCATACAATCACATTTTAGACGATTCGGTGATTCCAACTTTGTGGCAACAGTTTGGGGAAGGACTTTCCTGTTTCAGCATGACAATGCCCCAGTGCACAAAGCAAGGTCCATACAGAAATGGTTTGTCAAGATTGGTGTGGAAGAGCTTGACTGGCCTGCACAGAGCCCTGACCTCAACCCCATCGAACACCTTTGGAATGAATTTGAACGCCGACTGCGAGCCACCTAATCGCCCAACATCAGTGCCCGACCGCAGCAATTTCCAACATCTAGTGGAAAGCCTTCCCAGAAGAGTGGAGGCTGTTATAGCAGCAAAGGGGGGGGATCAACTCCACATTAATGCACATGATTTTGGAATGAGATGTTTGACGAGCAGGCGTTTATGTAGTGTATGTGGTCTGGCACAGAAAACTGTCATTAAATCCCCAACCATATTGAACTGCTAAATTAAACTCCAACCTCTACCCGGTAACTTTTCCACAGGCCGTGGTTGCTTTATAATTTATATATGCTTTATAATCAACTCACCTGGTCAAACAACGTTGCATAATAAAACACACCAAGACCACATCTCCCTGGCGTATAACTATACCTGCAGCAGCAGCTCAGCAGACCTCTTCCTCTCCTCCTCCAGCCTGGTGTCCATGCTGTCCAGCTCGGACCGCATTCTGTCGGCGCGGTCTTCCGAGCACTTCCTCTCCTCGCCGACTGTGTGTCTGCTGCTGAGGCGCTCGGCCTGGAGCTGCTCCCGGGCCTCGACCAACTCCATGCACCGCTCCTCGTACCGCCTCTGGAGCTCGCCCAGCTCCCCCTGGGCCCGCGCCGCCGCCTCCTTCTGGGCCTCCACGTCCCGCTTGGCCTGCAGCAGCAGCTTGTCGTAATACTCCTGCAGCTGGGACGAAGCCTTCTCTGGTGCTGGGGGAAAAGGAAGCAGGATTAGAGTCTTACATTCAACTCTTACCCTAAGAGGTCCGGAGCATCCTGGTTTTCTGTTCAGCCTGAAACTTAACATTTCACCCGCCTGGTGTCCCAAGTCTAAATCAGTCCGTGACTAGAGGGGAACGATGAAAAAAAGCAGTGGAACTGGCTTTGAGGTCCAGAGTTGAGTTTGAGGGCTCTAAGCAACATTTATAAAACAGCCACTAGGAAATACTATTTTCAAGTAGACTGTGCTTTACCAAAGCAATAGCTAATTAGTAATGCTTAATTAATAGCTAGTTGATAACAGAAAATTAAGTAACTTTCTAGTCTAAACACAGGTTAATAAGCATTAGCCCCTAGAGTAGGGTTATTCAACTCTGACCCTACGAGGTCCGAAGCATGCTGGTTCTGTTCTACCTGATAATTAATTGCACCCAACTGGTGTCCCAGAACTAAAATCAGTCCCTGAAAAAACACCGTGGAACTGTCTTTGAGGTCCACAGTTGAGTTTGAGGGCCCTAAAGGATAATTATTTTAACCACATGGGAATAAATGTCTAGTGTTGAATCAGCCTTTATAATGCCTTTTCGGATCTGCCGATTTAACAGTGGATTTACTCTCGACAGCAAACGCGTGCCAAATCCCACACTGCGCTGAAGGCTCACAGGCCCCTTTTTTTACCGTCCGAACAGCCTTCTTTGTGTTGTTGTTGGAGTGCTTGGTTGGCTTGACTTAGTTGCTGCTCCAACTCAAGGGTCCTGGCCAGGACTGCCTTGACATAGACCTCTCGCTGCTGATCATAAACCAGCCACTGTTGGTTCTTCTCCAAAGCCTTTTTGTAAACCGAGGAAAAACACATACTTGGGGGAGTTAGGGTTAGATTATACAATTTTCCTTAGCACTCAAAAACAATGGCATTTTTAATCTGGACAAGTTGTTCAACTCACATCTCTCAAGTGATCCTCAACTACTGGAACCTCACCGGTGGGTCCCTGGCCATTCTATCAAATCGTAAAGAAAACACAGGTATTAGCCTATATCAAAACGAGGACATAGGTGTAAACAACCTCTTTCTACATGAAGACTATGTGAGTCTGTGGGATACTATTCTTGGTTGCTAAGAGACCCTTATAATCAAAACATAAAGGGAAGAAAGCTTAACCCAAAGCATCTTCTAGTGACAGTATGTACTGCATACAATAATCTAATGCCTTGGGTGTCCTTTAACCAGTCAGTGACCAGCCAGCCACCTCTTAGCAGTGGTAGTAGTAAGGCTGGCTATATACACTTACCTCCGTATGCATTTGGACAGTGAAGCATTTTCAAAATATATATGTGGCGCTATACTCCAGCATTTTGGATTTGAGATGTCGCCTCATATGAAATATTTAAACAGTACAGGACATAATGTCACCTTTTATTAGAGGGTATTTCACACATATGTGTTTCACCTTTTAAAAATTAAATCACTTTATGTATCTCGTCCCCCCATTTGAAGTCATAGGTATTTGGACAAATTCACTTACAGGAGTGTCAAAATTCATTCCATCGTGGGCCTCGTGTCCAGTGGTGTAAAGTACTTAAGTAAAAATACTTTGAAGTACTACTTAAGTAGTATCTGTACTTCACTATTTATATTTTCACTACATTCCTAAAGAAAATAATGTATAGATTTTCCCTGACACTCAAAAGTACTCGTTACATTTTGAATGCTTAGCGGGACAGGAAAATGACCCAATTCACGCACTTATCAACAGAACATTCCTGGGAAACTCTACTGCCTCTGATTAGTGGACTCAAACACAAAAGCTTAATTTGTAAATGATGAAGGCGTGTTTTAGTGTGCTCCTGGCTATCCGTAAATAATAAAAACATTGTGCTGTCTGGTTTGAATAATAAGCCATTTGAAATGATTCATACTTTTTCTTTTGATACTTAAGTATATTTTTGCAATTACATTTACTTTTGATACTTAAGTATATTTAAAAACAAATAATTTTACTCAAGTAGTGTTTTACTGGGTGACTTTCACTTGAGTCACTTTTACTCAAGTATGACAACATCGGGGACTTTTTCCACCACTGCTAGTGTCTGCAGGTTTTTGTTTTTTCCTTACAATTAAGACAGACAACCAGGTGAGAGGAGTTCCTCACTAATTAGTGACCTTATTTAATCAATCAAGTACAAGAGAGGAGTGAAAATACGCAGACACTTGGCCCTCCATGGAATAAGTTTGACACGTGACATACAGGGTTTTTTCTGGATCAAAATGGGGCTTAGGGTAAAACTAACCTGTCTCACGACGGTCTAAACCCAGCTCACGTTCCCTATTAGTGGGTGAACAATCCAACGCTTGGTGAATTCTGCTTCACAATGATATGGCCGTGGTCATGGCCAATGGCACAGTCATCGATCCAAAAATGTTTAAAGGCCCTACTGTTGGCCAGTGACAAAATGTAGTTTAAAGCAAATTTCCTGCAATTTTAACTATTTGGATGTGGCTTATGCTACCTGAGTGACTCAAACATAACGAAATGAATGGGGGCCCCATGCCATGACAAAAATAATCCTGAATTTATGGAATTTTTAATTCTCCGACTGTCTAGCTTTTATTTTGGTGATTGATAGTTCTCAAAGATGATCTTATTTAAAAATATTAGGTCCATTGTCTTTTCTACATACTATATATCTGGTTTTCATCATTTAAGTTCACACTGAAAAAGTTTTCCATCCAAAGTCACAAGCTTGATGTAGTCACCGGGGCCAAGCTTCCTGCCATCCAGGACCTCTATACCAGGCAGTGTCAGGGGAAGGCCCTAAAAATTGTCAAAGACTCCAGCCACCCTAGTCATAGACTGTTCTCTCTGCTACCGCACTGCAAGCGGTACCGGAGAGCTAAGTCTAGGTCCAAGAGGCTCCTAAATAGCTTCTACTCCCAAGCCATAAGACTCCTGAACAGCTAATCAAATGGCTACCCAGACTATTTGCATTGCCCCCCCCACCACCTCTGGAACGCTGCTGCTACTCTTATTATATATGCATCGTCACTTTAATACCTCTACCTACATGTACATATTACCTCAATTACCTTGACACAGGTGCTTCCGCACATTGACATTGACTCTGTACCGGTACCCCCTATATATAGCCCTGCTACTGTTATTTACTGCTGCTCTTTAATTATTTGTTATTCTTATCTCTTACTTTTTGGGGGGGGGGGGGGGGGGGGGGGGTGTGATTTGAGTGCAAGGAATGTGTGACCAAATAATAAACATTTTGCTACTTTAATACACTAAGTGAATTAGTCAAAAATATTTATGACTTCTTCAAATGGAGGGCGGGGGGGCCTAGATACATAAAGTGCTTTCATTTTCTAAACAGTAAAACAGATATGAAAATATTCAAACATAAAGGTGACAGTCTGTACTGTCGCTTTATATGAAGCATTCTATATAAAATCCAAAATGCTGGAGTAGAGAGACAAATGTTAAATTGTAGCTTAAATGTCCAAATACATATGTATTCATTCCTGGAGGGGCACCAGAGCCATATTATATTAATGTTACAGATGACCCCAAGGTTGACGTCGGATCCCCTCGTAAGACCCAGCAAACTGATAACCACGGCCTAACGAGGCAGGATGTCTACAGGTTGGGCCGCTGTATTGGTCTGCTATAGGAATGGACAAAGCCATTGATCACGTGACACCATTCATTCCTATGTGAAGACTCAATAGTGCATTGAAACCAAATGAAGTCGGTTATAATGGCTTCTCATGGAGACATAACATGCGCAGTTTGGACTACTCCAGGAAGTGACATTGCAGGCTAGCTCAGTCCTGCCCCCTCTCAGAGTACTGCAGGCTGCCATTAGTAACTAAATTATCCTTGTAACTTCTGTCGTGGGATTTTTTAAATAAATCGGTTCAAAGACATACAGTACCAGTCAAAAGCTAAAGACACCTCCACAATCACCCGACCTCAACCCAATTGAGATGGTTTGGGGTGAGTTGGACCAGAGTGAAGGAAAAGCAGCCAACAAGTGCTTGGCATGTGGGAACTGTTGGAAAAGCATTCCAGGTGACGCTGGTTGAGAGAATGCCAAGAGTGTGCAAAGCTATCATCAAGGCAATGGGTGGCTACCTTGAAGAATCTAAATTATATTTTGATTTGTTTAACACTTTTTTGGTTACTACATGATTCCATATGTGTTATTTCATAGTTGATGTCTTCACTATTATTCTACAATGTTGAAAATAGTAAAGAAAGAAAACCCCTTGAATCAGGTGTGTCCAAACTAATACATCTAGTGTATAAGAAGCAATTATTAGTACCATAATTGTCATATATATATTTACACAATGATTGACCACTTTTCCATTCACAGTAATGGGAGATCTTGTCTTCTGCTAACAATGCCTTCTGCTAACAGGGCAGTCATTCTCCCCTGGCTCAGGCCCTTAACTACACTCCGAGAGGAGAAGTCATGGGTTCATAAGCTCGTGAACTTCTTCCAGAAGGTAATCCCATCCTGTAATACCGAGACTGACTGATCATATGGGGGGGATTATGTACAGTATGGTAATGCCGTCGGTGAGGAGGGCCTGTCAGGAGGCGGATTTCCTTGATCATGACCTCATGGATATTCAAAAGTTGAAGACGGAGAGATGTAAAACGAGCTCTCTCTCGATGAATAAGACTACTGGCTTTCCTCATATCACAGAGCCACCTGATCTGAGAGTAAACAAGAATTATGTCAGACGACATGACATTCAGAAAGCAACTGCTGACATCTAGAGTGTAAAAAGAGAATTTCACCTTGAGATTTGGAATGCCCACAACAGTCATACAGGAAACTGTAACACATCTTAATATGGAGGGGTGTGAACTACAGTGTCTTCTTGTTACACACACACTACATGATCAAAAGTATGTGGCCATGTGCTCGTCGAACATCTCATTCCAAAACCATGGGCATTAATATGGAGTTGGTCCCCTCTTCACTGCTATAACAGCCTCCACTCTTCTGGGAAAGCTTTCCACTAGATATTGGAACATTGCTGCGGGGACTTGCTTCCATTCAGTCACAAGAGCATTAGTAAGGTCGGGCACTGATGTTGGCCGATTAGGCCGGCAGTCGGCGTTCCAATTCATCCCATAGGTGTTCGATGGGGTTGAGGTCAGGGCTCTGTGCAGGTAAGTCAAGTTCATCCACACCGATCTTGACAAACCATTTCTTTACAGTTGCCACTATGCATTGGGGACAGTAGCGTTCTCTTGGCATCCGCCAAACCCATATTCATTCATCGGAATACAAGATGGTTAAGCGTGATTCATCACTCCAGAGAATGCGTATCAACTGCTCCAGAGTCCAATGATGGCGAGATTTACACCACTCCAGCAGACGGTTGGCATTGTGCATGGTGATCTTAGGCTTGTGTGCAGCTGCTCGGCCATGGAAACCCATTTAATGAAGCTCCCGATTAACATTTCTTGTGCAGACGTTGCTTCCAGAGGCAGTTTGGAACTCGGTGGTGTCTCTCGCAACTGAGGACAGACTATTTGTACGCGCTACAGCACTTGGCAGTCACGTTCTGTGAGCTTGTGTGGTCTACCAATTAATTTACACTTCAATAACATCTATTTTTTGGGTACTTTTTGCCTCTTTTTCTCCCCAATTTCATGATATTCAATTGGTAGTTATAGTCTTGTTCCATTGCTGCAACTCCCGTATGGACTCGGGAGAGGCGAAACACGACCTCGCCAAGCCACACTGCTTCTTGACACACTGCCCGCTTAACCTGGAAGCCAGCAGCACCAATGTGTCGGAGGAAACACCATACAGCTGACGACCGAAGTCAGCTTGCTTGCCCCCAGGGCCCCACAACGAGTCGCTAGAGCGCAATGCGACAATGACATCCCAGCCGGCCAAACCCTCCCCTAACAACGCTGGGCCAATTGTGTGCCGCCCCATGGGTCTCCCGGTTGCGACAGGCTGCGACAGCCTGGGATCGACCCGGATCTGTAGTGATGCCTCTAGCACTGCGATGCAGTGCTTTTGACCGCCGACCACTCGGGAGGCCCCACTTCACAATAACAGCACTTACAGTTCACCAGGGCAGCTCTAGCAGGGCAGAAATTTGACAAACTGACTTGATGGAAAGGTGCCACATTGAAAGTCACTGAGCTCTTCGGTAAGGCCATTCTACTGACAATATTTGTCTATGGAGATCACATGGCTGTGTGCTCGATTATATACACCTGTCAGCAACAGGTGTGGCTGAAATTGCCAAATCCACTCATTTGAAGGGATGTCCACATAGTTTTGTATATATAGTGTACATTCTCTCCATAACTCAGCCTTGGCTAACAAAATGGATCAAAGTCTAGGCACCCTCAGCAGACTGAAAATTCCTCTCACCCACCTGTAAATCAGGACCCTGTTTCTCCAGTGCCTGACACCTTGCCGACACTGCCACCAATTTGTTCTTCAGATGCCCGGTCTCCTCCGAGAGGGACTGGAACAGTTTCTCTCTGTACTCGGCATCTCTCCTCCCCAGGTCCAGCTGAGCCTGGAGCGAGGCCACCACCTCTCCCCCATTGGAATGCAGATGTTGTCTCAGAGTCTCCAGCTCCTTGTCCTTAGCCAGCAGCTGCTGAGTGTTCCTCTCCCTCAACGTCTCCAGAGACAGAATCCTCTGCAATCAATTGTAACATTTTAATGAATTGAATGAAATGTGATATGCTCATTTAAGCATTTTTGTGCACTATCACAACTCCATCAAGACAATTTCAAAAGCAACGGTTTACAAAATGACACACCCATGATGCGCAAAATGCTAAACCCAGACTTCCACAATGTCATATGGTCAAGTTTATGAATATATTGAGTGAAAAGGTTGTTTTGGTTTAAAATATTTGCTGTTTATGAATGTAGGCTACATCAGCACTACTATATCAATCCTATTAAATTTGGACTCTATAACTTTATAATAATCATTAGGCTGGCAATACTGCTTAGCCCAAACGTCTGCACAAACTACTACGCTTTAGCTACCTCCAACAGTTTGCTTTTGTCGGAGTCTGGTGGCCTCGCTGTTCGTTTTGATATTTCATCCATCTTCTGCTTCAGATGAGCATTCTCCTTCCTGAGTCTGTCCATTTCTGCTTCTGCCTGTTTGGAGCCACTGGATTTAAAGCCTAACTTGTTGACAATGGTCTCCTTGGTGCCTTTTGATGCCATGTCTGGAGTGTTACCTAGAAAAACGACTTTGAAGTTTAATGTTTATACTAACGTTAACAATTAAATCACTCACATTTCATTCAATGGCACATTTCAAATCAAGTCTAAATATATCTAGTTAGGTAGGCAATAGAACAGGCAATACTAAAGTTTGTTTATTTCATTAGGCCTAAATTAAATTAATTTTGCACCTGCAGTGAGGCCTAGTTATTGAAATTAGCATGCCAGACAAAACAGACACTCAAGCACAAACCAACTGAAGAACATGCCTAACCGGAAAAAAAGTTGAATAGGTACTATAACTTCACAACTGAATGTTATAGCTAGTTATCTGGCTAACAAACTACAGAACATAATCTTACCAAAAGGATACAGATAATTTGCTAGATTTTGTCGGCTATATATTTTTCTTGAGTTGGTGACTAATGCTAGCTAGTGACGTTACGTTATGTGCCTGTCAAAAGTATCTGGTCTGGCTAACAACACAGCTAACTAGCTAAGCGTTTGATCGTTCAACCCAAACTGTTTTCTAGTGTTAAGAAAACATGTATCTATCTTTAAATATTTATAAAATATAACTCACAATATAGACCACTGTTTCCAAAATAACATTCTAGGACGCTTGACTTTTGAGAATGAAATGGCCACTTTCTAGCTTCCTAGTTGAACAGTTTGAATACAGCGCGTCTGGGCGTCATATCCGGGAGTCAGATCATGACGCTGGCACTCCTTTTTTTATCAACCACCACTAGACGGAAAATTGCTAACAAATATTGTATCAGTAACAAAGTAAAGGAAGTTTCATTTAAAATGTTACATAGAATTTATCCTGTGAAACATGTTTTGGAAAGATTCAAGCTGAATATTGACTATAAATGTGATTTCTGTGGAATGGAGAAGGAGACCATTTTTGCATTTGTTTTTTGCCTGTATTTATAGTCTAATTTTTTGGATTGACATACAGAATTACAAAAGAATAGGACCGGTTGTACAATGTAATGGTTTTAATATGATGATTTATTTAAGAAATTCTGACATTGATAAAGATGTAGTATATTTAATTCAACTGCTAATAATATTAGGTACATTTCATATTCACAAATGCAAATGGTCTAATTCAAAACCTAACTTTTTCCACTTTATAAATGAATTTAAACAATATGGCACTACTTTAACTAAAATGAAAAACAAAAAGGCAATTAAAAATGGTATTATTAATGAATATGATTTGTTTGTTTAGGATTCCTGGCAATGTAAATAGGTTGTATGTATGCTTGTTTACATGTGACTATTCCTCTTTTGTTTGTTGATATGTTAATTTAAAAAAAACACTAGATAGAGACAGAGTACTTTTATTGACCAGTCCAATAACAATAGAGCACCAATTAACTTGTCATGGGACAGAAATTAACGGACAAATATGAATGGAAAAATACGATTTGCTCAGTCTAGATTTATTTTTGTCCTATATATCCTGTTTTAATAGCGCCATGCAAGTACTAGCACTTTTTTTTACAGTATTTTCCTACTTATTTCACTGAGCCAATATTTTCCTCTGTCAACACTTTACACAGGATGGCAGCACACTGCCCTTCCCCCCAAAAGCCCCACCCACCCAAAGATCTGTATAATGACGAGATGCTCATGTCTCCGTCCTAACAATGGGAGTCGTTGCCTCAAAGGCGGGAAGGCAGGCAACAAGTTCAGAAACGCATTGGGCTCAATTTTGGCGAGAGTGAAACCTCTCGCTTAGCCTATTCCTCTCTGACCCACCCTTGTTATTTACCTAAATTAAACACGGGTTCAAATTGGTGCTGTTAGCTTTAGTGATGGGGTGGTGGTGGTGATGATGCTGCGCGCTATTCGGTTTTTAAAGTAATTCCAGAACAATACTGATTCCTATTAGTGAGTATCATAATGTTGCGGGTTGTGGTAGAATCTGCTAACGGTCTGCCTAAAACTAAACTTGGAAGTACACCGGATCCCGTAGCATCTATTATTTTTAAAGGTAAGGAAGTGCTCTTACTTTTTATGTCCCAGAGATGATATTTCTGTATTTTGATCCACAAATCTGATGGGCTGCTTTATTGGGCTACTCCATCACCTTACAAATAGAAATGTCATAACGTTTTCTTTTGTTGCATTCATTGAGAAAAACAAAGGTTGTGAGACGAAGAATGATGATGGTGTAACTTATTGATTGGTTAAATCAGGATGTAGTCCTTTAAAGTAGGCAATAACTTTTCATTGGACCTAAACTGATTAATGTATCAATTCAATATTACCCGAGTTATATTGACTGCACTGGCATTCTTTAACTCAGTACAAGTTGCTAAGAATGGAATACTTTCTTAGCAACTGTAAAATGTGACTGGAATAAGTGGAAAAAAACAAATGTTACTTTCAGATGAAAAGAAGAAAACCAAATCAATTGACAGTGAAGTAAACCCAGTTTGGAATGAAGTAAGTACTTTCTGTTCAAACAGAGTATTTGTCCTTGGGAAAGTTGTATTGCCAAAGCAAGACTAGATATGCTCAAAATAGCTACAACTCTGACCGTGTACTATTGTAGGCTTCTGTATAATATTGTCATTGCCTGCTCTCTAATAGGCTTAATAATATAATTTGTGTGTACCTCAAACACAAATCAGTGCCCCTGTAAAGTAAAACATGTCATGTTTGATTACAGGTCCTTCAGTTTGATTTGAAGGGCTCTGCGCTTGATTCCTCATCTTACATTGATGTGATTGTGAAAGACTACGAAACTATTGGGAAAGATAAGTAAGTGGCCCACACATACACATCAACGTTCCTTTTTGCAACTAAAACAAGAGTTTCTATTGGACAAATTCAGGTAGGTCCCTCACCGTTCCATTTGCTTCCATTTTTAAGAAAAGTTTTGCAACAGAATAGGTGTAATGAATACAACCCTGCAGTAATAGGAGGGTTAGGAGAGAGAGAGAAACCCAGTTTGCTCCACCTCATTAAAACAGAGCAGAGCCATCCTCTAAATGAAGTTGCAAAGAGCTGCCTAGTCTGCAATGTGATTACAGGAGGTGGTAGGACTTCTACAACTACTACAAGATCTCTTCATCTGTTCAATTTTAATGAAGGTATACTGTAGATTAGACCGACCTCCTGCAAATTAACCCCCAAAAGGAAAGGGTCAACTGCAGTCTTGAAACGGTTCGACAAGAGCTACATAATGACATAAACAGATCAGGGCTTGTAGCATGGCATACGATTCAATTCCCAATATCTACTGAGAGTACTACAATGCGTTCGAGGGATAATGTTCATGGGAAAGTAAGTTAGCATAGCCACTGTTTCAGGAAACCTCATTGTTGGCTCAACATGTAGCTCCCACACCCTACTTGCCATGCTCAGACGTCCTTGCAGTGAGTGGGAGAGGTGATCCATCTTAGGCAACAATGAATTAATCCCTATTTGTTCTGTTGGGATGAGCTGGATGGCACTTGCTGATAGGGAAAGATTGTATTCATGTAGGATGAAAAAGTTGTGAGTTCAGGCCACTAAGTATAGACCAAAGTTAAAATGTTGTGGTGTCTGTCTGGTATTTTCCATTCACAGAGGAAAAGACATGGTAATGATCTGGAGATGTAACCACAGAAAGAGTTTCCACGGTTTGCCAATTAAAATCATGAAAGCTTTGTATGTTATGAAGAAAACACATACTTTACAGAATGTAAATGTTTTGGTGAGATTAATTCAGTAAAATGATCATGTCTGTGAATCCTGTGTATATAATGTAGATTAGCTACAGTATTCTGCAGCTCAGCACATTTGAAATTGGATGTCTGATTTTCCAGTTTTGTCAGTTATATGCATGCATCAGTGCAGGCCATGTGATGTGAGTAAAGCTTTCCATTGAGTTAGCCTAATCTGACACACACTCTGACGATGTGGGGGAGTATAGGGACTCTTCTCTCACATAGTTTTCCAGGGTCTGTTATGGTACTTTGTAACCCTAGCAACTTGGGAGAGAAATGTTTAAGCTTGTGATTCTGGACTTATTAGATTTGGGCAGGAATTCCTCAAATGACCCAAAAAACCCAACATCCCCAGGTTTATTATCCTGCATTCCAGAAGAGTATCAATCTCCAGAGAATTCAAGTTTCAGCCTCCCAGATGTAGAATAGATCAGTCTGAACACTGCATAGGAAATGTAATATTCCCCATAAGCAGAGTGACCAGTAAAGATAAATTGCAAAGTGTTAAAAGATCAATGACATTATTAACAATAGCCACTCGGATGTTTAATAGTATCCTGTCTGTAAAGACATGAATCATGATTGGAGGGTACAAGATCCTTCAGATCCTTGAAAGAGTTGTAACAATTTGTTCATACATACAGTAGGTGATGTGGTGCAGCAAGTCATGTCATAGTATTTTATCATGGTGTCATCACTTAGCGCACGAGTGCCCACTCATTCCCACAGATCACAGCGAAAGCTAGCAAGTAATATACTGTGAAGATGGCGTAAACTGAGGTTTTGTTTGAAACTGCTAGTGAGTCGGGTGACGATAATAGCACAGAGAGTGAAAATGAGTGGGTTACAGTGGTGAAGAAGTCAATCAAGAGAAGGAAAGTTGTGGTGGAAACTAGGAAACCCCTAGATTAGTGAGGGTGTTGGATCTATGCTACCTGGGCAATCCGTTTAACATCACGAGGAAAATCTGGAATGTGTTGGAGGAAAGTGTCACAAGAAGTTGTCTTATTTCGATTTTGTTTGTGTATCTGCGGAGCAGAAGAAGCATGTTTTAAGCCTCAAAACGATATAGGAGTGGAATGTCAAGGGGGTTATTTCTGGGGTGGCACAAGAAGTGAAGGTCTGATATAACTGAAGACATCGATGAAGTGGTTGGTGCACGTTGACTGGCCTGTATGATGGATGGAGAAAAGAAATTGACTTTATCCATACTACTGTTCTTTGACGAAGAGTCTCTCCCATCTCATATACAGTTAGGATTCATGAGATACCCTGCAAGAGCTTTTGTGCATAAACCCCTTAAGTGTCATGAATGCAAAATATTTGGTCATGTGTCACGTGTGTGCAGAAGGGAAGAGTATCGTATGCCAGATGAAGTGAAAGGCTGCAATTGCGGAGGCGAACATGCGCCCGAAATCCTGGAGTGCCCTGTTAGGGTGAAGGAGACCGAGGTGGCAAGAGCAAGGTGTGTCCAGCGTGTCTCCTATCTGGAGGCGGTGAGAAGAGTGGAAGGAACAAGTGGCGGGGAAGAAAACAATAGTAGTAGAGGCACCACGACCAGTTAAGGGTTCTCATCAAGCGAGGGATCGTGAAATGTTACATGTTAAAAAGGTGGACTTTGTATAATTTATTGCAATGGTCATAAACTGTACATCGCAAGTGGAGAAAAATTCAGAGAAAATTGAAATCATTGTGAATGCAGGTGAACGTTTCTTGGGTCTTCGTGATTTCACAGCCGAGGCCTTGCGAGAAATCCTGTCTGTGAATGTTTCGCCCTCACAGGCCCCTCAGCCTTTGTAGGGATGTATTTTGGAAGGGACTGTGATTGAATAAGTGGGATGGGTTTTGTTTGTTGATGTGTCTATTTTGTATGATGTCATTTTCCCCCCTTTGCCGGGGGGAAATGGACTACCTCGTCCATTTCTTACAGGCACCTGATGTTTAATCAAAGATTGAACTATTCATTATCAAAAGTAATTTCAACCCTCACCTTTGTATAGTATGAAAGCTGTATTTGTTTTTACACCTAGCTGAATCTGACGTTTGCCCTTGTTTTGTAGGTTTCTAGGCTCTGCAAAAATCTCACTGAAAGACCTTGCAACTGGTCAAGTCAAATCCTCTCCATCTAAAGATGTGGCTCTTGTCAATGAAAAGGGACAGGCTATTGGGGTATGTTTTTCACTGAGGGGATTCTATTAAACTGGCCCTGGGTACACCGGTCTATGGCCCTAATCACTTCTGCGTGTGAACACAGAATCCTACTCATTACTCTACGTGCTTAACCTATGTCACTTTTGTTTTGAGCAGACTTCACCGGCGGCCAGAACGGGGCAGCCAGCTTATGCCCCGGAGGCAGCCCGGTTCCAAAACAAACGTAATCACTTTCCACCCAGTGCAAACTACGCCTACCCAAGCGATGGGTCAGATTAATGCAATCCCCTCACTAGTTAATAATGGGGAGTGCAGCCACTCACCAGCTACCACGGATATGGGGAATACAATCATGCAATCAGCTCAAATTGAAACACCTGTTTTCCCTGCAATCCTTTCAATCCATATTACCCAATTTTAATTCAACAGTTATTATCTTAACTACAATAACCACATGAGCATAAAAAAATCTGGTGCAATTTTCCAATCTGAATTTTGATACCAGCTTGTTTTAATGAGATGATTGATTGATTCCACCAATTATTCACCTTCCAGGCCACAGTAAGCCTTTTGATTGGCTATGACCCTCCAGCCAATGCAGCTCCAAAGCCAAATTACCCACAGGAAGGAGCTACAGCTGGTGATTCTGGTACGTCATGTGGTCTGAAGTGCCACAGTAGCATTTGTCTTTGGGATCATGGAGGACTTTTGTTTGCTCAGCTCTGTGGATGAATACTTTGATTGCAAAAAAGAGCTGTCTGGTATGCTTGTCTTAATCATCGAAATAAGAAAGAAACATCATGTAGCTATTAGTATTTTTGCTTTGTTTTCCTGTCAACCATGAAGTGGCAGGATTATGAAAGACAAATGAGTTTATTTGGATCCTTGTATTAGCTGTTACTTCAGCAAAACATCTTTGTGCAGTTGAATATACTTTAACATTGTGTGTGTGTGTGTGTGTGTGTGTGTGTGTGTGTGTGTGTGTGTGTGTGTGTGTGTGTGTGTGTGTGTCTGCAGTGGAAGGTGGCGGTGAAGAGCGGGATGAGGACTTTATTGAAGGAGGACAGAGTGGCTGTGCAGGGAGAGTATCCTCCAATGGTCAGCCTGGGAACCCTAACCAAAGACTGGTCAGGAGTACCAGGAAACGGAACCGTCCCCTGGCCAATAAACCCCAGGACTTTCAGGTGAATTCTCCCAAAGCAGTTCTAACATCTCTCTAAACACAACTGTCATACTGCGTAACATTGTTTTCACTCCCTATTCTCATCTCTTACCCTCAGATCCGTGTCAGGATCATAGAGGGGCGACAGCTCCCTGGGAATAACATCAAACCTGTTGTGAAGGTGAATTTTTGTGGACAGACTCACAGAACAAGGATAAAGAGGGGAAACAATCCCTTCTTTGATGAGGTAAAGGCAGCCATATTGATTAAACTTGACTAAGTACATGGGTGCTTATCAAATTGAGAAATGACTGCAGTACATTTGTCCTGAAGGTTTATGTGGCTTTGCTTTTCTCATTAAACCACGCAGATTCATTTCTCTTTACAGATGTTCTTTTACAACGTCAACATGTTACCATTAGACCTATTTGATCAATATATCAGCTTTCGGGTAAGTTGAACTCAATGTTGGTCATTTGGCACTAACTGATGAACATTCAGTTACTATGTATAGCATTTCATTCTCGCTTGAATTAACACTACTCTCCTTCTGTAGGTGTATGACTCCTTCTCTCTGAGAGCTGACAGTCTCATGGGGGAGTTCAAGGTACTCCTCCTTTCCCCCCTACCTCTTATTAAAACATTCAAGGATTTAAGGACACAAAGGAGTCCCAACTTTACAATCCATTACTCGATTTATGTATTTTCAATGTGAGTTATTTCC
This sequence comes from Salvelinus namaycush, assembly GCF_016432855.1. Taxonomy (NCBI): domain Eukaryota; kingdom Metazoa; phylum Chordata; class Actinopteri; order Salmoniformes; family Salmonidae; genus Salvelinus; species Salvelinus namaycush. The sequence goes on from NC_052341.1 coordinate 28,459,886, forward strand.
CATCTTTCTTTGCCTCCCACAGGTTGATATCGGCTTTATCTATGATGGACCGGGTAAGTTTGTAGAGGTGACTTTCTCTGTATTTGCAGTCTCAATGTTTATTGGAAACATAAGTGCTCATTGTGCAATTTAAAAAAAATCTTAAATACATTGTTACAGTTGTTTGGTTGTCTAGCTAGCAAATTTGCGCCATATTAGTATAGACATCAGTCAAAACACCTCTAAACAAGACATGGTATCAATAACAAGATACAACTTGCTGAAATGAGCCATCAATGATTCCCCACATGGCATAAGCTTGTCATTGTTGCTAGCTGTCCAAACGTTAAGAATCATAACTCATCGATACGCACGTCATTTCTGTGATGTTATCAGACAACCCGTCCATGGAGGTAAATGTTGTGCCCGTCTGTCTCTCAGCTCACTCTGTGATGAGGAAGTGGCTCCTTCTGAATGACCCTGATGACAACAGCTCGGGGGCCAGGGGATACCTTAAAGTCAGCATGTTCATAGTTGGGATGGGAGATGAACCACCGGTACAGTAATACAACCTTTAGTTTGGGGTTACCTCCCTCAGTGTTTCCCCTATATGCGTTTAACATTGGCGCACTGCTACTGCTAAATCGTGGCCGGCACTGCAATTAAAAATAAATAATGGATGGATGTATATGCCCCAGGAGGACCCCCATATGCCCCCCCCCCCCCCCCCCGGTCAGATTTACATGAAAATAACGTCTGTCCCTACCATAGCAAAGTGTGACACCAGTGTGTGTGTTTGTGACTTCTGCAGGTAGAGAAGAGGGACGTCAGCGATGACCAGGATGACATAGAGAGTAACCTGCTGATGCCAGCGGGGGTCACTCTGCGATGGGTCACCCTGTCTCTCAAAGTGTTCCGGGCCGAGGACATTCCCCAGAGTACACCACTCCTATATCTAATGTCGTAGCTATCACGTTCTGCTGCTGTTGTGGTTGATTTGTTATGCTTTAAGGTTCTTCAGCATTGACTTTTTAAGTGCTTGCTCTACGCTTAAGATGGGTGTGCATCTGTGCTAGCTATTCATTTAGAAAAGTGTCTGTATCTCTTGCAACTGTGATTCAGATTGATGTGGTATATACTTGCCTCTCAAAACAAACTTAACCAGTATGTATTTGGTTTTTTTCATAGTGGATGATGCCTTTGCCCAGTCAGTGAAGGATATGTTTGGAGGGGACGGGAACAAGAAGAATCTAGTGGACCCTTTTGTAGAGGCCCGCTTCGCTGGCAAAAAGGTATTCCCATTCCTCTCCACACAACTCAAATCAAGGGGAGGATTTGTTTATTATGGAAATGGTTGTGAAGTTGATATGTGAATGTTTGTTGTAGCTGTGCACCCAAGTCATTGAGAAGAATGCCAACCCAGAATGGAACCAAATGCTGAATCTTCAGGTTAAGGTAAAAAAAAAAAAAAAATTAAAAATAAATTAAAAAAAACACTTGTGCACTGGATTTCTGCTTTGGTAAATTGTGATTCAAAACAATGATTTTACAAAATCTTTCTGCAGTTCCCTTCCATGTGTGAACAAATCAAACTGACCATATTTGATTGGTAAGTCAACAGTATCTCCTCTACTGAACACCAATGTATCCATTTTTAAAGCACTTCATTTGCTCTGTCAGTTTTGCTCCACCCTACCTCACTGTTTTAGAACAGTATTCAGATGCATACTTTCTAAGGTCCTGAGTTTCTGCACAAATAGGGCCAGGAATTCTTCCTGGTCACATGGGTCAAAAATACCTCAGGAAAACCCCATATGTAAGTAGTGTATAGGCAGCCCCCTTAGAGTGCCTCCCTAGTGCTCACTCTGCTCCCTGCCTGTATGCTGTGTAATGGTGTCTCCAGAGTGTGGTCAGTCAGTTGTTATTTGGCCTGGGAGGAACTTGGCCGTACTATAGTATGAGTGAGTCAACCGCCACTCCCTGTTCCAGGCTGGGATTCTGTTGGCAGGGAAACACCACTGTAGCCTTAGTCTGTTGCTAGTGGGAATGGTGGAGAATCAGGGCAAGTCAAAGGTTAGGAAAACCGTGTGTCCTCTAAATGTGATGAAAGTGAAGTTGACGGTGGATAATGTCATATTGTGATATTGCACTTCTTATGCAGGGATCGCTTGACTCGGAATGACTCAATTGGCACCACGTACTTGAATCTGGGCAAAATAGCGTCCTCTGGTGGTAAAATTGAAGGTATGGTTCGATTGAGGTCTGTTACACTACGCCCCACTATTTCACCATCTATAGCTCAAGTATATGATTCATATGCCATTGTAGCTTCTAGTATAACAGTATTGTCTAATTACAATATGTCCATTCACTTTGGTTGTTAAATGAATAGGTCTACTCTATTCATCTCTATATTCTATTGTAATTGTCTAATATACAGAACATGCTTTTTCTTTTTCTCTTTGTCTAGACGAACATGCGGGATATGGGTTCTCTCAATCACGTGAAGGTTCAGTAGATGTGATGAATTATTAAAGTACCATCCAGTGCAAAAATCTTATTTGGCCCAGTACCACTAACAAGTCATGTCAATTTGCTGTATACATCACATTAGTCAATTCCTCAGATTATAGCCCAGCATGACGTTTCAAAGAATTTAGAATGGATTGAATTTGACCCCAGACAATGATTACTGCACTGAAGTTACTTTGACTGCTAAGAGTTGTGCCCGGTCAATTCATTTCTGTAGCCCTTTGAGTACAATAGCATGATATTTGAGTGTAGTGAACACATATAATTTCAAAGTTGTCCGTCCTTGGTACTCAAAAGGTTACAGCAAACAATTTTGCTTCCTGTCTAACTCTTCGTATTCAGTTGTGGAATTTTGTGACTTTAATATCATTTGCATGCTCTGTTTGTGCTGTCAGAGTTGCCTGCGCTCCTTTTGTTTGCCAAAGCATGTGTGTGTTGCATTTCTAAGTTGCTGTGTGAGGCTGAGATTCTTTGTGTAACCTAACACTCCAATAAGGGGGGGGGGGAGAGAGGGAAACACAGCATATTACCCCTGTGAGTTTACCTGGGTAGATGCCCTAGATTTGCTACTGCTGTGTTAGCCATTCTCCATCCAAGACATCAGCTTCTGACATGCAGAACTAACTCCACAGCTTTGTGCAGCTCATCATTTAGACACATTAGTTTAAAAAAAAAATGCTTTTTCCTCCACAGGGAAGACTGGGGAGTCTGAGGTGGGTTTTCTGCCAGCCTTTGGGCCTTGCTATGTTAACCTGTATGGGAGTCCCAGAGAGTTTACTGGACTTCCTGACCCTTATGAAGAGCTGAACTATGGCAAGGTAGGTCCTACAAGGGAATTGAATACATCTCTAAGCTTGGCGATGTTGACAGTTCTCTACATATGGACTTTATAAACTAATGTTGACATTCAAATGATCTATACTTTTCTTTTTGACAGGGTGAAGGGGTGGCCTATCGAGGAAGAATCCTGGTTGAGCTCTCGACTAAACTGGAAGGCAAACCTGACAAGACTGTGGATGCGATCCCTAGTGATGACATCTTGGTGGCCCAGGTACTGTAACCTGTCCTCCCATTGGATCTTAATCAATTTTACCTTACCCTTTTCTCCTATAGGTATGTCCTGTTTTGGTGGTTATGGCCAAAGAAAAACAAAATACATGCTACGTCTTTGAATAATAAAGTTATTTGAAATGTAAATCAAAGAATATTTTTTTCATCTAAACCAAACACGTTTTATTTTCTGATCAGAAATACCAGCGTAGGAGGAAGTACTGTCTGTGTGCCGTGTTCCACAGCGCCAGCATGCTCCAGGAGCCTGGCGAACCAATCCAGTTTGAGGTCAGCATCGGCAACTATGGCAACAAACTGGACACCACCTGTAAACCACTGGCCTCCACTACCCAGTACAGCTGTGCTGTGTTTGATGGTAAAGGACCAAGCCACCTTAGAAATTAAGCTCATCTGGTAATTGGTACCTCTACAAGAGTATGTGAATTGGACTAATTTGTTTATTTTCAACAGGTAACCACTACTATTACCTGCCCTGGGCTGACACAAAGCCAGTGGTTGTCATCACATCATTCTGGGAGGACATCAGTCACCGTTTGGATGCAGTCAACATCATTCTGTACATATCTGAACGCCTGGTAAGAATTTTTTTTTTTTTTTTTTTGCCATGGCATATTTTATTCATAGTATAAAAATGTATGCACACTACTGTAAGTCGCTCTGGATAAGAGCGTCTGCTAAATGACTAATGTAAATGGTATTTTAATATTATTCATTGAATGTATGAATACAATGTAACATTTTAGACTATTGCTCCTTTCAGCAATCTAATATCACTGCAATGAAGACGGCCATCTTGGCTAAAGCTTCTGACAACCGTCTGGCAGAGATCTGGCTGAGACTGGTGAATCAGGTGATCGACGATCTTGACAGGTAAATGCTTCCTTGTTTTTAAATGGGGTTTAGTTAGTAAACACTGGGATAATCTGTTGGGTTTCAAAGAATAACGCCATGCTGATCTAGCTCAAACACAGCGGCGATAACCCAGTATTTGTATCTAACCCAATCCCCATCATACCAGTTTCAAAGTTCCAGACCTGGAGGGCCAATCCAACCTGACTGCCCTGGACATCCAGATCAAGAAGCTGCGTGACGGCGCCCTGCAGACCATCATGGAGGCGGCCGACCGTATGAGAGAAGAGCCCACCGAAATCAAGGACACCCTGGTGGACATCGAGGGCTGGCTGGACAAACTGAAGCAGCTTGCTGATGAGGTAGGTCAGAGGTCAAGCTGTTTGTCTGGGCATGATATACTTTTGGTAAAATGCTATCAATAATCTGAGATTATAATGGCTGAAAATTGGGGCTATAGGCTCTTCACATTTAAGTACAGTACAAGTCAAAAGTTTGGACACCTACTCATTCAAGGGTTTTTCTTTTTTGACTATTTTCTACATTGTAGAATAGTAGTGAAGACAAACTATGGAATCAGGTAGTAACCAACAGTGTTTGATTTGTTTCTATTTTAGATTCTTCAAAGTAGCCACCCTTTGCCTTGATGACAACTTTGCACACTCTTTGCACAGATTCTGTTTTTTGGTTACTACATGATTCCATATGTTTTATTTCATAGTTTTGATGTCTTCTCTATTATTCTATAATGTAAAAAATATAGAAAAACCCTTGAATGAGTAGGTGTGTCCAAACGTTTGACTTGTACTGCATGTTTCCATGTACAATTCCCTCTAAATGACCCTTGAAGGTAGTGATACAGTTGTGTAGGGTTGTATTAACTGGGACTGTACAGTAATTGACGTTGTGTGTTTACATGTGTCCCTCTCCAGCCCCAGAACAGCATGCCTGACGTGATCATCTGGATGCTGAGGGGGGAGAAGCGAGTGGCGTACAGCCGCATCCCAGCCCACCAGCTCCTCTACTCCACCTACAGCGAACAGGCCTGTGGACAGTTCTGCGGCAGGACCAGGACTATCCTCATGCAGTACCCTATGGATAAAAACAAGGGGCTGAAGGTTCCAGTCCAGATCAGAGTCAACGTGTGGTTGGGCCTGTCTGCACACGAGAAGAAGTTCAACACTTTCTCTGAGGGGACGTTCAGTGTGTTTGCTGAATCGGTATGGTTCTATGAAAATGACTCCCTTTTGAGTGTTGAACTTAATAGAAATGGAGGAGAGTGTTGTAATCAAGTGTTTTTTTTTTTCTTCTTTCCTTCCCCTTTGGCAGTATGAGAATCAGGCCTACATGCTGGGAAAGTGGGGAACTACGGGTCTGGGTTTACGCCACAAGTACACTGATGTGACTGGCAAACTGAAGCTGAAACAGGAGTACTTCATGCCCCCGCGAGGCTGGGAGTGGGAGGGAGAATGGTTCATCGACCCAGAGAAGGGGTAAGACGCATGTTTGTTTTTTACAATGGTAGAATATTTGTAATCTGCCCTCCTTTATCACAATCAAACAAAATCAGTCATGTTCAGCAGACAGGGCACACCATTGTGAAACGTTATTGGATAAGTCTAGGTAGGCCCTCCCTGTTTCTGTCTCTTCTTCCCTTTAGTGCCTAATGAACATGACCCAGCTGCCAGTTCTTTTGTTGTTTTCATTTCTCATTCCATCAACCACCCATTAGTGAGGAGTGTTGTACCAGGTCTTTTTGAGCAGGTTTTAAGTCTGTAATAATATCTCTTTGTGTGTGTCTGTACAAGTCTGTTGACAGAGGCAGATGCAGGACACACTGAATTCATAGATGAAGTTTTCCAGACCGAGACTCGCTTCCCTGGCGGAGAGTGGAAGCCTGCTGCCGAGCCCTACGCTGACGTGGTTAGGGAACACACAACAACACACACAAGAACACACAACGGTGATCAGGTAACTGAGGTGTTGTTGGTTGTGTTTGCAGAATGGGGAGAAGACCCAGAGCCCAGGGGAGATGGAGTGTCCTGCAGGCTGGAGCTGGGCGACTGAGTGGACTGTGGATGACAACAGGGCTGTGGATGAGAAAGGTCTGCTATCACACACTGCTTGACCTTGCAGTGGAGGACTTGACTTGAAGTTGGGATTTGTAATGTCTACTACTGTAGAATTGACCTGTATGAATTTCTAAGGTGTTTATCTGAATGCAGGCTGGGAGTATGGAATCACCATCCCTCCAGATGAAAAACCCAAGTCGTGGGTGCCAGCAGAGAAGATGTACCACATCCTCCGACGGAGGAGAGTGGTCAGGCCCAGGAAGAGATCAGCTGCTGATACAACAGCTGAGGTCAGTGCACACTGCCAATAGGAAACTGTAATTAAATGTTGTGGGTGTCAAATATATTCCCCTGCCTTTTCAGAAGCGAGACCAAGGAGACCCGGAGGGCTGGGAGTTCTCCTCTCTGATTGGCTGGAAGTTCCACAGGAAGGCACGTTCCACCGACACAATCCGACGCAGACGCTGGAGGAGGAAGATGGCCCCCGCCGACCGCCTAGGGGCATCCGCCATTTTCAAACTGGAGGGGGCACTGGTGAGCAACTCTGGTCCTCACGGCCTGCAGCTTCTGTTGGTTTTCTCTTTTCCCTGGCACGACGACACTCTTGCCCAACAGTTGTCCATCCCTGTTGAGTGATTCATTCTGAGGAATTCTTGATTGTCTTTGCAGGGGGTTGATACAGATGAGAAGAGAAAAGATGATAAGGTTGACGCATCCAAGCCCTTTGGTGCCAATACTCCAACTGTTTCCTGTTCATTTGACAGTGAGTGCTTTAATTATACATAGTTGGCATGGATTTCTCTCTGTCTGATACTGGCCTTAACCTTGGGTGTTTTTTTTCTTTCTGCAGGGTCGCACGTCTACCACCTCCGCATCTACGTTTACCAGGCCAGGAACCTTGTTGCCATGGACAAAGACAGCTTCTCGGGTCTGCATATCTCCCTGTCAAAAATCCTCTTATAATTTGGTGGCAGTTGACACGTGAGATATTATGAAAATGTGGACTTATTATCTAACACAATGTGTTCTATCTCTTCCTAGATCCATATGCCCATGTGTCTTTCCTGCACATGAGTCAAACCACCGAGACCATGAAGGCTACTCTGAACCCCACGTGGGACCAGACCCTGATCTTCCATAACATGGAGATCTACGGGGACCCCCAGAACATCGCCCACTATCCCCCCGATGTGGTGCTGGAGTTCTATGACAATGACCAAGTGGTGAGTGTGATCAAAGTCCTGTCAGTTACTCAGGTTATCAACACAGTCCCCTTATTGACTGTGATTTTCATCCTGGCTGTAGTTGGTTAACATGTTGCTCTCTGCCCCAGGGGAAACATGAGCTGCTGGGTCGGAGCATGTGTGTCCCCCTGGTGAAACTGAACCCAGGCATGGACCAGACACCCCAACTGCTGTGGTCCCCCATCACACACAAGGGCGAGTGGGCTGGGGAGGTGCTTGTGGCTGCTGAGCTCATCCTGAAGGATAAGGTGTAGTACCAGGAGGAGGATGTGGAGCAGTATTGGTTAGTGGGGTCGGCTTATAGGAAGAGGGTTATGTGTATTGTGTAAACTCTCTGTCTCCAGGGTATTGGGATGGACCTCCCTCTGGTTCCTCCCAAGAGGGCAGAGAATCTGTACATGGTGCCTCAGGGGATACGGCCTGTGGTGCAACTCATGGCCATTGAGGTAAAACTACTATCCTTCAGTAATGTCATAACATCCCATAGAAATGGCACGTTTACCTGCAATTTCCCACTATATATATTTTGTTACCCTGTGTGTGTGTTCCAGATTCTGGCCTGGGGCTTGCGCAACATGAAGACCTACCAGTTGGCCACTGTGTCCTCCCCTAGCCTGGTGGTGGAGTGTGGAGGAGAGGTGGTTCAGTCTGCTGTTATCAAGAACATGAAGAAGAGCCCAAACTTTCCTGGATCTGTCCTCTTCCTCAAAGTGGTAAGAGCTGCTTGCTTTGGATCTCAGGCATAGTTTTTTTTTTTTTTTTTTTTTTTTTTTTTTTTTTGGTAAAATGTTGAGTGTAGGCATCCTCTCATTCCCTCACTCAGGGGATCGATGTCAAAGTTGTCTCGTCTTTATCCTCAGTTCCTTCCCAAAGAGGAGATGTACACCCCTCCCATCGTGCTGAAGGTGATCGACCACAGGCCATTTGGCAGGAAGCCAGTGGTTGGACAGTGTACCATAGACACTCTGGAGGAGTTTCGCTGCGACCCTTACATCATCCAGAAGTCATCCATGTCATCCAAAGGTAACTTGTCTCTATCGTACACTTCCTACACGTGCATACTACCACCCTATGTTGAGATTGAAATGGTTTTCCAACATATGAGATGTACATAAGAAATTGTCTCGACTTGTCTTTGTTAGTGGCTCTGATGGCTGCTTCTCCTCGGGACATCAGAATTGACATGGAAGACAGGAGGCCTCTGCTTGAAGCTCAGGTATACTCTGGCATTTGAATGGGAAATCCCCTCTCATTCACCATATTTTGTTGGACATTACACTCGGAGCTTTTAAGATATATTCTATCTAATAAGTGTCCGAATTTCACGTCAACGCTTTGACTTGCAGTTTGTAGAGTATGTCAGCAGCAGTCAACAAAATGGCCGCCGCCTACTTCTCATCCTTTATGTATGGTCATCTATAGTTTAACTCTGTAGGCTGGACAACGACACTGCAAGGTTGAGGTATATATACTGTATATAAACATGGATCACAGCTGAGATTTGAGAGAGGCAACCTCAACCTTGCAGTGTATATTACTTCCTACACATGCATACTACCACCCTATGTTGAGATTGTGGCCATATATATATATATATATATATATATAGAGATGAAATGACAGCTGAGGAAGGAGTGAGTATGAGCAGAGTCAAAATGTGATTCAGCCAAAGAAGTAAACAAAATGAAATCTAACTTTGAACCAGTTTTTTTTTTTTAAAGTTTGAGTTTAATCTAATAAAACAGGATGTCTGTGTCCCATATTTAGAACAGAACAACAACAAAAAATAAACCCTTATTGAAACTATTCTTTTGATTTTTAATTCTCACATCTTGCCTACTCATTCCTATAATCCAATGGATATTGCACTAGCTGGCATATGAATGACTGTCTGTGATATTGACTTGACACCTGGTTTACTTATCTTTCCTTTCATCCCATTCTCCTTCCTTAAAGCATGCAGAGAAGGTAAGATATGAAAACTTCTACACACAGCTCTCTATCACACTGATGTACAGACTAGAATTTGATATTATCTTCGCTTTTTCACATTAGGAGAAGGAGACAGTTGATTGGTGGAGTAAATTCTACGCTTCCATTGGCGATCAGGAGAAGTGCCGTCCTTACCTTCAGAAAGGATATGACACTTTGAAGGTGAAGCCTTGACATCTCACACAGAATACATCTGAAGTAGCTGCACTGATTAATTGGAATATAGTCCCCCCCCTAGACTCAAATCATTTTCATATCATCTCTGTGTTCAGGTGTATGATAACGAACTGGAAGAGGTTCCTGAGTTCAAACAACTCACCGATTTCTGCAGCACCTTCAAACTGCAAAGAGGCAAGAATGAAGATGGGGATGATGATCCATCTGTCGTTGGAGAATTTAAGGTGGAACAGCAGTTGATCTCCGTTTCACAAAATCCCTACACTTACACGTCTCACGCATAACATGCCACATTGGCTCAGTTATACAAATGGATGGAATGCATCAGTCATAAATCAGGCTATTGCTGCGTTCTAGTGGTAGAGTTGATGCATTGCTACCTGTCAGTGATGGCTGACTTTTTTTTTCAGGGCTCTTTTAAGGTGTACCCTCTATCAGACGACCCGGGTGTTGCTCTTCCTCCTCGCCAGTTCCGTGAGCTGCCTGAAAGCGGGCCTCAGGAGTGCCTGGTCAGGATCTATGTGGTCAGAGGCATCGACCTGCAGCCCAAGGATAACAATGGCCAGGCGAGTCCTGATGTGACCTTGGAGTTATAAGATTCTATCTGTAAAAATGTGATTCTGAGATGATTGGCTTTAAAGTTCTAACCCCATATTGGTTTGACATTGAATGGTGTGAGCAATATTCATCTCATATTATTTTTAACTTTACAACATGAATTGGGGTATTTTTGACTTATTCCACATTTTGTTGTTGCAGCCTGAATTCAAAATGGATTTAAAAAATGACACTTCACACACTACCCCTAAGTGAAAACATGTTTTTAGAAATGTGTGCGAAGTATTAAATTAAATATCATTAATTTAATACATTTGCACACATGAATATCAATATCAGAAATATCATTTGCATAAGTATTCATACCCCTGAGTAAATGCACGTTAGAGTAAGCTTTGGCAGCGACTACAGCTGTGAGTCTTTCTAGGTAAGTCTCTAAGATGTGCCCACCTGGATTGTGCAACATTTGCCCATTTTTATTATTTTCAAAATTCTTCAAGCTCTGTCAAATTGGTTGTTGAGCATTGCTAGATAGCCATTTTCAAGCAGATTTAAGTAAACTGTAACTAGGCCACTCGGGAACATTCAACATTCTCTTGGTAAGCAACTCGTGTATATTTGGCCTTGTGTTTTAGGTTATTGTCCTGCTGAAAGTTGTATGTGCCTGGTGGAAAGCAGACTGAACCAGGTTTTCCTCTAGGATTTTGCATGTGCTATTCTGCTTATTTTGATCAAAACTCTGTAGTCCTTGCTGATGACCAGCATACTCATAACATGATGCAGCCACCACCATGCTTGACAATATGAAGAGTGGTACTCATTGTGTTGTATTGGGTCCAAACATAACGGCTTGTATTCGACAAAGTTAATTTCTTTGCCACTTTTTAAAGTTTAACTTTTTGAAAACAGAATGCATGTTTTTAAATTTTTTTACAGGCTTCCTTTTCACTCATTTTGATTAGTATTGTGGAGTAACTACAATGTTCATGATCCATCCTCAGTTTTCTCCTATCACAGCCAGTAAACTCTAACTGTTTAAAGTCACCATTGGCCTCATTATGAAATCCTTGAGTGGTTTCTTGCCTCTTCGGCAACTGAGTTAGGAAGGACGCCTGTATCTTTGTAGTGACTGGGTGTATTGATACACCATCCAAAATGGAATTCATAACTTCACCATGCTCAAAGGGATATTAAGTGTCTTTACATTTATTTTTTTTACCCATCTACCAATAGGTGCCCTTAAATCTGTGTTTGAAATTCACTGCTCGACTGAGGGAACTTACAATTATCTGTATGTTGGGGTACAGAGATGAGGTAGTCATTAAAAAATCATGTTCAACACTTCTTGCACAGAGTGAGTCTCTGCAACTTGTTAAATAAGCAAGTATTTACTCCTGAACTTATTTAGGCTTGCCATAAAGGTGTTAATTTACTGACGACATTTTAGCTTGAATTTTTTGTAATTCATTTGTAAAAATGTCTCAAGACATACCACTTTGATGTTATGGGGTAGTGTGTGTGTAGGCCAGAGACAATTCAGGCAGTAACACAACAAAATGTGGAAAAAGTAAAGGTGTGAATACTTTCTGAAGGCACTATAGGTAGTGAACCTTGTTATGTCTGACTGTTTTCCCCAAAATGAAGATATAACCTTAGAATTCTAAGCTCTTGCATTGTCCATTGCCGTGTTGCTGCCCTCTTCAATTTTACGCATACTACATTGAATCGCTTTAATGTTGCAACATGTTTTCTCAATTTGCCTTTCCTTTACAGTGTGATCCTTATATGAAGATTGCCCTGGGGAAAAAGTCAATTGAGGACCGAGATAACTACTTACCAAATACCACCAACCCTGTGTTTGGAAGGTAAAAAGCGCACATTTTAATTTAGATATTTACTTACCCTCAAGATCTTGTTATGGATAATATTGTACATTACACTTATACTAAATCTCCTTTTTTGCAGAATGTTTGAGATGACATGTTTCTTGCCTCAAGACAAAGACCTGAAGATCTCTGTGTATGACTATGATCTGCTGAGTCGCGATGAGAAAGTGGGAGAGACGGTGATTGACCTGGAGAACCGTTTCTTGTCACGCTTCGGCTCCTACAGTGGCCTACCTCAGACATACTGCATGTGAGGATACTTTTTCCTACTGTAAATCTTAATGTGATAGTTCACTACAAAATGCCCCTTCTGTTGTATATCTCCAGATAGTATTTTATTTTACCAGGCAGGTCAATTAAGAACTTATTTGTTGTGTTGATCTCCCTGAAACAGCTCGGGAATCAACCAATGGCGTGACCAGCTGAAGCCCTCTCAGATCCTTCAGAACCTGGCCCGCCTCAAAGGTGTCCCTCCACCCATGACAGAAGACAATGGCAACACACTGTCATTCAATGGGGAACAGTACACCCTGGATCAATTTGGTAATTCATAACCAGTTTTTTTTAAATGACGTTTTTCTTAACGTTTAATGTTCATTTTAGCGACCTGAGGACAAGATTGTTTTGTGTGACCTGAGTAGAGCCTTTATGTGACTTGAGGTAACCCACTTTTACCATCTACATTTAGAGGCTAACAATGAGATCCACCAGCACTTGGGCCCTGCCAACGAACGGCTCCCTCTGCATGTGCTCAGAACTCAAGGATTGGTGCCGGAGCATGTAGAGACCAGGACACTGTTCAGCAGCTTCCAGCCCCATCTCTCTCAGGTCACTGTCCATGTTGTCTTCCTCTTTTAATATGTCTACCACTGCTTCCATGTATCTGAGACTAACTATTTTTACTCACTGTATAGGGCCGCCTTCAAATGTGGGTGGATGTTTACCCCAAAAGCATGGGCCTTCCCGGACCACCCTTTGACATTGCACCACGCAAGGCCAAAAAGTAAGAATCGTTTTTCAATTTGGTATTTCAAAGTAATCTTGTCTATAAATGTCTATTAATGAATACCATGTCTCCATTTAGGTATTTCCTTCGAGCTGTTGTTTGGAACACCACTGATGTCATTCTGGACGAAACCAGCATCACTGGGGAGCACATGAGTGATATCTATGTCAAAGGGTATCAATCAATCAAATGTAGATTAACATTGAAATGCAGAGAAAAATAATAACATGAGGAATAAATGCACAATGAGTAATGATAAATTGGCTATTTACCCGGGGTACCGAGTCGATGTGCAGGGGTACGAGGTGACATGGGTGGCTGGAGTCTGACAATTTTAGGCCCTTCCTCTGACACCACCTGGTATAGAGGACCTGGATGGCAGGGAGTACGGCCCCAGTTGCGTTCGAGTGCCAAACAGTTGCCATACCAAGCGGTGATGCAGCCTGTCAAAAAGTTCTCAATGATGCAGCTGTAGAAGTTTTGGAAGAGTTGAGGGCTCCAATGCCAAGTCTTTTCAGCCTCCAGAGTAGGGAAGAGGCGTTGTGCCTTCAAAACTGTTGGTGTGTGGATCGTGATGATTCCTTAGTGATGTGGACAGCGAGGGACTTGAAGCTCTCGACCAACTCCACTACAGCCCCGTCGATGTGAATGGGGGTTTTCTCGGAGCTCCGTTTCTTGTAGTCCACGTTCAGCTCCTTTTGTGTTGTTGAGGGAAAGGTTGTTGCCAGGTCACTGATCTCCCTATAGGCTGGCTCATCGTCATTGGTGATCAGGCCTTCCACCGCAAACCTAATGATGGTGTTTGAGTCATGCGCTGCCACGCAGTTGTGTGTGAACGGGGAGTACAGGACGCACGCCCTGTGTTGAGGGTCAACATGGCAGATGTGGTGTTGCCTACTCTCACCACCTGGGGGAGGTCCGTCAGGAAGTCCAGGATCTAGTTGCAGAGGAAGATGTTCAGTCCCAGGGTACTGAGCTTAGTGATGAGCGTGGAGGGCACTATAGTGTTGAACGCTGAGCTGTAGTCAATGAACAGCATTCTCACATAGGTTTTCCTTTTGTCCACGTGGGAGAGGGCAGTGTTGAGTGCAGTAGAGATTGTGACACCTGTAGATCTGTTGGGGCAGTATGCAAATTGGTGTGGGTCCAGAGTTTCTGGAATGATGGTGTTGATGTGAGCCATGACCAGCCATTCAAAGCATTTAATGGCGACAGATGTGAGTGCTACAGGGCGGTAGTCATTTATTTACTATGGTGGTCTGCTTGAAACCTGTAGGTATTACAGACTGGGTCAGGGAGAAGTTGAAAATGTCAGTGAAGACACTTGCCAGCTGGTCAGTGCATGCTCAGAGTATGCATCCTGGTAATCCTTCTGGCCCTGCAGCCTTGTAAATGTAAAGCTGTTTAAAGGTCTTACTCACATTGGCTACGAAGAGTGAGATCAGTCGTCCGGAACAGCTGGTGCTCTCATGCATGGTTCAGTGTTGCTTGCCTCTAAGCAAGCATAGAAGGCATTTAGCTCGTCTGGTAGGCGTGCGTCACTGGGCAGCTCGTGGCTGGGTTTCCCTTTGTAATCTGTGATTAGTCTGCAAGCCCTGCCACATCCGACCAGCGTCAGAGCTGGAGTAGTAGGATTCGATCTTAGTCCTGTATTGATGCTTTGCTTGTTTGATGGCTCGTTGAAGGTTGTAGCGGGATTTCTTATAAGCGTTTCCGATTAGTGTCCCACTCCTTGAATGCGGCAGCTCCAGCCTTTAGCTTAGTGTGGATGTTGCCTGTAACCCATGATTTCTGGTTGGGTTATGTACGTACGGTCAGTGTAGTGACGATGTCGTCGATGCACTTATTAATGAAGCCAGTGACTGTGGTAAACTTCTCAATGTTATCCGATGAATTCCGGAACATATTCCAGTCTGTGCTAGCCGAAACAACAGTGCTGTAGTTTGGCATCCGCTTCATCGGACCACCTCCGTATTGAGCTCGTCACTGGTACTTCCTGTTTTTGCTTGTAAGCAGGAATCAGGAGGATAGAGTTTAGTGTTGAACAATTATCTGTTGAAAATATATTAGGATCTAACTACTACAATGGCACATTACAACCTAAATGATTTAACCAGTCAGTTTGTCTTTCCAGTTGGATGCCAGGTATGGAAGAGGACAAGCAGAAGACTGACGTCCACTACAGATCTCTGGACGGAGATGGCAACTTCAACTGGAGGTTCATCTTTGGCTTTGAATACCTGCCCGCTGAACAGCTATGTCTGGTCTCCAAGAAGGTGTGTTGAGGCTTGACCAAAATATTACAAATGGAGTAGTGTAGTAAGATAAAATTGAGATGCATTTCATTGGCAACAATTTAGCCTGTTTTGCTTTCCTTAAACAGGAGCACTTCTGGAGTCTAGACAAAACAGAGTTCAGAATACCCCCCAAGTTGATTGTTCAAGTTTGGGATAATGACAAGTTCTCATTGGATGATTACCTGGGTGAGACACCTCTCTAGCACTATGAATTACCATACAATACTTTCTTTCAACCAAAAATGTTCATATGTTAATGTTGCTTCAGCTGATCAATTCTGCTATTAACACACAGTTCTGTGATTGTTGTTCTGCTCATTTTATAGGCACAGTAGAGCTGGATCTGCGTAACCTAACCCCTCCTGCCAAGACTCCAGAGAAGTGCAGTCTGGGTATGATGGAGGTGATGTTGGATGCAGGGCCACACAAATCAGACCTGGCCAACTCGCTGTTCGCTCAGCAGTCTGTCAGAGGCTGGTGGCCCTGTGTCATTGAACAGGATGGGAAGAAAGTCCTTGGTGTGAGTACAGCTTAGCGGTCATCAATTTAACAATGACAAAACTAAGACTATAAATCAACTTGGTTTTAGGGTCTCTGCAGTAGATTACTAAATTGCGAATCAGAGGTGTATGTGAAACATTGTGTGGAATAAATCTGAATTAACATCTTGTGTAGGGGAAGGTTGAGATGACTCTTGAAATTGTGGCTGAGAATGAGGTGGATGGGAAGCCTGCTGGGAAGGGCAGGGATGAACCCAACATGAACCCAAAGCTTGACTTCCCTAAGTAAGGATGTCCACTGGTCTGTGTAGATTCACCATTTCATAGGCATATCAGAAATGTTTACCTCCAATACTCTATATACCATATTAAACTCTGTTTCCTCCTCTTCCAACATCAACAGCCGTCCCGACACATCCTTCTTCTGGTTCACGAACCCCTGTAAGACCGTGAAGTTAATTTTGTGTCACAGATTCAAGTGGATGTTCATTGGACTGATCCTGCTGACCCTAGTGCTTCTCTTCATCGGAATCCTGTTGTACTCTTTACCGGTAAGAACAAGCAAGAGGGGAGATGGTCAGATTGTGTTAAAGTAAACATTAAGGAAATAACAAACCGATAACCTACATTTTGATGTTATTAATGTTTGTCTAATTGCTATTTTTCTTTATTCTAGAACTACATTTCAATGAAAATTGTGAAGCCATTCGAATGAAAACTCCAGAGGAGCAGAGACCAAAGTTTTCCGATGTATTTTCAACCAAAAAGATCATGACTATTTTTATGTATTCCAAACTGTATGTGTAATATTTCAAATGTATTAAAAAAATTAACTGTTTGTCCACAGAATGCACAATTGGTATTGTTCAAACCAACTTCTGCCATATGTTCTCTTTTCAGAAGTTAGTCAGAATTCCTTAAACGTTATGCACTTTTTCACTCTTATTTTTAATTTTCTGTGCTTTGCAATTCATATATTGTGCTTATGTACACACTAAATGTTCAAATCTGTTTTTGTATTTGAGAAATATATATATTTGCACAAACACGTTTGTTTTAAAGGTCATAATAAATGATAATCAGTATGCAAATGAAGTTGTTTTGTCTTCGTTGTCTTTTTTAAAATATTAATATTCTTAGTTCAGGTGAAAACCCATGTCAACGGTAAGACCTGCAGGTTGTGTAACCCTAACTCCAGCCAAGCTTAAAATACAACTGGTCTCTCTATCCACATTTTGGCAATGTCAATTAAAAGCAAATGCATGTTTAGTAATTTGATCTTGGTTTTCCATCAGTAAAATGTAATCCAAAAGTTAAAACGAAACTACAGCTGAACGGTGCAAAAATAATCTTCGACTCCACTACTCCACCAAAACCATACAACAGAAGTACTGCCTTTGGCCATACCCTCTGTCAGTGCCAGAGGTCACTGCTCTCGATCTACAGTATCTGTCTCAAACATGATTGGTGTGCCTTGACGTAATTTGTTCACTTTATTATTTTCGGGTGAATTAGAACTGCAAGCAAGTTGGTCTTATTTGTCTTACGGTATCACTTTTGCAGTTTAATTTAGTTTAGGCTAGTAATGATTTGATAAGATCTTGTGGAGACGCATAATATAAATTACGAAACAACTTCCAATTTTAAAGTCGAGGCAGTACAAAGTGTACTGTGAGCACTGATATACCTACATGCGAGTATTCATGAACATAGACGTGAAGGTCAAACGCATAGAATATCACTGCAATAACATACTTTTAGGTAAATTGATTGTGATGTGGTTTTACGGCATTGATTTTAATTATGTTCCAAACTAAATGTTTCCTAGTTGAACTCAAGACGCTATGAACGCCTTTGCAGGCTCTGCTCCATTGGAACCATGGCATGTGAGCAGAGTTGAGCGGTTGGAAATCTCGATCATGGACAAGCACTGGTCTGGCGCTCCATGCCCTTTCCTACGTCTCCTGTTTTCAGGCTCACATGGGAAAATAACTGCACTCCAAATTCGCTCCATTCATTAAAGTTTAACAAACACCCATCTATTTTTGTGACTACCTTACCAATTGGTTTTTAAGTATTGAAACCAATCCATATGGATTTGAATAAACATGAAAAGGTGAATATCATTTCAAATAGGCGACATGTTATATTAAACAGCATATAAACCATCTAAATAGGGCAGGAGCCAGACAGGGAGCCTAAGAAAAAACGAAAATGATTTAGGCTATATTTTAATTATTTCAAGGCTATAGCCTACAAAGAATTACATTGTGAAGTATTTGCGATTGCGACACATTAGGCTGGTTGGGGCATAAAGCGCTCAGCATTTAAACATTTTGTATTAAATCATTATAGTATATAAATTGCCCATATAGGCTGTGACTGACTTAGAATTAAATATAAATTAAGAGAAAAATGACCTATTACTGCCTTTGAATTCATTTTTAGAATTAATTTCGGCCTGTCTGTGGCTTCAGGGTCCCCCATTCCAGAATTCTCCCCCCCTTCTAATTTCCTTAATTTTGTGGCTAGAGTCAAATACTTTCCGTGGCAAACAGAGTCAAATACTTTCTATAGAACAAACTTCACGTCAGGATAGGCAACCGAAATTAATAATTCATGTGTGTGTGTTTATTAAACATAGAGGGAGTAAAATGTTGGCAAGCAATAAACATGTCAGAACAACTATGGCTGAATTATTATCCTTACACTTTCAAAAATACTTGTCGAATAAGACCTAGGAGAGATAACGAATTTGGGCAAAGAGATTTATTTATAGACTAATATAAATCAGTAGTGGATTTATGTACGAGCGACATGGGCCTGGGAGAGCTGAAGGGGGGGGTTGCCCAGGGCGCCATACAAGCTAGAACCGCCACATACACTTGAAACAAATAGCCAAACCGAAAACTGCAGACAAAAATGCTTTCTGCTACTAAGATCAGTGAAATGTAGGCTAAACTGACAACGGAGTGAAGAGCAGAAATCTCAACTAGCAAGCAAGTCGCAGCAATGAAGAACGCGAATGTGGGGAGAATTCTGGCAGGGGGGAGATTTTCGGCACAACACCTGCCAGCAGCGGAGAATATCCTCTCCACACGTGAAGAGCAACTGGGGATGCTAAACACCCTTTTGGACACTCTTGCCAGGCTGGGCAGAGTTGCAGAGTTGTATTTTTCTTTTTCTATAGGTAGGCCTAAAGGTTTATAGGCAAAATAACCCAATCAAAACAGAAAGCTCCTTGAACATGGGAATATGCCAGGCCTATTGGGCCAAAATCAATTATGGCCTGTTGTATAGATGATAGAACGAATATTAAGGAACGTTTAAGAGATCCGATTTTTTGTTTATAAATACTTTGCTACAATGACACACTTAGTTATCTACCCACCTCCTTCCTTTCTTTTAGCATGTCATGCTTTTGGCATACTCATCTTTTCGGATTCCACAATGATTCTTTAGTTGTGAACTCTACATCACCGCACTCCCTTTCTTGATATTGGTCCTCATCTTTATAAGTCACCTTGATTTAGCACCTGTGTGTTTTATCAGTTACAACTTCTTATGGCTTAGATCGGGATCAATATGACAACAGCCAGTGAAAGTGCAGGGTGCAGAAATCTCATAATTAAAATTCCTCAAACATAGAAGTATTTTACACCATTTTAAAGATAAACTTGTTGTTAATCCCACCACAGTGTCCGATTTCAAAAAGGCTTTACGACGAAAACACACCAAACGATTATATTAGGTCTGCACCTAGTCACAGAAAAACACAGCCATTTTTCCAGCCAAAGAGAGGAGTCACAAAAAGCAGAAATAGAGATAAAATAGAGATAAAATTAATCACTAACCTTTGATGATCTTCATCAGATGACACTCATAGGACTTCATGTTACACAATACATGTATGTTTTGTTCGATAAAGTTCATATTTATATCCAAAAATCTGAGTTTACATTGGCGCGTTATGTTTAGTAGTTCCAAAACATCCGGTGATTTTGCAGAGAGCCACATATATTTACAGAAATACTCATCATAAATGTTGATGGAAATACAAGTGTTATGCATGGAACCTTAGATAAACTTCTCCTTAATGCAACCGCTGTGTCAGATTTCAAAAAAGCTTTACCGAAAAAGCACACCATGCAATAATCTGAGTACAGCGCTTAGACAACAAAACAAGCCAAACAGATTTCCGCCATGTTGCGTAGTCAACAGAAGTCAGAAATAGCATTATAAATATTCACTTACCTTTGATGATCTTCATCAGAATGCACTCCCAGGAATCCCAGTTCGACAATAAATGTTTGATTTGTTCGATAAAGTCCATCATTTATGTCCAAATACCTCCTTTTTGTTCGCGCGTTTATCCCAGTAATCCAAATTCATGAGGCGCGAGCAGACGAAATGTCAAAAAGTTCCGTTACAGTCCGTAGAAACATGTCAAATGAAGTATAGAATCAATCTTTAGGATGTTTTTATCATAAATCTTCAATCATGTTCCAACTGGAGAATTCCTTTGTCTGTAGAAATGCAATGGAATGCAAGCTACCTCTCATGTGAACGCGCATGACCAGCTCATGCCACTCTGGCAGACCTCTGACTCATTCAGCTCCCATTCCCCCCTCCTTCACAGTAAAACCCTCAAACAAGGTTCTAAAGAATGTTGACATCTAGTGGAAGCCTTAGGAAGTGCAATATGACCCCATAGAAAAAATATCAGTTACAGTGTATTCGATAGGCAATGAGTTGAAAAACTACAAACCTCAGATTTCCCACTTCCTGGTTGGATTTTTTCTCAGGTTTTTGCCTGCCATATGAGTTCTGTTATATCACAGACATCATTCAAACAGTTTTAGAAACTTCAGAGTGTTTCCCATCCAAATCTACTAATAATATGCATATATTAGCAACTGGGCCTGAGTAGCAGACAGTTTACTCTGGGCAACTTATTCATCCAAGCTACTCAATACTGCCCCCAGCCATAACAAGTTAATGAAAATATAAAGCGAACTCCATGACAGTAGCTAAAACAAGGGGCTGTATCAGCACACAAGTAGACTACAAATGCATGCTGGGGCAGGCATGCCCTGAGCTCGTGAAGTGAGTGCTACTGGAGCGCTACTGGAGCGAAATTGGAGCCAGTGAGAAAGCCAATGCTCCAGCCTTTGGGAATCTCGCTCCACCCACCTGTCAAATTGGTCAGGCTCTGCTCCAGCTCCGCTCACATACTCTGATTGGAACCAGCCCTCTCTGGTCAAGCCAGGACAGTGCTACAAAGACAGTTTCGACTATCATCAACTTTGTCTTTCACTTTGATCCTTTTTTTTATTATATTGTATAATGTAGAATCATTTGTCAACATAGGATGAGGTCAGTTCAGTTTACTCTCAGATATACAACACCCATTTAATAAGCATACCGCAAGTTAAATAACAGTTGAATGGGATTTGTTATATTAATTACATTCATGCTAAAGTTATGTCTTGTCTGATTTAGGCTCCTGAATAAGATAGAGGATGATGACGCATGTCGAGCAGCGTTGCAGTCTGGGAACATTTTCCCTGTGGCATGGAGGTTAGAATTGAGACGAAGACGTTATACAACAAGAACAGCCCACTCCCACTTCAGAATTTCTCATTTGAGAGTGACATTATTGTAATGATATAAAAGAATCAGTCATTTCTTGACATGAACAACTTTCAACAGAGATTTATATAGCAACACGAAGTTGTAGGTTGCACGTCATGGGAATATGTTTGTTCCTCTCAGATGTAGAAGGAAATTCTGGAAAAGCTTGGAGAGGACAAGGAGATTGTGAATGAATCTATTCTCCTCAACTGCACTGAACAGAATGAAGCACATTTCTCCTTTGATTATTATTATTTGACCCTGCGGGTCATCTATGAACATTTTAACATCTTGGCCATGTTCTGTTCTAATCTCTACCTGGCACAGCCAGAAGAGGATTGGCCACCCCTCATACCCTGGTTCCTCTCTAGGTTTCTTCCTAGGTTCCAGCCTTTCTAGGGAGTTTTTCCTAGCCACCGTGCTTCTACACCTACATTGCTTGCTGTTTGGGGTTTTAGGCTGGGTTTCTGTACATCACTTTGTGACATCAGCTGATGTAAGAAGGGTTTTATAAATACATTTTATTAAATTTGATTGATGTTGGTAAGAGAACATCAATACATATGACAAATTACTTCATGGCATCACTGTTCGAACAGTAAATTCCCGTTTGGAATAATAATCCATCTCATTCTCCAATTAAATTGTCCTCTGTGTCTCATGGGTCAGAGTTCAGGTTGACTGACTGTCTCTCTGTGTTGTTGTAGGGTCTATAGAGCAGGTTGATGTGGAGAGGCTGTGTGGAGGAACCTTCACAGACCTGAGGAAAGCCTTCTTCCTACTGAGAGGGCCTGAGGCACCGCTTGTAGCCAGAGTGGATATTTGAGTCAAGTCTCTCCAATCTAGTGTTTTACTGTATTTCTAGTATTGTACTGTACCGTGTGTGTCGCTGTGTGTTTGCTCTTATACCTGGGTGTGTGTTTTGATCGTCAGGGGCTTCTGCAGCTCGACTTGGCTGCCCGCCCATAGGAACCAGTCTGGCAGTCAGTGTGTGTCACAGCAGTGGGATCACTTATTACTCCATGTTCAATTAGCTATTCAGCAGATCTCATAACACGATGGGAAAACGTCACACTTCTGCGTTGTCTGGATCAGAGCTCTGTCCCTTTGGCTGACGTGGCCTGCACGCAGCCGGGGTCTCAGCAGCGCCTCTTCTCAGGTGAGTTCTGAGGCTCTGACCTCGCAATCAGCTTCGAGACACGGCAGAGGCCGGATCATTCCGGCTATTGTGATAGGGAGTTCCATGGTGAGGCATATATCTGTACCTGGGGCAAAAGTTCAGGATATCACCAGGTTACTTCCCGAGGCTGTGCGTCAGTCACCGGGGGCTGATACTGTCATGGTTCATGTGGGGTCGAATGACATTATGAAGGGCAGCTCAGAACAGCTGAAGATGGATTTTAAAGAACTGATTGGGTTACTACTTGACACCAACAAACGCCCCATAATATCTGGCCCTCTGCCCTCCCTAAATCGTTGCTTCCCAGTAAAGCAAGAAAAACAATCAAGCATCCCAGAAAAGTGTTAAAAATAGCCCACGTTAACATATGTAGCTTAAGAAACAAGGTTCATGAAGTCAATAATTTGCTAGTAACAGATGACATTCATTTTCTGACAATCTCTGAAACTCACTTAGATAATACCTTTGATGATACAGTGGTAGAAATACATGGTTATAAGATCTACAGAAAAGACAGAAACGCCAAAGGTGGAGGTGTGGCTGTTTATATTCAGAACCACATTACTGTTAAGATTAGAGAGGATCTCATGTTAAATACTGTTGAAGTAACATGGCTACAGGTTCATCTGACTCACCTAAAGCCCATTCTGGTGGGAAGCTGCTATAGCACACCAAGTGTTTGATAATGTATATGATATTAATAGAGAGGTATATTTTCTGGTGTCACACCCTGGCCTTAGTTATTTTTGTTTTCATTATTATTTTAGTTAGGTCAGGGTGTGACATGGTGAATGTATGTGTTTTTGTAGTGTCTAGGGTGGTTGTAAGGTTAGGGAGTTTATTAGAGTAGTTGGGTTTATGTTTAGTATAGATGTCTAGCTGTGTCTATGGTTGCCTGAAGGGTTCTCAATCAGAGACAGATGTCATTAATTGTCTCTGATTGGGAGCCATATTTAAGGCAGCCATAGGCACTAGGTTTTTGTGGGTAATTGTCTATGTGTAGTGTTTGTGTCAGCACTATCTGTAATTATAGCTTCACGGTCGTCTGTTTGTTGTTTTGTTTCGTTTTCCTTCTTCCAAATAAAGAGAAGATGTATTTTTCACGCGCTGCGCCTTGGTCCTCTCTCTCTCCCTTTGACGATCGTGACAGAATTACCCACCAATCCAGGATCAAGCAGCGTGATAAGCGGCAACAGGAGCAGCGCAAGGAGGAATGGCAATGGGAGCGTAATCTGGACTACACAACGTGGGAGGAGATCGACAGGTGGGCGATCGACCCAGGGCGAGTGCCGGAGCCCGCCTGGGATTCTCTGGCGCAGTGCGAGGAGGGATACCGGCGAATGGAGGCAGCACGACGACGCGGTAGGAAGCCTGTGAGTCAGCCCAAAAAATTTCTTGGGGGGGGGCTTAGAGGTAGTGGGCCGAGGGCAGGTAGGAGACCTGCGCCCACTTCACAGGCTAACCGTGGAGAGCAGTACGGGCGAACACCGTGTTACGCAGTAGAGCGCACGGTGTCTCCTGTACGTGTTCATAGCCCGGTGCGGGTTATTCCACCTCCCCGCACTGGTAGGGCTAGATTGGGCATTGAGCCAGGTGCCATGATGCCGGCTCAACGCGTCTGGTCTCCAGTGCGTCTCCTCGGGCCGGCATACATGGCACCAGCCTTACGCATGGTGTCCCCGGTTCGCCTACATAGCCCGGTGCGGGTTATTCCACCTCCCCGCACTGGTCGGGCGACGGGGAGCATTCAACCAGGTAAGGTTGGGCAGGCTCGGTGTTCAAGGGAACCAGTACGCCTGCACGGTCCGGTATTTCCGGCGCCACCTCCCCGCCCCAGTCCAGTTCCTCCAGTGCCTACACCACGTAACAGGCTTCCAGTGTGTCTCCAGAGCCCTGTTCCTCCTCCACGCACTCGTCCTATGGTGCGTGTCTCCAGCCCGGTACCACCAATTCCGGCACCACGCACTAAGCCTCCTGTGCGTCTCCAGAGTCCTGTGCATCCTGTTGCTGCTCCCCGCACTAGCCCTGAGATGCGTGTCCCCAGCCCGGTACCACCAGTTCCGGCACCACGCACTAGGCCTAATGTGCGTCCCCAGGGTCCAGTATGCCCTGTTCCTTCTCCCCGCACTAGCCTGAAGGTGCGTGTCCTTAGCCCGGTGCCTCCAGTTCCGGCACCACGCACCAGGCCTACAGTGCGCCTCATCCGGCCAGAGCCATCCGTCTGCCCAGTGCCATCTGAGCCATCCGTCTCCCCAGCGCCATCTGAGCCATCCGTCTCCCCAGCGCCATCTGAGCCATCCGTCTCCCCAGCGCCATCTGAGCCATCCGTCTCCCCAGCGCCGTCTGAGCCATCCGTCTCCCCAGCGCCGTCTGAGCCATCCGTCTGCCCCGAGCCATTAGAGCCGCCCGTCTGTCCCGAGCCGTCAGAGCCGTTAGTCAGTCAGGAGCCGCTAGAGCCATTCGTCAGTCAGGATCTGCCAGAGCCGCCAACCAGACAGGATCTGCCAGAGCCGCCAACCAGACAGGATCTGCCAGAGCCGCCAACCAGACAGGATCTGCCAGAGCCGCCAACCAGACAGGATCTGCCAGAGCCGCCAACCAGACAGGATCTGCCAGAGCCGCCAACCAGACAGGATCTGCCAGATCCGTCAGCCAGCCATGAGCAGCCAGATCCGTCAGCCAGCCATGAGCAGCCAGATCCTTCAGCCAGCCATGAGCAGCCAGATCCGTCAGCCAGCCATGAGCAGCCAGATCCGTCAGCCAGCCATAGCGCCTCCATGCTCTGGACACTACGCTGACAGACACAGCAAACCTTCTTGCCACAGCTCGCATTGATGTGCCATCCTGGATGAGCTGCACTACCTGAGCCACTTGTGTGGGTTGTAGACTCCGTCTCATGCTACCACTAGAGTGAAAGCACCGCCAGCATTCAAAAGTGACCAAAACATCAGCCAGGAAGCATAGGAACTGAGAAGTGGTCTGTGGTCACCACCTGCAGAACCACTCCTTTATTGGGGGTGTCTTGCTAATTGCCTATAATTTCCACCTTTTGTCTATTCCATTTGCACAACAGCATGTGAAATTTATTGTCAATCAGTGTTGCTTCCTAAGTGGACAGTTTGATTTCACAGAAGTGTGATTGACTTGGAGTTACATTGTGTTGTTTAAGTGTTCCCTTTATTTTTTTGAGCAGTGCATGTTGAAAACGGAACTAGCTGTACGGTGGACACACAGTGGTTCAGCCTTCATGAAGTCCAAGAGGCTCTGAAGATCAAGGCACCACCTTGGAACAACAAAAGAGAGCCCACTGTGTTCTGGGTTCCACCAAGCTACGGCATAGCTAACAGGCTGATCCAGGAATGGGCCAATCAACAACCGCTCAAATCATAGGAAGATGGGTAGACGGTGGACAGCATCAAAGCTGCAAATGTAACATACAGATGATTTTAAAAGACCAGGCAGCAATACTGTACTGTGTTAACTGCTTGGTGACATTCACAGACGGGAAGTTTGATTTTGATAAAACCAATAAACATTCCGGGGTCCATAACAGACACTGTGGGGACCAGTGGACAGGAAATACATGTCACTTGTGTAAAAAATGTATGTGCGATAGGGACTTGCTTTAATTTTTTACCAGTATATCAGTAATTAATTGAACGCCTTTGAAGGGCTAGGATAAAATGCAAAATGTTTCTTTCGTATTCAAGATTGCCATATGTAAAACACATTTTTGCATACATTTTAAGAGATTCTGCAGTACTTTTGTATACTTTTTAACCAGTAGTCCT
This sequence comes from Salvelinus namaycush, assembly GCF_016432855.1. Taxonomy (NCBI): domain Eukaryota; kingdom Metazoa; phylum Chordata; class Actinopteri; order Salmoniformes; family Salmonidae; genus Salvelinus; species Salvelinus namaycush. Next base: position 28,486,654 of record NC_052341.1, read on the forward strand.
GAATGTAGCACTCACGAGCCAAAAGTGGTCCCAAATATGTCATACTACGTCACATACAGTGGCAAGAAAAAGTATGTGAACCCTTTGGAATAACCTGGATTTCTGCATAAATTTGACATAAAAGTTGATCTGATCTTCATCTAAGTCACAACAATAGACAAACACAGTGTGCTTAAACTAATAACACACAAATTGTATTTTTATTGTCTATATTGAATACATAATTTAAACATTCACAGTGTAATGTCATGGGAAAAGTATGTGACCCCCTAGGCTAATGAATTCTCCAAAAGCTAATTAGAGTCAGGAGTCAACTAACCTGGAGTCAAATCAATGAGACGAGATTGGAGATGTTGGTTAGAGCTGCCCTGGCCATAAAAAACACTCACACAATTTGAGTTTGCTATTCACAAGAAGCATTGCCTGATGTGATCCATGCCTTGAACAAAAGAGATCTCAGAAGACCTAAGATGAAGAATTGTTGCCTTGCATAAACAAACTTACAAAAGTATCTCTAAAAGTCAGTCCACGGTAAGACAAATTGTCTATATATGGAGACATTTCTGCACTGTTGCTACTCTCCCTAGGAGTGGCCGTCCTGCAAAGATGACTGCAAGAGCACAGCGTAGAATGCTCAATGAGGTTAAGAAGAATCCTAGAGCGTCAGCCAAAGACTTATTTTATTAGGATCTCTTTAAGTCCTCATTTGGACTAATCTTCCAGTAGTCCTTAAACATTAAAATACAACTTATAATACGATCACATTTTCACATATAACACACCGTTACAAACAGACATAATACACTGACATATTGACCAGATACTCTAACAGTCTAAAAAGATAGATTGATTCTTCATCTACCATAGTTCAGCACAACTTTCCTATGCATTATATTTAAATGGTTTTAAAGTATTGTTTAAATGTATATATATATTGAAGGTTTCTGGTTTGTTCAGTTAAATTATTCAATTTCTTTATTGCTCTAAATCAAAATGTTATTTTGCCTATTTCTCTTCTCTGTCTGGATAACACATAGATGGAGGACAATCTATTCCTAGTATTTACTAAATGTCTGTCTCTTACCAACTGAATACTGTTGTTTATAGAGTTTGGCCATTTTAAATGGTGTATATTATGAAATAAAATAAACATGTTTCTTTCAATTATCTTGTTGATTGATGACCAACCAAGAGCATTGCGCATGACTAGAACAGTAGAACCACATCTCACCTTAAAACAATCCTTGCTGCTTTGTTCTGTTCAATCTGCAGCCTCCTAATTTCACTTGCTGATGCATTTCCCCAGACCACAGAACAGTAGTTCACCTGACTCTCAATTACTGCTTGTGTTATTTGCTTAAGAATCTTTCCTGGTAAATATGTAGCTATCCTTCTGATCATGCATGCAGTTTTATTTTTACATAGATTAGTTATTTGAGACGACCATGATAAGCAGTTGTCTAGCTGCACTCCTAGTAGTTTGGTTTCTGCCACTTCCTGAATTTGTACTCAAATCAAAATTTAATAAAATGTATTTATATAGCCCTTCTTACATCAGCTGATATCTCAAAGTGCTGTACAGAAACCCAGCCTAAAACCCCAAACAGCAAGCAATGCAGGTGTAGAAGCACGGTGGCTAGGAAAAACTCCCTAGAAAGGCCAAAACCTAGGAAGAAACCTAGAGAGGAACCAGGCTATGAGGGGTGGCCAGTCCTCTTCTGGCTGTGCCGGGTGGAGATTATAACAGAACATGGCCAAGATGTTTTTCTTGGTGTTTAAAACAAGTAAGTTTGTTCCGGCAAAACAAGAATGGAAGACGCTAACATCTCTGTTAACGAGTCTACAATATGTAAAACACTAAACAAGAATGGTGTTCATGGGATGACACCAAGGAAAAAGCCACTGCTGTCCAAAAAAAACCATTGCTGCACGTCTGAAGTTCGCAAAAGTGCAGCTGGATGTTCCATAGCGCTACTGGCAAAATATTCTGTGGACAGATGAAACTAAAGTTGTGTTGTTTGGAAGGAACACACAACACTATGTGTGAAGAAAAAAAGTCACAGCACACCAACATCAAAACCTCGTCCCAACTGTAAACTATAGTGGACGGAGCATCATGGTTTGGGGCTGCTTTGCTGTCTCAGGGCCTGAACAGCTTGCTATCATCGACGGAAAAATGAATTCCCAAGTTTATCAATACATTTTGCAGGAGAATGTGAGGCTATTGGTACGCCAATTGAAGCTCAACAGAAGTTAGGTGATGCAACAGGACAACAACCCAAAAGATAGAAGTAAATCAACAACAGATTGGCTTGAACAGAAGAAAATATGCCTTCTGGAGTGGCCCAGTCAGTCCTGACCTCAACCCGATTGAGATGCTGTGGCATGACCTCAAGAGAGCGGTTCACACCAGACATCCCAAGAATATTGTGGAACTGAAACAGTTTTGTAAAGAGGAATGGTCCAAAATTCCTCCTGACCGTTGTGCAGGTCTGATCCGCCATTACAGAAAACGTTTGGTTGAGGTTATTGCTGCCAAAGGAGGGTCAACCTGTCATTAAATCCAAGGGTTAACATACTTTCCCCAACCTGCACTGTGAATGTTTACACAGTGTGTTCAAGACATGAACAATTATAATTGTGTGTTATTAGTTTAAGCAGACTGTGTTTGTCTAAATGTTATGACCAATTAATGCAGAAATCCAGGTAATTCTAAAGGGTTCACATACTTTTTCTTCCCACTGTATGTGCACCATGTCAATTGCATTGCTCTTTCTCTCTCGCTCTGCTGTGTGTGCATCTTACTAGCTGTCACTACAATGGTGAGGGGCTGAAGCTCATTGGTTGAAACTCAAGTGGCTAATAGCTGGCCCACGTGGCGGAAAATGTTGCCACACAGCTTGTGGCTAATTGAGGTAAAACAGTAATTCTGCTCATAGATTATGCATGTATGAACTACACATTGACATATCCAGCCCAAAGTGGGAGGTTTAAAAAATACTTACTATTCGTGAAAGTTCCGGAGCATGTTTTAATTGTTTCATCACTTGTAATTGTTCTAAAAGTGCCTTTATTAAGGTTGTGTTCGTAAATTCAATCTGGAGTGCCAGAGTGTGTTTAGAGTGCGCTCTGAGCGTTCATAAATTCAGAGCGTTGTCAGATTGTCCATTTGTAAATTCAGAGTGTTTTGCTCTCGGAGCGTTCAGAGCGCACACTGGACGCACTGTCCAACGAGTAGGGTTGACCTGAGCGTTCTGACCTCACAATGGCAGTCAAGCACACAAGCTAACCGGCTAAAGTTAGCTAGCTTGCTATCTAATTCCAGACAAAAATGAGAGAACACCTCAATCTGACCATTTTACTTGCCCTAGCAGAGCTGGTTAGGCTATTTTCATATTGTCTAGAGCGTTGGTGACTGTAAATGTGTTGCTAGCAACAATTTAATAAAAAACGTTTACTGACACCGGCCATATTCAACGCATGTTGAGCGTTTGTAAATCTGCCTTTTTATGCTCTTTATCGACCTGGAAACACATTGACACCTGTCACGGCTGTTGTAAGGAGGAGACCAAGGCGCAGCGGGGTATGCGTACATTCTTCTTTATTATAAGAATGAACACTGAACAAAACTAACACAATAACAAAACGTGAAGCTATACAAATGAGTGCTGACAGGCAACTACACATAGACAAGAACCCACCAACACCAAAAGATAAATGGCTACCTAAATATGATCCCCAATCAGAGACAATGATAAACAGCTGCCTCTGATTGGGAACCATATCAGGCCACCATAGACATATAAATCACCTAGACCTACAACAACCATTGACATACAAAAACCCTAGACAATACAAAAACATTGACATACAAAAACCCTAGACAATACAAAAACTAACGTACCCACCCTAGTCACACCCTGACCTAACCAAAATATAAAGAAAACAGAGATATCTCAGGTCAGGGAGTGACAACACCAAAACATTACCAGCTTAATGGTGATATATGCATTTGGTGAACATAAAGATGTTCACATGTATCAGCTAGCTACTGTTTGTCTGTGATAAGAGCATGAGATAAAACTAACTAAAAATACATTTAGAGTAGTAGATTAGTTCACACACCTTGCGTTGGTGAAAGCCTTGTGAGCCTGCAGCCCCTTGGAGCAGATGGCACTCTTGAGGATGGCTCTGATCCGTGTCTCATCCTCCAGGGTGGCACACAGCACGTTCTCCATGATCCTGTCCATGTCGCCCTTGTGCTCCACATAGACCCGCATCAGATCATGCTTCTCATCCTCACAGTTCTTGTAGGACTTCTCAAAGTTCAGGATGTCTTGCAGTGTGATTTGCAAAGAGAAAGCACAGTCTCCTATGACATAACTGTAATCATGTCCAGGCCTGAAACCTGAATGTATCAATCAATCAAATGTATTTTTAGCTGATGTCACAAAGTGCTGTACAGAAACCCAGCCTAAAACCCCAAACAGCAAGCAATGTAGGTGTAGAAGCACGGTGGCTAGGAAAAACTCCCTAGAAAAGCTGGAACCTAGGAAGAAACCTAGAGAGGAACCAGGCTATGAGGGGTGGCCAATCCTCTTCTGGCTGTGCCGGGTAGAGATTGTAACAGAACATGGCCAAGATGTTCAAATGTTCATAGATGACCAGCAGGGTCAAATAATAATAATCACAGTGGTTGTAGAGGGTGCAACAGGTCAGCAACTCAGGAGTAAATGTCAGTTGGCTTTTCATAGCCGATCTTTCAGAGTATCTCTACCGTTCCTGCTGTTTCTAGAGAGTTGAAAACAGCAGGTCCGGGACAGGTAGCATGTCCGGTGAACAGATCAGGGTTCCATAACGTGTAGGTATGTACGGCAGGACCAAATCGGAAAGATAGGTAGGAGTAAGCCCATGTAATGCTTTGTAGGTTAGCAGTAAAACCTTGAAATCAGCCCTAGCCTTAACAGGAGCCAGTGTAGAGAGGATAGCACTGGAGTAATATGATACATTTTTTAGTTCTAGTCAAGATTCTAGCAGCCGTATTTAGCACTAACTGAAGTTTATTTGGTGCTTTATCCGGGTAGCTGATTGCAGAGAGCATTGCAGTAGTCTAACCTAGAAGTGACAAAAGCATGGATACATTTTTCTGCATAATTTTTGGACAGAAAGTTTCTGATTTTTGCAATGTTACGTAGATGGAAAAAAGCTGTCCTTGAAACAGTCTTGATATGTTCGTCAAAAGAGAGATCAGGGTCCAGAGTAACGCCGAGGTCCTTCACAGTTTTGTTTGAGACGACTGTATAACCAACAAGATTAATTTTCAGATTCAACAGAATATCTCTTTGTTTCTTGGGACCTAGAACTAGCGTCTCTGTTTTGTCCATGTTTAAAAGTAGAACATTTGCCACCATCCAGTTCCTTATGTCTGAAACACAGGCTTCCAGGGAGGACAATTTTGGGGCTTCACCATGTTTCATAAAAATGTACAGCTATGTGTCGTCCGCATAGCAGTGAAAGTCAACATTATGCTTCCGAATGACATCACCAAGAGGTAAAATATATAGTGAAAACAATAGTGGTCCTAAAACGGAGCCTAAGGGTTTGACGTCTTCTACAGCTCCTCACATTGATCCATTAAACCCATATCTGCTTCCCCTAGCATGTCAACAATGTGTGGGAAAGCTGTCTGCCGCCTGAGCTGAGGGAAAGCCCTGATGCTCAGATACTGCCCAAATGCTCCGTCTAAACGCAAATACACCTAGCATGCGATACAGTTCTGGAAACATTTGGAACTTAACTTTCATATAAGTGAGAAATATTTTTTCAAATACAACCAATAAACTTACTGTACGCAGTTTAGGAAAGTTACACCCGGCTATATTTTGAGAAACACCAGAAATGTGGAATGGAATGGTCCTATGGAAATGCGAGCGCAAGGTAAGAGGATGTGTTGTAGCCTAGGCGGTGCGTTAATACAGCCAGGTGCAACTTTGCTAAACTGCACACATTAAGTATATTTTGTATTTAAAAGATTATTTCTGGTTTATATGAAAGTTAAGTTCGAAAGGGTTACAAAACCGCATTGCAAGTAAGGCATTTTTGCGTTTAGAGCATTGGGATTAAACAGTGTCTGGATTGTAGTTCACATGGAGCCAGCTGGTCAGTCTATGTCATGGAAAGAGCAGGTGTCCTTAATGTTTTGTACATTCAGTGTATATGTAGCTTTCAAGCACCTAGTTGATGACTATTAAAAGCATCTTTCTCCAAAATTTGGCCTGGTAGCTTTTTGTGTCACCATATAAATTCATATGAGCGCGCCACAGATTTTCCAAATAGAGCCTCAAAGACAGTACAGTATAACAGTACAGTGTGTAGGCGATGTCATGGCGATGTTGGTTAGCTAAGGCATGTGTAGAAACACGGAATCGGGTCTAACGGGCGTCTCGCGCCAAAATGCGCATGTGTAGTCCGTCAAGTCAAAGGCACTCCTTGATATAAAGTCATTTTTGATGAAAATGAAAACATGACAGATTGTCATTTTCACGAGGTTGGAGTAATAACAATCTAAGCTAGATGCCCTCAATCTCACACAAGTTATCAAGGAACAACCCTAAATCTGTAAACACGGGCACCCTCATAGATATCATCCTGACCAACTTGCCCTCTAAATACACCCCTGCTGTCTTCAACCAGGATCTCAGAGATCACTGCCTCTTTGCCTGCGTCCGTAATGGGCCCGCGGTCAAACGACCACCCCTCATCACTGTCAAACGCTCCCTAAAACACTTCAGCGAGCAGGCCTTTCTAATCGACCTGGCCCGGGTATCCTGGAAGGATATTGACCTCATCCCGTCAGTAGAGGATGCCTGGTTGTTCTTTAGAAGTGCTTTCCTCACCATCTTAAATAAGCATGCCCCATTCAAAAGAATTTAGAACTAAGAACAGATATAGCCCTTGGTTCACTCCAGACTTGACTGCCCTTGAACAGCACATAAACATCCAGTGGCGTACTGCATTAGCATCGAATAGCCCCCGCGATATGCAACTTTTCAGGGAAGTCAGGAACCAATATACACAGTCAGTCAGGAAAGCTAAGGCTAGCTTTTTCAAACAGAAATTTGCATCCTGTAGCACTAACTCCAAAAAGTTTTCGTACACCGTAAAGTCCATGGAGAATAAGAGCACCTCCTCCCAGCTGCCCACTGCATTGAGGCTAGGAAATACTGTCACCACCGATAAATCTACGATAATCGAGAATTTCAATAAGCATTTTTCTAAGGCTGGCCATGCTTTTCACCTGGCTTTCCCTACCCCGGCCAACAGCACTGCACCCCCTGCAGCAACTTTCCCAAGCTCCCCCGCTTCTCCTTCACCCAAATCCAGATAGCTGATGTTCTGAAAGAGCTGCAAAATCTGGATACCTACAAAACAGCTGGGCTAGACAATCTGGATGCTCTCTTTCTAAAATTATCCACCGAAATTATTGCAACCCCTATTACTAGCCTGTTCAACCTCTCTTTCGTATCGTCTGAGATTCCTACAGATTGGGAAGCTGCCGCGGTCATCCCCCTCTTCAAAGGGAGAGACACTCTAGGCCCAAACTGTTACAGACTTATATCCATCCTGCCCTGCCTTTCTAAAGTCTTCGAAAGCCAAGTTAACAAACAGATCACTGACCATTTCGAATCCCACCATACCTTCTTCACTATGAAATCTGGTTTCTGAGCTGGTCATGGGTGCACCTCAGCCACACTCAAGGTCCTAAACGATATCATAACCGCCATAGATAAAATACAGTACTGTGCATCCGTCTTCATCGACCTGGCCAAGGCTTTCGACTCTGTCAATCACCACATTCTTATCGGCAGACTCAATAGCCTTGATTTCCCAAATGACTGCCTCGCTTGGTTCATCAACTACTTCTCTGATAGAGTTCAGTGTGTAAAATCAGAGGGCATGTTGTCCGGAACTCTGGCAGTCTTTATTGGGGTGCCACAGGGTTCAATTCTCAGGCCGACTCCTTTCTCTGTATATATCAATGATGTTGCTCTTGCTGCTGGTGATTCTCTGATCCACCTCCACGCAGACGACACCATTCTGTATACATCTGGTCCTTCCTTGGACACTGTGTTAACAAACCTCCAAACAAGCTTCAATGCCATACACCACTCCTTCCGTGGCCTCCAGCTGCTCTTAAATGCTAGTAAAACTAAATGCATGCTCTTCAACCGATTACTGCCTGCTCCTGCCCGCCCGCCTAGAATCACTACTCTGGACGGTTCTGACTTAGAATATGTGGACAACTACAAATATCTAGGTGTCTGGTTAGACTGTAAACTCTCCTTCCAGACTCACATTAAGCATCTCCTATCCAAAATTAAATCTAGAATCGGCTTCCAATTTCGCAAGAAAGCCTCCTTCACTCATGCTGCCAAACATACCCTCGTAAAACTGACTATTTTACCGATCCTTGACTTCGGCGATGTCATTGACAAAATAGCCTCCAACACTCTACTCAGCAAATTGGATGCATTATATCACAGTGCTATCCGTTTTGTCACTAAAGCCCCATATACTACCCACCACTGCGACCTGTATGGTCTCGTTGGCTGGCCCTCGCTACATATTCGTCGCCAAACCCACTGGCTCCAGGTCATCTATAAGTCTTTGCTAGGTAAAGCCCCGCCTTATCTCAGCTTGCAGGTCACCATAGCAACACCCACCCATAGCACACGCACCAGCAGGTATATCTCACTGGTCATCCCCAAAGCCAACACCTTCTTTGGCCGTCTTTCCTTCCAGTTCTCTGCTGCCAATGACTGGAACGAATTGAAAAAATTACTGAAGCTGGAGACATATCTCCCTCACTAACTTTAAGCATCAGCTGTCAGAGCAGCTTACCGATCACTGTACTTGTACACAGCCCTTCTGTAAATAGCAGACCCAACTACCTCATTCCCATACTGTTATTTATTTTGTTGCTCCTTTGCACCCCAGTATCTCTACTTGCACATCATCATCTGCACATCTATCACTCCAGTGTTAATGCTAAATTAGAATTATTTTGCCACTATGGCCTATTTTATTGCCTTACCTCCCTAACCTTACTACATCTGCACACACTGTACATAGATTTTTATATTGTGTTATTGACTGTACGTTTGTTTATCCCATGTGTAACTCTGTGTTGTTTTTGTCGCACTGCTTTGCTTTATCTTGGCCAGGTCGCAGATGTAAATGTGAACTTGTTCTCACCTGACCTCCCTGGTTAAATAAAGGTGAAATAAAAAATGTAAAAATCCATAAATCAGCTACTTAAGACATTGGCTTGAATCTAGGTTGCGCATTTAGATTTTGAGAAAATCAACATCTAATGAAGAATCTTTCATTTCTCTCATTGACTTCTCAAACCCCAAACCCTGGCCTGGTCTGTTGGTCTGTTTTGCAAGCGTTCCCGGAAGTCTTGCGATGTTGCGACTCTGGGTTTAGAAACTCTGTGGCCTTATCATCAAATATTCTCAATGCCCCTGATTTGTCACTTGTTCTCACAGTCACAAAGTCAAAATTGGTTATAATCCTAAAAATACATGAAAACAAAAATTAGCTTTTTGGTCTTAATTTAAAGTTAGGATTTGGAGTAATGTTAGCAGTGTGGTTATGTTAGGTTATGTTTACGGTTAGGGTCAGGTTTAAAATCAGAATTGAAGAAGGGCTCCCAAGTGTCACAAACGGCTGTAATTGGGAGTCCCATAGGGTGGTGCACAATTGGTCCAGCATTGTCTGGGGTAGGCCGTCATTGTAAATAAGAATTTGTTCTTAACTGACTTGCATAGTTAAATAAAGGTAAAAATAGGTGGGGTTATGACTTTGTTGCTATTTTAACTAGTGACAATCATGATTACCAGAGTAATTTACAAAGTTCAATTTTTAAATGCCAAAGTAAATAAACGTGTGGGGTTTGCTATAATGTAAAGTATTCTGAAAATACCACATTAGCTACGGTGTGTTTGTATCTAGTCATTGGTTTGTATCAATTCAGAGGAAGGCCCAAAAAATTGTCAAAGACTCCAATCACACAAATCATAGACTGTTCTCTAAGCTCCCAAGTCTAGGTTCAAAAGGCTCCTTAACAGCTTCTAACCCCCAAGCCATAAGTCTGCTGAACAATTAATAAAATGTCCACTTACATTGTCCATTTACATTGACCCTCCCCCTCTCTTGTTTTTACACTGCTGTCACTCGCTATTTATTACCTATGCATAGTCACTTTACCCCTACCTACATGTACACATTACCTCGACTAACCTTTATCCCCGCACATTGACTCGGTAACGGAACCCCTGTATTTAGCCTCGTTATTGTTATTTTATTGTGTTACTTTTGATTACATTTTTGACTTTTGTTTATTTAGTAAATATTTTCGTAACTGTATTTATTGAACTGCATTGTTGGTTAAGGGCTTGTAAGTAAGCATTTTACGGTAAGGTCTACTACACCTGTTGTATTCGACGCATGTGACAAATACAATTTGATACACACATTTTTCGGTTACTGTACCACAAACTGAATTTTGCTCTGCCGGGAGTACCTCTGAATACCCACTCATGTGCATTTCACCAGTAGCATATGCTTGCATGAGTCTACTCAAGTACCTCCTGTGGATAAGCCAAGTAACGTTACCCCCTGGGGTTGGGAACCAGTTGGTATAAATATTATTTTCACTCCACTTATATGAGTGCTTTTTCGAAGCAGGTTAAGTGAACCTACGCAGCAGGTTAAGATAATTAACGTAGCAGGTTAGAAGACTGAGGTTGGGGTTAGCGAAAATGCTCACCTAACCTGCTACGAAAAGTCACTTCGTTATCGAAGTGGAGTGAAGAGTGTTTCCCATAAAGATAAAATAGCTGTCTCTTTAATAAACCCACTTCATTTCTAAACCGGAACTACGATTTGGGAGTTTCAAGTAATACTTCCGACTGGGCACAGACACTATTTACGTTGCGATAGTGTGAAGAAGTCTGTGTAGTCCTAATTCATCAAAAGTATTGATGTAGCTACTAGCTCAATACTTCATCAATGCAAATCTGAAAGAGTTCTCAATTAGCCAAAGTCGTGATAAATACCAACAAACAATGTCAAATTTCATCGCGCTGCAGACACAGCTGGCCTCCGTCATGGATACCCTTGTTCGCGCGGCGGTCGCCGAACTGGGTAAACTTATAGAAGACAGCTCTGTCTTCGTGTTCAGCCTGGAACGGACCCAGGGGCATTGCGAGGATGACAAATTATCTGCGAAACTACAGACTGAGAGTCAGAATAAGATGGTAAGTCACCATGAGTGCGAGAGAGGAAAGGCCCTGCCTAGCAGCTGGTTAGGATACTGAACCGAGGTAGCTATTAACGTTAGCGTTTTGCCCATATCACATTCACAGATCAGCTGACCTGTTGGCCCTACCATGTTTATAAACAGATACAGGTGACGGATACCATACATGAATAGAAAAGCCACCCTCTCAATATTCGTTTTTTGTTGTTGAAATAAGCATTGCTCATCTTTATTTTGTTTCTTCATTTACAGACACACTTCGCAACACTTATGGAGGTACTGGGCAGTGAGGCATTGGGTAAAATAATGAAAATTGTGGATGATACTAAGTTTTTGATGGAATTTGAATCCAAGACCTTCAAAGGACATGGAGGGAAAAAAGCTGAATCACAAGCAAGCATCTTGAATATTCTGTCAGTTGGAGGAATGGGTAAGTAGCATAGATGTTTATATTGCTTTATCTGTTGCACTACAAGCTACAAGAAGAATGACCTATTTATCTTTCTAATGCTTCACTTCTTTCTTTGGTGTAGCAGAGGAACATTCTTATGGCGGAACTTGTAAAACTGTGGAGCAAACTGTTTCAATGCAGGTAAGCACTTTGCAGATTGCTTCAAGAGCCATTGTTTCTGCAAACACGTTTGCTGGTTTCAATAGGCAAAACGTGAAATGTTTGTAGTCTGTGCCCATTCTGTGCCATTTCTATAACATGATCCAATTATGTTCCTAAAGTTCACACCTAATCAATCTGTTTGTGCCGGTAGTCTGCAGATGTGGAGGAAGTGGACACACCAGAATCTCCCCTCGTCTTGGCTGTCTCTGTCAAAGACGAGCATGGACAAATACACCTGGGGGCCATTGCAGAGAGTAAGTATAAAGCCAGTATTTTGACGGCCTATATCAAATTATCTCCTGCCACCTAAAATTAGATGTTTTATACATGTCTTACAGGAGCTGCTGATGGTGCTTTTGCAGCTAACTCTTCCTCAGAGAACCGTTATTGTATGATTAGCGATGACCCACCGGTGAACCCCACAGACATCCTATTGGAGTCTTTGTTTGCCCAAAAGAAGCTCTTTATTTGCACAGAGTGTGGGAAAAGTTTCTCCACGCAGAGTAACCTCAAATCCCACCAGCGACTTCACACAGGCGAGAAACCGTTTGTGTGCATGTTCTGCAACAAAGCCTTTGCCCACAAACAGAGTTGTAATGATCACATCCGCACCCACACTGGTGAGAAGCCTTTTATATGTGGCGTCTGTGGGAAATGTTTCGGCAAGCAGGCACACCTCAAGACCCATTCGATAATACACACTGGAGAAAAGCCTTACAGCTGCAGCGTGTGTGGCAAGAGCTTTAACCTGGCTCAAAATCTGTCTAGACATCAGCAAATTCACACAGGAGAGAAAATCTTCACCTGTTTGCTGTGTGGGAAAGGCTTCACACGAGCTGTAACACTGAAGACCCATCAACTCATTCACACTGGACAAAAGCCCTTCCAGTGTAATCAGTGTGACAAGAGTTTCCGTCATTCTGTCAATCTGAAGAACCACCAGCGGATTCATACAGGCGTCAGGCCATTTAGCTGTGACTTGTGTGGCAAGACATTCCGTCAATCAGTGAATCTGAAAATACACAAGCGCATCCACACTGGAGAGAGGCCATTCGGCTGCACAGAATGCGGCAAGACCTTCAGTCAGCAGAGTAGTCTTATCTCTCACGGACGCACCCACTCTAGCGAGAAGCCTTTCGAGTGTAGCTTCTGTGAGAAAAGATTTAACAACACCAACAGTCTGAAGTTGCACCAGAGAATCCATACAGGGGAGAAGCCGTACAGCTGTGAAATCTGTGGGAAGACCTTCAGTCAGGGCAGTCATCTCCGAACTCACAAGAAGCATGTCCACGCAGGAGGGAAACAGTACATCTGTGATAAATGTGGGAAGAGGTATTCAGACAAACGGAATCTTAAGATGCACAAATGTGTTTATGCCTCAATCTAACATTGTGATGGGCAAACGGTTTCAATCTCTGACAGGCTTTTGTTGTCCTTTGCTTTGCTGTTTTTATGCCTGTTGGTTGAATCACCAGATGTGTCTCTGATGAAAGAGCCTTGAAGCCTGGCAGGCGAATCTAGGGAAACCCCTTTCAACTTGATTTTAGCCTGAGCAAAAATGTATAGTTTATTATGGAATAGGACTTGCTGTCAGGGGCTAGGTATTTTAGTTTTTGTTCCCATTTAAGCAATTATGATAAGTAAAATGCAGAAACAAAATATATTTAAGTTAAATAATGTTTTCATGTTATTGTGTACTGTATATAATAATGCCACTTTTGTAAATATGTAAAATGTTATTTAGCTTAACTAAAAGTATAGCTAACATTTTGCAGCCTGATATGTATTGATATCATTTGTAAAAAGCCAATAAAACAGAAACTGGTGTTTGGGATACAAAAAAGGCTGTAGATTGTCTTGTTCTAACAGAATTGCTTGGCTGGCTAGTCTGTACTTCCAAAACATCAGTCCATTTGTATTTATTGCTTACCACATGTACTTGTTTCTGAAGGTTTGTTTCCCACAGACTTGAATTTAAAATTCACACATTTGTTATTTTATAGCATTTGTTGTTTTTATATACTTTATGTAAAAGAGACAAATCAACACATGGCTGTATTTAGTGGGATGGAACAAATTGGTTAAAACAGATCACAGAAAATGACAGGAATGTAATCATTAAAGACATGCAATTTTGTCCATTTCTTCTGTGTGAACTTTGTTTGTTATGGATTCACATTCAAATGGAAACCTTGCTACCATGTTGCTTTATTATTGCCCAATTCACTGCTAAACTCAGTTGAAAGGTTGACATTTGCTGTTGCAGCACTTTGAGGCTCATTGTAGTGATTAATTTGACTGATTTTGTTTGCCTCATTGTTTATTTTGTCAAATTTATTTTGTTACTATTATTTAAGGACGTGAGAACTCTGTTTATCTAGTGTTGCTGTTGCAAAACTGGTAACTTGATCTGTTCAATCTATACGTTCAAAGAAAGCCTTTATTGATAAAAAAAAATGCTTATATTGCCACCTGGTGGTCTGGCCGAAATAATTTTATTCAATAACATTTGATAAATGGAAAGTAAATTATTTCACTGTGAATCATCAGTATCACAGAAATGCTAGCAAGAAAAGTGTGCTATTTCTCAGGTTGACATAAAATTCAAATTTTGGGGTCAAGGGGAGGGTATGTTTATATTTCTGACGTCAGGGTCAGCTGTGCTTGAAGCGGTGAGCGTGTGGATGATTCAGAGATTCGAGTGAGCAACCGAGAGCACAGTCCTGACAGCGCCGAGCTTAGCAACACCACAAGGAGCCCTTTAGCTAGCTAGCTAATAAACAAGCGGAAACAAACGTTTTTCCAGACAATGTTACTTTGACAAGACATGGAAACGAACACCAGGAGGGAGGCGACGAGAAAATCTGGATGAATTGGTGGACCATACGCCTGGCTGAAGAAAAAAACGCCTGCTTCGGAGAAAGCACTCTAACGTTAGTTAGCTAATGTAGATTTGACTTTCTCAGTCATATGGTCGTACGTTTTATATTTAATGGATGGGCTTCGTTCAGCAAGCAGTGTAAGGCTATTTAACTGAACATTAATAATTTAGCGAGCTAGCCAGAGTACTGCCTTGAACTTGCTAGTTAGCTAACTTACTAGCCAGCGTTAGCAATTGGACCAGCACTTCATATTCAATCATCCTGCCTCTTCACTTTTCAATTCATGAATTTGCGGTAGCGCAAGCTGATGCGTCGTCTGCTTCAATAGGTAAGTACGAGTTTGAGTCACCCGTGTGTGTCAGTTTTTCAGTGGAAGTCCTGTCTTGTCATGACTAACTAACCCTTCTCAGGCCTGTTCCAGCAGCTAAGTTACAGCAAAGCCTAATTTACAGTACTCTGAGTCATTAGCCAGCAGATTCAGACCCTACCCTTACGCTTGTTTACACGTAGCGCAATAGTGGTTTAACGTTGTTCTGAAAGCCAAAACGATCAAATACTCAATCTAAACGTGAATCGATTCTCAATTGCGGTACGGTTCTAGAAACAAATCCCTCTACTTTAATATCAAACAATTATTTCATAACTGCAACATTTTAATTAACCGTTGCAGCCATTAGTATATTTCAGTGACTACACTTTGTGGCGTCCATCTGCCATTTACACATAGGTGTAAAGCGACGCAGATGGCTAATTAACAAAGAGAAGGGTGCAACTGCAGCCCGTAATTTGGGGTGTTCCTGCATCTGCAGGAACCCCTCTTAATACTTCTATTGGTCCTTTTTTAAAGCTATGACTCCAATACAGTAGATGGCGGTAATGCACTATAACGTTCGATGACAACTGCCGATTAAACCCCACAGGAGGAAGAGGCAGGGCCGACAATGGTAGCTAGCTATAGCTAGTACACACCTGTAGAGTGTCCTTCGCCCCCTCCTGTTGGGCACTGTTTTTCCACAGTTCTGTTAATGACGGCAAGGGCAGGTGTTCGGTAGGCGAGCGCGAAGGACACTGTGCTAGCTTAGCCAGCTAGTCATAGGGATGACTTCGGTACACAGCAGGTGGGAGGCGGGGTGCGACAAAATGTGCTAGCAAGCTAGCTAGCAAGCACACAGTGTTGCTCCCGCCTGCTGTGTACCGAAGTAGCTAGCGATAGGCAGTGTCCTTTGCCCCTGCCTGTCGGGCATATTTTTCTCCAGTACACAGCAGGCGGGAGGCAGAGGCGACACCATGTGCTATCACATAGTGCAGCTTCATCCCACTGTACTGTCGGCACTTTTTTTTTTCCTGCAGTTTTGGTTACGACGGTGAAGGCAAGTGTTCGGCAGGCTGGAGCAAAGGACACTGTCTACCGGCGGGAAAACTCATAACTTTTATTTCCCTTTTGACATGTATAAAAGTGTCGCACAAGCATGAACATTTTCTCAGGGGTTGGGGTGTTCATGAAGGAACCAGTGAGATGCTCGAGGGGGGGCGTTCCTGCAGATGCAGGAATACTCACTTGCAGGAATGCTCCAAATTGCAGGCTGCAGTTGCACACTATTTCTGACTGTCTTCCGTCTGTTTTCCGTGAACAAGTGCTGTAACATGGAAATATGGCCGGGTGGTAACACTAACCCTGTAAAGATGTGTATCAATTTAACCATATTTGTTTTTTGAAAATTATTTCTTGCTGATATGAAAGAGAAGGTCCTTATGCTTCCAAAACCGTACCGCAAGTGATGCGGCGTGTTAATGTTCAGACCAAGCGTTGAGGGCGCTTAACAAAATACCCTGTACAGAAGATGCCTTCATCCAATGACACTTATGTGTCATGTAATGGAACTGAGAGTCATTATCGAGGGCAAGTTTATACTGAGCTGCACTGGGGTCGGAACGCCATCATGGTTAAGACACTACGGAGCCAGCGTGAGATATGGCTCGGAAAACGTACCTCAATCCAGGGATGAGAAATTGCGTTGTACACCGAATTCTCCCATTATACCAACTGTTACACAGAATAGATAGAACGATTGCTAAAAAACTAGCAGCATTTCAATCTTCTTGATGTATCAGTTTGGATATACATTACCAGTCTAAAGTTAGCACACACACTCATTCAAGGGTTTTTCTTTATTTTGACTTTTTTCAACATTGTAGAATAAAAGTGAAGACATCAAAACTATGAAATAACATATGGATTCATGTAGTAACCAAAGAAGTATTTCATATTTGAGATTCTTCAAAGTAGCCACCTTTTGCTTTGATGACAGCTTTGCACACTCTTGGCATTCTCTCAACCAGCTTCATGAGGAATGCTTTTCCAACAGTCTTGAAGGAGTTCCCACATATGCTGAGCACTTGTTGGCTGCTTTTCCTTCACTCTGCTGTCCAACTCATCCCAAACCATCTCAATTGGGTTGAGGTCGGGGGATTGTGGAGGCCAGGTCATCTGATGCAACACTCCATCACTCTCCTTCTTGGTTAAATAACCCTTACACAGACTGGAGGTGTGTTGGGTCATTGTCCTGTTGGAAAAACAAATGATAGTCCCACTAAGCGTAAACCAGATGGGATGGCGTATCGCTGCAGAATGCTGTGGTAGCCATGCTGGTTAAGTGTGCATATAATTCTAAATAAATCACTGACAGTGTCACCAGCAAAGCACCATCACGCCACTTCCATGCTTCACGGTGGGAACCACACATGCAGAGATCATCCGTTCA
This sequence comes from Salvelinus namaycush, assembly GCF_016432855.1. NCBI lineage: Eukaryota > Metazoa > Chordata > Actinopteri > Salmoniformes > Salmonidae > Salvelinus > Salvelinus namaycush. The sequence goes on from NC_052341.1 coordinate 28,504,237, forward strand.
CCTACTCTGCATCTCACAAAGACACGGCGGTTGGAACCAAAAATCTCAAATTGACTCATCAGACCAACGGACAGATTTCCACTGGTCTAATGACCATTCCTTGACTTTCTTGGCTCTAGCAAGTGTCTTCTTCTTATTGGTGTCCCTTAGTAGTGGTTTCTTTGCAGTAATTCGACCATGAAGGCCTGATTCACGCAGTCCCCTCTGAACAGTTGATGTTGAGATGTGTCTGTTACTTGAACTCTGAATCATTTATTTGGGCTGCAATCTGAGGTGCAGTTATCTCTACTGAACTTATCCTCTGCAGCAGAGGTAACTCTGGGGCTTCCTTTCCTGTGGCGGACCTCATGAGAGCCAGTTTCGTAGCGCTTGATGGTTTTTGCGACTGCACTTGAAGAAACTTTCAAAGTAATTGAAATTTTCCGGATTGGCTGATCTTCATGTCTTAAAGTAATGGTGGACTGTCGTTTCTCTTTGCTTATTTGAGCTGTTCTTGCTATAATATGGACTTGGTCTTTTACCAAATAGGGCCATCTTCTGTTTAACACCCCTACCGTGTCACAACACAACTGACTTGCAAAAACGCATTAAGAAGAAAATAAATTCCACAAATTAACTTAACAAGGCACACCTGTTAATTGAAATGCATTCCAGGTAATTATCTCATGAAGCTGGTTGAGAGAAGGCAAAGCTGTCATCAAGGCAGAGGTTGGCTACTTTGAAGAATCTCATATGAAACACTTTTTTGGTTACTACATGATTCCATATATGTTATTTCATAGTTTAAGTCTTTACTATTATTCTACAATGTAAAAAAAGAGTTTAAAATAAAGAAAAACCCTTGAATGGGTAGGTGTCCAAACTGTTTACTTGTTCTGTTGGTCGAATTTGGAGTACAGTGGCACATCCCATCCTTGCATTAAGGTACATTTTTTGCGTTATCTTAATCTAACCATGACTGCGTTCCGACCCCATTGAAACTCGGAATCTGCTGGCTACTGTAAGCATGTAATAACATGTAACAACACATGTCAAAAACGTAAATGAGCAATCAGCATCAGGCACAAATGGCCCCTTGCTGGCCATGCATGTGCTAATGAGAGCGCTGAGCTAGCCTGCAACGTCACTTCCTGGAGTAGCTCAAACTGCGCATGTTACGTCTCCACGAAAAGACATCTTAACCGACTGAATTTGGCGTCAATGCGTTATTGAATCTTGACATAGGAAGAAATGGTGTCGTGATGGCTTTGTCCATTCATCTATACAGTCATTGGCTTAAAGGCTCCAGCCCAGAGGTAAAGAATCCCTTGTTTTACCTCTGCACATTCCTCTCTAAACCAGCATGCCATGCATACTTCAATTGGAAGTGAGTCTAACTGCAACTTGTAAAACACTGACTGATTGTTGTGGCCTTGTCATTGTAAAATCCCCCACAGTCTCTGACCAGTTGGATTTAATTGTCTGTGTGGTGGTCATCAGAGGACATCCACACTGGACACTGTGTCAAGGTCTATGCAACGAAACACAATGTTGGATTTCATGTATGGATTTGGCTCCATAATGGTTAAAAAGACATTAAGAACCTTGATTCCCAGAGGTACATTCTCACTCTCATGATAAATTCAACCATTACAGAGGGAGATGGAAGGCCTTGCATGGCGTTATGGAGGTCAGTGAGCCCCAGTGGAGCCACGCAGCCTGGGGGTAATGTGAGTCTCCCGGGAGACTTGCATGCCAGAGCACAGAATACAGACGAGGGATATCTGCATGCACTGACGCAGAGAACCATTAGCCCTCAAGCCTGTCCTAGCTAGGCTACTGTATCCTAAGTTGTTAGTGGATATTTGTCAGTCAAGTTTAGGTATGTTGACTCGTTGGTGTTCTCTTAATGTTAGGTGATTACAACAATGTTCGTCAGTGTTTCTGACATGTATGCTTGTCATTTGTTTGTGCATGATTTAGTCGCCCTTTACAGTCGGCTATACTACCTTCCTAGCTGTTAAATAGTTTAGCCATGGTGTTTTCTTTCCTCTGAGGTTGAGGTGTATCTGGGTTGTGTTGAGAAGGGTGTAACATGTTAAGAATGGTGAAACGCTGTAGACCTAAAATGTGTAGGCTAATTAGGGCTCTCCCGACAAAAAAAGAAGATCTTTGTCGACAATCGTCTGTTCTTTCAACCAATCCATTGGTCTAAATTTTCAACAAAAAAAATCATATATAGACACGCTATGTTTGAATAAAATGAACTATATGTAGGCTAATGAGCATGTCTGATGCTTTTTATTAAGCACTGCGATTTAAAAATGAAGTATAAGAAGAGGGAGCCAGATCAATATTGCCTAACCAGAAGCAAAAAATCTGTTCCCTCCTCCCGCTGCTGCTGGCCTTCGCAGATTCTGCCGTTCAGCTCCTGAAGTTGCCGGTAATGGTCCACACCAGCGGTCGGCAACGTTCTCCATTTGGAGTGACAAGTTATCGTTCCATTTCGACTGATCTGCAAGCCAGTTATGATTTTCATATGCACATTTTCGTGGAAAAGTTTCATTTAATTTATAATAAAGTCTTCATATCTCAGTCAATCTCATGTGGTTAATCAAAATTCTTTCTAAATGAAAATGATACAATCTAAAAGTAACTACTATTGCTATTGCCAACTATGTAAAAATAGCCTACATACATAAAGCCAACAAATAAAAACATTGCAGCCTGCAGGTAGAAAATGTCCTCGTCCAGGTAGAAAAAATCTATCTATCTAATAAATCACATTGGCTACGCATGGCCTGTCTTCAAGGAACTTGAAACATTGTATTAACTTGGTCTGTCCTGAAGCTGGTGCTAGCAAACTTGCAACATTCTATAAAATATTCTGGGCCCTCTGTCCCAGAGCTCACTGGCACAGGAAACAGACACACAGCTGTAGGCTGTTTGTGCAAGGGATAAGAAGTAATCAGGTATGTTTCCACCGGATCAGAGCATGACCCCCCCCCCCCCCCCCCCTTCATGCTGATTGGTTATCGAAAGGGAGAGTGCTGGAAAGATAAAAAAAAAAAAAAAAAAACTACATTGAGGAACTATTTTAATTCTCAATATATGTGAAAACAGACTGTTTACTTGCTGTTTTGAGAAAAAAAATGTAGTTTTAGAAGGTACAGTGATGGTGAGTTAAGACAATCAGAAATGGTATCAGATATCCAAATGGGAACATTTTATAGGCCTACAGCACATTTTGTGCAGGCCTGGTAGCCTAGGCCTACTTCTATGCGTAATGAGGTGCGTGTCGTTACTCAAGCTTGACAGGAGCACAAGACAATGAATAAATTGACGAATGTAATACTCACAAGTGTAGCCTAGGTTGTGCGACCTGCAAACAACGTGTGCACTCCTACATCAACGGTAAAACTGTAATAATAATATATTGATTGCATTAACAGAAATGACCGTAGCCAAACAAACATTGTAGATTTAGAAATTATGGGAATTAACGGTAAATGTACTACTGGTGTGCCATCCCCGTGGCTTCGCAATGGATTAGTCCACTGAGACAGGTGTGAATCAGGCAGGTGCCTCGTGACAATTTAAAATATATTTGCCACTGCTCAACAACAAAAGAATCTCGGTTGACCAAGAGCCTACCGACCAAACAATCAACCAGTGGACTAAATGGGGTCAGCCCTAATGCTAATGTATTAGGGCTAGAGCTCACATGAGTGCTTGCTTATTCTCCATGACAAAGAAGAATGTCTGTTGAACATGATATATAGGCTGTTTCAATGTGAAAATTCTATAACGTTGCACCCTCTTGCATAAGCTCCTGAACTCTGAGCTCTCTGGTGTCTCTCTTAATCACTCAGAGGAAGGGATTAAAGCTCCCCCAGTGCTCATTAACAAGATTAACAATTAGCCAGTGCTGATTCTGCTTTAAAATGTCCCACCAGAGTTGAGAGAGTGGACACGAGCCTGATGAACAACTGGACATTCACTGTATATCTTACCCAGAATCGTTGAAGCTGGATTAGTACATGAGCTTAAATGCTCTCAGCTCTTCTCCAGCAGCTCTACTTGGAGAGCAGGCTAGGCTAATCCTCTTGAAAATAGCATTCAAATTTGTCCTCTGGTTTTGATTGTGATTTGGTTAAAGAATGGCAGCATGAAGTCCTGGAACAGGGAAAGAAGAACACAAAGGGCAGGCCTTCCTTCCCTCCCTGCCCCCTGGCCTGGCACTCCCCATTCTGTCTCTTTTCTCCTCCAGGCTCTTCCCTGTGGACCAGCCTAGCCTATCTGATATCCATAGATAATTAATGGCCCGGGCCTCTGTTCCTGCTGGGGTTTGGTAGTCTCTGTGTGCTGCCAACTCTGCATGGCCTCCTTTAGCTAGGTAGGGCTGTCTGTCTGAGTAACACAGCCTGGCATATTACCCAGCTGTGATCAGAGGAAATGGAGAAAATACATCTTAAAATAAATGCCCCCTCAGCAGTTTGGCCAGTGACTTGTTAGCTTTTTTTATTTTAATTTTTTAATTTTTTAAGCTGCCATATGTAACTTTTTGGGCACCTGACCAAATTCACAGAAATGTGTTATAGGTCTGTCATTCTCATTGAAAGCAAATCTGTGAAGCGGTAGATCTGTTCTATGCGGTATTTCTATGCTTTCCTTAAGTTTCATCTTTGAGGATTTTACTTTTCAGTTTTGTACACCAGCTGAAAATACAATATTTTTGGTTATGGAAAATATATTTCTCAGCGGTTTAGATGATACAATGATTCTCTACTCTAGCTTGTTTTGTCACAAACTGAAATTAGGCGAACTATTAGGATTTTTGCAACCAGGAAATGGCGGAGTTACTTTTTCCACATTTTGTAACCTTAGTCTTATTCTAAAATGGATTAAAAGTAAAAACAGGTTTTTAGAATTGTTAGTTTATTTTTTTAGCTATCACATTCACATAAGTATTCAGACCCTTTACTCATTACCTTGTTGAAGCACCTTTGGCAGCGATTACAGCCTCAGGTTTTCTTGGGTATGACACTACAAGCTTGGCACACCTGCGTTTGGGGAGTTTCTCCCATTCTTCTCTGCAGATCCTCTCAAGCACTGCCAGGTTGGATGGGGAGCGTCGCTGCACAGATATTCTCAGGTCTCTCCAGAGATGTTGGATCTGGTTCAAGTCTGGGCTCTGGCTGGGCCACTCAAGGACATTCAGAGACCTGTCCTGAAGCCGCTCCTGCCTTGTCTTGGCTCTGTGCTTAGAGTCGTTGTCCTGTTGGAAGGTGATACTTCACCCCAGTCTAAAGTCCTGAGCGCTCAGGAGCAGGTTATCAAGGATATCTCTGTACTTTGCACCGTTCATCTTTGTCTTATCCTGATTCCTGAATAGTCTCCCAGTCCCTGCAACTGAAAAACATCCCTACAGCATGATGCTGCCACCACCACGCTTCACCGTAGGGATGGTGCCAGGTTTCCTCCAGACGTGACGCTTGGCATTCAGGCCAAAGAGTTCAATCTTGGTTTCATCAGACCAGAGAGTCTTGTTTTTCATGGTTTGAGAGTCCTTTAGGTGTCTTTTGGCAAGCTCCAAGCGGAGTCATGTGCCTTTTACTAGGGAGTGGCTACCATAAAGGCCTGATTGGTGGAGAGCTGTAGAGATGGTTGTTCTTCTAGAAGATTCTTAATCTTTTTGTAAATCTTTTGTATTAAACCTTTAGGTAACTCCCATCTCCACAGTCGCTCTGTCAGAGAGACAATCGGGTTCTTGGTCCCTGACCAAGGCCCTTCTCCCCCGATTGCTCAGTTTGGCCGGGCGGCCAGCTCTAGGAAGAGTCTTGGTCTGTTCCAAACTTCTTCAATTGAAGAATATTCGAGGCCACTGTGTTCTTGGGACCTTCGATGGTGTATACATTTTTTGCTACCCTTCCCCATATCTGTGCCTCAACACAATCCTGTCTCAGAGCTCTACGGACAATTCCTTCGACCTTGTGGCTTGGTTTTTGCTCTGACATACACTTTCAACTGTTAGACCTTAAATAGACAGATGTGTGCCTTTCCAAATCATGTCCAATCAATTGAACTTACAACAGGTGGACTCCAACCAATTTGTAGAAACATCTCAAGGATGATCAATGGAAACAGGATGTACCTGAGCTCCATTTCGAGTCACATAGCGAAGGGTCTGAATACTTAAGTAAATAAGGTATTTCTGTTTTTTTATAGATTTCCCAAACTTTCTAAAAACCTGGATTAGTTTTGTCATTATGGGGAATTCTGTGTAGATTGAGGAAAAAAATGTATGTATACATTTTAGAATAAGGCTGTAACGTAACAAACTGTGTAGAAAGTAAAGGAATCTGAATACTTTCCGAATACACTGTAAGACATTTAAGGCAATGTTATCAAATCGAATCAAATTTTATTTTATATCATCAGCACCCTGGGGTATGTATTGCCATGTTTTTCACAACACTCACAGATCAGGGTCCATTCATAAGTTTGTTGCACCTGTGTGTTTATCTGAGGTGTGAACCTCATAGGTTGAGTCACAATCTGATAAAATAGGAGTGATAATGGGAATGCACACACAAATTATGAGACACCTTGTTCTTTCATTATTTAGTAGAGTCAGAGATGAAGTCATCTTTTAAGCTGGTGTTTCTATGTTAAGGGTTCATGAACCTGTACCTGAGCTCTCTCAAACTCGTTTGACTGTGTCTTTTTAGTTGTTCTCTGTCTGTGTTGTCCCAGCTGGTGCTCTAGAGCCTTGTGTATTGTGTGAACACTGATGAGTGCATTGTCATGCGTTTGTTTACGGCACGGGCAGCTGTACCGCTATTGAGTGAGGGCATTGGTTTTGTGGGTAGTGTCTACCAGTTCGTATGGTGCTGTGAAAGAGTACTGAAGACAGTGGAAACTAAGTTTGAGTTGGGGCTGGGATGATGCTAGTAGTGATAATCCATGGTAACTCGCTGTCCTTGGCTTAACCCTGGTTAGGGCCTGGCAGGGTTTTTAATAGATCAAAAAGGGGCTTAGGTGGTTGGCGTGGCATTTTAGAGGCACCTGTCTTGGCCCTGTAGAGACATTTTAGCATTTCAAAGCCAATTTCCTGCAGTTCCACACAGATTTTGTTTTGCAGTTTTAAAGCTAATTTCCTGCAATTATACACATTTTGCCATGCAGCTGAGAGGACATGTTTCAGTTTAAATGCCGTTGATAATGCTGTATTCTTTTTCTCAAACATAATAACAAAATGAATACTGCTAAGTATTAAGTTAATTGTTTTTGGACTGTCAAGCTTTTATTTTGGTGATTTGTTAGTTCTCAAAATATATTATAAAAAATTGTATAGGTCCATTGTCTTTTCTACATACTTTATATCTGGTTTTAAGTTTACATTTAAAGCGTTCTTCCATCCGGAAAATTATAATATTTGTTTACACTGTTTGGACAAAGACGACCAGAAAAAACACTTAGGCGGCCCGCCCATTGATTACAATCAATTACAACCCTGCCTGGCTTAACCCCCAAGATTCACTGCCTCCTTAATTCAGCATATCGCCTTTCTCGTTTCACCCACATTACTGACACCTGTCTGAGGCACTGGAATGCATACAGTAGACCCAACTGAAATAAATCCCTTTCTCTAGACATTATTCATTGTTCTGTACATGTTAGTCATCTCCACAGAATGAAGTCATTGTCTATTTGTATACATTGTGTCATTGTTTCACAGGCAGGCCGATTTTAAATTAATCTCTCAACAAGAACACACGTTTTGAACACACGAGTAGGCTACCACCTAACACATTCTTAGTTTGGCACGCCATTCTCGTAAAAGTGCAGCGGCACATGTCTAGCAGCAAACGTTAGGCCTATCGCTGTTGTGGAACTCTAGTGAGAGCCCTTGAGTGGTGGCTGAGAGAACAAAGACTGGCCTCCTTTGTCTGTGTCCAGTGAAGGGGAGTTCATGCGCTAGAGCGCGGAGCCGAGTGAACACAACCCCAACACGAGGGACTTTGTCCAGCTGTGCCTTTTGATGACAGAGAAGCTGTGGGTAGTAAAGGAATGAGTGCCATTTGGAGATCAATGGCTAAGATATAGGCTGCTACCTATTTATTTTTGTTTTATACATTTTTGATTTTGTATTTATTATTATTTAAAAAAACATTTTTTTAGGAGATTTGTAGTCCATTTTGAATGCTAAGTGTTCTGTTCCAATGGAAGTGATGAAGGATCTCAGTAGATTGGAGACTAGAGACTGAATTAGTGTGTGGCTGTTTGTGCATGCGACATGCGTGCATCCGTGTGTGTGTGGGTTCATGATGTGTCTAACAAGAAAGAGCATTCAGTCTGTCTGGATCGGGGTCTCTGTGTACGGGTCCTTAGAGACAATTACAGTGGCTTGCGAAGTATTCACCCCCCTTGGTATTTTTACTATTTTGTTGCCTTACAACCTGGAATTAAAATCGATTTTTGGGGGGTTAGTATCAATTGATTTACATAACATGCCTACCACTTTTGAAGATGCAAAATAATTTTTGGGGTGAAAGAAATAAGACAAAAACAGAACTTGAGCGTGCATAACTATTCAAAGTCAATACTTTGTAGAGCCACCTTTTGCAGCAATTACAGCTGCAAGTCTCTTAGGATATGTCTCTATAAGCTTGGCACATCTAGCCACTGGGATTTTTGCCCATTCTTCAATGCTCCTTCAAGTTAGATGGGATCCTGCTGGTGTACAGCATTCTTTAAGTCATATGACAGATTCTCAATTGGATTGAGGTCTGGGCTTTGACTAGGCCATTCCAAGACATTTAAATGTTTCCCCTTAAACCACTCGAGTGTTGATTTAGCAGTATGCTTCGGGTCATTGTCCTGCTGGAAGGTGAACCTCCGTCCCAGTCTCAAATCTCAGGTTTCCCTCAAGAATTTCCCTGTATTTAGCACCATCCATCATTCCTTTAATTCTGACAAGTTTCCCAGTCCCTGCCGATGGAAAAACATCCCCACATCATGATGCTGCCACCACCATGTTTCACTGTGGGGAAGGTGTTGGGTTTGCGCCAGACATAGCATTTTCCTTGATGGCCAAAAAGCTCAATTTTAGTCTCATCTGACCAGAGTACCTTTTTACATATGTTTGGGGAGTCTCCCACATGCCTTTTGGGTAACACCAAATGTGTGTTTTTTTAAAATAATTTAAACAATGGCTTTTTTTCTGGCCACTCTTCTGTAAAGCTCAGCTCTGTGGAGTGTATGGCTTAAAGTGGTCCTGTGGACAGATAATCCAATCTCCTTTGTGGACCTTTAAAACACCATCAGGGTTATCTTTGCTTTCTTTGTTGCCTCTGATTAATGTCGTCCATGGAGCATTTTGCCATAAGGCAAAAGTGATAACTAAGTGGCTTGGGGAACAAAACATCGATATTTTGGGTTCATGGCCAGGAAACTCCCCAGACCTTAATCCCATTGAGAACTTGTGGTCAATCCTCAAGTGGCGGGTGGACAAACAAAACCCCACAAATTCTGACAAACTCCAAGCATTGATTATGCAAGAATGGGCTGCCATCAGTCAGGATGTGGCCCAGAAGTTAATTGACAGCATGCCAGGGCGGACTGCAGAGGTCTTGAAAAGAAGGGTCAGGGCCTCCCGGGTGGCGCAGTGGTCTAGGGCACTGCATCGCAGTGCTAGCTGCGCCACCAGAGTCTCTGGGTTCGCGCCCAGGCTCTGTCGCAGCCGGCCGCGACCGGGAGGTCCGTGGGGCGACGCACAATTGGGCTAGCGTCGTCCGGGTTAGGGAGGGTTTGGCCGGTAGGGATATCCTTGTCTCATCGCGCTCCAGCGACTCCTGTGGTGGGCCGGGCGCAGTGCGCGCTAACCAAGGGGGCCAGGTGCACGGTGTTTCCTCCGACACATTGGTGCGGCTGGCTTCCGGGTTGGAGGCGCGCTGTGTTAAAGAAGCAGTGCGGCTTGGTTGGGTTGTGCTTCGGAGGACGCATGGCTTTCGACCTTCGTCTCTCCCGAGCCCGTACGGGAGTTGTAGCGATGAGACAAGATAGTAATTACTAGCGATTGGATACCACGAAAATTGGGGAGAAAAGGGGATAAAAAAAAGAAGAAAAAAAAAGAAGGGTCTACACTGCAAATATTGACTCTTTGCATCAACTTCATGTAATTGTCAATAAAATCCTTTGACACTTATGAAATTATTGTAATTATACTTCAATATTCCATAGTAACATCTGACAAAAATATCTAAAGACACTGAAGCAGCAAACTTTGTGAAAATTAATATTTGTGTCATTCTCAACTTTTGGCCACGACTGTATATCCACAGTCAAACAAGTCCTATATCGACATAACCTGAAAGGCCGCTCAGCAAGGAAGACGCCACTGCTCCAAAACTTCCATAAAATAGCCAGACTACGGTTTGCAACTGCACATGAGGACAAAGATCGTACTTTTTGGAGAAATGTCCTCTGGTCTGATGAAACAGAAATAGAACTGTTTGGCCATAATTACCATTGTTATGTTTGGAGGAAAAAGGGGTGGCTTGCAAGCAGACAGACCATCTGAAAGAGGGCACTGATGTATCCTATTCTCCTCTCTCTCTCTCTCTCTCTCTCTCCTGATGGGAGCATACAACGTGGTACATGTGTGTTACCTTTTCTGTCTCAGTGGCTATTTAGGGTAAATCCGTCATAGTATTATTAACATGTTGCTCCTTTGAGGTGATATGGAATGTGAACTAGAATAGGGATGCAGGGATCAATTTACTGTGTTTTCCGAATGTGTACATAACATGTAGATCCACCACAAGGCATCCTGTGTCCTCTTGTTATGAATAGCAGTGTACTCCTCTTTCCATGGCACAGAGGAGAGAAGGGATGAAAGTGTGGACAGGTTATTGATTTACCATAAGCCTGCGTCTCTGAGGTAGAAGATAATTTCCCCAACACATCTCTTTCCTCATCTTGTCTTAGGTGTCTCTTTATGCAGTGTTGTGTTGTCTCCCTTGTTGTGATGTGTGTGTTGTCCTATATTTACATTTTTAGTCCCAGCCCCTGTCCCCGCATGAGACCTTTTGGTAGGCCGTCAGGTTAAATAAATTAACATTATTCTCTCTGCACTGTGTATGCTGATTTAACCCCACAACTACACTATATAACTTACTCCAGGGGTAGGCAACCAGATTCAGCCCCGGGACGATTTTTGTCTGATCGGATGGCCGGGGTGCAGAAACATATAATGATAATAGTTTGTACACTGCAAATTGACCACATTTTAAGCCCAAAAATAGATTATTTTCAAATATAATAATTTCATACCTTGATGACATTGAGATACGATCACATGTTTCTTTTTCTTTTATGCGTGTGAATACCTGGGAACAGACTTCCTAAATTAAACTCCTTTTAGCTATATTCTTGGTGAGTTGTAATCTTTAATATTAAAAAAAAAAAAACTACAATATTTTATTTATATAAAGTTTTGGCCCTCGGACCGCCTCTTGCTGACCCCTACCCTACTCGTCTCATTTTCAACATGGGACTTGTGTAAATGGCTTAACACCAACACATGGTAGTGCATAACACAGTAGCCTGTTTAAAAAATATTTTTTATTTATTTATTTGTGCACTTGTTTGACCTTTTACTGCATTGTTAGGAGTTAGTAACGTAAGCATTTCGCTGCACCCGCTATAACATCTGCTAAACAGTAGTAGTCTGGTTACATCTTTCTTGTGCTTTGACTTCGGACTCAAAGAAACTTTTTCATGGGTCAATGATCATTTTCTTTCTCTCAGACACAATAAACAAACAAGGTTATGCAACAAGGGCTTAGCTGTATCCCACTCCAGTTGCTGAATGTTTACTTCATGGTGCGCACAACTGGACTCTTCTACTACCTAATGGCTTTGGCCAGTTGGCCATGAGAAACTAGGAACAGCAGGCATGAGCAGGTCAATGAGTGGATCAATAACTTAATTTCTGTTTGCTGTGTTATGCTATTGATCAATAGATGAGGATGTAATGTCATTCTGTGCTTGTTATATTTACTGTTGATTTATATTGATGCATTTTGCTTTGTCAACCTAAGAGGTAGAAGCATCCTTCTGCCACCTAGAGCTGCTAGCTGTAGTATGGATTCAGACCCCCCCCCCCCCAAACCCTTCCTTCAGCCCTATTAGAGGTGAAAGATACACACCACTGACCTCAGAACCTGGCTCACTGGTCACTTGTCTGCCGGCTGGCCGGACACAGCCTGGGGTTCTTTCCATCTGCTCCTCAGACCAGGCACACAACCATCTGTGCTTGCCTCAGCGGTGGCCTGGACTCAAGTTCTGTTTACTGTAAAACGCCTTGCTTTCTTTCATTGTTTAGCTGTACGGTCAACATCATCAATAATCAAATGGCTTGGAAAAGGCCGTCTTTACACCGTGACCGTACCATATCAGTTCAAAGATGAAGTCGAGCATAAATTATTGACCATATTGTCGTCATTAACCCCATCCTTTCCAAAAAAGATTATACAAATTGTACATGGTTCAATTCCTCCTAAGGGAGGGGACTTCTGTTACATTTACGTCACTGCTGTGAATTAGAGCATGATAAATTCTCTTCCTCAAAGGATGTAGGGTGGTGACGGGGTGGGGTATACAGAATGCTGAGAAGGACTTGCCTACGCTGTGTTTTAATCGGCTAACCAACGTTACAGATTCATATCGGTGTCTGCTTGGATGGACACGACGTGCATGCAGGCCTAGGCTATGTCTGTAGACCCCTAATACATCAGGGCAGGTCCATAGGTAGCCTTGCTTTAGATCCTTACATCCCACTGCTTATGATCCTGTCAGCCCGACTAGTCAGAAACCTCTCCTGTCCAATTCTGCCCGACAGACAAGCTCCATCATCAAATATTAAAGCACCTGTTTTCCTCAGCCTCATGCTGGGAGCCCATTCTCCCAGACAGTCTGGCCAACTGGGGAGTCTGACTGGGACAAGACATCCATCATTCATAACCTTTTAAAGTCAAACCAACATCTCTGAACTGAGGTGGTCAGTCAGACTTGTTTTTCCAGAGTTTGCCACACAGTCACGTTTCTATTTCTGAAGGAAAAAGGACAGGCAAGGTAATGCTTCTCTAACTCGCCCAAACCAGTGTTCAACTTTGTAAGCGACAAGACGACAGTCTTGAGAATTCAGAGGGGAAAGATTCTCATTATAGCCTCATTTCCACTGAAAGCAGACTAATGAACTGATGCATCAAGTGGAACCCTATCGGTGTTTCTTGCTCTTATTGAATTACAGATAAAGACGATTCATCAAAAGCCACAGCTTCAGCAGTAGTCGCACTGAAGTCAGAAGCCATATGGAGTTCTAGTGGGACAACAGTACAACTAGTGGGCCTGTGTGGATCCGTGGTACATCATCCAGGACGTTGTCTATTGGGTGAAGGAGAGTGGGAGGCTGTGTCTGTAGCTGTAGAGCTGCTAAGGCCCCTTTTTTACTGAGAATGGTTAGAGTAAGTCTTTCCTAACGTCGTTATCAGGCTCTTCCTCGTCTGGATAGCAGCTGGGTGTCTTATCATTCTCATATGACGATCTTCCTCTCTTAGACTGAGCTCTTTCTATGGCTTGAGCCTTTGTAGTTGGTGATTTCATTCCTGGGCTGTTTGTAACTACCCTGGTAGGTTGACTGAACCTGAACCAGGTTGCAGGCACTGGTTACAGTTTGAAGACTTCTCTTGAGTGGGCAGCCTGATGAAAGCCAGTCAATATTTAAATCACCCAGAAAATATACCTCTGTTGATATCACATACATTGATCAAGCATTTCACACCTTATCCAGATACTGACTGTTAGCACTTGGTGGTCTATAGCAGCTTCCCACCAGAATGGGCTTTAGGTGAGGCAGATAAACCTGTAGCCATACAGTATTTAACATGAGATCCTCTCCAACATAAAGGGGTGGAGCAGCATTAAATGATTACTTTGTTAAATTCCACAAAAAATGAACACCCATCAAAATCGTTATCCGTCTTCTCTTTCTTGTGATGTAAGTGTCGACGATGCGTTCATTTCCAGACAAGGCTTCAGCGTGCTTATAGATGCAAAGTAAGACGATGTATTCCGTTGAGGCCGTTACCGGGTGTGTTTGACAGGTCATTACAAACATTTCCGCGGCCGTAACGTTCACGGAAAAACCGTCACGCACAAGCAAGAGTATGGAAGAGTCACAGGAGTAAAATTAAAGCAATCAATCTAGTGCGATTTATGTGACAAGTGGATTTTGCACCCTTCAAACTAAGTGGGCAGGGAATGCACAATGCGTGTGTGCGCGCTCAGGGCAGGGGTTAGTTTGCTGGGTATTTTAGCTTGCCTGATTTTAAAAAAATACAAAAAAATAATATATATATATATATATATATATATATATATATATATATATATATATATATATATATATATATATATATATATATATATATAATATACACACTGCTCAAAAAAATAAAGGGAACACTTAAAAAACACAATGTAACTCCAAGTCAATCACACTTCTGTCAAATCAAACTGTCCACTTAGGAAGCAACACTGATTGACAATAAATTTCACATGCTGTTGTGCAAATGGAATAGACAAAAGGTGGAAATTATAGGCAATTAGCAAGACACCCCCAATAAAGGAGTGATTCTGCAGGTGGTGACCACAGACCACTTCTCAGTTCCTATGCTTCCTGGCTGATGTTTTGGTCACTTTTGAATGCTGGCGGTGCTTTCACTCTAGTGGTAGCATGAGACGGAGTCTACAACCCACACAAGTGGCTCAGGTATTGCAGCTCATCCAGGATGGCACATCAATGCGAGCTGTGGCAAGAAGGTTTGCTGTGTCTGTCAGCGTAGTGTCCAGAGCATGGAGGCGCTACCAGGAGACAGGCCAGTACATCAGGAGACGTGGAGGAGGCCGTAGGAGGGCAACAACCCAGCAGCAGGACCGCTACCTCCGCCTTTGTGCAATGAGGAGCACTGCCAGAGCCCTGCAAAATGACCTCCAGCAGGCCACAAATGTGCATGTGTCTGCTCAAACGGTCAGAAACAGACTCCATGAGGGTGGTATGAGGGCCCGACGTCCACAGGTGGGGGTTGTGCTTACAGTCCAACACCGTGCAGGACGTTTGGCATTTGCCAGAGAACACCAAGATTGGCAAATTCGCCACTGGCGCCCTGTGCTCTTCACAGATGAAAGCAGGTTCACACTGAGCACATGAGCACATGTGACAGACGTGACAGAGTCTGGAGACGCCGTGGAGAACGTTCTGCTGCCTGCAACATCCTCCAGCATGACCGGTTTGACGGTGGGTCAGTCATGGTGTGGGGTGGTATTTCTTTGTGGGGCCGCACAGCCCTCCATGTGCTCGCCAGAGATAGCCTGACTGCCATTAGGTACCGAGATTAGATCCTCAGACCCCTTGTGAGACCATATGCTGACACATGCACATTTGTGGCCTGCTGGAGGTCATTTTGCAGGGCTCTGGCAGTGCACCTCCTTGCACAAAGGCGGAGGTAGCGGTCCTGCTGCTGGGTTGTTGCCCTCCTACGGCCTCCTCCACGTCTCCTAATGTACTGGCCTGTCTCCTGGTAGCGCCTCCATGCTCTGGACACTACGCTGACAGACACAGCAAACCTTTTTGCCACAGCTCGCATTGATGTGCCATCCTGGATGAACTGCACTACCTGAGCCACTTGTGTGGGTTGTAGACTCCGTCTCATGCTACCACTAGAGTGAAAGCACCGCCAGCATTCAAAAGTGACCAAAACATCAGCCAGGAAGCATAGGAACTGAGAAGTGGTCTGTGGTCACCAGCTGCAGAATCACTCCTTTTTTGGGGGTGTCTTGCTAATTGCCTATAATTTCCACCTTTTGTCTATTCCATTTGCACAACAGCATGTGAAATTTATTGTCAATCAGTGTTGCTTCCTAAGTGGACAGTTTGATTTCACAGAAGTGTGATTGACTTGGAGTTACATTGTGTTGTTTAAGTGTTCCCTTTTATTTTTTTGAGCAGTGTGTATATATATATATATATTACCTTTTTAATTAACGAGGCAAGTCAGTCAAGAACAAATTCTTATTTACAATGACGGCCTAACCCGGACGACACTGGGCCAATTGTGCGCAGCCCTATGGGACTCCCAATCACGGCCGGTTGTGATACAGCCTCGAATCGAGCCAGGGTCTGTAGTGACGCCTCATTCACTGAGATGCAGTGCCTTAGACCGATGCTCCACTCGGGAGCCCTGAACATCAGAGGCACTTCACAATCCCACATTGTCACACAGGCCCAGAAAGAAAGGTTCCCTAAAATAACATGACATTCACGTCGGCACATTGCAATGTCTAGTATTAGACACAATAACTCTGTTACAATGCAGAGGATGATGAAGAGGTCTTTTTGATCTATTTATTGAACAAAGACCTGGGTTAAGTCCCAGCTGGCATCCTGTTCCCTGTTTTCTGCACTCCTTTTTGACCAGGGCCATTGTGGTTTGTGGTTTAAGGGAGTGGTGTGTCTGTTCTCCCGTCCTCCTCAGTTACAGACTAGAAGAGTGCTGCTGCAGTGAACCCTGCGGCCCTTTTTAAAACTCTGCTTGTGCTCCCTGGGTGACCTTCTCCCTCCGGACTAGAGGGCCCTTTGCCCTGGGGGTGAGAGCCACTTATAGATAGATGTTAGCCTAATGGTCGTGCACGAGCTAAGGATAAGACTTCTGTGATGGATTGCTTATTGTGGCCAGACAGTGTAGTAGGTCATGGAGAAAGGGAGGCAGCCGTACTGTTTCAGTTCTATATTGCCTAGAATTAGGCTCATTTAGGTAGATTTCTGTTTTTGTGGCTTCAGAAGTGTCCACTGCATTTTTGTACATGTCTAGTAGACAAGATGTTCAATCACAGCCACTCAATACATTGAGTTTTTCGTGAGCGAACCACATCCGCTGATATGTCGATTGAACTCTGAAAGTGATACGCAAAGTAAAAAATAAAGATGTCTTAACAATTCTAACCTTGAACCCTGAAGTAAAATGATCTGGTTTTAAAAAGACAACTCGTTTCACGTCTCTGGTTGATGTGTGTGTGTGTGTACAGAACGCTGTTGAGTCAGACAGACAGTCTGGAAAAGCATGCTTTAAATGCTCTCTGAAAAGCAGACACTTGGGCATATAAAAAGGCATTGGTCGATAAAATGATGGCTCCAGCCAGGCTGCTGGTCTGCTGCCGCTGGTCTGCTGCTGCTGCGCTCAAGCTGACAATGTGACCAGTGGGAGTCATAGGGCTGAAGGGAGCCAACTGTTCGGTGCCCATGCGGTGCTCATCTATCCATCTTTAAACTTTTCAAGACTATTTCTATCCGATATCTAGGCCTAACTCCCATCAGAATATTGTCTACCTCCTGATAGGGACAGATGAATGGTCTTAGTTTCCCTGTGGTTTGGCCGCAGGTAGCCTACACCTTGCTGTCTAAAGACGTGATGGCATGACTGTCTCTGAAATGAGAATGAAGTAGAGGGCAAGCATTGGTGGGCATCCACACCATTCCCAATTCAGTAGGCTGTTTGTGGTGAAACAATAGTTCAGGTATAAAAACGTAAGACGCCAGGCTGCCTCAAAAGTGCTAATCTATAGGCCGAGAGACTGTAGGCCTGCATTTCTCCTCCCCCCGTGCCTATTCATCCATTAACCCATGTATGGATTCATCCACCACGTGATTCTTGTTGCCGTACCACTGGAAGTCATCACTGGGGAGGGTTCATTGGCTAAACAGGGTTCCGAGGAATGTATGAGCATAAAGCATCACATCTTCCTGTGTTGCTGAAAGCTTTAATGTGTCCCACAGTTGTAATAGATCTCACACTGCTCAATAGTACCGCTGCCCAACTGCCTAGACTTCTCAAGGGCTTTCTGTGTGGTGTTCTGGCCCATTCTATGCCGTGTGTGTGCTGGTGAAGCTGTTTCTCCTGCTGTACTGTGTGTGCTGTTTCAATTTTTTTTTTTTAAAGGTGATCTGTCGCAGAGATATTGACATTGATGCCTGTGAAAGAGTGATGTCCCCTGGAATTTCTGTTAATGAGGCTTTGGCTGGCCTGCCTGTGACCCGGTTTAGTCTGACCTGCTGTTGAAGTGGGGTTAAACTCTGCTGGCTAGTAGGAGGTGGTGGGGTATCGTACGTTGGGCCTTCAATTTAACTTAAGCGGGGAGAAGGCGTGGGAGAGAAGTGGGTCAGTGTGTGCCACTAGAGTTGGCCTCATTGGTCACAAGCCAGGTTGGGGTCGGTCGCAAACTAACGATACTGGCTGAACTCCTGCAGCCTTGTCATATGAGAGAAGTGAATACTGTAACCGTAGTCATAGAATCACTATTTATTATATTTCTAACAGCCAAGGTGATGGAAGGAGAGTCAAATTGACCTCTAAGCTCCACATGTACTCATGTTGCAAGCAGTGGAAAAGTGAAGCCTGGACCTGTGAAAGTGTTTATAGATGGCTGCAAAAGATCTCACTGCTCATGCAATCCTGTGCTCGTGGGCTGCCTGCTGCCTGCAGCCTGGAGGTCACTGCAGCCTGGAGGTCACTGCAGCCTTCCTTGATTTGAGGGGAAAAAAATATTTTTTTTCTACCGTTCTCAAACGATGCGTATATCCACAATGCTTTAAGCTAGAAACGAGCTGTAAAATGCCCGAGGAAGACGCGGCTGATGCACACGGGAATATATTAGGTTTGGCTCTGACATTCAGAAGCTTCTAAATTCGAGGAGTCATAGAAACTGGACTTTGCTCGGGAAGTTATCTTACACAATGTGTGACTGTCACTCTCAATTTATCTATTCACTTTCTGTAAAAGAGTATGTATAATTAAGTTGAGTTGATATACGTTTTAATAAAACATTTGGTAGCAGAATAATATTTGGGAAAATCGGGTCAAGAATTGATTTTATAATAATAATTTCTTATTATTTATATATTAGCCTACCTAAAAGTTGTTCCCCAAATTAAACAAGTGTCAAGCTGGTGGTGTATTTTAATATAGGCCATCTCAATAAACAACAAGTGGCCCCTGGGGGTGAAAAGGTTGGGAACCCCTGAGGTGGAGAGTGTTGGTTGCAGCCAGGTGCCCAGTGTAGAGTGTATATGGAGGCTTAAGCTCATTGGCACCCTGTGCAAACCCATTCATCTGCAAGCAATCCCTGTCCTTGGCCAACCTTGCAGCAACTTTCCCCTGCAGTATGCAGCATAGCTTACTTAGTTTACTGCCACAAACACACACACATTTCCTCTGTCTCTGTCTGTCGCTGTCATTCACCCCTGCCCACTGCCATTACTCTTGATGAGAAGGGGCTGATGGCTTTGAGCCAGTGCTAGCCTACACTGATTGCTGAGTGGCCCCCTAATGGATTTCCCCAGTCAGTGAGCACATCTCCTCTGCCGTGTTATATATAGGTCGTAGTGCCTCAGCAGCACTAGTAGCTAATCAAATGTGCTATATAGTTACTACTTGTGCATATTATTAAGGACCTCACAAATGCAACTGAAAATTGATTGTGTAGGAAGCAGTGATAGGGAGATGTTTTGATATCAGTGGTACAAGTTCTCGTTACTGAATCCCTATCGCCTCTCTTTGTAAACAGAGCTCATTGCAGAGTCATTGCTACGAAAATCAAGGTAAACGATGCACAGAGACAGTTTGAGTTTCTCACTGCTGTGGTATTTCGCAATAAGACTCGAAATACGTGACTGCACATAGGCCTATGGATGTTTTGGAGAACCACCTTCTGAGGGGCCCGATGGCCTAATCTTCGTTCTCTACTGAATCGATACTTTGTGCTTCGAACCCCTTGGGAATGATTTACCGTCGTCATACGGTGTCTGGCACATCCATGGCCACGTTGTCATCTCGTGGTTTTAGGGGGGAGGACCGCATGCCCCTCTTGCCCCTGGCACATGTACCTTTTTAAATAATAAAGACCCCTGTTTGGTGGTACCCCTGTGAACACATGCCAGCCCCTACCCGCCTGCCTATCATCCTCCATGCCCACTGGGCATCATCCAGCCTATTATCAGTCTCCCGTAGACATAGTATATGCGTCCCAAATAGCACCATATTCCCTATGTAGTGCACTACTTTTGACCAGCGCCGATAGGGAAGAGGGTGCCATTTGGGACGTGACCGTAGACTTTACTCCTCTCCTCTATCTTCACTGTATGTCTCCCCACAGCTTCAGGCTGCGCTGAACTTGTCCTCAGAGTAGCAAATCCTGTTCAACCACATCCATCACTGAACTTTCATGCATGTTAGTACATTGAATCTCTTTCTGTGTTTTTTAAATTTTTATACTGTAACTTTGACATTGCATGCGAGGGTGACGGAAGGATTTAGCCTAAAGGTTAAGGTAAATACACTCGGGAACTAGGCTCCTGTTGGCTGAGTAGCATTGGGTGAGTAGCATTGGGATAATTAAGGGTGTGGTATCTGGTATGCATGTGTATGTGGAGATGTGGTTGTGCTCTGACAAGCCCTGACTCTGTTCCTGCCCATCCCAAGTCTGCTCACAGCCTAGTCTTTTCAACAGCAGGGTACTTTAATGGGCAAATTATGTTGTTGACTTGTCCTATACTTCTATTTGTTGCCAAAACATAAATTATTGAAAAAACACTTAAAAAAAATAAAACTCAAACTTGTATCTCAAACAGACCATTTCTAAAATGCTTGCTTTTTCCAGCGGTCTACTCACATTAATATTTGTAATGAACCTTTTATAATGGCGCTTTAGGGGATGGCTGCCGTTTTTACGGGCTCCTAACCAATTGTGCTATTTTGTGTGTTCCTGTTTGTTGCTTCTCTTGTAGATAATATTTCTGCTGCTGTCTCTTATGACCGAAATAACAGCTGGTGCGCGATCTCTAATATGAAGGAAGTCTCAAGGTTTTCCTCGCCTGAGGTAGAGTACGTCATGATAAGCTGTAGACTAAACTATTTTAAGTTTCATCTATATTTTTAATAGCGGTCTATTTACTACCACAAACCGATGCTGGCACTAAGACCGCACTCAGAGCTGTATAAAGCCAACAAGAAAATGCTCATCCAGAAGTGGCACTCCTAGTGGCCGGGGACTTTAATGCAGGAAAACGTAAATCCTTTTCACCTAATTTCTACCAGCATGTCACATGTGCAACCAGAGCAGGAAAAAAACCTAGACCACCTTTACGCCACACACAGAGACTCATATAAAGCTTTCCCTCGCCCTCCATTTGGCAAATCTGACCATAATTCTATCCTCCTGATTCCTACTTTGAAGCAAAAACTAAAGCAGGAAGTACCAGTGACTCACTCAATATGAAAGTGGTCAGATGATGGAGATGCTAAGCTACAGGACTGTTTTTCTACCACAGACTGGAATATGTTACGGGATTCATACGATTTACATTGAGGAGTACCACATCATTCACCAGCATCACCAATAAGTGCATCGATGATGTCGTCCCCACGGTGATGGTACATAAACTCAGCAAAAAAAATAAATTCCTCTCACTGTCAACTGCGTTTTATTTTCAGCAAACTTAACATGTGTAAATATTTGTATGAACATAACAAGATTAAACAACTAAGACATAAACTGAACAAGTTCCACAGACATGTGACTGAAAGAAATTGAATAATGTGTCCCTGAATAAAATGGGGGTCAAAATCAAAAGTAAGTCAGTACGTGGTGTGGCCACCAGCTGCATTAAGTACTGCAGTGCATCTCCTCCTCATGGAATGCACCAGATTTGCCAGTTCTTGCTGTGAGATGTTACCCCACTTTTCCACCAACGCACCTGCAAGTTCCCAGACATTTTTGGGGGGAATGTCCCTAGCCCTCACCCTCTGATCCAACAGGTCCCAGACGTGCTCAACGGGAGTGAGATCCAGGCTCTTCGCTGGCCATGGCAGAACACTGACATTCCTGTCTTGCAGGAAATCATGCACAGAACGAGCAGTATGGCTGGTGGCATTGTCATGCTGGAGGGTCATGTCAGGGTGAGCCTGCAGGAGGGGTACCACATGAGGGAGGAGGATGTCTTCCCTGTAACGCACAGCGTGGAGATTGCCTGCAATGACAACAAGCTCAGTCCGATGATGCTGTGTCACACCGCCCCAGACCATGACGGACCCTCCACCTCCAAATCGATCCCGCTCCAGAGTACAGACCTCGGTGTAATGCTCATTCCTTCGACTATGAACGCAAATCCGACCATCACCCCTGGTGAGACAAATCTGCGACTCATCAGTGAAGAGCACTTTTTGCCAGTCCTGTCTGGTCCAGCGACGGTGGGTTTGTGCCCATAGGCGACGTTGTTGCCGGCGATGTCTGGTGAGGACCTGCCTTACAACAGGCTTACAAGCCCTCAGTCCAGCCTCTCTCAGCCTATTGCACACAGTCTGAGCACTGATGGAGGGATTGTGCATTCCTGGTGTAACTCGGGCAGTTGTTGCCATCCTGTACCTCTCCCGCAGGTGTGATGTTCGGATGTACCAATCCTGTGCAGGTGTTACATGTGGTCTGCCAATGCGAAGACGATCAGATGTCCCTGCTGTCTTAGGCGTCTCATAGTACGGACATTGCAATTTATTGCCCTTGCCAAATCCGCAGTCCTCATGCCTCCTTGTCTAAGGCACGTTCACGCAGATGAGCAGGGACCCTGGGCATCTGTCTTTTGGTGAGTCAGTAGAAAGGCCTCTAGTGTCCAAAGTTTTCATAACTGTGACCTTAATTGCCTACCGTTTGTAAGCTATTAACCTCACTAGGGTATGTGGGACGGTACCTTGTCAACAGCCAGTGAACCTGCAGGGCGCCAAATTCAAAACAACAGAAATCCTATAATTAAATTTCCTCAAACATAGAAGTATTTTACAGCATTTTAAAGATACACTTGTTGTAAATGCAGCCACAGTGTCCGATTTTCAAAAAAGGCTTTACGACGAAAGCACATCAAACGATTATGTTAGGTCAGAGCCAAGTCACAGAAAAACACAGCCATTTTTCCAGCCAAAGAGAGGAGTCACAAAAAGCAGAAATAGAGTCACTAACTAAATGAATCACTAACCTTTGATCTTTATCAGATGACACTCATAGGACTTCATGTTACACAATACATGTATGTTTTGTTCAGTAAAGTTCATATTTATATCCAAACTGAGTTTACATTGGCGCGTTATGTTCAGTAGTTCCAAAACATCCGGTGATTTTGCAGAGAGCCACATCAATTTAGAGAAATACTCATAATAACATTGCTAAAAGATACTAAAAGTTATGCATGGAATTTTAGATCCACTTCTCCTTAATGCAACCGCTGTGTCAGATTTCAAAAAAACTTTACGGAAAAAGCACACCATGCAATAATCTGAGTACGGCGCTCAGAGACCAAAACAAGCCAAACGGATATCCGCCATGTTGTGTAGTCAACAGAAGTCAGAAATAGCATTATAAATATTCACTTACCTTTGATCTTCATCAGAATGCACTCCCAGGAATCCCAGTTCCACAATAAATGTTTGTTTTGTTCGATAATGTCCATCATTTATGTCCAAATATACCTCCTTTTTGTTTGCGCTTTTAGCCTAGTAATCAAAATTCATGAGGCGCGATCACTAGGTGCAGACAAAGTCAAAAGGTTCCGTTACAGGCCGTAGAAACATGTCAAAAGATGTATAGAATCAATCTTTAGGATGTTTTAAACATAAATCTTCAATGTTCCAACCGGAGAATGCCTTTGTCTGTAGAATTGCAATGGAACACAAGCTAACTATCACGTGAACACGCGGGGTCAGCTCATGCCTCTCTGGCAGACCTCTGACTCAATCCCCTCTCATTCGCCCCCACTTCACAGTAGAAGCCTCAAACAAGGTTCTAAAGACTGTTGACATCTAGTGGAAGCCTTTGGAAGTGCAATATGACCCCATAGACACTGTATTCGATAGGCAATGAGTTGAAAAACTACAAACCTCAGATTTCCCACTTCCTGGTTGGATTTTTTCTCAGGTTTTTGCCTGCCATATGTCACAGACATCATTCAAACAGTTTTAGAATCTTCAGAGTGTTTTCTATCCAAATCTAATAATTATATGCATATTCTAGCTTTTATGGCTGAGTAGCAGGCAGTTTACTCTGGGCATGCTTTTCATCCGGACGTGAAAATACTGCCCCCTACCCCAAAGAAGTTAACATGTTTAGCATCTCCATGCTCCACTCATACAAGCAGCATACAAGCCTCTGAAGTGAGTGCCTTTTGGAACATCTACATTTTAAAAAGTTGAGTAAAGAAATTGAATGTACGTAATCACAGTAAATGCATTATTAGGTTTAAAGAAACATGATATGATTTTTTTTTATTTCAGAGTAAGCCAACTCATATTTTATTCCCTGGCTATGCGCCATGCCTTAGGCTGTAAGTTTTGTTCATTTAGCAGACAAGATATGCTTATAAATACATGCCTTTTTATAGTAAGAAGAATATAATTGAAATGAGCTGAAATAAAATAGTTAGGATATTTTTCCCATTCCAGAGCGAGAGTGCGCGCATGTGAAGTGGCAATGTTGAGTGTAAAAGTGATCATTTGAAACAGGTTTTATATGCTAGATTTTGAGTTATTTGACAACTTTTATTTGTGAATGATACAAACCTTAGAATGCCTTAGAAATCAAAAGATATATGGGCTGCATGATGCGTCTATTGGCTATTGCTGTGGCGATTTTTAGCATGTAAATCTTGGTGGGGCAAGAAAATAAAAAATGTATGCATGCCAGCAAAGCCACTACACTACACAACACTAAACAATACATTAATTGCTCTATAACGGTGACAAACTGTGCCCAGAAACTGTCAGGGCCTACATAAAACTGTCCCAACAGCAGAGTCCCAACACCTTACCATTGCTACAGTTCATTCAGCCTCATTTACTGCCTTTATAAAAAAACAAAAAAACATGGCTGACTTGCTTAAACAAATGTAGTTTCTACTGACAATTTGAGATGTACAAACTATGGCATAAGGGGACGACGAGCGGATAAGAGGCAATCGTTGAAATGTACAGCGACAGAATTCAGAACATGGGCCGTTCTTAGTGTTCTCCCTGAACACCAAGTCAGAACCGTAGGATAAATAACGAGGCCATATAAGCAGACAATGAAAGCTCTTACAATATTTGGTTACATTTCTCTAAAACAGGCTATAGTCTACATGTGCACCACCAAGTCAGAACACTAGATGAAAGAGGGGAGAAGGGACCAAATTATTAGCGTGAGGCACATGGGCTACTAACAGGTTACTACCAAACATACACTTAATATTACTTTCTTATCGGCAATATACATACCTCCCTGGCAAATTACATAATTTATGCAGCAGCATACAATACATTTTTGGACTCACCTTGTTGTGCTCACTTCCTTCCAAACCACTCATTGTTGAATTTGCGATTTCCAACTTGTGTAATGTTTATGGCCGATGAGCGCGATACGGTTTTTAAAAAATCTGTAATTTCTCTGTTTATCTTCGTATGACAATGTTTGAAAAGGTAGGCTTCGCCGATTTATTTTGTTGTGCCACAGATTATATTTTGCCCAAACTGTGTATGCCATGGGCTCTCCAAACCTGTTCCTTTAGCTACCCAGTGCGTCACTTGGGAAACCATGTGAAATCTGTTCGGGAACGTCGATAGTAACATGTTTTCACAATGCTGCGTACTGTTGACAGCCCCTCTCTGCGAGCTGGAGAAGGGAATGAAGGAGAGGGGCGGATATGGAAACACGGTGAGAGTTGCTCTAGCTAAAAGTAATGTCCGTCTATTAATTATGGGGGAAAAAGCCCTATTACTAGGCTAAATCTGATTTTGTTTCATTTGGGCTAGACAAATTATGTACCAAAGATCTTAAATCAGTATTACATTTTTTTTTCTTCCAAGTGTAATATACTGTTGGCTATGTTACAACGGCATAATCATTATTTTAATAGTTAGTTTTTTCGGGCTCATGTATAGGCCTATGCTTATGCGTGAGCGCTAATATGCATATGTGTGTTGTGAATGAATCATCCACTTAGAAATCGCTGTCCATTTCGTTGTTAGCCCACAACGACCATGTTTTCCACTCTTTCAACCTATTGTTGAACTTCTTTCTTCACATTGATCAATCACAGCACGGTGAGTTTTCCATTTGCATTAATGCATTGGTGTCAGAGTGGCTAGAGGGACAATAGAGCCCTGCGTACCAGTGTGTGTTAAAGGAGATTACCATGACTCGACAGTCATGTAGAATCTTACTGCGTTCATGACTGCCAGGTTGGCGGTAATATGGTGTCCTAAACAGCCCAGTACATCACTGGGGCAAAGCTTCCTGCCATCCAGGACTTCTATACCAGGCGGTGTCAGAATGGCCCTAAAAAATTGTCAAAGAGTTCAGCCACCCAAGTCATAGACTGTTCTCTCTGCTACCGGACAGCAAGCTGCAAGTCTAGGTCTAAAAGGCTCCTTAACAGCTTCTGCCCCAAGTCATAAGACTGCTGAACAATTAATCAAATGGCTACCCGGACTATTTGCATTGACCCCCCTTTTTTACGATGCTGCTACTCGCTGTTTATTATCTATGCATAGTCATTTTACTTCTACCTACATGTACATTTGACCTCAATCACCTCGACTAGCCCGTACCCCCGCGCATTGACTTGGTACTGAAACCCCGTGTATATAGCCTCGTTATTATTTTGTTAACTTTTTTTACTTAGCATTTTCTTACTCTGCATTGTTGGTTAAGGGCTTGTTACTAACAATTTGTCACATGCACCGAATACAACTGGTGTAGACCTTACAGTGAAATCCTTACTAACAAGCCCTTAACCAACAATGCAGAGTAAGAAAATGCTAAGTAAAAAAGTTACAAAATAATAACGAGGCTATATACACGGGGTTCCAGTACCAAGTCAATGCTGTCTACACCAGTTGTATTCGGTGCATGTGACAAATAACATTTGATTTATACGCCAACACCATTCTGTTGTGTACACCCACACCTTTCCAACACAGAAAAGCATATTTTTGACATACAATTTGGAAGGAAAACTATTTCACTCTTAATTGTAATTAATTATTGGTCATATTTCATAGACATCTGGAAACATTGAACAGTTACTTTCACATCTACCTCTGTAAACATCAATTTGTGTTTAGAAATAACATGTTTGGGGGTGTTTAATCTTAGCACGACATGTTCTCACAGCTTCATTTCTCTCTTCCCCTTTCTCATTCTTTTTCCTCTTGTTCTCGCTTTTCCTCTCTCGCGTCTCACTCCCATTTCTCTCTGTCCTTCTGTTGTCCTCCATCTCGCTACAGCTCAAGCCAGCCCAGCACACCCATGGTCCAGCAGGCAGCTGATGGAAGATCCGGTTCCCAACGTGCCCACCATGGTCTCCAGGCTGCCCAAGTTTGGCTCACGCCCCGCGGCTGTGGCTTGCACCGCCCCACTGACCAATGGGTCCCACCACCAACAAGTCTCCAGCACCACTGGCAAAGGGTTACCCACTGCCACCACCAGGCAGAACGGGACAATACGGATGCCCCCCTCCTTCTCACTGAAGTGGAAGAAGGGGAAAGGAGGAGAAGCTGTGGAGAAGGGGGTGGAGGAGGGGGAGGAGGGCGGAACTGGAGCTGGGCATCACCTCCGACAACTGCAGCCCTCACCAGCGGCGGTACGGGAGATTAAGAAGCCGTCCACCATGCCTGCCACGGCTAAGGTACGGGGGTGTGCTTCTGTGGTATCCTCCACCTGCCCTAGAACTATACCCTCCAAAACTGGGCCTCACAAGGCCATCCCCAAACAGGCTTTGTCTGGACAGAGTATCTGCAACGGCAAAGCGGGTGGTGATGAACGGTTTGTGTCTGGGAATGGCTCCCTCAGGCGGGGCCAGAGCTGTGGTTCCCCCCACAGCAACCTGACCAGCAGCCTGTCCCACTCCCAGTCCAGCGACAGCCTGGAGACCGCCTCGGAGGAGAACATGGTGCGCTCCCGGAGCCTCACCCACGTCAAGAGGATCCCCTCCCCCACCCAGCCGCCCATCATCCGCTCCTACTCCTTCAACAGGGCCTCGGAGCTGGCCAAGGAGCTGCCCAGGCCTCTAGCCAAGTCCCGACTGGTCAAGACATCTCCCCTGGCCAGACCGACACCTGTGCTGAGTAGTGCGGGGAGAGGGAACGGCCTACACCTCAGTAAGGGTGGACATGGACTAGCACCAGGCAGGGCTGTGGTGGGAACAGCTAGCTGCATCTTGCCGCCCAACACACTGAGGAATTCCTTACTACCCAGTTCAGCCTCCTGCAACACCAGGCCCTCGGCCCTCAGCTACAGGCTCACACGGCCCTCCCTCATCAAGCAGCCTCGCCCCATCTTGGCAACCTCCACCAAGAAGATCCAGGGCAACACAGAGGAAAGCGAGGGGAGGAAGAACTCGGTGGAGACGCCCCCTGTCACCCCAGACCCATCCAGCAACACTGACAGCCCAGGGAGCACCCCAGAGTGCCTAACGGAAGGCCTGCAAGAGGAGCCTGCGGCCCCCAGCGAGGTGCGTCCCCTGGGGGAAGGCCTGGAGGACATGTCCCTCTCCTCCACCTCCTCCCTGGAGCGCAACGATACCAGCGAGGAGTACATGGACGACTTTGACAACCTGGGGAACGGAGGAGACGGCATTCTGCTGCTCCCTGCCCGTGATGGAGGGCTCGACCAATCACACTCTGTCTTGGCAGATGATGACAACGCCGACGTCATCCACCGTCACGGTGGCACCTCCATGGCGGGCCTAAACAGCTTCATGTCTGACAGTGTAGACTGGGCCGGAATGGGACTCACTGGTAAGATTTCACATTAATCCAAATAATTGACTTTAAAGTCTAAGGGACGGTTTCCCAGACACAGATTAGGCCTAGTCCTGGACTAGAAAACACTGTCAACTGAGAACATCGACGATGCGCTTTAATCCAGGACTAGGCTTTATCTGTGTCTGGGAAGTCGTCCCTAAATGACATACAATACTAACCAAAACAAATGAACCAGATCTCCCTCAGTGACGAGGTAGCAGGTGAGTAAAACCTCTTCTTTCTCCTCTCTGTTTTAGGGGGTAGAGGGGGCTTAGGGGCGTTGTCTCGGCGTGCTAGTCAGGCCCTGTCCGGGGGTGCAGACTACCCCCTCGGCTCTTCCCTCGACCTGTCTCCCTCAGACTCCGGCTCGGGGGGGACCTACATGTGGGACGAGGAGGGTCTGGAGCCCTTGGGGACCACCACACAGCCCTGTGGGAGCTACAACTCAGACCTCAACAGCATGGTAAGTCTGGCTAGAATACAATGGATTCAACATTTCTAGTGAGTTGACCACAAAGAATGTCATTCTGTGGAATTGACAGCTCTCAACGGAATGGATTAAGATTTAATTAGTCGTTGGAATGGTAGGCGTCGCTCTTCAGTAGTACTTTGGTTAGTAACGTGTAGGGGGGGGGGGGGGGGTGTGTGTGAAAGCGGAAGTCAAATTTCGGTTGGACCTTGTGCGAAATTGACCAATAGTGATTTTAATCTCCACTGCACGTGTGTTGGAAAACAAGTAAAATATGTGTTTCTGTTTTACTGATGGCCTAATCCCCGCTGACCGTCATAATGTGTTTAACCTTTGCCAAATGAACTTTTACTTTCATTTACACACCTTTTTTTAATAGTCAGCGTTTCACTTTCCCCATTGCTGGCAAGTACTTCCATTCTGTGGAATTTCCTGGGTGATTTGTATTCTAGAGGGGCGAGGGTTGTCCTGCTGGCTTTGACCTAAATGAGCTCACTGCCGGGCACTGTTTCTGTGTGGGTTCTCTGCCCACGGTATCACTGTCCCCAATCTGACGTCAATACTCAGGACATTGAGCTACAAGACAGGTCTTCAACGGTGCTGCTATTTCTCTGCCCAGTGTACTGTATGCAGTCAGGGCTTTTGCCTTGCACTGTACCACTCTGCTCCTGTACAGCACAGCTGCGTAATTGTCTAGTTTCCTCTAATCTGATTGAATGCTTTTAAAATACCCACCCTTCCTTCCTCGCTAATCACTGATCTGAAAGTGATCGCATGGTCTCCAGCCTATTGCTTTCACCAATCTCAGCGTGTCAGATCAGTCATTACTGAAGGAGTCAGGGCCTTGTTCTGCCTCCCGAATGTAAGAACCCAATTTCCTGGATTCCAGCCAAAGAATCAGTTCAATGATCTTTCCTTGAGGGAACTCATTGGCTGTTGCCCCATGTGATTTCCCTGCTGTTTCACAGCAGCCTATCACTTGGCCAGAGAGGAGGACGCAGCCTCAGGACCAGAGGCACGCGGAAGGATGACAGTGTGGTTATTCCTGTATGACGTGGCCTACAGGAGCAGCGTATTACCCTTCTCCTCTCATCAATAACAGAGGCACTCCTTTTTATATGGAGAAAATATGGGGACAAAAAGTACATTTTGAATGAGCTCATTTTGTCTTCCTGGAGGCTCATAATAAGTCAGTGACTCAGACAGTGGGTGTTCCATCTCTGAAGCCACCCAAGTACAGGACACAAAGCACTTCTCTGAAAAGTGCTGAATCATCTCTCCCTGGTTAGGGCAGTGTTGGAAGACAAGCTCCAGTACACATTGCAGCTCTTGTTTCCAGGCATTTGTTTTAGCTTGGTCACGCAAAAGCCCTTGATTTGCTCCTTCGCTTTTGTTTCTCCGTTGGAAATGAACTCCTTACGGGCCAGCACCTCTAAAAGCTGTTTTTGGGTTCTTAGTTCACAGCTCTCGCCTATTTCCTTTTTCTCAATACTGTGTTTTTTTTCAGCACAGCTAATCCGCCTCTTACTGTGATCCGGGTTAGGCTGTATTTAGTCTGATAATGTGGGGATTTTCCAGGAAGCGCACCTTTGGACTCCGCAGACATATTATTATGACGTTGTCCACAGTTGTAATCATTTGAGTCAAGGAGTTGTGTGACCCATATAATCTAAAAACATTAGCCTATAATCATCTCATGGATTGGGATCTCATAATCTTTTCATGTCTGACCGCAGCTAATAATCAGAGCCATAAACACACTGGGTGCAAATCGTTTGGTAGCCTACGTTTTTAAAGTGGTATTTGAGCGACCTCTACAGGAGACTGTAAGTACTGCAACGGTTGCACAGTAGGCTTTTACATTTATGCTGTCTCTGTGCAGTGCAGAAGAATCAAGCTAGAGGGCAGCATTGATCAGCAAGTGTATCCACACACAGTAGGCTATTACTGTTAGTAAATATGTCGGAAGGATGAGCGACGTTATTAGTTTTTATTTATTGGAAATGCTGTACTGAACTCGACACCGGAGGCAGTGGTTGAAAGCTCCGAAACTTAATTCAGAGAATTAAACTGAAATAAATCCAATATAGGAGATTCCTTCAATATTCAGGAACATCAAGTGGAGTTAATTTCCCTGCCGTCTGAACTTGAACGGTCAAGGATAGTTTTCCACAAAAGGTGTCGCCACCCTAAAAGGCGCTGCATAGTCAATCCGACGTCTGCGGTGGCCGTAGAGTACTTACTGCGATACGGCCTCTGCATGCCTCCAACCACATTTACGGAAACGGACTTCGAAGAGCGCAGTGAGCTCATTATTAGAGAAATGGAGGGCATGAACAAGAGAGCGATGGAGATGGGGAGAGAGGCAGCGAACAAGACTGTGTGTTAGAGAGACGAGGGGGAGACTGGGAAAGGGAGTGAGCACAAGTGAGCGAGGGAGGGTGAATAGAGTGAGTGGTGAGAGAAAGGAGAGAGTGTGTGTGTGAGAGACTGTAGAGATGTGGGATGCTAGCTAACAGACAGGCAGGCAGATAGGCAGCCCGTCCCCCTGGTGAGTGTTGGAGCCGCAGGACTCCTGCTGTCGGGGAGAGGTGCTAATGCACTAACACAGAACCACGCCAACGCTGCCCAGGTCTAAAACTGTCGTGTCTGCAGCTCCCCGTCACGCTGAGGGAATTGCCTTTCCTGAAGGAAATTAAATGTATTATGAATATCTGCGGGGGTATGATTAAAGTCAAATAACTTTCATTTGGTCTGCGATTGTGACATGATCAGGCCCACCTCCCTCAGCGGTTTCTTCAGATTAGCTTTGAAAAATGAAGGCCCACTGTGCTACTCTTTTTAAAGAGGACAGAGAGCAAGCAGTGCTGCTTCGCTCGGGACTGAGAGAGAGGAGTGCTGCTTCGCTCGGGACTGAGAGAGAGGAGTGCTGCTTCACTCGGGACTGAGAGAGAGGAGTGCTGCTTCACTCGGGACTGAGAGAGAGGAGTGCTGCTTCACTCGGGACTGAGAGAGAGGAGTGCTGCTTCACTCGGGACAGAGAGAGAGGAGTGCTGCTTCACTCGGGACAGAGAGAGGAGTGCTGCTTCACTCGGGACTGAGAGAGAGGAGTGCTGCTTCACTCGGGACTGAGAGAGAGGAGTGCTGCTTCACTCGGGACTGAGAGAGAGGAGTGCTGCTTCACTCGGGACTGAGAGAGAGGAGTGCTGCTTCACTCGGGACTGAGAGAGGAGTGCTGCTTCACTCGGGACAGAGAGAGGAGTGCTGCTTCACTCGGGACAGAGAGAGGAGTGCTGCTTCACTCGGGACAGAGAGAGGAGTGCTGCTTCACTCGGGACTGAGAGAGGAGTGCTGCTTCACTCGGGACTGAGAGAGGAGTGCTGCTTCACTCGGGACAGAGAGAGGAGTGCTGCTTCACTCGGGACTGAGAGAGAGGAGTGCTGCTTCACTCGGGACAGAGAGAGGGGAGTGCTGCTTCACTCGGGACAGAGAGAGGGGAGTGCTGCTTCACTCGGGACAGAGAGAGGGGAGTGCTGCTTCACTCGGGACAGAGAGAGGGGAGTGCTGCTTCACTCGGGACAGAGAGAGGGGAGTGCTGCTTCACTCGGGACAGAGAGAGGGGAGTGCTGCTTCACTCGGGACAGAGAGAGGGGAGTGCTGCTTCACTCGGGACAGAGAGAGGGGAGTGCTGCTTCACTCGGGACAGAGAGAGGGGAGTGCTGCTTCACTCGGGACAGAGAGAGGGGAGTGCTGCTTCACTCGGGACAGAGAGAGGGGAGTGCTGCTTCACTCGGGACAGAGAGAGGGGAGTGCTGCTTCACTCGGGACAGAGAGAGGGGAGTGCTGCTTCACTCGGGACTGAGAGAGGGGAGTGCTGCTTCACTCGGGACTGAGAGAGGGGAGTGCTGCTTCCCTCGGGACTGAGAGAGAGGAGTGCTGCTTCCCTCGGGACTGAGAGAGAGGAGTGCTGCTTCCCTCGGGACTGAGAGAGAGGAGTGCTGCTTCCCTCGGGACTGAGAGAGAGGAGTGCTGCTTCCCTCGGGACTGAGAGAGAGGAGTGCTGCTTCACTCGGGACAGAGAGAGGAGTGCGTGGGACTGCGTGTTAGTTAGAGCGCCGGCCCGGAGGCGTGACTAATTCAGCCGGAGCTATTTGATTGCCTCCCTCGCTCCAGCAGACAGTGCAGGAAGCCTGCTGTCATAATACAGTGACTGCCCTTTTTAAATAACTTTGAACCACCCTGCCTTATGTGAGAGCAAGGCTGAGGCATTTGATTAGGTTTTTCATTATTACATCGGTGTGGGGCAACGGCTATCCACCCAACATCATTCACACGACCATCTGCTGGCCAATGGTGATTTTGACGCACGCACGCCAGAGACACGCACACACACACGGTCTTGTATAACTAACCTTGTGGGGGGGGGACACAATTCAGTCCACAATTCAGTCAAAAATCCTATTTTCCCTAACCTTAAACCTAGCTCCTAAACCTAATTCTAACTTCTAACCTTATCCCTAAACCCCCCCTAGATATAGTATTTTACTTTGTGGGGATGAAACTGTAACAAATGTCCCCAGTAGGTCAAATGTTTGTTTGTAAGTCCCCACAAGAATAGGGAACAAGTATATAGTCTCTCACACACACACACACACACACACACACACACACACGCGGAGGCCGGAGGACTGGATGCTCATTCACTTCAGGAGCCAGTGGAGTGTTAAGACCGGGAAGTGACAGTGTGCTGGGCTCTTGGAACTACTGTCCCCATGCTGGCGTCAGTCCCCTCTCCTGCTGTCCCTCTTCGCGTGGGAGCGTCCGTTATGCTCAGGCCTAGCCGTCCTGTCTGCCTGCGCTCGTCTCCTCACAGAAGGACAGGCCACATCTTGCTTTACTCGCCCGAAAGGTATCGGCTGAATGTTTCAGTGCACAAGGCTGTGATGCTCCATTTACGTGGGTGTGTTACAGTAGATTAATTGGGACATATAGCATACGGATTCACAGCTCAAATCAGGCAGCAACATGTCGGTATGCGTTGAAAGCCAATTTTAGATGTTGACAATGACGTCGCATGATCACTGAACACTAGACACCCTAAATGCTTATCGGAGACGGCAACTATTGATTTGGCTCTTTTGGTCTTGTTGCCAGAAGGTCTTGTTGCCATGTATGTCGCTAGCGGAAGATGCAGAGCGTGTTCGTACAAGGGTGCTGTAAATCAACCAGTGTGCAGACAGTGTGCAGACAGGCCACCGGGTGGCAGTGTTGGTCCAAGCTGGATGTGACGGCTGGTGAAGGTCTATAGGCCTGAAGGCCCGGTTAGGCCTGTAGGGCCGTCACCATCGCCCTCATTCATGCTTCTCCTCACAGCTCAGACCCCCCCCCACCACCCACCCATCCTCTCTCGCTCTCTTTCTGTCTCTCTCTCACACACCACCTCGCTCCGCCATAATCATCCCCACTGCTAGAGCAGAGGATATGCAGACGGAGCATGTTATGGCCAGAAGAACGAGTGTACCTGGGGAGACCGTTTGTTGTTCTCCGCATTGCTTCACACTATCTGGAGTTCCTTGGATTTTTTATTTTTTATTTTTTTTGGTATCAATCTGAATAAATATAGCCACGAAGTTGGATAGTATTGCCAATGCTCGGAAATGCTGCTGAGGAAAACTAACTGAAAATATGATCACAAATGTGTTTCCTCTGCAGTATACTCCTGTATTTCAACAGCCACTGTAGCCAGAGTCATATTCATCTGCCCTTGAGGTTTTGTAAAAGACTACAGACCACGTCTAGTAAAGGATACCAAGCACAGTAGCAGCAGACAGTTGTTGTTTTTGCCCCCAAATATTTCCCTCTTCTTGCAGTGTGCTGATGCCCCAGATCCTCTCTTCCTCCTCCTCCAACTCTCTCTCGCGCTCTCTCGCGCTCTCTCGCGCTCTCTCGCTCTCTCTCGCTCTCCCCAGCTTGCTCGCTCTCCCCAGCTTGCTCGCTCGCTCTCCCCCCCAGCTCTCTCGCTCTCCCCCCAACTCTGTCTTTCTTTCTCGCTCCATTCCTCCCAGATCATCACAGATATTCTCTCGTCAAAGCTTCTCCTGTGTATTTGCAACCCACCGCCTCCTCCATGCGGGCTTTAAAAGCATACGCTGGTAGTCAGTGCTCTGACACAGGCAGGATTTACTCACTGCGCGAGTGTAGCGCCAATTTCTAATCACGCCCGCGATGGTCCTGACCTTCTTCCTCCACTTTACTGATGCTGCTTGACAATTTCATTACCCTTCAACGCTCTCCCTCCCTCCTAAGCTCCCCCTCCCACACTCACTTCCACACCGCACACTGATTCGCTAAGCGGCAGATCTCGTCTCCTTTAGTGCGGTCGGCCTATAGTAGGGTCTGGGTTAGGCTTGAACGGACTAGGACGGCCCATACAAAATTCTACAAACTCCGTTTGTTGAACATTTTTTAAATGTTTTATTATATGGAATGTGTGGCGTAAACATTGAGGAAGGTTCTCTTAACTGGATTGGTCTCCTTCTCCTCTTATCCACCCTGAGCCAGGATGGACGGGTGAGTAAAAAGTTCTGACTGTTGGTGAGTGGCTGTCCGTGTCGCAGATCTCCGTATATTAGCGATTGTGCCACAAACATGGCCCGGGTCAGCATCGTGTGTAGCCTCCAGAGACGTCAGTGTAGTGAGAGAGAACCCCCAACGCCTCTGAAAAGGGCCCAGATGAGTCAATGATGTTGACAGGGCCAACGCCGCTCTGTCGGACTCTCTTTTATTTCCCTGCGTCCTCTTGCAGTTCAATTTGCCTCCACACTATAGCCCAACGGACTTAAACAGAACAACTCCGTCACCAAAAGAAAGGTTCGCTGAGCCTCGAGGTTACATTGCTCATTAAGTTGTCACTTTGGCTCACGACCAGGAGAGGTAATCTGAATGTTAATGTGACGACTCCACCAGACATCAATCCTCAAAGTGGACTCTCTTCTCTCGTCTTCTTCCTCTCTCTCTCGCGCATCACTAAAGAAGGCTTTGTGTAGTCTTGTACTCTCTCTGTATTTCCTGCCTATTTAGAAACTGTCACGCCATTGTCTAGGTGACCGTCCAGAAATATTGATGAGCTAGAGGGAGAAGCGTGCTCTCTCCCTCAGCCCAGTAACCATATTTAAGGCTGTTTGTGTGTGTCTCCCAGAATAGTGTCACATTTTGAGGGTGGCTTCAATCCGACAGCTGTGTCCACAAATATTGATGCGAGAGAAGGAGAAGCATGTGCTTTCCCTCGAACAGTCCTGTGCGTTGGTAACTTAATGTAGAAGGCATAAAAGAAATGCCTGAGTTTATTTCTTTCAGGTCCTGATGATAGACTTGGGAGGTATACTGTATACCCGCTTATTTAGAAATGCCGACAGTATAATTTTCAACACCGTCCCAAAAAATCCATTATTTATTCGTTTTTATATACAGTACCAGTTGAAATGGATTTCCTTTAACTGTTGAAAGCGAGGATGGAATGAAGCAACAATAGAGAGGTATGGTAATAACATTAGGGGAAATATTATGAACGGTATATACAGTACCAGTTGAAAGTTTGGACACACCTGTTCATTCAAGGGTTTTTCTTTATTTTTACTATTTTCTACTTTGGATATTGATAGTGAAGACATCAAAACTATGAAATAACACATGGGATCATGTACAGTAGTAGCCAAAAAAGTGTTAAACAAATAGCCGCCCTTTGCCTTGATGACAGCTTTGCATACTCTTGGCATTCTCTCAACCAGCTTCATGAGGAGTTCCCACATATGCTGAGCACTTGTTGGCTGCTTTTCCTTCACTCTGCAGTCCAACTCATGCCAAACCATCTCAATTGGGTTGAGGGCGGGTGATTGTGGAGGCCAGGTCATCTGATGCAGCACTCCATCACTCTCCTCCTTGGTCAAATACCCTTTACACAGCCTGGAGGTATGTTGGGTCATTGTCCCGTTGAAAAACAAATGATAGTCCCACTAAGCCAGATGGGATGGTGTATCGCATCAGAATGACGGTGTCACCAGCAAAGCACCCCAACTCCATCACACCTCCTGCTCCATGCTTCACGGTGGGAACTACACATGCAGAGATCATCCGTTCACCTACT
Organism: Salvelinus namaycush; assembly: GCF_016432855.1. Lineage (NCBI taxonomy): Eukaryota > Metazoa > Chordata > Actinopteri > Salmoniformes > Salmonidae > Salvelinus > Salvelinus namaycush. The sequence goes on from NC_052341.1 coordinate 28,541,768, forward strand.
CTGCGTCTCACAAAGACATAGCGGTTGGAACCAAAAATCTCAAATTTGGACTCAGACCAAAGGACAGATTTCCACCGGTCTATTGTCCATTGCTCGTGTTTCTCTTCTTATTGGTGTCCTTTTAGTAGTGGTTTCTTTGCAGTAATTTGACCATGAAGGCCTGATTTCATGCAGTCTCCTCTGAACAGTTGTTGTGTCTGTTACTTGAACTGGGCTGCAAACTGAGGCTGGTAACTCTAATGAACTTATCCTCTGCAGCAGAGGTAACTCTGGGTCTTTCTTTCCTGTGGCGGACCTCATGAGAGCCAGTTTCATCATAGCGCTTGATGGTTTTTGTGACTGCACTTGAAGAAACTTTAAAAGTTCTTGATTTTCCAAATTGACTGACCTTCATGTCTTGAATTAATTGTGGACTGTCATTTCTCTTTGCTTATTTCAGCTGTTGCAATAATATGGACTTGGTCTTTTACCAAATAGGGCTATATTTTGTATACCACCCCTACCTTGTCACAACACAACTGATTGGCTGAAACGCATTAAGAAGGAAAGAAATTCCACAAATGAAATTAACAACTTTTAATTGAAATGCATTCCAGGTGAAGCTGGTTGAGAGAATGCCAAGAGTACAAAGCTGTCAAGGCAAAGGGTGGCTACTTTGAAGAATTTTCAAATCTCAAATATATTTTGATATAACACTTTTTTTGGGTTACTACATGACTACCATTACTACACTACCATATGTGTTATTTCATAGTTTTGATGTCTTCACTTATTCTACAATGTAGGAAATAGTAAAAATAAAGCAAAACCCTTGAAAGAATAGGTGTGTCTAAACTTTTGACTTGTACTGTATATATGTTAAATATATGTTTAGAAAGAAATGGTGCCCTTTGTGTGCACTGTTGGTAATACAGTGCACCCTGGGATCGTACAGAAACGGTATGAAAGTCTGGATACCGCCCAAACCTAACTGGTGAGAAGACAAATATGCCCAGTTCAACCAATCCAGTAAATTAAAATGGAGTGTCGCCTTGTTAACGTCCAAAAGTGGAAGTCATGTCACAGGCTCTTTCTATTTCCCCTGAAAACCGGATGCATCCAGTTGCTGCCGACTCAGCTGAGGGTGCCTTGTTGGTGCGTGAGTGTGTGTGACTCCCAACAGTTGGGTCAGATTTTAAGGGTGGTTTCACTCCGACAGCTGTGTTCGTCAAGTGAAACATGAAAGCAGCTTTCACAGGCTGCTGGTAAATTAAGTCCAGATTGGGGAGGCATGAAATAGATTTAAACTTGCTTTGGACTTCAACTCCCATCAGCATCTGTGGTGCAATGCCCCTGTGGGATTTTTTCCTGGCTGGGCAGCTATATAACAAGTGGAGTGTCACAAAATGAGATTGGGAAGAGATAAACCTCACCGAGGTTCTGGCAAACAGTTGAGGCAAATCTTTGGCCAATTTTGTGTTTTCACATACAAATAAGCGACTTGTGAACTTCTGGGAAACTTGTGGTGAACTTTCTATTCTTTGCTTCAAATTAGCTTCAAACTCATTATGTATGCAAATTAGATCAGGTTTCACGTTACTTTGTTTATTAACATTGAAATGAATCTACATGAACCAAATCACAACTTTAAATGAACTTGCTTCTCACAGAGCACTGAACTAAATATACTGAACAACATGCATTCGATGTCTAAACGGATACAAATGAAATCCAATACAACTTGAAAGCATCAGCATGCCAATGAAGAAAAGACTAAAGACCTTGAATATTTCCCAAATAACATTTACATGAGAGAAATGTGAACACATTGGGGATGTTGACCTTAGGATGTTTTAATGGAGTAACTACAGAATTTACATGAGCCAAGTGATGACTGAGCAATAGGTTTCAACCAATAAAGGTTTAAAAGAGAATGAACAAAATGTAACTAATTAAAACAAAATCAAACCCAGTTCAAAACTATTGCCTTTTTGAGTGAACTTTGCACGTGGTGGCTCCGTGGAAGTCCTTTAGTCCAACGTTTGTTTCAGTGCATCCCTTGAACAATCAGAACACACCAAAACAACATTAGTATACTGAAAACAATTACTAAGAACCTTTTCTATTTTGCCATCTTTAAAAGGTAGGTTCCGCAGCTGAAGGGTGGGTTTTGCTGTGGAAAAACGGGGTCAGCTGTTAAAGTTGTCTTGATGTTGCTACAGTATGCTTCTCATTGAAACTGGCATTCAATATTTTTCATCAAGTTAACAATGTTCATATTGCATTTATACAAGGCAGAAACAATGTAGCTCACAAACTGGGACCAAGGTCTACTAAATCTACATTTTCTAAATTTTTTTAATGTATGGCCAACTGTTTCTAGAGAGCCACAGTATATAAGATTTTTCTCCAGCCATGCCTCAACACAATTGATTCAAACTAATCAACTAATTGTTTTTAATCGAGACTGGGGACTTCAATCTAGCGAGTTGTCTACTAGTTGTCTCTCTTCCTGACCGGTGTATAAGGCTTGGGTTGAAGAAAAGTTAAGACTGGAGTTATGCTTAATATGGCAATTGATATTACATGAGCCACAGGTTTGCCAAAATTGAAATGGATTGTTGAGAGAATTTGTTTGCCCAAAAACGCCTCTGACAAGCTGTTTGCCACTAATGGCAATATAATTCAGATTCACTCCTGGCAACATTTTGTGGCACAATATTTGTTTGCAGCAAATTTGCCACGAACTTTGCTGCATCAAATACATTTTTGTAAGTGAATGAGTGACCAAAAATGTAGGTGTTTCTTTCTTGTTTTTTGTTGTTGACCACAAATAGCCAAAAAAACAACAATCTCCTGTGTCCTCCGGGAAAACCTAGATGGAGTGACCATCTTTTGCCGGACTCGTCTATGTCAGGACTTAGACAAGGTTGGGTCAGGTTTTGAGTGTATGTACTATATAGTCCAGCATAGTATTGGTTAAATTCCATCCACTTATTGATTTTAGTAGAAAAGTTAGACATTTATGTGGAGAAAATAAGCAAGCTCATATTTGCATTCTCATAGAAGTGTCGTGGTATGAAAGAGAAGGCCTCGGTTACAAGGTTTTCACAGATTGCATGTGTGGAGCTCTGCCATTGTACTCTGCCCGCCGGTTTGAAAAGCCACTCCATTGTGAGGATAAAAATTAACCCTGCAATATGAAAATGTTTTGTAAAAATCCCACGACACAGAGAGAGAGAAATAGTGCAGTCTGAAAACAGATAAAAGATACAAACCATTGAAGAGGAAATAACAAGGCTACTCTAAACCAGGCCTTAGACTTCTTTTGAATAGGATGCTGTAATGAAAACATGGGAGGGGGGGGGGTCAGGCCTAGTAGAAGTGGTATAAAGTAGAGGCATCTGATGTTGTCCTCCAATGTTAGCGATAGCGAGGTCAGTGCAATGCTCAGTGTGCCAGCCCAGCTGTCTTGCGTCCTTTTGAGGAAGGACCGTTGAGGACGGAAAAAGCAGAACTGGAAAGGACAGGATCCAGAACAAAGAACCCACGCCACATAGCTTATCTGGCCACCCGGCTCGACGGACCAGAATTGGGTGCAGTGGAGTTAAATGAAAGTGGGGGACTTTCAAGATCCATTTCTAGATCGGTTTCATGTGTACATGCGTGAGGTCTTGAAGGGACAGCACCCAATTATCATTCAGAGCTCAGACTTTGGTGAACCTTTTGTACTTAGAATTATTCTCCCCAATTTGGTGATATCCAATTGGTAGTTAGACTTTTCCCATCGCTGAAACTCCCCTACGGACTTGGGAGAGGCCAAGGTCGATAGCCATGCATCCTCCTAAACACGACCCTGCCAAGCCGCACTGCTTCTTGACACGCTGCTCACATAACCCGGAGGAAACACTATCCAGCAGGCAACCGAAGTCAGCTTGTAGGCACACAGCCCTCCACAAGGAGTCGCTAGAGCGCGATGGGACAAGGTAAGGGGGGCCAAACCCTCCCCTAACCCGGACTCATGGGTATGGGTATAAAGAGCCAGTGTTTGGCTGTGGCAGGGCTTATTTATTTTATTTTTATTTAACCATTATTTAACAAGGCCAAGTCTATTAAGAACAAATTCTTATTTACAATGACGGCCAATCCCGACTTAACCCGGACGACGCTTGGCCAATTGTGCGCCGCCCAATGGGACTCCCGTTCACGGCCGGCTGTGTGACACCCTGGGATCGAACCTGGGTCTGTAGTGACGCCTCAAGCACGGCGATGCCTTAAACTGCTGCGCCACTGAGGCCCATAAATTATTTTTAAGTGCAGCCAATACTTTATGAGTTACTTTCGGTGCATTTCCACTTAGAATATTCCCCACTGTTTTACGTAAAAGGCTCAGACTTTTCTGTTTCCATCTACGTAGGCCGGCATCCATGTCTCACTGGGCCATGTCGCCAACGGACCTGCTTTAACTTGGGGCCAAGGCGAGGCCTGGGCTTTTTGGGAGCATTTACATAACAATGGCTAACTGTGAACACACTCGGCGGTTAACACCTCTTCACAAAGCAACCTTTTTGATTATGTAGAGGTTGTTGATAATGCGATTCGCAAGTCCACGCAACTCAGCCTCTATGGAAACACAATTTCTCTAGTATAACATCAGGTGTATACACCAGTAAAACTGGCGTTAGTCGAAAAGCAGCAATGGAGAGATTTCAGTGAGATGCCCTTAGTTCCAGGCAGTTCCACATAGAGGCTGAGTGTCTGTCTGTAGCTATGATAAGTGAGCAAGCCGATAGCGACAAGGCTGCTTAGGGGATCTGAGATCCCTGAAAATGTAGCTAACATAAGACCTTGGCCATTGATCTCTCCTCGGAACGCCTGTGTTGTGTTTTTTTTCTTCTTCTTCTTGCAGGAGATTAGGCTGTAATGTCATGCTACGGATGGATGGGCGCGTGCCATGGGGAAATGTCATTTCCCCAGGAGCGCTGTGCTGTGACTAAGCCCACTCTAAGCGAAGGCGGGGGGCCAGAGCAAAAGGGGAATGGGCCTGAAGATAACGATACTCGATATGGAGACAGACCGATTCTCTTACGGCCAAGGATTGGTTGTTGTTTCACTACCCCCCCCACACACACTTTCATCCTACTATTTGTCTAAAATTGTTTTCTCTTCAATATATATATATTTTCTCTCCAGCAGATCTATTGGAGTTTTGCATAAAACAAGTAACCATTTTCAACCTATGTCTTGAGGGGTCAATAAGACATTAAAAGTTTTACCCCATACATTATCGAACAATCTCCTCGAGCTGTCATTTATTTTTTTGCAATAATTTACCATGCAATTCTGTCTTTCAATCTCGTTCTTCAAGGAAATATTTCCCTTGAAGGAGATGAACAGCCCTTTCAAAATCGTTTCCGTCTCTGCTTCTGTTATTGTAAAAATGAGGCTTCAAACTGACTAGTCTCTCTCGCTGTCTCTCTCGCTCTCTCATGCTAGGACATACTCAACAACCTGGACAACCTCGAGTCTGGGTGTGACCTGGACGACGATGACCTCATGCTGGACGATGACCTCCCCGAGGATGGCTCCTTGCATGGTGGTGAGTGTGGTTTTTGTCTAGACACGGGATCTCAGCGCAGTTTTGTAGTTTTCCCTTTAATGATCAAGATTAGGTTTGGTGGAGAGTACGCTCATCCTAGTGCTGTGCCGATGGGCAACGTAGTTCTAACGGGATCGAGTGTGGGGATAAGGGGCCTGAACAAGGAGAGCGCTGTTCGGTCAGAAAGACTGCATGGGAATGCACCTCACAAGCTGAGCATCATGTGTTGAAGCATATAGTTTACAGTTAGCATAAGGCCATGTCAATCTGCCCAAGGTGCCCTCCCTCCCTGTTTGACCATAGTTGGAGTAAGGAGGTCATAACCCCGATAACTGGGGAGGGGTCCTATAACAGCTTCCTTCAGAGGCACGAAACCCGTATGGAAAAGGGAAGGCCTTAGCTTTCTACACTCTCTTGACAGGAAAAACGTCAAAGGCACTTTCACTCTTCGCCTCTTCGCCTTTGCCTCTTCAGCCGTATCTGAGTACACACAGCCAGACTAGGGAGTTGGAAGTTTTCAAAGCAACAAATTCAGGCTCTCTCAGGTTATTTCTTTCAAGGTCTGTTTTTTCTATTTTATTCCTTGTCCGTAGCAGTCTTGTTTTGAACCTTAATCGTGGGTGGAAGAAGAATGCATATTTTCAGAGAACCCAGACACAACAGATGCTTAAGGAATGCAGAGAGGGCTGTGTTCGTAGTTTCCTCAGTACTAACCATCTATCTATCTCTGGTAGCAGCATGTCAAGCTTGGGAGGATCAATTTGTTCTCTACCGCAGTCTCTCTCTTGCTGTGTTTTCATCCCACTCAGATTTGCTTGGGAAGCTGTGCTGAGAGACTGTTCTGGGGTGGTAAAAGAGGAAATCGGATCATTTCCAGAAGGTTTCACCTTAAGTGTTCTGTTGTTTGTGGAGTTATAGTTATGTTAGTGAGACACCTCCAGATAGATGAGCAGATACTGTGTCTCAGGCATCAGATTTGGTGATGTGCTCTTAGTTCAGATAGCTTTCTCGGCCCTGCTCTCGACTGCTCCCAGCAATCTGAAAACACTAGTTATATAGTACATACATTAGTACCTTTTATGTTTTTTATACTTTATAACCCCTTTTTCTGCCCAATTTTGTGATATCCAATTGGTAGTTAGTCTTGTCCCATCACTGTAACTCCCGTATGGACTCGGGAGAGGCGAAGGTCGAGAGCCAAATGTCCTCCGAAACACGGACCTGCCAAGCCGCACTGCTTCTTGACACACTGCTTGCTTAACCCGGAAGCCAGCCGCCCCAATGTGTCGGAGGAAACATCTTACAGCTGGGGACCGAAGTCAGCGTGCACTGCGCCTGGGCCCACCACAGGAGTCGCAAGAACGCGATGGGACAAGGACATCCCAGCTGGACCAACCCTCCCCTAACCCGGACGATGCTGGTCTAATTGTGCACCGCCTCATGGGTCTCCCGGTTGCGGCTGGCTGTGACACAGCCCGGGATTGAACCCGCATCTGTAGTGACGCCTCTAGCACTGTGATGCAGTGCCTTAGACCACTGCACCACTCGCTCTTAGTACTTTGAGCATGGGGAGGAACTGAGGAAGAAAAGATAGCATAATTTCTTTAGTGTGTGTGGCTTGGAGATTGTGTGTGAGTGTGCTTACAGGTGTAGGATCTTAATTTGAGCCAGTTTTCTATAGCAGGAAAATAATCCTGCAGCAACAGGAAATATGCATTTTTACATGGATTATAATTAATGGACATTTTTGTAGGGGTTGAGAAACCTTTTCGCAAGGGAAAATCAAGTCTGAAATGTCAAAGTGGAAATTACAAACTTCAGAAGACCTTAAAAAAAAAAAAAAAAACTCAAATACATGACAAGTTGTAGAAGTTCTCGTGTTATGGTCCTCATTTTGACTCCATGCCTTTGTCTCTGTGGCCTTGTCTCCTGTTGTAGATGCTGATGGGATGTCCCATCTGGCCCTGTGGAGGAGACGGCAGCTCTGTTGGACTGTAGACGACCAACTCCACAGCGACAACATGTGAGCTGCTGGGGGCTTTCGGGTTACATTTCTTTGTCACACACATCCTGACCCTCTCTGCCTTTTGCCCTCTGGTTGAGTCAGGCTGGGAATTTCCAGGGACCTCACAATTCGATATTGTCATGATACTTATGTGCCGCTGCGATATGTATTGCGATTCCATATACAGCACGATTCTATATGTACTGTGATTTGGTACTGTGTTTTTTATTGCGATTCGATGTTCCAAACATATTGCTCCTCTGCTGCAGAGGGACAAGAGAAAGCCGTGAGGAAATTATTTTGGGTGGTAAAAGTGCTCAAAACATGTTGGAGAACTAGCTATAGGATGATAAATACCCGAGTTTTGACGCAGGTACACACCGACTAGTGCTAGCTAATGTTAACATCCAAGCAAAAATCACAATACTCTACTGTTTATCATTTTTTCCCCCCACCATCCCCAATTGAGAGACCTACGTCAATGTGAGTTGTGTATGTGTGCATTACTGATGTGGGAGACAGCCACTCGTCCCCTGGTAACCGCGTAACATGTCTCGTCCTCCTACCTGCCACTCACCTGTCCCAGGCTTCCTCCCGTGGGCACTCCGATTCACCCCCGTGTCACGTGCAGTGACTAGCTCGCTCTCGCCCTCTGCCTGTCTCTATTTGTCTCTGTCTTTGTCCCTCTACCTCTCCAGTAGTGACTGTGTGTTCCAGACCTATGATGGGTACCAGAGTCAGGGCACAGGCTTGGCAGCCCCTCACCAGGCTGTGGAGCTGGATGAGCTGACACTGAAACACATGGCAGAGGACTGCTGCTCTGTAAAGGCCCAGCTAGAACACCTGAAGCTACTGCTGCAGGTCGGTCACACACACACACACACACACACACACACACACACACCATAACTCTGCTTCTGCTCCACTCATTCTGTGTAGATAGAACACACACTACACGATGGACAATGCACTTGAATGCAAACAATCACACTATTTCCATGAATTGTTAGGATTCAAACACACTTACTCACTGATTATACTATTCCTGTCTATTTGTGTCTGTACTAGAGGTGACTCATACTGACATCTACACTATATAAACAAAAGTATGTGGACACCCCTTCAAATTAGTGGATTTGGCTATTTCAGCCACACCCGGTGCTGACAGGTGTTATAAAATCGAGCAAAGTTTGGTGGAGGAAGAATAATGGTCTGGGGCTGTTTTTCATGGGTCGGGCTAGGCCCCTTAGTTCCAGTGAAGGGAAATCTTAATGCTACACCATACAATGACATTCTAGACGATTCTGTGCTTCCAACTTTGTGGCAACAGTTTGGGGAAGGCCCTTTCCTGTTTCAGCATGACAATGCCCCCATGCAACAAGCGCAGTCCATACAGAAATATTTTGTCGAGATCAGCGTGGAAGACCTTGACTGGCCTGCACAGAGCCCTTGACCTCAACTCCATCGAACACCTTTGGGATGAATTGGAGGTCCGACTGCGAGCCAGGCCTAATCGCCCAACGTCAGTGCCCGACCTCACTAATGCACTCGTGAGTGAGTGCGTGCAGAAGAGTGGAGGCTGTTATAGCAGCAAAGGGGGGACCAACTCCATATTAATGCCAATGATTTTGAAATGAGATGTTTGACGAGCAGGTGTCCACATACTTTCGGTCATGTAGTGTACTTTGATGGATCGTTACACTCAAAAGGCAGCGACTTGGTGGAACTTTGATATAACCAAATTTTTTCTTTGTGTCGTAAAGAGAACGTGTTCAACTTCATAAAAAAGCATGTTTTCGGATTTTGAGGTAAAAAAAAAAGAAGTACGATATGAAGTAATAGGGTTGACGATTTCATCTTAAATCAGGCAGAAATCCCCTTGTGACAGGGGGAATGGAAGCTACTTGTGTGCAACAGGGAGTGGCAATTGAATGCAAGCTTCACAAAGAAATATAAACTGTTAAAACATTTCTAGCCAGGGCCTACTGAATGGCACAGCGGTCTAAGGCACTGCATGGTAGTGGTTGAAGCGTGACTGCAGACCCGGGTTCGATCCTGGGCTGTGTCGCAGCCCCCCAAATGTCCTTGTCGCGGGCCGGGTGCGTGTTGTACTGTGTTTCCGCCGACACATTGTTGCAGCTGGCTTCCAGGTTAAGTGAGTAGTGTGTCAATAAGCAGTGCAGCTTGGCGGGGTCGTGTTTCAGAGGACGCATGGCTCTTGACCTTCGCCTCTCCCGTGTCCGTACGGGAGTTGCAGCGATGGGAGAAGACTGTAACTACAAATTGTGTAGAATAAGGGGCAAAAAATGTAATTAATAAAAAACACATTTCTAGCCTGTCTATCTATGGGAATAGAAAGTCGTCTAATAGTCATTTGCACAACTGAATGCATTCAACCAAAATGTTTCTACTGCATTTAACCCAACCCCTCTGACTCGTGGGGGAGAGGCGTGGGGGGCTGCCTTGATTGACGTCCACGTCATCAAACTCTATTTTCACGTCATCCAACAAATGTAAACGCTTTGCTAAACAGCATTGCCACTTGATTGGAACCGGGGCTTTGGTCAGTTTACATGAAAATAGAGCTCTTTGGCCACGCACACCAATGGTGGGTTTGGCGTCAATGTGCAGAGCAGAAGAGAACCCCATACCTACTGTAAAACGTTTAGAAAAGGGCTCTGTGCCGTTATCCTCGCAAGGTGAGGCATTGAAAGGTATTGGAAACAGGGCTGTCAATAATTTTGACCCCTACCTTTTTGAGAGAAATATACATACATACATACATACATACATACATACATACATACATACAGTATTACTAACAGTGCACACAAAGGGCGCTATTTCTTTCTAAACATATATTTAACATATATACAGTACCAGTCAAAAGTTTAGACACACCTGTTCATTCAAGGGTTTTCTCTTTATTTTGACTATTTTCTACGTTGTAGAATAATAGTGAAGAGACAAACTATGACATAACACATGGAATCATGAAGTGTTTCATATTTGAGATTCTTCAAAGTAGCCACCCCTTGCCTTGATGACAGCTTTACACACACTTGACATTCTCTCAACCAGCTTCACCTGGAATGCTTTTCCAACAGTCTTGATGGAGTTCCCACATATGTTGAGCACTTGTTGGCTGCAATCGGGTGATTGTGGAGGCCAGGTCATCTGATGCAGCACTCCTTCTTGGTCAAATATCCCTTACACAGCCTGGTGGTGTGTTGGGTCATTGTCCTGTTGAAAAACAAATGATAGTCCCAGTTAGTGCAAACCAGATGAGATGGCGTATCGCTGCAGAATGCTGTGGTAGCCATGCTGGTTAAGTGTGCCTTGAATTCTAAATCAATCACTGACAGTGTCACCAGCAAAGCACCATCACACCACCACCTCCATGCAGATCATCCATTCACCTACTCTGCGTCTCAAAGACACTCAAAGACACCACCTGTCTAATGTCCATTGCTCATGTTTCTTTGCCCAAGCAAGTCTTCATCTTATTGGTGTCCTTTAGTAGTGGTTTCTTTGTAGCAATTCGACCACGAAGGCCTGATTTCATGCAGTCTCCTCTGAACAGTTGATGTTGAGATGTCAGTTACTCGTACTCTGTGAAGCGTTTCTTTGGGCTGCAATTTCTGAGGCTTCTAACTCTAATGAATTTATCCTCTGGCGGTCCTCATGAGAGCCAGTTTCATCATAGCACTTGATGGTTTTTGCGACTGCACTTGAAGAACCGTTCAAAGTTCTTGAAATTTTCCGGATTCACTGACCTTCATGTCTTGAAGTATTGACGTACTGTCGTTTCTTGCCATAATATGGACTTGGTCTTTTACCAAATATCTTCTGTATACCAACACAACTGATTGGCTCAAACGCATTAAAAAGGAAATAAATTCCACAAGGCACACCTGTTAATTTTTTTTTTTTTTTTTTTTTACAGTATTTTTTATTGGAATTTCACAATTTTCACCCATATTAAGAGATACAACAACAGAGACAAAGCAAAAAACAGCACTCACTTACACATACCTGCGCATATACATATACATACACATACATACACACACATACACACCCACCCACACACGCACACCATGTTCCTCTCCCCTCTTCTCTCACCCCATCCCCATCATTGCGTCTCTCAATACATACATTTTAAACAAACTTACAAACAGAAATTAAACAAAAAAAGCTCAGTTTAAACTAAGAAGTTAGGTTCGACACATGGAACGTACAGTGTAATTCTGAAATACATAGATCACCACCATTCTAAGAGAATCCTTGCAGCATAATAGCTGATACCTCAGGTTCTAGGTAATTTAGATAATGTTCCCAAACTTTGTAGAACTGATCTGTTTTAGAATGCAATGTACATGTCAAATATTCCAAAGGCACCCATTCAAATAGTGTCTTATGCCAATCTTTAATAGAAGGAACCTTATCACTAATCCACTGTAAAAGGATGTTTTTCCTCGCTGCAAAGGTAAGGATGTTGTAAAGCCTTGTCTTACCCACAGAAGTAACATGCCTACTAGTGAGACCCAACAGTAAAGAAACTGGGTCCAATTCTAGATCAACCCCTAGGATCTTTTCAATTTCTTGCAGAACACCAGACCAGTATCGTTGTATTTTGGTACATGACCATAAACAATGTGTTAGGGTGCCTGTATCAGTTTTGCATTTAAGACACTGAGGAGAAGAGGAAGAGGGGCTAAAAGCATGTCTGCGATTTGGGGATATATGCAATCTGTGTATTATTCTTAATTGAATTGCTCTAGTACGATTACATATAGATTGTTTTTGCATATCTCCAAATGTCCTCCCACATCTCTTCGTCAATAGTAACAGACAATTCTTTCTCCCACACTTGTTTCACCCTCTGTGTGTCGACAGCAGAAAAGGACCTTAAAGCATCATAAAACAGACTTACAGACATTTTCCTTTGTGGGGAAAAAAAAGCATTCTTTCAATGACAGATATATCAGGGTTACCAATTAAGGTGGTGCTCTTCACAATATAATGTCTTACTTGTAGGAAGCGGAAAAAGTCCTGCTTTGGGAGTCGATATTTCTCCACCATCTGCTCAAATGACAATAAAATCTTATCAGCAAATAAGTCATTTAGTCTGCGTATGCCCTTATTAAGCCAAAAGTTAAAGCCAGCATCCAGCAATCCTGGACCAAAATCTGGGTTGTTAAGAATTGGGGTAAGAGCCGAGGTTAGTTTGGACCTTCCCAGGAAGCGCTGAACTGACCTCCATACTTTGAGTGTGTTAAGTGTAATAGGATTATTGCAGTGATCTTCTACAGACTTGAAACTTCTGAAAAATAAAAGATCCTGTAAGGGTTATTTTGAAAGAGAAGTCTCATTGTCTAACCAAATAGAGGAGTCATCATTTGTGATCCAATTAGAAATATAACATAAGTGGGCACACCACTGATAGAACCTGATATTGGGCAGATCCAAGCCCCCCATAGAACTTGGCAGCTGCAATATTGCCATCTTAAGTCTTGGCTTGCGTTTACTCCATATACAGGAACTTAGCCATCCATTTACATCCTTTATTACATTTACATTTAACATTTACATTTAAGTCATTTAGCAGACGCTCTTATCCAGAGCGACTTACAAGTTGGGCCTTATTGCAGAGTAATACTGGGATCATTTGGATTGGGTAAAGTAGTCTAGGTAAAATGTTCATTTTCAAGAGGGATATTCTACCCAACCAAGAAATCGGGAGAGAGTTCCAGCGCTCCAGATCCTGTCTTATTGTATCAAACAAGGGATCAAAATTGGCTTTGTACATTTGTTGGATTTTAGGAGTTACAAATATACCCAGATACGTAAAACCTGAGGGAGACCATTTAAAAGGGAAGGGGGGAGAAGTATTAGGTACAGAGTGAAGGTTACCAAGTGGCATAGCCTCTGATTTAGTTAAGTTAATCTTGTAGCCTGAGAATTCGCTGAATAATTCAATAATATTGATAAGAGATGTAGTTGAAGTCTCGGGACTAGAGATGAATATCAGGACATCATCAGCATACAAGCTTATTTTATGGTGAACATCACCAATGAGCAGCCCCTGTATAGCAGGCGTTACCCTGATGGCTTCGGCCAGTGGTTCCATAACGAGTGCAAATAGGAGAGGGAACAAAGGACAGCCCTGTCTGGTACCTCTGTATATAGAGAAGCTATTTGACCGTAGCCCATTAGTAAGGACAGCAGCCTGAGGATCATCATATAAAACTTTCAACCATTTTATAAAGTTGTCCCCTAGACCAAATTTATTTAGAGCAAATAATAGGTAAGACCACTCCACACGATCAAATGCTTTCTCAGCATCTAGGAGGAGCACAAGACCATCCCTAGCACTTTGTTGGTAGGCTTGAATTACATTAAGAAGCTGCCTGACATTGTTGCATGACTTACGGCCCTTAATGAAGCCAGTTTGGGCTCCTTTCACAATTAGTGGCAGTGAGTCCTCTAATTTTGTGGCTAGAATTTTAGAAAGCAATTTTCTATCCACATTCAGAAGGGAAATTGGTCTGTACGAGGAACAAGACTCTGGACATTTTCCCTTTTTTGAGAATAAGTGATATGTTTGCTTCCCTCAACGTTTGAGGGAGCTGGTCATTTGAAAATGAGTGGTTAAACATATCACGCAATGGCTCAAGGATCAGGCCATGGAACTCTTTATAGAACTCACTACAAAACCCGTCTGGTCCTGGGGCCTTACCATTTTGCAGATTCTTAATTGCGAACATTATCTCTTCCTCGGTAATAGGGGCATTAAGGAGAGACCTCTGAGCTCCCTACTATCTCCGAAGAACAATCTTAGAAAATAAGTTCTCCATTAATTTGGGTGCATCATTTGGCAGTTCTGAGGCATAAAGATTTGCATTTATCATTTTTTTAAATTTTCATATAAATGATTGCCATCAGAATCAGTAATAGTAGCAATTGACTGAGTCCGCTCTCTTTTTAGCTAGGTACGCCAAGTACTTTCCTGGCTTATCGCGATGTTCATATAGCTTTTGACAAATCTCATTTTCTTTTCAGCGTCCTGTGTTAGGAGAGAGTCCAACGTTGATCTAAGAACTGATATTTCCTTTTAATAGGGTAGGAGTGGGAGTTTTAATATAGTCCTTCTCTTTAGTTCCTAATTCACCCTCTAACGTTTTTTGCTTTTCACGCTTTTTCCGCCTCTTAGTGGCTGTGTATGACATAATCAGACTCCTGGCGTACGCTTTACAGGTTTCCCAAAGGAGCGAGGGGTGATCTGTTGATTGAGAGTTAATAGAGAAAAATGCTTTAAACTCTGTAATAAAATATGATGTGATTGTATGGTCTTTAAGGATGGTTGTATTCAACCTCCAATGTCTTGACAGATTGAATGCCCCGTTGAGTTTTATGTCCAGGATCACCTCTGCATGATCAGATATGACTATGCTTCCTATCCTAGCGGATAAAACAGACTGCAAAGACGTCCTGGGCATAAAAAAGTAATCTATTCTAGTCTGACATCCATGAGGTGCAGAGAAAAAAGTGAACTCTGTTGGAGGGGTGAAAAGTTCTCCAAACATCAGCATACCCCAGATCATCACAAATAGCTTTAAGTGACTTAGCTCGAGGAGAGAGTGGAGCTATACCGCTGGGAAACTTATCAATAAGGGGGTTCAACAAACAATTAAAATCTCCTCCAACCACTGCAGTGTCTGAGTTTAATTCTGAAAAGTCTAGAAATACCTTAGTGAGGAAATCAGGGGGGTGGGCAGGGGGGGGGAAGTAAATATTCATTATGGAGATGTTCTGCCCTTGTAAAGTACCATTTAATTATAACAAAGCGACCAAATTTATCTTTCCCACAATTCAAGACCTTAAGTGGTAAGTTATTTTTCACAAGAATTGCTACACCTCTACTTCTGGATGTAAATGATGAGAAAAACACTTGACCAAACCCCCCTTGTTGTAATTTCAGATGCTCCTTATCATCCAAATGAGTTTCTTGCAACAGGGCAATATCAATATTTTCTTTTTTCAAAAAAGACAGTACCTTCTTCCTTTTAATGGGGTTATGGCTCCCTCTAATGTTCCATGTACATACACGAAGTCTGTTACCTGCCATTGCACTTTGACCATTCAATATCCAGACTGAATCCTACTGTAAAAGTGGGGTGGTACCTTTTTCCATGTGTTGAACTCTCTTCTATCTCACCGAGCATAAACAAACAATATGAACCCTGAACTCTAACTATACTAAACCCAAAAATTAAACATGTAAAGATCCAAAAGGGGGTTTTCCCACTAGCTAACATGCAGGGGATTTCAACTTTCCAATGTAGACTCTTAAGTCTGCATTGCCACTCAATAGCCTCATCCTTTATATATATATATATGGAAATCAATAGGAGATTGAGGCTCTTCCACCTAAAACCAAGCCTGGGCACCTATATAGATTCACCCATATCTCAGCCTGAGCTATAGCGGCAGTTACTTTAGCAAGAAAAATAATAAAAATACGAATATTACTGAACCGGAGCACGTGAGAACTCACACCACTGTTTCATGATCAGATTCAAATAAAATAAAAAAGTTATCCAATGCTGCGGAGGTGCAGCTTAAAGTTATTTACCCGAGAGAGTCAATAAACGCAGCAGCCTCTTCAGGTGTGTAGAGTTTCTTAGGCGATCCGTTGACCATAATCTTCAATGTGGCCGGGTACAGCAGTGCGTAGTCCATCTTCATTCTCTTGAGTCGAGCCTTCGCCTCATCAAACCCTTTGCGTCTTCGTACAACCGCTGTGGAATAATCATTGAAGAATGAGACCTTTGGACCTTTACGTTGACTACCGTCAGAACCGATGTTTCTAGCCGCATCCATGACGCGCTGCTTGTCGGTGAAGTTGTGGAACTTTATAACCACTGGCCGTGGGCGCTGGTTGGGACCGGGTATCGGTGCTTGAGAGCGATGGGCTCTGTCCAGCTTCACACGACCAGCCTTAGTGTCCATTTGTAGGTAGTCAGGGATCCATTCCTCAAAAAGTTTTACTGAACGTGTCCCTTCAGAATTTTCCGGGAGCCACAACACGAATATTGCATCTGCGTCCTCGATTATCCAAGTCGTCAATGTGCTCCGCCATTTCGCGCACCTGTTTCTCAAGTGCTTTTATCTTAGTGTCCATAGATGTAGTTGAAGCTTCCACTGTAGCAATTCTTCCTTCCGCCTCATCAACACGTTTGACAACCCTCTGTAGTTCAGCTGAATGGCCTGCTATTTCTTCCAAGACCGTTCTTATCTTAACATCGATCACTTTAGTAATGTTATCCGTCATCTTTTGAATCACCAGGTCCATTGTGCCTGAATCCGCAATGGTGTTAGCTTCGCTAACGTAAGCTAGCTCCTCCTGCACATCTACAGGAATGGTGGTTTTGGTCGAGTTCTTAGTAGTTCTGTTGGGCATGTTTTCGGAGATTTGAGAAATAGCCGTCAACACTCATTGTAGGATAACTTATTTAGCCAATTCTACCACTTTTTCAAGCTAGGATATTAATGAAAAAATATAAATTTACGAATGCCACGGGAGCTCGCTGAAACAGTGTTCTCTCTACGGCTCCATTTTGTCGCCCCCCCCCGCACACCTGTTAATTGAAATGCTGGTTGGTTGAATGAAGCTAGTTGAGAGAATGCCAATAGTGTGCAAAGCTGTCATCAAGGCAAAGGGTAGCTACTTTGAAGAATTTGAAATATAAAATATATTTAATTTAACACTTTTTTTTTGGTTACTACATGATTCCATATGTGTTATTTCATAGTTTTGATGTCTTCACTATTATTCTACAATGTAGAAAATAGTTTAAAAAAAAGAAGAAAAAAAAAAAGATTTGACTGGTACTGTATATATTGTTAAACAAAATCTATGTCTTAAGAGTAATCCTATTAGTATAAAATAATATACTTTAAAATAAATGTTGAGCATACAATATACCAAGTGTATTAATAGGGCGTTGGGGCACCACGAGCCAGAACTGCTTCAATGCTTCTTGGCATAGATTCTAAAAGGTTGTCAATTTCAGACCCCACTGTATTTTGATGAGACAGTTCCAGGCTGTAACTATTATCATTTGTGTATTATCAACCGTGTTCCTATTGGTTGGTCATCTATCTCCCGCTCCCCCGTAGTACCCAGAGAAAGCAGGGGGGCAAATACTGTATGCGTCCCAAATGGAACCCTATTCCATATGTAGTGCACTACCTTTGACCAGCAGTGCACTATATAAAGTGTCTTCAGAAAGTATTCATAATCCTTGACTTATTCCACATTTTGTCACAGCCTGAATTCAAAATGGATGAAATATATTTTTTTTTTCTCACCCATCTACACAGAATATACCTAAATGACAAAGTGAAAACAAGTTTTTAGAAATGGTTGCTTATTTTTGGGGGAAATTAAATACAGAAATATCTCATTTACATAAGTATGCACACCCCTGAGTCAATACATGTTAGAATCACCTTTTGCAGGGATTTACAGCTGTGAGTCTTTTTGGGTAAGTGTTCCACACCTGGATTGTACAATATTTGCACATTATTATTTTTTTAAATTCTGAAAGCGCTGTGGAGTTTGTTGTTGATCATTGCGAGACAGCCTTTTTCAAGTCTTGCCATAGATTTTCAAACCACTTTAATTCAAAACTGTGTCTAGGCCACTCAGGAACATTCAACATCCTCTTGGTAAGAAACTCCAATGTATATTTGGCCTTGTATTCTAGGTTATTGTCCTGCTTAAAGGTGAATTTGTCTCCCAGTGTCTGTTGGAAAGCAGACTGAACCAGGTAAAATTTTGCCTGTGCTTAGCTCTATTCTGTTGTTTTTTTGTCCCCCAAAAAATCATTGCCAATAACAAACATACCCATAACATGATGCAGCCACCACCATGCTTGAAAATATAAAGAGTTGAACTCAGTGATGTGTTGGATTTTCCCCAAACATAACACTGTGTTTAGGGCATGAAGTCAATTTCTTTGCCACATTTTTTTGCAGTTTTAAACAGGATGCATGTTTAGAAATATTTTATTCTGTACAGGCTTCCTTCCTTTTCACTCTGTCAATTAGGTTAGTATTGTGGAGTAACTACAATGTTGTTGATCCATCCTCGGTTTTCTCCTTTGACAGCCATTTTAACTCTAACAGGTTTTAGGTGCCCTTCTTTGCGAGGAATTGGAAAACGTCCCTGGTCTTTATGGTTGACTCTGTTTGAAATGCACTGCTCGACTGAGGGACCTTACAATTATCTGTATGTGTGAGGTACAGAGACGAGGTAGTCGTTCAAAAAATCATGTTAAACACTTATTGCACATCGAGTCCATGCAACGTATGTGACTTGTTAAGCACATTTTTGCTCCTAAACGTATTTAGGTTTGCCATAACAAAGGGTTACTGACTCAAGACATTTCAGCTTTTCATTTTTTATTAATTTGTAAAAATGTACTAAACCAATGACTTTGACATTGTGTCACTGGCCTACACACAATACCCCACAATCTCAATTTAATCTATTTTTTAGTCGAGGGGTGTGAATACTTTCTGAAGGCACTGTTGACAATAGGGTTCCATTTAGGGTGCAGACACTGTTTTGTACATATCTGCGGTGTTAAGTTGGGACATAGTATCTCAGCCAGTGAGTTTAGAAGGAGAGTGACTGGCCACCAACATCTTCTGTGACATTTGGGGATCTTGTCCCTACGCTGTGTATAACAGTAGGCTCACTACAGTAACGACTGGTCAAAAGTAGTGCACTATATAGGGAATAGGGTGCCATTTGAGACTATTCCAAGGATCACAGCCTGATAGCAGGGCTACTGCTCTCCTATCATTGATATATGTTTGCATCAAAACAGTGATTGTTGTTCTTGGCCCACTGCAGTCCTGTAGGGCTGTTGTCAACACTCGCATCATAGATTTACACGGCCCCATCCATGTCCCACAGATAATTATTATCTTGGTGTGACAATCTGACAGAATCAATGATGAAAGCAGCCGATTTCCCCAACGCTCCAGCCACGATATCCAAGGCTGTGGTGAGATTTCGGATGCCGCTAATGGGTCTCTGTCTGCGAGGGATGGGAGATACATGTGGTGGCAATCGGAGGCGTCTGATTTGCGCGAGGCTGTTATTGATTGACGCGCGGCTTGTTTTCTGGCCTACCGTTAAAACCGCCTGTGACGAGCAACGGGGAGCCAGAAGAGGAGACACTGAGTACATTCCAAATGGCACCCTATTCCCTACGTAGTGCACTACTTTTGACCTGGGCCCTATGACCCCTGGTCAAAAGTAGGGCACTATATAGGGAAAAGGGTGCCATTTGAAACGGCCTGACTCTGATGGGAGCTGGACTGGACACACTGACTGGACAAATATTGATGTGGATTTCATTGATCCTTTATTTCTACAGGCCCTTGTCTGTAGATTTTATTCTTCTTATTGTATTCTTCTAACATTTCTCCCTTCTCGACATATGTCTCCCAATTATAGAAATAGCATGATATGGGTGGTGTCTGTATCTACATAAACGAATAAACCCCTTGTCTAAGGGTTCCATGTCACGATTGCAAATCTAATGTTCATCAGAACTCTGATCCAAAAACCCTCAGAGCTGAGCTCCGTTCGTGGACGCTGGGCAGTGAAGTCCAACTGAAAAGCAGCTTAGAGACTCCCTCCCGTCTATGCGCTGGGATGACACAACCCCATGTAGACTTTTTTGACACTGATCCCTCATGATGCGAATTCATCCTCTTCTCCACAGTTCCGTCACACGTTTAGTAGCTCTAGTGGGTTGTTGAAATGTGGATCGCGTGACAATTTGTGTCAGAATAGCGTTATTGAAAGCCTGATTTGACAT
Organism: Salvelinus namaycush; assembly: GCF_016432855.1. NCBI lineage: Eukaryota > Metazoa > Chordata > Actinopteri > Salmoniformes > Salmonidae > Salvelinus > Salvelinus namaycush. Next base: position 28,562,256 of record NC_052341.1, read on the forward strand.
AAAGAGCACTTTGAATGTAGCGGCTGTAGGCCATGTCATTACTCAGGCACAATTTTTTTTCTTGACCTCTCTGTTGGTTGAAACGTTGCCATGGAAATGGCACAATCTCTATGTTAATGCTAAGAGGAACGATAAACTCGCGTCCCTAGACATCAAGACATCTTGAAAGAACAATTGAAAGCGAGGAACGGTTTAGTGTAGGCAATAGGCCGATTTTGTAAGTCATATAAAAGAGCTTACGGCTGGCTCATCATTGGTTTCTTCATAGAAATATAAGGGATAAAAAAAATTAAATGAAGTCCTGTGAACTGCTATTAACTGTCGATTTGTGAGGCAGGAATATTTTCTTTTTGCTCGAGCCGCTATTAAAAGAGAAGAGGGTTATCGAAAAAGGCCATTGTCGTGGTAGGAACATACGGAAATCTCAGTGATCAACTGACATTACTCTTTTCATCTCCAAGGCTCTATCAAACTGAGGGTGTTCTCTAAAATTGGCCCCTGTCACTGTGTTAAATTGCACTTGATGCCTTCAAACTGCCGGCCCTCGCTGGCTCACTGAGCAGTGTGTGAGCACTCTGAGTGCTTTTGTTAGCTTGACGCGCTAAAACCACTCCTGGCATCGTTTGGCCCGACCAGGGGGTGGATTGAAGGCGGTAGGAGATTTGGAGAGTTAATTCAGTTCAGTGTGTAAGAGTCACGAAGATACATACGCAGCTATCATAATGTTGGGTTACAGTTCTTGTTGTTGGCGAGCCAGCTTTTAGCCTTCTGTTATAAGCCCTGCCACAGCCAAACACTGGCTCTTTATACCGTAGAAAAGAGAGCTCAAAGGTATATGGTAGTTGTCCAACATGAATATTACATTTGACATTTTAGTCATTTTTAACAGACATGCTCTCTCTCTCTCTCTCTCTCTCTCTCTCTCTCTCTCTCTCTCTCTCTCTCTCTCTCTCTCTCTCTCTCTCTCTCTCTCTCTCTCTCTGTCTGTCTGTCTGTCTGTCTGTCTGTCTGTCTGTCTGTCTGTCTGTCTGTCTGTCTGTCTGTCTGTCTGTCTGTCTGTCTGTCTGTCTGTCTGTCTGTCTGTCTGTCTGTCTGTCTGTCTGTCTGTCTGTCTGTCTGTCTGTCTGTCTCTCTCTGAAATCTGAGTTAGCCAGCAATTCACAAGCCTAATATGAGCCGTGTATGTTTTGGTGTCCTTGTATAGATGGAGGATGGTAGTGATATGGACGACACTCTGATTCTGGATACCTTGAGTCCAGAATCCAGACGGGACCCAATTCAAGCTCGACAGGTAAGACTCAGTGTTTAACACCACACACACACACACACAGTAGTAGGAAGTGTACTGTCAAACAAACCCCGTGTAGACAGTGGATTATGCCCATGTTATAGATGTTTGTCCAAGGCCCTGTTTGTCCTCGTGTTTCCAGTGCCCATCTTCTGTTTGTGTTCACATGGCCTGAGCGCTTTGGTCTGTTTTCCTTGTTTGTGTGCATACCCTGTTTTTGTCCGCTGTACGTTCTCCATTCTCAGGTTATCTTTGTTGCCGTGTCAGCTCTAGGTCTGTTTGTGTGTGTGTATGCTTGTTTGCCAGGCATATTACGTTTTTGAACCTGGAATCCAATTTCCTGTTATTGTGTGTGTTTTATTGTGCGTGTTTGCAATTGCCTGCGTGTTTTGGGGCACATTGCTTCTTTTTTTACCTTGAATCTCTCTTGAAGGAGTCAAGCAAAGGGTAGTCTGTTCTGTTCCTTCTCCTCTTGACATCACAATGGCCATGTCTCAACCTCCTCCTGACCTAACCTGTAAACACTGCAAACCTGTGTACAGCTGGGCCAATGTTCCCTGGCTCTTCCAGCTTAGCCTTGCCCTCCCAGCATGTCTGACTGGGGCAGTGGAGGGGGGGGGGGGGGGATTAACCACCCTGAACCACAAAGACATTAAGGACCCTAACAACCTGGCGGAGCCCAAACCCACACCTCTCATCCCTATCCCTGGAAGCGAGCAGAGCCCTGCTGAACGATAGCATTGACATGGATGGTGAAGGCTCCAAAACGGGCTCACCCTGAGTGCTGTCCATATTATCTAGCATCCACTGTCACACAGTGACAGAGAAGAGGGCATTGGCGCCAGCAGGCATTTGCAATGCATTTCTGCATTAAATTGTATAGCCATTTATACACACATTTTTCGGTCACGCAGGGACTGTGTGTGATTGTCTGGGCCGGAGTGCATGGAGTTTAGGGACCGGGGAAGGGTGTGGGTAGCGGCCGGGCCAGAAGGAGCCCGGCTGGGCTGGGAGCGCATCAGAATGCAGCGTGTCTGCCTGGTCCTAGGGTTCCCTCTCTGTGTTTGGCTGAGGCCCATTAAAGATGCAGGGTACCTCCGTGGCGCTGAGCCTCTGATGTGCTGCCTTTGCCCACGGACCGAGCTTATCATCTCTCTCTCCCATCCCGACAGGTGTTTTGGATTCTCATTCGAGGGCATGTGCCTCTCTCTGTCGTCTTCTAGCTTTCCAAACATGCGCTCTCGCTCTCGCATTCACTGGCTCCCTCCATCTCTCCCTCCTGCAGGGAGACATCACAGCCGGGTTCATGGTTTGTGACTCTGGCCCGTGATCGGCTGATCGACCTCCCCCTTATTCCGTGCCATCCTCTGGATGAATTCACAAATTGGATTCTGGCTCAGATCTTGGCAGCCCTGCGGTGGACGGGTGGAGATGAGTCAGGAATAGAAATGTGTGTTTAAGGCCGTTAGGGGTCAAATAAATCCGTACCGGCTGTACTGAACTGTCTTGGTTTGTGTTCTAGGTGGAGGAGCTGTTGAAGGAGATGCAGGAGCTGAGAGAGGAGCTGAGGAGTAAAGACCGGACCATTTCTCAGCTGACCCAGCAGATGGTATGTGCTTATTATTGTTCACGTGTTGACGCCGTAAGTGCAAACTCTATTTCATCGCAATGCACTTCAACGGCTCAGACTTCCAACCTTTCTCACCCCATTTTCATGTCACTCTTCTAGCTAGTCGCTACCACTGTGACCCATGCACAGTAAGTGTTGTCAAACCCCAGGATTTGACCAGCCTCTTCCAAACCCACAGCCCCTTCAGCCAGGTCACCCATTATACAAGTCCGTATTCGACGTCCATCTATGTCTGAGGAGGTCTGGAGATGACTAGGAAACCGGTCACTAGGGGCAACCGTTTGTTTTAAGCCTATCCCAAACCTTAACCTTTCCCTTAACCATTCGGAGTTGATGCCTAAACTTAATCTTAATCACTTTGAAATTTGACGTTTGAGAAACATGGATGAACATCTAATTCTGACGTGAGACTGTGAGAGCTTGTTGGCCACTTATAGATCCAGCTACTTAGTGACATGTCAGCTCCTATTAGTCTATAAGGCTCTCCTCTGCCATCAACTCACTGTGGGGATCATGAAGTAACTATGGGCTCCATAGGGCCCAACTGGGTCTGGGTGAAGACTTGACAACTGCAGGAGCAGCTTCTCATGTTACTTTGGACCTAGTGTGGGAGAGAGCTGTACTTGTTTCCATGCCTCTGTGTCTTCCAGGGTCTGAGCCACTCCAGCTAACTGCTACTGCCCCGGAGGTAGAGTGGGAAGAGGGCTGTCATTATCGGACCTGTCCTGTGTGGGTAGTGTGGTTCTTACTCTGTGGGTAGATCTGTGAAATTAGACTTCACCTTGCGTGGAGTAATGTCTCTCATTGTGGCTCTCTTATCCTCTCTCTCTCTCTCTCTCTCTCGCTGTTGTCATTTTCTCTGTCTCTCTCTACACTGAGAGTATACAAAACATTGAGAACGGCTCGTTCCATGACATACTGTATGTAGACTGACCAGGTGAAAGCTATGATTCCTTATTGATGTCACTTGATAAACCCACGTCAATCAGGGTAGATGAAGGGGAGGAGACGATCGATTTTTAAGCGTTCAGGCATGGATTGTGTATGTGTGCCATTCAGAGGGTGAATGGGCAAGACAAAATATTTAAGTGCTTTTGAACGGGCTGTGGTAGTAGGTGTCAACTGCAACGCTGCTGGGTTTTTACCCGCGAAACAGTTTCCCGTGTGTATCAAGAATGGCCCGCCACCCAAAAGGACGTCCAGCCAACATGACACAACTGTGGGAAGCATTGGAGTCGACGTGGGCCAGCATCCCTGTAGAATTCTTTTTGTATTGTTGTCTGTGTCAAGTTTCAACTGAACGACACGCTTGAATAGTCTGCCCCTGACCATGCAACGCTTGTGCAACTCAATATTAGGAAGGAGTTCCTACCGTTTGGCATGCACTGAGTATCTTTCTCTCGTCTCTATCTCTCTGGGATCTTTTCCAGCTCCCATGCCTGATCAAACTGAATGAAAATGAGAATGTTGAGCTTCTGTAAATGTCTTATTGATTGAGACTTACTGCTTTAATTAGACTTTTTTTTATTTATTGATTTTTCAACACTTTGTTAATTTCATGGTGCTGTTTACATGTTATTTGTTAAACTGTTTTTCACGCCTTGTGATTAACATTGAAAGAAACATTTGGAAATATTGGTTTTTCTAGTGTTCTGTAATTTCCTTCTGTTGCGTCCCGAAGTAACTACTGCATAATGTGACTCCAGACTCTGTATCATCCAGTTATTTACCAGCAGCATTTCAAATACCCTGAAATCTACCTTTTACATGACCATATCACAGATATGCTATTTAAGTTGAATTATCTACCTTCTGTTTTGATATTATCTTCTCTCTACAACCCTACTTGAAGCCATGCATTCTTATTGTTAGGGGGTGAATCAGCTTTAATTTTGAAGATGTATTGTGGCTTCCATCAATATAATTGTCTGCATCATTTCCAATCCCCCTTTTTCTTTTATTGTATTTTTTTGTAAATGTATAAAATATATATATTTTCCTTTATTCCCTACCATACCTCCCCTAATTGGAGTAAACTAATGGACAACTTTTTATTTTATTGAATATCCGAAACATACAATATACTTGCAGTGAAGCCGCTCAACAACTACACCACACCAGTCATCCAACAGACTCCCATTCAGAGCGACACACAGAAGCATCCAGGGTCAATGCCCTGCTCAAGGGCACCTCGACAGATGTCCCACCAGGCCAAAAAAACGGGGACCCAAACTCTCCAAGACCCCCCCCCACAGTTCCCCAATAGCTGTCCCTCAACCATTCGAGACCCCTCCCCAAGAAAAAAATAAATGCAATGAATTCCATTCCCCACCCCCAAGAACCCCCCCCAATGCATCAACAACCAAGAAAATGAACTAAAGAGAAAAAAGAAAACAGCAAACGACAATGCAAGAAAAAAAAGACATCAAGGACAACTAAAATCATAACAGCAATGCCAACTGTATATGTTTGAGTGCATGTCTGGCACTATTGCATACGTGTGTGTGTGTGTGTGTGTGTGTGTCCGCCGTGTATGTGTGTCCTTGAATGAGAGTGTGTGTGTATATGCATGTGTACAAACACCGGACGGCATCAGCCTCAGGCAAACCGGCATTAGCTGAAAAAAACACTACTCCTCAGTGTCATTCAAACTTTGTCTTATGTTTTATTTTGACTTTATTTTTGACTTATCTTAGAATGAAGGTCAATCTCCCGCACAGCAACTCCACTCCCACTTGTCTCCAATTGCACATCCCACCTATCTCTGCTGGCCACCCTTTTCCGAATTCTACTCAACATGTATATCTTTCAACTATTCTGTGATGTTTAACGTATAATTTCAATCTGTCTAATCAAATATAATCCACAAATTGCGACAACTCTTAGGCTTCTACTTCTTGCTTTAACATACTATGTACATTTTATGGACACAGTTTACAATAGTTATCTTTTGTTTGTTTTTAGTCCTGTCCTTCAGCTCCACTCAACCCCTCCCATCTATCTCAGAACACATCCAGTTTTGATTTCTATTTGCCATATATTTTTCAGCTGTGATGTTTCACAAAGTTCTGCACATTTCTATTCAACATATTGTAAATTAGACACATTTTTGCCAAGAGTTATTGTATTATTAATCGATTTGACCATGACTTTTTAAATCACCCAGCAGTGCTATATTGCAGAGTTGGCTCCAGGTAAATGTTGCAATTCTTAAGCCAATCCTGAACCTGCGACCAAAAACAAGCTACGTATGGACAGTACCAAAACAAATGATCTAACGATTCTGTCTCCTCACAGCAAAATCTTCAGAGCTGGGATGATTGTATTCCCCATATACACAGTGCCTTTGGAAAGTATTAAGACCCCTTGAGTTTCTTCACATTTTGTTAGGTTGCAGCCTTATTCTAAAATGTATGAAATAGTTTCCCCCCCCTGATAAATCTAAACACAATACACCATAATGACAATGCAAAGCTATAAGCTTGGCACACCTGTATTTGGGGAGTTTCTCCCATTCTTCTCTGCAGATCATCTCACGCTCTGTCAGGTTGGATGGGGAGTGTTGCTGCACAGCTATCTCTCCAGAGATGTTCAAATCCGGGCTCTGGCTGGGCCTCTCAAGGACATTCAGAGACTTGTCCCGAAGCCACTCCTGCGTGGTCTTGGCTGTGCTTATGAGACACACTTGCTATGAGACTCAAAATTAAGGTCAGCTGCATCCTGTTAACATTGATCATCCTTGAGATGTTTCTACAACTTGATTGGAGTCCACCTGTGGTACATTTAATTGATTGGAAATTATTTGGAAAGGCACACACCCTTCTAAATAAGGTCCCTGAGTTGACGGTGCATGTCAGAGCAAAACCAAGCCATGAGGTCGAAGGAATTGTCTGTAGAGCTCCGAGACAGGATTGTGTTGAGGCACAGATCTGGAGAAGCGTTTCAAAAAGATGTCTGCAGCATTGAAGGTCCCCAAGAACACAGTCGCCTTCTTCCATTCTTAAATGGAAGAAGTTTGGAATCACCAAAACTCTTCCTAGAGCTGGCCGCCTGGCCAAACTGAGCAATCTGAGGAGAAGGGCCTTGGTCGAGGAGGTGACCAAGAACCCAATGGTCACTCTGACAGCGTTCCAGAGTTCCTCTGTGGAGATGGGAGAACCGTCCAGAAGGACAACCATCTCTGCAGCATTCCAACAATCATGCCTTTATGATAGTGAACAGATGGAAGCTACTCCTCAGTAAATGACAGCCCGCTTGGAGTTTGCCAAAAGGCACTTAAAGTACTCTGACCATGAGAATCAAGACTTTCTGGTGTGATGAAACCATTTGAGTCTTTTGCCTGAATGCCAAGCATCACATCTGGAGGAAACCTGGCACCATCCCTACGGTGAAGCATGGTGGTGGCAGCATCATGCTGTGGGGATGTTTTTCAGCGGCAGGGACTGGGAGATTAGTCAGGATCGAGGCGAAGATGAACAGCGCAAAGTACAGCGATCCTTGATGAAAACCTGCTCCTGACCACTCAGGACCTCAGACTGGGGCGTAGGTTCACCTTCCAACAGGACAATGACCTTAAGTACACAGTCAAGACAACTCACGAGTTGCTTCGGAACAAGTCTCTGAATGTCCTTGAGTGGCCCAGCCAGAGCCCGGACTTGAACCCGATCGAACATCTCTGGAGAGACCTGAAAATAGCTGCGCAGCGACGCTCCCCATCCAACCTGACAGAGCTTGAGATGATCTGCAGAGAACAATGGGAGAAACTCCTCAAATACAGGTGTGCCAAACTTGTAGCGTCATACCCAAGAAGACTCAAAGCTGTAATCGCTGCCGAAGGTGCTTCAACAAAGAACTGAGTAAAGGGTCTGAATACTTATGTTTATGTTTTTTACATTTTAATACATTTGCAAAAATGACTCATTATAGGGTATTGTGTGTAGATTGAGGGGGGAACAAACTATTTAATCAACGTAACAAAATGTGGAAAATATCAAGGGGACTGAATACTTTACGAATGCACTGTATATTATGTCAAAAAAAAGTAAGTTATACTTTATTCTGTCCTGAATAAAAGCCATGCATTCTTAGCAACCTCTTCCCATTCCATAGACCATTTATTGATACATGATTTAAGACTAATACTCTTTATTACTAGAATCAGCCTGGATGCATGATTCAGGCCCAGAGGAGCTGTGTAGGCAGCAGTGGAGATTCATTAAACAGCTCTGTCTTTCCTGCTAATTTCACCTTTGAAGTTGAACTAGCATATCAAACAACAGAGCACTGTTTTTATTTCAGGGAATCATGTTGGAATCCTATTGGTTTATTTCAGCATGCCATAGCTGATATTCTTTATGACTGGAATCAGCCTGGATGCATGATTTCAGGTCCAGAGGAGCTGTGGAGGCAACAGGGGGATTCATTATTATTTCTTCACCACAGGAACACACCTCTCTCTCTCTCCTGCTAATATCACATTTGAAGTTGAACTAGCGTATCGATCAAAATAGAGCAATGTTTTATTTCAGGGACTCATCCTCCTGTTGGTAGTATGCAGACACAACGGGGCGTTAGAGCCTGGACAGACCCTGATTTGGTAGGGCTTGTATTCCTCTCCTTTACAATAACATGTACACTGTTTTAATAGTTCAATCTTTTCTGGTTAGTTTCCACCCTCTATGCTAAGAGCCACAGTGATTGAAATGTTGCTATTCATTGTGGGAGCATTCAAACACTTGTGCCTGATACTGTAGGGCAGAGGAGTCAAACTCATTCCATGGAGTGCCTATTGTCCTCAGTGTTTTTTTTTTTTTTTAATTTGTGTCCAATTAAGACCTACACGACCAGGTGAGAGGAGTTCCTAACTAATCAATGCCCTTTTAATTGATCAATCAAGTACAAGTGAAAACCTGCACGCACTTGGCCCTCCACGGAATGAGTTGGATACCTGTGCCGTAGTGTCTTTTTACTCTTTTGCCTTTTGTGAAAGCATATTTCTGTTTTAAGATGGCCGTGTTGTATTGTGCTTTCAGTCCTCCCACTAGCTGTAAGAGTGGAGCATCCGTCAGTCTCTGCTTGCGTTTCCTGGAATCTATAAGCCCTTAAGAGGCCGATAATTGTTTGTGCAGGTAATTGTATGCGTGTGTAGTCAGAACGATGAGAGTGAAGTATGGGGATGAAAGGTTGTGTGCGTGTGTTTTTAAAAAGAGCCCTGGGGTTTTGAAGAATGCTTGAAAGAGTACAAACACAAAGCTGGTCTGTCTGGTCCTAGAATAGGTAATGGAAGATGAGGGAGTCCTAAGAGAGAACACTGCTACCGTACCGGTACATGATGATTTAGAGTGGCTGTGGCTTAGGTGTCTCAACTGTCCTCTGTGTGTGCGTCTGCGTGAGTCTGCATCTGTGCTTTTCTGTGTGTGTCATACTCGGGGCCACAGCCAAAGGCCACCCTTGCTCTCCTCTGAGGTTGTGAGATGGAGAACCTTGCAGGGTTTAATTTGTCTTCTGGGCTGTGGGGTGTTTTCTTTGGGTAATAAAAGGGCTGCTGTTGCAGGCTTGTTTCGAGTGGGGCCAGTGGCCATTGCAGAAGTGTTCATACCATTCATTGTTCCTGAGTGTCCCTGGCCTAAACAGAGGGCTAGAGACCGGCATAGTATGAGCAGACACACTAATTGCTTTATTGCAGTTTATGGACTTGTTACACTTCTACTATAAATGTTATAAAAGGTTCTGTCCTCTCACATTTTGTTTTTATGATATTTTATATGATCGCTCATATTTTATTTTAGCCCTGATTGGGTGTTTGTTTGTCATCGTGTCCCCAACACCCTGGTCATTAAAGAAGTACTCCAACAGATAATTAAGATTTAGCAATATTAAACTGAGTAGTTGTAATTTAAAGTGTTTATTTACACACATGCAACCAACTCAAAACGCACACTGCACCGGCAACTCTTCTTGGCAACGCAGTTCATTTTGCAACTAACCAATAGGCCTACATGATTGAACTGAATGATATTGTATTGGTATCTGTGTGTAGTTTCAACTGAATGACTCTCTTGAATAGGCGATCCCTGAAACTCCATTTGGAACTAACAAACAACATGATTGAACTGAATGACAGTGTGTTAGTGTCTGTGACATTTCAACTGAATGACGTGTGTGTCTCTCTTGATTAGGCTGTTCCTGTCGAGGCCACGAGATGCCACTGCCAGCAGTACAGTCCACCTGGAAGAGATGTGGAAAGAGTGACGGTGACCTACCATGACAAGGCCACACAGACTCCACCATGGAGGGGACATGCTGTGAGTGCTGCTTCCTGTATGTCTCAGAGAGAGAGCGAGTGTCCATCCCACTGTCATGTCCTGATCATATTTACTGTTGGGCACTCGACTTGTGACTTTTTTTTTGTTGGATTCTCACCGTGCAAGTGTTCTCTATTCCAAGTCATAATCTCTGTAGGAGCTGTGAAACGTTTATAGCTGTTCTATAACATATACAGCACCTTCGGCAGTATTCAGACCCATTGACCTTTTCCACATTTTGTAAAAACCTTATTTAAAAATGTATTGTTTTTCCCCTCAGTCTACACACAATGCCCCATAATGACAAAGCAAAAACTCGTTTTTAGAAGTTTTTGCCAATTTATTAAAAAATATCTTAAACTGAAATATCACATTTACATTAGTATTCAGACCCTTTACTTAGTACTTTGTTGACGCACCTTTGTTAGCAATTGGACATGACGCTAAAAGCTTGGCACACCTGTATTTGGGGAGTTTCTCCCATTTCTCTCTGCAGATCCTCTCAAGCTCTGTCAGGTTGGATGGGGAGCATTGCTGCACAGCTTTTTTCAGGTCTCTCTAGAGATGTTCGATTGGGTGCAAGTCCAGGCTCTGGCTGGGCCACTCAAGGACATTCAGAGACTTGTCCCGAAGCCGCTCTGCGTGGTCTTGGCTGTGTGCTTAGGGTCGTTGTCCTGTTGGAAGGTGAACCTTCGGCCCAGTCTGAGGTCCTGAGCTCTCTGGAGCGGGTTTTCATCAAGGATTTACCTTTATTTGGCTATGTTCATCATTGCCTCGATCCTGACTGGTCTCCCAGTCCCTGCCGCTGAAAAACATCCCCACAGCATGATGCTGCCACCACCTTGCTTCACCGTAGGGATGATGCCAGGTTTCCTCCAGACGTAACGCTTGGCATTGAGGTCAAAGAGTTCAATCTTGGTTTCATCAGACTTGTTTCTCTTTGTCTGAGTTTTTTGGTGCCTTTTGGCCAGCTCCAAGCGGGCTGTCGTGCCTTTTACTGAGGAGTGGCTTCCGTCTGGCCCTACCATAAAGGCCTGATTGGTGGGGTGCTGCAGAAATGGTTGTCCTTCTGGAAGGTTCTCCCATCTCCACAGAGGAACTCTGGAGCTCTGTCAGATTGACCATCGGTTTCTTGGTCACCTCCCTGACCAAGGCCCTTCTCCTCCGATTGCTCAGTTGTGCCGGGCGGCCAGCTCTGGTGAGAGTCTTGGTGGTTTTAAACTTCTTCCATTTTAAGAATGATGGAGGCCACTGTTCTTTGACCTACAATGCTGCAGACATTTTTTGGTACCCATTCTCAGATATGTGCCTGAACCGAATCCTGTCTCTGAGCTCTAAGGACAATTCCTTTTGACCTCATGGCTTGATTTTTGCTCTGACATGCACTGTCAACTCTGAGACCTTATATAGGCAGGTGTGTGCCTTTCCAAATCATGTCCAATCAATTGAACTTACCTCAAGTGGACTGCAATCAAGTCGTAGAAACATCTCAAGGATGATCAATGGAAACAGGATGCAGCTGAGCTCAATTTCGAGTCTCATATCAAAGGGTCTGAATAAAAATCCCAAAACCTGTTTTCACGTTGTCGTTATGGGCTATTTTGTGTAGATTGCTGAGGATTAATTTTTATTTAATACATTTTAGAATAAGGCTGTAATGTAACAAAATGTGGAAAAAGTCAAGGGGTCTGAATACTTTCCCTACGGCACTGTATAACTTTATACTGTAACTGCTGGAGGACACCTAATAGTGACTTAGCTAGGTAGGTGTCATCTTTCCACACTGACATCCAGCGCTCTGGTCAAGCCAAGCAGCCAGGAGTCTCTGGCCTCTGCCACTTGGACAGACAGCACGTTCCACCAGTAAGGCAGCCTGGGGGCCTGTTGGAGCAGGATGTTGCGTGGGCTGAACAATGCCAGTTTAGAGGGATGACTGGGCCCATGGGCCCCCCCTTACACTGGCAGCCTGCTTAGGAGACCGGAGCATTTGGCTGTTTAGCCGCCTGCCTGTCTGGGACACTACTGCTATCTTTCTGTGTTCTCTGATGAAACAGGGCCTCAGCCCTCCCTGGGCAGCGTAAATCACAGGACTATCACTAATGACAAACAATAATGCATATCCAGGGGGTTAGCTGCCCTTTTGTTTGCCTGGCCCAAATAAGGGCACCTCTAAGCCCAGCGTAGAACAAAGTAGCACCGGCAATAACGTGGAAGTCGCTTTTGCACGCCGCTAGCCGCTCCGTTATGTTATTGTTTTATGTTATGCTTGTTGGGTTAGGCAGCGATTTAGATTTTAAAAAGAAGGCTCCGCTTGAAATATGCGCTCCAGTAACGCAGCACAGGGGTCTCATTTTTACACCTGGCCAAAGGACACCAGCATATACCGGTGAGAGGCGCCATGAGGTGGGCGGTCGGGGAGACATGGTGCTCAATCATAGACACCCACACCCGGTGGCGGTGCACTTCTGGTCACTTTTGTATCCCGCCATGATTTGGATTTATTCACCCTCCTGCTTTGCCGTTTTGGAATAAGGTGTGGATGGGAAACTGTAGGGAAATTGGTTTGGTTCAGATTTACAGCTTGGGTTTGTACTTCACCTGAAAAAGTTAATGGACAAGTTGTTGCTGGTTGTGTGCAGCGATTGGGGTGATACTGGGGACGGGGGGGGGGGGGCTTTGGTGCTGGGACTAGGGCTGGAAACATGCGTTTCCGGGGTGCAAGAGGAGATAAGAGGACGGGGCGAGGCTGTAGATGCGTTCACCAAGGCACATGCCTTGCGCCACTCTAATTGAATTCGCCAGCGTTCAGATGGTCAGACACACAAGTGCCCATCAGCACACAGATAAGTCAGGTGCCACCGAAATGAAAGCCTTTCCCGTCTTCTTTAATTGTTTCTCCTTTTGTATGTAACCGCTGCAGTTTTTGTTTGAAGAGGAAACGTGATAGCTCTGACATTTCATTTTTCAGTTATGAGGGAAACGGTGACAATGTTCTCCCCGCTGTCTCGAGATAAGGAAAGTGTAGCGTGTGAGCGTCAGCACACAAGCCGACAGCGGCATAATGACAGTGGCTTGAGAGTATCTCTGTCTCAAAGGCACGGGATTCATCACACCATGCTGTCTCTTAGTGCTGAGCTCCAATCATAGTTAGTATTTCTAGCTCAAATCCATCTAATTGTATTTGTCACATGCTTCGTAGACAACCGGTGTAGACTAACAGTGAAATGCGGGCCCTTCCCAACAATGCAGAGAGTGAGAAAATAGTAATAACACGTAAAAATAATTATAAATACCGACTAATAACTTGGCTATATACATGGTTACCAGTAGCGAGTCGATGTGCAGGGGTACGAGGCAATTGAGTTAGGTAAGTACATATAACTAGGAATATAGTGACGAGGCAACAGGATCGACCGTTGCAGCAGCGTATGTGATGAGTGTAAAAAGAGTCAATGAAGATTAGGTAAACTGTTTAGCAGTCTTATGGCTTGGGGGTAGAAGCTGTCCTGTTGGTTCCAGACTTTTTTTAAGGGTCATCCTCTGTCACTGCTTGGTATAGAGGTCCTGGATGGCAGGGAGCTCGGCCCCAGTGATGCACTACCCTCTGTAGCGCCTTGCGGTCGGATGCCAAGCAGTTGCCGTACCAAGTGGTGATGCAGCCAGTCAAGATGCTCTCAATGTTGCAGCTGTAGAACTTTTGGAGGATCTGAAGGCCCCATGCCGAATCTTTTCAGCCTCCTTAAGGGGAAGAGGTGTCGTTCCCTCTTGACGACTGTGTTGTGTGTGGACCATGATAGATCCTTAGTGATGTGGACACCGAGGAACTTGAAGCTCTCAAACCGTCCCACTACAGCTCTGTCAATTTGAATGGGGGTGTGCTCGGCCCTCCGTTTCCTGTAGTCAACGATCAGCTCCTTTTTGTCTTGCTAACGTTGAGGGAGAGGTTGTCGTCCTGGCACCCCACTGCCAGGTCTCTGATCGTCGCCGGTGGTCAGGCCCACCACCACTTCCGTATTGGGTACTTCCTGTTTGAGTTTTTGCTTGGAAACAGGAATCCAGAGGACAGAGTTATTGTCAGATTTGCCCGATGGAGGGAGAGCTTTGTCTGTGTCTCTGTGTGTGGAGTAAAGGAGATCTAGAGTTGTTTTGCCTCTAGCTGCACAGGTGACATGCTTGTAGAATTTTGGTAAGACAGATTTCAGTTTTCCTTCATTAAAATCCGTCCACTCGGCGCGTCGTCTCTGATTGGACAGGCATTGAGGTATTCGGTTACTGTTCGACTGAACGTTAGAATGGGAAAACGAGTGACTTGAGTGTGGTATGATCGTCCTGTGCCAGGCGCACCGGTTCCAGCGTCTCAGAAACGTCCGGGCACTCCTGGGCTTTTCACACGACAGTGTCTAGGGTTTACGGGGAATGGTGCGACAAACAAAAAACATCCAGTCTGTGGCAGTCCTTGGGCCACAAACAGACAAATAACGGCGCAGTACGACAGTGTTGTGCAGAACAGTATCTCAGAATGCACAACTCGTCGGTCCTTGTCACGGATGGGCTATTGCTGCAGACGACCACACCGGGTTCCACTCCTATCAACTAAAAACAAGAAAATGACTCAAGTGGGCACATTATCACCAAACCTGTACAAATGAGTCCTGGAAAAACATTGCCTGGTCCGACGAATCCGGTTCCTGTTGTGTCAGGATGATGGCAGAGTCAGGATTTGCCGTGAGCAGCATGAGTCCATGGCCCCATTCTGCCAACGGTATAGGCTGCTGGTAGTGGTGTAATGGTGTGGGTAATGTTTTCCTGGCACACTTTGCTCAATTGATATCAAGGGACCTAATGTTTCCATTCCCCAAATAATTCGGGCTGTTCTGGAGGCAAAGGGGGGGGGGGGGGGGCAACCCGGTACTAGATGAGTGTCAGCCAATCTTGCGCTGTCTCTTCTGAGTCTCTGGGATTAGGGCCTGGACTGGGATTAGCAGTATGTCCTGCGCCACCGACTCGTTGGAAGTAGCAATCTTCATTCAAATGGAGGTTAGTGATCGCTGTTCTGAAGTCCAGAAGCTATTTTCATTACCGGAAACAATGGCATAAACATTATGTACAGAAAAGTTCAGATCAGTGCAAACAAACACACAATATAGCGGAATTGGCCAGGAGAGCCCGTAAAACGGCGGCTATCCATTTCAGCCACATTCTAAAATGTGTCTTTGGTTCCCTCTTTGGCATCCCCGCGCGACAGGCTTGACGGACCAATGGGAAACGACAAGATTGTCTTTGCGGTCTGTGTGATGTCACAAAGTCATGTCGGTATACTGCGTATCAGGCTGTATGTATTCAGAAGCGCAAGGGACAATGTTCCTCATTGTCACAGCTACACCTGTTTACCATGGCAACGGTTTCTAGAGCAAAAAGTTTTTTTCTCTCGAAGAAAAAGCTGATCCCTAGCGGATTAGTCATAGTCCTACTAATCAATACTGATAAATGGAACAGGCAACAGTGTCTTGGAGAAATACTGATGGTGTGTTAGAGAGAAAGAGTGATGAAAGAGGGGGGAGGGTTGAGAGAGGCGACATTGTAATGAGCTCGTGAAATTATGCTGTCTATCCAGACTGCAGAGAAACTGGCATCAACCATAATGAGCACAATTGATCTGTAGTGGCAGTACACAAATAACGCATCCCCCCCCAAAGCAAAGGTAAGCTCAACACCCAACCAATCCCCTCTCACTGAGCCTCTTGCAGCTTCAATAACAGTACCTGTCACTGTCATGTCAGGTAGCTATGAGTTTAGAGGTGACCCTAGTCGTCTACATTTCTCATCTTCCTCCCCCATGTCAAATCACTCCCTGGCAGGTGCGTCTGAACCGGTGGAGGGTGAGTGTGATTGTATTGTACAGGGAGACATCGCAGGCACCTTGTCTAGGAATGGACTGAGAGACAGTGGCGCCACATTTAGTGTGGGTGTAGCAAGGGGGGAATAGGCTAGTGGCTGCACCCCATCCCAGCATGTTTTCTCAATTTGAGGCGCTGGAGAGAAATGTCCATCTAAACTAATCCCTCCCTGGTCCTCATGTCTGAGTGACCTGTGTTTGAGAGTATGGTGCTCTAATCTACAGCAGCTTCAGAAATTATTCATACCCCTTGACTTATTCCACATGTTGTTGTTACAGCCTAAATTCAAAATGTATTAAATATAGATTTTCCCACACATCTACCCACAAGACCCCGTAATGACAGAGTGAATACATGTTTTTAGAATTTTGTGTACATGTTTTGAAAATAAAATACAGAAATCTCATTTACCTAAATATTCACACACCTCTGCTAATATGCTCCAAATTGAGCTCAGGTGCATCTAATTACCTTTGATCATCCTTGTCAATACAACTTGATGGTAGTCCACCTGTGGCAAATTCAGTTGTTTGAACATGATTTAGAAAGAAACACCTGTCTATAGAAGTTCCCACAGTTGACAGTGCATGTCAGAGCAGAAACTAGACCATGAAGTCCAAGGAACTGGAGCAACCGGGCAAGAAGGACCTTGGTCCGGGAGATGACCAAGAACACAATGATCACTCTGACAGAATTAGAGTTCCTAGGCTGAGATGGGAGAACCTGCCAGAAGGACAACAGTCTCTACAGCACTTCACCAATCTGGGCTCTATAGGAAATGCCAGATGGATGCCACTCCTGAGAAAAAGGCATATGACAGCATGCTTGGAGTTTGCAAAAAGGCATGTGAAAGACTCTGAGAGCATAAAGGCAAAAGATTATGTGGTCTGATGAGACACACATTTTACTCTTTAGCCTGAATGCAAAGCGCTATGTTTTGAGAAAACAATGCACAGCTATGGGGATGCATTTCAGCAGCAGGGACTGGGAGACTGGTAAGGATAGAGGGAACAATGAATGGAACCAAATGAAGGCAAATCATTGAGAATGTGCTTGAGTGCAAATTACCTTAAACTGGGGCAAAGATTTGCGTTCCAACAGGACAATGACCCCAAGCATGCAGTCAAAGCTATGCTGGAATGGCTTCAGAACAAGAATGTGAAAGACCTTGAGTGACCCAGCCAAAGCCCAGACTTGAATTCCATAAGAAATCTGTGGAGAGACTGCTATTCACCGCTACTCCCCATCTACCTTAATAGAGCTTGAGAAAATCTGCAAGGAAGAAAGGAGAATATCCCCAATTCAGATGTGCAAAGCTGACAAAGACATACCCAAGACGACTCAAAGCTGTACTCGCCGCCAAAGGGGCTTATACAAAGTATTGACTCAGGGGTGTGAATACTTATGCAAATTAGTATTCACAAAATGCAAAAAATAAAATATAAACACAACATGTAAAGTGTTTGTCCCATGTTTCATGAGCTGAAATAAAAGATCCCAGAAATGTTCCATAATCACAAAAAGTGTATTTCTCAATAATGCTGGGGGAAAAATTTAGTTACATCCCTGTTAGTGAGCATTTCTCTGATGCCAAGATAATCCATCCAATTGACAGGTGTGGCATATCAAGAAGCTGATTTAAACAGCATGATTATTACACAGGTGCACCTTGTGCTCGGGACAAAAGGCCACTCTAAAATGTGTAGTTTTGCCACACAACACAAAGCCACAGATGTCTCAAGTTTTGAGGGAGTGTGCAGTTGGCATGCTGACTGCAGGAATATCCACCAGAGCTGTTGCCAGATAATTGCATGTTAATTTCTTTACCATAAACCGCTCCAATGTCGTTTTAGAGAATTTGGCAGTATATCCAACCAGCCTCACAACTGCAGACCATATGTAACCACGCCAGCTCAGGAACTCCACATCCGGCTTCTTCACTTGCGGGATCGTCTGAGACAAGCCACTCGGACAGCTGATGAAACAGAGTTTGCACATCCAAAGAATTTCTGCACAAACTGTCAGAAAACTTCGGTGAAAGCTCATCTGCGTGCTCGTCGTCCTCACCAGGGGCTTGACCTGACTGCAGGTATCATAACAAAAAAGTCTGAAATCACGAATGCTCATATTCCTGCCATCTTTCTGAGCGATACAAAATGAATCTGTACAGGCGCAGTCTGGTTGAAAGGCCCTAACTGCAGGTCAACCATTGAGCATGTTTGGAATGCTCTGCATCAACGTGTACGGCAGCGTGTTCCAGTTCCCGCCAATATCCAGCAACTTCACACAGCCATTGAAGAGGAGTGGGACAAAATTCCACAGACCACAATCAACAGCCTGATCAACTCTATGCGAAGGACATGTGTTTCGCTGCATGAGGCAAATGGTGGTCATACCAGATACTGACTGGTTTTCTGATCCACACCCCTACCTTTTTTTATTTATTTTTTATTTTTAAAGGTATGTGTGACCAACAGATGCAATTCTGTATTCCCAGTCATGTCAAATCCATAGATTAGGGCCTAATGAATTCATTTCAATTGACTGATTTCCTTATGAACTGTAACGCAGTAAAATCTCGTTGCCTGTTGCGTTTATTTTTGTTCAGTGTATATTTCATTTTCAATATATATTTTTTACTTTGTCATTTTATAGGTTATTTGTCCATTTTAATTATGAATCCATTTTGAATTCAGACTGTAACACAACAATGGAATAAGCCAAAGGGTATAAATACCTTTCTGAAGACACTATACTGACACACTTGCACGCACGCACGCACGCACGCACGCACGCACGCACGCACGCACGCACGCACGCACGCACGCACACCAATCCGTGATCCTTAGATGCCAGGACACCTCTGTTCCTCTTAAGATGCCATCCCTGTGTGTGACTGGAGACCAATCACTCACTTACCAACTCCACGGAGGGATGGCTGAGTTCGATCCTCTCTGTCTATCTTTCTGTTCTCTGGTGTGTGTCATTTCCTCTGGTGTTTGTCTTCTCTCTGCACAGGGTGTTCTGCCTGCTCCTTTCCTCTCTCCCTGGCAGCGCTCTCACCAGGGGACCCTGCGGGCATGCATGCCCCACCACAGCAGACAGAGTGAGTCCCTAACAGTGCCCCCCCCATCCCTACCCCTCGCCACCCATACCCTATAGAGCCTCGCATCTGTGTCCCCATGCCATTACCCTGCCACCCTGCTTCAGTCCCTAGAGTCTTAGAGCATCAAGCAAGTGCAAATTCTCTTTTTCCCTTCTAGTTATCATTTTATATCCTCTCTAGTTAGCTCTCTTTTTGCTGCCTCAATTGGTCACGGATTTGTTTTCTCTGTTGCTCGCTACATGTCGGCATCGCAACCCACTTTTCTAGTTTTCAAACTGGCTGACATGTTGAAAGGCTCTTCCAGTCCGATACTTGACCTGTAGAGCATTGGTATTTTCATTGTAAGAACTCTCTGAAAAGTCTAAGTGCTCCAGTCTCCTCACTAGTCTCTTTAAATGCAGTCCAAAGCACAGTGACACCTACAATATGCTGAGAAATGGGTTAAGACCAAAAAGATGGAGCGATTTAGTAAAAGAGAGAAAATGACGACGAAATGGAGAGCAAGAGAGAAACTCCGCTAATTCATTCCGTTTTGCCCTTTGATCTCTATCTGTGGGACTTGGTAGACGCCTGTCGCCAAGGACTATGGGGCCGTATCACCTCAGGCCCAAAACTTCCCCAGCCTTTGTTTCTCTCCCTCCCCTCCATCCCCTCATCCCTCTCTTCATCCCTGCCCCGAATCAGCCGTTCTCTCCATCATGCTCGACAGAGCGGTGGTGCTTTGATCCCACACATTTCAGTCAAGAGACATTCCACGCGCATCTGCTAATGAGTGAATAGTTCCCTCTGTAATTGAACTCATTTTTTAATGAATTTTATTCACCCTCCATTGGTTGAGTGATGCCATAGCTCTTTTTAGGAGCAACCGGGAACTAGAGGGAGTAACTGAAGAGGATAACTGCCGGTGACTGTGTGTTCTATGCATGGTGTGAGTGTTCCAGGTGTTTGCGCTGTGAGTAATTGAAGGCTGTCAGTGTGTCATTAGTCTCAGAAACACAGAACTAAAATCTGGAGTAATTGAGTCAGATGCTTGATTCGGTTCTGGGGGGGAGATGCATGAGAAACGAGACTAACGAAGTCTCCACCCCCCCTTAAAGTAAACTGTCAGCCATGGCATGGGCCAAATGTCAACTCCCCCTCCGAACTTTGAAAGATTCAAACACCCCTTCCGAAATTGTGATTTGCCCAAATGATCAGTGACAAAGTTCCTTGTTAGTCTTCGTATCCCACAGTCTGTTGAAAGACGCTACAATACCTGCCTCTGTCCACGAGAGATTAGTGTGTCATTGAACGGCACAGAACACGTCTATTTCTTAATGAACATGCTTGTGTGTGTGTGTGTGTGTATGGTACACATGTACCAAACATGCCTCAGTCTCTTTGTGTAGTAAAACATACCCGTGTGTGATCAACCAATTAATGAAGACTGGACTGATGACCCTCCGTCCATTCTGGACTCCTCCATCAACCTAACCTAAATCGCTCTCCTCCTATTTCTCTCCCTTCTTCCTTGTTGTTTCTCTCCCTCTGCCTCTCCCACACTGACCTTGGCAAGGAGTGGAACAGCTTGTGCATTACATCAGCGATACAGCGTGGTACAGTACCCTTTCATATTTCTCTCAAAACCATCCCTCCTTCCTTTCCTCTGTTCCCTCCATCTATCCCATCTGCATGACGAGGAATGCCTGGTCCTGGTCTGATGATGCCCGTATTTATCCTTTGTCTGGTGGTGTTCCCTCCCTGGTGCAGTTTGACTGAACAGTTCATCTGTGTTTGACGTGTTTCTATCGGGTCATCCTGCATCGCCCGCACTCGGACAACAATTCACATCTTCTTCCTTCCTCCATTCTTCACCCTCCACCTCCACCTATGCTCTCTGTCTCTCGCGCTCTCCCCCCCCCCCCCCCGAGCCACTCCACCTCTCCCCCTACAGGTCTGGCTTTGCATCGACCACCTTTCTATATTTGACTTTGTAGTTATTTAGCAGCTGCTTCTTTCCAGAGCGATTTATAATCCAGTCAGATTAGTTTAGATATTTTTTTGCCAGAAAAGCAGACTACCTACAGCAACTGATTTGAATCAATCAGTCAAATGTATTTATAAAGCCCTTTTTACATCAGCAGATGTCACAAAGTGCTTATACAGAAACCAAGCCTAAAACCCCAAAGAGCAAGCAATGCAGATGTAGAAGCACGGTGGCTAGGAAAATCTCATTAGAAAGGCAGGAACCTAGGAAGAAACCTAGAGGAACCAGGTGCTGAGGGGGGGCCAGTCCTCTTCTGGCTGTGCCGGTGGAGATTATAACAGTACATGGCCATTAAGGCTAGATCATTCTTCAAGATGTTCAACCGTTTTATAGATGACCAGCAGGGTCAAATAATAATCAGTGGTTATAGAGGGTGCAACAGGTCAGCACCTCAGGAGTAAATGTCAGTTGGCTTTTCAAAGCCGATCATTCAGCGGTCGAGACAGCAGGTGCTGTGTGTGTGAGAGAGGCAGAGAGAGACTCTCTCAACAGCAGGTCCGGTGAAAAGGTCAGGGTTCCATAGCCGCAGGCAGAACAGCAGAAACTGGATCAGCAACACGACCAGATGGACTAGGGATGGGGACAGCCAGGTGCCTTGAGGCCAGGTAGTCCTGAGGCATTGTCCTAGGGCTCAAGTTCACTGGAAGGGGAGAGAGGGAGCATACTTAAAATCACACAGGACACCAGATAAGACAGGCGAAATACACCAGACAGGGCCAACCAGGCAGGATAAAACTCCACCCATTTTTCCAAAGCACAGCCCCCACACCACTAGAGGGATATCAACAGACCACCAACTTACTACCCTGAGAAAAGGCGGAGTATAGCCCATGAAGATCTCCCCCACCACACGAGCCCGATGGGGGCGCAAGACCGGATAGGAAGACAACATCAGTGACTCAACCCACTTAAGTGGAGTATAGCGTAAAAAGCCTGGCAAGACGTGATGTATCCTGCCTAGGGAAGGCATGGGAGAGCACCAGCAAGCCAGTGACTCAGCCCCCGTAGTAGTGTCAGAGGCAGAGAATCCAAGTGGAGAGAGGGGAGCAGGGCAGGCAAAGACGGCAAGGGTGGTTCATCACTCCAGTGCCCTGCCGTTCACCTTCGCACCCCTGGGCTAGAATACACTCAATCATAGGACCTACTGAAGAGCTGAGTCTTCAGTACAAACTTAAAGGTTGAGACAGAGTAAGACCTTAATCAGTCCTAGCCTTAACAGGATGCCAGGCTAGCACTGGAGCAATAGGATACCTTTTGGGGGGTTCTCATCAAGATTCTAGCGTCTGTATTTAGCACTAACTGAAGTTTATTTAGTGCTTTATCTGGGTAGCTGGAAAGTAGAGCATTGCAGTTGTCTAATCTTGAAGAGAGAACATCATGGGTGAGTCCAAGTTTGTTTTTTGCAATGTTATAAAGATGGGGGGGAAGCTACTCTTGAAATATTTGTGATGTGTTCGTCAAAAGCGAGATCAGGGTGCAGAGTAACACTGAGATCCTTCAGGGTTTATTTAAAAAAAAAAAATAAGACTGTACAACCAACGAGGTTGTCAGATCAAACAACATCTCTTTTGTCCGAATTTAAAAGTAAAATGTGCCGCCATCCATGTGTCTGAAACACCATGTTTCATCGAAATGTATAGTTGTGTGTCATCTGCACAGCAGTGAAAGTTGACATTGTGTTTCCAAATGACCTCATCAAAAGCTAGCATATATATTGAAAATAATAGTGGTCCTAAAATGGAACCTTGAGGAACACCGAAACTTTGCATTGACTTGTCAGAGGACAAACCATCCACAGAGACAAACTGATATATTTGCGACAGATAAGATCTAAACCAGGCAAGAACTTGTCCGCCTTCTCTCCTCCTCTCCATTGCTACGATGGGCTCAAGAAAGCTGTGTCACCTGTCGTTAGCTGCCACTCCCTAATCCCCTTGAGTTGTCATCCATTATTTATGAAGCCTCGTCCAGGGGCCAGACCCCCCCCCCCCCCCCCCCCCCCCTCCCCTTCAGTCAGTCTGCAGACTACTAAAGGGGCCAGGGGCCCCTCTTCTCTCTTACTCTACTCTCAGGTCCCGGACCCTGCTGACTGAACCTGTCCCTGCTGTACCTGACTATCTGAACTCTAGGGGAAATTTTTTTTCCTGTTGAAATAGCCCCAGGACCATCAAAGCAGCATTGACATTAAAGCCAGAGATCGGCCCAATACATAAGGGGGAGTGTGGTGTGTAAATGATTCTAAGCACAGTGCCAGAGGATGGGCTAGGTCCAGTGGCAGTTAGCCTAGCGTTTTAAGAGTGTTGAGCCAGTAACAGAAAGGTCGCCGGTTCAAATCCCTGTGCGAATCTGTCTGTGCCCTTGAGCAAGGCACTTAATCTCAATTTCTCCTGTAAATCGCTCTGGATAAAATGGTCTGCTAAGTTACTTAAATATAAACTGGGCACGGTGGTGTAGTGCAAAGCGGCGGCCAGCGGATGGCAGTGTGGACTACTGAATTCATCTCCATAGTCAATGAATGGTGGTGATAAATTGAGGACTGGTAAGGCTAAACTTTGAGGCGTCTGATCTGCTGAGATGTCGAAGCTCAAAGCTATACATGTGAACATTTATGTACATAGATCACTGTGCAACGGATCAAAAGAAGAACTGCATTTACAGTTATTCTTATTCCACATTTTGTTACAGCCTGAATTCAAAATTGATTGAATTGTTTCTTTCACCCATCTACACACAATACACCATAATAAAATGTTTAGAAATGTTTGCACATTTATCGAAAATTAAATACAGATATTTACACTTAACAAAAATAGAAATGCAACAATTTCAAAGATTTTACTGACTTAGTTGAAATATACGGAAATCAGTCAATTGAAATACATTCATTAGGCCCTAATCTATGGATTTCACATGACTGGAAATACAGATATGTATCTGTTGGTCACAGATACCTTAAAAAAAAAAGTAGACGTGTGGATCAGACCACTATTTGCCTCATGCAGCGTGACATCTCCTTCGCATCATGACACATCTCCTTCGCATAGAGTTGATCAGGCTGTTGATTGTGGACTGTCCAACTCTTCAATGGCTGTGCGAAGTTTCTGGATATTGTCGGGAACTGGAACACGCTGTCGTACACGACGATCCAGAACATCCCCAACATGCTCAATGGGTGACATGTCTGGTGAGTATGCAGGCCGTGGAAGAAATGGGACACTTCCAGGAAATGTGAACAGATTGTGACATGGGGCCTGCATTATCACGACAATGGGCCTCAGGATCTCATCATGGTATCTCTGTACATTCAAATTGTCATAGATAAAAGGCAAATGTGTTTGTTGTCCGTAGCTTGTGCCACTCATTTCACAACATTGACATCAGCAAACCGCTCGCCCACACAACGCCATACACGTGCTCTGCGGTTGTGTGGCCGATATTTACGTACTGCCAAAATCTCTAAAAATAAGTTGGAGGCGGCTTATGGCAGAGAAATTAACATTCAATTATCTGGCAATCGCTCTGGTGAACATTCCTGCAGTCAGCATGCAAATTGCAAGCTCCCTCAGGACTTGAGACATCGGTGTAATTTTGTTGTGACAAAATTGCACATTTTAGTGGCCTTTTATTGTACCCAACATAATGTGAGTCTTTCTGGGTAAGTCTCTAAGAGCTTCCCACACCTGGATTGTACAGTATTTGCCCATTTTTATTATTTTCTAAATTCTTCAAGCTCTGTCAAATTGGTTGTTGATCATTGCTAGACAACCACTTTCAAGTCTTGCCATAGATTTTCAAGCTGATTTAAGTCAAAACTGTAACTCAGCCACTCAGGAACATTCACTGCCTTCTTGGTAAGCAACTCCAGTGTAGATTTGGCCTTGTGTTCTAGGTTAATGTCCTGCTGAAAGGCGAATTCATCTCCCAGTGTCTGGTGGAAAGCAGACTGAGCCAGGTTTTTGCCAGTGCTTAGCTCCATTACGTTTATTTTTTACCCTAAAAACTCCCCACTCCTTAATGATTACAAGCATACCCATAACATGATGCAGCCACTACTATGCTTGAAAGTATGAATAGTATGGTACTCAGTAATGTGTTGTATTTGATTTGCCCCAAACAACCCTTTTTATCGATACCGATTATTATAGGACCAGAAAAGCTGATACCGATTAATCGGCCGATTTTTTTAAAAAACTTATTTTTTATATATATATTTAATAATGAGAATTACAACAATACTGAAAATTTTAACTTAATATAGAACATAAATAAAATCTAATTAGTCTCAAATAAATAAGGAAACCTGTTGAATTTGGTTTAAATAATGCAAAATCTCGGGAGTTGATAGGCTTGAAGTCATAAACAGCGCTCATAAACTGCTGGCAAACGCAGTAAAGTTTGAATGCCTACCACCGTTCAGTTAGACTGCTCTATCAAATATCAAATCATAGACTTAATTATAATATAATAAACACACAGAAATACGAGCCTTTGTTTCTGGATTTGACCATATTAATGACCTATCATATCGAAAACAAAACGTTGTTTCTTTCAGAGAAGTACGGAACCGTTCCATATTTTATCGAACGGGTGGCAGCCCTAAGTCTAAATATTGCTGTTACGTTGCACAACCTTCAATGTTATGTAAAATTCTGGCAAATTTAATTACGGTCTTTTTTAGGAAGAAATGGTCTTCACACAGTTCGCAACGAGCCAGGTGGCCCAAACTGCTGCACATATCCCGACTCTGCTTGCCCTGAACGCAAAAGAGAAGTGACACAATTTCCCTAATTAATATTGCCTGCTAACATGAATTTCTTTTAACTAAATATGCAGGTTTAAAAAATATATACTTGTGTATTGATTTTAAGAAAGGCATTGATGTTCATGGTTAGGTACATTGGTGCAACGATGGTGCTTTAGTTAAATCATCACCCTTTTGGCGAAGTGGGCTGTGATTGATTGCAACACAGGACAAGCTAGTTAACTAGTAATATCATCAACCATGTGTAGTTAACTAGTGATTATGTTAAGATTGATTTTGTTTTTTATAAGTTTAAAGCTCGCTAGAAACTTACCTTGGCTTCTTGCTGCACTCGGGTAACAGGTGACCAGCCTGCGACGCAGTCTCCTCGTGGATTGCAATGTAATCGGCCATAATCGGCGTTCAAAAAATTACCGAATATGAAAACTTGAAATCGGCCTTAATTAATCGGCCATGCCGATAAATGCCCCAAAAAAGTCAGTTAAGTCCTTACCTTTCCTCTCCATGGGGATTTGTTGTCGTGTTTTCAGCTGTGATAAATACACAACTTCCTCTTGCCCTGGCCAGCCTCCAACTCCCACCCTCCAAACAGACGAGTCATCTGACAGAATAATTCCCTTTGAGTCAGCTAGCCTGTCTACTGCTTCTCTCTCTTTTATTTATATATATATATATATATATTGTGTGATGGTTTGACTGACAGGTAGGTGTGTATGAGGCCGGGCAGCCGCCATCTTCCCCACCCAAAAAGCAGCGTTAAATGTTAATGAGCGGGCTGAAGTAGGCCCCTGATGCCCCGGCGTGCACGCTAACCTTTACACTAATTAAGGATGTGCTGGCATGGCGGCACGCCAGGGCACCTTGGTACGCTGGTGACTGGTGGCCAGACACAGCCCGGGAGAGCTACTGCCATCCTATGTCAGCCTTATTTGTCATTGGAGGAAGCAACGTGTAGTCAGGCGAGCGAGTCTGCAGGCAGGAGGGCTCTTTTGATGGTGCTGGTGACCTCTCCTACCCAGCCTCTGCAGCGGTACATCATGGCTAATAAGTGCAGAGAGACTGCGACTACTGTACTGGAGCACGCAGCAGCACTGTGACAAGCCTGGCTGCAGACTCCAAAGAGTCCCCGGAATCAAAAGCGCCATCTCCGACGGGGTTTCATGTGTTGAATGTGGCGCAGTTTGTTTCTTTCTCTACCTTCATCAGAAAAGGGAGAGGCGTTACGGTACACATTGTACAGCCTCGTGGGAATTGGGGCTTGTTGTGCAACTGTCAAGAGACTGACACTGCTGTTTTGGGAAAAACATTGCTTAGGCATAATAGACTGTACAAAATATTTGTTTCAAAAGCCAAAGAACAGAAATGATTTAGAGTTGATTATTTTTGTTATGATGGAGTACAATGGTTCTAGCTATAGTTTTGTTTATATACCGTTTTAGATGCTTAACGTATGTTTCTCTCCTCCCCCAGCCTCAAATACTACAGCCTTCCAGGCCATGGCCCAGCAGGCAGCACCAAACCCACTCCCAGGAAAGATTAACAAACTCAGCCCACACCGAGGCCCCCAGTGAGCCAGCCTCCTCTAACCCTGGCTGTGGCTGGGGGGACAGTCTGGCCAGCAGGGCCCAGCACAGCTCCCGCTCTGGCCTGGCTTGCCCTAGCCCTGCTTCCACCCCTCCTGCTGGCTGTGTCCCTGGCCCAGAAGATCTCAGCCTTTTGCTCAGCACCCAGCTGAAGATCAGTGACTCCGAGGGTCCGGAGGGCCGGACATGTTCTCCTCCCCACCCTGGATCAAGACTCAGGCTGGACTCAGCCAAAAGGATCCCCCCCCCTTGTCTCCCGCAGTCCCCCGGCTCTCTGAAGAAAGCCTCCATCCCTGAGAGGCCACATGAAGGCCCCACCACCACCACAACCACCACCACCCAGACGTCCATGGCAGGCTTCCCCAGGGTGGTGAGAGGAATCCAGGGTGGGGGTGGTCTCAGGCCGGGCCACATAGCTCCACAGTTACGGCTGAGTCTGCTCCCTCCTGCCTCCAGAGGTCAACCCTGCTACAGCTCCGCACCCCAGTCCTCTGCCTCCTTTCTGGGCCCTGCCCTGCCCGCCTTCCCCCGGACCAGAGCACCCAGACAGACTCCAGGCCTCAGAGAACCAGAGAGTGGTGGGCTCAAGGCCAGAGGTCTAGGCCCTCCCAGCCTCTTACGACTCCCCACGCCAAAGGGCCACTGATTGCTCTCTCAAAATTATCAAACAGTGCCCTCTAGTAAGGCCATTCAGCACCACCCTCTACCCACTCAGACCCAAAAGATCAGACTTCTTCTAGAGGCTTCCGACCTCCCCTTAGTAAGGTTACCATGTCTACCCTGTGAGAAAGGATGACATGCAGACTTATAGGTTATGTCCTTTAATAGATAACCCAAAATAATATTTTATCTAACCTCTTCCAATAAGAATCATTCGAGGTAAAAAAAAAAAAAATTGTCCCATGTACACATTTGATATCGTCTCAGATGAAGAAGTCAAGCAAAACAGCTTATTGTTTATCCCCTCAAAAACTTGCTTCAACACTATCTGTCTGTGTGCAGATAAATAGATTGTTTTTGTGAAGTTCTGTTTCAAAGTGGGAACTGGCAGGATGCTTAACTTTCTATTCCCTCTAGCCCCAACAAGCTACAATTGCAACTTTACTTTCTGGCCCAAACTTTTCCCAAGATAATGAACATGCGTAGGAACACATTATTAGCATTATCTGGCCTCAATATAGCATTTAGGGTTACATATACATACTCAATTGGGTTGAACTTTACAGGGCTCGACATTTAATGCTTGTCCGCTTTCCCGGGGCAAGTAAGAAAAAAGAAAATTGGTTATGAAGAATATAGATTTAAGTTGTCTGAATGGACAAATAAAAAAAATCACTGAAACAATTAGGCGAATCCGATCAGAATTGGACCAGTGTCCTCCTAATCTCTGCAGAGCGCTTTAAAGTATAATTATTGTAGGCCTGCATTGACAGGCACAAGCGATCTTTCAATCATGCAGTCACGAGATGCGTTTT
This sequence comes from Salvelinus namaycush, assembly GCF_016432855.1. Classification (NCBI taxonomy): domain Eukaryota; kingdom Metazoa; phylum Chordata; class Actinopteri; order Salmoniformes; family Salmonidae; genus Salvelinus; species Salvelinus namaycush. Next base: position 28,591,327 of record NC_052341.1, read on the forward strand.
TGAGATCAAAGCAAGCCGCATGTGCACATGTTGATATTCATTGCTAGTTAGTGAGTTACTTGCCCAGTTATAGCTCATTTTTGGTCGAGAATGAAAATGCGTGAAAAGTTTGCATCACCTTGTCAGAGGAGAGCTGCATTTGCGCAGCAGGTAAAGTAATGTCATACAACAGCCATATTGTGTAGATTGGCTTGTTCTCACTACTTAACTATTTAGCTATTAGCATGTATTAATGTGATGGCCTAAAATATATTTCCACCTGCGCTCGTGTATAACCGCAAATGTCGGACACGCAGTTGATACGGGCGCGCAGTTGATGAAACCAATGCTGCATACTCCGGTTGTAAAACCGTCTCGCAAGCGCTAAAATCCTCTCCTATTCAATACTGGCCATGTAATTCTGCCAAAGTCTTAAGAAAATATATTTTTTAATAGCTTAATTGACAAGTAATTCCTATGCTGTCAAGATTTTCCATGAACACTGAATATTTTAACCTTACAAATAGATAAACAAGTGACTTGAATTTTCGGACAAGTAAAAAATCAGTCTTACTTGTCTGAAGGACACGTGGCTTAGAAAGTTCATGTCAAGCCAAGCTTTACTTACTGCCTGTATGTAGTGGTTGGGCTTAGTATAACTTTGATTTCTCTGTAGACAGGAACTTTAATTTACCTGATATAATCTCTGTGTAACAGTGTGGTAGAGGGATTAAGACAATATAACACAGTGGAACGGTTACAGGAACAGAGAATCCCTTTTGACTTGAAGGGGAACATTTGGTTGTATAGACTAGAGAATATAGTTAGTTACATCAGATGTTGTCCCTCTGGCTAAACTGGGGGGGGGGATTCTACTTGCTGAGTGATGTTCTAAAGTTCCCCTTGCTACACAGCCAGTATTATGTCCCTCTCACAGGAGGTTGGTGGCACCTTCATTTGGGGGGGAAGGGCTCGTGGTAATGACTGGAGCGGAATCAGTGGAATGGTATCAAATACATCAAACAAATGGTTTATGTGCCGTTCTCCCCTCAGCAGCCTCCTGTGTTCTCTGGTTTTGAAACACCTTTATTATTTCTGCCTTGTACCCTGAGAATGCCTTACGCTTTTAAGTGCACTCTCAAAAGTAGCTTTATGTTGCACTGTACCCTTCTGTCTACCGAGAGTCTGTATCTGTCTTTGTCTGTGTGGTGGTGCAGTTTGATTGCGACACGGGGACAACAAAGAGATCAGAGGAGCCATCTTGTGCAATTAGTGCTCTCTGAGCCTTCTTTGTTCCCCCCGTGCTTCCATCATGAGCAGGTCTAGTTTGGTCTGTGGGTAGAGGGTCACCCACATGCTACCTTAATGAGGCTGCACCAGAGAAGAGCTCAGCCTCTCAGCCCAACTACACAGCAGATGTGCTTCAGGCCAGGTCCCTGAATGGAAGGGGACAGAAAGAAAGATAAATAATTTCCTAGCATGAAACAATGTTGCTGGTGTAATGATTCCGTAATGATTCTGAGTCGGATCCAGTTGGCATGGTAACACGGCTGAGTGGCACGGTGGAGGGGTGTGAGGATCTCGAGTGGGTTACGTACACGCTCAGTGTGTCCCTGTCGATAGCAGGGCCAGGCATGCTCCTTTGACATCCGCTGAGACTTAACCCTCCATTTTTTTCCCCCCACTACTACTTCTCTCACTCCTTCCTCAAAAGGTGATTGACCCACCGTGATGCACTCATTGTAAGTCTGAGTGTCAAGCAGGGTGGAGAGGGACACAATGACTCATTTGCTTTTCTTCAAAGCCATCATGGTCTGTTACTATGTTTAGTCCTTGAGAGCTTTAAGTAGTAGCCAACGGGCACCATTTGTACCCTTGACCTATCAGGTCCTTATTTCCTTGATGTCATAACTGATCTTTTGATCCCAATTCAGTTGGCTGCGTGTACGTTGTAGAATGAGCGGAACGTCACCCAGTCAAAACGGTCTCAAAGACGAGAATAAAAATGCCTATTTCTGTAACTTAATTTGGCATTTCGTCTTCCCCAACTAAAGCTTTAACATGTTTTTCTATGCAACACAGTTGTGCTCTAGTCATGGAAGATGAGTCACAGTGGTACATAGTCATGGGCAATGAGCTGGTTGCCTCCATGAACCCTTCTCGTTATGGGCATATGTAAAGCCAGATGTAAGGGTACTTGATATCTGAAGCACTTGTTTTGCTGCCACCAAGTATTTGTCTTCCCATTCCTAAATGATTGGAAGCCATGCCCCATAATGGCCATCACGAGGACTCACCTTATAGGTTTTTGTCAAGCGTTTTGAAGTGCTTTCCGCACCAACCCTACAACGCATGCGTACAACATCACCTTGGTCTGAATCTGCCTCAGGACCTGAAAAACGTCACCCCAAATCAACTCTGCTATTTGGAATGCACGGCTGCTTCCAATCCCACCCAGATAAGAACCAAATACTTTTTATACATTTAATCTCTTCAATGATGAACAAACAAACTATTTGAGGTTTGTCGGGATGAGGAAGAGATTCATTTAATCAATTCCTGTTTGACAGTCAGAGTCCTTGACTTAAAGGATTTAGAATGTTCAGGGGGAAGGAATATTTAAAAAAAATATATTAACGAGATCTTAACAGAAGCCCTAACATGTTTGTCTCTGAGAAATTCTCCCCCAAAACCCCCAAAATAGGAGTGAATTAAAGTTATTGAGAAGGGTTGTGATTTGTTAGTCATGCATTATTATTTTTTGGTTGTCTAGCTTTGCTTGGCTTACCATATTATGGTATGTAGATTAAACAAATGTCAAATAAATAACTCGCCCTCAAAATGACTGCATGGGATAGCATCACGTAGCAGTATTCACCGTAAAGCACTCTTGCTGTTGTTGTGTATTACAGAAGTGCCTGCTTTTGTGACTTCCTTTCCCGCAGTCCTGAACATAACATTTTGTTATGTAGATGAGTGTGGTTCTGGAGCTTGGTCCCACTGCCCGGCTGTGTTGCTGAAAGAGGAAGGAGGTCTGCCTTGGGTTCACAGGTGAATCACACTCCTTGCTGCATCTGGCTGCCAGTGGGGCTCCCTCCGCCCCTCTACAGGGTTCAACACAGGGATGTATTATGCTCTCCCAGGCTATCAGATGTTAGCATGCCGACCTCACTTAGTATTCACTGTCCCAGACTCACACAGACAACCCGTTCTGACTGGGAAGGGCAAACCTGTTTGTGTCTGTCTCACTACAGAAGCATCCTCTGTATTCAAAAAGCAGGCCAAGCTATGCTTCCAGTGTTGTCTCAGCTCTGACGTTTTGAATTTCAAGTGTTCAGATTTGCTTTGCTGCCGTCTCAATGCACTCTGGTGTGCCCCCTTGTCCTTGTGAGCAGTCTTAAGTAGATCTGCCGCTGTGCTGCTCGTCTCTTCCCGAATTTAGAACAAATCTCAGTTTTAAGCTCTTAACTTTTTTTCCTCCGTTTTTTTAAACAGTTTAATTCATGAAATTACATTGTAAACAGCGGCATGTGTTTGCTGCTCATTACGATCTGTTCAATTCGTGTTTAATGTTCCTCATTATCTCAAATGGTACCCCATTCCCTTTTATAGTGCACTAAATTTTACCAGAGCCTTATGAGCCCTTGTCAAAAGTAGTGCACTATATAGGGAATAGGGGGCTATTTGGAACGCAGTTGTCCCCCCCCTGTGCACTGCTCCTTAATTCTGGAGAAGTAGGACTCTCCTTAAGTAAATCACCATTTCACAGATGTTGGGGCCTAGAGTTTTTCCAGACCTTGTGACCTGCCAAAGAAAAATTGGGCTATCACTACCCCAGTTTTTTAAATGTATTTTATTCTTCTGGTCAGGTCACTTGGTAATTAGAAAGTCCTGGCCACTTATCTTATGGACAGTGAGGACTGGGTTCAGGTCCATAATCTTCTGCTTTGTTGTCGTCTGATATCACTGCTGTGAACTTAAACTCCATAACATGAGTCTGTTTTGAATATACTAATCAATATGGCAGATGTACTGTATGACTACTGTCCTGTTTCTTTCACCTCGCTAGCATCACATTGACTGTACATTGTACTGTATAACTTATTTTCCTCACCTATGACAGGAAATTAAAACGGAGAGACTCTGCTCAGAGGATCGGTTGTGTTTCCTCATGTATTTGTGTTCATCTTCCTGCCACTTCTGTTTTAATTCCATGTTTGCTATACTGTTATTTAATATGTGCAATACGATTAACGATTGAGAGCATACTGTTGTACACAATACTAATTATTTATGTCTATGATATCCAATATCTATATCTGTGTAATTGTCACTGAATTCTTGTGAGCTTGTCAAAAAAGAAACATCTCAATCTGAAATGCACTTTAAATGGTTGTGTTGAGACTGAATATGAATGAATGAACTTAAACGTGTTGAACTACTTTTTGTTTTGATTCTGCTCCCCACCCTATTTGCTGTGATGTCTCTGAGGCTACGGAGTGGCTGAGCGCTCAAATAAAGACTGCACCCAATCTACTGTGTGTGTGTGTGTGTACACAGTGATAATGTGGTGGGAAAAGGAAGTGATTAGGTCTGGGGTTGGCATGAGAGGGTAGGAACCAAGGAGAGATGCAGTCAGTGGTGGTTTGGGATGGGGATAAGGGGACGAGATGCTTGGATAAGAGAGACATGAGTGGTTTGTACAGTAAGAGAAGTGGTGGGACATGAGTGGTTTGGATGGGGTTTTGGGTGAGGGTGGTAAGAGTGTAGGGATCGACGGGCTAGGGTGAGATGGGTCTAGGGGTAGAGATGACTGTTCATTCACTCAAAGGGAAGTACAGCCGCGAGCTGTCCAGTGACATGAGCCTACCACGTGAGCTAAATCGCTTTGAGGCAAGCATGAGAGCCTCAGCTGTCCCGGACGACTGTGATCACGCTCTCCGTAGCCGACGTGAGTAAGACCTTTAAACAGGTCAACATACACAAACAAGGCTACGGGGCCAGATGGATTACCAGGACGTGTGCTCCGGGCATGTGCTGACCAACTGGCAGGTGTCTTCACTGACATTTTCAACATCTCCCTGATTAGGTCTGTAATACCAACATGTTTCAAGCAGACCACCATAGTCCCTGTGCCCAAGAACACAAAGGCAACCTGCCTAAATGACTACAGACCCGTAGCACTCACGTCCGTAGCCATGAAGCACTTTGAAAGGCTGGTAATGGCTCACATCAACTCCTTTATCCCAGAGACCCTAGACCCACTCCAATTTGCATACCGCACACACAGATCCACAGATGATGCTATCTCTATTGCACTCCACACTGCCCTTTCCCACCTGGACAAAAGGAACACTTATGTGAGAATGCTATTCATTGACTACAGCTCAGTGTTTAACACCATAGTACCCTCAAAGCTCATCACTAAGCTAAGGATCCTGGGACTAAATACCTCCCTCTGCAACTGGATCCTGGACTTCCTGACGGGCCGCCCCCAGGTGGTGAGGGTAGGTAGCAATACATCTACCATGCTGATCCTCAACACTGAGGATGATCCTCGCACCCCCAGTGGTGCGTGCTCAGTCCCCTCCTGTACTCCCCGTTCACCCACGACTGCATGGCCAGGAACGACTGCAACACCATTAAGTTTGCAGACGACACAACAGTGGTAGGCTTGATCACCGACAATGACGAGACGGCCTATAGGGAGGTCAGAGACCTGGCCGGGTGGTGCCAGAATAACAACCTATCCCTCAACGTAACCAAGACTAAGGAGATGATTGTGGACTACAGGAAGAGGAGGACCGAGCACGCCCCCATTCTCATCGATGGGGCTGTAGTGGAGCCGGTTGAGAGATTCAAGTTCCTTGGTGTCCACAACAAACTAGAATGGTCCAAACACACCAAGACAGTCGTGAAGAGGGCACGACAAAGCCTATTCCCCCTCAGAAACTAAAAAGATTTGGCATGGGTCCTGAGATCCTCAAAAGGTTCTACAGCTGCAACATCGAGAGCATCCTGACTGGTTGCATCACTGCCTGGTACGGCAATTGCTCGGCCTCCGACCGCAAGGCACTACAGAGGGTATTGCGTACGGCCCAGTACATCACTGGGGCTAAGCTGCCTGCCATCCAGGACCTCTACACCAGGCGGTGTCAGAGGAAGGCCCTAAATATTGTCAAAGACCCCAGCCACCTCAGTCATAGACTGTTCTCTTTACTACCACATGGCAAGCGGTACCGGAGTCCAGGACGAAAAGGCTTCTCAACAGTTTTTACCCCCAAGCCATAAGACTCCTGAACATTTGCATTGTGTGCATTGCATTTGCAACCCCTCTTTTACGCTGCTGCTGCTCTGTTTATCATATATGCATAGTCACTTTATCTATACATTCATGTACAGTGTGCTCCAAAATTACTGGCACCCCTGACTGGCAATGCACAAACAATGCTTAAACAAATATAAACAATATAATTATAGAGAAAGTAGTTTCTCTATAATTATATTGTTTATATTTGTTTAAGCATTGTTTGTGCATTGCCAGTCAGGGGTGCCAGTAATTTTGGAGCCCACTGCACATACTACCTCAATTGGCCCGACCAACCAGTGCTCTGGCACATTGGCTAACCGGGCTATCTGCATTGTTTCCCGCCACCCCCTCTTTTACGCTACTGCTACTCTCTGTTCATCATATATGCATAGTCACTTTAACCATATCTACATGTACATGCTACCTCAATCAGCCTGACTAACCGGTGTCTGTATGTGGGCTCGTTACTTTTATAGCCTCGCTACTGTTATTTTTCAGTCTTTTTACTTCTTTACTTACCTATTGTTCACCTAATACCTTTTTTGCACTATTGGTTAGAGTCTGTAAGTAAGCATTTCACTGTAACCTGTTGTAACCTGTTGTATTCGGCGCACGTGAAAAATTTACTTTGATTTGAAAATACAACAACTGCACGAGGCCTGCACACAGCCCAAAGAGCAGCAAAACTACTCACACACAGTGACGCTCTCCTCTCTCTGCAGCTCTATCTGTCAGCTCTAATGAAATGGCGTGCTGACTGCCACAGGCATAAGAAGTTTATATAGTCGTTTTGCATTCAGGTCAATTCTTTACTATGTCGGGAAGATGGCAAAGTTTCAAGGGGGACTCAGCTGTTGCATATTTATCTCGGCATAAGAGGGGAAGTTGTCATTGAAAACCCTCTCTTTCAATAGAGTGCTGTAGGGTTGTGGCAGCTTCATTTCCCACAGGTTATATACAGTCCTCTTTTTAACTTTCTCTGTTCCCAGAAGTTCCCATGAGTGTGGTGTGCCAGTGGAGATCTCTTTTCACCACGCCACCACCTCTGGAAGTAAACCAATACCTAGGTGTGATGGGAAAAGGAATTATACTGAACAAAAATATAAACGCAACAATTTCTAAGATTTTACTGAGTTACAATTGATATAAGTCAATTGAAATAAATGAATGAGGCCGTAATCTATGGATTTCACATCACTGGGAATCCAGATATGCAGCTGTTGGTCACAGATACCTTAAAAAAAAGTAGACTGGAATGTTGTCCCACTCCTCTTCAATGGCTGTGCGAAGTTGCTGGATATTGACGGGCACTGGAACACGTTGTCGTACACGTCGATCCAGAGCATCCCAAACATGCTCAATGGGTGACATGTCTGAGTATGCAGGCCATGGAACAACTGGGACATTTTCAGCGTCCCGGAATTGTGTACAAATCCTTGTGACATGGGGCTGTGGATTATCATGCTGAAACATGAGGTGATGGCGGCAGATGAATGGCACGACAATGGGCCCCAGGATCTCGTCACGGTATCTTTGTGCATTCAAATTGCCATCGAAAAAATGGAAGTGTTTATTGTCCGTAGCTTATGCCTAAACATACCCTAACCCCAATTCCACCATGGGACACTCTGTTCACAATATTGACATCGGCAAACCGCTCGTCCACATGACGCCATACACGTGGTCTGCGGTTGTGAGGCCGGTTGGACGTACTGCCAAACTCTTTAAAACGATGTTGGAGGCGGCTTATGGCAGAGAAAGGAACATTCAATGCTCTGGTGGACATTCCTCCAGTCAGCATGTCAATTGCGTGCTCCCTCAACTTGAGACGTCTGTGGCTTTGTGTTGTGTGACAAAACTGCACATTTTAGAGTGACCTTTTATTGCCCCCAGCATAAAGTGCACCTGTATAATGATCCTGCTGTTTAATAAGCTTCTTGATATGCCACACCTGTCAGGTGCATGGATTATCTTGACTAAGGAGAAATGCTCAAACAGGAATGTGAAAATAATTATAAACTTTGTGCGTATGGAACATTGCTGGAATCTTATTTCATCTTATGAAACATGGGACCAACACGTTACATGCCGATTTAATTTTTTTTGTTCAGTGTAAATCTGGTTTAACAGAGCAAAGCCATCAGCCACCCAGGCACCACACTCAGCAGTACAGGTGATTTACAAGAGGCCAAGCTAAATGGAGACCTCTGAGCAATAAAACCCACATAGTGCTCCCATTACTCACTAGCTTTATTTTTCTCACCATTGGCCACAGCATAGCAGATGTACTATGGGCCTTAAAGGGCCAATGCAGCCGTCTTTATCTCTATAGCAATCATTTCTGGATAACAACTGTGATTGTTTTAAATGAAAATGGTCAAAAAGAAACAAAAATAGCTTCTTAATAACAAAGCGCAATTTCTCAAGCAGTCTGGGTGGTCTAAGTGGGGAGGGAAAACTCAAAATTAGCTGCTATTGGTAGAGGTTTGGAACTATTTCTTATTGGTCAATCTAAGTAACATAAAACAATCTCCATCAAAATCCTTCAGTTTAAGCTAGAGATATCAGATATTTGTTGCATGGGCTGCGTCTCAATCCACCACATCCGCCTATGTCGGCCTTCCGCATCTGCGGTGGAAGGTGGCCGAGCTACAGCGGTATTTGTCAGACCATGAGTCATCTCGAAAATCTGTCTTCTCATGAAAACGTCTGTAGCATTCAAACTATTACGACCACTCTATGGAAAGGGAGACTCATAAAAACGATGGTGTTCTCTGTTTGGTCTACGACCCCCACAAGTGTCACAGGACTTATCTGAAGGTAACCCCTACAAACAAATAGAAGTATGTCAACAAAAATAAGGGGTTAAAGAACTAAAATAATTCCTCAACTTAATATATCTCCAAGATATAGGACAGGCACTTCAAAACCTTATTCCTTATGATGTATTTTTTGACTGTCTTTTTTTGCCATTTATTAAATGTGTTATTCAATGCGTTTCTATGGGCTATAGTAGTGAAGACCAAATTCTATATTTTATCAAATAATAATAAAAAATGGATACCTAAAGGGGTCCCCCCCGGCTTAGACTTTGAGGTTAACCTATTTTCTGATGATGATATTTTCAAAACAGCTCTTACACTAAAATAGCATTATCATAATTGTCACAATTTCACAGTATTATTCCAACCTCATAGTGTGGAAATGTATATAAAACACAGAAAAAACACGTTTTTGACTGGACTAGGCCTTTAAAGATTGATCTGGTCTGGGCTCCTCAGTTATATTAAATAGATTGACATGAGATTGGAGATTTAGTTGAGAAGTCAGCAATATTTTTGATAGGTTACTGTGGCACAGTAGTGTTGAAAGAGTCATGAGTGAGTGCTACTGTATGAGGGCCCACTTTTCGTTTTGCTGTAAATTTCAGAAGAGCAGACATGGGAATTCAGCCCTGCAGCCCAGTCATTCACTGGTAAAGTCAGTTTATATAACGCCTAGGTAACTGACATGTAACAAGACAGTCACACACACACACACCAAAAATAAATCGGCAGATAAACCATGAATATATCTATGTCTTTACAGAAGGCAAAGCAGGTTGTTTGGAGTAAATCACAAACCTGAAAGAGAATGTTCTGGAATGCTTCACATCCAGTCTGGAAATAGAAAATCTCAAGTCCCAGAATAAGCCACTTCTTAACCCAGAACTTGAATGGATTTTTGGGCAATTAAACCAAACAATTTCCATGATTGCAGCAAATCATGTTTCAAAGAGGCCAAGGCGTGTAGTTCCCTCCTCTCAGCAGCATGAGAGGGAGACTTGAGATACAAACACACATAATTATCATTAACTCAGACTAACAATGGCATGTATTAAAGCACTGTGCCATTTCCAAGAAGGCTAAAATGGATTTGAAAGATTTGTCTCCGTTAAGGGATCCATGATGTACTCAATTAGGAAGTCTCCATTTTTGGTGAATCCAGTGCAAATATCAAATGATTCCCCATAGTCCACTCCACATACCACACATATACAGTACCATCATATAACACCAACAAACAATCATAACCGTGTCATCTACCACAAGTTTATATGAAGCATTCGTCAGCCATCTGTCGATCAGTCTCCCTTTGTTCACAACGCTTGTGACATGAGCACTTAAAACCCCCCTCCTTAATCCTCACCCTTCCATACATTTCCCCTTCCCATTAGGGCTGGGCTGGCTATCGATCGCCACCGCCGCACGGCCCCACATCCACTTTAATAACTTTAATGCCCCTCCGAGATACCAGAGGAGACAAGCTGAAGAGATTGAGATGTTCTGGGGCTGACGGTGCCGGCACTGACAGATTGAGTTCAGGGCCTGCCTGTGCCCCTCCGCCTATCTCCCTCTCCACAGTGTGTCTAGGAGGCTATCAAGAGGAGGGTAGGACTCCAATAGAACTGTGATGAAGCTGTAATTATTGTGTTTAGGCTAATCAGTAGCATCCCTTGGGAAGTACAGTTACAGAAAGATCCTGGAGTTCATTTCTCATTTGTGGTAGAAGAGAAGATAAGATGGAACAACAGGAAATAGGAGGTTCTGGTTACTGAAGTAGCTATTCTACTGCCATTTTTACAGCCGTTCATTTACACACACACACACACACACACACACACACACACACACACACACACACACACACACACACGGTAGTTAAAGCAATTATGCATTCAGTGTGGAACTGGAGAGAGAGGTTAGAAACTCAGACAAGATGCTTTTTCACTGTGACTCAGAGCCTCTGTCTAGACATGCTGGTCATCCAACAACAACAAGGTAGCCCTACATCTCATGATGTCCCTAATATCTCACCAAATTCTGAAAAATGCCTCAATTTTGCTGTGACGGGTTGAGGATGACAAAAAGCAACGGTTCTGTGTCCTGGCGCTCCATCTTGCTGGCGCCCTTGACAATGTTGAGTGCCAAAACGTTCATCTCGCTAGAGCTTAATCTTCAAATGTTTTGAACCACTTCCCCAACATCACAGCTGTTCATTTACGCACACACACACACACACACACACACACACACACACACACACACACACACACACACACACACACACACACACACACACACCCCTTAGCAACTGCCTCTGTTTTGGCTATTCTCTGTGAATATCCTCATCACCTGCAGCGTGTACTGTATAATTCTGCGCCGTTGGAATAGACCCCCAGATCTCCAATACTACCTTCTGGCTGTACTTTCAAATATTCAGGCGGCTGCAGGCAAACTGCTTCCACAAGTAGCGCTGAGCAGAACAACACGTCTATAATCATCTCCCAAGATACAACTGCCAGGCCTCTCCTTCCTTCCCTCCTTATTATTTCAACATTTCCCTCGTTTGCTTGTTCTGCAACTTTTGCACATTGACCCATCTATCCTGTGGAAGGTGAAGGGAGGGGGTGCTTAGTTGGTAGATGCTGTTTAGGGAGGCAGTGTTGTGTGAGGGAGATAAGAAAAGTACTGGCAGTGGAAACTTTCCATCAAGTAAGCATACCGGGGCAGAGACAATCACAACACAATATTACACAGATTAATCCTTGTCTGGCTATTTCTCTATACAATGATGTTGCGTATAACAGCTCCCCTGATCCCCGCAGAACCATGAGATAGCCTAGTGCTACTGTACATAGGAGCGAATGTGGTTGACACAATGAGCGAATGTGTTTTAATTACATCTGTTTTGCGTCTTGGCGAGCTGTCATCCACACAGGGAGAACATATATTATGTGAATCTAAAGCATATGTAAAATGTCTCTAGTCTGAACATGAAACAAAAGGTAATTGTAAAGTGTCCATCATATGAGCTTAATTGGCAGTGCAAACTTAAGTGATAATACCCTCGAAGCCGGTGTTTGGATATATATCTTCCGAACACCGGCTTCGAGGGCATTATCACTTTTATACAACGGGTTACCAACATATTCAAATAATGATAATGGATGTGTCCAAACAACACAACACAATCTCTTCTAACTGAATCTGGAAAGACTGCAAACTAGCTGCACTTCGTTTCGTTGGACCTTTCTTCAATTTACATTTCTTTGTATATATCCATAAAAATGATGCAAGCTGATTCATGATTTCGACTGGCTGAGAAATTATGCCTGAAACAATTTTGCAAATGTCAGAGAGACAGACAGCAAGGTTTATACAAATCTCCGCTGTTGAAAATTAAATGTTAGTCTAAAAGAAATGTGAGATAATGTCTAGATGCTTTTTATAGTGGAGATCAAGTTTATAAATTGCCTGGCTGGGCTGATGAGACAGTGGATTGCGCAGTCAGGTGGAACAGAGTAAATAGGCATTTTAACGTCATAGATTTACTGTAGCTGATGGTAACTTATGGAATAGACACCGGAATGCGGTTTTAACCAATCAGCATTCAGGATTAGACCCACCCATTGTATAAATAGCATTGATTGGTATATGTAGCATTTGGGCAGCCTAGTGGTTAGAGCGTTGGGCCAGTAATCGGAAGGTTGCTGGATCGAATCCCCGAGCTAACAAGGTAAAAATCTGTCTTTCTGCCCCTGATCAAGGCAGTTAACCCACTGTTCCCCGGGCGCTGAAGACGTGGATGTCGATTAAGGCAGCCCCCCGCACTGATTCAGAGGGGTTGGGTTAAATGCGGAAGACATTTCAGTTGAATACATTCAGTTGGACAACTGACTAGGTATCCCCCCCTTTCCCCATTTTGGAAGAGTGCTCATTTACCCAGTGAAACCCTGAGACAATCCATCGACCTCATCAATCCATCGACCTCATTGAGATGTTTTCCATAGAGCAGCGGCACATGAGGTAAGATAGATGTTCCCCATTTCCCCCCTGCATTCACTCATTCACCCAGAATCAGTCCCCTGGGCTGTGGATCTAATCCAGTGTTTCCCAAACTCGGTCCCTGGACCCCAAGAGGTGCACGTTTAGTTTTTTCCCCTAACACTACACAGCTTGATGATTAGTTGACTTATTTAAATCAGCTGTGTAGTGCTCGGCCAAAAACTAAAACATGCACCCCTTGGAGTCCAAGGACCGAGTTTGGGAAACCCTGATCTAGTCGGCATGTACCTCCATGTGTTGGTAGGCTTAGTGGTTAGTGGCCAGGCCCATACCGTTTCAGAAGTGCACGGATGGTCTTGTCAAAATAAGTTATTTTGAGGTATTCCATCCGTGCCTGGCGAACAGACAGACAGGCAGGCCCACTCTGCTTTCCACTATGTCTTGGTAGCCGTTGTGGCCTCTGAAGCGCCCAGGGAGTGAGGCAGATTACATGCTCACCTTCCCCCAGGCTGCGATGGTATCCTGCTGGACTGAAATCACACACACACGCACAACCTTTACAGCCTCTGCCACACACTGCAAGCCTATACCACAGACCACTGTAAATCATCTACAGAGACTCCCACACTCCTCTGTTCAGCATCACCCTGATTCATACCCAGTGTCCATGCGCCTCTCTCCCGGCTGCACCCTGCACTAATGAAGAACCCTGTTAATGATGCTTTCTATTCTCATCTCATAAGCTTGATTGGGTATAATTGGCCTCACCTCAGCGGGACTAGCATTAACACCCCAGATCCGGCAATAAAACGAAAGGTAAAATATGACGATAGTAAAAACTGTAAGGGATAAATATTCCGGAGTTTGATATCACAGGCACAATGTGGGGAAGGGACGTAGGAGCAGTGATCCAAATAGGGGACTCTCTCCAAGTCGTTAATGGACCCTTAATATTCAAGTCCATATCTGTATTACAAACGCATGAAGCCTGGACTAGAAATCGTTCCCTCCTTGTCTGTGTTTTTCTAATGAGTAATTTTCTTCCCCTGGAGTATCTCTGAATAGAAAATAGTTTCAATACATGTTTTAAAGAGCTTATTATTGTTTGTAGGCTGTGGCTTTTATCTAGTGGGTTTAAATAATTGATCACCTTCATACAGTACAGTGTCATTGTGGCCTCCTGGGAACTGCTGTATGCTGACCCCTGGAGCGTCAGAGAATATAGCTAGGATGTTATGAGTGCGGATGTCTGGATCGGCTGGGTGGTGGGTGTTGTGTACCATAGGGCAAAACACCATTACAGTCTTGGTTAGATTAATGCGATTGATGCGAAAACAGCTCCTCATATGATGATGTTCGCAATCACACCTCATGTTTGATGTTATGTATGGAATGAATGCATCTCCGTGAGTGAGCCTCACAGTCAGTTCCAGAGACTTTTGGAACCCACTGCGGAAACAGGTCCCAACTCTTGTAATTCTGCTGTAATCAGCGCCCTGAGTGCCAATTCGCTCTTCTTTCCCTGCTTATCGAATAGATAATCCACTTGTTTATTTGGGGAAAACAAATAATGCCCTGGGAGCTCTTCTGGTACAAACACTCTTTTTTCCCCCTCCCTGACTCTCTGATTGAACAAGCAGCGACAGACGAGCCATGCTTCCGATGCTTCTGACAGCCAGCATTCCCAAAGGAAAACCAACCGTAACACCAAGTACCAAACACGTACGATACACCGCTCACACAAACTCGGTCTCCTTCCGAGCCCATCAAGAAGCCTCCATGTGGATACCAAGCGCCTCACATCCCTAATTTGGGGGTGGGGTGACGTGGCCGTTTGCATTGTTCAGGTGGAAGTCGTCGATGCACAATGAAATGTAATTATGGCGTGTAATTACACAGCCCGCAGTTCTGTATGATCTGATGAAGCAGTGTGTAACTGCGACGAGCGCTAATGAGAGCAGGATTGAGATCGAGGGAATCAAGCCGTAAGGAATCAAAAGGAACATTCAGAGGCTCGTAAACTGGAACACACGGCACTGCATGTAGCACTAATTACTCTACTGTACTGTGGAGGAGGGGAGGAGGGGGATGAGGAGATTCACTCTATTATAGGAGAGTTCTCTAGCTGCACAGATGTCTTGTTATGGTGGCTACATCATAAGGGTTCCACGCACTCGCGCTCATTTGTAGGGGTTGGGGGAAGGGAAAAAGGGAGGGTTTATATGGAAGAGGTAACCTCAACAGCTTGAGGATACTTAGCAATGTTCACTCTGGTTTCTCAACTTCTTTGTTGGCTAACCTTTTTCTGCCTCCAAAATAGTCTCCACACAGACACCATTCACTGTGATCCCGGCAAATGCCACAGAGCTTCATTTACTGGTGCCTCTTACTGATACGAGTTTAATGATGTGACTCACACAGTGGCGGTCAGTGCCGTTTATGATGAGGGAGGACGATTATTTTATGAGCATGGCCTTATTCTATCACAGCATGTTGGATGACTGTCATTCATATTCCATTCACCCAGCTAAATGTAGGTTTAGGCTACTATATGAAACTCAAATTTTCCATATACCCATCATGAGGTTGCTACAACCTAGCTTATGAATGAAAGTTTACAACGTAGGTGTACACAGGTCGAGAGAAAATGTGAGATGACAGACAGTGACACATGGAGAGACAGTGACACATTCAATCCTGCCTTGCACACACTTGCCTGCATCAAGCTTATCTGGGGTGTAATCATTTTTACAACAGTTGCAAACGAGAGTTTCTATTGGAAAAATGCAGGTATTTTTTTTTATCCCTGTTTCGTTTGCTTCCGCTTAAGAAATGTTTTTCAACTTAATCGGTGGAATGAATTCACCCATGATCACGCATAGACACAGTTCAATTTCATATCAGCCACATTGTATTCCTTCTCACCTCTATGCACTCTCCTCCTCTCACCTTTTCCCTTCGTTTTTTTGACTTCAATGAACAACACATCAGCTGTATGTGACCAGGCGAAAAACCTTTCCAAGCCAAACCAGGTCATAACCGCTACACACAGCCAACATCGTTGTCCCCATATCAGCTAAAGTAACGTCCTAGTCAACATATCTAATATAACTAACTCATTAGTAAACCCGCTACAATCATGGAGTAACGTTAGAGTGTATAATCAGTAAGCAGTTACACCGGCGGGCCCCGGTGGCAATACATTTAGAAAACCAAAAGCTTACATTGACTTGGAAGAGTTCCAGTGTTGTGTTGGATAGTCATAGCCAGCTAGCTAACATTGCGTCCCTCTGATTGAGCCGGGTGTTTGAGTAACCAAACTAGCCAGCTGCATTTGCTGGCTAAGTAAGTGAAACTGAAAACAAATGACACTCTTTCTCTCTCGCTCTCTCTCTTGGATTCTCCTTTATTTTTTAATAAATACATTTGTTGAAAACTGTTCAACTATTGTCTTTCTCTGCCTCCCGGGTGGCGCAGTGGTCTAAGGCACTGCATCGCAGTGCTAGCTGTGCCACCAGAGATTCTGGGTTCGAGCCCAGGCTCTGTCGCAGCTGGCCGTGACCGGGAGGCCCATGGGGCGGCGCACATTTGGCCCAGCGTCGTCTGGGTTAGGGAGGGTTTGGCCGGCAGGGATATCCTTGTCTCATTGCGCACCTGTGGCAGGCAGGGCGCAGTGCACGCTGACCAGGTCGCTAGGTGTACGGTGTTTCCTCCGACACATTGGTGCGGCTGGCTTCCGGGTTGGATGTGCATTGTGTCAAGAAGCAGTGCGGCTTGGTTGGGTTGTGTTTCGGAGTACGCATGGCTCTCGACCTTCGCCTCTCCCGAGTCCGTATGGGAGTTGCAGTGATGAGACAAGACAGTAACTACTACCAATTGGATACCACGATATTGGGGAGAAAAAGGGGTAATTTAAAAAAAAATAACTTGTCTTTCTCTTTGAGTCAACTACTCACCACATTGCAGTGCTAACTAGCTGTAGCTTATGCTTTCAGTACTAGATTAATTCTCTGATCCCATGATTGGGTGGACAACATGTCAGTTCATGCTGCAAGAGCTCTGATAGGTTGGAGGGCGTCCTCCGGAAGTTGTCATAATTACTGTGTAAGTCTATGGAAGGGGGTGAGAACCAAGGGTCTCCTAAGTTTTGTGTTGAAGTCAATGTACCAAGAGGAGGACGGAAGCCAGCTGTCCACCGGCTACACCATGGTGCTACCCTACAAAGTGCTGTTGAGGCTACTGTAGACCTGCATTGCAAAACAGTGTGTTTTAATCAATTCTTTGGTGACATTTGAATATATTTGTTATAGTTTTATCAGTGTTTTATAATGTTTTACAATAAAAAAAAACAAATGAAATTCACCCCGTCCTCCTCTGAGGAGCCTCCACTGGACTGACAATGTACTAGATGGTGGTAGACATAAAACTTCCCCTAAAGACCTAGATTCTGAAAATATTTCCATCCCCATTTGCCGAAACATCGGAAATAATTCAGCTTCACACAAAATGAATCTTGTTTAAAGCCTCTCAGGCCGTGAAGTAAACTCAAGTGCTTCTTATTCCTGGCTGCTAGAAACACTTCAATACACTTCAATCAGTGGTTCACAAGGTTCTGTAAAGTTTAAAATTGGAAAATGTCTTCAATGTCGACACACTCCAGTCTGACAGTAGTGCTGGACAGGCAGGGAAACTCTGGGATTTAATAAAAATTCCACCCCACCCACTAATCGCCAGGTGACAGGCTCAGCACGATTCCCTTTGGAGAGGAGTGCTGAAATTGTCCTTGGGTGGTTGAATATGTCATATTATGCCTCTTGATTTTCAACCCATCTCTATACTGCAAAACTGTAGGCGTAAGGGAGAGGTTATATTTTTGGGGACTCAGATTGCGTCGTTCTTGCATTACACAAGCAGTGTAACAAATTAGGATGTATTGCCTACTGTAGGCTTCTTTCAATCAATGTAGGTCTTGGAGGTGTGGTAAAAATACATGGAGGTTGGTGAGGCATGTCACCTATTCCCTTTGAAACGCTGTAGCAGATACAGTGCCTTCATAAAGTATTCATACAGTTCCTCTTGACTTATTCCACATTTTGTTGTGTTACAGCCTGAATTCAAAACTGATTAAATCGTTTTTTTCTTCACCCATCTACACACAATACCCCATAATTACAAAGTGAAAACATGTTTTTAGAAATGTTTGCACATTTATTGAAAATTAAATATAGAAATATCTCATTTACATAGGTATTCAATTGTTTTTTCCCCTCAATCTACATACAATACCCCATAATGAGAAAGCAAAAACAGGTTTAGACATTTTTGATAAAAAACATAACAAAAAAAATGGAAATATCATATTTACATAAGTATTCAGACCCTTTACTCAGTACTTTGTTGAAGGACCTTTGGCAGCGATTAGCCTCAAGTCTTCTTCAAATCAAATCAAATGTTATTGGTTACATACACATGGTTAGCAGATGTTAATGCGAATGTAGCGAAATGCTTGTGCTTCTAGTTCCAACAGTGCAGTAATATCTAACAAGTAATCTAACAATTCCACAACTACCTTATACACTGGAATAAGAATATGTACATATAAATATGGATGAGCGATGGCCGAGCGACATAGGCAAGATGCAATAGATGGTATATACATATGAGATTCTTAATGTAAGATATGTATGCATTATTTAAAGTGACTAGTGATCCATTTATTAAAGTGGCCAATGATTTGAGTCTGTATGTAGGCAGCAGCCTCTCTGTGTTAGTGATAGCTGTTTAACAGTCTTATGGCCTTGAGATAGAAGCTGTTTTTCAGTCTCTCGGTCCCAGCTTTGATGCACCTGACCTCGCCTTTTGGATGGTAGCAGAGGGAACAGGCAGTGGCTCGGGTGGTTGTTGTCCTTGATGATATTTTTGGCCTTCCTGTGATGTTGGGTGCTGTAGGTGTCCTGGAGGGCAGGTAGTTCGCCCCCTGGTGATGCGTTGTGTAGTCCGCACCACCCTCTGGAGAGCCTAGCAGTTGTTGGTGGTGAAGTTGCCGTACCAGGTGGTGATACAGCCCGACAAGATGCTCTCAATTGTGCATCTGTAAAAGTTTGTCAGGGTTTTAGGTGACAAGCCAGATTTCTTCAGCCTCCTGAGGTTGAAGTGGCGCTGTTGTGCCTTCACCACACTTTTACACCTTCTCCACTGCTGTCCCGTCGATGTGGATAAGGGGGGGGGGGGGTTCTCCTTCTGCTGTTTCCGGAAGTCCAAGATCATCTCCTTTGTTTTGTTGATGTTGAGTGAGAGCTTGTTTTCCTGACACCACACTCCGACTGCCCTCACCACCTCCCTGTAGGCTGTCTCTTCGTTGTTGGTAATCAAGCCCACTACTGTTGTGTCGTCTGCAAACTTGATTATTGAGTTGGCCACGCAGTCATGGGTGAACAGGGAGTACAGGAGGGGGCTGAGCACGCACCCTTGTTGGACCCCAGTGTTGAAGATCAGATAAGTGGAGCTGTTGTTTCCTACTTTCACCACCTGGGGGCGGCCTGTCAGAATGTCCAGGACCCAATTGCACAGGAAGGGGTTGAGACCCAGGGCCCAAGCTTAATGATGAGCTTGGAGGGTACTATGATGTTGAATGCTGAGCTGTAGTCAATGAACAGTATTCTTACATAGGTATTCCTCTTGTCCATATGGGATAGGGCAGAGTGATAGCGATTGCATCGTCTATGAACCTGTTGGGGCGGTATGCAAACTTCCGACTTCAACTGTATATACACCTTTCATAATAATTCCCCTAATGTTATTAGCATACCTCTTTCTCTATTGTTGTTCATTCCTTTCTCGCTTTCAACAGTTAAGGACAACAAAACATATTTCATTTATCTTAATCATTCTAATGACATCCTTGAATAATGTAGGACTAGAATTAGATGCAGAAGGATTTCACTTCTCTTCACGAAGATTGAAAGGTCATAGGTCTGAATAACTGCTATAGCCTACTGCCATCAAGTGTTCACTCTTCTTTCAAACTACCTGTAAGTTATATTGACTGTTGTATTTGTGGGTCTAGGGTGGCAGGTAAGTTGGAGGTGATATGATCCTTGACTAGTCTCCCAAAGCACTTCATGATGACAGAAGTGAGTGCTACAGGGCAATAGTCATTTAGTTCAGTTATCTTTGCCTGGTGGCCATCTTTGAGCATGTGGGGACAGCAGACTGGGATAGGGATTGATTGAATATGTCCGTAAACACACCAGCCAGCTGGTCTGCGCATGCTATGAGGACGCGACAAGGGATGCAGTCTGGGCCAGCAGCTTTGTGAGGGTTTTATTTAACCTTTATTTAACCTTTATTTAACTAGGCAAGTCCGTCTGGGCCAGCAGCCTTGCGAGGGTTGCATCCCTAGACGCGTCCTCAGAGCATGCGCAGACCAGCTGGCTGGTGTGTTTACGGACATATTCAATCAATCCCTGTTCACACATGCTTCAAGAGGGCCACCATTGTTCCTGTTCCCAAGAAAGCTAAGGTAACTGAGCTAAATGACTATCGCCCCGTAGCATGAAGTGCTTTGAGAGACTAGTCAAGGATCATATCACCTCCACCCTACCTGACACCCTAGACCCACTCCAATTTGCTTACCGCCCCAATAGGTCCACAGATGACGCAATCACACTGCACACTGCCCTAACCCATCTGGATACAGCTCAGCGTTTAACACCATAGTACCCTTCAAACTCCTCATTAAGCTTGAGACCCTGGGTCTCGACCCAGCCCTGTGCAACTGGGTCCTGGACTTTGACGGGCCGCCCCCAGGTGGTGAGGGTAGGAAACAACATCTCCACCCCGCTGATCCTCAAAACTGGGGCCCCACAAGGGTGCGTTATCAGCCCTCTCCTGTACTCCCTGTTCACCCATGACTCCCTGTTCACCCATCTCCAACTCAATCATCAAGTTTGCAGACGACACTACAATGGTGGGCTTGATTACCAGTCATGACAAGACGGCCTACAGGGAGGAGGTGAGGGCCCTCGGAGTGTGGTGTCAGGTAAATAACCTCACACTCAATGTCAACAAAACAAAGGAGATGATCATGGACTTCAGGAAACAGCAGAGGGAGCACCTACCTATCCACATCGACAGGACAGAAGTGGAGAAGGTGGAAAGTTTTAAGTTCCTCGGCGTACACAGCACGGACAAACTGAAATGGTCCACCCACACAGACAGCATGGTGAAGAAGGCGCAACAGCGCCTCTTCAACCTCAGGAGGCTGAAGAAATTTGGCTTGTCACCGAAAACACTCAAACTTCTACAGATGCACAATCGAGAGCAACCTGTCGGGCTGTATCATGGCCTGGTACGGCAACTGCTCCGCCCACAACCGTAAGACTTTCCAGAGGGTAGTGAGGTCTGCACAACGCATCACCAGGGGTAAACTACCTGCCCTCCAGGACACCTAGACCACCTGATGTCACAGGAAGGCCAAAAGATCATCAAGGACAACCACCACCCGAGCCACTGCCTGTTCACCCCGCTATCATCTAGAAGGCGAGGTCAGTACAGGTGCGTCAAAGCTGGGACCGAGAGACAGAAAAACAGCTTCTATGTCAAGGCTATCAGACTGTTAAACAGTCATCACTAACATTGAGTGGCTGCTGCCAACATACTGGCTCAAATCTCTAGCCACTTTAATAATTAAAAAATGGATGTAATAAATGTATCACTAGTCACTTTAAACAATGCCACTTTATATAATGTTATCATACCCTACATTACTCATCTCATATGTATATACTGTACTCTGTACCATCTACTGCATCTTGCCTATGCCGCACGGCCATCGCTCATCCATATATCTATATGTACATATTCTTATTCATTCCTTTACACTTGTGTGTGTATAAGGTAGTTGTTGTGAAATTGTTAGATATTACTGCACTGTCGGAACTAGAAGCACAAGCATTTCGCTACACTCACATTAACATCTGCTAGCCATGTGTATGTGACCAATGACATTTGATTTGATGCATCGTGGAAGTTAGAGTAGCAGTGGTCCAGTGTATTGCCTGTGCGAGTGCTACAGTCAATGTGCTAATAGAATATAGGTAGCCTTGTTCTCAAATTAGCTTTGTTAAAATCCTTAGCTACAATAAATGCAGCCTCAGGATATATGGTTTCCAGTTTACACAGAGTCCAGTGAAGTCTGACCAGGAGGCCGCTCCGTCTACCTCTCCTGCGGTGACGTTGTTTTGGGTCGGCCTCTGGGATTAGATCCAATGTCCTGGGTGGTGGTCTGAACAAAGTATCCGCTTTGGGAAAGTCGTATTCCTGGTCGTAATGTTGGTAAGTTGACGTCGCTCTTATATCCAATAGTTCTTCCGGTCTGTATGTAATAACACTTAAGATTTTCTGGGCTAACAATGTAAGATATAATACATTAAAAAAAACAAAATACTGCATAGGTTCCGAAGGACTCGAAGCGAGGGGACCATCTCTGTCGGCGCCATCTTGCTAGTCACCATTGTTCTCATGGTGAAATCCCTGATCTGTTTCCTTCCTCTCAGGCAACTGAGTTAAGAAGGACGCCGGTATCTTTGTAGTGACTGGGTGTATTGATACATTATCCAAAGTGTAATTACCACGCTCAAAGGGATATTCAATGTCTGCTTTTTTTTTTTTTTACCCATCTACCAATAAGTGCTCTTCTTTGCGAGGCATTGGAAAACCTTCCTGGTCTTTGTGATAGAATCTGTGTTTGAAATTCACTGCTCGACTAACGGACCTTACAGAACCTCCTGAACTTATTTAGTCTTGCCATAACAAAGGAGTTGAATACTTATTTTTAATTAATTTGTAAATATTTTGAGAAACATAATTCCACTTTGACATTATGGGGTATTGTGTGTAGGCCGGTGACAACTCTCAATTTAATCCATTTTGAATTCAGGCTGTAACACAACAACATGTGGAAAAAGGCAAGTGGTGTGAACACTTTCTGAAGTCACTGTACATGTTCAGGCCAAGAGAATCACTTGTTGTAGTCTGCTATGAACAGGAGCTGACATCAAAAGCCAAACCTGTCCCACACATTTCAGCGTTGCCTTCCTTCCTTCCTCTCCATTTGCATGATTATAAAAGGAGAAATCAAAACGGTATGAAATGTATCGCTGAATTCCAAAGTGATTTCCTTATGAGGATGTCAGAATTCATCACACAAATTGTCAAGGAAGTGGGACAGAATGGGATTGATCACGGGAGTGGATGGTTAGTAAGGGGGCACTTCATAAAAGAAAAAAAGCAATATATCAGATGTTTACCTGTATGAGCTGCATGATGATGGTAATAAGATCAACTGCACTACATTCATTGTTGTATATTCAAAGGAAGGTTGTGCAGACTGTAAATACCTGTACAAACAAACTGTCCACTTATTTACCCATGTAACTCATTATCATACTGTAGCCAACTGTACTGACATACTGCAGCTAACCTTAACTTTACCCTGAATTATGGTAGCCTTTTTTTTTTTACAATGACAGAGTCACATGTCAAAGGTTATAAGGTAGAAATAATATGTAAATGAGTATCTGGTGGTTATACATTTTTATAACAGAGTGTATTTATTTGGGCTGAAGAAAACTCAGGTTTGCTGTTAAATAGCAGAGCCCTCAAAGCTTTTACAATCCAAGCTCCTCACTGCCTGTGCATGAAATGGGGCGTTCACTGTCACAAATGTACGGAGGAGTGTTGCCTGCTGCACGTTTATCTGAAATTCGAATCAAGTTATGGCACACTTCAGTTCAGCTAAATAAAAGGATCCCGAGATAAGAGAGAAACAATGCTCCAGAAAATCAAAGCCATGGCCGAGATGAGAAACCATTTGAAAATGGTTAGGCTATTTATTGTGAAAAAAACTGAATTTTACAATTGTGGGAGACTCTTTATATCATTATATTTAGGTAGCAATAATATTCCCCAAACCAGAACATGATTTCATGGTTATATTCCACTTAGATATGCCTTTTTATGTCTACAGACTATATAGTAGTCTATGAAGTTCACTGTAATATTCTGTATCACTTTCCAACTCACAAAATGATGTGTTCCCCATATTATCACCCATGGATAGAATTCAATAGAAAATATGTAGTCTATAAATATTTAATATAAGGTAATATATTTAAAACCTGTATATATTATATTAAACTCCTCAGCTGTCTGTGTTTCTCTTGGGCACTATCTATTGGTCTTTTATAGGGAAGAGGCTAGCAGATTATTTGATTGGCTTGTCTGAAAAGAAAGATATGGCTTGGATCTGTATGTTTGTCCCTAGAATTTGTCCAAAAACAATGACAAAAACAAAACTCTGGCTTGTAATTTGAGGACATATCACCACTGTGTGGCTCTATTATCTTCAAATGCCGTATTTTACCCCCATAAAGAAGACAGACTGAAGAACTACTCAGTACTTCTGAGAACCATAAAAGAGAGGCCCAAACCTCCTCAGAGCGCTGTCGTAAAAAGAGCCCAGAGGATCACAGAGGGGACTAGTCATCAGTTTTTGTCGGCTCCAAGTTAAACGAGAAAGAGAGACCAGTGATCAAAAGGGCATGGAGTTTGTTTGATCTATGTTTGATTTAGTATATTACTTCATTAATATAGCAGAAAAACCTGAAAAATAAATATAACACTTCACTGGAGTGCTAGATTAAGAGTATAGAGTGTATAAATTCCTTTTGGCTTGTTTACAAAAACTTACATTGTCAGGGTCTCTTTTCTTTGGTTAAACCTTAAACCACAGCACAGTGCATGCAGAGCATGCATATGGATCCATCTGCAGAGACGTTACAGTAAGTGCTACCTTCAAAGGAGGTTTCATCTGCTACGACACCACAGCCAGTCCTTTTAATTTTTCATCCCCCTGGCTCAGTTCGCTAAATCCCTAAATCCAAAATGCTGGATCCCTAAATCCAAAGTTGTGTTGCTACCATGCGGTCATGTGTTGTTGCCATGCTATGTTGTCGTCTTAGGTCTCCCTTTATGTTTTTATTTAACTAGGCAAGTCAGTTAAGAACTAATTCTTATTTACAATGACGGCCTACCCTGGACCAATTGTGCGCTGCCCTATTGGACTCCCAATCACGATGCAGCCTGGATTCAAACAAGGTATTGCAGTGACACCTCTTGCACGGAGATGCAGTGTCTTAAACCACTGTGCCACTCTGGAGCCCTAATGTAAGGTAAGCCGTCATTGTAAATAAGAATGTGTTAACTGACTTGCCTAGTTAAATAAAAAGGTTAAATAAAATAAATAAAATGTTCAGATAAAGCATGGTCATTTATTGCACCCTGTGGTTTATTAGGTCTACCACCCTGTTCACGAAAATGATTTGCTCCTACACGTGGCTGTGTCTTGCTACATAAAGTACACAGACAGGCATCGAAGCATTTAGCTACTGTTTGATTGAACGCTAGAATGGTCAAAACGAGTGACCACGAGTGAATATAGCTTATATTGTTAGCTAGCTGTTCATGTTTTATTTTTACATTTAATACACAGGCCTATTCTATCATTTGCTTGTACAATTAGCACTGTATAAATAGAGTGAATGAGATGTACTGTTGTTGTCCATACAATGCATGGGTGTCATACAGTAGCTACATACACATCTAGTGAGACAAGGCTTTGTTTACACTGGAGAAAAAGAGTGAAACTCACAAAGGTATGTTTAATGCCCTTTTTACATACGATAGCAAGGCGATTCACTGGTTTCCTGGCCACCAAAACAACATCAAATTAACATTTTGCTTATATCCATGGCAGGTTCTTGTGCCACCTATTACGAGATTGTGAAGCGGGCGTTTCTCTCAGGTTTACCTGAGCACAAAGGGGACACAATCTTGGAGAAACATGCAAAGAAGGGTCACCAGAGGAGAAAGCGGATAAGCCTTTTTGTACAAGTAGCTTCTGTGTAACACTAGGTTCATTACTCCTATATTACTCCGGGTCTTTGGAATACAAAGTGCAAACATGACTCTATTCAATGTTTCAAGTTATATATTTGAGTCTAGAAGAGTAGAATGAAAAGACGTTGAATTCCACCCACCTGGTCTAGAGTGGCTGCTATAGCCCCCGTAGTTCCATTATTAATCACCAAATTGCTGTACTTTGTTGGAACACAAATTGCCTCTGTATCAGAACTGCATTGACTGTTTTACTGAAAATAAAATGTTATATTTGAATAATTTAGCAGATTTACAGTTAGTGCATTCATCTTAAGATAGCTAGGTGGGACAACCACATATCACAGGCATAGTAAGTACACTTTTCCTCCATAAAGTAGCTCTCAGCAAGGAGGTGAGCAGGAGGATTACGCAAGGAGCCAAAAGGCCTGTGAAGCCCCTTTCAATCAGGTCGATGGTATTCAAATATTGTATTTACAATAGTCCAATAATCTCACTCATTTCACAAAATATCAAAAATTGTTTTCGGGGAACTACCATCAAGGTCAGAATGCTATATGTCAAAGGTTGGAATTCCCCTTTTAAAATCTCTCAATCTGGGGTTAGTGGGACTTTAAAGTAAAGTTCAGACTTTAATTATATTAATATGCATGACTGGAGACTGAAGCATTTGTGTACTGTTTTCTATTGTTTTCTTAGAGAGTGCTTCTGGAAGATGTTGACCTGCTGAGTGACGAGGAGTTTGGCAAAATGGCAAACCAGTGCGGTTTGTCAAGCCCCCCTACTTCCGGAGTGGGGTGCTCAATTCCCTTAGTCAAGAACTACAGTGCCGCTTGGAGAGGGACCAGAGCTACTCGGCGAGCCACACCACACGGATCATGTCTGAGGAGTTTTCGTCAAAGCAACCTAGATCCCATGGACCCCTCAAACCTCAACACTATAGCACTGAAGTAACCCCAATGGAGGCTCGCCCTGGGCCAAGCTGGATGACTCCTGTCAGTACTGTGCTTGATTCTTTTGAAAACCTTTTCAAATTTTGAATACGCTCCTTCACACCCATGTAAGCACCATATTCAAAAATCAAAGATGAATTAACTTTGTTTCAAAAGAAAATCAAGCAGAGTGCTGGCAGGAGTCATCCAGCTTGGCCCAGGGCGAGCCTCCATGGGTGTTACTTTAGTTTCAGGCCTTGCTTAGCCTAAATACAGATAGTATTGCTCACTTTCTCCTGCTCTACTGAAATGAATTATAATCCTTCAATAAGTGATTAAGTGGATTTGTGTGCTTTATTCAAGGAACTAAGAGATGTTTAGCGATAGTATAGTACAGTATAGTATACTATAACAATGTCGTGAGGTGATGGGAAAATCTTGATAGGTGAGGGGGAAAAAAATTCGGAAACGGAGTAGGAAATCTAATGTGTGATATTATTAATAATAGAAAAGTATTAAATAATGAATTAATCAATTCATAATTCACTGTACTTCAATCATTCAGTAATTAATTGTGTTTGTAATATGCCAGTGACAGCCACTAAGGTAAGCTAGCAATCACTAGCATTCAGTGGGGTGAATAAGTATGAGCAGCCTTTGTCACGTTCCTGACCTTATTTCCTTTGTTTAGTATGTGTTTAAGTGGTCAGGACGTGAGCTGGGTGGGCATTCTATGTTATGTGTTTCTATGTTGGGTTAATTGTATTTGCCTGATATGGTTCTCAATCAGGGGCAGGTGTTTTACGTTTTCCTCTGATTGAGGACCATATTAAGGTAGGCTGTTTCACACCGTTTGTTTGTGGGTGATTGTCTTCCGTGCTAGTTTATGTACCACACGGGACTGTTTCGTTTGTCTAGTCTGTTCCTGTTCGTGCGTTCTTCGTTTTATGTAAGCTCTCATGTTCAGGTCGGTCTACGTCGTTTTTGTTATTTTGTAATTTATTCAAGTGTACTTTGTGTTCGTCTTGTCTAAATAAATTCATCATGTCTTCACAACACGCTGTGTTTTGGTCCGATCCATGCTCCTCCTCAGAAGAGGAGGAGAACATTCGTAACAGCCTTGAACAAGTGCATGGTCATTTACTGACATTTATGGAAGAGACGTGGACGGAGATGTGATGCAACTGATGTCGAACGTGCAATGGAATATCAATTTGTGTCCTGGTACGTAGGTGGACTTGTGTGGTCATTTATGGGGATTCACTGAACCATTTCCAGACATACACTACAGTTCAAAAGTTTGGGGTCACTTAGAAATGTCCATGTTTTCCATGAAAACATACATGAAATGAGTTGCAAAAAGAATAGGAAATATAGTCAAGACGTTGACAAGGTTATAAATAATGATTTTTAATTCAAATAATAATTGTGTCCTTCAAACTTCGCTTTCGTCAAAGAATCCTCCATTTGTAGCAATTACAGCCTTGCAGACTTTTGGCATTCTAGTTGTCCATTTCTTGAGGTAATCTGAAGACATTTCACCCCATGCTTCCTGAAGTACCTCCCACAAATTGGATTGGCTTGATGGGCACTTCTTACGTACCATACTGTCAAGCTTCTCCCACAACAGCTCAATAGGGTTGAGATCCAGTGACTGTGCTGGCCACTCCATTATAGAAAGAATAACAGCTGACTGCTTCTTCCCTAAATAGCTATTGCATAGTTTGGAGCTGTGCTTTGGGTCATTGTCCTGTTGTAGGAGGAAATTGGCTACAATTAAGCGTCATCCACAGGGTATGGCATGGCGTTGCAAAATGGAATGATAGCCTTCATTCTTCAAGACCTCTTTTACCCTGTACAAATCTCCCACTTTACTGCCACCAAAGCACCCCCAGACCATCACATTGCCTCCAACATGCTTGACAGATGGCGTCAAGCACTCCTCCGGCATCTTTTCATTTTTTCTGCATCTCACGAATGTTCTTCTTTGTGATCCTCAAACTTCGATTTGTCTGTCCATAACACTTTTTTTCCAATATTCCTCTGTCCAGTGTCTGTGTTTTTTTGCCCGTCTTAATCTTTTATTTTTATTGGCCAGTCTGAGAAATGGCTTTTTCTTTGCAACTCTGCATAGAAGGCCTGCATCCCGGAGTCGCCTCTTCCCTGTTGACGTTGAGACTGGTGTTTTGCTGGTATTGTTTAATGAAGCTGCCAGTTGAGGACTTGTGAGGCATCTGCTTCTCAAACTAGACCCTCTAATGTACTTGTCCTCTTGCTCAGTTGTGCACCGGGGCCTCCCACTTCTCTTTCTATTCTGGTTAGAGCCAGTTTGCGCTGTTCTGTGAAGGGAGTAGTACACAGCGTTGTACGAGATCTTCAGTTTCTTTGCAATTTCTCACATGGAATAGCCTTCATTTCTCAGAACAAGAATAGACTGATGAGTTTCAGAAGAAAGGTCTTTGTTTCTGCCCATTTTGAGCCTGTAATCGAACCCACAAATGGTGATGCTCCAGATACTCAACTAGTCTAAAGAAGAACAGTTTTATTGCTTCTTTAATCAGAACAACAGTTTTCAGCTGTGCTAACATAATTGCAAAAGGGTTAGCCAATTATCCTTTTAAAATGATAAACTTGGATTAGCTAACACAACGTGCCATTGGAACACAGGAGTGATGGTTGCTGATAATGTGCGCCTATGTAGATATTCCATTTAAAAAATCTGCCGTTTCCAGCTACAATAGTAATTTACAACATTAACAATGTCTACACTGTATTTCTGATCAATTTGATGTTATTTTAATGCACCAAAAATGTCTGACCCCAAACTTTTGAACGTTAGCGTATACACGCCGTGCACGTTCATGCGCAACAGTGGTCCGTTATTGGAGATATACGGGACGTGCGTAGGCCCGAACACAGCTGGACACTTGACCGCAAATTTCCAGAGACTATATGTTTTTGGAATTGTGCACTGGAGTGTTCGACCCTTAAATTTGCCTTTTCATGCAGTGGGACGGACTAGTTCTGACCAACATTTTTGTGTAAAGAATGCTCGGTGAACAACATCAATTGCTGTGCACTCCGTGAACGCTCTGGTTGTCCCGCTTCACGTCGCTCTCCACTCTCATCTGAGATGCAGTATGTGAAATCTGACACCACATTTGCACAGAGAGCGCCAAGTCTCATGTTCTGGCCTAACCAGACAAAAGGATACATTTGTGAACCTCCCAGCTCCGCTTACAATACGGCATATGAAACAGGAGACCCTAGCGATTGCAGAAAAGCAGTTTAATCGCGCAGTGATGTTCTCAGAGGGATTTAGAGATTTCAACATGAAACAATATAAAATCATTTCGTAGAAACCAGAACATTTCCTGTTGTTCAGAGGGACGAAATCACGCTGTGCTTAAAGCGGAAGTTGTAAGCCATCAGCAGGCTTATAATCATTTATAACTTGATTGTTACTATATTTAGAAAGCATTTAAATCATTTCAAGCCCTATTCCCCCACCTTTATTGAATGTCATATTTGTACTGTGTTCTTGAACTTGTGTCCTCGAAAGTGACAACACTTCAGTAATTTAAAGTACAACTATTTTTTTTCCAGAAAGCTGAGATTATAATATTTCTAGCAGCATAAGAATTACTAGGTATTGTTTACGGTCGTCTCATCATACATCACTACTTTTGGGTATGTCTTTTGGCAGAAATCTACATTTTGACGTTTACATTTAACAGTAGTTAAGGTGTGCAATTTTACTTTCTGTAACAAAACCTTACACATCACTTCACCTGGCTTTCCTACTTATTCATCATCTCATTACCGAAACCAAGCAGCACATAACAGGAAGATTACTCCCCCAGTCATTAACCAGTTAACACTGGTGACAGGACAAGAGACTCGTAAAAACACAAGCCTCCACAGGTTCTTCATTCTCCCGCCACAGTTAATCGTTTGGGCGGCAGCAGGCCCAGTTATCAGAGACCACAGGTTACTGTTGCTCTGCCCAACTTCCAGCATCCTCCACCTGCACAACGTAATTCAGAAGTCCAGGTATGTAATGTACCTACCCAGCTAGGTTGGCTGGCTCGCTCATGGCTTTACATCCTGACTGGCTTGCTCTCTGCCTTTCAAACATCTGCTCCGCCACCTTGGGTGTCTAGGTTCACAGAGCGTGATAATAACGACTGGCCAGCTCCCAAATGTCTTCACCCTCCTCTTCTCAATCAAGTGAGTCAACATCCCCTCTCCCTTTCTGTGCTTATAAGGATTATAATGTGATAGTCACACAGAGGGCTAGAGATAATTACAGAAACCTGTAGTAATCTGAAGTACCCAAAAAGGCCCCTAGGTGTCATCTGAAAATTCCATATATTCCTTGAAAGTTAACAAAATTTGGGTAGTTTACTGGTAAACTTTTGCAGTAATACAGTGCATTCTGAAAGTTTTCAGACCCCTTAACTTTCCCACATTTTGTTAAAATTGATTAAATCGTTTTTTCCCCCTTCATCAATCTACACACAATACCCCATAATGACAAAGCAAAAACAGTTTTTTAGAAATGTTTGCTAATTTAAGAACAGAAATATTACATTTACATAAGTATTCAGACCCTTTACTCAGTACTTTGTTGAAGCACCTTTGGCTGCGATTACAGCATCGAGTCTTCGGTATGACGCTACAAGCTTGGCAAACCAGTATTTGAGGAGTTTCTCCCATTCTTCTTTGTATATCCTCTCAAGCTCTGTCAGGTTGGATGGGGAGCGTTGCTGCACAGCTATTTTCAGGTCTTTCCAGAGATGTTCGAACAGGTTCAAGTCCAGGCTCTGGCTGGGCCACTCAAGGACATTCAGAGACTTGTCCCAAAGCCACTCCTGCATTGTCTTGGCTGTGTGCTTAGGGTCGTTGTCCTGTAGGAAGGTAAACCTTCGCCCCAGTCTGAGGTCCTGAGTGCTCAGGAGCAGGTTTTCATCAAGGATCTCTCTGTACTTTGTGCTGTTCATTTTGCCTTGATCCTGACTAGTCTCCCAGTCCCTGCCGCTGAAAAACATCCCCACAGCATGATGCTGCCACTACCATCCTTCACCGTAAGGATGCTTGGCATTTAGGCTAAAGAGTTCAATCTTGGTTTCATCAGACCAGAGAATCTTGTTTCTCATGGTCTGAGAGTCTGTAGGTGCCTTATGGCAAACTCCAAGTGTGCTGCCATGTGCCTTTTACTGAGGAGTGGCTTCTGTCAGGCCACTCTACCATAAAGGCTGGGGCCACTCTACCATAAAAGTTGATTGGTGGAGTGCTGCAGAGATGGTTGTCCATCTGGAAGGTTCTCCCATCTCCACAGAGGAGCTCTTGGTCACCTCCATGACTAAGGCCTTTCTCCCCCGATTGCTCAGTTTGTCCAGGCTCTAGGAAGAGTATTGGTGGTTTCCAACTTCTTCCATTGAAGAATGATGGAGGCCACTGTGTTCTTGGGGACCATCAATGCTGCAGACATTTTTTGGTACACTTCCCCAGATCTGTGCCTCGACACAATTCGTTTGACCTCTTGGCTTGGTTTTTGCTCTGACATGTACTGTCAACTGTGGGACAGTGTGTGCCTTTCCAAATCATGTCCAATCAGTCGAATTTACCACAGGTGCACTCCAAGTTGTAGAAACATCTCGAGGGACAATCAATGGAAACAGGATGCACCTGAGCTCAATTTCGAGTCTCATAGCAAACGGTCTGGATACTTATGTAAATAAGTTTTCTGTTTTTTATTTGTAATACATTTGTAAAAGTGTCTAAACTGTTTTTGTTTTGTCATTATGGGGCATTGTGTGTAGTTTGCTGAGGAAAACATTTTATTTAATCAATTTTAGAATAAGGCTGTAACGTAACAAAATGTGGAAAAAATAAAGGGTCTGAATACTTTCCAAAGGCACTGTATGACCTCCCTTTGCAACCCCACCCTTGTGTCTTTTGGAAGGAGCTCAGCTTAACATTTCTTATTGCTCCCTCTCACCCTGATCATCCATCATGCACAGTATGTCACATCTCAAACACCAATCTATGCTTAATTATGTGTTTATGTGTAGTCTACTGCTTTTCAATTGCCAATCCTATGACTGCAAACAGTAATTATATATGGATTGCTTTCTTGAGTGTAAAGAGGTTTGACAATACATCATTTATTTCACTTATTGCATTAATTACCCCATGAAACTTTAACAAAAATGTGTTACAGTTGAACTGACAATCTCTCTATTCAACATTCCTAAATGAAATGACATATGGCTGATTTGTAGAAGACACTGCAATTGGATGTCGGTGTATCCTGCAATCTAATCCTTAAGCAATGTGTCAAGAAATGTGAATTATTCGAAGTAGCTCAGCCCACAATTGAATGTTTTTCCACAGGCCTCTGTTGAAGATAACGAGAGAGGAACCTTGTCATTATTTCTAGCAGCATAAACAGTGAATCACTGAGGTGTCCACCATTTCCTTCAACAAGCCTGTGAGTCACCGGAGAGATGTAGCAACATGCAAATGTACAGATTTCAGCCCTTCTGTGACATTGTCTGGAACCACTAAAGTGTCCCCAGTCTGAGTTTTCAATGGAGACCCTGCCATCTGCGTGATTGTCAGGGAGGAGGACAGATGTCTGTTCCAGTTTTATAATGTTGCTCTTCCAAAGCTTGACAATCCTGGACATGATGACCAGGGAGGGTTCTATCTAGAATGTCAGCCTTTGACCTACTGATGTGCTCTCCTGTCCTGTCTGTTTCTGTAATGATGTGTCTGTTCGGGTTAGATCTAGATGTTTCAGCTGACAGCTGTGCAGCTTGGGACTGGGTCTCTATCACATTGGCACCATAGTTACAGCTCCCATAACAATGCATTAAATCTTAGACATTCAAATGTAGCCTACCTTGTAAAAGAACAATAACAGAGATTGTCAATATAAAAACAGATGTATCGTTATTTGAATTTAAATGACATTGAATGTGAGAAATGTTGAACTGTACATTTACGGTTGGCACACAGAAAGCACATCATTCCTAAGCTAAAATGTACAGGAAGTGCATGGTGGCCATTCAAATTCAAACTTTTGTGAACAATGTTGATGAATAAACAAAGTCATTTTTTAAAGTCAAACTGCAATTCAAAATTCAAAAGGCACTCGCACATCTGAGCTATCTTTTTTGCAGGTGCATGGTAACAGTTTGACTAAAATTAGAAAGAAGAAGGAACCAGCTCTTGATAATAAAGTCAAACTGCAAAATATTGTGAAACAGACATAGGCAATTCTTAGTTTTTGTTAACTACACCCTACAAATGTCACAAAATAATACAATTAGCGCAATTTAGCGAAATCACATACCGCTAACTGGCAAATGATGGAACATTGGCAGCTCATTTAGATTTTGGCGCCAGAGATTGGTCAACTGAGGAACCAGAAGAAGAAACCTGTTTGTGAAGGTGATTTAAGTCGGGATTCAATTAGCTAGTGCTTTTGTTGACAATGCTCCTGCGTTCATTGAGACTACGTCCACGGTAAACGCTGCATACATTGGCTCAATCGGAAATTACCTTTAAAATGGCACATAGCTGACAAAGTGCGATTGGACTGAATCCCGGCCATACTCACTTAAGAATAAATGATTTAACACATTTGACCTGACTTGGTTACACACAACGTTTTTAGCTAGATATTTAGATGACTAAACTAACCTAAGCTGGCTAGCAAGTGTTCTCACCAGTTGACTAGTTAGCCACCACTAATGTATAATGCTAGCTAGCTAAAATGTTCTCATATCTCAGGAGGGCTCAGAAATTAGAGACAATGCTAATCAGTTATTAATTTGCGTGAGTAAAAATACTATTTGCCAGTATCAGTATTCTAAACAGGAGTACATCACAGACATCCCATCAGTGCCTCCTTTCCTCATGCAGAGGAGTGTGAGGTGAGCAGGGGGGGGGGGGGGGGACGACACAGACACCTCTTCATTATTTGGAATGTCATGTAGTTGCTCTGTGCTTTAAAGAAAATAATTGTATGTAGTGTGACAGAAGACCTGTGTGGCTTGATCATCCTGATGTGTGGGGTTGGGAAGCATGAGGGACAATCAACAACAAGTGATTATACGACCGTCCGGCAGAATAACTGTCTCTGCGTCCTCCATAGCAATGAGGTAGGTACAGCTGACGGACACAGACAGACAGACAGGTCTTAAATACAGTGACAGTGCCACTCAGTACTCAGCGATCCATAGGAGGCTTCAAAGATACGGGAGAGCATTATGCTCGACTTTGAGCCTCTTAATTCTGACGCGGTCCTGTCAGGAAATCACACGTTCAGTATGTACACATATTCAAATTGCAACTTGGCCTGCATGTGACTTTCTTGTGATTTTGTCATAAGGATGGGTTGTACAGTACAACAGGGATGGGATGTACAACCAGTATTAGAACTGCCCTTTCAGTAGCAATACATTAGCAAACAGTATCACATTACTGCAATATCAATTCATTGTGCATTAGCACAAGGTTGTTTTAGAGCCAATACACTCCGAAGACCAGGGTTAGTGGTAGTGTCAGTGGGTTGATGTTCCCAGTCCCCACCGTGGTCACTGATTGGATAGGAGCTCTGTGGAGCCAACTGTGGGTTAGTGAGATTCAAGTTTAACTCTCTAACTCGATCTCCGAGGCTCATGGCACACAAACCGCTATTTTCCCCCAGTGCTGTGTGCTGTTGCCAGGCAACCCCTGTGGCTAACGTCTGAGGGCTGGTCTGCCAAGGGAAGCAAAGTGGAAATGTAAGACTTTAGAGATATCTAAATTAGGCATTTGCGATGTGGAGACTTATCCACCCCCACATGACCTTCTGCTGGAGCTGTCAAACGTATGTAACAATGCTGGAGAAAAGGCTGGTTCTGTAAAGATTTGTAAATACAATCCAACACTTGAGTAGTGCAAAAATATGTGCAGAATGAATGGGCATTATGGGATAAATCCTAACTTGAGGGGATATTCTCAATTGGGCAAAAGTCCATCCTCTCCTCTCTTCCGGAAACCGATAGGTGGTCTAAATGGGACCAAACTTACGGTTAAAAAAACAACAACATTGGTCTAAAATGGCTAGCTGCTAGCTTTTCTCATAGGCAAACCTGACCAAATTAGCCAGGATGCCAAGGATGAGCAATTAAGCATATACTTATATTTGGTAACAAATTCCATCTCAGCTTATTAAAATAGTCCACATAGTTGGATGTGATCCAACACTTTTTTAAAGCATCCTTACTCTGACAATTAAATTAAATGCATTACATGCAAAAATGTGTCTGGAAAATTAGCTCAGAGTATATGATGCCTAGTTCATGACACTTCACCACTTTGCAACATAACTTTGAATCCCGGTAGGGTCATCGTTTCATTGTGGCATTGTGTTGAGAGGGAAAGAGCAGTCATCACCTTTAAAAATGAAGATTAAGAAAGCATTTCCTAAGGAGATAGGCCTATGACTTTCTTAACCCTTCTTCACAAATAAACTGCTAGGTCCTAATAATATCTTGGATGTGTGCTTGCCTAGATATAGTTTACGCCTACAGAGTTTCATATAATCATTGTCTAGCCTACCGTGTCACGTGTGTAACAACGTTTAAATTGACTGG
This sequence comes from Salvelinus namaycush, assembly GCF_016432855.1. NCBI lineage: Eukaryota > Metazoa > Chordata > Actinopteri > Salmoniformes > Salmonidae > Salvelinus > Salvelinus namaycush. The sequence goes on from NC_052341.1 coordinate 28,627,985, forward strand.
TCAGGCTAGGTTCACCAACTGTCCAATAGAGGGTGCAGCTACTCCAGGAATCCACTGAGGTGAAGCCTAGCCTCCTCCTGGCTTCACGAGTTATTAAGCCGATGCAGTAAAATACACTAAATCTAACCGTTTCCTGGCGATTTTGTAACACATGCTATTGACTGACTGGCCAAACCAATAAACATTCAGATCAACAATAGAGCCATCTTCATTGTCTTGGATGTGTTATTAGCTGGGCTAGCGTATATCAACACCATTTTTGGACACAATAGCCTAACATTGGTTTAAAAAGTTGAGCTATGCACATCTTTCACTGACATGCTACATCACATTACACATTAGATTGATGTATTTATCTAGCTACAGTATCATTCCCCTTTCATCTGTGGTATCATAGCTAGCCTGGCCTGCTAGGATGATCAAATAATGTTCTTTAACTTCTTATGGCTGCAGGGGCAGTATTGAGTAGCCTGGATAAAAGGTGTCCATTTCAAACGGCCTCGTACTCAATTCTTGCTCGTACAATATGCATATTATTATTACTATTGGATAGAAAACACTCTAGTTTCTAAAACCGTTTGAATTATATCTGTGAGTAAAACAGAACTCATTTTGCAGCAAACTTCCTGACAGGAAGTGGAAAATCTGAAATCGATGCTCTGTTCTAGGGCATCCCTATTAATGTGCTTTATATGTATTAGTATACATGCACTTCATACGCCTTCCACTAGATGTCAATAGGGAGTGAGAGAAGAAATGGAGTGTATAACTTGATCTGAGGTCGAATAAAAGCTCTTGGCATGACGAGACACCAATTTATTGTTTTCAGGAAGGCGCGAGGAAGGACCCTGGGTTGCCTTTTGAAAAGCTGTCGTTATAGACGGCTACTATCTCCGGCTTTGATTTTATTTGATAAATGTGACAATATCATCGTAAAGTATGTTTTTTCAATATAGTTTTATTAGATTATTGAAATTTTTTCGGGACGTTAGGCGTGTTGCGTTGTCTGCGTTTGTTCACGAAGGAGAGCTTCGCGCCACTTTGCTAGCTTTCCGTGCTAATTGACTGGAGAAGAGGACATTCTAAATCCAAACAACAATTGTTCCCGACAAAGGACCCCTTGTACAACATTCTGATGGAAGATCATCAAAAGTAGGACCCATTTTATGATGTTATTTCATATATCTGTCGGAACATGCCTACTATTAGTTTGCGCCCAGATTTTGGGCACTCTGTCGCTATAACGTAAGCTGGATGTCGTAATGAAGTTATTTTTTGAATTCTAATACAGCGATTGCATTAACCTGTCTGGCACCGGGGTTCCGCTAGCGGAACTCCTCCCACATTCCACTGAAAAGGCTACGTTAGCACAATGTATAACCACTGATTTCAGCTCTAAATATGCACATTTTCGAACAAAACATAAGTGTATGTATAACCTGATGTTATAGGACTGTCATCTGATGAAGCTTATCAAGGTTAGTCAAAAATTATATATCTTTTGCTGGTTTGTTACGATCGCTAACTTTTGCTGCTGGTAAATGGCTTGTGTTTCTGGCTATTGTGGTAAGCTAATATAATGCTATATTGTGTTTTCGCTGTAAAACACTTAAGAAATCGGAAATATTGGCTGGATTCACAAGATGTTTGTCTTTAATTTGCTGTACACCGTGTATTTTTCAGAAATGTTTTATGATGAGTATTTAGGTATTTCACGTTGGTCTCTGTAATTATTCTGGCTGCTTCGGTGCAATTTCTGATTGTAGCTGCAATGTAAACTATGATTTATACCTGAAATATGCACATTTTTCGAACAAAACATACATTTATTGAATAACATGTTATAAGACTGTCATCTGATGAAGTTGTTTCTTGGTTAGTTTGGTTGGTTCTTGGTTAGTTTGGTTGGTTTTGTGCATGCTACCTGTGCTGTGAAAAATGTCTGTCCTTTTTTGTATTTGGTGGTGAGCTAACATAAATATACGTGGTGTTTTCGCTGTAAAACATTTTAAAAATCGGACATGTTGGCTGGATTCACAAGATGTGTATCTTTCATTTGCTGTATTGGACTTGTTAATGTGTGAAAGTTAAATATTTCAAAAAAATATATTTTGAATTTCGCGCCATGCACTTAGACGGGCTGTTGTCATAAGTGTACCGGAACCGCCCTGCAGCCATAACAAGTTAACAAAAAGTAGCTTCTTGCTAGCTAGTACCAGCTATCTACTCAGCTAACGTACTCACCAACAACAGTGGTTTGACGGGTGTTGGATGTAATCTATTACTGGCCAACTGGAAATATTGTTGAAACGCAATGGGAGTTTGCACCAACTTCATGGAAGCCCATTTTCACTCCTATTTTCTGAGCGAAATGTGCATGCTTTGGTTTCATCCATATGCAGACTTGAAAACAAATGTCCACATGGAAGCGTACCACAACGTGTGTCTCTGGGCAATTGGGAATCATTGGCAAAAGTAAGTAATCCATACCCAACCCTCCATTAAGTCATGGCAAGCTGTGTTTTGGACGAGACAGACTTTATCCTAGATATACTTTGTAGTCAATTTTGACACTAGAATACATGTTTTTTGACTCATATCGATGCCACACAGGCCGTTTAAAACCAGAGAAGTTGGTTCTAAAGGGCTAGTTGACCTTTAAGGTCTGATTGTCATGGTTCACCAGAGGGCTGCACAGACTGTCCTAGAGACATTAACCTTTTGTCAATAGGGGGAGCTGTTAGCACTATTTTTTTCTTGACGTTTCCAAATTAAACTGCCTAGTACTCAATTCTTGCTCGTACAATATGCATATTATTATTATTATTGGATAGAAAACACTCTCTAGTTTCTAAAACCGTTGGAATTATGTCTCTGAGTGAAACAGAACTCATTCTACAGCACTTTTCCTGCCAGGGAGTGAGATTTCAGAAATCTTGGCCTCTGTTCCCAGGTCAGTTTATAAGTCCCTGTGAATGCTGTGGGGCTACAAACACTGCCTACGCCTTCCTCTAGATGTCAGTAAGTGGTGACAATTTGAATGGGGTCGATTGCGCAATCTGGGACTTTATATAAGACCAAGATGCGGAAGTACCTTTCTTTTCTGCCCTGCGCTTGACGCACGATGGACGTCGGACTGGCCTCCTTCCAAGCTTTGGTTTAGCCAGTAATATATCTCCGGTCATGTTTTTACTCGTTATAGGTGTTAAAGACATCATAAGGTAGTTAATTTAAACCGATTTATAGCAATTTATATCCGTTTATTGCGATTTTCTGGCATTTCTTTGTGACGCACTTTCAAGAGTTGGACACTTTTCCAGTACATGCCGAACGTTAGTGGCCATTTCGACAGGACAAGAGGACATCTTTCGACCAAAAGACGATTAGACCGGAGAAAGGATACATTGCCCAAGATTCTGATGGAAGCTCAGCTAATAGTAAGAACTATTTATGATGATAAATCGTTGTTCTGTTGAAAAATGTTAAACGCATATGCCGCCATTTTTTTTTGGGTAGCTTCGCTTTGGCGCACCCTGTATTGCACAGTAAGGATAATTTAAAAAATGTAATTCAGCGATTGCATTAAGAACTAATTTGTCTTTCAATTGCTGTCCACCCTGTATTTTTTAGTCAAGTTTATGATTATTTATTGATTAGACTAGATCACTCTCCAAGATGGCGCCCGACATTTTCTGGCCAGTTTGGCTACTATTCTCATTGTATAACCACGATTTTTGTGGCTAAATATGCACATTTTCGAACAAACTCTATATGTATGTTGTAATATGATGTTACAGGAGTGTCATCGGAAGAATTCTGAGAAGGTTAGTGAAAAAATTAATATATTTTGGAGGTGATAACGCTATCGCTCTTTTTGCCTTGAATCAATGCTGGGGTAATGTTTGCACATGTGGTATGCTAATATAACGATTTATTGTGTTTTCGCTGTAAAACACTTAGAAAATCTGAAATATTGTCTGGATTCACAGGATCTGTGTCTTTCAATTACTGTACGCTGTGTATTTTTAAGAAATGTTTTATGATTAGTAATTAGGTAATACACGTTGCTCTCTGTATTTATTCTAGTCGAGTTGTGATGGTGGGTGCAATTGTAAACTATGATTTATACCTGAAATATGCACATTTTTCTAACAAAACCTATGCTTTACAATAAATATGTTATCAGACTGTCATCTGATGAAGTTTTTTCTTGGTTAGTGGCTATCAATATCTTTATTTGGTCGAATTGGTGATAGCTACTGGTGGAGAGAAAAAATGGTGGACTAAGAAAAATGGTGTCTTTTGCTAACGTGGTTAGCTAATAGATTTACATATTGTGTCTTCCCTGTAAAACATTTTAAAAATCAGAAATGATTGCTGGATTCACAAGAAGTGTATCTTTCATCTGGTGTCTTGGACTTGTGATTTAATGATATTTAGATGCTAGTATTTACTTGTGACGCTATGCTAGCTATGCTAGTCAGCTTTTTTACTGGTGGGGGTGGTGGGGGGTGCTCCCGGACCCGGGTTTCTGAGGAAGTAGAAGGACATTAACCACACTCAGGTGTGTCCTATTTACCTGTTATAATTTCCCTGTTAAAAGAGGTGTGTTTTCTGTTGTCCTTTGCAGAAGCTTGAATTGTTTATGGTGTGTGCTCGCGCACACGCGTTTGTTTTCTGAGTGAGTTTTCGAGACTTAGTGGTTGTTTTTCTAGTGTACTGTGATCCTGCGGCTACCGGTTCTCAGTAAAGTATTTATGTTTATCCTTAACCACTGATTCCTCTTCTGGTCTCTTCTCTGCACCTGGGTCCAACCTCACCACGTCATACTGATAGGTTGATTTGTTACCAGATATGATTATCTGTTCAGCTGGTTGTCCTCAGGCCAACCTGGCCAAATTAGCCACAATGCTATGAGCAATAAACCATGGTTTAAACAAAAGTTCACAAGTATGACCCCCCCATATGTCAGAGAGTGTCAATTTGTTTATAGGCGAATGAAAGATGCTCAGGTGTATCCTACCATGGAAGAGTTTTGAAATCTGCCACACCCCCTTTGAAACAGCTGTTGTATTTTGGGGTAAGAAAAGCATGCACACATTTATATAACAATATGCTACTTATCCATAACTTTTCTAACACAACTAGCTACATTTATTTTGACCAATTTACAGATGTATTTTGGGTTTCCACATCTGTAAAAGTCATTTTCCTGATGAGCGCTAGTCATTTCATACAAGCACATTTGTTTCCACATTTCTTCTAAACCAATGCACGGTGGACAGAGAAGAAGACGTGAGGAATCAAGGAAATCCAATTGAGTTTCTCCTGACATTCGCCTGCATAACTCCACGTAAATCAGCTTGTGATTTAACACAAATCTCCAATTGACATCAATACAAAGTTTTTGCATCTCAAATTTGGTTGACATAACAAGCTAATCACAGAAGACTTTCAGTCATCTCTGTGTGAAGCTAGCCATAACTCTACCTCATGTTAGCTTTGTCGCTAATCCCCAGATTTTCTGTCCAACTCTGCTTAGCTTCTCCTTAGCCTCCCTGAGCAACCTGGTATGTTAAAGAGGAAGGGAAACACTAGGCTTTATTTAGAAAGCCAGCTAACTGTAACTAAATCACCATATTGCTATTGTCGCGTCATTGGTATGAGAGAGTTTTGGAATTCCCAAAATTTTCCTGAATTTACAGAGAGCAGCAGTAGCTCTGAAAATGTATTAATAGTTAGGAAATAGTTAAGGAGCCAATAAACCTGAAACCTTTCATGTTTGAGCTGATAATTTTTTCCTTTTTGAAGAGTTTGTGTTTGTGGCTAGAATAGAAACATATATCTGCCTGTAACAGCTCAGATAATGACCAGGGAGGATGAATGTGTATTTTGTGAGAGGCTTTCAAAATAAAAGCCCCTTGTTTTTGTGAGAAATCTTCAAAAAAAGAACAGGAATTTCGCATTAAAATGAAAAGTGTATACTAAAATCTGAAAATACTACATATGGTTTCTCAAAATCGATATCTATCTTACCTCTATATTGTTTTATGTCCTGCGGATTCGAGAACAAAGATGAGTTCAACGGGAAATTGAGCCTTTCAGGTTATTTATTCTGGCACAGCATCAAGCATATCTAACTGCAATTATTTTTGACACACTCTTTGATAGAAACTCCTGGCTCGCACTGCGATGATTGTGATTCTGAGCTGCTTCTCGCAGACTCATACTGTGAGTCCTGGGCCTTACTCTCGCTCTCAGTCAGCCCCTCAATGATCTGTGGTGGAAAGGGGCCGGACTTGGTCGTTTACAGATGGACGTGAGCTCAGTCTAGCTAGGCCAGCTCTTTAGTGATGGTCCTGGTGGTCCTCTTCTCAACTAAAGCACAAGGACACTGGCACACAGGGGTCAGTTTGGCAGGCAGTATTAACCCTTTTATCCTCTTGATAGAAAAAAAATGAAGGCAGTAGTACTAAGCTCACGATGAGGCATCTATATATTAGGCTATAGCTATTTCCTTCAACAATCACTGCATATATAGTGTACATTTTATATTCAAAATGGCCTCAGGAATGACAGATTGGGGCTTGAAATTAAAAATAGCCTCACACTTACATGGGGTTTACGTGTACCACCTTCGGCTCCTACAGCACATTCTCCATGGTCTCCTCTAGGATGAAAATCTTTTCAGTGATAACGGTGTTATCCTGAAAACAAAAGTTTTGTTACGTCAACCCAAATATATCAGTTGGCGTTGACTTGGTTGCAAATGTGTTACGCGCACACCACACAGCAGAGCAAACACAGGGAGCGACATTTATCCTTCAGCAAACATTGTTACCCTCAGTCTAGCTATCTGAGGTGGAGCTAACAAAGCCAGCTAGCTAGCTAGCTAGCAAAACTTCTTGACAGCTAACGGCAGCTAGCTAGCTGCAGCAGGCCAAAACAAACCTCTGTCAGCATAATTAGCTAGGTGACTAGTTAGCTAGCGATCTGAGGTGGAATCAAGCTAGCTTATAACAGGTTAACACAGAGCAACTTTGTTGCAATTTTAGATGCTGTTGATTTGCTTGCTAACATTAGTTGCTGTGGGTGTTAGTTACACAAAGCACTTGAGACGCAATTTAGTTTCCTTCAACTGAGTTGCAACAAAGTCACCCTGTGTAACGCTAGCGGTAGGCCTGATCACCGACAATGATGAGACAGCCTATAGGGAGTAGGTCAGAGACCTGTCAGTGTGGTGCCAGGACAACAACCTCTCTTGAGCAAGACAAAGGAGATGATCGTAGACTACAGGAAAAGGAGGGCTGAACAGGCCCCCATTAACATCGATGGGCCTGTAGGGGAGCGGGTCGAGAGTTTCAAGTTCCTTGGTGTCCACATCGCCAAAGAACTATCATGGTCCAAACACACCAAGACAGTCGTGAAGAGGACAAGACAACACCTTTCCCCCTGCAGGAGACTGAAAAGATTTGGCATGTGTCCCCAGATCCTCAAAAAGTTCTACAGCTGCACCATCGAGGGCATCCTGACTGGTTGCATCACCGCCTGGTATGGCAACTGCTTGGCATCCTGACCGGTTGCATCACCGCCTGGTATGGCAACTGCTCGGCATCCGTAAGGCGCTACAGAGGGTAGTGCGTATGGCCCAGTACATCCCTGGGGCCAAGCTTCCTTCCATCCAGGACTATTATATAATAGGCGGTGTCAGAGATTCCAGTCACTCAAGTTATAGACCATTTTCTCTGCTACCGCATGGCAAGCGGTAGCGGAGCGCCAAGTCTAGGACCAAAAGGCTCCTTACCAGCTTCTACCCTCATGCAATGAGTCTGCTGAACAATGAATCAAATGGCAACCAAACTATTTATATTGACACCCCTCCATCTCTTTTGTACACTGCAGCTACTCGCTGTTTATTATCTATGGATAGTCACTTCACTCTTACTGTACCTACATGTACAAATTACCTCGACTAACCTGTACCCCCGCACATTGACTCGGTACCGGTACCCCCTGTATATAGCCTCGTTATTGTGATTTTATTGTTACTTTTCATTATTTTTTGTTTATTTGGTAAATATTTTCTTAACTCTTCTTGAACTACACTGTTGGTTATTAAGGGCTTGTAAGTAAGCGTTTCACAGTAAGGTCTACACTTGTTGGAATCGGTGAATGTGACAAATAACATTTGATTTGAATAGCCTAGACAATATTACCTTCACTTACTCGCACTGGCTCCTTCGTTCATTTCTTGACTCTGAATTCATCAATGTTGTTTATAATGGTCGGTCAGTAACCCCTACACACTAACCCTAGATATTGAAGATGGGAGGGGCAAGCAGAGGGGTTCAATGTTTGACTTATTTCCATTTGGGAACTCCTGCATGTGACCCTTCATCAATCAAATTTATTTATAAAACCCTTCTTACATCAGCTGATGTCACAAAGTGCTGTACAGAAACCTAGCCTAAAACCCCAAACATCAAGCAATGCAGGTGTAGAAGCATGGTGGCTAGGAAAAACTCCCTAGAAAGGCCAGAACCTAGGAAGAAACCTAGAGAGGAACCAGCCTATGAGGGGTGGTCAGTCCTCTTCTGGCTGTGCCGGGTGGAGATTATAACAGAACATGGCCAAGATGTTCAAATACTAATAATCACAGTGGTTGTCAAGGGTGCAACAGGTCAGCACCTCAGGAGTAAATGTCAGTTGGCTTTTCAATCAGAGTATCTCTACCGCTCCTGCTGACTCTAGAGAGTTGAAAACAGCAGGTCTGGGACAGGTAGCACGTCCGGTGAACAGGTCAGGGTTCCATAGCCGCAGGCAGAACAGTTGAAACTGGAGCAACAGCATGGCCAGGTGGACTGGGGACAGCAAGGAGTCATCAGGCCAGGTAGTTCTGAGGCATGGTCCTAGGGCTCAGGTCCTCCGAGAGAGAGAAAGTTAGAAAGAAAGAGAGAATTAGAGAGAGCATACTTAAATTCACACAGGACACCGGATAAGACAGGAGAAATACTCCAGATATAACAGACTGACCCTAGCCCCCTGACACAAACTACTGCAGCATAAATACTGGAGGCTGAAACAGGAGGGGTCTGGAGACACTGTGGCCCCATCTGAACGATACCCCCGGACAGGGCCAAACAGGCAGGATATAACCCCACCCACTTTGCCAAAGCACAGCCCCCACACCACTAGAGGGATATCTTCAACCACCAACTTACCATCTTGAGGCAAGGCCGAGTATAGCCCACAAAGATCTCTGCCACGGCACAACCCAAGGGGGGGGGGGGGGGCGCCAACCCGGACAGGAAGATCACGTCAGTGTGCTGTCAAACTGCCTGGGAGCTCCTCAGTGGTGAAACTCCTCCTCCTTCAATCAGTGGTGAACCAGGTGGAACAAATCTTCCAGGCAATCTGGGCGTGCCAGCACCTGGCTCTGCTGTTGTCTTTAGAACGCAGTGAAAGGAGCATTTATAGCACCACAAGACCAAGGAAACTTCATCTATGTGATCAAGGTGACTGTGCAAGTCCAAGCCCTCCACAAAACTGTGAAAGACAGCCGGTAAGCGCCATATTGGCCATGTTTTGTTAGACTGACTTAAGCAGTGCACTGCTAATGATACTCTGGAAAACACAGACTTAACTCTTAACTTTGATAGGACTTTTGCAGTGGTATTTATAACTTCAAATGTTGTGTGTGGGGTATAAAGTAAGAAGAGCCAAATTCATTGTTGATAGAACTTGTTTGAAATGGTTAAAAGTAAGTTAAACTTTGTAGAAATCTTAGTAAACCAAGTTCTTAATTCAGTAACAAATGTATAGTCTGGAAAATCTTTGGCTAAAAGATGTAGGATTTGTCTGCTTAACTGCTGATTAGAAAATAAGTGTGGTTTTTTGCTACTAGAGGTATTTTGAATGTGTTTGGCTAAAATGCAAATTTGGATAAAAGTGTACTGATTCTGCTCATTTGATTAAAAATGGTGGGTTTCTATTTTGGGAAACATTTGCTTAACAGTGGAAACCTTGTATTTGATAATGGCAGAAATGTGTTTCTGAGGTGGATGTGGATAATTTTGTGTATTTAATTAGGCTGTCAACTCAAATAATCACTTGTATTTGTCATCTCTTTTTTGAGATTTTCACCTGTTTACTGCCAACCAAAGAATGGTAAATAAAAGACAAACAACTGATTCCATGGCTGTTTATTGAGTGAAATCCAGTTAAAATCTTCATGTGGAGGGACTGTCCTTTTCAAGTGGGGAATTGCACAAGAAGGAGGTCAAAACTTGACAGTGAAAAACCGTGGCTCAAGACTGGAAAAGGACCAGAAAAGTGACCACACGTGTCCGGAGAGACAAGTAAAGACTGTTCCCGCCTGCTGCTGTGATTGAAATGGCTGATTCATTACTGGTGGAGCAGCTAAAGACCGCAAGGACATCAGCGAAGCGTCAGTTTTCCCGTCTGGCCAATAATGTGCTAAGAATGCATACAATGATGTCAGAAGAGGAGCTCAGAGACAATTTTAGGAAGCTCACTGCAGAAGCTGGCAAAGTCCTGGAAGCCAACGATGATGTAGAGGGGCAATGTATTGAAGAAAACTCTGATGCAGAGGAGTTGAGCGAGCAGCAGAAGTCTGACTTGGTCAAAACAGCCAATGAGTGTGAGAAAAAACTGCAAGAGCTAAAGGACCTCATACAAAAGACATTGTGGGCCAATTTCGGGGAATATAAACTGACACAAGCAATTACAACAGCAGAGTCGCAAGCAGAAAACGTGGGAGCTGTGGACCCAAGTAAAAACCCAGATGCATATCTTTTCATGATTGGACAACTAGAGAAACTTGTGAAGGCTGCGAAGGAGGTGCATAAACATTGGAAGTGCTGGGCCCCCCCCAGCAGAGCAACAACATTTCCAGAGTCGTATCAAAGACCTTGAAACTATCCTGCCAAATCTCACAATAAGACAAGCAGACTTTACAGGGGCACACGTTAGAGGAGAAACCAGCAGATTGAGTACTACTTCAAACAGTTCTGTGGCCACACCAGCAATTAAATTAAAGCCTGCTGCCCTCCCAAAGTTTTCTGGCATCCGCCGAGAGTTTCACCGGTGGAAAAAAGACTGGGAAGCGCTCCAGATGCAGGGAGAACCTACTGGATCCAGAGAGGTTAAAAAGTTCCAACTTCTCGACAGTGTGGATGAGAAGACCATACGAGACCTTCACCTGACAACTTACACAACTGCTGAGGAGATTTTCCGGGTCTTGGAGAACCGCTTTGGAAATAAGACAACTATAGCCCTTGAGATAGTAGAAGAGCTCCAAAGACTCCAAGCAGTTAAAGGTAACCAGCCCAGGAGGATTGTTGAGCTCATCCAATCAGTAGAAAAAGCCCTGGTCGATCTGAACGAGCTTGGCAAGACCGGTGCTATAAAGAACCCTCTTGTAACAAAGACAATAGAGAGTAAACTTCCTGATGGCCTGAAGAAGGAATGGCTTCTTCATGTAGCTGGCAAAGGTGATGAAGCTGAAGAAGACAAGCGATTTGACTACCTCCACAAGTTTCTTCAAGGTCAAGAAGCCATCTATGAGAAGCTGGACCAACTGAGAGAGGAGGAACCAAAACCGAAATCTGAACCTCGGCAAGCTCGAACCAGAACCTCCACCCAACTAAGCGACCAGGCTCAAGGATGTGTGGTCTGCGGAGACTGCAAGCATAAGAAAAGGCTATATTTCTGCCAAAAGTTTTGCACGCTTAAGCTGTCAGAGAAAAGAGATGCTGTCAGGAAGCTGGGAGCCTGCAAAAGATGCCTGGAGATTCACAAGGAAGGTGACTATTGTAAATCAGAATTTCTGTGCAGGAGGCCAGACTGCATAGAACAGCGTGCTGCAGAACACCACTATTACCTCTGCCCGAGAGCTGGTACATCCAAAGGGAATGTCGTCCAGAGGTCCAATAACAGCAAAGTGGGAGGTGACACAAGAGAGCGTTATACCCAAGCCCAAGAAGAGTTCATTAAAAGTCTCTCACCTGAACTTGCAGAGAAGTGTTGCAATGCCTTTTGCAACACTATAGCCAGAACCTCTCTTGTGTCCAACCAACCCAGTCTTCTAGCAGAGAATGGAATAGTGGAGTGGCCAGTCATCATGATGCTCTTAGAGGTCACGGCCAATGCAGGACAAAAAGTTGGGACTTTGATCGACCTGGCATCGGATACAAACTATATAACTCATGATGCAGCTGATCGTTTGAACCTTAGAAGTGAAGCCATAACCCTTGTTGTCCATGGTGTGGGAGGAATGAAAGTTCAAGTCACCACAAAACGGTACCACCTAAAGATCCGGGTCCGCACAGAGCAAGGCAATGTCAGATCCCACCAACTCCTCTGCTATGGTTTGGACAGCATTGCAGAGATTCACAAACATGTGACAGCCAAAAGACTCCAAAAATTCTTTCCAGATGTCCCCCAAAATGAACTTGTTAGACCAAGACAGATACAGCTTTTGATAAGCCATAAGGAAGGGCGACTGGTCCCACAGAAAATACGCACCGTTGGGGACCTTGTACTATGGGATGGGCCATTGGGAAAGACAATTGCAGGGACACACCCTGGTCTGTTGGAAGAGGCTACAGTTACAGCACACCAGTCCAGAGCGCACTTCGCCAGATCCATGAGAACAGCAGCATTGATGTATGAAGAACATATCTGCGCCAAACCTACCATCAAGTCTTCTTATTCTGCTATTTCCACTCGGGATTTTATTGAGTGGTGGAGATGGGATAGCATTGGCGCCCCCTGCACCCCAAAATGTGGAGGATGTCGCTGCGGCAGTTGTCAACTTGGTGGCAAAGAAATGACTCTGGCTGAAGAAAGGGAGCTGGAAGTTGTTAAGGGTGGCCTGACTTATGTTGGTGCTGATGACCACAGTGATAGTCCACACTGGCATGCAAGGTATCCATGGCTCATTGACCCATCTACATTGCCAAACAACATAAAGGCAGTGGAGGCAACCTTTCTCAGAACAGAGAGACAGCTCGCCAAAGAACCGCAGTGGAAAAAAGCCTATGGTGCTCAAGTCCACGAAATGGTTGACCGCCGGGCTGCAAGAAAGCTGACCAAAGAGGATCTAACCAACTGGAATGGACCTGTCTGGTATATTAGTCATCTTATCGCACCCAACCCCCACTCTGTTACAACTCCGGTAAGACTTGTCTGGAACAGCAGTCAGAAGTACAAAGGCCAAAGTCTCAATGACCTTCTGATGAAAGGCCCTGACGTTCTCAATCCGATTCGAGCTGTCCTCCTCAAGTTCCGCCAAGGCTCCTACGCCGCTTTAGGAGACGTCAGAAAAATGTACAATTCTGTGTGGCTCGAGGAGAGGGAAGTCCATCTACACCGGTTCTTGTGGCGGGATTCAGAGGGCGATGAGGTGGAACAATACGCCATAACCAGAGTGAATATCGGGGACAAGCCAGCAGGGTGCATAGCACAACTGGCCATGAGGGAGACGGCTAACCTGCCTCAATTCAGCCACCTCACAGATGAATGCCAAGTATTACATGAGCACAGCTACGTCGATGACATCTTGACATCCCACAACTGCCGTGAAAAACTCGAAGTCATCACAAAGAATGTGGAGCTGATTCTAAAAGCAGGAGGGTTTGCACTGAAGCCTTGGGTCTTCTCAGGCCAAAATAAAGGAGAAAGCGAAAAGGCATCACCAAATATTGTTGTCCTGCCAAATCAGCTTAAGGAGGAAGACAACAAGGCGCTCGGTCTCGGCTACATTGTGGATGAAGACATGTTGCATGTCATGGTGAGGGTCAACTTCTCCAGGCGGAAGAAAAAGATGAGACTTGGGCAAGACTTACTGCTAGAAGAAGTACGAGCACAGACACCAGACCCGCTGACAAGACGTGAACTGCTGAGTCAAGTTGCTGGTTTGTACGACCCAGTTGGCCTGACAACGCCATCAAAGCAAAGAGGGGCTATCTTGGTCCGAAGGGCATTCCAAGAGGCAAAATCAAAGTACAGCATGGGCAAGGACACATGGGACCTTCCGCTGTCGGATGAGCTCCGCAAAGATGCAATTGGAATTTTTGAGGAGTACGTCCAGCTAAGCAAAGTAATGTTCCCAAGAGCTCTTACTCCACCAAAGGCAACAACTGAACCAGTCGCTGTCACTTTTTCAGATGGCAGTGAAAGCTCCTATGGTGCTGTCCTCTACCTGCGGTGGAACTGCAACAAACAATTAACAATTCGACTAGTGGAGTCAAAAGCAAAGCTGACACCACTAGACCAGAAGGGGGATGCAGTAAAAGCAGAACTTTGCGGTGCAGTCTTTGCAAGCCGCCTGAAAAAGTACTTTGAACAGCATACCCAGATCCAGATAAAAAGGTGGTACCATTTGTTAGACAGTCAGACTGTTCTTGGAGCTATCCAGCGAGAAAGCTATGGATTTCAGACTTTCTTCGCTAATAGAATTGGAGAGATCCAAGAGAGCACACGGCTAAAGGACTGGTGGTGGATCCCTGGACCACTCAACATAGCCGACATTATCACTCGAGGAGCTGGGCCAAAGGAACTTGATGCCCATTCAGAGTGGCAGCAAGGGCCAGAGTTTCTATATCTTCCAGAGAGCGAGTGGCCAATTATGTCGTCAAAAGATGTGTCTGTGACAGCTCGAGAGAGCATTAACAATATGCAAAAGAAGTCATTTGTGGCAGCACTCACCAGAGCCCAAGCGAGAAGAAGTCTTCCAAGTCTGGTGGGACGATTTCCTGCTGGTGCAGCTGTCCTAAACTTGGTGGATGAGAGGCGCTTTAGTAGCCTAAAGTGTCTAGTCAAGACTGTTGCTTTGATCTGGAGAGCCGCCAAAAAGTTTAGATCTGCAACAAAATCCATTGAGACCCCAAAGTGGGAGGCGATTCCCACAAAAGGAGTTATCACCGCCACAGAACGTCAAGAGGCAATAAGAGACATCTATCTTGCTGCTCAAGAGGGGGTGACGTTCCCAACTACCACTACGGACCGCTTGGTTGTGTACAGAGAGCCAGAATCTGGGTTACTAGTCTGCGGTGGGAGAATCCATGGCTTCAGGGAGGATGGCGCTGCAGTTCCCCTTCTGCCTTTCAATGCATGGGTCTCTACTTTATTGGCACGGGAGGCGCACGATGAGGGTCATGAAGGTGTGGCTGCAACCCTGCTGAAAATGAGGAGGAAAGCCTGGGTCATCCAAGGAAGAAAAATTTCCCAAAAAGTAGTGGATAACTGCCTTTTCTGCAAAAAGTCAAGAGCAAGAAGGTGCGAACAGGTAATGGCTGACTTACCTGCTGAAAGAGCCACACCTGCAGCTCCGTTCGAGTTCACTACAGTCGACCTCTTCGGACCGTACCTTGTCAAAGATGACATCAAGAAACGGGTCTCAATGAAAGTGTGGGGTGTCGTCTTCAGCTGTATGGCCAGCAGGGCAATTCATGCAGACCTGGTCAACACAATGTCGACAGAGAGCTTCTTGATGGCTTACCAACGCTTTACTGCAATTAGAGGGCACCCAAGAAAGATCTGGTCCGACCCGGGGACAAACTTCATTGGCGCCAAACCTATCCTAAGAGAGCTTTACCAGTTCCTGGATGCTCAGAATAGGACTTCAATAGAAGAGATGTCGGCTCAAAAAGGTACCAAATGGGAGTGGACAATTCACCCTGCTGACTCACCTCACCGAAATGGGGCTGCTGAAGCCGCTGTTCGCATTCTCAAGAAGGCACTGCAGAGCCTGGGCAACAACACTGGCCTTAGCTACAGTGAGCTTCAGACAACACTACAACTTGCTGCAAACCTTGCCAACGAATGCCCAATAGATGCCAGGGTGCAGAGTCAAGAAGAAAGCGTGCAGTATGTGTCACCCAACACACTTCTCCTGGGCCGGGCCTCTCCAAGCGGTGAGATCAGAAAATTTGACTTTGAGAACTACCCTTACAAGAGACTCCGAGAGATGCAGAACCAGGTCAACAAATTCTGGAGGTCTTGGAGCCAGCTTGCCGGCCCAAACTTATTTCTGAGAAGTAAATGGCACACTTCATATCGCAACGTTGCTGTCGGAGATATTGTCTGGTTGTGTGACCAAAATGCAATGAGGGGCCAATTCAAACTAGGACGGGTGATGAGCGTTAATCCAGATGCTAAGGGCATTGTTCGAGACGTGTACGTCAAAGTGGTCCAAAGCTCCTGCCTTCCTGTCACAAAACCCGCACTAAACCGACCATCGGCCAAAGTCCTGAAAGAAGCTACGCAAACAACAGTCCTGCACAGAGATGTTCGACGCTTGGTTGTCTTGCTACCAGTTGAGGATCAAACTCGGAGCTGACCGGCAGTATGTAGGTGCTGATTTACAATCTTTCCATCGGTTCCCGTGGGAAGATTGAGTGGGAGGTGTGCTGTCAAACTGCCTGGGAGCTCCTCAGTGGTGAAACTCCTCCTCCTTCAATCAGTGGTGAACCAGGTGGAACAAATCTTCCAGGCAATCTGGGCGTGCCAGCACCTGGCTCTGCTGTTGTCTTTAGAACGCAGTGAAAGGAGCATTTATAGCACCACAAGACCAAGGAAACTTCATCTATGTGATCAAGGTGACTGTGCAAGTCCAAGCCCTCCACAAAACTGTGAAAGACAGCCGGTAAGCGCCATATTGGCCATGTTTTGTTAGACTGACTTAAGCAGTGCACTGCTAATGATACTCTGGAAAACACAGACTTAACTCTTAACTTTGATAGGACTTTTGCAGTGGTATTTATAACTTCAAATGTTGTGTGTGGGGTATAAAGTAAGAAGAGCCAAATTCATTGTTGATAGAACTTGTTTGAAATGGTTAAAAGTAAGTTAAACTTTGTAGAAATCTTAGTAAACCAAGTTCTTAATTCAGTAACAAATGTATAGTCTGGAAAATCTTTGGCTAAAAGATGTAGGATTTGTCTGCTTAACTGCTGATTAGAAAATAAGTGTGGTTTTTTGCTACTAGAGGTATTTTGAATGTGTTTGGCTAAAATGCAAATTTGGATAAAAGTGTACTGATTCTGCTCATTTGATTAAAAATGGTGGGTTTCTATTTTGGGAAACATTTGCTTAACAGTGGAAACCTTGTATTTGATAATGGCAGAAATGTGTTTCTGAGGTGGATGTGGATAATTTTGTGTATTTAATTAGGCTGTCAACTCAAATAATCACTTGTATTTGTCATCTCTTTTTTGAGATTTTCACCTGTTTACTGCCAACCAAAGAATGGTAAATAAAAGACAAACAACTGATTCCATGGCTGTTTATTGAGTGAAATCCAGTTAAAATCTTCATGTGGAGGGACTGTCCTTTTCAAGTGGGGAATTGCACAAGAAGGAGGTCAAAACTTGACAGTCAGTGACTCAACCCACTCAAGTGATTCACCCCTCCTAGGGACGGCATGGAAGAGCACCAGTAAGCCAGTGACTCAGCCCCTGTAATAGGGTTAGAGACAGAGAATCCCAGTGGAGAGAGGGTAACCGGCCAGGCAGAGACAGCAAGGACAGTTCGTTGCTCCAGTGCCTTTCCATTCACCTTCACAATCCTGGGCCAGACTACACTCAATCATAGGACCTACTGAAGAGATGAGTCTTCAATAAAGACTTAAAGGTTGAGACCGAGTCTGCGTCTCTCACATGGGTAGGCAGACCATTCCATAAAAATGGAGCTCTATAGGAGAAAGCCCTGCCTCCAGCTGAATGCTTAGAAATTCTAGGGACAGTAAGGAGGCCTGCGTCTTGTGACCGTAGCGTACGTGTAGGTATGTATGGCAGGTAGGTATGTATGGCAGGACCAAATTGGAAAGATAGGTAGGAGCAAGCCCATGTAATGCTTTGTAGGTTAGCAGTAAAACATTGAAATCAGCCCTTGCCTTAACAGGAAGCCATTGTAGAGAGGCTAGCACTGGAGTAATATGATCATTTTTTTTGGTGGTCCTAAAACGGAACCTTGAGGAACACCAACATGTACAGTTGATTTGTCAGAGGACAAACCATTCACAGAGACAAACTGATATCTTTCCGACAGATAAGATCTAAACCAGGCCAGAACTTGTCCGTGTAGACCAATTTCGGTTTCCAATCTCTCCAAAAGAATGTGGTGATCGATGGTATCAAAGGCAGCACTAAGGTCTAGTAGCACGAGGACAGATGCAGAGCCTCGGTCTGACGCCATTAAAAAGTCATTTACCACCTTCACAAGTGCAGTCTCAGTGCTATGATGGGGTCTAAAACCAGACTGAAGCATTTCGTATACATTGTTTGTCTTCAGGAAGGCAGTGAGTTGCTGCGCAACAGCTTTTTCAAACATTTTTGAGAGGAATGGAAGATTCGATATAGGCCGATAGTTTTTTATATTTTCTGGGTCAAGGTTTGGCTTTTTCAAGAGAGGCTTTATTACTGCCACTTTTAGTGAGTTTGGTACACATACGGTGGATAAAGAGCCGTTTATTATGTTCAGCATAGGAGGGCCAAGCACATGAAGCAGCTCTTTAAGTAGTTTAGTTGGAATAGGGTCCAGTATGCAGCTTGAAGGTTTAGAGGCCATGATTATTTTCATCATTGTGTCAAGAGATATATGACCACTGACTCATTCCCCTCTCATCCGGCTCCACATCACAGTAGAAGCTTCATTAATGGTTCTACAGACTGTTGACATCTAGTAAAAGCCGTAGGAAGTGCAAACAGATCCCTATCCCACTGTGAATTCAATAGGCGATGAGTTGAAAATTGACCAACCTCAGATATCCCACTTCCTGGTTGGATTCTTCTTAGGTTTTCGCCTGCCATATGAGTTCTGTTATACTCACAGACATCATTCAAACAGTTTTAGAAACTTCAGAGTGTTTTCTATCCAAAAGTAATAATAATATGCATATATTAGCATCTGGGACAGAGTAGGAGGCAGTTCACTCTGGGCACGCTATTCATCCAAAGTGAAAATGCTGCCCCCTATCCCTAAAAAGTTAAAACCGACGACTCATGACTGAGTTGCCATGGAAACCACCAGGTGAACTGAACACCAGGCTCAGCTCGGCCTATTGAGCCAGTGAGCTAATTACAAAGTCAATGACATTTGCTAACATTACAAGTGGGAAAGCTTGGCTCTGAGACAGGAGCCTGTACTGAAGTGGTGATGCTGCTGCTTTGGCCTACCAACACCAGGGGGGGACAGTGAGTTGTGATTCCCGCTTTGGGAGTGTGTGCAGTATTTTTGACATTCACTACACCACATTTTCACAAGCAGCTACCATAGCAACCATGCCATTATAGAAAAGGTGTACATGTCTGAATTTCTTTCATTATTATGAGGTTGTACAGAATGATATGTTTTCACTTTAACCTTGGATTTATTGAACAATTAACTTCAGTAGAAGCAAGTGAACATGCTCATTTTTATAGCAGAGAATAACAGACAGATGTGCATCAACAAGAGAGGAGCAGAAGAGACAGAAGTATCACACAAAGCAGACCGGATGAATTAATTTAGCGCTTCAAAAGCAAGACCAAGAGCCTACCATCCATATAAAAATAAGCTTTAATTTCAGCAATGTGGCTGAGTAGGACATACGTTATTATTCTCCAGTCATGAAACATTGATTACAACAATAACCTTCCTACCTAATTAACAAGTTCTCTAATGTCTTTTGAGGGCTGCCTGGTAGACGATTTAATCTTTTTCCCAACGTGGTATTGTTCAATAGAAGACGTCTCAACAGGCCAATGTTAAAAAAGTGTTGCAACACAACATTGCGAAATTGAGAGAGTGCAGACAGACGGTAACTAAATATTCTTTATGAGATAACAAAGACTTTGTTTCGCATTGGGAGAGGTTTTAATTAGTTCTGTTCTAAGCGATCAGCTATCAGTTTTAATATTATTTTAAGCCCCGTCACCGAGTCTACAACTACGGCACTGTAGTAAAACTAGATAAAGCACAACACAGAAATCAATATCAATTCAGTGCGCATGCTAAGGCATTTGAGTTGATAGCACACTCGGCAAATGTGTATTCAGGAGGTGGGCTAAGGTGATAAGGTGAAGACAGGATTTAATTTTGTTGCAATTATAATATAAATGTGATGTTTGACCTAACAGAGTGCCTGGTGCCTGCGTTGGTTTCTAATTGACTCTGTCTGCAGGAGGCTAATTTTAGAGGACCAATGAGCCCTCCGGAGACTCAGACTGGCATTTTAGTAAGGGCCTTCATCACCCTCCTTTAGGGGCCCTTTCACAGACACAGTTCCCATTGTTATCAAGCTGTTGCTCTGTCTTTCTGAAGATAGGGTTGTCATTAACCAGGTTTCCATCCTTTTTATGAAAGTAAAGTACGTTGGATAAAAAATGTCACGATAGGCCTGATGGAAACAGCAAATGTGCCAGTAAACTTTCCAAATGTCGACAAACAAAATACTCTAGACAAGGTGATCTTTTCGTGTCGATTAAAATTAATTAGGCGAGAAAGTGGTGGAAACGCTTTTATGCATAGATATTGATATATTATACAATGGGTGGGTCTAATCCTGAATGCTGATTGGTTAAAATCACATTCTAGCCGGTGTCTATTCCACAAGTTACCACCGGATAAATCTATGACGTTAAAATGCCTATTTACTCTGTTCCATCTGACTGCGCAATCCACTGTCTCATCAGTCCAGCCAGGCACTTCATAAATCTGATCTCCACTATAAATAGCATCTAGACATTATCTCACATTTCTTGTTTAAACCTTGTTGTCTGTCTCACTGACATTTGCAACATTGTTTCAATATTCAACTGTCCCAAAGTAATGAACGTGTCGGGAGTTGGGACGAGACAGACAGGCAGGGAGAGTTTATCAGCCAGTCGAAATCATGAATCAGCTAGCATAATTTTTATGGATATATACAAAGAAATGTAAATTGAAAAAGAAACAAAGTGCAGCTAGTTTGCAGTCTTTCCAGCTTCAATTTGAAGGGATTGTGTTGTTGGCTAGGTCCTCTGAACAACAGTGTCCTGACGAGTGAGCACATTTTCTATACCAGGCGGAATCACGCCTCATGGATGTATCCAAGTAAATGTCACTAGAAAACAGCTTAAACAAATGCAAATGTGGCTACTTTGCTGTTATTCTGGTTATATTGACGTGACTGTAAGTCAACTGTAGTTGGCTAGCTAGCAAGCAAGGGATAAGAATGTTGCCAGCCAGTATGGCAATGGAACCAATAGAACCAACGACCAGCAGGCTTGGGTAGCAACCCTAGATTTGTGTCGGGACTATATCTTTTGTAAGGATGAAATAGTATGAATAAATGTATCAAAATAAAATACTGAAAATAGGTCACTTGTTATTTGAATATGTTGGTAACCCGTTGTATAAAAGTGATAATGCCCTCGAAGCCGGTATTTGGAGGATATATTGGCACCGTTTGCCAGCCCTCAACTTCGTCTCGGGCCTAACACCCGTGCCAATATATCCTCCAAACACTCGCCTCTGGCATTACCGCAGGGGTTGTTGCTGGGACCTGTTCTCTTTACTATTTATATAAATAATATTGGTCTGTCTGTTAAAACTGTAATATTCATCTGTATGCAGATGACACTTATGTATGCCATTGCCCCAACCGTTGACCAGGCTATGTTAGAGCTGCAATCTGACCTTGTTACCTTACAGAAAGCCCTGGTTCGTTTAAAACGTGTACATTAATGCGAGCAAGACTGAATATATATTGTTCTCTAGTTCCCGCAAGAATGTTTCAGATAGACATTTATTCATTGGATGGTTCTCCCATTGATCGGGTTCCCGCTTCTTTTTTAGAAATAGCTCTTGCCTCTCTCAAAATAGGAGGAAGCAGATTGTACAGGAAGCAGCAGTTCTTGATTGCAGCGACACTATTTACCAGATTGCAGCAGCCACTGCTCTTAAACCTTTGGATGCCGTCTACCACAGTGCCGTTCGTTTTGTCACTGCTGACCGTTTTAATACTCACCATTGCATCCTGTATCAAAACGTTGGCTGGTCCTCAGTAAAGTCCCGTAGATCAATGAATTACTCCCTTTTTTGTTTACAAAACCCTACTACACAAGCTTCCAACTTACCTAACTTCGTTGCTAACGTATAAAAGAATGAGACACCAGACATGTTCACAGGCTTTTTTAACTCTTCAGATTCCTTGGGTCTCCACGGAATTAGATAAAACCCGCTTTTCGTTTTCACGCTCCACATTTTTGGAATAATTTACAAAATTCATTACATTTGGATTTGCTGGTGCCATTAGGGCATTTTAAAAATTCAGATGATAAATGAGTTCACCGAGGTGTGCAATTGTTTTGATTTGATTGATTTAATAACTTGTTTATTATGGCTGTGATGTTAGTGATGTTCTAATGTAATGTACTCGTTCGTTTACTTCATGGTCCCACGGCACTCTTAAAAATGAGATCCTGGTCTCAATTGGCCGCCCCCGATTAAATAAAAGTGAATAAAATAAATATGTTGTGTGGTCCTCCCACTACGACTCGGTAAAGCATGCCGTTTTTTTAGGCTCCAGATGAAATAAGTAATGATGAACTTCACACGGTGATTAGCTTGATGCGCCTTTCCAATAAATATTGAGGGTCTTATTCTGGTGATTATTCTGGTATTCTGGTGATGATCGATGCTTGGTTGCCGTTTGACAAATAAAAATAATCTCACTCCTTTATCCATAATGGCCTAATCTCATCATGTAGACTATATCAAATTCAAATAAAATTAGATTTGTCACATGCGCTGAATACAACCTTACGTGAAATACTTACTTACAAACCCTTAACTCTATTTCTTGAACTGCTTTGTTAGTTAAGAAAATATTTATTAAATAAACTAAAGTAAAAAGTAACACAAAGTTACTTAACAATAACGAGGCTATATACAGGGGGTACCGGTACAGCGTCAGTGCGGGGCTACAGGTTAGTCGAGGTAAGTTGTACATGTAGGTTGGGGTAAAGTAACTATGCATAGATAATAAACAGTGAGTAGCAGCAGTGTAAAAACAAGGGGGAGGGGAGGTTCAATGTAAATAGTGGCCATTTGATTCATTGTTCAGCAGTCTTATAGCTTCGGTGTAGAAGCTGTTAAGGAGCTCTGGTACCAGAGAGAACAGTCTGTGACTTGGGTGACTGGAGACTGGAGCCTTCCTCTGACACCGCCTAGGTTCTGGATGGCAGGAAGCTTGGCCCCAGTGATGTATTGGGCCGTACGCACTACCCTCTGTAGCGCCTTACGGTCGGATGCCGAGCAGTTGCCATACCAGGCGGTGATGCAACCGGTCAGGATGCTCTCGATGGTGCAGCTGTAGAACTTTTTGAGGATCTGGGGATCCAAGAGATATCTTTTCAGTCTTCTGAGGGGGAAAAGGTGTTGTCGTGCCCTCTTCACGACTGTCTTTGTGTGTTTGGACCATGATAGTTTGTTGATGTGGACACCAAGGAACTTGTAACTCTCGACACGCTCCACTAAAGCCCAGTCGATGTTAATGGGGGCATGTTTGGCCCGCTGCTGTAGTCCACGATCATCTCCTTTGTCTTGCTCACATAGAGAGAGATGTTGTTGTCCTGGCACCACACTGCCAGGTCTCTGACCTCCTCCCTATAGGCTGTGTCATTGTTGTCGGTGATCAGGCCTACAACTGTTGTGTCGTCAGCAAACTTAATGATGGTGTTGGAGTCGTACTTGGCCACGCAGTCGTGGGTGAACAGGGAGTACAGGAGGGGACTAAGCACGCACTCCCGAGGGGCCCCTCTGTTGAGGATCAGCGTGGCGAATGTGTTGTTGCCTACACTTACCACTTGGGGGCGGCCCTTCAGGAAGTCCAGGATCCAGTTGCAGAAGGAGGTGTTTAGTCCCAGGGTCCTTAGCTTAGTGATGAGCTTTGTGGGCACTATGGTGTTGAACGCTGAGCTGTAGTCAATGAACAGCATTCTCACATGGGTGTTCCTTTTGTCCAGGTGGGAAAGGGTTCTGTGGAGTGCGATTGAGATTCCGTTATCTGTGGATCTGTTGGGGCGGCATGCGAATTGGAGTGGGTCTAGGGTTTCCAGGATGATGGTTTCGATGTGAGCTATGAACATTCTTTCAAAGCACTTCATGACTACCGACGTGAGTGCTACGGGGCGGTAGTCATTTAGGCAGGTTAACATTGCATTCTTGGGCACAGGGACTATGGTGGTCTGCTTGAAACATGTGGGTATTACAGCCTCCATCTGGGAGATATCAGTGAAGTACACACCCTGGTAATCTGTCTGGCCCCGCGGCCTTGTGAATGTGACCTGTTTAAATGTCTTGCTCACATTAGATACGGAGAGCGTGATCACACAGTCGTCTGGAACAGCTGGTGCTCTCATGCATGCTTCAGTGTTGTGTTGTGTCTGGACTATCATTAAATGTGAAGACTTATTTATATCAAATCAGTTCTCTAGGTTTAATTATTACAGGATTAAACTAATAATGTAAACATTAATTAACTAGGAAGTCGGTGCACAACGGAAAATGTTGAGATTAAAGTTATAATTTTCCGAATAACTCTTCAGATATTTTAATATCTGATCAAATAGTCTTCTATTAATGAATGATTAATTATTACCTCAGTCTCCAAACGTTGTAAAATGCTTGGTTATCTGCACGAACCCTAGTTTCCATAATGAATCAGCAATATACAAATTGGCGTAACTATTTATTTACTAAATAACTAAATAATCACAGAAATATATCACAAACAAACAGTAGATATTGGTTACTAACAATGATAGAAAAGTCCCTGTTGGGCTAAGCCGATATGATGGCTTGGTAGACAAAGGAAAGGGGTGGGGACTGAGAAAGAGCTTGAAAGACAAAATGGATTCACTACACACAGTCTATAATTATATTAATTGAAATGCTAATCCCGTGCACATGAACGGCCGCTCATTCTGAAAGAAATTGCAATGTACATATTTACGCCTGGATGTCGTTGTCTCTCCGTTGAAAACACTTGATCGTCCTGTAGAGTTCATCAGAGTCTCTGGTTAACTTTCCCAGAAGTCACAATGTCTTTCGTGGTTGTAGATGGACACTTCAGAGTACCATTCGGAAATGTTCTCATAGAATAGATGCTTTGGCGGTTGTCGGTATTCTCGTTCTGGTACGTAATTTCAAGCTGCAGACTAGTAATTATACGTCTAAGATTTGCTCTTATTCTGTAGTGATCGATAGTCTCAGTTGAACCATTTCCAGCCATGTAGCCAAACTACAGCTGTATGGTCTCCGATGGCCTATAGAATTGTAGCCATTCCAACGTGGGGACGACGTCCCGGCGTTCCCTGACTCCTTAACCATTCCTGACGTCCGGCTTACCGTGGGTCTCTTTGGCATTAAATGTAAATTTAATCTTGCGTGATTTAATACTCTGGAGTAAAACAAGGGCGGTTCCATGACGCCGACATAATGTCTATGCTCACGTGGGCGTGGCCATTGATTTTTTAAATATGAAAACCCATACTCTTATTTAGAAGTTTAACATCACATTACATCTTTTCACAAGTTTCATGTTTAATCACATACGTTTCACAATATTTAGATGTAAACCTGACAGCTGGGAAATTTAAACTTTCAGAGATAAAGTTGTGTGTTTCCTGTCCTTCATGAGATCACCAAATGAAACACACTCGTCATGACTGTCCCTTAAGTGTCCACAGATCATTCCCACATTCTCAAAAATAGAAATATTGTTTAGTTCTCCCATTTTGGGGATAAGGAGTTTTGAACAAAATTAGATCTTTGTTCTGGTAGACTCTCAATACTGCATGGCAGTTTCTACCAGGTATTTATGACCTGTCATAAAGTCATACAACTGTGGAGAGAGAGGAGGGACTATGATCCTCCCCTCAGGGCACGTCATGACAGTTGCTTGCCTTGAAGTGATCATAAAAGCTTGTCTGGTAGGCTCGCATCACTATACCAACCATACTTACACTGTATCTGCGAGCTGTTGGCAAGAGTGCATCAGTAGAGTTCAAATTCACACTTTTGGCCCAGTCCCAGCTAACACACCTGCATCCAATAATCAACTAATCATGATCGTCAATTTAGAACACAATTAGTTTAATCAGCTGTGTTTTCTAGGGATGGGGGAAAGGTGTGACACCACTCCGGCACGAGGACAGGAGTTGCCCAACCATGATTTAGGACATGGTTTAGTAGTTTGCGTCTTTGTAGGTGTAGTTTTGAACTAGATCGGTTTGATGAGGTGTAAAACAGATGATTTTACTAATGTAACATGCACGGATGAGAATTATATTGTCCCGTCAGGAGCCCAGGCTTTTTGCCGTAGATAGTAGAGTTCTCGTCTCTGGACCACAAAATCTCAAGGATGCATTCCGCTAAGGCACTTCTCTCTCTACATAAGTTGGTTACATTGGTGACTAGGGTGGGATCCTTTCAATACACATATAGGGCCTGTGCACACAAATCCTCCTAGAGAGTGAGGGGGGGGGGGAGATGCTGAAGCATGTGTTGATGGCCATTCTGTCTCCATCAGAGGCTCAGGCTTTTGACAGATGGTAAAAGCTCTAATTTCTGGACTGCAACATTGTAAGATTGTGTCCCGTATGGCACTTCTCTCTATATGGGCCTTTCTAGAAACTAGGGTACCAGTGAGGATTTCCAACACTGGCTAACTTGTTACAGCTGTTGATAATAATCTGCCAATTTTTTTCATTTAATTAAGATATAAGGGGATCATAGCTATATTCAATCAAATTCACGAGTTGATTTAAAACCTGTTATAATGCATGGTTGGTGTCTTGACGGATTTGTCCAATCATGTGACAAAACATTACTTTTCTGTCCTTGCATTTATATCAAAAAGCATTAATCAGTTTAATTAGACCAGAAATGCAGTGTAACTACATAACATGTGTCCTTATGTTATGAAACCAGTTTTTATGGGCACACAAATCCAAAATAATAAATGTATTTGGAAAATCGAATGCTTTTAATCCGAAAGAGTCACCTTACCTTGATTCTTAAAACCTAAATTAACGTGGTTCTTCAATAATTCTTGTCGGATGTTAATTTGGTGCTGAGTGGTTTAATATTACTCGTGATATTTTCATACATCTGATCCAAGAAGGAGTTCTCCAAATGACCACGAATTGACGAACAGCTGTTGCGATAGCACATGCAATGCAACAGCCCAAGTGCTGTGAAAAAAGGTGTTCGCGAGGAATGTCCAGAATATTTTGGAGTCTCAGTAGTTATGCCGGTGAAGACAATTGTGCCTGGGTCCACGTTAAGTATAATATCCTTAGCAAATTGAGGTTGATCTGTTGTTTGCTTGATTTACAGGGGTCTCGTTAGATTTAACAGAGAAAGGTAATGAGTTCATGTTTTTGTGCCTTGGATTGGACACCGAGTCTACTGTGAGCAATTGTGTAGGATAGAATATAGCGCAACACCTAAAGGTCTGCCAATTAATTATTCTAGAAATAATGACACATGACATTGCCTAGTAGGCTTATTCACAATTCGAGCTTCTACTTTTAAAAGTCCACCTTTCCAGAAACAAGTCTCTCACCGTTGCCGCTTGCTAAAGACCGCCCTCTGCCCCCAGCTGTGCCTTGGACACCATATGTGAATTGATTGCCCCCTCATCTATCTTCAGAGCTCGTGCTGCTAGGTGACCTAAACTGGAACATGCTTAACACCCCGGCCATCCTACAATCTAAGCTTGATGCCCTCAATCTCACACAAATTATCAATGAACCTACCAGGTACAACCCCAAATCCGTAAACACGGGCACCCTCATAGATATCACCCTAACCAACCTGCCCTCCAAATACACCTCTGCTGTTTTCAACCAAGATCTCAGCGATCACTGCCTCATTGCTTGCATCCGTAATGGGTCTGCGGTCAAACGACCACCCCTCATCACTGTCAAACGCTCCCTAAAACACTTCAGCGAGCAGGCCTTTCTAATCGACCTGGCCGGGGTATCCTGGAATGATATTGACCTCATCCCGTCAGTAGAGGATGTCTGGTTATTCTTTAAAAGTGCCTTCCTCACCATCTTAAATAAGCACGCTCCATTCAAAAAATATAGAACCAGGAACAGATATAGCCCTTGCTTCACTCCAGACCTGACTGCCCTTGACCAGCACAAAAATATACCAATATACACAGGCAGTTAGGAAAGCTAAGGCTAGGTTTTTCAAACAGAAATTTGCATCCTGTAGCACAAACTCAAAAAGGTTCTGGGACACTAAAGTCCATGGAGAATAAGAGCACCTCCTCCCAGCTGCCCACTGCACTGAGGCTAGGAAACACTGTCACCACCAATAAATCCACTATAATTGAGAATTTCAATAAACATTTCTCTACGGCTGGCCATGCTTTCCACCTAGCTACCCCTACCCCGGTCAACTGCCCGGCACCCTCCACAGCAACCCGCCAATGCCCCCACCATTTCTCCTTCACCCAAATCCAGATAGCTGATGTTCTGAAAGAGCTGCACAATCTGGACCCCTACAAATCAGCCGGGGTAGACAATCTGGACCCTCTCTTTCGAAAATGATCTGCCGAAATTGTTGCAACCCCTATTACTAGCCTGTTCAACCTCTCTTTTGTATCGTCTGAGATTCCCAAAGATTGGAAAGCTGCCCCGATCATCCCCCTCTTCAAAGGGGGAGACACTCTAAACCCAAACTGCTACAGACCTATATCTATACTACCCTGCCTTTCTAAGGTCTTCGAAAGCCAAGTTAACAAACAGATTACCGACCATTTCGAATCCCACCGTACCTTCTCCGCTATGCAATCTGGTTTCAGAGCTGGTCATGGGTGCACCTCAGCCATGCTCAAGGTCCTAAACGATATCATAACCGCCATCGATAAGAGACATTACTGTGCAGCCGTATTCATCGACCTGGCCAAGGCTTTCGACTCTGTCAATCACCACATTCTTATCGGCAGACTCAACATCCTTGGTTTCTCAAATGACTGCCTCGCCTGGTTCACCAACTACTTCTCTGATAGAGTTCAGTGTGTCAAATCGGAGGGGCTGTTTTCTGGACCTCTGGCAGTCTCTATGGGGGCGCCACAGGGTTAAATTCTCGGGCCGACTCTTCTCTGTATACATCAATGATGTCGCTCTTGCTGCTGGTGATTCTCTGATCCACCTCTACGCAGACGACACCATTCTGTATACTTCTGGCCATTCTTTGGACACTGTGTTAACTAACCTCCAGACGAGCTTCAATGCCATACAATTCTCCTTCCGTTGCCTCCAACTGCTCTTAAATGTAAGTAAAACTAAATACATGCTCTTCAACCGATCGCTGCCCGCACTTGCCCGCCCGTCCAGCATCACTACTCTGGACGGTTCTGACTTAGAATATGTGGACAACTACAAATACCTAGGTGTCTGGTTAGACTGTAAACTCTCCTTCCAGACTCACATTAAGCATCTCCAATCCAAAATTAAATCTAGAATCGGCTTCCTATTTCGCAACAGCATCCTTCACTCATGCTGCCAAACATACCCTCGTAAAACTGACCATCCTACCGATCCTCGACTTTGGCGATGTCATTTACAAAATAGCCTCCAACACTCTACTCAACAAATTGGATGCAGTCTATCACAGTGCCATCCGTTTTGTCACCAAAGCCCCATATACTACCCACCATTGCGACCTGTACGCTCTCATTGGCTGGCCCTCGCTTCATACTCGTCGCCAAACCCACTGGCTCCAGGTCATCTACAAGTCTCTGCTAGGTAAAGCCCCACCTTATCTCAGCTCACTGGTCACCATAGCAACACCCACCTGTAGCACACGCTCCAGCAGGTATATTGCACTGGTCACCCCCAAAGCCAATTCTTTCTTTGGCTGCCTTTCCTTCCAGTTCTCTGCTGCCAATGACTGGAACGAACTGCAAAAAAATCACTGAAGTACGCCATTTCGATGGAGTACTGTCATACTTCCCCGGAAGGGACAGTCGGGCATCGCTGACCTGGGCGGACGGCTGGATAGGCTGGGGGACTGGCTCACTGTGACGCCCCGTGGTAGGAGGTCCTCTGATAGGGGCATGGAGAGCCTTGCTGGGTGTGTCGAGGTGATGGAGAACGCGCAGGACCTCCATGGCCATATCAGTTGCGCCAGCTGGTCGTGGAGTTGGTGGAGTTGATGACCCTGTTCTTTGATCGTCTGGAAGATGGTTTTATCCTCTGCTGCGTCCATATTGCAAGGTAGTATTCTGTAACCTAATACGCCGGGAGTCAGGAAGCAGAAGGTGAGTTTAATAATGAAATGATGCAGATGACCAGGACATGAGCAGAGTACAGAACGTAAGAGAAAACAATACTCTACCTAGTGACTTCTGTCTACTGATGGCTAAATAAAGGGTGAGTAATCAAGGAGGTAATGATGACCAGGTATGCGTAATGATGGGGAGCAGGTGTGCGTAATGATTGTTGCTGGCAGTGTGGTTCCAGGGCAACAACCTCTCCCTCAATCCCTCAAAGGAGCTGATCGTGGACTACAGGAAAAGGCGGGCCGAACAGGCCCCGAACAGGCCCTCGTCAGGGCTGTAGTGGAGCGGGTCGAGAGTTTCAAGTTCCTTGTCCACATCACCAACAACTATCATGGTCCAAACATACCAAGATAGTTGTGAAGAGGGCATGACAAAACCTTTTCCCCCTCAGGAGACTGAAAAGATTTGGCATGGGTCCCCAGATCCTCAAAAAGTTCTACAGCTGCACCATAGAGAGCATCCTGACCGGTTGCAACTGCTCGGCATCTGACCGTAAGGCGCTACAGAGGGTAGTGCGAATGGCCCAGGACATCACTGGGGCCAAGCTTCCTGCCATCCAGGACCAACATAATAGGCGGTGTCAGAGGAAAGCCCATAAGTCTCAGTTACACAATGAATGGTCGTTTTGTTCAATAAAGTCCTTCTTTAGATCCCAAAAATGTCAGTTTATTTGGCGCGTTTGATTCAGAAATACTGCGGTTCCAACTCGCCCAACATGCCTACAAAGGATCTAATAAGTTACCTGTAAACTTGGTACAAACATTTCAAACAATGTTTCTAATCCAACCTCAGGTACCCTAAAATGTAAATTAATCAATCACATTTAAGACGGAATAAACAGTAAACTGTAAACTGTTTCTAATACTGGAGAAAAACAACACGGAGCGCGCTCTCATTCACACGCAACAAAAGACTAGAGTCCACCTGAGTAACACTAGAGTCCACCTGAGTGAATACGACTACTTCTTAATAAAAAAATAAAAACATTGAACAATTTCTAAAGACTGTTGACATCTAGTGGAAGCCATAGGAACTGCAATCTGGGTCCTAATAATTCGGCTTCCCCATAGAAAAGCATTGGAAAATGCTTCACGGTGGGAACCACACATGCAGAGATCATCCGTTCACCTACTCTGCATCTTACAAAGACACGGTGGTTGGAACCAAAAATCTAAAATTTGGACTTCCACCCGTATAATGTCCATTGCTCATGTTTCTTGGCCCAAGCAAGTCTCTTCTTATTATTGGTTTCCTTTTAGTAGTGGTTTCTTTGCAGCAATTCGACCATGAAGGCCTGATTCACGCAGTCCCCTCTGAACAGTGGTTGTTGAGATGTGTCTGTTACTTGAACTCTGTAAATAATTTATTTGGGCTGCAATCTGAGGTGCAGTTAACTCTAATGAACTTATCCTCTGCAGCAGAGGTAACTCTGGGTCTTCCTTTCCTGTGGCGGTCCTCATGAGAGCCAGTTTCATCATAGCGCTTGATGGTTTTTGCGACTGCACTTGAAGAAACATTCAAATGTATTGACATTTTCCGCATTGACAAGTATGTCTTACAGTAATGTGAGACTGTCGTTTCTCTTTGCTTATTTGAGATGTTCTTGCCATAATATGGACTTGGTATTTTACCAAATAGGGCTATCTTCTGTATACCACCCCTACCTTGTCACAACACAACTTATTGGCTCAAACACATTAAGGAAAGAAATTCCACAAATTAACATTTAACAAGGTACCCCTGTTAATTGAAATGCATTCCAGGTGACTATCTCATGAAGCTGGTTGAGAGAATGCCAAGAGTGTGCAAAGCTGTCATCAAGACAAAGGGTGGCTACTTTGAAGAATCTCAAATATATAATATATTTAACACTTTTTTGTTACTACATGATTCCATAAGTGTTTTTTCATAGTTTTGATGTCTTCCCTATTATTCTACAATGTAGAAAATAGTAAAAAATAAATTAAACCCTGGAATGTCCAAACTTTTGACTTGTACTGTATATGCATGAAACGTACATAATGGAAAACCTTTCATGTTCTTCCTTCATCTAGTGTAGGCTGCGTCATCTAGCCTATTCCATTGACTCAAAACATGCTGTACATCCCCATGTTATTCCAGCTCACATCGTAAAAAAGACGACCAAAGAAATAAGTGAAGCACGGTGCTCCAAGTTCCCTTTTCCTTTAAACCAATATGTCATCGGGTGCACAGCCTCAGAAGGGTTCATCAGCACCTCTGATCATGGCACCCGCTCCACTCTCCCCACAGACACTGCGAAGTCTGGGGGATTAGGGGGGCTAGTGAGTGAGTTTGTCAAAAGGCGATAAGTGCGGCCGCTTGGGCCTCTGTAGTTCCATCATCCTGACAGTGTCTCTGAGTCTCCCATTGATCTCAGCTCTAACTGGGAGACAGGAGGCCCTCTGGCGAAGCTGCATCGCTGAGAGAGCTAGGGATGCAGCTCAAGGGGCATGGTCAGAAAAATGGCCACCGTTTGTTCACGCACAGGGAGCGTGCTCTTATGAAGAGATTCCTAGGTTGGTGTGTGTGTGTCTGTGCATGCATTCTTGTGTGTGTGTTTGCCTTTGCACAATCATGTTTTCTTTGTTTCAGCATGCCTAAGATCAAGATTGAATCATCACATTGTACAATGTATTAGCATACATAGTGTAAGGACATACTTAACATTGTTTGCTTTCTAATGAATGACACTATTTAGCCAGGCTTTCATACCATGACGCATTGTCATGCCCTACGTGACACACTGTCACTGTAGATGTACAGAACCACAGGGGACCGAGTCATGGTGTGCAAGACTTAAAACGCAACAGACTGGTAGAATCAGTTTAATATTCAAAGGCGCTACCCATTGGCATGAGTATTCCGAGGAGGGGGACGAAAACAGTGGACACTCCACAGGGTTGTTAATTTAGATGCCAAAACAAAAGTAATCAAGCGTGATAGTAGATTAAAGACATCTGTATCGATTGTGCCCAGTCCCAGCCAAGGAGACAGGGCTTCTACACACACCCCCCGGGTGCCGCGGCAGGCAGACAGGGAGAGAAAATACAACCAGATTCTCCTGTCACAACAGGCTTTGTGGAGAGCTGTGAGGTGGCTAGTTACAGTATATCTACAGCGTAGCCGTGGCCCCAGCCGAGCAGTGTAGCAGCAGCCGCAGGCGAGCGTATTAGAATGCAGAGGGTGGAAATGGAGAGACACTCGAGAGTGTTGGATGACATGATGAGGCCTTTCAAAGGAGAGGGGGTGGGGATGGGGATCTCAGCCTAGGCAGTAGAGAAGGGGCATGGGTGGGACGCAGAACGGAAGGGGAATCTCAATCCGCTGCAATGCTGTCATCACTGTCATCATAAAATTTGTGGTGGCAATAAAGGGGGCTGACACTTTTAAGAGATTTGCAGTGACAATTTTACGGCCTTTTGTCTTGGATTCCTCTGCAGTCGCTCCAGTCTGCAGCTGTGTAGGGGCCGCTGTCGCATGAGGAGCTTCGCTCAATCGGTCTCTGAATTGGAAGATTATATTTGTTTCCTGTTCAAAAGTTTCCCTGGAATAACCAACGTCAATTATGAATCCTCTGTTCCAGTTTACTGGCTGGCCTTATATTCATTCCTCCTCTCATGGAGGAAGACATTAAGACATGAGAAGTCAGTATGACGACAGCTGTTCCTAGAATTGTCTTTGTCATGACTGTGGATCAAAGGACCCATCAGCTAGGTGAATGGTTTGAAGATAGCCAGACCCCCTCTCTCCCACAGAAGAGAGGAAGGGGGGCTGTGCCGGTCTTGACACCTTAACACTGGATCGTATATTTAAGCAGGAGGGAACTTTCCCTCTCTGCCTTTCAGTATCCACCAAAGGAATGCCTTTGTCTAGAGCGAGTGTGGCCCACCTAAAAACTCTAACGTCAAAAGAGCAGACATTGGAACATTATTTGGAATGGTTGGTGGGGTTCTAAAGAATAATCGTGTCATTTTTTATTAATTTGTGATGTCATTAAGGATGGTACAACAAAGTAACTGTAACTCTGAAAGTGTACGTATTCTATGTATCAGGTTCACATCTAAATGTTGTGTAAAATATATGATTAAATAAACTCAGCAAAAAAAGAAACGTCCCTTTTTCAGGACCCTGTCTTTCAAAGATAATTTGTAAAAATCCAAATAACTTCACAGATGTTCATTGTAAAGGTTTTTAACACTGTTTCCCATGCTTGTTCAATGAACCATAAACAATTAATGAACATTCACCTGTGGAACGGTCTTTAAGACACTAACAGCTTACAGGCAATTAAGGTCACAGTTATGAAAACTTAGGACACGAAAGAGGCCTTTCTACTGACTCTGAAAAACACCAAAAGCAAGATGCCCATCTGCGTGAATGTGCCTTAGGCATGCTGCAAGGAGACATGAGGACTGCAGATGTGGCCAGGGCAATATATTGCAATGTCTGTATTGTGAGACCTCTAAGAGAGCACTACAGGTTAGACAGGACGGACAGCTGATCATCCTCACAGTGGCAGACCACGTGTAACAACACCTGCACAGGATTAGTACATCCGAACATCACACCTGCGGGACAGGTACAGGATGGCAACAACAACTGCCCGAGTTACACCAGGAATGCACAATCCCTCCATCAGTGCTCAGACTGTCCGCAATAGGCTGAGAGAGGATGGACTGAGGGCTTGTAGGCCCGTTGTAAGTTTGCTGAAAATAAACGCAGTTAACAGTGAGAGAACTTTTTTTTTTGCTCAGTTTATGAGAATATTTTTGTGAAGATAGCAACGGGATTTTAGCCTTCTAAATGAGATAACTGTGCCCAAGTAATCGTGCCCAAGTGAGCACATACATTGTGTCGGTGTGATGGAACGCCCTCTTTTTACCCGAGGATAAAAGTCTTGGTAACGAAATGTACATTAGACCAAGCAGACGGACGGTATGAGCCGGACTTTACGAATGGTTAACCTCTCTGGGATATGTGGGACGGTAGCGTCCCACCTGGCCAACATCCAGTGAAAATGCAGAGCGCCAAATTCAAATAAATTACTATAAAAATGTAACTTTCATGAAATCACACATTCAATATACCAAATTAAAGCTACACTTGTTGTGAATCCAGCCAACATGTCAGATTTCAAAAATGCTTTACGGCCAAACAATGCTATTATCTGAGGATAGCCACCCAGCTAACAATCACAGACCATCATATTTCAACCCTCCCGGCGCGACACAAAACTCAGAAATAAAGTTATAATTCATGCCTTACCTTTGATGAGCTTCTTCTGTTGGCACTCCAATATGTCCCATAAACATCACAAATGGTCCTTTTGTTCGATTAATTCGGTCGATATATATCCAAAATGTCAATTTATTTGGCGCGTTTCATCCAGAAAAACACCGGTTCCAACTTGCACAACATGACTACAAAATATTTCAAAAGTTACCTGTAAGCTTTGTCCAAACATTTCAAACTACTTTTGTAATACAACTTTAGGTATTTTTTAACGTAAATAATCGATAAAATTGAAGACGGAATGATCTGTGTTCAATACCGGAGGAAAACAATGTGTAGCATGCTTTCTGGTCACGCGCCTCTAACAAACAGTACACTTCACTGGAGCCTCATTCTGAACATGGCTACTTCTTCATTTCTCAAAGGAAAAACCTCAACCAATTTCTAAAGACTTTTGACATCCAGTGGAAGCGATAGGAACTGCAGGAAGGTCCCTTAGAAATCTGGAATCCCAATGAAAACTCATTGAAAAGAGAGTGACCTCAAAAAATCTGAATGGTTTGTCCTCTGAGTTTTGCCTGCCAAATAAGTTCTGTTATAGTCACAGACATGATTCAAACAGTTTTAGAAACTTCAGTGTTTTCTATCCAATACTACTAATAATATGCATATATTAGCATCTGGGACTGAGTAGGAGGCAGTTTACAGTTTACCTATCCTAGAAAAGTTAAAGACTAGACCAGAGAGAGTGGAGCGGTGGCTACACGGCTGAAAATGGTGAGACCAGTACATTGCCGGGTTACTACTGGCTTGTAAAGTGGTCGGGAGCTGAACCCTGAATAATCATTGAGACCAAAATACGTGAGACAGTGGTCCACACGTTGAAATGGTTAGAAACTCTGAAGCTCTCAACCTCTACACAAGAAGATGAACTCACTAGACCTTATCACATCAGTCTGCAGCTGTTATGTAAAGTAGTCTAGAACATTAGGTGGGAAGAGGAATCCCCTCTCAGACAACCGTTGGTTCATCTGAAGTATCTATTCTAACGAACACTCCAAGACCAGCCGAGTCTCACACCGAAGTGGGATAGGACACTCAAACCCTTTTTGAGAAAGTGGAGAGACGACGATCAAGGACAGCTAAGCGTAAATATATACATTGCATTTCTTATCCGAATGAGCGGTGTTGTTGATGCTAAGTATTCGTCTTTCCGTGAGCGTAGTTTCCAAACATAACAATGATAGTTTGAATCTCTTTATCTCCCTTTCCCTCTCTTTCTGACCCCTCCCCTTTTTATAACCAAGTAGTCATGCTGTTGTTAGTCCACTAGGGACCTGTTTCATTGTATAATGTTTCTAATAAATCATCTATACCGTGTGTGTGTTCATGTATTCTGTGTTATTATTTGGTTAGTTAGTAAATAATTAAGACAATTTGTGTATTGCTGATTCATAAGTAAGGTTAGGGTTCTTGCGGTTTCAAGATGTATACAACGTTCATAATGAGACTGATATGAGGTAATGATTAATAAGTGACTGTTATTGATGTAAGAGATCTATATATCTTTCGAGTTTAATTCGGGAGATGTTAACTCGTTAAACAACTTTTCCCGTGGTGCCACAAATTCCTAATGAGTTAATCGTTACATGATTAATTTAAATTGAGTAACAATTAAACATAGTTAGTTGATAAATTAAATAATAGTCATCAGATTCCAACTGTACAATTCCATAGGAAATCCTGTAATATTAAAGTGAAAAATGGTATTACCCCACGAGTGATTTAAACACCAGGGCCTCTCCTTAATCAGCAGCATCGTTTACTTTGTGACGCAAAAGGCTAATCTGCTGTCATGCATAAGGCTAATCTGCTGTTTTCTCTCTCTCTGTTAACCTATAATGGGATTTCTGTATTAAATCCATTGACTCTGAACTACTTTCTTTCTGAGAAAGAAACACAGCAGACACAGTCAGTGTTAAGCATAATTTGTGTGGTAATAAATAAGCTGTAGCCCCTTCTCTGTAGCCCTAAAGCTGGGCTCTCCCTCCACTCCCTCTACTAATCCTATGCCGGTTGATGAGTGCAGAAGTGATTCACAGCTGTTGATCTCCCACTAATTATATTTTAGTGTCATGTTGGAACCCAGCTAATGATCAAAAGGAAGAGAAGGAAGAATCAGGGTGGAAAGCTAATAGGAAGACAAGTTGTCCTGGTGGCAGAGGTATGTTCTACTGTTTGTTCCGAACCGCAGGTCGTAATGGTAAAGAATATGAGTGTAGGATGTGTGTGAAATAATTGCCAGTTTCAGAGAAAGGGAATCAGATGGGGAAATGGCAGCAGTTGCTACTGAATAACCTTTTTCATCAGCCATTTTTTGACAGTGAAGTATACATTTCATAGATTTGTTTATCATCAGGTTGTTTCCAGCCAGTCTATTCCATTTACTGGCCCACTGTCAAATGTGCTGCCCATACACCCCCCCCCCACCCCCCAAGGCCTCTTGCTGGACATAAAAGGACAATAAGCCAGTGCTAATCAGGAACTAATGAGACAGAATAGGTAGCCTAATGAATCTGGCTACAACAGGAGAGGGAAGAGAGGAAAAGATAGGGGAAAGTCGCCAAATCTCTGGTTCTAGGGGGGCCTCTCTAACTCACATCACCAGAGGAGATGTTTGGAATGGGATGGGCACAAAGCCAAAGTAAGGGCTATCATCCCACTGAATGTGTATCATCACACACTCCCTGATTGTGTTATGATGAAAGTACTAACACAATGCTATATGCCCCAAGTCAAGACAAGGGTTGTGGGAAGATATATTAATTGTCTGGAGAGAGATTTGATTAGACCAATTGCTTAATCATTGCAATTAAAGCAATAGGCATAATTAATAATGAGTGAGCACTTTATGTTTTGGGAACAAATCTGCATAGGACTATTGATAAATGGGTCACCTCGTCAACATCAGGAAGGAGTTTAAACAACATCACGTGAAAAATATTTTGGCCCACACTGAAGAGTGGACATTTTCAGTCCAACATTTACCAAGTTGATATGATGTGAGACAGCTCTAAGACTTGATATCGCTCAGATATGGCCGCTAGTGTCGTTGATGTTCAGACATGAGGGTTGTGCACACATCCTGTCCGCAATACTGTGACATACCATAGATCTGTCATTAACATGGTCTTCCTGTTTTGGTCATGTGACAAATGCTAAATTATTTCTCATATGTCTCCCCAGCGCTCTGTTCATCACGATGCTGGTCGTCACCATTCACCACTGATTTAGTACAACTAGCCTAGCCCCATCCGTGACTTTGGAATTCTTCAGTGCAATCAAGACACTCATGAGTGGCTGTCTGCGACTGTGTGTGTTTAGGAATATAGGAACATGACAGAGACAGAGCACATAGCTGGAGGTTGACTATAAACAGTTTTCCTCAACTGTGACTTTAATCAGATTTATTTCCTATTTAGTTTGTATGGATTTGTATGTAATCAGACGGGTTAATTTGTGTTTGTAGAGAGGAGATCACGCTGCTTGAATGAGAGCAGTGTTGCCCAGTGCTTGGGCCTCATGTGCTTCCTACATTGAAGATGTGCCAACAACGCCATTCTGATTCTCTATATCACACAGCTTTAACTATCATTTTGATCTGGCTAATGATGCCAAAAAGATTTCCTTGCTTTGAGTGCAGAAACATGGGAACTAAATTCCTATTTGGCTCAGCCATGCCTACTTGTTCGTCCAACATTTCCTCATCTCCTACTCCTTCTAATGCAACTAGCCCTGATGCTCCTCCACCTTTGTCCCCTGCTCCACTAGAAAGTTTCTCCCTGCAGGTGGTCACTGAGTCAGAGGTGCTAAAAGAGCTCCTTAAACTTGACCCCCCAAAAAAATCTTAGTCAGATGGTTTAGACCCTTTCTTTAAGGTTGCTGCCCCTATCATCGCCAAGCCTATCTCTGACCTTTTTAACCTGTCTCCTCTCTGGGGGAGGTTCCCATTGCTTGGAAGGCAGCCACGGTTCATCCTTTATTTAAAGTGGGAGAACAAGTTGATCCTAACTGTTATAGGCCTATTTCTATTTTGCCCTGTTTATCCAAAGTGTTGGAGAAACTTGTCAATAATCAACTGACTGGCTTTCTTGATGTCTATAGTATTCTCTCTGGTATGCAATCTGGTTTCCCCTTAGGTTATGGATATGTCACTACAACCTTAAAGGTCCTCAATGATGTCACCATTGCCCTTGATTCTAAGCAATGTTGTGCTGCTATTTTTATTGACTTGGCCAAAGATTTTGATACGGTAGACCATTCCATTCTTGTGGGCCGGCTAAGGAGTATTGGTGTCTCGGAGGTTTGCTAACTACCTCTCTCAAAGAGTGCAGTGTATAAAGTCAGAACATCTGTTGTTTCAGCCACTGCCTGTCACCAAGGGAGTACCCCATGGCTTGATCGTAGACCCCACGCTCTTCTCAATTTACATCAACAACATAGCTCAGGCAGTAGGAAGCTCTCTCATCCATTTATATGCAGATTATACAGTCTTGTACTTAGCTGGCCCCTCCATGGATTTTGCGTTACACGCTCTACAACAAAGCTTTCTTAGTGTCCAACAAGCTGTCTCTGCCCTTAACCTATTTCTGAACACATCCAAAACAAAGTTATTGTTGTTTGGTAAGCATAATGCCTCTCTCCCCACAGGTCTACTCTGAGGGTTTAGAGCTTGAGGTAGTCACCTCATACAAGTACCTGGGATTATGGCTCGATGGTACACTGTCCTTCGCTCAGCACATATCAAAGCTGGGAGCACCCCCCCCTATCCACATTGACGGGACAGTAGTGGAGATGGTAGTAAGTTTTAAGTTCCTCGGTGTACACATCACGGACAAACTGAATTGGTCCACCCACACAGACAGCGTGGTGAAGAAGGCGCAGCAGCATCCTGTCGGGCTGTATCACCGCCTGGTACGGCAATTGCTCCGCCCACAACCGTAAGGCTCTCCAGAGGGTAGTGAGGTCTGCACAACGCATCACTGGGGGCAAACTACCTGCCCTCCAGGACACCTACACCACCCGATGTCACAGGAAGGCCATAAAGATAATCAAGGACAACAACCACCCGAGCCACTGCCTGTTCACCCCGCTATCATCCAGAAGGCGAGGTCAGTACAGGTGCATCAAAGCAGGGACCGAGAGACTGAAAAACAGCTTCTATCTCAAGGCCATCAGACTGTTAAACAGCCACCACTAACATTGAGTGGCTGCTGCCAACATACTGACTCAACTCCAGCTCACTTTAATAATGGAAATTGATAAAAAATGTATCACTAGCCACTTTAAAAAATGGCACTTAATATAATGTATATGTATATACTGTACTCTATATCATCTACTGCATCTTGCCATCTTTATGTAATACATGTATCACTAGCCACTTTAAACTATGCACTTTTATGTTTACATACCCTACATTACTCATCTCATATGTATATACTGTACTCGATACCATCTACTGCATCTTGCCTATGCCGTTCTGTACCATCACTCATTCATATATCTTTATGTACATATTCTTTATCCCTTTACACTTGTGTGTATAAGGTAGTAGTTGTGGAATTGTTAGGTTAGATTACTCGTTGGTTATTACTGCATTGTCGGAACTAGAAGCACAAGCATTTCGCTACACTCGCATTAACATCTGCTAACCATGTGTATGTGACAAATAAAATGTTATTTTATTTTATTTGAGCTGCAGGCTAAAGTCAAATCTAGACTTGGTTTCCTCTATCGTAATCACTCCTCTTTCACTTCAACTGCCAAACTAACCCTGATTCAGATGACCATCCTACCCATGCTAGATTACGGCAGGTAAGGGTGCTCCCAAGCGGCTAAATGTTCTTTACCATTCGGCCATCAGATTTGCTACCAATGCTCCTTATATGACACATCACTGCAATCTATACTCCTCTGTCAACTGGTCATCTCTGTATAAACATTGCAAGGCCCACTGGTTAGGCCTCACTCCCCCCTATCTGAGATATCTACTGCAGCCCTCATCCTCCACATACAACACCCTTTCTGCCAGTCATATTCTGTTAAAGGTCCCCAAAGCACACACATCCCTGGTCGCTCGTCTTTTCAGTTCGCTGCAGCTAGCGACTGGAACGAGCTGTAACAAACACTCAAACTGGACAGTTTTATCTAAATCCTTCATTCAAAGACTCAATCATGGACACTCAGTTGTAGCTGCTTTGCGTAATGTATTGTTGTCTCTACTTTCTTGCCTGTTGTGCTGTTGTCTGTGCCCAATAATGTTTGTACCATGTTTTGTGCTGCTACCATGTTGTGCTGTTGCCATGTTGTGTTGCTACCATGCTGTGTTGTTGTCTTAGGTCTCTCTTTATGTAGTGTTGTGTTGTCTCTTTTGTCGTGATTTGTGTTTTGTCCTACCTTTTTATTTTATTTTAGTCCCAGCCCCTGTCCCCGCAGAAGGCATTTTGCCTTTTGGTAGGCCATCATTGTAAACAAGAATTTGTTCTTAACTGAATTGCCTAGTTAAATAAAGGTTAAATAAAATGTAAAAAAATAAACATTCACACCAAGCAAAGAACAGCACCAGCAAGAGTGGCAACAGAGGTTCATCATGTCCATGTGCTGAAGGATAGCAAAAAAATAAGAACCCTTCTCACTGGTGATAGTGCTTTGGCTAACTTGCCTTTGATTTAAAACTCCACAGAGGAGTCAATTTAGGAAATCGTTTTTTCCCAATGAAGTCATTACTATTATCTGAGTTTTGTTTCACTTGAGATGGTTTGTTTAATTGAAAGACTGACAATGCAAGCAGCA
Organism: Salvelinus namaycush; assembly: GCF_016432855.1. Lineage (NCBI taxonomy): Eukaryota > Metazoa > Chordata > Actinopteri > Salmoniformes > Salmonidae > Salvelinus > Salvelinus namaycush. Next base: position 28,670,442 of record NC_052341.1, read on the forward strand.
TTCTCTTTCTGTTCTTTCGTTCCCCCCTCTCTATTTCTCTCTCTCTCAAGCTGCATGTCTTCAAAGGTACTCCTTGAGCAGCAATGAGAGCGGGATCATTTTATCCCAGTTTAGCCATGGGTTTGAGCACCAAATTGTACACCCTGCTCCCTGCCCCACCCAACCCGACCTCCACACAGAACATACCCACACAGATGAAGACCTCTTCAGTTTCCCACTGATTAACTCTTCACCTAAACCCCAGTCAAGGGACTATCTAATTAATGTGGATGAGAAGTCTGGGAGTGGAACAGCAACACACAGGTTTGATTCTGTGGAATCGTACTTTAAAGCCAGGTACTCACAACATTCACCAACTGTACTTTGTCTATTTCAGCACCACGGCCAGCACCCATCAGCCCAGTGATTTCTCTCCTGTTGCATCGACTGTCATCACTTTCCCACACTTAACTGGTATAGGTCAGAGGTCGGCTCAGGTTAGAAAATGGTAGGCAATTCACTGTATGCTACATTCGGTGGTCATTTAGTTTATCATACAATGGTGAGTAAATACCGTTTAATAAAAAAAGAGAAGAATAGAATGTGGTGAGAATGATATTCATGAACTTTCTGCTTTCTTTCCCATGGTATGAATTTTTTATAACACAAGCATTTCCTCCCAAGGGCAAATATGTGCTTTCTTAACATAACAGTCACATACGGTATAGTTAGAAAACACCCATTCGCTATGGTTTCCACTCATACCTATCTGTTCTGTTTAGTAATGCATAAAGGATGAAGGAGAAGAAACGCTCACTCAGAAATGAATGCTCAGGGAAGCTGACTAAAGCAGGAACACCATATGTATACGATTTCAGAAAGAACAGAATACACTTGCAGACATGTATCTATTCATCTTCTACAGGTACTGTACATACTTCAAAACAGCTTCATAAATAATGCTCAAAAGAGGAAAGCCAGCAGTTGACAAGACTTCAGAGTAATGTTTATGCAAGCTCTTGCTGAAATAGCACAGAAAAATAGTTTTCAGTGGGGTTGACAAATGGTCGAACAACTTCTTAATTAGATATGCACAGTGTTTTCATTTAGTTTCTGCAAACAATTGAATTGTGTGGTCCAAATAGCTGTTTTTATGGGTAACAATTTCTGGGTAACAATGAAGTACCTTACAGTGATTGTGGTCCATTAAAATGGTCAAAAAGAAACAAAAATAGATTCTTTCTCAAGCAGGATTTTGCTACGACTGTCTGGGAGTGGTCTGTGTGGGGAAGGGAAAACAAAACATTTGCTGTTATTGACATAGACCGAGAGCAGTGATCACCAACCAGTCGATTGCGATTGACTGGTTGATCTCCAAGGCATTCCTAGTCGATTGCCGAACATTTCTGTAAAATACCCCACGATAAGCCTTTGCGATCCTATTTTAAAAATGTATTCTCGAGCTGTTAGCGATAGCTGCACCCGATTCAAATGCCCTGTGCGCTGAACGGTAGATCTCGGCTTGCATTTTGACTCAGAAAGTGATCTTGACTCAAAAAAGTTTGGTGAGCACTGGCATAGAGGTCTGGAACTCTTTCTTATTGGTCTATTAAGTAATTTACCACTTGGCGAAGTCACCAGGTAGGCCAAAACTCCATCCCACCAAAACAGGTTGAAATTTCAGTCAGTTGTTTCAAAAGGTTCTTACACTAAAAGGGCATTATTATCATTTTCACAATTTCACAGTATTATTCCAACCTCATAGTGTGGAAATATATATAAAACACAGGAAAACCACATTTAACTGCATGGGGCCTTTAATGTTTTCTCCACCATTATCTGAAAAATGAGACCTAGGAAATAATTCAGTTTTTGAAAGTCAATGCATTTATGAGGCTAATACCACAGCTCATGAATTAGAGTAAGTGATCATATTTGGTCTTTGTCATATTTTCAATTAGTGGAAGGCACAGCGAAAAACTAATTATGTTGTGTGATTGACAATAAAAGTAGCAGTGGCTTTAAATTAATTGTAAATTCAATCCAACTGCAGTTGCTATGTCCTTCACTTTCTTCGTGATTGCTGAACTTTTTGAGGTGTAACACTGTAGTTGTGTGCGCCAGGCATAATTTCAGATTGGTTTTGGTTGAATGAATGTCCAATATTGTGCTTAAGCCAAACGAATGATCACAACTTACCAAGAGAGGGAAAACCCTTGCTTATACAGCTACCATTTCTGTAGTTTTCTCCACACTGTTCCAAAAGTTGTTTTTTTTTGTAATAAAAAAAAAAGTCATACATTTTTTGCTTCAGGATGTGAAATCTTAACTTCTGTATCGGTGCTGGATGTGGCGAAACAGAGAATGTAGGAATGTGTTTAAATGTCAGCAGCAGAGAGTATCAAAGGGAGAGCTGGATGGGAGGATGGTTTGATGAGCCTGAGTACAAGCTTTGGAATAGTGGGAATGCTATTGAAATTGGCCTGGAAAGCCTTGATTAAATGAATGTGTGCTGGGAGCAATCTAGCAAAACACTGTCTGAAAAAAATCTAATCTAATTTTATTTGTCACACGTGCCGTTAAAGCATACAACAATGCTTTAAGAAGTGAAGGAATGGGCCTCCCGGGTGGCGCAGTGGTCTAGAGCACTGCATCGCAGCGCTAGCTGCGCCACCAGAGTCTCTGGGTTCGCGCCCAGGCTCTGTCGCAGCCGGCCGCGACCGGGAGGTCCGTGGGGCGACGCACAATTGGCTTAGCGTCGTCCGGGTTAGGGAGGGTTTGGCCGGTAGGGATATCCTTGTCTCATCGGGCTCCAGCGACTCCTGTGGCGGGCCGGGCGCAGTGCGCGCTAACCGAGGGGGGCGGGTGCACGGTGTTTCCTCCGACACATTGGTGCGGCTGGCTTCCGGGTTGGAGGCGCGCTGTGTTAAGAAGCAGTGCGGCTTGGTTGGGTTGTGCTTCGGAGGACGCATGGCTTTCGACCTTCGTCTCTCCCGAGCCCGTACGGGAGTTGTAGCGATGAGACAAGATAGTAATTACTAGCGATTGGATACCACGAAAATTGGGGAGAAAAGGGGATAAAATGTATTTTTTTTTAAAAAGACAAAAAAGAAAAAAAGAAGTGAAGGAATAAAAATGTAAAAAGTGTTAAGTAAAAAATAGAAGGTAAAAGAAGCAAATAATTAAACAGCAGCAGTAAAATAACAAGCAAGGCTATATACAAGGGGTACCGGTACAGAGTCAATGTGCGTTAGTTGAGGCAGTTGAGGTATTATGTACATGTAGTTAGAGTTAAAGTGACTATGCACAGATTATAAACAGAGAGTAGCAGCAGCGTAAAAGAGGGGTCTGGGTAGCCCTTTGATTAGCTGTTCAGGAGTCTTATGGCTTGGGGGTAGAAGCTGTTAAGAAGCCTTTTGGACCTCGACTTGGCACTACGGTACCGCATGCTGTACGGTAGCAGAGAAAACAGTCTATAACTTGGGTGACTGGAATCTTTGAACCTTTTTAGGGCCTTCCTCTGACAGCGCCTGATATAGAGGTCCTGGTTGGCAGGAAGCTTAGCCCCAGTGATGTACTGGGCTGTACGCACTACCCTCTGTAGTGCCTTGCGGTCAGAGGCTGAGCAGTTGCCATACCAGGAGCCACCCGTCACGAGAAAACAAGAAGTTCTGCTTTTTCGTGTTCTGTTCTCCCCCCTGACACCCACCCCCAACTGTTTACTTTTCTTACTGGCATTGATATACTGTTACTATTTTGAGAAAAAACCTTAACCCCAAAAATGTAAAACACAGATGAGGTCCAGCCAGTTCTCGGGGACAAACTGTCACCGCGAGGGGTACCTGATGCTGACCCTAGCTGTCTCCCCAGGTTTACAAGGTAACAAGAGCAGCGTGACAGTGGTGCATATCTCCAACGCATCTTCATTAATGGCCCTGTCCATACTGCTTACTGGAGGTCAGCTCAGCTCCATGTCCAAGCCTTCCTGTTGACCTGCTGTCCCTCTGGAGCGCTGCATGGCCCCTGGAGGCCCCTGGGTGTTAGTGGCTAGCCTCCCTGTCTGTCTGGCTCGATTAAATCCTGCACCTAATGTGCAGAGGCTACACTTCTCAGATGACACTGTGCATTGAGGGGATAGATGGCAATTACACAGGGCAACCTGCCTGATCAGGGTTTTGGCTTCATTCTCATATCCCTCCACACAGATCATCACGAATCTGTCAGAAAGACTGCAGTGGGAAAAAACAGACGGCATTCAAGTGGAATAACTGTCTGGATTTTGAATCATAGTGTGGTTTAATCTTATTAAGAGAGAAGGAAAGAGGCCATTCAAATCATGCTTTTGAGCAACTGTAGGTGTACAGTTTTCTGAATTGGCTGCGAGGGTCACACATCAGCGTGTCAAGTAGAACATTGGGTGTTTGAGTTCACCAAGGTCACTAAGCTCTCATTTTTTACATGCTAAAGGTCGGTTCCTTTCTCCCTCAATGAGCGCAAACAATCCATATTACATTAGGTTTCTCCATTTCAGCTTGAGTGTTCAGCCGTCAGTAACCATACAGAGCTGGTGAAGCTCATATCCATTCCAATCAGGCCTGCGTAGCTAACTGGATTGACAAATCCACTATTGCAGCTTTTTACCTAGGTTTTTCCTCTCTCTATCTCTCTCTTCCTATGAGGCATACAGAACTCCAATGTTATCTAAACAGAGAAACGTTAGATGCCTTGAGTGGTAGCCCTCTCTCTTCTTTGAAACAAGATAAAACCCCAATTCTACCGTTCAAGATGTACCAAAAATCCTGTAAAACACTGCAACATTGAAAATGAAACACTACCTAAAAAACCACAGTGCATGGAGCTGAAACTCAGACCCTCTTTGAAAGATTTGTTGCTTGACACCTGGAGTTTGTATTGTCCGGTGAGGGACATGGCAAGCACTTTAGCTGTGCTGTATATTGCTTTAGAAGGCTAGTCAATGTGCCTGTGGAAGCAGGCATCTCAAAGAAGGCAGACTATGTCCAAGTTGTTAATGAAGACTGTATTCACAGCTAAGGTCATTACACCCGGGTTCATTTTTGTGGATCCTGAAGTGGCCTGAAAGTTAGCATGTTACTGTATAAGCCTCCTTCTGCAGAGAGCGAGAGAGAGAGAGACCAGCATCATGGCAGTGCACAGAAGACAGCAGCTGCTGTGGCGTGTTGAGGGATTGTCACAGTTGTGACTTACTTGGAAGTAAAATTATATCATGAGTGCAGCCAATGGTGTCTCTTTTTGCCTCGTCTCTCCTCGCCATGGGACACAAACAATCGATCAAAACAACTTGTGTTTAGAAATGGATAACTAAAAATAGGAGTCATGGATCATTCTGAGGTAAATTCAGTATGTAAGAAAGTCTGTCTCGCCATCTGCGGCAACTTCATGCCATTTACTGTGAAAGCAAGCTGTGATGTGTCCCTTCTCCTGGAAACAGGATGCTGCTAATTTTTAATCCACAATATTTATAGAACAAACAGACAAAGATGAAAGTGTTTCAGACTGAAATATTTGCACAAAGAACCATAATTTGGCAAGAAAACGTTCTAAGCAATTATTTATGCATTTCTGTTTAATCAGCTATAATCAATGTATCACCAAACAATACCGTAAACAAATGATTCATGTAAAAACATTCACTGGCCAAGTGAAATACAGACTTCAAATCACCTGTAGATCTATGTCATGTACAGACTGTTTCAAAATGAATAGCTCATACAGGAAGAATTCTAAACAGCCTAATAAGTGGCACACATTTTCCTGCTTAAATGGCATTATAGATCTGAGCCCGTTTGCAAAGGCTTTATGACTCTTGAAATGGTAATATCTCTCTGTCCACCTACCCTGCAGAGTTTATGACCCGAATGTTGACCTGCTGCCAAAAAGCTTTAGAGTAGCTAGCTCTTCATTGATCTGGGAGGCTGAAGTTTGATTTACGCTACACTCACAACACGTCCTGTGGTTCCAGGAGCATTCAGAACCAGGTTTTCCTCCCCTTGCCCTTTTCCTTCTCCTTTTTTTCAAACATCATTAGCGGCAGTAGATCTTGCTTTTAATTTGCAGTGCAATTACCTTTTTCCGTTGTGTTCTCTGCTCATTCAGTACATTAGAAAGGCGGTCAACGTGACACGACCTGTGATAGGACCAGGGTACACTCAATTCTCTTTATCGTCCAATGGGGTCTACTGAGTTTCCAATATCTGAGTTCTTGGACAACTTTTAACAACCTAGAAATATCTATGAGTGCAGTGACTGACTCGATCCTAGAGGACAGAATGGAGAGAAAAAAATGGCTATATAATTACAATTTTGTATGGACCACAGAATTACAGAACTTGTGTATTGTATCTCTATGATGTGGACAATTTCGGGAAAACACTTCTACAAGATGTTGCCATGTTGGACAGGATGCGGGTGGTGAAAGACATATTAGCATGTAGCGCTCTTCTCCTAGGATGAAGTGCTCACTTACTCTCTGTCTGTCAGCCTGCCCGTTCCTGAGGACTGTTTGGCTCACTCCTGATGCCTACCTTCGTTCGGTGCCAAATCATGTTTATAGGACACACTGAAAAGCAGTCAAAGTGACAACCTGATTATGCAGAGCGAGTTGGGTAAGCTAATAGAGAGACATCTGACAAACATCCCCCGAGAGGCATCATGCAAATACCTGGTGTTGCCAGCGAGTTTTAGACAGAGACCCTGATCCCCCACAATGAATATGTCTCGCTCTGTCCATTGTCATTTCTTAACGTGTCACCATTCCTGAATGTCAATTATTATTGGAATAAGTATTCCTGAGGTGGTTGGGTTGGTTCCATAAGCAATGGAGAGATCTCAGCTACATCCTTCGGTTTGATCGGCCAGGCTTTGTGATCTGTATCAGACACACACACCTCTAAGGTCATTTCAAAGGATTTTGAGTTCAGTTCCGATAAACAGTCAACACACTGTTTGAGACACACAGACACGGCTTCTGTATTCATCCAGGGTGCTATCGTTGTCATGAAAAACATTTTATCCTTGTGCCTTTCTCTGTCCATTCAAGCTTGCACTATGCAGTCACATCACCGTCGGGGACAGACTTTACAATTTCATTGCAGCCATGACTACCAAACCGTAATCATAAATTGATTTATGCAAGTTGCCGACGCCCACCCAGTTACAGAACCGTGCAGGGCAGAGCTACTTCCTCATCTGAGGTGGGCTAATTGTACAGCCTTACTTTAGTCTTTATTGTATTTTCTCTGAACTTTAACTACTGTTTATCAAAAACTTCCAGAATTGAATCTCTCCTGTATTCATGACAGCATTGGAGGAGTTAACTGGAACAGATGGTGATGGGAGGCGAGCAGGGAGCCTATAACTCAGACTCCTGACGCCAGTGACATTTAACAAAGGCTCTAAGCGTTACTTCAGGGTTATTTTGCTGAAGTTTATGGGTGTGAGAATTGTTATTTTTCTGTATTTTCAATATATTCACCATAGGTTGAATAATTCAGGTTCCTGGAGAAAATTTTGACTATAATATATATTTTATTATAAACTGTGTGGTTCGAGCCCAGAATGCTGATTGGCTGACAGCTGTGGTGTATCAGACCGTATACCACGGGTATGACAAAACATGTATTTTTACTTCTCGAACTACATTGGTAAGCAGCTTATAATAGCAATAAGGCACCTTGGGTGTTTGTGGTATTATGGTGTTGCATCGTGCTAAAGAATATTCCTTAGTCGTTGTATATTGGCCATATACCACACCCCCTCGGGCCTTATTGCTTAAATATATAACCAACATCTGTGCCAGAGTTGTTGTTTTGTACCCAGCCAACTCTGGTCCACATATGACCCTCTGCGACGGGGGTTGGAATACCTGCTGTGCATCTTTCTACTCATCCCCTACTGTCTGTGTCCCACTTACCTCTCCAACTGTCTGAGTGTACCATGGCGCAGTTACTGGAAGCAGGTCCCATGATCATGAACGTGAGAGGGCACCCTTGTGTTTTTATCCCTGCATACTTAAAATATCTCTGCTTATGAAGTTACAAATATTAAATACGTTCTTAAAATAGGCCTCATTAATTGTACTTTCTCTCAAATGTAAACGGCTGGCACATCAACAACAACAAAAAACGTCGGAAATTTTATTTTGACATCTTAGTGATCTACCAAGGCACGTACTCTGGCGTCAACTACTGTTCATCGCTTTGTTCTTATTTCCTGAAAGGCAAGTTTTTTTCTGGTGTCGTGTAATATGGTGCGTTCATGTAAAACTGACTGGTTTGATTGTTTTACTAGAAATTACCCCATGTGGAAGCATGTAGTGGTTAAACACGCACATCAAATGTGGTAATATAGTTATTACGCATTTATCATAGTTAAATACCCAATTAAATTGGAAATGTTGTTATTACCAAGCTTATGTGTGTGACAAGCCTGCTATTGTGGTTTATGTTGTAGCCTGATACAGTGCAGGAAGTCTGTCCAATAATGCCATTTCAAACCGGGCAGCTCCACTCCCTGCTCCCTGTGTGTAACGTCTCTCGTCGGAAGGCATGGACCAAAGCGCAGCGTGGTAAGGGTTCATGATATTTTATTTCTCAAAAAACACTCGAACAAAATAACAAAGTGAAAAACCGAAACAGTTCTGTCAGGTGCAGACACGAAACAGAAACTAACTACCTACAAAACACAGGTGGGAAAAAGGCTGCCTAAGTATGATTCCCAATCAGAGACAACGATAGACAGCTGCCTCTGATTGGGAACCACACTCGGCCAAAAACAAAGAAATAGACCACATAGAATGCCCACCCTAATCACACCCTGGCCTAACCAAAATAGAGAATAAAAACCTCTCTATGGCCAGGGCGTGACACTGTGACTGCATTACGTCACTGGATTTGGGCATTGACGGCAACACTACCCCTTTCAAGAAAGAAGCCCTGTTGACAAGTAAGGTATTACCCCTGAATAGCAGGTTCATGTTTTTTGTCATGAATCTTGTTCTGGAGGCAGCTCTGCAGAGTGGTCACTAGCTGGCACAGCCACAAAGTAATACAATCTGATTTTAAACCTAACCTTAACCCCACTGCTAACCCTAATGCCTAACCATAGCCTTAAATTAAGACAAAAAAAGCCCATTGTCAGAAGACAATTTTGACTTTGCAGCTGGCCCATCTCGCGGAAATCGCTCAGTTCGGCCTCGAGGTGATTCATATGGACCATAGACGCCAACCTGCCTCTGAATAGGGTATTTTGGCTTTTGCCTGCTAGATTCCCCAAGGGAGGCAAGAGGGATTTCAAGAGCCCTATTGTCATTATGCTACTGAGATTTGCAAATTGAGAACGCTGCAGTCAAATCTTAGTCACAACGCTTTTTGTACGTCATTGTACCATTCATTTGGCCGTGGAGGGAGAAAAACAGCATTTCAAAATGGATTAGAGATTGCTCGCCTTCTGGGTCCCCAGGAGAGGAGGGTTGAAGGACCAGAGAGAGGGAATTGGAATAATGGCAGGCCTGAAAGGAGGGAGGATTAAAGAACTCCTATCCACCTCTGAGAGATGGCTTCATCAGTGACAGACATTTTTTTCGCTTTAAAATCTAGATGTAACTTACCATTAGATGACTAACTATTACGGAACATTTATTAATGATGGATGAAAACAGGTGCAGAATGTACCTTTGTCCTCAGAGAAAAACAGGAACAATACGTCTGATCCTCCCAACTAGTATTTGAAATCTGATTTTGAACATTTACATTCTCTGCTATCAACAAAGGCCATTATCATCCAAAGAAACTGCTCAACAAAGTGGCAAATGGTTACCAAAGAAAGTGGCTTGGCAGTTAGATCATAAGGATTGGGATAATACACATTGGATTCAGTCCAGAGAGAGCGTTTGTACATTGTGAAATATTTCTCCCGAAAGGACAAATTCAGTTTTTCTTCTTGCCCCCCCTGGACTGAAAATATAAAAGCACCATACAAGCAGTCTCACAGCCTCAGTTGAGTAATTTGGTTTAGTTTAGAAACTATCATTGTAATCAAAGGTAATCACTGATGCCCACCAGTACATCATGTGGAAAGACAGGAAGTTATACAAAAAACATGAAATCCTAAAATATTAATCCTGTTTTCCTCCAAATATGTGCAGCCCACAGTGGGGGTGGTTATAGGAACAAAGGCATGTTGAAATGGTGCCATCAAATAAGGGATTGTTTGGTTGGCACTCTGAACAGCGTGTAACCACAGCTTACTTTACTCGCCATTAAATGTGACTAAATGGGATCACTGATCATTTCTGTCTTGTTGAGCTATTTCAAAACCAAATCACATCTTGATGATAAAATGCACTTTTCTGTCAATAACGTACTGTAGTCTATCATCCTTTATAAGAACGCTTTATGGCATGTTAATCCACAAAATGGTGGGGTTTCTGATGATCCAAGTGAGTGATGTGTTGTTGGCTCAAATACAAAACTTCAACCTAGGAGGGAGTTGGGGAGTTTATACAGTAGCTACTAAAATGACTTACAGTACTGTCACATAGGCATTTATTGTGTTTTGTAAGTAAATGAACTAGGTAGGATTACCTTGGTATGGAATTGAATTTGGAATTGAAAACAACATTTTTAAAATGGAGTAAATGTGATTGTCTGATACGCATTGATGGAGGAAAACCGATAGAGCAGGCTACTTCGGGATAAAGGAAATGAGAAAAGAGGTTCTGAAGGGCACTGGGCAGAATGATGCTACAAGAGGATAGATTGCTTGATGAACAAGATCATGCCTGTTCACAGCTGAAATCAAACAAGTAGCAGCAGCAGCAGCAACCCTGAGCTTTTACCTTAGAGTGCCACCCCCCTCTTACCTTGATAGAAATGACTCAGGATGTGCAAAGTGACTCTCATTGTTGACAAAGCCTTGATCTCCCAGTGGTTTAGTTAAAGCGAGGAGCATGTAGCTGTCGTGTCTTTTTATATTGTACTTTCACAAGTTCTGTTTCAAAATGTTTATCACTATTTGCTCAGAATTTGCTTCTCATAGGTAAAAGGTCTCTGCAGACAGAGATCGGAGAGGCTTGCAGATAAAAGGAAGTATTTCTTATCGGTAGAGATGGAACTCTGCTGACAATCCCCTGTCTGCCTCTGGGCTCCCCAGCTCTGGGCCGCGCACTCCTGTCGGATGTGTGTCTGATAATGCAGAGAAGATGGGAGAAGAAGAGTTCCTCTCTACATCACTTTTCACTCCTGTTCATGACAAACACCTTGCTCTCTGTGTATATAATGTGTCTCGAGGCAGATAAAGAAAAAAAATAATGACTGCTTGTCTCGATTCACACATTTAAACTTGGAAGAAGTTTGTCTGAGGGGGATCTACGTTATGGTATAAGTTATGTAACACACATTATTCAGAAATATCTACTTTATTATGATATAACAATATATGAGTTCCATTAAAGCAGTTTGTTATTGTACACTCTTAGAAGTAAAGGTGCCTGGAAGAACCTTTAGGGGTTCTAAAAATGTTGATATGGTCATTTTCACTTTTTCATAAAGTCATAGAATGTTTGGGAATGACATATACTAAGGCATCTGTGAAAATTCTTTAGCAATATAGAATGGGAAAACAGCCGTGCGCTTGGACAATTAATAGACACTGCAGTATATAAAACCCAATAAAACCTGTGTCTACACAGATCGGTGCGTCATAGCCAATGAGAGCTACAGTAGGTCTATATGAAAATAAGCCATTTGCCACACGGACCTGTCATTATTCACTTTGAACTGGACTGGGTGTCTACAGGCAGTAGCAACAGCGCAACATTAGATCATTAGAACACATTCGCCAAAAGCCACAAAATACACCTGAATGGATTTCTGCAAATATGTAAATACCACAGGAGTCCTCTTACATTTGGGAACTTCACAGTCCTATTGATCAAACAACCATGGTAAGAATGGCTCTCTCCCTCAGTTGCCTATACACATCAACAACAACAAGATCCACAACAAATGCTAGCCAGAGTGAGATGAGCTAAAATCAACGAGGGAACACTACATGTAGATCAACACTCACTTTTTTCATCTAGTTGGCCGTCAAAATTGCACTGATAAATTATGGGGAATAGTAGCCTGCTAACGTTAGTCCTTCTTGTAAAAGGTTGCGTCAATCGAATCTGGTATCAGGATAAAATGTGATTCAGAGTCACCGAACATACTTTAATTATTTTAATTTAACATAAGCGATAAATGGTAAATGCAATTTTTGTATATACAGGTTCACTGTAATCACCACGCAGGGTAAAGCAGAGAACTGACTGAAATAGTACAGACATCTTCTTTTATACTGTGACAGATGTAGTTCCAACTTTAGAGTTGGCGTGTCACAGTAGAGGCTTAGCGTGGTTTAAACTTGCTAGCCTATCGGTGGTGCCCGGACGGGTCCCAGCCTCACAGCACACAGGATCCAGATACTTGGAAGTGTTTGTTGTGAAGTTTGAGCTGAGTTGTCGGTGGCTACACTGCTCAGTTCCTGTTTTCTTGTTATTCAGCATTTTTCCATCTTGTCTCAACCTTCTGGTTGGCACAGTCGGCACCCTAGATTAACAACAGCTTTTCTGCAGTCACGCTATGCTTTGTGATTAACATGTCCTATTTCTATAAGGCATATATTTTTGTTAAAAAGAGAACAAAACCATCCTTCACATTCTGTAGCTTGCCTGCCAACGCATGCTTGTCCCAACTCACGTTTTGACAACTGAATGGAAACTTGCCTGTCTGCCTTCCAAATACATTTGACATACAACTAAGAGATATGCTAACTGTGGATAACAGTAGTTCAAGTTCAGCATAGCTAGCCAGCTAGCAAAGCGATTCACATTTCTTGCTAGCTAACCAAATGACACCTGCATCTCTAGCTGTAGCCACTGAAAAACTATATGAGGGGAAAAAGTCAGTCACTCACCCACTCCTCCAATGACATGACATACTCCCAGCAGCTAGCTAGCTAGCGAAAGTTATGCTGCGTGTTTTTAGCTTACCAAATAAATAGCTAGCTACATAAATAGATACGCTTGCCCAGGGGTGCCAAACTCAATCAGCGCACGGGCTGTATGAAAAAAAGACAAGGAATTCGTAGGCCATTTCATAGCCTATTTGTTTTGTGCAACTGCGAGCCAAACTGGCCAGTGTTTTATTTTTAAAATGATGCCCCTTTATAATGTCCACTTCTGGACATAGGATGCTATATATAGCATTTTAACATATTAAAACAAAAGAAGAGATAAATACTATTTCTCCAGCCTTTGCTGCTAGGCTTGCAGATGTGAATACTATCTGCAACCATAATCAAAGTATTTAATAACTCCAAATAACAAAAACGTAGCTAGAGGTTGTTGTAACATTTAAAGTTAAAACATGTTTTTCCTTTTTTTTTTTTTTTTTTTTTACATTGAATGGATCACCGGTGCGGTTGAATGCAGCATTGATGTATGGTACACTCAAAATATCTTGTAGTTGAGTAGCCAGCCTAGGCCACTGCTCAAATGTTGCTGTAATAGGCCTACATGTTTCTCCTTTGCATGGTGTTTTGTTGCAGATTATGTTTTTTGGTTATTCATTGTCATGCTTTAAAAACCAAAACCAGACTGCAACATTTTAGTAGCCTAGCTAGGACTGTGGCATGTGTCTGTACACTCTCCCTCGAGTAAACGGGACAAATTAAAGCTGTTCAATTGAAGTTGAATTCACCGATGCGAGCACATCAGGCTGTAATTTCATAAAGTAGATGAATCAACTGTTGACTCGTTTTTGTGTCCTATTCGGCCCGCGGGCCTTGTGTTTGACACATACGCTAGCCTATTAGCCGCCTTATGACTGACTTGTGATCATTGCTAGGGCTGTTACGGTGACCATATTACCGCCACAGTGGTGGTCAAGACACATGACGACAGTCACATTTCACGGTAATTAGGCTTCTCCAAGCTCTGATGATGCTGATGATCATTAGTAGCCTACCAAATTTGCTAACTGCCTGATACTCTCTAATTACTAAGTACTCTGACATCAATGCAAAAGTAATCGAAAATTGAATCAAACATTTCTATAGGCTATGCAATTGCGTGAGAAACCAGTGATGGCCTCTATTGAAAAGGGGAGGATCCTATCAGCATTCAATAGGCTAGGCCTACTATATTTATTTGTCAACTTTTCTAATAATAAGCACATTGCTTCTCTTTACAACAGGAGCATATCTACCTGATTGGCATGAAAATTAACTACGGGAAAAGCGTCCTCCATTCGCTAAGTGCACAGATGACATGTATTTTTTCTCCCCCTGCCCGTTTAAAGACAGGTGCATGATAATGGTCCATTCTAAATCAGAACAAATTTCACACATATATTATTTAGTATATGTAAAGACAAGATTAAATCAAGAATAGTCTGATGGGTGACAATATTAGCCTATCACTTGTGAATGATACATTATCACTTGTGAATGATGCCCAGCTTGTGTGCACATTTTTCAAATCATCGTTGCATCGTTTTGATAAGGTTTAACAAAAAAATTAACTACCATATGAACCATTGACTAGCAATGGTTTCTTGATGAACTCCAGAGGTTCCTTGAGGATCTCCAGGGTTCCTTGAGTCACCACTGATTCCAAAAGTTTAAGTCCACATTTGCATTCCTACTACCAACCAGTAAACTGGTGTAGCAATTTTGACTTTTCATGTTGGAGCAGAGATCTTGATAGCCACAGAAATTTCACTCTCTTTTCCTCTTGCTAAAGGGATCCATTTTTTCTTCTCCGACTCGGTTTCCGCCGAGTCTAACTTCCTGCTCTCGCCCAGACACCACGCATGTCTCCATTTTCCAGTCCCCTAGCAGATTAAGTTAACAAGCTGAGCGGCCTCATGGCGACACCCTGTTCTGTGGGAGCCAACCTCTGCCTCTAAGATAAATGTGTAATCGCCGACCGCATGACCCATGACAAATGCAACCCAGCTGAAATAGAGCAGTTACTTGCTGACCTGTCAAGTGAGGGTGAGAATGTCACCATGTGCTATGTCCCTCCTTAGTCTTCTAATTTCCAGTTGTTTGCCTCTTGTTATTTTAGACACTGGAATATGTAGTCGGTTTTGAAATAAGAGCACTTGATACATGGGCTAATGCTTCGTTCATATGTTGGTAAGTACGAGTTGGGTGCATTCACATGCTTTGAAGTTGGAAATACCATCACACATGGAGATCATTAGAAAGCTTGTGATTGTTTGGCAAATTTTTTCTCCATAAGAAGTATATCTAGAGCTGCTTTCACTTTCTGAATCAAAGGGAAGATGAAATTAACCATATCATTGACTAGCTGGCTACAGAACCGTTTTACCTATCAAGTCTAATGTTTTAATGTCACGTGCACAAGTACCAACTCGCTCTCAGAGTCGTGTCAGCATTAGACGTTCATCCATGTTTCTCAAACGTCAAATTTTGAAGTTGTTCCAAATGTAAAACGTTGAAGTGTTTAAGGTTAAGTTTAGGCATTAACTCCACATTTTTACGGTTAGGGTTAAGTTGAAACATTAACGCCAAAATCTTAAGGTTAGGCTTTAACTCCGAATGGTTAAGGTAAGAGTTAAGGTTTAGGATAGGCTTTAAACAAAAATAGCAAAAAAACCTTTCTAGTGCTGAATTCAAACTTGCTACATTTGGAATCAGAGGCAGATGCTTAAGCCCGTTTCCGATCTCCTCCCACAATGCCTGAGCAAAACTGAAACCTACTTGAAGGTAACAGCACTCACTGTTGCCCCTATTGGCTGGTTTCCATGTCCTCTCCCGACGTCCTCAGACATGCAAACCCAACAATGTAGTAATCAATATCAATGTAGTACTAAAAATAGCATGAGGTAGAACAGTGCAAAAATTGAAATAAAATATAGGGGTCAACTCATTCAGTCTAGCCATTTTATTAGCTATTTAGCAGTCTTATGGCTTGGGGAAGCTTTTCAAGAGCCTGTTGGTGTCAGACTTGATGCACCGGTACCGCTTGCCACGCGGAAGCAGAGAGAACAGTCTATGGCTTGGGTGAATGGAGTCTTTAACGATTTTCCTGACCTTTCTTTCACACTGCCTGATATAGAGGTCCTGGATGGCAGGGAGGTCGGTCCCAGGGATATACTGGGCTCCCCGCACCACCCTCTGTAGCCCCACATGATTGAGAGTGGTGCTGTTGCCATACCAAGCAGTGATGCAGCCAGTCAAGATGCTCTCAATGGTGCAGCTGTATAACTCTGAGGATTTGAGAGCCAATACCAAACATTTTCAACCTCCTGAGAGGGAAGAGGCGCTGTCACACCTTCTTCACGACTGTGCGAGTGTGTGTGGACCATTTTAAGTCCTTAGTGATTTGGACACTGAGGAACTTGAAGCTCTCCACCTGCTGCACTGCAATTAAAAATTGTGTCTCAGCTGTTAATTATCCTAAATGCGTGTCACCATGCTAAAAACATATATTTTTGTTGACATCAGAAGACTGCAAGTGGGAAACTCAGAGCACAGGGATGATATACGAGTATCCCACTAGTAATTACAAGATGGAGTGGTGTTCAAGTGGATTTTTCCCCATCGCATGCTACTATTTATGAATTTACGAGATGTCATTAATTTTTACGCAGTATATAGGTCAGAGGTTCTCTCAACAGACATTCAGCTGTGAGAATGATTCTCCTCCACGGTGTGAGGAAATCACGTTTTCCCGAGGCTGCTTTATTTTAGCAGTGCATGGTCTGATTTCCGTTTAGGTTTTTCCAAAACCAGAACTGTTCTTATTAGTATAGATTTTAGAGAAGGAGAAAAACACATTCTCAAAGAGAGAATAATGATCTCCAATGGTTTATAGTAGTTTTACTTTTTTGTATCAGAATTGTTCAGGTGGATCACCAGTAACAAAGACTCAATCATTCACTATTTTCTCCTTAGATAGTGTAGCGATGTGTCTTTTAATGTTGAACAATATCTAAGTTTCCATCAAATTGGCAACAGATTTTCATGCAAATATTCTAAAATATTCTAAAAACAAAATGCACATTTTCCCACCAGAGACGTGTTTCCATCAAATTTAGTTGTTACAGATAATAGGCGGTGCGTGGTGACGTAGCGCAATTAAAATACATTTTGCGGTTAAATTCCTATGGATCTTATAAAAAAATACAAGTTAAATGGGTTTCTATCGCATTTTCAACTCTACTGATGTTTTTCAAAAATGTTGTGTTATATAGCAAGTGTGCACACTCTGGTATTGGCATGTGCGCTCTAGCTCTATCAGCGTGCTGTTGGCTAGAGTGCACATACTGTATAGCCTACATGATGAGATTATTATTATGGACAAAAATTCAAGATTATTTTTATTTGTCAAACGGCAGCCAATCATCGATGATCATGTCAGCAGAATAAGACCCTCAATATTTATTGGAAAGGAGCGTCAAGCACTTTCACCTCCCTGTAAAGTTCATCATCATTTATTTCATCTGACACGTCATCGCGTGACTCCAAGTTCACTTTGGCATGATGGTTATTATATCAATATTTGCGAATAAAAGCGTTTCCACCTACATTTTCCGCGTTATTAATTTTACCCACACAAAAAGATCACACCTTGTCTAGTATATTTTGTTTTGTCGACATTTGGAAAGATAACCGAAACATGTTCTGTTTCCCTCAGGCCTGTAGTGACATTTTTTTTATCCGACATGTACTTTACTCGCATAAAAAGGTTGGATGGAAACATGGTTATTGTTGAACATTATCTTGAATTGACTTCAACCAACTTTAAGTTTACTCCCCAAAGACTTTCTCTACCTCCAAGACAATAAGCTGTTAAAAGGCTCTTCACACCTAGATGCAATACCAAGCACAAGAACATAAACTAAAGAACAAAGGCCTTTCATCTTCCCCTTTTTTCTCCTCCATGTGGCCTATCCAGTGCCAATATCAACAACCATTTAAAAAAAAAAATATTTAACCTTTATTTAACTAGGCAAGTCAGTTAAGAACACATTCTTATTTACAATGATATTCTACCCGGGAAAACCCAAACGACACTGGGCCAATTGTGCGCTGCCCTATGGGACTCCCAATCACAGTTAGTTGTGATACAGCCTGGAAATGAACCAGGGTCTGAAATGACACCTCTAACACTGAGATGCAGTGCCTTAGACCGCTGTGCCACTTGGGAGCCCCAGAGCCAAGATCAGCAACAAACCCCTTTCTCAAAGACTGAGTATAACGTCCTATAATAGTTAGATATCTCAAGGTCTTTTCTTATCTTTCATTCTATCACCTACCTTTTTCCATGATCATTCTCATTATGTTTTGTAAATATTTTGGTTAGTGTCATTTAATGTTGATGGTAAACACACTAAGAAATGAGGGTTCTTCAAGGGTATTTTGGTAAGGGTGATAGTTCTTTGTGGAACCATAATGACTTAATGTTTCTTTGCAATTCACAAAAGGGTTCTTTGATCTTTCAGTGATAATGAAAATGTATGGGTGGTGGCTCATTCTAATGTTTTGGGGCGTCGTTTGCGCACAGCTCTTTTTGTGCAGCCGAGAGTGAGAGTGTAATTCCAGCTGATCTAATGTGTTATGTTATTCTATGTAACTATGGCCAGTGATTGTGTCTTGTGAAGGACTCATGTACTGTACAGTATGGCCTTGTGTCAATTGAGAATAGTGGACTATGTCAGTAGTTCTTAATTCTCTGCTCAGGGACCCCCAGCTGTTCCAGAGCTAGCACACGTTTCAACACATGATTTAACACAATAATAACACTTTTTGGAATTTTTGCAATATAATATGACTAACTATAATAAGAAACCCTTTATGGTTATTCAAAAGGATCTACAAAGAACCTTGGAGATGGAGAAAGGTTCTAAATAGAAATATAAAAGGGTTCTATATAACCCCAAAAAGGGTTGTAACTGGTGATGGGAAACCGAGGCTTTCTGAACCCTTTGGGGCTTTCACCAAATTGTACCGAAAACGGTTATGTATTCAGAGCTTTTAACACAGTGCACATTAGGAATACTTATATTATATCAGCATGTTTTATGTTTATATAGGTGTGAGCGTCGGGTAAACAAAATGCTGTTAGAATGTGAACATCCCACATCCTACTTACTCCATTTGCCTCCAGGTTCGCCATTTTTTCCAAAAACTGTGCCCCCTTGAAATTGTTGAGCAGAGGGTGGCGCTCTCATGCCGCGTTCAAAACAACTGGGAACTCCGAAAAAATACGGTCAAATCATGACGTCGGTGATTTTCAGGTCGTAAAGTCGGAGCTCTAGACGAGTTCCCGAGTTGGAATTCCTAGTGAGATGACCGTTCAAAGCGCATTTTCCCAGTCGGAGCTATTTTTTTTTCAGAGTTCCCAGTTATCTTGAACGCACTGAAGGCTGAGATTTCCTAATTCTGAGTTTCCAGTTGTTTTGAATGCGGCAGAAGTCATGCTGGATTGACAGCATGGCCAATGTATTCAACCTTTTCTGGCCCATGTTGTTATCCTTATAAGCTTGAAAAACAGACCCTTAAACCCAGACTTGGAACACACACCCTCTCCAACGAATAACAGGCAGGGGAAGCAAAATAGGGATTGCTTTGCGACTCTTGCCTTTAGCCAGTGATTCCTTCCAAACCACTCATTGTTGAATTTGTGATTTTCCGACTTGTGTATTGTTTATGTCCAATGGCTGATGAGCACCGATACATTTGATCTATAATTTATTTTCATATGACAAGGATTAAAAAAGATTTTCCTGTAGATTGTCAACGTGAATCATGATGAAAACTGCTTGTCTAGCTTGCTAGCTAAGATTGTGAAAGTATGTTGACATGATCAGTCCAATCAAAGCTACAGTAGATATAACGAGATTTGACCACAGGAGGCCGCTGAGGGGAGAACGGCTCATAATAATGGCTGGAACGGAGCAAATGGAATGGCATCAAACACCTGGAAACCATGTGATGTATTTGATACCATTCCACTCCTGCTCCAGTCATTACCACGAGCCCATTCTCCCCAATTAAGGTGCCATCAACCTCCTGTGGATTTGACCTACATTTTTCTGGGGGCTTGAACTGCCTAGCTCTCCCTGTAGATTCGGAGGTGACGAACAATGAGTGACAGAACACTGACCAAATCACGGCGCAACTAGAGAAGATGACCAACCCCTCTGTATTTTCGCTGGCTGACCCTCCACCACAGAAAGCACAAGGCTAAGCTGAAATACCTGGATTTTGGAGCTGCCTTACTCAAGAAAGAGACCATGCTTGCATTAACTCAATGATTATAATTTTTTGCATTGTTTGCAAACATATAAGTGACAAGAATTAATTCCAAAATAACATACACAACATGCTCTGCCCCACCTGCCCTGAATGACAGGTCGCCACTGATAGCACCATACAGGTTCCATCTAGAACCTTATGAGCATGGCTCTTTATAGAGCCTTCAAAAAAGGTTCTATGTAGCACCAACAAGGTATCCAATATGGTTACGAGCCAAAGAACCCTTAATTGGCAATATACAGAACCATTTGTTTTTAGTGTGTAGAGAAATTGTGTTGTCTTCTATTCTGGAAGAAGTGAGCTCCAATGATTAAAACAATTATTCATACCTTCAGATAAACAAATTATTACTATTGTTATAATTTTTGTCTTAGAGAGTCAGGTCTTCTTAGAAGACAAATTTTGTCCAATAACGGACTGCTGCCCTGCTTTCATATTTGTACAGCAATAACTGTACACACTCCCTTACAATAGATACCAATGAAGATATTTCCTGATGTTTAATGCAAAATTGTAATTATTTCGACTTCTTGGCCTATTTATTGCCTACCTCCCAACGCTTCTACATTTGCACACACTGTACATATATTTTTCAATATTGTGTTATTGACTGTACATACTTTATCTTGGCCAGATCGCAGTTGTAAATGAGAACTTGTTCTCAACTGGCCTACCTGGTTAAATAAAGGTGAAATAAAAAATGTAAAATAAAAAAATTCAAGTCTCTCCTCATGCAGGGCTTAGGTCAGGTATTGACACACAATTCTTATTCTGAAAACAGGAAGCATCTATCCGTGAAGGGAGTCTTCTATCTGGTTGGTAGTATTAATGGGTTTTTGGCATAAGGTCTGGGTCAGCTATTGCATTTTTTACATACTTCGAACTTTGGGGCTCTAGGGAGCCTGTCAGAGTGATTTGCTAGCTAGCTGTGCCAAAACAGGTAGATCTGTCTAGTCCAGCCACACCATAATGGGAGGGAGGCATCCTGCTGTTTCATTGCGCAGGGAGGACTGGATTGTGAGATTGGAGATTACTCCTCAAATGGAGACTCCCTTGAAGGAGAGTAATACCTAGCTCACATGCTTTGACATTGCATTGAGGTGGCACATACAGTCGTCAGTGAGTCTACACACCCCTTGCACAGTCTTCACATTTTTCTGCCTTAAAATTACATCTCAAAAGGGAATAAATTCGATGTTTTCCCTACTGATCTACACCACCTACTCCACAATTTCAAAGTGAATGAAACATTATAGAATGTTTTAACCCCCCCCCAACTTGCAACAGATAATTTGTGTCTATCTTTCCACATCTACCTACACGTATACACCAACACAATGTCTATTTCACATAACATTACACTACATTATCCATTCCAGTCTTTTCAAAATACAGTATAATCACAGTACTGCCTATTATCCAAAGGAAATGATGTCCCTGCAATCCAAGTTCCAAGAGAACTACCAAGGGAGATCTAACAATAGCCCATCACTGGGTTCTAGAAAGTTCATCCACTGGTCACCATTTAGAAATCATCCTTATGGCTGCGTTGCACAAAGATGCCCAAACACCAGCTGCCTCCACCCGCCTTAGACCTAGAATCACAGGGTCATTCCTAAGTGAAGAGGAGCGCTAATCCTTATTAGATTGTTTGATCTCCATAAGAAAGAGGCCGAGCTCAGGGGAGACGGGCGATGTTATCAATATGCGTGTTTTCACTGGTTTACTTCTCACTGGGAATCGCGATTTTTGGAAATGCAAAGCCTGTACATTGCGGTAATGACAGATGAACGAGTAGGGATTCTTCCCTGTGATCCTCTGAGGAAATTAGGGAACAATGATGTCTGGAATACCCTCTTGGTAGCACTTCATAATAACTCCATGTGGATTAGTAAATAGTTTATTCATCATTTATTCAATCCTTACTCCCACATGTGTAAATGTTAGTAACCTAGTTATTCACACATTTATAAAACAACCTTTAAAATATTTCACAATGATTCACAAGATAATTCACGAGATGTTTAATATAGGTCCTTATAAACAATTTACTACTCGTTAGTTAAGCATTTTTGCTTGGCCTCGTCTGGAGAAACGATGTCCATAGGGGGAGCAGCAAGTCAGGTAAGTGAGAGTTCAGGGTATGGGTGGGTTAGTCATTATTTAGAAGATGCCATATGGCTGCTTCAATGATTCAAACAGCATGTTGCAAATGAATGGATATATTTCAGCATGTTGTAAATGAATGGATATTTAATTTGTGCAAAACAAAAGGCTCTCAGGACAGCTGAACCAGTCCTGCATTCATCAATGGGATCACGAGGAGGAGAGAGCATACCTGCATGGACGATGCTGGGTAATAATGGGACGCTGAATCTGTAGTGATATTAATATAGAAGACAAATCTCGTCTGAGCCATGTTTTGGATAGATAGTATTCATCTCAACCAAATCTTCTAATACAACACATTTGACTTGTGTATGGTAACTTTTAGGGAGTATTTTTCTAAACTGGTAACTTTTAGGGAGTATTTTTCTAAACTGGTAACTTTTAGGGAGTATTTTTCTAAACTGGTAACTTTTAGGGAGTATTTTTCTAAACTGGTAACTTTTAGGGAGTATTTTTCTGAACTGGAAACTTTTAGGGAGCATTTTTCTAAACTGGAAACTTTTAGGGAGTATTTTTCTGAACTGGAAACTTGTAGGGAGTTTTTTCCTAAACTGGAACTTGTGAACTTGTGAGGAGTCTTTCTAAACTGGTGACTTGTGAGTAGTCTTTTTTCCAAAGTAGTGTGTTGCGGGGAGTCTTTCTCTAAGTTGTTGACTTGAACGCTACAAGAAAGGAATATTTGTCTCTCCCCTCTGAGGCCTGCACAGAAACAAGATAAATTGGAGGAAAGTCACATTTGTAGATGTACTTATCTCTTTGTGTCGCCAAAAAATATAATAACTGTAACTGATAGTGACTTCTCTCCTTTTTATTGAAAGCTTGTGAAGTGAGAAACTGTATCTAACTCACATTGTGTCTGTGGAAAAGAGATTAGGACGGCCTCATTTGTCAGCTTTATCTCATATCTTTTGTCCCCAGGGGAGTTAGAGCACCGGGAGTTCTTTGAACAAAAAAAAACATTAGTCATACATTTCAAAATGTGGATTTCACTGACATCAAGCACAGATCAAAAGTATAATACACAATGTTAAGGCATTTGTGCTATTGGACAGACTGTATTGGTAAAAGTTCCAGTTTAAATATACTCTGATATCTTTCCTAATCACACAATGAGATATGGTGCAGGCCAGGCAGCAGGCTGTTAGCCAGCCTGCCAGCTTAGGGGAGTCTGCCACTTGCACAGTCAGCTCAGCTTTCCCCATTGAGGCCGTGTCTGTGCCTCGTTTTAGATCAGGGAAAACTAAACATGGAGGTGTTCACCTTAGCAATCTCACTGGAATAAAGATCTCCTCCATTCCTGTCATTATTGAAAGAGATTGTGATAATATCTCACATCTCAAAATAGGACTACTTAATGTTAGATTCCTCAGTTCCACGGCAGTCATAGTCAATGAAATAATCACTGATCATAACCTTGACGTGATTGGCCTGAGTGAAACATGGCTCAAGCCTGATGAATTTACTGTGCTAAATGAGACGTCTCCACCTGGTTACACTAGTGAACATATCCCCCGTGCATCCTGCAAAGGCAGAGGTGTTGCTAACATTTACAACAGCAAAAAAAGAAAAAGACTGCGTTTTCGTCTTTTGAGCTTCTAGTCATGAAATCTATGTAGCCTACACAATCACTTTTTATAGTTACTGTTTACAGGCCTCCTGGGCATTCCTCAATGCGTTCCCTGAATTCCTATTGGATCTTGTAGTCATGGCACATATTATCATTTTTGGTGACTTCAATATTCACATGGAAAAGTCCACAGACCCACTCCAAAAGGCTTCCGGAGCCATCATCGACTCAGTGGGTTTTGTCCAACATGTCTCCAAACCTACGCATAGCGACAGTCATTCACTGGATATAGTTTTATCCCGTGGAATAAATATTTACTATCAGACCACAATTTTATTACATTTACAATCGCAACAAATAATCTGCTCAGACCCCAACCAAGGAATATCAAAAGCTGCGCTATAAATTATCAGACAATCCATTATCAGACAAAAATCTGTTAATCACCTCATCGAGGATTACATTTAACCTTGTGTAATACCCTAGATGCAGTCACACCTTTAAAAACAAAAAACAATTGTCAAAATGAATTAGCTCCCTGGTATATGGATAATACAGAGCCCAGCCCGTGAGCAAGTTTCCAGAAATTTGGAACGGAAATGGCGCTCCACCAAACTGGAAGTCTTCCGACTAGCTTGGAAAGACAGTACCGTGCAATATCGAAGAGCCCTCACTGCTGCTCGATCAGCCTACTTTTCCAACTGAATTGAAGAAAAAAATCCCAAAAGTATTTTTTATAATGTCGCAAAGCTAACTTAAAAGCAGCATTCCCCAAGAGAGGAATGGCCTTCACTTCAGCAGTGATGAATTCATGAACTTGGAGTGACTCAAGTTTTTAAATCTTGTATCTCTCGAAACATTCACGAAAATAGTCATGGCCTCTAAACTTCCAGCTGCCTACTGGAAAGGCAAGGCTTTCGCCTGTAGAGGCAGGGCTTTCGCCTGTAGTGCTCCATTTTTATGGAATGGTCTGCCTTTAGGCAAGAGAAACTCTGACCCTATTACGGAGTCACAGGCTTACTATTGCTCTTCCATGCCATCCCTAGGAGGGTTGAGTCACGTCGTGCCAGGCTTTTTTTGCTATTCTCAACTTGAGTGGGTTGAGTCACAGACGTGATCTTCCTGTCCGGTCTTGCGCCTCCTCGGGCTCGTGCGGTGGAGGAGATCTTTGTGGGCTATACTCAGCCTTGTCTCAGGGTAGTAAGTTGGTGGTCTGTTGATATCCCTCTAGTGGTGTGTGGGCTGTGCTTTGACAAAGTTGGTGGGGTTATATCCTGCCTGGTATCGTCAGACAGGCCCACACTGGTTCCTCTCTAGGTTTCTTCCTAGGTTCCTGCCTTTCTAGGGAGTTTTTCCTAGTCACCGTGCTTCGACATCTGCATTTTTGCTGTGTGGGGTTTTAGGTTGGGTTTCTACTGATGTAAAAAGGGCTTTATAAATGCATTTTATTTTATTTTATTTATTCCACCTTACTGCCTGGATGCATCGTGTTCAGAATCTATTGATTTAAATATTGAGTGAGAAAAATAAACTCTATCTTGTTGATGTCCCCTAGATAGAATAACATCTTGCGGTGGTTCCATTTGATTTCAATCACTTTTGGACCGCATCCCTTTTGATTTGAACAAAACTTTCCATTCATATTTGGTCAGTGGTCACATATTTCATAAGTGGTCAGAAATGTACTTTTTTGACCTGAATGCCAAAACATTCTAATGAAATAAAATAAAATGTTATTGTTCACATACTGTCACGACTTCCGTCGAAGTCGGTCCCTCTCCTTGTTCGTGCGGCGTTTGGCGGTCGATGTCACCGGTCTTCTAGCCATCGCCGATCCACTTTTCATTTTCCATTTGTTTTGTCTTGTCTTCCCACACACCTGGTTTCAATTCCATCATTACATGTTGTGTATTTAACCCTCTGTTCCCCCCATGTCCTTGTCCGGTATTGTTTATTGTAGTGCTTGTGCACGTTATGCTGGTGTGTAACGGGTTTTGTTTACCCATTGATTTATTGTTCTGTTTACGGTGGTTTTGTTTATTAACTGCACCGTTGTAAATCCGTTTTTGCTCTCCTGCGCCTGACTTCTCTGCCGCCAGTACGCACCCCCTACACATACAGTATACGAAAATTAAAAAAAAACAACAACAGTTTAAGCGTTTTTAGATAATTGTAGTTAAAGGTTAAAACAACCTTGTTTGTAAGCTTTTAAATTATATCAAACTCAACCGTTAATCTTTTCAAGTGATGAAGACATGGATGTCTCATGGTATGGTGTGGTAGGCAAAATGGGTCAACTTTGATAATCTCTCTCTCCGACGGGGCCGCAGTGGAGAAGGTGAAACGCTTCAACTTCCTCTGCGTACACATCATTGACAATCTGAAATCGTCCACCCACACAGACAGTGTGGTGAAGAAGGCGCAACAGGAGGCTGAAGAAATTCGGGAGGCTGAAGAAATTCGGCTTTGCCCCTAAGACCCTCACAAACTATTATAGTTGCACCAGTGAGAGCATCCTGTTGGGCTGTATCACCGCTTGGTACGGCAACTGCACCATCCGTAACCGCAGGGCTCTCCAGAGGGCGGTGAGGTATGCCCAGTGCATCACCGGTGGCACACTTGCCTGCTCTCCAGGAGATCTACGGCACCTGGTGTCATAGGAAGGCCAAGAAGTTCATCAAGGACCTCAGCCACCCGAGCCACGGCCTTTTCACCTTGCTACCATCCAGAAGAGGAGGTCAGTACAAGGGCATCAAAGCTGGGACAGAGAGACTGAAAACCAGCTTCTAACTCAAGGCCATTAGACTGTTAAATAGTCACCACAAGTCACCAATCCACCCAGTACCCTGCCCTGAACTTTAGTCACTGTCACTAGCCGGCTACCACCTGGTTACTCTACCATGCACATTAGAGGCTGCTGCCCCATCCCCCTTTGTGTTTATCCTATTTTGTTGCATTACAACCTGTAATTTAACTGGATTTTTATTTGGATTTCATGTAACTGACATACACAAAATAGTCCAAATTGGTGAAGTGAAAAGAAGGAACCAAGGCTGTTGAGTCTGCCGATGAGGATGTGATCTGTTTGTTAAAACCTGTTTGGGATAGGGGGCAGCATTTTCACTTTTGCATGAAATGCGTGCCCAGAGTAAACTGCCTGCTACTCTGTCCCAGATGCTGATATATGCATACTATTAGTAGTATTGGATAGAAAACACTCTGAAGTTTCTAAAACTGTTTGAATGATGTCTGTGAGTATAACAGAACTCATTTGGCAGGCGAAAACCTGAGAAAAATCCAACCAGGAAGTGGGAAATCTGAGGTTTCTAGTTTTTCAAAGCTTGGCCTACCGAATACACAGTGTCTATGGGGTTAAGTTGCACTTCCTAAGGCTTCCACTAGATGTCAACGGTCTTTAGAAACTTGTTTCAGGCTTCTGCTATAACGGAGGGGGGAATGGGAGCTGAATGAGTCAGTGGTCTGGCAGAGTGTCTCAGGCTCGTGACGCGCGCTCCCGACAGAGTTAGCTCTCGTTCCAATGCTTTGCTACAGACGATGGAATTCTCCGGTTGGAACATTATTGATGATTTATGTTAAAAACATCCTAAAGATTGATTCCATACATCGTTTGATATATTTCTACGACCTGTAACGGAACTTTGAGTTTTTGTCTGGACCAAGTGCTCATGAAGATGGATTACTGGGCTAAACACGCTAACAACTAGTGGCTATTTGGACATAAATGATGGACTTTATGGAACAAATCAGTAATTTATTGTCGAACTGGGATTCCTGGGAGTGCATTCTGATGAAGATCATCAAAGGTAGTGAATATGTATCATGTTATTTCTAACTTCTGTTGACTCCAACATGGCGGAAATTTCTTTGGCTGGATTTGGCTGGATTGGGCTCTGAGCGCCGTACTCAGATTATGCTTTTTCCGTATTTAAAAAAAAAAATCTGACACAGCGGTTGCATTAAGGAGAAGTCTATCTTTAATTCTGTGAATAACACTTGTATCTTTTATCGATGTGTATTATGAGTATTTCTGGGATTTCTGTGGCTATCTGCAAGATCACCGGATGTTTTGGAATCAAAACATTACTGCACGTAATGCGCAAATTTAAACTGAGATTTTTGGATATAAATATGCACATTATCGAACGAAACATACATGTATTGTGTAACATGATGTGCTATGACTGTCATCTGATGAAGATCATCAAAGGTTAGTGATTAATTTTATCTATATTTCTGCTTTTTGTGACTCCTATCTTTGGCTGGAAAATGGCTGTGTTTTTTTGACTTGGCTCTGAACTAACATAATCATATGTTGTGCTTTCCCTGTAAAGCCTTTTTGAAATCGGACACGATGAGTAGATTAACAAGATGTTTATATTTCATTTGCTGTATTGGACTTGTTAATGTGTGAAAGTTACATATTTCTAAAACATATTTTTGAATTCCCCGCGCTGCCTTTTCAGCGGAATGTTGTCAAGGGGTTCCGCTAGCGGAACGCCTGCGCTAGAAAGGTAAAAAAAAAAAGAAAGTAAAACTGAAAGTGGTGCGTGCATATGTATTCATCTCCTTTGCCTATGAAGCCCCTAAATAAGATCTGGTGCAACCAATTACCGTCAGAAGTCACATAATTAGCTAAATAAAGTCAACCTGTGTGCAATCTACAGTAAGTGTCACATGATCTGTCACATGATCTCAGGATATATACACCTGTTCTGAAAGGCTCCAGAGTCTGCAACACCACTTAGCAAGTTGCACCATGAAGACCAAGGAGCTCTCCAAACAGGTTAGGGACAAAGTTGTGGAGAAGTACAGATCAGGGTTGAGTGAAAAAAAATATCTGAAACTTTGAACATCCCACTGAGCACCATTAAATCCATTATTAAAAAATTGAAAGAATATGGCACCACAACAAACCTGCCAAGAGAGGGCCGCCCACCAAAACTCACAGACCAGGCAAGGAGGGCATTAATCAGAGAGGCAACAAAGAGACCAAAGATAACCCTGAAGGAGCTGCAAAGCTCCATAGCGGAGATTGGAGTATCTGTCCATAGGACCAGTTTAAGCCGTACACTCCACAGAGCTGGGCTTTATGGAAGAGTGGCCAGAAAAAAGCCATTGCTTAAAGAAAAGACTCCCCAAACATATGGAAGAAGGTACTCTGGTCAGATGAGACTAAATAGAGTTTTCCTTGATGGCCAAAAAGCTCAATGTCTGGCGCAAACCCAACACCTCTCATCACCCCGAGAACAACATCCCCATCCAACATACTCTATTAGAAATAACAGATACCAAGGTTTCTAATGAACCTAGTGTTGCTAAACAACTCTACAAATTGCAGGAATAGTCTTTGTTTCAAAACATAACATTTTGGTAAAAAAAATATTCCATTATATTTGTGCTGTAAAATATGTGTGTTGACTGTGGTAGGGAAGACCCTTTGATTTCTGCTAAATGAACAAGTTGATTTTATTGGCATGATGCAGCCGTAGATTGGCATGTGCATAGCCTTTGCTACTAAGCACAGATAAATAAAACTCAAAACATGCTATTCTGTTCTTTTGAAATAAATGGTCTTGTATCATGTTTTTTATGACCTTCCTAAATGAAAGATTAATGGATTTATTTGTGTTTGTGTATAAAATAATACAAGAAAGGCAGAGAGCATCATAATGAATCAAAATTCATTTAAATGTTTAATTACTCTGCCATTTGTAAAGTCATGTCCCCCTCATCCTTGATTTTTCCTAAATAAGTATAACACACTGTCGTTAGAATTGTAATATCAAACAGAACTGGAGTTATAACCAGTTTTAGGAGTGCATGTCATTTTTTGATGCTTTTCCCCGTTGCCCCTGACTTCTCCCGAGAGTAGGGCCTGCTCCGCTCCTTCTGCCGATAGTTGATAATCACTCTGATAATTACCTCAACTGAACCTAAACTATACCGATTTCACACATATAACAACAGATGAAATAAAAGTAAAGTATGATGGGGAGAATGGGTGAGTTGATGAGAGAGGGGAAGCGAACGATACATAACTATGTAAATCACCAATTGTGAATGAAGAACAGGGCAGGCCATTCTATTGTATTCATCTATTTTAATTATCACCTCAAAACAGTGCACCCTATATCAGTGCACTGAATCAAAACAGTTTTATTAGTCTACTGTAGGCCTACTTGGTGTAGGGTACACAGTGAGAGCGTGCCTAATTTACAATGCACCTGCTGCGTTAGCGTTCCTAAAAGATCTGAAAGAAAATGACTCAGACGGCGGGGAAGAAATGGATCATGACATCTCTGATCATTATTATTCTGATGCTGAACGGCTTTCCATTTCTTGGAAAGTATCTATATCGTGCAGCAGGTGAGCCAGTGTCCGATAATGTTTCAGATCAGATGGCACGGCTGTACTCCCTGAAAGGATGAACTTGCGGCTGGCCTGTTGCTACAACATGCTTGACTTGGCTGCTGTCAATGCACACGCAGGAGAGACTCCATCATGAGTCTGGCACACGGGCTACGTGAGAGACATAAGGGCCGAGACATAAGGGCCAAGGCAGCAGCAAAGATTCCATGTGAACCAAATTGCGCCTAGCTTCCGGGGAGGAGAGATGCAAATGGCACAGAACCCACAACACCTGTTTCAGCTGCAAGCAAATTGTTTGCGGGAAGTGTTGCAATGAAGTGAAAATGACGAAGATTTGTGGCGACTGTTAGGACAAGGGATAACAGCTAAATGAGATCCATCTGATGTGTGAAGACGCACACCACACTGTAAGCACGAGCGAGGCCACGAATAATGTGTCCAATAACTGACAATAATATAACATTTTTGATCCCGGTCATATTGACACTTATATTCATTATAATGCCATTATTGCTTGTGTGCTGGTTTTCACTGTTCACTAGCATCCTTGTTTTTACATATAGCATATAGTAACATAAACTAATGAAATGTTATTTTGTTCTTTCAAATATTTACTTTCATGTTCTAATGTTACCTAAGACTTTCATAAACACAACCAAATGACATTGGCACGAAGTGGGGTCCAACAAGGCCAGGCTTTTCTAGTTAAATACATTTATTAGACTGGCAGCTATTGTTACTCCTCGAGGCACGGCTATTCTACTGTTGAATATGCATACATCATTTTGACCGTCATGGCACTATGAGGATGAAATGCTCAGAAAGTTTTTGTCTTTTATGATATTTATCTCAAAGAAATGAGATAGTGTAAAAATAAACATATTTAGGAAAACTCAGGGACAAGTGAAATCAAAGTTTTTATTGAAATGATTTTATTGAAATTACAACATTTGAAAACGGTTAAATTGACCATCTTGGCGGTTCTTGAGTTAAAACAACTGATGTGTGGACCTCCAGCCATCTTTATTTCAATTTCAGTACATTTATCAGCCAAAACATGACACCCACCCTGTATTCATGAGCATGCTGTGTCTCAGCTGATGGCGAGCACAACACAAACACGTAAGATGATGTAAAATAGGGTCTTAACTACAACATATGCAAAAACACAGTGAGAGTTTTTATCTATTGAAATGAAAAATGACAAATTCTCTTCAATTACTTTTTTTAAAAGGAAATTATAAAACAGTTTGACAACGCTTTTTCTAAGCTTTTAAATGATATCAAACTCAACCGTTTATCTTTTCCAATGATGAAGACATGGAGGTCTAATGGTAGGGTTGGGTATGCAAAACAGATCAACTTTTGGCACCTCTATCTCCTGAATGTTTTGGCATTTGGGTCTAAAACGTCACTTTCTGACAACTTCTAACATGGGCAAATATGTATGGAAAGTTTATTTCAAATCAATAGGGGGAGGTAAAAAAAATCGAATCAAATGGAACGACCCCTTGAAGACTGTGACTGACTGAGAGAAGATGGATGACAGCTAAACTTTACTGCCCCCTAGGGGGCCTGCTGTGGTCCAGAGCTCTTCATACAATCAGCAAGAAGAAAGTCCTATACAACAATATCATATTTAGAAGGATAGTTTTAATACACAGGTGTAAGAGTATCTGTAGTGTTACTGAAGATTCATTAGACATGGATTTTCACCATAATAACCCTTGGGTGGAAATGTGAATCCATCCATCCTCTCCCCAATGTTTAAATCTGACGACACAGATGGTTATTACTCTCTTATGTTCTAAAAAACATGAAAAAAATCACGTGACAAGAACACATAAAAAAAACTGAAATTATTCAGACCCATTCCCCTTTTCCACAATTAAGGGGAAAAAAAGTTACAGCCTTATTCTAAAATGGATGAAATATGTTTTTTCTCATCAATCTACACACAATATCCCATAATGACAAAGCAAAAACTGTTTTTTTTTAGAATTTTTAGCAAATTTATAAAAAAAAAAAAAAAAAAAACTGAAATACCTTATTTTCATAACTATTCAGACCCTTTGCTATGAGACTCGAAATTGAGCTCAGGTGCATCCTGTTTCCATTGATCATCCTTGAGATATGTCTACAACTTGATTGATGTCCACCTGTGGTAATTCAATTGATTGGACATTATTTGAAAAGACACAAACCTGTCTGTATAAGTTACCTGAGTTGATAGTGCATGTCAGAGCAAAAACCAAGACATGAGGTCAGAGGAATTATCCGTAGAGCTCCGAGACACGATTGTGTCAAGGCACAGATCTGAGGAAGGGTACAGAAAAATGTATTCAGCATTGAAGGTCCCCAAGAACACACTGGCCTCCATCATTCTTAAATGGAAGAAGTTTGTAACCACCAATACTTTTTCTGGAGCTGGCCGCCCAGGCAAACTGAGCAAAGTGACTTTTTGGAGCCTTGGTCAGGGTGGTGACCAAGAATCCGATGGCCATCTGCAGCACTCCACCAATCAGGCTTTTATGTCAGAGAGACCAGACGGAAGCCACTCCTCAGTAAAAGGCACATTACATACTTTCCGAATGCACTGTATATACTGAACAAAAATATAAACGCAACATGTAAATTGTTGACCCCATTTTTCATGAGCTGAAATGAAAGATCCCAGAAATTTCCATCAGAACAGAAAGCTTATTTCTCTCAAATGTTGTGTACAAATTTGTTTACATCACTGTTAGTGAGCATTTTTCCTTTGCCAAGATAATTAATCCACCTGACAGGTGTGGCATATCAAGAAGCTGATTCAACAGAATGATCATTACACAGGTGCACCTTGTGCTCGTAACAATAAAATGCCACTTTAAAATGTGCAGTTTTGTCACACAACACAATGCCACAGATGCAATTGGCATGCTGACTGCAGGAATATCCACCAAAGTTGTTGCCAGATAATTTATTATTAATTTCTCTACCATAAGCCGCCTCCAACATCGTTTTAGAGAATTTGGCAGTAAGTCCAGACGGTTTCACAACCACAGACCACGTGTATTGCGTTATGTGGGCGAGCAGTTTGCTGATGTGAGTGCAGAGTGCCCCATGGTGGTGGGGTTATGGTATGGGCAGGTATAACTACAGACAACGAACACAATTGCATTTTATCGATGGCAATTTTAATAAACAGAGATACCGTGACGAGATCCTGAGGCCCATTGTCGTGCCATTCATCCGCCGCCTTAACCTCACGTTTCAGCATTATAATGCACGTCCCCATATCACAAGGATCTGTACACAATTCCTTGAAGCTGAAAATGTCCCAGTTCTTCCATGGCCTCCATACTCACCAGACATGTCACCCATTGAGCATGTTTGGAATGCTCTGAATCATCGTGTACGACAGCATGTTCCAGTTCCTGCCATTTTGCACAACCATTGAAGAGGATTGGGACAACATTCCACAGGCCACAATCAGAAGCCTGATCAACTCTATGCAAAGGAGATGTGTTGTGCTGCATGAGGCAAATGCAACAGTCAATTGGGTTGAGGTCGGGTGATTGTGGAGGCAAGATCATCTGATGCAGCATTCTATCACTGGTCTAATGTCCATTGCTCATGTTTATTGGCCCAAGCAAGTCTCTTCTTATTGGTGTCCTTTAGTAGGGGTTTCTTTGTAGCAATTCAACCATGAAGCCCTGATTCACACAGTCTCTTCTGAACAGTTGATGTTGAGATGTATCTGTTACTTGAACTCTGTGAAGCATTTATTTGGGCTGCAATTTCTGATGCTGGTAACTCTAATAAATGTATGTTCTGCAGCAGAGGTAACTCGGGGTTTTCCTTTCCTGTGGCGGTCCTCATGAGAGCAAGTTTCATCATAGCACTTGATAGTTTTTGCGACTGCATTTGAAGAATCGTTCAAATATTGAAATATATATGAAATATTCCTTATTGACTGACCTTCATGACTTAAAGTAATGACGAACTGTCATTTCTCTTTGCTTTTTTGAGCTGTTCTTGCCATAACATGGACTTGGTCTTTTACCAAATAAGGCTATCTTCTGTATACAACCACAACCTTGTCACAACACAACTGGTTGGTGCAAATGCATTAAGGAAAGAAATTCCACAAATTAACTTTTAACAAGGCACACCTGTTAATTGAAATGCATTCCAGGTGACTAACTCATGAAGCTGGTTGAGAGAATGCCAAGAGTGTGCAAAGAAGTCATCAAGGCAAAGGGTGGCTACTTTGAAGAATCTTAAATATTAAATATATTTTGATTTGTTTAACACTTTTTGATTACTACATGATTCCATATGTGTTATTTCAAAGTGTTGATGTCTTCACTATTATTCTAAAATGTAGATTTAAAAAATAACATTTAATGTGTAGGTGTGTCCAAACGTTTGACTGGTACTGTATATATACACTTACTGTAAGTATGTGAAATACATATACTTCACGTACAGTACCAGTGAAAAGTTGACACACCTACACATTAAATGTTTTAAAAAAAATCTACATTTTAGAATAATAGTGAAGACATCAAAACTATGAAATAACACATATGGAATGAATTTTTATGAGTCAGACTCTTGGTTTACGGACGTGAAGTTTCTCGTGAATTTTGTACATGCTAAAAATGTTTTTGTTTTTTTACATGTTACCTTTTCACATGTTACTTTTCACATGTACATTTTTCATGTGCCTCGTCACCTTACCACTATACATATCTACCCCTACTACTCCAGTATCTTTGCATATTGTAAATATGGCATTGGCACTGACCTTGGAACTGACACTACATATAGCTTACTTACTTTCTTGCGTTCTTATTTCTCATGTGTTTTTGTTCTACTTTATTGTATAGTACTACTGATATTGATTACTGCATTGTTGGGAAAGAAAGAACTTGCAAGAAGGGCATTTCACTGTACTTGTGCACATGACAATGGAACTACTGTTTCATTTGCTGCTGCGATACTATAGCAAGAGCTATGGTCCAGAACATAAAACAGTTCAACTGAAAGTTTGATGCCTGAATCCAGGGAGAAGAGTGGAAAAGGGAAGTGGAATGGTCCAAGTCTATCCAAATGAAGAGGGAATCGGAGAGCGACATCCCAATGATATGATTGCCCAAGCAAGGAGGGCAAGTGCCGGTGTTAACGTAGAGTTGGCATCGACAATGGTCGAGACATTGTGATGTAAATTGGATGAAGCGAAACATAATTATGGCAAACTTTACAAATGTTATGATTTATTTTCTCTTTACGAATCAATACAAATGTTTAACGTTTATGTTCACCCTTCATCTTTACGAATTTGCAAATATTCAGAGTTTACAAATCTATTCAAATACTCCGATTTTTTACGATCTTTAAGAATTTGTAGCTCAGATTTATTTTACATTTTAGTAATTTACCAGATTCTCTTATCCAGAGTGACTTACAGTTAGTGCATTCATCTTAAGATACAGTACTGTAGCCAGGTGGGACAACCACATATCACAGTCATAGGAAGTAAAGTAGCTATCAGCAAAGTCTGAGCTGTTGGCAAAGTCAGCCAACAGCGAGTTGCAGTAGTCCAGACGGGAGAGGACAAGTGCCTGGATTAGGACCTGCGCCGCTTCCTGTGTGAGGTAGGGTTGTACTCTACAGATGTTGTAGAGCATGAACCTGCAGGAGCGAGTCACTGCTTAGATGTTTGCAGAGAACGACAGGGTGTTGTCCAGGGTCACGCCAATGTTCTTTGCACTCTTCTGGTAGGGGGACACCGTTGAGTTGACAACCATGATATAGAGGTCTTGGAGCGGGTAGGCCTTCCCCAGGAGGAAGAGGAGCTCTGTCTTGTCGAGGTTAAGCTTGAGTGTCCTCAGCATACCAATGATAGGAAAGACCATGTGAGGATATGACAGAGCCGAGTGACTTGGTGTATAGAGAGAAGAGAAGAGGGCCTAGAACCGAGCCCTGGGGGACACCAGTAGTGAGAGTATGGGGTGCAGACACAGATCCTCTCCACGTCACTTGATAGGAGCGGCCTGCCAGGTAAGATGCAATCCAAGAGTGTGCAGAGCCTGAGACGCCCAGCCCTGAGAGGGTGGAGAGGAGGATCTGATGGTTCATGGTGTCGAAGGCAGTAGATAGATCTAGGAGGATGAGAACAGAGGAGAGAGAGTCATCTTTGGCAGTGCGGAGAGCCTCTGTGACACAGAGAAGAGCAGTCTCGGTTGAGTGACCCGTCTTGAAGCCTGACTGGTTAGGGTCAAGAAGATCGTTCTGAGAGAGATAGCGAGCGAGTTGGTCAAAGACAGCTTGCTCAAGTGTTTTGGAAAGAAAAGAAAGAAGGGATACTGGTCTGTAGTTTTTGACGTCAATGGAGTCGAGTGTTGGTTTCTTGAGGAGGGGAGCGCTCGCAGCCAGTGGTGAGGGATGAGTAAGTGAGGAATGGAGGAAGGTTTCCAGAGATTCTTTCTCTTGCTCATTTAAAAACAATGGCTATTGAAAATACGTCTGCTGATCTTATATACTGTACCTGTACATCGTTTGGTAAGTAAACATCCACACCTTGATGGTGTCAAGTGTAATGACACCTGCGCAATGAGGAAGTGGGAAAGAAATGGCAACATCTGACTGATGCTGCATTCTTAACCAAGTGGGAAGTGCGAATTTACCACATACGACTGGGAGAAATCCACTTGAACAAAGACAGGTTTAGCCACATATTTAAATGCAAAAAGAAGATCTTAGCAATTCCACTAAGAAAAACCAAAACACCAATAGCTAATAATGTCAAAACTTCATATATAGTACTCTTCGTTCTTGGTTTACAAACAGGCCTTGTTGATCAGGAGCCACTCCCTTTCAATAATTAGCAGTCAGTAGCAGTCTACTGGGGCAAGCACACACATCTTCAGTAAATGCCCCTTTTATAGTTGAGTCATATTTATCTTACATTGAAGTGTTTACTTTGCAGGCTGACTGCCTGAGTTGCAATCTCCCATACAACTTGAAGTATCTACAAAAAAAAAATCCAAAAGGAAGGCTACAGAAAATCTGTTTGTCTGTTGACAATGCACAAATGGTTCTGTTGATTCACATGATTCAATACAACGTGATTGCACAAAATCCCAACTACTACAATGGCGAAGTGAATTGGTGTTTTTTAACATGTGAAAATGCAAATCCACATGTGAAAGTTAAATTTTCACATGGAGTTTTTCCACATGCGAAACTGCATATCCGATTTTCACATGAACGTTTTTTTACATGTGAAACCGCAAATTTCACATGTGCAACTGCAATTCATGTATGAGGTGAAAACATGTTGTTCTCACGTGAAAAGGTGGTGTTAACATTTGTACTCTGAATAGGGGAGAGTTTGGAAATAACTGTTACATATTTCAAACTAGAAAACAATGAAAAGTGTTGCAATTTTAAAATACTGCCACAGTCTGCATAAATATAACTAACCTTGTCCCTCTGTGTTTCGTACAGTGCCTTCGGAAAGTATTCAGACCCCTTTACTTTTTCCACATTTTGTTACGTTACAGCCTTATTCTAAAATGGATTAAATAAATCAAAAATCTTCAGCAATCTACACACAATACCCCATAATGACAAAGCAAAAACACGTTTTTAGAAGTTTTTGCAAATGTATTAAAACAGAAATACCTCATTTACATAAGTATTCAGACCCTTTGCTATGAGACTCGAAATTGAGCTCAGTTGCATCCTGTTTGAAAGGACCGATGCTGGAGACGAGAAGCAAGCACAGGGAGTGAAGATTAAATGGAAAACGGAAATGAAACAAAACAAGAACAGTATCTGGACGGGGGGGAACAAAATGACATTATGACAATAATGCTGACACGGGGAACAAAACTGAGGAACAGACAGATATAGAGGGGGCAATCAACAACGTGAAGGAGTCCAGGTGAGTCCAATGAGCGCTGATGCGTGTAATGATGGTGACAGGGCAGCCTGGTGCCCTCGAGTGCCAGAGAGGGGGAGCGGGAACAGGCGTGACAGTACCCACCCTTCTAAGGGCGCCAACCGACATCACACCTGGGCAAGCCTGACGGGTCGAACGAGGCATGGGTGCTGGACAAGCCGGCTGAGGCGTGAGATCCCGACGATCCCGCTGAGGCGTGACAGCCTGACGATCCCGCTGAGGCTTGATAGCCTGACGATCCCGCTGAGGCTTGATAGCCTGACGATCCCGCTGAGGCGTGAAAGCCTGTCGATCCCGCTGAGGCGTGAAAGCCTGTCGATCCTGCTGAGGCGTGGGAGCCTGATGGGCCGGCTGAGGCATGATGTGGGATGGGAGTATGCCGAGCCAACCGAGGCAAGGAACCCTAGAGCGCCAGAGAGGGAGCAGGCTTGACACTTTTTCCATTGATCGTCCTTTGAGATGTTTCTTCCAATTTATTGGACATGATTTGGAAAGGCACACAGTCCTGTCTATATAAGGTCCCACAGTTGACAGTGCATGTCAGAGCAAAAGCCAAGCCATGACGTCAAAGGAATTGTCCGTAGAGCTCCGATACATGATTGTGTCGAGGCACAGATCTGGGGAAGGGTACCAAAATATCTGCAGCATTGAAGGTCCCCAAGAACACAGTGGCCTCCATCATTCTTAAATGGAGTATGGAACCACCAAGACGCTTCCTAGAGCTGGCTGCCCGGCCAAACTGAGCAATCTGGGGAGAATGGCCTTGGTTACTCTGACTGAACTCTAGACTTCCTCTGTGGAGATGGGAGAACCTTCCAGATGGACAACCATCTCTGCAGCACTCCACCAATCAGGCCTTTATGGTTGAGTGGCCAGACAGAAACCACTCCTCAGTGAAAGGCACATAACTGCCTGCTTGGAGTTTGCCAAAAGGCACCTAAATACTTTCAAACCATGAGAAACAAGATTCTCTGGTCTGATGAAACCAAGATTGAACTCTTTGGCCTGAATGCCAAGCATCATGTCTGGGGGAAACCTGGCACCATCCCTACAGTGAAGCATGATGGTGGAAGCATCATAATGTGGCAATGTTTTTCAGCGGCAGGGACTGGGAGACTAGTCAGGATCGAGGCAAAGATGAACAGAGGAAAGAACAGAGAGATCTTGGATGAAAACCGACTCCAGGGTGGTCAGGACAGACTGGGGTGAAGGTTCAGCTTCCAAAAGGAAAACAACCCTAAGCACACAGCCAAGACAATGCAGGAGTGGCTTCGCGACAAGTCTCTGAATGTCCTTGAGTGACCCAGCCAGTCCTGACTTGAACTTGATCATCTCTGGAGAGACCTGAAAACAGCTGTGCAGTGACGCTCCCCATCCAACCTGACAGAGCTTGAGAGGATCTGCAGAGAAGAATGGGAGAAACTCCCCAAATATAGGTGTGCCAAGCTTGTAGCAAGAAGACTCGATGCTGTAATTGCTGCCAAAGAGGTTTCAACAAAGTACTGAGTAAAGGGTTTGAATACTTATGTAAATGTTATATTTCAGTTTAAAAAAAATATATATTAGCAAAAAAAACTTTTTTGCTTTATCATTATGGGGTACCATGTGTAGATTGAGGGGAAACAACTGTTTAATCCATTTTAGAATAAGGCTGTAACGTAAAAAAAAATGTGGGAAAAGTCAAGACGTCTGAATACTTTACATCACTACACTCAGTGCCGTTTCTAAGCATAAGCGGCCGTTTAGGGCCCTGCAGCTTCCTTTTTTAAATGAAGTCAGTTGAGGTCTCAACTTACTGTTAGTAACTGTCAGCAGTTTACCTCTTGTTATGCCTGTCACTGACAGTCACTCAATTAGCCCATGTCAGCTAACATTTTATAGACTGCCAGGTAAGTTAGTCTAGCCAGCTGTCTAAACCTCCAGGGATCTCCCATTGATTTAGTTAGTCACTGTAACTCAGATGTCATATGAACATGGCATAAGTCATTGAAATGTGTGTAGAATTGCAGGAAATTATGCTTTAAGTGTCACAAGGTTGATGCTTATGTCAAATCAAACTTTACTTGCCATATGCGCCAAATACAACAGTACACTTTCACCTTACAGTGAAATGCTTACTTACGAGCCCTTAAGTATCAAAAAGTAAGTTTTATTGCTCAAATATACTTAAGTATCAAAGGCAAAAGTATGAATCATTTCAAATTCCTTACATAAAGCAAACCAGACCATTTTCTTATTTTTTTAGCCAGGGGCACACATTTATAAACTAAGCATGTGTGTTTAGTGAGTCCGCCAGATCAGAGGCAGAAGGGATGACCAGGGATGTTCTCTTTTTAAATGTTTAAATTTTACCCCCCCCTTTTTCGTGGTATCCAATTGTTAGTAGTTACTATCTTGTATCATCTCTACAACTCCCGTACGGGCTCGGGAGAGACGAAGGTCGAAAGCCATGTGTCCTCCGAAACACAACCCAACCAAGCCGCACTGCTTCTTAACACAGCGCGCATCCAACCCGGAAGCCAGCCGCACCAATGTGTCGGAGGAAACACCGTGCACCTGGCGACCTTGGTTAGCGTGCACTGCGCTCCGGACCGCCACAGGAGTCGCTGGTGTGCGATGAGACAAGGATATCCCTACCGGCCAAGCCCTCCCTAACCCGGACGACGCTAGGCCAATTGTGCGTCGCCCCACGGACCTCCCGGTAACGGCCAGCTGCAACCCTGGGCGCGAACCCAGGGTCTCTGGTGGCACAGCTAGCGCTGCGATGCAGTGCCCTAGACCCCTGCGCCACCCGGGAGGCCCCAGGGATGTTCTCTTGATAAGTGCGTGAATTGGACCACTTTCCTGTCCTGCTAAGCATTCAAAATGTAACAAGTACTTTTGTTGTCAGGGAAAATGTATGGAGTAAAAAGTACATGATTTTCTTTCGGAATGTAAATAGTAAAGTAATGTACAGATACCCATAAAAAACTACAAGTATTACTTTAAAGTATTTTTACTTAATTAAGTACTTTACCCCACTGCATGACCCTGAAAGGATTCTGTTGCCTGGACTCCAGGGTCATCTGTCTCACATCATCAGAGGTATGCAGAGTGACACCTTGCATCTCTTCTCAATAGCAGAAAGACAGATCACATGGAAGGAAGGACACCATGAACTTCTGTTCAACCTGAGTGAAGTAGCCCATGGATAACAGCATAGGCATCAAATTCAATATGTGTTCTGACCACAACACCGGCCACTGTATACAATGAGCTTGACTTCTTTTGGCTTTGTTAGAGTGGAAAATGTGTTTGGACCCACTTCAATACACAACTTGCCACGTCAATGGGCCCTCTGTGGGCAATGCCCTTACGCCACACACACATTGTAGCAGAATCTTCAGTGCCCAGTTCCTGGATGCTGAGATTTTAGTTGACCAGTTGTCATTGATAATACATGTTGGAGGGGGTCAGATTAGGGCATATCGATGCAAATCACGTTGCAGTCTTCTTTTGCTTTAGCCCACTCTGTGTCACTCTGCAGCTGTGTAGGCCTTTTCCGCCTTTCTGTGGTGCAGCTCACTCTCAGCCGTTATTCTGCTCTTTTCTCCGTCTGATGTTGCTGCTGTCAGTCGAGCGAAGAAGACATCACATGTTACAGGGGTCACTTCTGGGCTGACCAAAGTAAAGATTCTGCTGCTTAAAGACATCTCTGTACAGCCAGAATTGAGCTGTTGTCATGGGATTGGGATGCTTCTCTTTGCAGAGCCTATACACGCTGAGGTATTCCTGATCCACACCCCCCTTCATCCGGGAATACCGGTTTGCTTGCCGTGGAAAGGACAAGATTTGTTGTTCAATGTCTTTTCTCACAGTGGGATGTATGCGATGTGTCCTGGAAAACATTAAAACATCATTTTAAACAAGATGTGAAATGATACTATGACCCATACATCTGTTCTCCCCAATATTTATTTGACTAGGTGGGCTGTGGCCCTCTCCGTCAGCAATTTTAGAGGTTTTTCATCACCTGTAACTGCCATTTCCTGCAATCCATAGTCTTCAATGATAACTGATGTGATAATTTTCATATTACTTCATATTAGTATTTAAAAAAAATATTATATTCATATTATTGAATAAGTACACATTACAAAAACACTACACCTGGTAATTATGCAATGTATTAACATACTGTTAAGTGTCAACCATGTGACACTCATCTTTCCCATTTAAAGTAATGTATTGACATAAGCGTCAATTGGTTGACACATCTTTTCCCATCAACTGTGATGTATTGGCAAACAAACTGAAAGAGTGCATACTGCCAACTAGAGTGTGTTGTTTGAACAGGTATAAAGCCAAGGTTGGCGATTTACTTACACCTACAGTTATGGAATTTTGCTCACGTGTATAATTCATTGGCTGATACGTCCTGATGACCCGTATGGAATCCTTCACCCATAGGAAGGCCCACCCAGTTGACTACTTTAAAATGTCCATGCCAAAATGGGTTTTATCCAATTTAGAGTCCTCTAATTCTATGGTGGTAAATTCCGACTTTCCACTTGGTTACAAACGCAGCATATGCTGAAGTTAATGTGTTGAACCATCATAATTATATTGAAAAAAATCCACCTTACATCGATTAAGGTTCAAAATGTTATGGCCCACCTAAGCTGGGTCTGTGCTCCACCTTGGACACTTCATTCAACATGTCCTGAACTCGTCAAGTTTTAGTGCTACCTTTTGATCTCAGTATTCAGTGGGCACCACAATGAATCAGCCATGCCCACAGTTAGAGGTGGTGTATACTACTCTATAGTGGTGATTGGACCATTCACAGACAGGGTTATTGGAGTCTCCCAGGGTTATTGTTCAATTTCTCCCTCGACTCCCCTTGATAGAGCTTCGATCAGGCCAAGTGCACAGTTGAGGTGAACAGTTCATACTGTTTCTAGCATTACTGCTAGTGTAAGGTAAACATTTTAATACAAGGGCGGCAGCACTAGCGGTTCTGTGGGGGGGGGGGGGGGGGGGGGGGGCAGGGGGGGCCAGTGCCCCTGTGACAACAATTTTGGACCCCCTTGTGGCCCCCCTAAATGTGGAGTATGAAATAATTTTTACATAACTTCTACTTCATCACAATCCCGGATCCGGGAGCACCCCCATCAGTAAAAAAGCTGACTAGCATAGCCTAGCATAGCGCCACAAGTAAATACTAGCATCTAAATATCATTAAATCACAAGTCCAAGACACCAGATGAAAGATACACATCTTGTGAATCCAGCCATCATTTCTGATTTTTAAAATGTTTTACAGGGAAGACACAATATGTATTTCTATTAGCTAACCACGATAGCAAAAGACACCACTTTCTTACTCCACCATTTTTTTCCTGCATAGGTAGCTATCACAAATTCGACCAAATAAAGATATAAATAGTCACTAACCAAGAAACAACTTCATCAGATGACAGTCTGATAACATATTTATTGTATAGCATATGTTTTGTTAGAAAAATGTGCATATTTCAGGTATAAATCATAGTTTTACATTGCAGCCACCATCACAACTCTCACCAAAGCAACTAGAATCACTACAGAGACCAACGTGAATTACCTAAATACTCATCATAAAACATTTATGAAAAATACACAGCGTACAGCAAATGAAAGACAAAGATCTTGTGAATCCAGCCAATATTTCAGATTTTTTAAGTGTTTTACAGCGAAAACACAATATAGCATTATATTAGCTTACTACAATAGCCAACCACACAACAGCATTGATTCAAGCCAACAATAGCGATAACGAATAAACCAGCAAAAGATATTAATTTTTTCACTAACCTTCTCAAACTTCTTCAGATGACAGTCCTATAACATCATATTACACAATACATATAGAGTTTGTTCGAAAATGTGCATATTTAGCGGCACAAATCGTGGTTATACAATGAGAATAGTAGCCAAGCTGCCAACAATATGTCGGGAGAAATCTTGGGAGAGGCACCTAATCTAATCAGTAACTAAATTTAAACTTGACTAAAAAATACAGGTTGGACAGCAAATGAAAGATACATTAGTTCTTAATGCAACCGCTGTGTTAGATTTTTAAAATTAACGTTACTACGACATACAGCGTGCGTTAAAGCGAGACCGCACCGAAATTAATGGCGGAATATGAGTTTTACATTTTTCAACAGAACAACGAATTAA
Organism: Salvelinus namaycush; assembly: GCF_016432855.1. NCBI lineage: Eukaryota > Metazoa > Chordata > Actinopteri > Salmoniformes > Salmonidae > Salvelinus > Salvelinus namaycush. The sequence continues at coordinate 28,715,081 of NC_052341.1, forward strand.
CATCATAAATAGTTCTTACTTTTTGATGAGCTCCCATCAGAATCTTGGGCAAGTTGTCCTTTTTCCAAAAGAATCGTTGCTCGGTTGTAGATTGTCGCCTTCAACTTTTGAATTAGCAGTAAACATTAGCCATGTGGGCCAGACGTGCCCAACTCACTAGAACGCAGCACAAATAAATACCCGAAAATTGCAATATACTGATATAAACTGATATAACTCGGTTTAAAATAACAACATTATGATGTCTTTAACACCTATATCGAATAAAATCAGAGCCGGATATATCTAAGGGCTATAACGGGAGCTTTCTAGAACGCCATCCTGAGGTCTGTCTTGCGTCATGGCGAAAGAGAGAAAGAGAGGACCACGTTGCCAGCCCATTTATAAGGCCTCAGATCTGCCTAGCAACTCCATTCCAATTCTCACTATTTGCTGACATCCAGGGGAAGGCGTATGCAGTGCATCTCAACCAATAGAAGACATGCAAATTAATAAACCGACCTCAGAACAGCCTGCAGATTTCAGATTTCTCACTTCCTCATAGGAAAATTGCTCCAACTCGAGTTCTGTTTTACTCACAGATATAATTCAAACGGTTTTAGAAACTAGAGTGTTTTCTATCCAATAGTTATAATAATATGCATATTGTACGAGCAAGAATTGAGTACGAGGCAGTTTAATTTGGGAACGAAATTATTACAAAGTGCAAACAGCACCCCCTATTGAGAAAAGGATAACACATTTTTGATATCGTTCTTTTTTTACATCCGTTATTAGACAGAAAATGCAAATAAATTGGTGAATGATTATCAACATGGTCTTTTGCCTGCTAATGCCTGCAATGCATTGAAGAAAACGATATGACAACAATAACATCTAATGTAACTGGCCCCTCTAACAGTACAACTGGCCCCAGCTTGCCCCCCCCAGGCTGAAATGGTCTAGAACCGCCACTGTGCGGCAGGTAGCCTAGTGGTTGGGCCAGTAAACAAAAGGTTGCTGGATCGAATCCCCGAGCTGACAACGCAAAAAAAATCTCTCGTTCTGCCCCTGAAGAAGACATTGTTTCCCAGTAGGCCGTCATTGTAAACAAGAATGTGTTCTTAACCGACTTGCCTAGTTAAATAAAGGTAAGAAAAAGGGTAAATTATACAATTACATAAATCAACCTATTTTTTTTATATTCCTGACGTTTGCTATTGGTGTCACACCCTCAGTTTGTATCAAAGCGCCCAGAACTCTATTCTCATATTTGACATGGATTGTATTACACAGATACATTGAAACACATTCTATGGACTTTCAACTGGTTATGGTTCCTCAGTGAGCCAGCCAGTGTGCTGAATCCATTTTCCACACAGGTGGAAAAACATCTATTCTAGCTTTAGTATGGATGCTGTGTTGGTTCTGTTACTATGGACACGGCAAACTTTTCCACAGCTTCCTCAATTATGCTCCCAAAGAATAGATTTTTCAGGCGGGCGGAAATAACATTTCCATGGACAGCCTATACACTCCCGGGCCGTAAATAATTTGTCCCCCTTACCTTGTACATCAAATGTCCTTTGGATCTGTACCAAAGAAATGCCTGTTTGATCATTGTATACACCAGCTGCTTTGTAAACAGAGAGTGAAGAGACTTGTTTCTGTATGCTGAATCTTGTGTGACATGAAAACTAATTGATAACAGAAGGAAAAGGGTGTCTGTTTTATTCAGGATCACATCAGTGAAGACCTGTGGCTTTCTGATTCCACCCTCCTCGCTACGGCTGCTAACAACGAGACGTGTTCAAGGAAACCGTTCAGGGATTTGACCATGAGGCCAATGGTGACTTTAAAAACAGAGTTGAATGGCTGTGATAGGAGAAAACTGAGGATGGATCAACAACATTGTAGTTACTCCACAATACTAACTGTGAACGGATCAGCTTGTCCGAGACACCCTATTACAAGCGGGAGGCATAAATTGAACAGACCAGAGGAAGTGGTTGTGATTCCGTCTTCTTTCAACCGACAAAACAACTCCAGTACAGGGTAACGTCCAATTCTGAAACACCAACAAAACAAATAAACGGAGCTGTTGAACAAAAGGCCGTAGCCAAAATGGGAAAGCAAAACGACAAACCGCTACTCCTGTCTTTAGATTATCATTGACACATAATAGTTACAAGAGGAACACTTCTCTCCACCTATAGCCTGCCTTGGTTAACAGAGAGTCAAGGTGCCCCAGTAAAATAAGCTTTCTATGAGGTAGGAGAATCAGACAGCCTCACAGGTCCGTCTCTACTTCCAATTCTCCCCCAGCTGCTCTCCTGGCACACCTATATAGAGGAAGACACAAAGCAATTAGTGGGCCCAGGTGTGTACTAATTGGCTTGACACAGAGTACCTATCCCCTGAGGAGGGTGCTGTCGTGTCATCTTCCTCCGGCTGGTTACTGAACTCTCGCATAACCTAATTGACAGAGTGAAAAGGAAGTTTGTACAGAATAAAATTAAAAAAATCTAAAACATGCATCTTGTTTGCAACAAGACACTAAATTAATACTGCAAAAAAAAACTTTGTCCTGAATACAATGTGTAATGTTTGGGGCAAATCCGATAGAACACATTACTGAGTACAACTCTCCATATTTTCATGCATAGTGGTGGCTGCATCATGTTATGGGTATGCTTGTAATCGTTAAGGACTGGGGAGTTTCTCAGGATAAAAAGAAACGGACTGGAGCCAAGAACAGGCAAAATCCTAGAGGAAAACCTGGTTGTCGGATTTCCACCAGACACTGGGAGAAGAATTCACCTTTCAACAAAACAACCAAAAACACAAGGCCAAATATACACTGGAGTTACCAAGAAGACAGTGAATGTTCCTGAGTGGCCGAGTTATAGTTTTGACTTAATTCTGCTTGAAAATCTAGGGCAAGACCTGAAAATAGTTGTCTAGCAAGGATCAACAACCAATTTGACAGATGTTGAAGAATTTTGAAAATAATTATAGGAAAATGTTGCGCAATCCATGTGTGGAAAGACTCACAGCTGTAATTGCTGCAAAGGTGATACTAGCATATTAACTTAGGAGATAGAATACTTATCTAATCAAGATAGTGTTTTATTTTTCATTCATATTTTACAAATGTTAAGTATTTTGTGTAGATCGACAAAAATGAGAATTAAAACAATTTCAATCCCACTTTGTAACAACAAAATGTGGGGAAAGTCAAGAGGTGTCCTTTTTGAAGGCACTCTATGTACACACACAATTACACAATACATGAAAAGCAAACAAAACACAAAAAGCTAAACAATCAAATGAAACAAACACATTCTTCATTAAAAAAAGGCCCTCAAGCATCCACCTGAATTTCCCTAGAGCAGGGCTCTCCAACCCTGTTCTTAGAGATTCAGCTTATCAACCAGTTAATCATTACAATTAGGTGCGCTAGATTAGGGTTGGAGCGAAAACCTACAGAATGGTAGCTCTCCAGGAACAGGGGTGGAACCAACTCCACAAACTTGAAGGACATTTGGAGATTATTCCAGGTGAGTGGCACAAATAAAGCAAAAAACAAAAAAAATGATTTACCTAGCTCGAAGGAGATTGACGGGATCTCCAGGGTTAGCCGTCCCTGATTCCGGGTCTGGTGACTTAACCATCTGAAGGTTAACAATGAGGGACAGCCTAATTTCTGATACAAAATGCAATGTGTACTGAAGCTGTCATCCGTAATAAAGCACAATGCACTATGATAAACTCTGGCCAATAGCTTCAATACAGTGGCAGCTGCATTCATATAGACAATATCGCCATAGTCAATAACAGGATGTTGACTGAATTATTTGTTCTGCTATTTAATATAAGACAGGACATGTTCCTAATTTCTTAACTCAAAATGCTTTTTGAAAGAATGCTTTTCGTCAATGCAGATGCCCAGATATTTATAAGCGGGACGCGATGAATGAGGGCACCATCCAAAGTACGTATGCATAAATCAGATACATTTTTACGTGATTTGGAAAAGAAACCAATATTGTTCAGGTAAATAGTGAAAAGAACCAGACCAATAATCGATTCCTGTGCGACACCCTTTGTTATGTCCAGAAAATCTGATTTAACACAATCAGTAAATACACACTCATCTGCCCTTTAAATCATTTTCAAACCAGCTACACGCAGCCTGGTCTTGGCCAATTAATGAAAGCCTCTGAATAAGTAATGAGTGATTCACAGTGTTGAAGGCTTTAGACAAGTCAATAAAAGGGCTGAACAGTGTTTCTTCTGATCTAAACAATTAAGAACATCATTTAAAATCAAAGAAGTAGCAGAGATGGTGTCATTACCTGGTCTGAAACGTGACTGTGTACATTTAGAATACATTTTGTAGTTAGAAAGGATCGGCAGGTAGCCTAGTGGTTAGAGTGTTGGACTAGTAACTGAAAGGTTGCAAGATCAAATCCCTGAGCTGTCAAGGTAAAAATCTGTCGTTCTGCCCCTGAACAAGGCAGTTAACCCACTGTTCCTAGGCCGTCATTGAAAATAAGAATTTGTTCTTAACTGACTTGCCTAGTTAAATAAAAGGTAAAATAAGTTGAGTATTTTCCAAGGATTCTAGACATTTTGCTAGGCAAGATTTTGGAAATTGGGTGATAATTACTTAGGTCTCACGGGTCACCACCATTGAAGTATATGGGCCGCCTTCCAGACCCTGGGGATGGTACCAGAAATAGTTGTTGGGTAAAAAATAATTCTTAACGACTCTGCAATCAGGGGAGCAGAAAGCTGCAGCAAGAAAGGATCAAGCAAATCAGCTCCAGTGGATTTGTTTTACATCAATCTTGCACAAGGCATCGATCACAAGTGGAACGTCGCTGAAATGAAAACAAAGATTCACTAGAAGCCAACCAGAGGCTGGGAGAGGGGCAGGCAGTCGACTGACTGACAAGGGTCAATTAAACCACCATTTCTTTCAAATAAAAAGCCTGCCGAGATAAAATGCTGATTAGCAATCACCCATCATTTTTTTCTCAGTAATGATGCCAGACAAGACTATTCCTGGAAAATGTGGGGTAGGTGCAACATAAGACAAAAAAAGAGTGAGAGGACTAACTGGCATATTAAAGTGGCCACGCACCTCTTCAAAGTGTGCACAGTTCCTAAGCATTTTAAATGCACTTATGACTCAAAGAAGAGTCTTCAACTATAAAGGTACTTTTTGAGCTCTCCTGGCTTGAAGAACTAGTGCAAGCATACTTGTAGTTTCATTTGGGAACACAACCCTTCATCCCCGCTATCACACAATTACTGTTGTTTACGCAATTCAAAAACTGACCATTATAAAATTGCGATATGGGTCAGGTGGGCATGTTCTATTGCCAACAATACGATCTTACAGTGTTAGGCACTGGGACCTAAAAGACACCCACCAGGAGCACCCATTAAATGTGCCCAGGAAGAGGCAAACAAAATAAAAACCCACACCAAACTTAAAGACAGGAAGCAAACCAAAAAGTGACACAAAACAAAACAGGGAAGATAAGATAAAGTCATTGTTTGTCTAGAAATCAAATAGGGAGAGCCAACTAAAGGTGGTAAACCCTCCATGTCTCTCAAGACCACTGGAGCACTGGGCCAGAGACTCTCAAATATCACCTGGGCCAGCACAGGTGAAACACCTTTGTACTAACAAGACCACCTTTATACTAACCAGCGCAGGTGTAACACATGCTGACTAACGAGGTAACACCAATCTGTGCACCCCACGTGCTAATGTCCAACCTCAAAATATAAATGTAAAAAACCAAAGCCTGTAACACTTTCCACCTTATGACAACAAATATACCCTATATATATATTTTTGTTGGGGAAGTTTGATCGCAAGCAACAGCGAATAACTTCCATCTCAAAACATGATCAATTGAAATGTGTCGCTACTTAAATGCGTTGCCAATATAAACATTATGTCTACTGGCTGTCAACAACTAAAGGCCAGACAGAACAGATTTAGTAACGGCATTGAGTTTCTGAAAATCTGAACAAAACAGAGACCCATCTGCCTTAGGTAGTAATATACAAGGTGAACTCCACGGACTGCTGGCATGTTGCGCAAGCATGCCGTGCTCAAGCACGAATTTCACCTCACTGTGCAATTTATATCACAAAGAAAAGTTTGTGGGGAAAAATGTACAAATTGTCTCTTCATAATTATATGAGGATCAGTGTTAATCTTTTTGGTATCTCAAATACACGCAATAGGACAGTGATCCTTGAGATCATTAGCAAAGACACCACTTGACAAGTACTTGTGGGGGCTATTTGTCAGAATTAGGTCAATCAGCGAGAAGTTTGCTGGATTTTTCACATGAATCCGTGTGGGTTTTGCAATCAGTTGAGTCAGGTTAAAGTCAAGACAAATATTCTTAAAATGGTCTGAGGCAGGGGTAAGCCAATCTAAGTTATAATCCCCTAAAACGACAAATTCAGATGAGAGAAAAGGTTTTAAACACTCAGAAATTGTACCAACAACGTCCGCAAGTGCAGTCAGCGGGCTGTAAATCCCTGCAACAGATAAATGTGTATTTTGGCTAATGGCCACATCTATAACCAAAATCTGACATTTTTTCGGGGATAGTGATATTTAAAGAACATGATAGTTGATTTCACATGTCCTGTATAGCCACTCCTCAACCCTTTTAAATCTGTCACACGTGTAGATGTGGCTAGTCTAGCAACAACAACCACAACTTCACTTCGAACATACTTCACAACTACGTGACTTGAAAGTGGACATATCAGCAAAAAGGCTTTAAAAAAAAGTGAATAAACCGGTCTCCGTGGCCATATATTAAAATAGAGTCTAATTAGGTCTGGGAATTATAATTATGTAACTTTGTTCAGAGTGATTTGCTCAACATTCTCCATGCCTTATTATGTCTCACTGTGAGGTTCAGCAAATTGGATTTCCAACGCTTCACTTCTCCTCCCAGAATGTGGTGGAGTTCATATATCAAATGGCACCACTTTAGGGGGAGTAAGGGGCTAATATCCACAGCCATCCCCGGAGGGCAGACACTTGAGACAATGAGGGATTCCACCCCTGCATTCCATTCAATCTAGCTGCCCACAGGCAGGGCCATTTCTAGCATTTTAGGGGCCCTAAGCAAGATTTGACCCCCCCTGGATCTGATTTGATATCTGAGTGAGAGTGACTAACAAAATCAATGAAAAGGCACTGTTCACAGAGAGCTCCCATTGGACTTGACCGCTTCAGAACCAGACTGATTGTAGGTCTGAGTGACGATATCAAGTCTTACTACTTGCGATTGAGGGAGAGAATAATGATATCTTAGTAGCAAATCATCAGATGTGACTTAAAACCTTTTCTCAATAGGGGGTGCTGTTTTCACTTTGTAAAAATTTCGTTCCCAAATTAAACTGCCTCGTACTCAATTCTTGCTCGTACAATATGCATATTATTATTACTATTGAATAGAAAACACTCTCTAGTTTCTAAAACCGTTTGAATTATATCTGTGAGTAAAACAGAACTCAAGTTGGAGCAAACTTCCTGTCAGGAAGTGAGAAATCTGAAATCAGGCAGTCTGTTCTAGGGTCAGTTTATTAATTTGCATGTCTTCTATTGGTCGACATGCACTGCATACGCCTTCCCCTAGATGTCAGCAAATAGTGAGAATTGGAATGGAGTTGCTAGGCAGATCTGAGGCCATATAAAGGGTCTGGGTACGTGGGGTACACTCTTTTCAACATTCGCCATGACGCAAGACAGACCTCAGGATGGCGTTCTGGAAAGCTCCCGTTATAGGCCTTAGATATATCCGGCTCTGATTTTATTCGATATAGGTGTTAAAGACATCATAATGTAGTTATTTTAAACCGAGTTATATCAGTTTATATCAGTATATTGCGATTTTCGGATATTTCTTTGTGCTGCGTTATAGTGAGTTGGGCACGTCTTCGCCACATGGCTAATGTTTACTGCTAATTCAAAAGTTGAAGGCGACAATCTACAACCGAGCAACGATTCTTCTGGACAAAGGACAACTTGCCCAAGATTCTGATGGAAGCTCATCAAAAAGTAAGAAGTATTTATGATGTTAATTCGTTGTTCTGTTGAAAAATGTGAAACTACTATTCCACCATTAATTTCGGTGCGGTCTCGCTTTAACGCACGCTGTATGTCGTAGTAACGTTAATTTTAAAAATCTAACACAGCGGTTGCATTAAGAACTAATGTATCTTTCATTTGCTGTCCAACCTGTATTTTTTTGTCAAGTTTATGATTAGTTACTGATTAGATTAGGTGCCTCTCCCAAGATTTCTCCCGACATTTTGTTGGCAGCTTGGCTACTATTCTCATTGTATAACCACGATTTGTGCCGCTAAATATGCACATTTTCGAACAAACTCTATATGTATTGTGTAATATGATGTTATAGGACTGTCATCTGAAGAAGTTTGAGAAGGTTAGTGAAAAAATGTATATCTTTTGCTGGTTTATTCGTTATCGCTATTGTTGGCTTGAATCAATGCTGTTGTGTGGTTGGCTATTGTAGTAAGCTAATATAATGCTATATTGTGTTTTCGCTGTAAAACACTTAAAAAATCTGAAATATTGGCTGGATTCACAAGATCTTTGTCTTTCATTTGCTGTACGCTGTGTATTTTTCATAAATGTTTTATGATGAGTATTTAGGTAATTCACGTTGGTCTCTGTAGTGATTCTAGTTGCTTTGGTGAGAGTTGTGATGGTGGCTGCAATGTAAAACTATGATTTATACCTGAAATATGCACATTTTTCTAACAAAACATATGCTATACAATAAATATGTTATCAGACTGTCATCTGATGAAGTTGTTTCTTGGTTAGTGACTATTTATATCTTTATTTGGTCGAATTTGTGATAGCTACCTATGCAGGAAAAAAATGGTGGGAAAAAAAAGTTGTGTCTTTTGCTATCGTGGTTAGCTAATAGAAATACATATTGTGTCTTCCCTGTAAAACATTTTAAAAATCAGAAATGATGGCTGGATTCACAAGATGTGTATCTTTCATCTGGTGTCTTGGACTTGTGATTTAATGATATTTAGATGCTAGTATTTACTTGTGGCGCTATGCTAGGCTATGCTAGTCAGCTTTTTTACTGATGAGGGTGCTCCCGGATCCGGGATTGTGACCAAGTAGAAGTTAATTACACTCAGAATCCTCTGATACTCTGTTAAGGAATCATTTGACATTATTGGTTATACACAATTTGAATATCAATAATAACACCCAATCTGATTCTGTACCTCTTAACATTGAATGGTTAACACTCTTACACTGAAGATTGAAGACTGAAATTATGGTATATTTCTGCCTGTAGTGATACAGCATATTTAGCAGGGGCTGCTATTGTTTCAGGCTGCCATATCATTTATTACCCTAATGACTACAGTACATCCCCACTGGGCATAGGCGTCAGTTCAACCTCTAGTTTTGATTTACATTTGGTTGAGTTGTCAATTAATGTGAATTTAACGTGAAATCAACGAAAAATGCAATTGTGTTTCCTCAATGGCGTGAACACATTCACTGCACCCCAGATGACATCACAATACATTTTAACATGACACAATCCCCTTAATGTTCTTACCTAATGAGCCGGAAGACAAAAACAAAATTCTCACTTAGTTATTTTCCATACAAGAGGACACAGTGAATATACAAGCAGGCCCCACAAAACATGCGGTAAATGAAAATCAGGAGAGTGGAAAAACAAACTGCCTTATGTGATGTGTGTGTGTGTGTGTGTGTGTGTGTGTGTGTGTGTGTGTGTGTGTGTGTGTGTGTGTGTGTGTGTGTGTGTGTGTGTGTGTGTGTGTGTGTGTGTGTGTGTGTGCGTGCGTGAGTGCGCGTGTGTGTGACCCCTTGCATCGAGAGACATGGTTTACAACTCTATCACGAAAAGGTGACCTTCTGTACACATACCCAGTGAACAAGCTTTGATGCTGGAAGGAGCATCACTCACTGTCTGCCTCTGTCACACACACACACACACACACACACACACACACACACACACACACACACACACACACACACACACACACACACACACACACACACACACACACACACACACACACACACACACACACTATCGTAGGGATGGAATGTGTCAGTCAGAAACGATGTTTCCAACTGCCTCAGGACACTTCCATCGAACAACAACAATAACAACAAAAATGACAACGGCATCATCGCTGGGTACCTGTCCTTGGCATAATACTAATTACAGGCTGAAAGCAGCCCGGAGGGAGAGAGACGTATCAATAAATGAACAGAAAAAGCACACCATGTTGTTACCGCCGGCCTACACCATCTCAACAAGATCAAACGGAAACTCTGACTTATGCATAGGATAGGGGGCTAACGAGGCGCTGTGATGTGTGTTTGTATAGTGTATTGACGAATGAGCATCACAACCCATTTGTGCATACGAGCACCTGGCAGGATAAGAGAGACGAACATCTAAATGTTGAAGTGATCTTCGGTGACCTCTTTATATGGGAGGTCATTGTTACAGTATCATAGTATGATACCCAGGGCAGAGGATGCCACGTTGCTCAAGCATACTCATTGGAAACATGCACACACATGCTCATGGAACGTATTTACATGACGTGTGCACACACACACACAAAGACAGAGAGTTGGAATCAATAGGTTTTTTACCTGTATCCCAGGGTTCACGTGTGGAACCGTATATGTTGTGCTTGGAGAGATAGAGACTAATCAAAATGAGAGCCACTGTGGCTTCTCTCAGCATTAGGTCTGTCTTTAATGTGATTTAACACAAGCCGACGGCTGTTATCACAACCGCGTGGGATCGGATGACGTCAGGACCGTCTCCCTGTCTCGTGTAGTAATCCTCGCACATGGACATTGGTCTTTTCACATCAACAAGCGCTCTCTTTTTACATTTAACATTTTACATTTAAGTCATTTAGCAGACGCTCTTATCCAGAGCGACTTACAAATTGGTGCATTCACCTTATGATATCCAGTGGAACAGCCACTTTACAATAGTGCATCTAAATCTTTTAAGGGGGGGGAGGGGGGTTAGAAGGATTACTTTATCCTATCCTAGGTATTCCTTAAAGAGGTGGGGTTTCAGGTGCCTCCGGAAGGTGGTGATTGACTCCGCTGACCTGGCGTCGTGAGGGAGTTTGTTCCACCATTGGGGTGCCAGAGCAGCGAACAGTTTTGACTGGGCTGAGCGGGAACTGTACTTCCTCAGAGGTAGGGAGGCGAGCAGGCCAGAGGTGGATGAACGCAGTGCCCTTGTTTGGGTGTAGGGCCTGATCAGAGCCTGAAGGTACGGAGGTGCCGTTCCCCTCACAGCTCCGTAGGCAAGCACCATGGTCTTGTAGCGGATGCGAGCTTCAACTGGAAGCCAGTGGAGAGAGCGGAGGAGCGGGGTGACGTGAGAGAACTTGGGAAGGTTGAACACCAGACGGGCTGCGGCGTTCTGGATGAGTTGTAGGGGTTTAATGGCACAGGCAGGGAGCCCAGCCAACAGTGAGTTGCAGTAATCCAGACGGGAGATGACAAGTGCCTGGATTAGGACCTGCGCCGCTTCCTGTGTGAGGCAGGGTCGTACTCTGCGAATGTTGTAGAGCATGAACCTACAGGAACGGGCCACCGCCTTGATGTTAGTTGAGAACGACAGGGTGTTGTCCAGGATCACGCCAAGGTTCTTAGCGCTCTGGGAGGAGGACACAATGGAGTTGTCAACCGTGATGGCGAGATCATGGAACGGGCAGTCCTTCCCCGGGAGGAAGAGCAGCTCCGTCTTGCCGAGGTTCAGCTTGAGGTGGTGATCCGTCATCCACACTGATATGTCTGCCAGACATGCAGAGATGCGATTCGCCACCTGGTTATCAGAAGGGGGAAAGGAGAAGATTAATTGTGTGTCGTCTGCATAGCAATGATAGGAGAGACCATGTGAGGTTATGACAGAGCCAAGTGACTTGGTGTATAGCGAGAATAGGAGAGGGCCTAGAACAGAGCCCTGGGGGACACCAGTGGTGAGAGCACGTGGTGAGGAGACAGATTCTCGCCACGCCACCTGGTAGGAGCGACCTGTCAGGTAGGACGCAATCCAAGCGTGGGCCGCGCCGGAGATGCCCAACTCGGAGAGGGTGGAGAGGAGGATCTGATGGTTCACAGTATCAAAGGCAGCCGATAGGTCTAGAAGGATGAGAGCAGAGGAGAGAGAGTTAGCTTTAGCAGTGCGGAGCGCCTCCGTGACACAGAGAAGAGCAGTCTCAGTTGAATGACTAGTCTTGAAACCTGACTGATTTGGATCAAGAAGGTCATTCTGAGAGAGATAGCAGGAGAGCTGGCCAAGGACGGCACGTTCAAGACTTTTGGAGAGAAAAGAAAAAAGGGATACTGGTCTGTAGTTGTTGACATCGGAGGCATCGAGTGTAGGTTTTTTCAGAAGGGGTGCAACTCTCGCTCTCTTGAAGACGGAAGGGACGTAGCCAGCGGTCAAGGATGAGTTGATGAGCGAGGTGAGGTAAGGGAGAAGGTCTCCGGAAATGGTCTGGAGAAGAGAGGAGGGGATAGGGTCAAGCGGGCAGGTTGTTGGGCGGCCGGCCGTCACAAGACGCGAGATTTCATCTGGGGAGAGAGGGGAGAAAGAGGTCAAAGCACAGGGTAGGGCAGTGTGAGCAGAACCAGCGGTGTCGTTTGACTTAGCAAACGAGGATCGGATGTCGTCAACCTTCTTTTCAAAATGGTTGACGAAGTCATCCGCAGAGAGGGAGGGGGGGGGGGGGGGGGGAGGAGGATTCAGGAGGGAGGAGAAGGTGGCAAAGAGCTTCCTAGGGTTAGAGGCAGATGCTTGGAATTTAGAGTGGTAGAAAGTGGCTTTAGCAGCAGAGACAGAAGAGGAAAATGTAGAGAGGAGGGAGTGAAAGGATGCCAGGTCCGCAGGGAGGCGAGTTCTCCTCCATTTCCGCTCGGCTGCCCGGAGCCCTGTTCTGTGAGCTCGCAATGAGTCGTCGAGCCACGGAGCAGGAGGGGAGGACCGAGCCGGCCTGGAGGATAGGGGACATAGAGAGTCAAAGGATGCAGAAAGGGAGGAGAGGAGGGTTGAGGAGGCAGAATCAGGAGATAGGTTGGAGAAGGTTTGAGCAGAGGGAAGAGATGATAGGATGGAAGAGGAGAGAGTAGCGGGGGAGAGAGAGCGAAGGTTGGGACGGCGCGATACCATCCGAGTAGGGGCAGAGTGGGAAGTGTTGGATGAGAGCGAGAGGGAAAAGGATACAAGGTAGTGGTCGGAGACTTGGAGGGGAGTTGCAATGAGATTAGTGGAAGAACAGCATCTAGTAAAGATGAGGTCAAGCGTATTGCCTGCCTTGTGAGTAGGGGGGGAAGGTGAGAGGGTGAGGTCAAAAGAGGAGAGGAGTGGAAAGAGGGAGGCAGAGAGGAATGAGTCAAAGGTAGACGTGGGGAGGTTAAAGTCACCCAGAACTGTGAGAGGTGAGCCATCCTCAGGGAAGGAACTTATCAAGGCGTCAAGCTCATTGATGAACTCTCCAAGGGAACCTGGAGGGCGATAAATGATAAGGATGTTAAGCTTGAAAGGGCTGGTAACTGTGACAGCATGGAATTCAAAGGAGGCGATAGACAGATGGGTCAGGGGAGAAAGAGAGAATGTCCACTTGGGAGAGATGAGGATCCCAGTGCCACCACCCCGCTGACCAGAAGCTCTCGGGGTGTGCGAGAACACGTGGGCAGACGAGGAGAGAGCAGTAGGAGTAGCAGTGTTATCTGTGGTAATCCATGTTTCCGTCAGTGCCAAGAAGTCGAGGGACTGGAGGGAAGCATAGGCTGAGATGAACTCTGCCTTGTTGGCCGCAGATCGGCAGTTCCAGAGGCTGCCGGAGACCTGGAACTCCACGTGGGTCGTGCGCGCTGGGACCACCAGGTTAGGGTGGCAGCGGCCACGCGGTGTGAAGCGTTTGTATGGTCTGTGCAGAGAGGAGAGAACAGGGATAGACAGACACATAGTTGACAGGCTACAGAAGAGGCTACGCTAATGCAAAGGAGATTGGAATGACAAGTGGACTACACGTCTCGAATGTTCAGAAAGTTAAGCTTACGTTGCAAAAATCTTATTGACTAAAATGGTTAAAATGATGCAGTACTGCTGGCTGGTGAAGTAGGCTAGCTAGCAGTGGCTGCGTTGTTGACTTTGTTTGAAAGTGTTGCTGGCTAGGTAGCCTCGATAACTGGCTAGGTAACCTCGATAACTGGCTAGATAATTACTCTAAACTACACAATTATCTTAGATACAAGGACAGCAAAGACAACTCTTTCTCTCTCACTCTCTTTCTCAACTAAATTCAATAAATGCTTTATTGGCATGAGTGGGTGGTTGCCACTGTTGCCAAAGCAATGTACTGTATATGAAGAATTATATAAATGAACAATATGCTTGAGTAACCATAATATTATACACTGAGTGTACAAAACATTAGGAACACCTTCATAATATTGAGTTGCACCCCCCTTTTCCCTCAGAAAGCCTAAATTCATCGGGGCATGGACTCTATGGCCCCTGTTGACTCCAATGTTTCCCACAGTTGTGTCAAGTTGGCTGGATGTCCTTTGGGTGGTGGACCATTCTTGATACACACGGGAAACTGTTGAGTGTGAAAAACCCAGCAGTGTTGCATTTCTTGACGCACTCAAATCGGTGCGCCTGGCACCTACTACCATACCCTCTGAATGGCGCACATACACAATCCATGTCTCAATTGTCTCAAGGCTTAAAAATCCTTCTTTAGCCTGTCTCCTCCCCTTTACACTGAATGAAGTGGATTTAACAAGTGACATCAGTAAGGCACCATAGCTTTCACCTGGTCAGTCTGTCATGGAAAGAGCAGGTCTTCCTAATGTTTTGTACCCTCAGTGTATATCAACAAAAACAATTACACACTAAGAAGTCAACAGCATTGAGAAATTAAATCTACAAGGCTCATGTGTATGACATGGTCAGGGCTATTGTCTCTCTTATATTATGACAGGCCAGGACATAATCTGCAGCAAGATACACTGTCTCTAGGTTTTCTCTTAACAAAATAAATCCTTCAATTCTTTCTTTACATTTCAGGAGATAAAAAACCTCTGTTAAATAAATAGATAATTACCCACCGTGCTTAAATAGTCTTTCTTCTCTGTCCTTCCGTGTATTTCCATGGCGTCCTGTCTCTATTGCCGGGCTATGGTCTGTACATTGTTAATGTCTTCCTTTGTTTGAATTCTTTGATTTTGACAAGATGTTGTGCTAATTTGATATCTCTATTTAGAATTTGGTAACGTTGAAGTTTGTCATTAAATTTAATTTTGTTCTGCCAATAATTAGTGTACTGTGTGTATTTTGGTTATAGATTTCTATTTGTTTTGCATTTTGTTATTTGTGGTCGAATGGAAGAATTTCGTCGGTGCTTTTGGGCCAGTCGCTCTAAAGGGTCACTCTGGATTGCGATGTTTGCATAAGAAAGCCTTGTGATGATAATATTCACAGTGTGTTAGGTGAGCCCAGAATTTGGTGGCTCTTTTTTCCAATTTGGAGTGCTAGGGGGAATCTCCCAAATTATGCCCTACAAGCAAGGTTTGGGGCATTTCTGTGCACACCTAGAATATTATTTCAAAATCCCAGGTGTAAAATTCCAGTGGGGCTTTTATCCCATGATGTATATTTTAAATTGTAAAGGAGGCACCTACTTCTAATTGGTGGGTTCAATTTATACAGGGTCTTTCTAATTGCAAAATATGCTGTGTGTGCTTCATTTGTTCAAGATTTTATGGCCATGCCAAACTGCCCAGATTAATTTATAGTCAGACTAAGGTAAGTAGAGTTGGTGGTGTGTTTCAGGGTTGTTTCTCATAGGGTGATATGGTTGTTTCTCATAGGGTGATATGGTTGTTTCGCATAGGGTGAAATGGTTGTTTCTCATAGGGTAATATGGTATCTCCTTTCCTGAGATCTGTACTTTTTCTGAAAGATCGTTACTTTGTTTTTTTCCATGTTCTAGCAAGATCAGGATTTGTTGTAGCAGCCCCTGTTCTGTTGGGTGACAAAATTACAGTCATCAGCATATAAAATAAACGTAATTTATTTGTCTTCTAAGTTGAGTCCCAGAGATGTAGATTTTTCTAATATGGTAGCCAGTAGATTTATAGAAATGTTGATTAAGATTGGACTAATATTGAAACCTATTGAATTGTGTTCATTTGTTGTCAGTTTTTACACAACATTTGTTTTCCTTATAGATCACCTTAATAAAATCATAGACCTTGCCTCCTATATCCCTTTGAAGGAGTTTTAAGAACCATGCCATATGGAATCAAAGCCCTTTTAATTAAAGTCTATAAAACAGGCACATATTTTTCCTTTGTGAGTTTGGTGCACATGTTCTTGGACCAACGTGTGGAGGGTATAAAAGTGATCTGTTCAGTGTTTAGGGACGAATCCAATTGTACTTTTACTTCAAATGTTGTGTTCACTTAGGAAGGCCTGAATTCTGACGTTCTTTATGCTCCAGAAACCCTTCCCTAAATTACTACTAAAAGAGATGCCTTTATAGTTGTTAGGGTCAAACTTGTCACAATGTTTTGAATATAGGTGTGATAAAGCCTTGGCTCCAGATCTCAGGAAAGTAGCCTACCCTCATCACTAAACAGCTTGAGAATTGCCTCTCTCAGCTTAGGGCTGCTGTGTTTCATTTCTGTTCGAATGCTGTCTGGCCCACAGGCTTCACCCCTCTTGTGGGCCTTTATTTTCTAATTTAGTTGAGAGAATGTAATGGGATTGTCCAGCTGGTTTTGTTGGTCTTTTACTGTTAATTCTTATTCTGATGTTTGGGTGGAATGCACAGGAAGTACTTCAGGCCTATATAATGTATGAACATTATTCCAGAATAATACCAGAATATCTGTCTTTGTAATTATTCCTTTTTATCCCTTTCAGTGTATCTCCGCTTTAGCAATCTCTCATGAAACTTTCCATCAATAGTGCTGAAATGGGCTCATCAAATAATAATGCGTGAGCGCCTGTTTTCAGACTAGCCTCCAAGTAAAGTATATAGGAGTTTGAATTGCCTTTCTCTTCTCTGCAGACAATGTAGCCTTGAATGTTTATGTGGCAAAAAGCATCTGAAAAGTGTGCTTGCTGATGGTTGCTTGGGTTGGTGAAAAACAACAACGAAGCCATGATTATTCCTCGGAGATAGCTTCAAATCGAGATCCAATCACCACTTCATAGGTTTTTGCTTTGTATTCAACACTTTACAAATAACCCTCGTTGGAGGGGTCTCAGCTCAGCTTGACATCAGCCTAGCTTGATGGCTATGCTTACAGATAACTGCATTTCACTGGAAACCAATTTTACACATTAATGTCGATATTGGCTAGGGCTGTGGCGGTCATGAAATTTTGTTAGTCGGTGATTGTCAAGCAAATCACTTCCGGTCTGACGGTAATTGACCGTTAAATAACATAAACACATTTACAGTGGTTCCTCCTTTAAAAGCTGCGAGCTTACACCGCGGGACTTAGAGGTACCCAGCTTCACGGCTTCATTGCTCCAGACCCCCGACAGGGGGAGTTAGAGCACTCATTGTGCATTTGGGTCCCAAGATTTTTATATGACCAATCATATCGAGTGGTTCCAATGACGACTTTCACACGAGCCACCCGTCCCTGGTGACATTCTTCAGCAAAGAAGGCTGACAAAACATTACGATGAAAGCAAATGTAAGTAATTATAACGTCATAACGAGACAAGCAAAAAAAAATACAATTAAGGGGAATATGTTAGTTAATGTAGTGACAGACGATTGTGCATATTTTTGTGTAATTTAGTTAATTTACGAAAATTGCTATTTAGCAAGTTAGCTGACTAGCTAACATTAGCCAGCTAGCTAGCTAGTGTTATGACATGAGTATGAATTTGTAATGCGTGTTTAATATTTTAGGGACTCCTGAGAGAACCAGCAAACCAGGCTGTCGTCTTGTGAAACAGTGGATGTAAAGAATCTAGCTAGCTAAAGCATTTACTGCAAATTGAATGTACAATTGAGTAAGCTTGCCTTGCTTACACAATTGCACAATTGCAGCTGAAGTAACATAGCTAGCTAACTATTTATTTGCTTATTGTGTAGTGGAGGATAAAAATAACTGTATGCCTATGGATGTGTAGCTAGCTACAGTATGTAACCGATCTGTGTATGGACCCTAAAACTTTTGGTATGAATATTAGTTCAGAACATATCTATGAACCTCAGCTATCATAGTTGTTGTATCGACTTCAGGTTGAATGGCATTATTGAAGCCTATGGATTGAGTAGAATATAATAACTTTATTGTGCCAAGGATGTAAGTCCTACAGTATATACCACGCATGAGATCCCCACATTGTAGCCTGTACATTGAATATATTCACTGATCATGTACTCTTCCTTGGCAAATAAAGGTGCGGTTCAGGTATGATTCTCTGTGAGACATTATTTTTCAGTCATATCCAATACCAGGTGTATCAAACTCCATTATTTGAATGATGCTGTGTCTGCATTACAATTATACACTTCAAAAGTGTTTACCACTCCTGTTCCTGGGACATCAATGATTACACATTGTAACTATGCAATAGACTAGAAACATGATTTAAGTAAAGGCTGATTTGTAATTCATATATACAGAAATAAACAGTACACCATACCCTTCCTGTGCATATCTAACTCCCTTCATCTGCATTAATCTGAGGACACAGGATAGGTGTAGTATTCCAATGAGATACTTAATTTCAACCAGTGGAGAATGTGAAACGCTTT
The DNA here is from genome assembly GCF_016432855.1 of Salvelinus namaycush. Classification (NCBI taxonomy): domain Eukaryota; kingdom Metazoa; phylum Chordata; class Actinopteri; order Salmoniformes; family Salmonidae; genus Salvelinus; species Salvelinus namaycush. Next base: position 28,733,984 of record NC_052341.1, read on the forward strand.
ATTGAAAGTTCATTATCCAGGTGTTATAAATAGATAATACCTGCATTATAAATATTATAATTGTAATATTATAAATACAAGTTAAATCTGTACTTCAATGTGCATTATAAAAACAGAGGAAGAAAGAGGAGGTGGGGAGAGAGGTGTTGAAGACAGAGAGGAAAGAGGTAAAACAGAGGAGCAGGGAAGACAACATATGATTAATGAAATACAGTGCTACCCTAAAATTCTCTCAGTTCATCACAATTAAATATTGTCTGTAGCGGTGTCTCCTAACCAGCCTTGGGCTCCCAGTCGGCCCGTAGGTTATCTTAAGAGCGGGTGACTGGCAAAACATCAGCCAGGAAGCATAGGAACTGAGAAGTGGTCTGTGGTCACCACCTGCAGAATCACTCCTTTATTGGGGGTGTCTTGCTAATTGCCTATAATTTCCACCTTTTGTCTATTCCATTTGCACAACAGCATGTGAAATTTATTGTCAATCAGTGTTGCTTCCTAAGTGGACAGTTTGATTTCACAGAAGTGTGATTGACTTGGAGTTACATTGTGTTGTTTAAGTGTTCCCTTTATTTTTTTGAGCAGTGTATATAACCAGGTAGGCAAGTTGAGAACAAGTTCTCATTTACAACTGCTACCTGGCCAAGATAAAGCAAAGCAGTTTGACACATACAACAACACAGAGTTACACATGGAGTAAAACAAACATACAGTCAATAATACAGTAGAAAAATAAGTCTATATACAATGTGAGCAAATGAGGTGAGATAAGGGAGGTAAAGGCAATAAATAGGCCATGGTGGCAAAGTAAATACAATATAGCAATTAAAACACTGGAATGGTAGATTTGACAGTAGATGAGTGTGCAAAGTAGAAATACTGGGGTGCAAAGGAGCAAAATAAATAAATAAATAAATACAGTAGGGGAAGAGGTAGTAGTTTGAGCTATTTATAGTTGGGCTATGTACAGGTGCAGTTATCTGTGAGCTGCTCTGACAGCTGGTGCTTAAAGCTAGTGAGGGAGATAAGTGTTTCCAGTTTCAGAGATTTTTGTAGTTCGTTCCAGTCATTGGCAGCAGAGAACTGGAAGGAGAGGCGGCCAAAGGAGGAATTGGCTTTGGGGGTGACAAGTGAGATATACCTGCTGGAACGCATGCTACGGGTGGGTGCAGCTATGGTGATCAGCGAGCAGAGATACGGCGGGACTTTACCTAGCAGGGTCTTGTAGATGACCTGGAGCCAGTGGGTTTGGCGACGAGTATGAAGCGAGGGCCAGCCAACGAGAGCGTACAGGTCGCAGTGGTGGGTAGTATATGGGGCTTTGGTGACAAAACGGATGGCACTGTGATAGACTGCATCCAATTTGTAGAGTAGGGTGTTGGAGGCTATTTTGTAAATGACATCGCCAAAATCGAGGATCAGGTTTACGAGGGTATGTTTGGCAGCATGAGTGAAGGATGCTTTGTTGCGAAATAGGAAGCTAATTCTAGATTTAACTTTGGATTGGAGATGTTTTATGTGAGTCTGGAAGGAGAGTTTACAGTCTAACCAGACACCTAGGTATTTGTAGTTGTCCACACATTCAGAACTGTCCAGAGTAGTGATGCTGGACGGGCGGGCAGGTGCAGGCAGCGATCGGTTGAAGAGCATGCATTTAGTTTTACTTGTATTTAAGAGCAGTTGGAGGCCACGGAAGGAGAGTTGTATGGCATTGAAGTTCGTCTGGAGGGTTGTTAACACAGTGTCCAAAGAAGGGCCAGGAGTATACAGAATGGTGTCGTCTGCGTAGAGGTGGATCAGAGAATCACCAGCAGCAAGAGCGACATCATTGATATATACAGAGAAGAGAGTCGGCCCAAGAATTGAACCCTGTGGCACCCCCATAGAGACTGTCAGAGGCCCGGACAACAGGCCCTCAGATTTGACACACTGAACACTGTTGGCGAAGTAGTTGGTGAACCAGGCGAGGCAATCATTTGAGAAACCAAGGCTGACAGCGGGCCCCGGACTGGGCACCCTCGTTGCGGGCCCCGGACTGGGCACCCTCGTTGAGGGCCCCGGACTAGGGACCGTCGCTGGAGGCTCCGGACTGGGGACCGACGCTGGAGGCTCCGGACTGGAGGCCGTCGTGGGAGGCTTCGTGCCATGACTCCTCACTGGAGGCTTCGTGCCATGGATCATCACTGGAGGCTTCTTGACATGGATCATCACTGGAGGCTTCGTGCCATGGATCATCACTGGAGGCTTCTTGCCATGGATCATCACTGGAGGCTTTATGCCATGGATCATCACTGGAGGCTTCTTGCCATGGATCATCACTGGCGGCTTCGTGCCATGGATCATCACTGATGGCTTCGTGCCATGGATCATCACTGGAGGCTTCTTGCCATGGAGCATTATTCTGGGGACAGGCACAGGACTCACCAGGCTGGGATGACATACAGGAGGCTTAGTTCTGGGCGCAGGCACAGGACTCACCAGGCTGGAGAGACATACAGGAGGCTTTGTCCTTGGCAGAGGCACCGGATACACTGGGCCGTGGAGGCGCACTGGAGGTCTTGAGCTTAGAGCTGGCACAACCCGTTCTGGCTGGATGCTCACCCTAGCCCGGCAGATGCGGGGAGCTGGGATGTAGCGCACCGGGCTGTGAACGCGCACCGCATAACACGGTGCCTGACCAGTACAACGCTCGCCACGGTAAGCACGGGGAGTTGGCTCAGGTCTCCAACCTGACTCAGCCTAACTCCCCGGGTCCCCCCTCCATTTTTTGGGGGGGGGGGCTGCCTCTCGGGCTTCCTCGCTAACCGTGTACGTCTCGCCGACTCCATTTTCCGGTATCCCTCTTCGCACTGCTCAATTGAATCCCAGGCGGGCTCTGGCACTCTCCCTGGGTCGACCAACCACCTCTCTACCTCCTTCCAGGTTGTCTCATACTCCTCCTTGGGACGGCGATATTCCCCAGCCTGCCTCCAGGGTCCTTTACCGTACAGGATTTCCTCCCAAGTCCATGAGTCCCCCTTACCACGCTGCTTGGTCCTTTGTGGTGGGAAGTTCTGTCACGGCCGTCGTTGAAGGAAGACCAAAGCACAGCGTGGTGGGCGTACATATTCCTTTTTATTAGGATGACGCCGACAAAAACAATAAACAATACAAAAAACAACCGTGAAGCTTAAGGGCTATGTGCCACAAACAAAGTTAACTTCCCACAAAGAAAGGAGGGAAAAGGGCTACCTAAGTATGGTTCCCAATCAGAGACAACGATAGACAGCTGTCCCTGATTGAGAACCATACCCGGCCAAAACATAGAAATACAAAATCATAGAAAACAAAAACATAGAATGCCCACCCCAAATCACACCCTGAACAAACCAAATAGAGACATAAAAAGGCTCTATAAGGTCAGGGCATGACATAACCTATAGCAATGTTGCATGACTCATGGGCTCTGACATGACTCATGGGCTCTGATGAAGTGTTTGATTCAATTTTTGATTACATTTGCATTGTGTCAGAGTGATTAGAGGGACAATAGAGTCCTGTGTACCAGGAAGTTATCAATTTTGGTAGGCTACTAATGACCATAAGCAGCATCAGAGCTTGGAGAAGCCTGATTACTGTGACTAATTGGTTACATGGAATTTCACTGCCATCAAGACTCGTGATCGCCGGTGTGGCAGTAATATGGTCAGAGTAACAGCCCTAATATTGGCTCATATTATATGTGTCCTTTGTCCCAAAATGTACATATACCTGAAATTTTATTTGGTGAAATGGTGCTGCCACGGTAAACAGAATCAAAAGACGATTAACAAAACACAGACAGTATCTACAGTGCATTCGGAGAGTATTTAGACCCCTTCCCCTTTTCCACATTTTGTTACAGCATTATTATTCTAAAATGGATGAAATAAAATACAAATATCATCGATCTACACACTATACCCCATAATGACAAAGTGAAAACAGGTTTGTAGAAATGTTAGCAAATTTACAAAAAACAATCACATCTTCCCTTCAGAAGTACCCACTGCCCCCACTCAATTACACTGCTCAGTGATGAGTTGTTCCAAGATGGAAGATGACTACTAATATTCTTCACTAGCATTCTATATCAGAGCAGACTTTTGGGTTCCAAATAAAATTCAAGTTTTAAAAGTAGGTGGAACTTAATTGGAAAACATGTGATGTGGTTCCATTCACTGGCTTAATATTTATATGGTGCGAGAATATGTTTTCAGACCCTTTGCTATGAGACTCGAAATTGAGATCAGGTGCATCATGTTTCCTTTGATCATCCTTGAGCTGTTTCTACAACTTGATTGGAGTCCACCTGTGGTAAATTCAATTGAATGGACATGATTTTGAAAGGCACACAACTGTCTATATAGGGTCCAACAGTTGACAGTCCATGTCAGAGCAAAATCCAAGCCACGAGGTCGTAGGAATTGTCCATAGAGCTCCGAGACAGGATTGTATTGAGGTACAGATTTGGGGAAGGGTACCAATTTTTTGGGCAGCATTGAAGGTCCCCAAGAATACAGTGTCCTACATCATTCTTAAATAGAAGAAGTTTGGAACCACCAAGACTTTTCCTAGAGCTAGCTTCCCGGCCAAACTGAGCAGTCAGGGTAGAAGGGCCTTGGTCAGGGAGGTGACCAAGAACCCGATGGTCACTCTGACAGAGCTCCAGAGTTCCTCTGTGGAGATGGAATAACCTTCCAGAAGGACAACCATCTCTGCAGCACTCCACCAATCAGGCCTTTATTGTAGAGTGGCCAGACAGAAGCCACTCCTCAGTAAAAAGGCACATGACAGCCCACTTGGAGTTTGCCAAAAGGCACCTAAAGGAGTCCCAGACCATGAGAAACAGGATTCTCTGGTCCGATGAAACCAAGATTGAACTCTTTGGCCTGAATGCCAAGCATCACGTCTGGAGGAAACCTGGCACCATCCCTACGGTGAAGCATGGTGGAGGCAGCATCTTGCTGTGGGGATGTTTTTCAGCGGCAGGGGCTGGGAGACTAGTCAGGATCGAGAGAAAGATGAACGGAGAAAAGTACAGAGAGATCTTGGATTAAAACCTGCTCCAGAGCGCTCAGGAATTCAGACTGTGGCGAAAGTTCACCTTCCAACAGGACAACAACCCTAAGCACACAGTCAAGACAACGCATGAGTGGCTTTGGGACAAGTCTCTGAATGTCCTTGAGGGGCCCAGCCAGAGCTCGGGCTTGAACCCGATCTAACATCTCTGGAAAGACCAGAAAATAGCTGTGCAGCGACGCTTCCCATCCAACCTGACAGAGCTTGAGAGGATCTGATGAGAAGAATGGGAGAAAGTCCCCAAATACAGGTGTGCCAAGCTTGTAGCGTCATACCCAAGAAGACTTGAGGCTGTAATCGCTGCCAAAGGTGCTTCAACAAAGTACTGAGTAAAGGGTCTAAATACTTATGTAAATGTCATATTTCGTATTTAAAAAAATAAAATAATCTAAAAACCTGTTTTTGCTTTATCATTATGTGTGTAGATTGATGAGGGAAAAAATGACAATTTAATCAATATTAGAATATGGCTGTAACATAACAAAATGTGGAAAAAGTCTAGAGGTCTGAATACTTTCCTAATGCACTGTATCAGCAAAGACTTTTCGAATCCACATTAAATAATTTTGCCCTGTACGGATGTATAAACAATTTGCAATTAAGACGCATTGTGACCTGATTGTGATCAGAGCTTCCTGACCACCCCCAGAGGTAATCAGTAACGCATTATGGCTGTGTTTCGACAGGCAGCCAATTCTGATATTTTTTTCACTAATTGATCTCTTGACCAATCAGATCAGCTCAAATGTAGACGGATCATTATTCAGCGCTCTAAAATCATAGACCATTGACTTATGCCATCAATTAAAAATATATTATATATTTTAAGAATAGCTGTAAAATAATTTGCATACAGAGAGGGACAAGAGACACATTTTAATACCATGTGTAGACACATTTCTGGGCACAAATGTGGGCACAATAAGAATGTGGACAAGATCAAGACACTGGACCAATGTTAGCGGCAGGTATAAACAAGGCTTTGGAGAGAGGAACAGATGGTGACAGAGATAATCAATGGATGATCACAGCAAGGGGAGAAGAGAAGTAACCATTGATTTTTGGAGACAAGGGTGGTTTTTCACCCAATACCCAAATCAATAAAGTGGTCTGATAAATTAACAAATCAATGTTATTTATGCCCTTATCATGTCATTTCAAGTGCATAATGCATATGATAAGGATCACCAGGATTTCTCCCAAGGGCATAGCATGCCATGAGGATTTTTATATTTGTTTTCTCACCACATTGGCATAATTACATGTTATGAATTGATTGAAGCAGAGAAAAACTACATCCTACAGTTAGCACAGCAGGTTGTATTCATTTGAATGGCAGCCTATAATTCATATTAGATAAATATGAATCCCTGTGTCTTGTCATGACGCTGGCCTGGGGGTAGGTTTATGACAGTCATAAATACCCGCCCCCCCCCTTTTCCTCTGTCTACCCTACTGATGTGACTATTGAAAATCCCTTGGTTAACAGAGATTCTGGGAACATCAGAAGGTGGGGGGAAATTAACCATATTTTGGTAATCCAACCAGTTGAACATATGCGTTGGTACTTAATGAATATGATGTCAGTTCGGTTGTTATCTGAGACATTCTCATCAATGATAGGATGACATAAACTCTACAGTGGAAGGTCTACACATTATAGTTATCAGATTCACATGGAATTGTTGTGCAATTTAAATGTTTGAATATGAAATTATTTGTGATGGGATGAAATGTGATTTTAGCTTCTAAAATGTGATAATTAGGTTTTCATGAGTGAATTAGGCCCGACTCAGTGGCCCGCCCACGTGAAGAGACATTGGTTATAAACTATGAAACACGCCCTCCTCTCCCTTCCTATATAAAGCCTTGACGACGATATAACTTTCTGTTCCGGGTACATTAGGATGACGATCCGATGTCAGAAGGGTTCAGATAATAACTACAGAATGAAGCCAACCTTAGCGTGAGCTTTGGTTGCGAATGGTATGAACTTTGAACTCTTATTCACTACAGAAGTGATACCTCCTAGCCGTTGAGTTAGCAACAGCAGCTGCAAATGTGGGCTAGGAAAGTACAGACAGAGTATCCCGTCTACTACACAACAACATTACTACAACGTATCCAATTTACCACCAGAGACATTCTTCAAAGGACAAAGGACTCTGTTGGGCAACACGGCCTTCCATCTACCACCAACCTACCGAAGCGCAGCTCAGAGTAAATATTTATTGCATTTTCCTTTTCCAAATGGGCAGTAATTTAGAATGCATAAGATTCTGTATTTACGATAGAGTAGCTGCCTACAGCCCGATAGAGACATCGCTTCTCCCTTTGTTCTTCAGTCTTCCCGCCCCTTCACTCAAACCCAGCCCCCTTTCCTTTGGGTAACCAGCTGTCATATCTGTTCCATCCGCTAGGGACGTTTTCCCTTATGACGTAATTTGTAATCAAGGTATGATTCATTCTGTGTATCTGTAATTCTGTGTGATTAGTTATGTATTTAGTAAATAAATAATTCAACCCAATTTTGTATTGCTGATTCAACTTGTTAGCCAGGGTTCGTGAAGATAACCAAGAATTTACAACTTTCAGATGAGACTGAAATAAGGTGACGATTAATATTGACTGCTATTGATGTAAAATATTACTAGGTCTTTAAGAGTTTATTCAGAAGATAACAGCTCTATAAATATTATTTTGTGATGCCCCGACTTTCTAGTTAATTACATTTACATGATTAGGTCAATAAGGTAATATTAATTACAGAGAAAGGATTTTATAGAATAGCTTGTCATATCACTTAATCCGGCATAGCCAAAGACACAACAGTCTTTTTCCTGCACAGCCCTCCCTGCATGGCTTGGCAGGCAGCAGTGGTTGAGCCGTGGAGGGATACGTTGTGTGTTCCAGTGCCTGGGATTCTGTCACTTTCAGCATCACCCCATGAGGCTGCCTTTATCAGCCGGCCCACACGTCTGTGGACAGCCTGATAACATCTGTGTGGCCACCGTACCCTCCCTCTGGCAGCAGATCCGACATCAGAGCTGCCTTACTTGGGGAAATACTAGACATCTCAGCTGGAGTGGTAGTCATTCCTTCAGATGGGTCTGGTATCTTAATCAGGACAGCCATTTTGGCTAATGACTGGAGTTGTGTCTCAAGTTCTAGTAGATGTTGGAGGATTGATATGTTTTCCCCTGACCACTGTGTTATGTAATTTCCCATTTAAATAATTGGTTTGGTTAATGAAGTAAGGAAAATAATTGGTATGGTTACATTTTTACATTAGACCCATAATGTAAATTTGAGAATGTGTCGGGAGGTAATTGAGGATTGTGTGTCACGTGGCAGCAGTTTTATTCCTGACTTTGATGATGGAGACATTCACAGTCACAATACATGTTGTTTACAATAATGTTTCTTCAAAGTCACTTAAATAACTCTTGGTAAAAAACATTATTTTCCAATAGTTTCATTTTGGACCGAACCAAAATTATGTTCGTTCCATTCTATTGTTCCAACCAGCAAAATAAAGTTCTGAACCAGATTTAACCTGTTAAATCAACATTTAAAAAAAACCATTTAGCTTATTAAATGACTTCAGAAATCAGTGTGGATAGAGTAGGCAAGCTAGTTATTTACATGCGTGATGGACAGACAAGTGTAGCCTATGGCGCAAGATGTGACTGAAATTTTGCAGGTGGGGAAAGAGCTAGAGAGGGTGGAAGAGGAGGCTTGAAGTGCTAGGCATCTTGTTATGACATGCGTTATCTGAACTAGGTCCACAGAATTATACCTAGGAGTGGCTTCGATGGAGGAACTTTGAATTACGGTTGTAACGTCAGTACAGTTGCCTATGCTTTGGAAGTGAGGAGGGGCAGGCTGCCTAAACATCCACACACACTTGCAAAGATTTTCAGCTTGCAGGCAGACACTGGAATGCATTTCTGAGTGACAGAAGGAGGGCTTTGCATAGGCGCTTTGTTGCGTTTTGTGGGACTAGAAAAAAATGCCTGGAACATAAAATAACGTAAATTAACCGGTTCCAATGTTTTTAAAATAACAGTTCTTGTTGTTCCGGAACAGCATGGATCATTTTCGTTCCCGGTTCCATTTCTGTTCCTTGAAAAATGTATTTTCCGGTTTCCGGTTCTGTCCCCCTAACCGGTTCCAACCACTGGTATAAACCCGACCCACTGGTCACACACTGGTTGAATCAGCATTGTTTCCACGTCATTTCAATTAAATTACGTTGAACCAATGTGGAATAGATGTTGAATTGACATCTGTGCCAGTAGGTAGTCCAATGCATATCAGTGTGAACTTGGGTAAAGACCTGGTTAATGTCTTTGTATTGTCTCTGTTCATAGGTAGTGTTTTTATGTTGCTCAGAGGTAGCCTATAGAACAAAGTGTTTCCTGTACATGAACAATACTTTCATTTCATCATGCATAACAACATAACAGAAAAACTGTGCCTGTCTGCTTTTACAGAACTTTCCGACCTCAATATGTTCCATTCACCTTTACCATTAATTGCTGCTTCTCAAGTGTGTATTGTATAACCTACATTTTAATCGAAGGCAAGGAGTGTGACATCTGTCTCTACAAATCCATTTTTAGATGTTGTGTTATGTAAAATAGCTCCTCTTCATGCAAGGGAAAATGTAGCTTGTGAGATCCAAGGGCTGGAGCTTTGGCCATCCAGCCAGCAAATACAAAGCACCTTGCCTGTCTCCGCCAAAAGCCTCCTCTTGGGACTGAATTATCTTCTCTTGGAGGTTAACAAGAGAACAAACAGGCTCTCCTTGTCTGCACTTCATTACCTTCCTACTCTCCCACTCGTTCTCTTTCTCACCGTCTATTACTCTCTCCCTCCCTCCCACTTTCTCTCCCCCTACACACAGGGAGTTGTCACTGGCACGTGTCCTGACCTAGCAGATTTGAATTAACGACTGTTGCTATTGAGTTTTCAACCACGGCCAATCTCAGTCAGCGATGTTGAGGAAGGGAGACAAACCGGTAGCCGTCATGTCTAGTGCAGCCAACATACGATGCTCAACCGTGAAGGTATGATTTGGTGTTCCAGTGATATCTATTATCCGAGCAGCATGCTCCCTACATACAGAAATGTGCACACTGAGTCCCGTTGTTTAATGGGGAAACTACACCCTACCTGCGTAGCTCTCTCTCGACAGAGCTGAGCAAGTCTAGATATAGTATAGACAGATATAAGTGTAGCTAGGTTGACTGAGTCTATATTGGCTAGGTACCTTTCAGTCCTCAGACATGAACTTCTGAAAGTGCAAAAAGTTTAAAGGTTTTACAGCAAAAAAATGGGCAGAACATCAATTTTCTCCCGCTGAAGTTTTTTTGGGGCAAGGCACTGTTGCATGGCACAGAGGGTACAGCAGGGACATTCATTTTCATGGCGTTTAATTGCAGGCCGTCTTCGGCAGATGCACTCATTACATCATAATCTGTGAGAGGTCACCCAGGTCCATCTCTCAGGCGAGGGAGAGGAGAGAGAGGAGTGAGTCTGCCTGTCAGGCTGATGAGCACTCATCAATCAGCCAGACACCTGTTTGGGCTAGGTAAGAGAGGGGTGAGGGACACTGGTCCACTTACTTAGCTGCCTGATGACTCAGGCTAATGGAAACTCCACCTTCAAATAGAGACAAGTTGCAGTAGCGGGCCCCACCGTACAATGTCGAGTTGGCCCATTAAAGTTAATATCAGGGGTAACACTCGATGTGCTATGGTGATCAATTATCTATTCTGTTCTGTTGACTTAAGATACAGTACAGGTAGGAATTTTCTGGTGTGTTTCTTTTCTTTTCACATTAGAACTTTTCATTCAGCATGCCAATACTGCAGTGATTGCAAATAGTTACAACTTTTTTGTTTTTTTTATGTTCAAAGGCTCCAATAAGTAGCTAGTGGTCATACAATGTGATGCAACAGTAACAATATTGCGCCTCTAGCCTGCATGAGAACTGCTGTATTCATTGGTTTTCATTTTCCCTGTTGGGTCGGAACCCATGGCCAACACTTGGCTAATGGCTAGCTTACAGACATGATCGCTAGCTTACAGACAAGGCAGACATGAGGGGCAAACGACCTGACCCAGCAGCAACTACTCCTCCATCTAAGCCAAAGAAACAGAGACATTTGGAGAGCAGACAGTTAAACAGGGAAAACAATAGAGCCCAGGCCAAGATGGACTTGCGTTCACACAGTGAAGAGAACAAAGGGAGTTGAAGGGATTCAAAACCGACCAAGAAAAACATAACTAGCTGGATAATATATCTTGTTAGATATAAAGTTAAATTATGCTATTTAGTTCTAAATATGTATGTGAGTAATATTTTTGGATTACTTGTTTTGATTGTTTTCAAGCCACACATGCAATAGTTCATATTAGGTAGCTAGCTAATGTTCGCTAGTAGCTTGTTAGCATACTGTGACATTGGTTTGTTTAATTTGAATATAAAATGTTGCTTCACTAGTTAGTCGTAACTAGCTAACTTGTGTGTATAATGTTATTTGACCTTGTGTTATATTTCTTATGTCTGGTCTGAAAACCACGCTGATATTGGCTAGCTAGCTAAATACTTCCGTTCACACGAGTGTACTGGCATGGAATAGCCACAAAGCCCAGTTCAGATAAATAAGATGAGACATTACGCAATGGTTTGTCTTACGTAGTTGGCTGTTTTCATGTCAACTTTAGCTAAAGTCTTGCAACGAGATGGATCCATTTACCCATTCAAAGAACAGTGTGCTAACATTGTGTTCAGCTAAGCAGCAAGATAGCCCCAAGCAGAGAGCTAGCTAGCTATTTAGCTGTACATACTGTAGCTAGACTGGCTTGCTGACATTTATCTGACAAGTCAAAAAGTGTACCCTGTTTCTCGTGCATGTACTTCATGACACTCGTTTGCTACAACACTCGTTTGCTACAACAGTTGGCAACTTTGTTTCAAAGTTTCATCACGGAATTGTAAAGCAGCACCATTACCGTGGAAATGTTCTCGACTGTACATCTCATGTTCTTGATCTGAAGTCAGCAGTTGTACAAATCATTCTAAAACTAGCTAGTTTTATCTCTGATCTAGGTCAGTGATGGTCACCTCCAGTCCTGGGGTGCTCGAGCTGGAGTCCTTCCAAAATCACATACTCATCTACGCGGTTTGCTTTCGCTCCTCCAGTCTATGAGGCTGGAACCCTACTGGTAGCACTTGACTACAACCTTTGTAACAATCGTTCAGCCTTGGAGAATGCGTAGGCCAGGACAACAAGACGTAAGTGTTAGTTGTCCTCTCTGTTGTGAAAAAGATTTGTATGATGTAAAACTAAAATATTTCAATTTATTAACTCATTACAATATAATACATGTTATCACTGTTATATTTTCAACAGATATCAACAGTACAGTTCTGCACGGGTAGTAAGGAAATTCTAGAGACAAAATTTCCAGCAAATATTATTCTACCTTTCAGCTAAAGGAGAGACTACAATAAGTCTCGAAGGTGAAGTGTGTCTACGCATTGAAAACTGCAACGTACATCCCAGAACTTCAGAGAGCAGTGTTGAGAAGACTGGGCTCTCAATTGGGGCTACCAAGGAGAATGATCCTGAGATCAGATGACCCAAGACTCTCTGAAGTGCCACCACCTACAAAGGTTGAGCTGCTACAACTTCAAGGAGATGTCGCAACGCAACACAGGGTGCAGTAATCACAACTTTGAGCTGGGAAGGACCGGAGCTTTCTCCCACAAAGCTGTGTACTACTCCCTTCACCGAACAGCGCAAACTGCCTCTAACCAGAATAGAAAAAGGAGTGGGAGGCCTGGGTGCACAACTAGGCAAGAGGACAAGTACATTAGAGTGTCTAGTTTGAGAAACAGACACCTCACACGTCTTCACCTGGCAGCTTCATTAAAGAGTACCCGCAAAATACCAGTCTCAACGTCAACAGTGAAGTGGCGACTCCGGGATGCTGGCCTTCTAGACAGAGTTGCAAAGAAAAAGCCATATCTCAGACTGGCCAATGAAAATAAAAAATTAAAGTGGGAAAAAGAACAGACACTGGACAGAGGAACTCTGTCTAGAAGGCCAGCATCCCGGAGTCGCCTCTTCACTGTTGATGTTGAGACTGGTGTTTTGCAGGTACTATTTAATGAAGCTGCCAGTTGAGGACTGTTTCTCAAACTAGACACTCTAATGTACTTGTCCTCTTGCTCAGTTGTGCACCGGGGCCTCTCACTCCTCTTCTATTCTGGTTAGAGACAGTTTGCGCTGTTCTGTGAAGGGAGTAGTTCACAGCATTGTATGAGATCTTCCGTTTCTCACATGGAATAGCCTTCATTTCTCAGAACAAGAATAGACTGATGAGTTTCTGAAGAATGTTCTTTGTTTCTGGCCATTTTGAGCCTGTAATAGAACCCACAAATGCTGATGCTCCAGATACTCAACTAGTCTAAAGAAGGCCAGTTTTACATTTACATTTACATTTAAGTCATTTAGCAGACGCTCTTATCCAGAGCGACTTACAAGTACATACATTCATACTTTTTTTGTACTGGCCCCCCGTGGGAATCGAACCCACAACCCACAACCCTGGCGTTGCAAGCGCCATGCTCTACCAACTGAGCCCTCGGGGCCCATTAGTGCTTCTTTAATCAGTACAACAGTTTTCAGCTGTGCTAACATAATTGCAAAAGGGTTTTCTAATGATCAATTAGCCTTTTAAAATTATAAACTTGGATTAGCTAAAACAACGTGCCATTTAAACACAGGAGTGATGGTAGCTGATAATGGGCCTCTGTATGCCTATGTAGATATTCCATTAAAATCAGCCGTTTCCAGCTACAATAGTCATTTACAACATTAACAATGTCTACACTGTATTTTTTATCAATTTGATGTTCTTTTAATGTACAACTTTTAAAATTTTCTTTCAAAAACAAGGACATTTCTAAGTGCCCTCAAACTTTTGAATGGTAGTGTATATATTACAACCATTACCTCGACTAACCGGTACCCCTGCCCATTGCGTAACGCCCGTCGGAAGAAGTGGACCAAGGTGCAGCGTGGTACGTGTTCATGATTCTTTATTTACTCAGAACACCAAACAAAACAACAAAATATTAACGAACGTCACGTTCTGTAGGCTTCACAGAGCTAACAAAAAACAACATCCCACAAAACTAAGGTGGCAAAACAGGCTGCCTAAGTATGATTCCCAATCAAAGACAACGATGGACAGCTGTCCCTGATTGAGAACCCTACCCGGCCAAAACATAGAAATAAAGAACATAGAGTTTCCCACCCGAGTCACACCCTGACCAACCAAACATAGAGAATAAAAAGATCTCTACGGTCAGGGCGTGACACATTGACTCTGTACCGGTAGCCCCATGTATATAATCTCGCTATTGTTATTTTACTGCTGCTCTTTAATTACTTGTTACTTTAGTTTCTAATTCTATTCGTATTTATTTTTCTTTAAACTGCATTGTTGGTTAGGGGCTCGTAAGTAAGCATTTCACTGTAAGATCTACACCTGTTGTATTCAGCGCATGTGACTAATACAATTTGATTCGATTTTTTATTTGATTTATTATAAACGATGTATCTAGCTAAGTTAGCTAGCTTGCTACCTGGACATTTGGAATGTTAGCTACCTTTCTGGCTGACAACATGAATATTATAACGTATACTTTTTGTAGTACTTGTTCTGATGACATTGTCGCTAAAAAGGAATCAAGTTATCTTCAATCTTGTCTGTAATTGTTATCGTATCGGCATCCATAGTTTCAAATATCTTGTTTCTGTTGGGTTGTCACTAGTTACCACAGTTACCAAAGTCTCAGAGCGGATGTTGATGCTGCGTCATCCCAGCCGTGACAACCAATGAGATCTGGGGTTTCTGTGATATTGTGTTCAAATCTAGAAAAAAAACGGCATTCTTGCCAGAGGGGGCTCCAAAAACACCTGTACACACATCGTTACGTAGTGCAGGTTTAAGTGGTTTTATTTCATTAAGATACTTATCACCTTTTTGTATTTGTGTTAGACTACATCTAATATTACCTCTTAGCCCACATGCTTGTTGTTGTGATTGTATTAGAGAAAGTTTATTCATACCGTATTGACATTGCACTAATTAGACCTACTCAATTGTGGTTTTAATGCAGTTAACTTCATCAACAGCGTGGAACAATGCATTTGATATACTGGGGTTAATTCTGATGCATTTATATTGATGTGTATATTGGATCTTGGCTAACTTTATAAGTATTTGGTACTTCTTTATCACTGTCTCTTAAGATTAGAATAGATCAACATTATCGTCTGTTCACATAAATGTACTGTACGTACTGGAAACTGGAAATGCACTGCGTTAATTCATACTTATTCACCAATATCCATGGTAATCTGAACATCACATTTACATTTTATTGTAGGGTGGAAGTATTTGTTTTCCACCTGCAGTGAATTCTGATGATGGAAAATAATCGAGGCCCTCCATGTAGAACTCTATAGCTGAACTATGAGAAGCTAAAACAGGATTGTTCAAACTACTCCAGTGTAATACTTTTGGGATACTGTAGGGATTACCTGTGGTTTCCCAGGGTCAATGTTCTCTCCATCTGTTCTTGTTCACCCAATCAACCTTTCTCTACAACCATTTCTACATTCCTACAGTTTCTACAGATTAATGTTACAATTAGGTGGTTTGATTGCGGTGAATATGGCAATCCAAGGAGGTCAGTTGTAGGTTACCATTGATATTATCACCATAAATGCCACCAATTTCATTTCAAAGGGTTACCCAACTCATTTGGCCATGTCAGTTATTGAGCATACATACTCCAGTGTGAAGTTTGGCAAAGGCATTACCATTGCATTTCTAAATGGCATGTCTAAGGGATTATCATGCCCTGGCCATAGAGAGGTTTTTATCCTCTATTTTGGTTAGGCCAGGGTGTGACTAGGGTGGGCATTCTAGTTTCTTTATTTCTATGATTTTGTGTTTCTATGTTTTGGCCGGGTATGGTTCTCAATCAGGGACAGCTGTCTATCGTTGTCTCTGATTGGGAATCATACTTAGGCAGCCTTTTTTCCTTTGGTGTTTGTGGGTAGTTATCTTTGTTAGTGGCACTATAGCCCTAATAAGCTTCACGGTCGTTTCTTTGTTTCTTGTTTTGTTGGCGACATTTACAATAAATAAAGGAAAATGGACGCTTACCACGCTGCACCTTGGTCTCCTTCCGACCAACGGCCGTGACAGGGATAGGCAGTATGTGCATGAGACTCTATAGAATAATACATACAGTATATTTTGCAATAATTTCAGCTCAACTGAAAGGTGTTACATAATCTGATTGAGGCAACACAGTCACTAACAATCTAATACCATGTTTAAATTCAGAGAATCCTTTTCCATGCACCCATAAAACCGACAGTTATCCAGGAATAAGAATTTACTTTTGTGTCTGTAATACCATCTGAAGTAGCAATATCCTTTTCGTGACAATCATATTTTTGTTCTGAATATTCTAATTTCCACTTTGAGGACACCCGTTGGTGTGAGAGGGCAAGCCACTGATATTGAAGGTATATTACGTAAAGCATTAGTTTTGTTCCTCTGAGACTTCCTTCCCTTTTAGAATGTTCAACTGTACTACCGTATATGTCTAGGGAGCCACAAAACCCCAAAACCCCTTCGCGGCCCAATAAAACACATTGGGCCGCGAAGAGGTAGGGGCTGATCGCTCGTTGCGTGTGATACACACTCATCCTTCTGATAGATGGATATGGAGATCGATCAATATGTTAGCACTTCATAGCTCTTTAACAGGCTGACATATTGATGGATGTATTGTACTTTATCTCATTTGACCACTCAAGTTATAAATGAGTATGTGTACCTGGGGCTGTGCTCTTCGGCTTTGCATGAATGCATTTGGGTAATTACTATTCTCTCATCATACGCCCGTGGACGGTCCCCCAGATATGATCAATGCTCAGATATGAGCCATTTTTAAGCTCCGGCCAGCCCACACTTAAAATACAAACCATGTCAAATATTTAGAAACAACAGAGTGTTCTTATTGAATGAAAAAAAAAAAGGTTGAAAATGTACTTTTCTGTCCATTAGACAACATTGGAAGTAAATGACATTGAGTGAACCCGAATCGATAGAAATAAGTCATGTCCATGGTTAAGAATGTTTATGGAGAATGATACACTGTCTAGTTACCTGCACCCTTATCAGTTAGGAATTCCATGTGTATAAATGTGTCCCCTATAAGATGAACAGCCTCTGATCAGTTTGCCTGGGAGGGAAACCCCGAGCCGCTCAGTACGTCTGCCCTCGTAGAGATTAGTCAGCATTTTTCACCATGATGGATTTTACCCCTGGATAGTGAAATGGAATCCATTTACCATATGGCATTGACTCCCTGATCCTAGGAAACCAATCTGTTTGAAATGCAGGAGCATGTTACCGTATGCTATTTGATGAACAGGTAAAAGAGTATGTGTTTTGACTGACTGAAAACACCTAATTTTAAACAATTACATTAAATGTATTCACTGATGCAGTGTATACACATAATATTTATTTTATTGCAGAAACAAGAGCAGTGTAAAAATAGTCTGAAAACAGCCTCAGGTCTTTTGCTTATGCACATTAGCTTAAGGCCTGGCATACAAACCAGGCTTTAACAGTTTTATTGCAACTATTAATTGGCAAAAAGGTGAACTAGTATTTCAAATGCCCTACCTGTGATAAATATTCCGGTAGTGTGGATATGACAATTTACATTTCGCTTTAGGCATCTAATTATAATAATATGAATATATCATTTTTCTGTTTTCTAAGAATTGTTGCATTATGAAAACTTTGTGTTTAATCTGAAATAAAGTTTGATTCTAAAGTAGTGACTCTCTTGTATGTTAGATTCAATTGATGCAATTTCCACAAGAGTGGGGTGAACACAGTGAAGTATATTGTGAAGCCACCTGAGGGCTCAGTCAACACTGGAAATGTAACAATGTACCAATTCAGTGAACTGCTCCAATGTATTTCTTCACATGCTGAGCTCTGATCCAATGCGAATGAGCATGCTGCACCTAGCCAGGGGGTCGCACGTGCACTTTGGATGGCTACCTCAGTGTCACTTTGACAATGGGATTGATTAGACAAGGAAGTTTCCAACAGGCTAGCTCCTATTGGTTTCCTCTCTGTAGGAGGGCTAAGTGCCAACTGTCCAACAATTTGACAGTTCAAAGTGGCAGATTTGCAAGAGATTAAGCAATACATGGTTAAAGGGGATATTCAACTAGATATTTGTGATGATGGCATTCAAATAATTCGAGCAAGAACAATAGGACAGAACATACTCACTGATTTGTAGTGCATCTTCAGAAATGTGTCACTGTTTGTAACCTGTCGCAAGCATGGACATAAAACAGCATGGACATGAAAACATTTTATAATATCCTCCAAACCATCCACTGTTTTGGAGTTATTTCCCTTTTTCTCATGACTGAATTACTGCCAAATGATTGGATGAACTACAGATACAAGGAGATACAAAGTGACCGATAGCATCACAGAGTCACATCAGGCTGACGTGTCTTTGACTGCAGAGCGTGACTGCTCCGTACGGGCTGAATTGTGGCTGTTGCATGACTAGACAAAGTGCTTTTGACACCTGGTTATACAGTCCACATCGGACCATGTCAGCAGACTGAATTGAGTCTAGCTTGCATTTCATTGCTCTTTTAAATTCTGTCGTTACACATAGATCCCAGGGCAAAGCACATCAGTAATATGGCTGGGGAACAAATGTCCAAGCTAGAGGGAACTGTCACATATCCACTGGCTGATGAAGCTAAAGGATGAGTCAGCTTTGCTGCTTTAAGCGCAGAGACTTCGTAATAACACTTACTTTGTAACACATTGATATACAGTTTATCATTCATATATACTGTTTTATGTTTAGTGCTGTTTATATCCTGTTGCGGTCAATCATGTTGACCTATCCCTTTGAGGCAGAGTTAGACTGAAATATCATGCATTATTGCATGCATCTAGAGCCCAATGTATACATTTTGTGCAGCCGTGCGGTGCTAGGTTTGCACCTGTTAGTGCCATAAGGAAATGGCTAAATAAGCGAGCTAGATCATGACACTTTATTTATGTTCTAAGACTGTGTTACATTTTTATTCACTTTCTCTATTTTTTCAACCTTTATAACATATTCTGCTCCCCAAACAATAACAGGTGAAAACGTTGCAAAATACATGATAAGTCTTTCAATAATTTCAGGAGCATCTGCCACATTCACACTGCTATCACTGTGAGAACAGGATCAGATCTCTCTGTTCTCTCCTCCTCTCTCACCTCTCAACTTCCTCCCCTTCTGCTCCTAGATCATACACTGTCTGCTGAACCCAGCTTCTTCAACAAGGAATCCAGATTCCCTATCGAGGTGCTAAAGGATTCCACTATGCCACCACACCAACCGTGAACTGAGTGATTCCGCTTCCTTCGTAAACAAAGTGTCCGGACAATGCAGCTCGCCGCGTGACGCCAAAGCGGAGAGGAGAAGGAGGCCAAGGCTATTAAGGCAGTGTTTAATGGTCTACACCTGGGTTATTCCACCTCAAAAAGCACAAGAAAAAGGACTTTGATACCCACCATCTCAGATTGTTCTGAAATCGTTTCTGTTGATAGAAGGATTAGCATTCCTGAACATTAGTTTGTTTAAATATAATTTGATCTCTGATACATTAAGCTAATTGACTGCACCCATTGGACATTTGAATTTACAGGATTCCTATAATATATAATAAATATAGTACCTAACATCCGATTTGCCCCAAACATTTTTCTAGCAATGAGTTAGACATGAAGAATCCAAAGAAATGGTCAAAAGTCACCAGTGGACCCCCCAAACCCAACGTCAATTCCACCCCGACAACGAGTATACAGTATCAGTGCTCTATGTCTGACAAGTAGTGTGGAACTATGGCTTGGAGTTTTGTTTCTTCATCCTATGTAATGTTTTCTCAGTAAATTGGGTTATGTTTTTTCCCCCTGTTCAGAGAAATTAGTCATTGAAGTTGTCAGGTTTACATTCCATCCTACATCCTGATATTACCAGGTTCTGACCACTAAATGCTAAATGGTGCTGTTCCCTCTATTAAGTGAATAGCACTGCCCCCTCAAAGTTAATGGATAGTTCACCCAAATTACAAAATGACATATTGGTTTCCTTAGCCTGTAAGCGGCCTATGGACAAGGTATGACAGCAACCCATGCTTTAATTTCGATGGCCACTGTTTAAAATGCAAACTTTTTCCACATTGTGATATAAATCCAATGCAAGTCAATGGTTCCTATATTAGCATTTTCACACTTCATATCCAAATCATCATAATGTATCAAAAATGTAGTGTGTAACTCAATGATGTTACTTATAGATGATTTGGATATGAAGTGTGAAAATGCAAATATAGGTAGATTTGTGCCAAAAATGCAAAAAAGTTAGCCTTTGAAACATTGGCTAGGTAAACAAAACCAAAGCATGGGTTGCTGTCGTACCTAGTTCATAGACTGTTTACAGGCTAAGAAAACTACATGTCATTTTGTAGTTTGGGTGAACTATCCATTTAACATTAACAGGGGGGATTATTATTGAATATATGTATCACTGTCACGTTCGTCGTAACATTGAAGAGAGGAGGACCAAGGCACAGCGTGAAATGAATACATATTTAATAAACGAAGACGAAGAACACTTAACAAACTATACAAAACAACAAACGAACGTGAAGCTATATAACAAATAGTGCTGACACTAAACACTACACATAGACAATCACCCACGAACTACCTAATGAATATGGCTGCCTAAATATGGTTCCCAATCAGAGACAGCGATACTCAGCTGTCTCTACTCGTTGTTGGGGTGGGATTGGCATGGGGTGTGGTGGGTGGCTTTGACTGTTTCTTTGGATCCCTCATGTCTTACTCCTTGTTTGAAAAAAGTTTGGCCCAAATCAGATGATAGGTACTATATTTATTGAGTATCCTTTAAATTCAAATCCTATACATTGAAATGGCCAATTTGGGTGCAATCAATGAGCTTCAATTTTCAGAGATCAAATTAAATATCAACAAAATAACGTTGCAGGAATGCTAATCTTATCTGTTTCTAACTACAGAAATGATTTCAGAACAATCTGAGACCCAGCTACTGTATGGAAACCATTTAAGAGGCATCCTTCCCCGATGCATAGAGACGTGAGTCACAGAAGGACCATTCTCAGGAAAACTAAGAATGGTAGATGTGTTGGAGGGTTTACTCTGCATATATACTGGGTGATCTATTTGATATAATTAGGGATAGGCATCCCGCTAGCGGGACACCTGTTGGCAACATCCGGTGAAATTGGAGGACGTGCAGTTCAAATAAATAGTCATAATATTAAACATTCACAAACATACAAGTATCTTACATAATTTAAAAGCATAAATTATTGTTAATCTAACTGCTTTGTCCGATTTACAATAGGCTTTACAGCGAAAGCATAACATGCGATTATCTGAGGACAGCGCCCACATCAACATATTTTTCAACCAGCACATTTTTCACAAAATCAAAAATAGCGATGAAATAAATCACTTATTTTTGAAAATCTTCCTCTGTTTGTAATCCCAAGGGTCCCAGCTACAACATGTATGGTCATTTTGTTAGATAAAATCCTTCTTTATATCCCAAAAAGTCAGTTTAGTTGGCGCCATCGATTTCAGTAATCCACTCGTTCAACATGCAGACAAAGGAATCCAAAAAGCTACCGCTAAACTTTGTCCAAACAAGTCAAACGACGTTTCTATTTAATTCTCAGGTACCCTAAAATGTAAATAAACTATAATATTTCAAACGGAAAATACTATGTTCAATAGGAAAGGAAAAGTCGTAAGCGTGCGCTTTCTCCCTCGAGCACCGAAAGACTAATTTGTTTCAGGTGGTCCTATTACAAAAACTCCAAATACTCCAAAAACTCCAAATAATAAGAGCCTGCGAGCTGAAAAAATAATTCTGGTCAGATTTTCTTCGGATTTTCGCCTGCAATATCAATTCTGTTATAGTCTCAATCATTATTTTTACAGTTTTAGAAATTTCAGAGTCTTTTCTATCCAATGCTACCAATTATATGCATATCCTGGCTTCCGGACCTGAGTAACAGGCAGTTTACTTGGGGCACGTCAGTCAGGCGGAAATTCAGGAAACTAGACCCTAGCCCTAACGTAAGACAACAACCCACGTGCAGATAATGACAGGATGAACCTAGAGAGGCTTATGATGCCTCTTGGTCTGCATGAGGGGGTGTTGAACCAACTATGACTGAGCATTGTTAGTGTCAGCTATATATAGTACTCTGCATTTGTGTAAAGGTTAGGTTACTCGGCCCAACACTCAAGGGTGTGGGGTCTACCAGCCTCATTATTGCAATAATTAATCGATATTAAATAAAGATTATTGTTTGAAGAAATGACCAAGTCTCTCTCAGGACTGAATTCCCATGACAGTATTCACCCCCCACATTTTGTTGCGTTACATAGTGGGACTGAAATATATGTCATTGCGATTTTTGTCAATAATATACACAAAATACTACAAAATACTACAAAGGAATCCATTTTTTGGCCTAAATGCAAATCCAACACAGCATATCACTAAGTAACTGCCTCCTTATTTTCAAGCATGGTGGTGGCTGCATCATGGTATGGGTATGCTTGACATCAGCAAAGACTTGGGAGTTTTTCAGGATAAAAATAAATGGGATGGCAAAGTCCTAGAAGAAAACCTGCTTCAGTTTGCTTTAAATCAGACACTGGGAGAGGAATTCACCTTTCAGCAGGACAATAACCTAAAACACCATGCCAAATCTACATTGGAGTTTATTACCAAGAAGACTGTGAATGTTCCTGAGTGGCTAAGTTACAGCTTTGACTTAAATCTGCTTGAAAATCTATGGCAAGACTTAAAAATGGCTGTTTAGCCATGATCCCCAACATCTTGACAGAGCGTGAATCATTTTGAAAAGAAAAATGGGCAAATATAGCAGAATACAGGAGTGCAACACTCTTAGAGACTTATCCAAGAAGACTCACAGCTGTAATCGCTGCCAAAGGTGTTTCGAACATGTATTGACTCAGGGGGTGAATACTTCTCTAATCAAAGTAAATAAATGTTTCTTTTCTCCATACAAAATTGACATTACAGTGTTTTGTGTGGATGATTGACCAAAACATACAATTACATCCATTTTAATCCCACTTTGTAACAAAATAAAATGGGAAGAAATCCAAGGGGGTAAATACTTATGATAACCACTCTAGGCTACCATTCACTGAAGGTAGATATCATAATAGTCTTTGAAAAATTGCCATTGAAAAACAGCACAAACCAATGTGTTATACTTTATGTTCTCTGAACATTATGTCCCTGCCCTCCTTTCAGACTTTGCATGTCCTTGTCAAACAATCAAAAAAAAATGTTTAAACAGAAAACACCCACAGGTGATCTGGAACTGAAGTGGATAGTTAAGGGAAAGTACCCATGAAGGACCCTTTTACAGAAAAGGAGACAGATAAGGAGAAATGAAATCCAAGAGCACATACTGTGGAGACCCCAGTTGCTGTCATGCTTTATTGTGAATCTGTGTAACTTATACTCTAGAAGCCAGTCCTGGTGGACTGGGAGGGGTACGGCAAACCCCCATGACGTCAGGAGTCCAGTAGGGACCTGACGGCATATGCAGGGGACCCATCGATGTCCAGGGGAGGGGGATGGGTGTCGCGGGGGACGGCATCAGCAAGGGGACCAGGAACCACCAGCCTGAAGAGGGAAACATGACAAAAGAGTGAGATCCGGTAGTTGGTGGGGAGTTGTAAGCGGTAAGCTCATTAACCCTCCGGGTTAATGCTTCCGGCAGGGAAGGCGGAGCGGGAGGGTTCCTGGTGGAGAGCCAGACGCAATCACCAGGATGGAATACGGGAGCCTCACTGCGGTGGCGATCCACCTGATCCTTCTGACAGCGGACATTGCGATGGAGCCTCACGTGGACAGTGTTCCACACGACCTCTGCGCGTCGGAACCACTCGTCCATTGCAGGGGACTAGGTCTGGCTCCGAGTCCACGGATCCAGGGCTGGCTGATATCCCAGGACGCACTGGAAGGGAGTCAGCCTGGTGGAGGAGTGACGAAGTAAGTTCTGGGCGTATTCTGCCATGGAAAGTACCGGGCCCACTCCCCCTGCCGGTCCTGCAGTGATAATAGTGGTAAAACCATCAGAAAGGGGGAGATCAGTTGCAGTCTATGGACAGATGTGACCAAGGCCGCTGAGGTAGTTTCCCTGCTGGAGAGTGGCGGGGAGGTTTGGATTGGATACATATGGAGCATGAGTTGACATAGTGGGCGACGTCCTGCACCAAGGTGGGTCACCAGTGTTTATCAGAGAGGGATTGGATGGTGTGGGTGATACCTGGATGTCCAGCGGCAAGGGATGTGTGTGCCCAAGTCAACAACCAATCTCTCACCCTCGTGGGGACGTAGATGCACTCTGGAGGGCAGGTAGCAGGAGCGTGTTCCTTCTCCAGAGCCTGGCGGATGTCCTCATCTATGTCCCAACACACGGGGCCAACAATTTGGAAGGACAGATTGATAGGCTGGAGGGCACTCACAGGACCCTCCACCAATGTGGAACCACAAGGTGCGGGAAAGCAGGTCCTCCGGCATCCTGGTCTCGAGTCAGTGTTTCTCATCCTCGACCAGGAGATGGTGGGGTTATGAAGTTGGAGCCATGGGAGGCTGAGGATGACTGTGTGTAGGAGTGCGGTGGTGATGAGGAAGGCTTTCCTGGTGCATCCTGGTCCCACTGTGATGGTGAGTGTTGCTGTGATGTGCATAATTGTGCCGGATCCCAATGGTCACGTATCCAGGGCTTGGACAGGAAAAGGAGAGGAGAGCGGGTATAAAGTTAGGGAGGAGGACCTGAGGGCCTGGTCGAGGAAGTTCCTAGCTGCACTGCAGTCCACTAGAGCTGTAGAGACAACACTTGAGGGACAGCCAGCCAGGGAAATGGGAACCAGAAAGGTAATGATGAAGTCCTTGTGTGCGTAATGATGGTTACCAGGTGTGCGTAATGTAGATTGCCAGGACCGGTGGTTAGTAGACCAGAAACGTTGAGCGCCTGAGAGCGGGAACTGGAGTATGCATGACAATCTGAAAATAATGTTGTAAATCTAGTATCATTAATTATATATAAAGTAATAAGATATATCTTAACAGGTTATTACCATAAATTATAAATAAGGCCTAAAAGAACATACAGTATTACTTGTGTTGTATAGTTCCTGGAAGTTTTGGGGGAAATGCAGCACTGCAAAAGAAAAAGGTGAAAAACACAAAACAAAGACCAAAAACCTGAGCAGAAAGAGAGAGCAAGATTGCCTGCCTGACACAGAGGGGGATTGTGCAGGAGATAATGATTTCTTACCTCCAGCCCTGAGCCTGAGCTTCTGTGGAGGGGCCATGAAAGTGTAATGCTTTGTCAGAATACAGCATGTCTCCCTCTGTAGATTATTAATAAATTACTCCCAGGTTGTTTAGAACACTACAAGGTCTGTTCTTCTCCCACTGTGTGGATGCAGTATGGCCTCTGCTCCTCTCTCCTCTCTCTCTCTCTCTCTCTCTCTCTCTCTCTCTCTCTCTCTCTGGATTGGACATATTGTTGGGATTCCTCTTCTTTTTTTATTACAGTAGTTGTATACATAGCACACATTCTTTTTGCTTTGGTGTCTTTTGGTTCCACTGGCATTAAGGTCAACAATGCTCTTATTTCTCTCGTAAGGTCTTGGCATTCACATTTTTGGGTCAATTTGTGTCTGTTGTTGTTGTTGGCATCTTTGAGTAACAAACATTGTTTCCTGAAGAATGATAATATAGACACAAAGCAGCAACGAGGAAAAACACTTCCTGTTGATCTCTTGCAACATCGAAATTCACAATTAAAGTATGGATTCTTTCCCTACAAATGGGAATAATAAACTTGAACTTAAAATCAGAATCATGTTAATTTTCCTACAAGAGAAAATCTTGGTACAGCTCACACATTACATATACAAGACATGTACAATGCCATTAGATAGTATTCATACCCCATGACTTATTCCTAATTTTGTTGTGTTACAGCCAGAATAACCTTTGGCAGCGATTACAGCTTTGAGTCTTTCCGGGCAAGTCTCTAAGAGCTTTGCACACCTGGATTGTACAATATTTTCATATTATTTTTTTAAATTCTTCAAGTTCTGTCAAGTTGGTTGTTGATCATTGCTAGACAGCCATTTTCAAGTCTTGCCATAGATTTTCAAGCTAATTGTCACGTCCTGACCATAGTTCTTATGTGTTTTGCTTGTTTTAGTGTTGGTCAGGACGTGAGCTGGGTGGGCATTCTATGTTGTGTGTCTAGTTTGTCTGTTTCTGTGTTCGGCCTAATATGGATCTCAATCAGAGGCAGCTGTCAATCGTTGTCCCTGATTGAGAATCATATATAGGTGGCTTGTTTTGTGTTGGGATTTTGTGGGTGGTTGTTTCCTGTGTCAGTGTTTGTGCCACACGGGACTGTGACGGTTAGTACGTTTGTTATTTTGTATAGTGTCTTGTCTTCGTGTATATTAAATCATGGAAACTTACCACGCTGCACATTGGTCCTCCGATCCTTCTCGCCTCTCCTCGTCCGAGGAGGAGGAAGAGCTAGACTGCCGTTACAGAGCCACCCACCAAACTCGGACCAAGCAGCGTGGCTACGGGCAGCAGCAGCAGCAGCGGCCCACTACACAGGACTCCTGGACATGGGAGGAAATTCTGGAGGGAAAAGGACACTGGGCTCACATTGGAGAATATCGCCGCTCTCGTGAAGAGATGGAGGCAGCTAAAGCCCAGGAGCAGTGGTATGAGGAGGCAGCACGGAAGCGTGGTTGGAAGCCCGAGAAGAAATCCCAAACATTTCTTGGGGGGGGGGGGCTAAAGGGTAGTGTGGCGAAGGCAGGTAGGAGACCTGCGCCAACTTCCCATGCTTACCGTGGAGAGCGGGAGTACGGGCAAACACCGTGTTGTGCGGAAGAGCGCACGGTGTCTCCTGTACGTGTGCTTAGCCCGGTGCGGTACATTCCAGCTCCACGTATCGGCCGGGCTAGAGTGAGCGTGGGGGCCAGGTGCCATGAAGCCGGCTCAACGCGTCTGGTCTCCAGTGCATCTCCTCGGGCCGGCATACATGGCACCAGCCTTACGCATGGTGTCCCCGCTTCGCCAACACAGCCCAGTGCGGGTTATTCCACCTCCCCGCACTGGTCGGGCTACGGGGAGCATTCAACCAGGTAAGGTTGGGCAGGCTCGGTGCTCAAGGGAGCCAGTACGCCTGCACGGTCCGGTATATCCGGCGCCACCTTCCCGCCCCAGTCCAGTACCACCAGTGCCTACACCACGCACCAGGCTTCCAGTGCGTCTCCAGAGCCCTGTTCCTCCTCCACGCACTCTCCCTGTGGTGCGTGTCTCCAGCCCAGTACCTCCAGTTCCGGCACCACGCACCAAGCCTCCTGTGCGTCTCCAGAGCCCTGTATGCACTGTTCCTTCTCCCCGCACTAGCCTTGAGGTGCGTGTCTCCAGTCCGGTACCACCAGTTCCGGCACCACGCACCAGGCCTACTGTGCGCCTCAGCAGGTCAGAGTCGGCTGCCTGCCCAGCGCCGTCTGAGCTGCCTGCCTGCCCAGCGCAGTCTGAGCTGCCTGCCTGCCCAGCGCCGTCTGAGCTGCCTGCCTGCCCAGCGCCGTCTGAGCTGCCTGCCTGCCCAGCGCCGTCTGAGCTGCCTGCCTGCCCAGCGCCATCTGAGCCATCCGTCTGCCCAGCGCCATCTGAGCCATCCGTCTGCCCAGCGCCATCTGAGCCGCCCGTCTGTCCCGAGCCGTTAGAGCCGCCCGTCTGTCAGGAGCCGCTAGAGCCGTCCGTCAGTCAGGAACCGCCAGAGCCGCCAGCCAGTCAGGAGCCGCCAGAGCCGCCAGCCAGTCAGGAGCCGCCAGAGCCGCCCGCCAGTCAGGAGCCGCCAGAGCCGCCCTCCAGTCAGGAGCCGCCAGAGCCGGCCGCCAGTCAGGAGCCGCCAGAGCCGGCCGCCAGTCAGGAGCCGCCAGAGCCGGCCGCCAGTCAGGAGCCGCCAGAGCCGGCCGCCAGTCAGGAGCCGCCAGAGCCGGCCGCCAGTCAGGAGCCGCCAGAGCCGGCCGCCAGTCAGGAGCCTCCAGAGCCGGCCGCCAGTCAGGAGCTGCCAGAGCCGGCCGCCAGTCAGGAGCTGCCAGAGCCGCCTTCCAGTCATGAGCTGCCCTCCAGTCATGAGCTGCCCTCCAGTCATGAGCTGCCCTCCAGTCATGAGCTGCCCTCCAGTCATGAGCTGCCCTTCAGTCATGAGCTGCCTTCCAGTCATGAGCTGCCCTTCAGTCATGAGCTGCCTTCCAGTCATGAGCTGCCCTCCAGTCATGAGCTGCCCTCCAGTCATGAGCTGCCCTCCAGTCATGAGCTGCCCTCCAGTCATGAGCTGCCTTCCAGTCATGAGCTGCCCTCCAGTCATGAGCTGCCCTCCAGTCCGGAGCTGCCCCTCAGCCCGGAGCTGCCCCTCAGTCCGGAGCTGCCCTTCAGTCCGGAGCTGCCCTTCAGTCCGGAGCTGCCCCTCTGTCCGGAGCTGCCCTTCAGTCCGGAGCTGCCCCTCTGTCCTGAGCTGCCCCTCTGTCCTGAGCTACCTCTCTGTCCTGAGCTACCTCTCTGTCCTGAGCTACCTCTCTATCCTGAGCTACCTCTCTATCCTGAGCTACCTCTCTGTCCTGAGCTACCTCTCTGTCCTGAGCTTCCTCTCTGTCCTGAGCTGTCTCCTCAATGTAGTGGGGACCTTGGTGAGGATTCCTAGGCCAAGGTCGGGGGCGAGGGTCGCCACTCAAAGGACGCTAAGGAGGGGGACAAAGACAATAGTGGAGTGGTGGCCTCGTCCTGCGCCGGAGCCGCCACCGCGGACAGATGCCCACCCAGACCCTCCCCTTGAGTTTTAGGGGTGCGTTCGGAGTCCGCACCTCAGGAGGGGGGTACTGTCACGTCCTGACCATAGTTCTTATGTGTTTTGCTTGTTTTAGTGTTGGTCAGGACGTGAGCTGGGTGGGCATTCTATGTTGTGTGTCTAGTTTGTCTGTTTCTGTGTTCAGCCTAATATGGTTCTCAATCAGAGGCAGCTGTCAATCGTTGTCCCTGATTGAGAATCATATATAGGTGGCTTGTTTTGTGTTGGGATTTTGTGGGTGGTTGTTTCCTGTGTCAGTGTTTGTGCCACACGGGACTGTGACGGTTAGTACGTTTGTTATTTTGTATAGTGTCTTATCTTCGTGTATATTAAATCATGGAAACTTACCACGCTGCACATTGGTCCTCCGATCCTTCTCGCCTCTCCTCGTCCGAGGAGGAGGAAGAGCTGGACTGCCGTTACACTAATTTGAGTCAAAACTGTAACTATGCCACTCAGGAACATTCAATGTTGTCTAGGTAAGCAAGTCAAGTGTATTTTCCGCCTTGTGTTTTAGGTTATTGTCCTGTTGAAAAGTGAATTTGTCTCCTAGTGTCTGTTGGAAAGCAGACTGAATCAGGTTTTCCTCTAGGATTTTGCCTGTGCTTAGCTCTATTCCATTAATTATTATTATTTTTTTTACATATTTTTTTTTTTACTACTCCTTGCCGATGACAAGTATATCCATAACATGATGCAGCCACCACCATGCTTGAAAATATGAAGAGTGGTACTCAGTGTTGTGTTGGATTTATTCAGGATATGAAGTTAATTTCTTTGCCACATTTTTTGCAGTTTTACTTTAGTGCCTTATTGCAAACAGGATGCATGTTTTGGGATATTTTTATTCTGTACAGGCTTCCTTTGTCACGTTCGTCGTCGGAATGAGACCAAGGCGCAGCGTTATTGGAATACATTCTTCTTTATTGAACGAAGAACACTTAAACAAACTAACAGAAATGAACGTGAAGCTATAAACAAATAGTGCTGACATGCAACTACACATAGACAACTACCCACAAATACAGGTGGGAAAAGGCAACCTAAGTATGGTTCTCAATCAGAGACAACGATAGACAGCTGCCTCTGATTGAGAACCACACCCGGCCAAACACACAGAAATACAAATCATAGATAAAGGAACATAATGCCCACCCAAATCACACCCTGACCAAACCAAAATAGAGACATAAAAAGCTCTCTACGGTCAGGGCGTGACATCCTTCTTTTTACTCTGTCATTTAGGTTAGTATTGTGGAGTAACTACAATGTTGTTGATGCATCCTCAGTTTTCTCCTATCACAGCCATTCAACTCTGTAACAGTTTAAAGTCACCTCTCCGGCAACTGAGTTAGAAAGAACGCCCGTATCTTTGTAGTGACTGGGTGTATTGATACACTATCCAAAGGGTAATTAATAACTTCACCATTTCCAAAGGGATATTCAATGTCGGATTTTAATTTCTTTACTCATCTACCAAATGTGCCCTACTTTGCGAGGCATTACAAAACCTCCCTGGTCTTTGTGGTTGAATCTGTGTCTGAAATTCACTGTTCTACTGAGGGACCTTACAGATAATTGTATGTGTTTGGTACAGAAATTAGGTAATCATTCTAAAATTATGTTAAACACTATTATTGCACACAGAGTGAGTCCATGCAACTTATATGCGACTTCTTACACATTTTCACTCTTGAACTTATTTAGGCTTGCCATAACAAAGGATTTGAATACTTATTGACTCATGACATAATAGCTTTTCCTGTTTTATTAATTTGTAAACATTTCTAAAAACATAATTCCACTTTGACATTATGGGGTATTGTGTGTGGGGTATTTTGTGAAGGCCAATGACACAAAATGTGAAGCTAGTTGTACTGTACGTACTGCCAAATTCTCTAAAATGACGTTGGAGGCGGCTTATGGTCGAGAAATTAACATTAAATTATCTGGCAACAGCTTTGGTGGACATTCCTGTTTTCAGCATGCCAATTGCACGCACCCTCAAAACTTGAGACATTTGTGAAATTGTGTTGTCCCCAGCACAAGGTGCACCTGTGTAATGATTATGCTGTTTAATCAGCTTCATGATACGCCACACCTGTCAGGTGGATGGATTATATTGGCAAAGGAGAAACACTCACTAACAGGGACCTAAATCAAATTTGTGCACAACATTTCTGAGAAATACGTTTTTATGTGCGTATGGACAGTAACTGGGATCTTTTATTTCAGCTCATTAAACATGGGACCAACACTTTACATGTTGCGTTTATATTTTTGTTCAGTGTAATTATTTGCCTTCTTTTGAAATGTTATCATGCTAGCTAGCTATCTAGTTAAATAGATAGTTACAGTAGGTAGTTAGCTAGCTAGTTAGGTAGCTAGGTAGTTGGTCCCTAGCTAGGTAACGTCAGCTATGCTAGCGATGATAGTGACAATGATTATCAAAATATACATAACCAGATACATAATCAGCAGTCTATGGTCTAGCTACTGGTATACTCACCACCACTGGGGACCAACGAACTCTAACCACTTATTCTGCATGATAGGGCCCTTTGGCAAAGCATGCAAATCACAGTTGTGTGCCTTGCATCCTGCTGGAAGCATGTATTACATTGTCAATCCATTAGGGCTTTTCAGACTCAAATGGCTGTGATCCTTTGAACACATTGGGGGCGATGAAACAACGGAGCCCCGTTCAATGAAGCGAAGAGATGTGAGTGGGTGGGCGAAAAGGGGAATGATTTGTTGACATAATTGTAATCCAAACCCAACTTTCAATTACTTGTTGTGAAGCACTGAGGTTCCAAATTCCGTTTCAGACAAGACTGACTTTATTATCAAAATTATTCTATTTACACTTTGTAGTCAATTTTGACACTAGAATAAAGGTTTCTGACTCATATCGATGCCACACAGGCCGTTTTTCAAAGAGATTAGTTGTTATTTAAGGATAGTCGCTCTTTAATTTTCTGATATCTCCCACCTAATGGGAGAAGATCAAAGCAGTGTTGGACTGGTTGGTCTGGATTTGAGATTGGATAGCAGACTTTGCGTTGGATAGCATGTTCATTCATTAGGAAGTGTTCCTGATCCTTACATTTCTTTATTTATTTCACCTTTATTTAACCAGGCAGGCCAGTTGAGAACAAGTTCTCATTTACAAGTGTGACCTGGCCAAGATAAAGCAAAGCAGCAAAGCAACAACACAGTTACATGTGGGATAAACAAAAGTACAGTCAATAACACAATAGAAAAATCTATATACAATGTGTGCAAATGGAGTAAGGAGGTAAGGAAATAAATAGGCCATAGTAGCAAAGTAATTACAATTTAGCATAGTACAATTGGAGTGATAGATGTGCAGATGATGATGTGCAAGTAGAAATACTGGTGTGCAAAAGAGAAGAAAAAAATATATAAGAAAGAAAGTAAATAAAAACAATATGTGGATGAGGTAGGTAGTTGGATGGGCTGTGTACAGATGGGCTGTGTATAGCTGCAGAGATCGGTAAGCTGCTCGGATAGCTGAGGCTTAAAGTTAGTGAGGGAGATATAAGTCTCCAACTTTGGGGGGATGACCAGTGAGATATACCTGCTGGAGCGCGTACTATGGGTGGGTGTTGTTATGGTGACCAGTGAGCTGAGATAAGGTGGAGCTTTACCTAACAAAGACTTATAGATGACCTGGAGCCAGTGAGTCTGGCGACGAATATGTAGTGAGGGCCAGCTGACGAGAGCATACAGGTCGCAGTGGTGGGTGGTATGTGGGGCTTTGGTGACAAAACGGATGGCACTGTGATAGACTGCATCCAGTTTGCTGAGTAGAGTGTCGAAGTCGAGGATCGGTAGAATAGTCAGTTTTACTAGGGTATGTTTGGCAGCGTGAGTGAAGGAGGCTTTGTTGCAAAATAGGAAGCCGATTCTAGATTTAATTTTGGATTGGAGATGCTTAATATGAGTCTGGAAGGAGAGTTTACAGTCTAGCCAGACACCTAGGTATTTTTAGTTGTCCACATATTCTAAATCAGAACCGTCCAGAGTAGTGATGCTAGTCAGGCGGGCGGGTGCCGGCAGCGATCGGTTGAAGAGCATGCATTTAGTTTTACTTGCATTTAAGAGCAGTTAGAGGCCACGGAAGGAGTGTTGTATGGCATTGAAGCTCGTTTGGAGGTTTGTTAACACAGTGTCCAAAGAAGAGCCAGATGTATACAGAATGGTGTCGTCTGTGTAGAGGTGGATCAAGGAATCACCCACATCAAGAGCAACATCATTGACATATACAGAGAAAAGAGTCGGCCCAAGAATTGAACCCTGTGGCACCCCCATAGAGACTGCCAGAGGTACGGACAACAGGCCCTCCAATTTGACACACTGAACTCTATCTGAGAAGTAGTTGGTGAACCAGGCGAGGCAGTCATTTGAGAAACCAAGGCTGTTGAGTCTGCCGATAAGAATGCGGTGATTGACAGAGTCGAAAGCCTTGGCCAGGTCGATGAAGGCTGCTGCACAGTACTGTCTTTTATCAATGGTTGTTATGATATCGTTTAGTACCTTGAGCGTGGCTGAGGTGCACCCATGACCAGCTCGGAAACCGGATTGCACAGCGGAGAAGGTACGGTGGGATTCAAAATGGTCAGTGATCTGTTTGTTAACTTGGCTTTCGAAGACCTTAGAAAGGCAGGGCAGGATGGATATAGGTCTATAACAGTTTGGGTCTAGAGTGTCACCCCCTTTGAAGAGGTCGATGACCGCGGCAGCTTTCCAATCTTTCGGAATCTCGAACGATACGAAGGAGAGTTTGAACAGACTAGTAATAAGGGTTGCAACAATGGGGATCATTTTAGAGAGGGAGAGTCCAGATTGTCTAGCCATGCTGATTTGTACGGGTCCAGGTTTTGTACGGGTCAGAACATCTGCTATCTGGATTTGGGTGAAGGAGAAGCTGGGGAGGCTTGGGCATGTTGCTGCGGGGGGTGCGGAGCTGTTGGCCGGTGTTGTGGTAGTCAGGAGGAAAGCATGACCAGCCGTAGAGAAATGCTTATTGAAATTCTCGATTATCGTGGATTTATTGGTGGTGACAGTGTTTCCTAGCCTCAGTGCAGTGGGCAGCTGGGAGGAGGTGCTCTTATTCTCCATGGACTTTAGTGTCCCAAAACTTTTGGGAGTTAGAGCTAGAGGATGCAAATTTCTGTTTGAAAAAGCGAGCCTTTGCTTTCCTAACTGACTGTGTGTATTGGTTCCAGACTTCCCTGAAAAGTTACATATCTCGGGGACTATTCGATGCTAGTGCAGTACGCCACAGGATGTTATATCTGTTCTTAGTTCTACGTTTTTTGAAAGGGGCATGCTTATTTAAGATGGGGAGGAAATTACTTTTAAAGAACAACCAGGCATCCTCTACTGACGGGGTGAGGTCAATATCCTTCCAGGATACCCGCTCCAGGTCAGTTAGAAAGGCATGCTCGCAGAAGTGTTTTAGGGAGCATTTGACAGTGATGAGGGGTGGACCGTTTGACCGTGGAACCATAACGGATGCAGGCAATGAGGTAGTGATCGCTGAGATCCTGATTGAAAACAGCAGAGGTGCATTTGGAGGGCAAGTTGGTCAGAATAATGTCTATGAGGCTGCCCATGTTTACGGATTTAGGGTTGTACCTGGTGGGTTCCTTGATAATTTGTGTGAGATTGAGGGCATCTAGCTTAGATTGTAGGATGGCCGGGGTGTTAAGCATATCCTAGTTTAGGTCACCTAACAGAACGAACTCTGAAGATGGGGGGCGATCAATTCACATATGGTGTCTAGGGCACAGCTGGGAGCTGAGGGGGGTCTATAACAGGCGGCAACAGTGAGAGACTTATTTCTGGAGAGATTAATTAAAAAAATTAGAAGCTCGAACTGTTTGGGCATAGACCTGGAAAGTATGACAGAACTTTGCAGGCTCTCTGCAGTAGATTGCAACTCCTCCCCCTTTGGCAGTTCTATCTTGATGGAAAGTGTTGTAGTTGGGGATGGAAATCTCAGAATTTTTGGTGGCCTTCCTAAGCCAGGATTCAGACACGGCAAGTACATCAGGGTTTGTGTAGTGTGCTAAAGCAGTGAGTACAACAAAGTTGGGGAGGAGGCTTCTGATGTTAGCATGCATGAAACCAAGGCTTTTACGGTTACAGAAGTCAATAAATGAGAGCACCTGGGAACACACAGGGCCTGGGTTAACCGCTACATCACCCGAGGAACAGAGGAGGAGTAGGATGAGGGTACAGCTAAAGGCTATCAAAACTGGTCGTCTAGTGCTCTGGGGACAGAGTATAAAAGAAGCAGATTTCTGGGCGTGGTAGGATAGATTCAGGGCATAATGTACAGACAGGGGCATAGTAGAGTGCGGGTACAGCTAATTAGCTGGTTAGCTTCTGATGGCTAGCTTCTGTTGGAGGTTCTAGCTAAAAGGTCAAAAAATAGCAGATCCATATCACATTGGGTGAGGCGGGTTGCCGGAAGGTATATTTAATTTAAAAATGGAAAAAGATATTGAAATCTATACAAAAGAGATGAAAAAAACATACAATTTACACGGGACAACGACAAAAACTTCTGCACTGCTACGCCATCTTGGACAACAACAGTTTATTGATCACGGAGGTGACCAAGAACCCGATGGTCACTCTGACAGAGCTCTAAAGTTCCTCTGTGGAGATGGGAGAACCTTCCAGAAGGACAACCATCTCTGCAGCACAGCACAAATCAGGCCTTTATGGTAGAGTGGCCAGTCGGAAGCCACTCCTCAGTAAAATACCCGTCTGATGAAACCAAGATTGAAATCTTTGGCCTGAATGTGAAGCGTCATTTCTGGAGGAAACCTGGCACCATCCCTACGGTGAAGCATGGTGGTGGCAGCATGCTGTGGGATGTTTTTCAGTGACAGAGACTGGGAGACTAGTCAGGATCAAGGCAAAGATGAACGGAGCAAAGTACAGAGAGATCCTTGATGAATTTTCTGCTCCGGAGTGGTCAAGACCTCAGATTGGGGTGAAGGTTCACCTTCCAACAGGACAACGACCCTAAGTACACAGCCAAGACAACGCATTAGTGGTTTCGGGACAAGTCTCTGAATTTCCTTGAGTGGCCCAGCAAGAGCCCGGACTTGAACCCAATCGAACATCTCTGGAGAGACATGAAAATAGCTGTGCAGCGACGCTCCCCATCCAACCTGACAGAGCTTGAGAGGATCTGCAGAGAAGAATGGGAGAAACTCCCTAAATAGAGGTTTGTTAAGCTTGTAGCCTCATACCCAAGAAGACCCAATAGCTGTCAAAGTTGCTTCAACAAAGTACTGAGTAAAGGGTCTGAATTCTTATGTAAATATGATGTTTCAGTTTTTCAAAAAAACTTTTTTTGCTT
Organism: Salvelinus namaycush; assembly: GCF_016432855.1. Classification (NCBI taxonomy): domain Eukaryota; kingdom Metazoa; phylum Chordata; class Actinopteri; order Salmoniformes; family Salmonidae; genus Salvelinus; species Salvelinus namaycush. Next base: position 28,770,671 of record NC_052341.1, read on the forward strand.
TGTAATTATGGGTATTTTGTGTAGATTGATGAGAAAAAAAACTATTTAATACGTTTTAGAATAAGACTGTAACCTGGGGTGTCAGGTAGCCTAGTGGTTAGAGCGTTGAGTCAGTAACCAAAATAAATCTGTTCTGCCCTTGAACAAGGTAGTTAACCCACTGTTCCTAGGCTGTCATTGTAAATAAGAATTTGTTCTTAGCTGACTTGCCTAGGTAAATATAATACTTAAAAAACTAACAAAATGTGGAAAAAGTCAAGGTGTCTGAATACTTTTTGAAGGCACATGGCTTCTCCAAATGGCGCTAATCGTACAGTCCTGAATGGATGAAATCCATCACTGAGTCAAACAATTATCTTTTATAATTCCTCACACATTTTTCTTCCCCAGTGCAAAGATTGATGTTGAGTTGTATTACCCTAATACGGGGAATTGATACAGCACCCCGGCAGATAACGCTCAAATATATAATTGCACTTCTAATCTGAAACCTAATTTTAATTTTGAAGGTTGACCCCAATGTGCTGGGAGGGCAACATGGCTGATACCGCTGCACATTGTACTATTTGCAGGAGAATAGTGGAACGGGTCAGGTCAGAGATAAAGCCTTAATAGGGAACACACAGGTTATGGCACATGTGCTGAAAACATCCAATCACTTTGTGATTTCATTAAGGAATGGCATTAAGTGATTTGTGGGATGACACAGTAAATTGTCAGCGGCCGCTGGGTGTGCATGAATTGGATAGGAGGAAACTCATTAAAAGGCCCAGTGCAGTCAAAAATATGATTTTCTTGTGTTTTATACACTGCTCAAAAAAATAAAGGGAACACTTAAACAACACAATGTAACTCCAAGTCAATCACACTTCTGTGAAATCAAACTGTCCACTTAGGAAGCAACACTGATTGACAAAAAATTTCACATGCTGTTGTGCAAATGGAATAGACAAAAGGTGGAAATTATAGGCAATTAGCAAGACACCCCCAATAAAGGAATGGTTCTGCAGGTGGTGACCACAGACCACTTCTCAGTTCCTATGCTTCCTGGCTGATGTTTTGGTCACTATTGAATGCTGGCGGTGCTTTCACTCTAGTGGTAGCATGAGACGGAGTCTACAACCCACACAAGTGGCTCAGGTAGTGCAGTTCATCCAGGATGGCACATCAATGCGAGCTGTGGCAAAAAGGTTTGCTGTGTCTGTCAGCGTAGTGTCCAGAGCATGGAGGCGCTACCAGGAGACAGGCCAGTACATCAGGAGACGTGGAGGAGGCCGTAGGAGGGCAACAACCCAGCAGCAGGACCGCTACCTCCGCCTTTGTGCAAGGAGGTGCACTGCCAGAGCCCTGCAAAATGACCTCCAGCAGGCCACAGTGTTGTATTGAGTCAAATTGATTGTCTTTGACATTGTCTTTGCAAAAAGTGTTAAGTATATGTTTGATCATTTGTTTGGTGGTTGGTTCCATTTAGGCTAGTAGCAAGACTTCCACATTTTTGGAGATACCCCTACCTGAGGTACAACAAAACACAACCATGTTTTTTTAACATCTCTTATGTCTCCCATTTATGAAATGGATGGTTGTGTAAAAATATTTTACTGCAAAAGTGGTTAAATTGATAGATATTGTGACACCCCCTAAATTCAAACAGTGCAGAATAATGTCTGGCTGGAGGGGGGAGTGACCACAAACTCATGTAACCCAATATTGCAAGCTCTGATATTGTTAAAATGTGGAATGCAAGTAGTCCATTGTCTGTCCTACATACACAACATTGTACATATCAAATAGTGGCAAGAAAAAGTTTGTGAACCCTTTGTAATTATCTGCACTTCTGCATAAATTGGTCATAAAATTAGATCTGATCTTCATCTAAGTCACAACAACAGACAAACACAGTCTGCTTAAGCTAATAACACACAAATGATTGTATTTTTCTTGTCTATATTGAATACATCATTTAAACATTCACAGTGTAGGTTGGAAAAAGTATGTGAACCCCTAGGCTAATGACTTCTCCAAAAGCTAATTGGAGTCCGGAGTCAGCTAACCTGGAGAACAATCATTGAGATGAGATTGGAGATGTTGGTTAGAGCTGCCCTGCCCTATAAAAAACACTCACAAAATTTGAGTTTGCTATTCACAAGAAGCATTGCCTGATGTGAACCACGCCTCGAACAAAAGAGATCTCAGAAGACCCAAGATTAAGAATTGTTGACTTGCATAAAGCTGGAAAGGGTTACAAAAGTATCTCTAAAAGCTGAGATGTTCATCAGTCCATGGTAAGACAAATTGTCTATAAATGGAGGAAGTTCAGCAGGAAGTTGCTACTCTCCCTAGGAGTGGCCGTCCTGCAAAGACGACTGGAAGAGCACAGCACAGAATGCTCAATGAGGTTAAGAAGAATCGTAGAGTGTCAGCTAAAGACTTAAAGAAATCTCTGGAACATGCTAATATCTCTGTTGATGAGTCTACGATACGTAAAACACTAAACAAGAATGGTGTTCAATGAAGGACACCGCGGAAGAAACCAGTACTGTCCAAAAAAAACATTCATGCACGTCTGAAGTTCGCAAAAGAGCATCTGGATGTTCCACAGCACTACTGGCAAAATATTCTGTGGACAGATGAAACTAAAGTTGAGTTAATTGGAAGGAATACACAACACTATGAGTGGAGAAAAAAAAGCACATCACACCAACATCAAAACCTCATCCCAACTGTAAAGTATGGTGAAGGGAGCAGAGTCACTGGCTTAGTGGTACTCTTCCATGCTGTCCCTAGGAGGGGTGCATCACTTGAGTGGGTTGAGTCACTGACGTGATCTCCCTGTCCGGGTTGGCGCCCCCCTCGGGTTCGTGCCGTGGGGGAGATCTTCGTGGGCTATACTCGGCCTTGTCTCAGGGTAGTAAGTTGGTGGTTGAAGATATCCCTCTAGTGGTGTGGGGGCTGTGCTTTGGAAAAGTGGGTGGGGTTATATCCTGCCTGGTTGGCCCTGTCCGGCGGTATTGTCGGACGGGGCCACAGTGTCTCCCGACCCCTCCTGTCTCAGCCTCCAGTATTCATGCTGCAATAGTTTATGCGTCGGGGGGCACGGATCAGTCTGTTATATCTGTAGTTTTTCTCCTGTCTTATCCGGTGTCCTGTGTGAATTTAAGTATGTTCTCTATAATTCTCTCTCTTTCTCTCTTTTCTCTCGGAGGACCTGAGCCCAAAGACCATGCCTCAGGACTACCTGGCCTAATGACTCCTTGCCATCCCCAGTCCACCTGGTCGTGCTGCTGCTCCAGTTTCAACTGTTCTGCCTGCGGCTATGGAACCCTGACCTGTTCACCGGACGTGCTACCTTGTCCCGAACCTGCTGTTTTCGACTCTCTCTCTCTACCGCACCTGCTGTCTCTAACTCTGAATGATCAGCTATGAAAAGCCCACTGACATTTACTCCTGAGGTGCTGACCTTTTTCACCCTCTACAACCACTGTGATTATTATTATTTGACCCTGCTGGTCATCTATGAACATTTGAACATCTTGGCCATGTACTGTTATAAACTTCACTCGGCACAGCCAGAAGAGGACTGGCCGCCCCTCAGAGCCTGGTTCCTCTCTAGGTTTCTTCCCAGGTTCCTGCCTTTATGGGGAGTTTTTCCTAGACGCCGTGCTTCTACACCTGCATTGCTTGCTGTTTGGGGTTTTAGGCTGGGTTTCTGTACAGCACTTTGTGACATCGGCTGATGTAAAACTGGCCTTGTAAATACATTTGATTGATCATGGTCTGGAGGTGCTTTGCTGCCCCAGGGCCAGTACAGCTTGCTATCATTGATGGAAAAATTAATTCCCAAGTTTATCAAGACATTGTGCAGGAGAATATAAGGTTATCTGTTCGCCAATTGAAGGTCAACAGAAGTTGGGTGATGCAACAGGACAACAACCCAAAAACACAGAAGTAAATCAACAACAGAATGGCTTCAACAGAAGACATTTACATTACATTTTTACATTTAAGTCATTTAGCAGACGCTCTTATCCAGAGCGACTTACAAATTGGTGCATTCACCTTATGATATCCAGTGGAACAGCCACTTTACAATAGTGCATCTAAATCTTTTAAGGGGGGGGAGGGGGGTTAGAAGGATTACTTTATCCTATCCTAGGTATTCCTTAAAGAGGTGGGGTTTCAGGTGCCTCCGGAAGGTGGTGATTGACTCCGCTGACCTGGCGTCGTGAGGGAGTTTGTTCCACCATTGGGGTGCCAGAGCAGCGAACAGTTTTGACTGGGCTGAGCGGGAACTGTACTTCCTCAGAGGTAGGGAGGCGAGCAGGCCAGAGGTGGATGAACGCAGTGCCCTTGTTTGGGTGTAGGGCCTGATCAGAGCCTGAAGGTACGGAGGTGCCGTTCCCCTCACAGCTCCGTAGGCAAGCACCATGGTCTTGTAGCGGATGCGAGCTTCAACTGGAAGCCAGTGGAGAGAGCGGAGGAGCGGGGTGACGTGAGAGAACTTGGGAAGGTTGAACACCAGACGGGCTGCGGCGTTCTGGATGAGTTGTAGGGGTTTAATGGCACAGGCAGGGAGCCCAGCCAACAGCGAGTTGCAGTAATCCAGACGGGAGATGACAAGTGCCTGGATTAGGACCTGCGCCGCTTCCTGTGTGAGGCAGGGTCGTACTCTGCGAATGTTGTAGAGCATGAACGTACAGGAACGGGCCACCGCCTTGATGTTAGTTGAGAACGACAGGGTGTTGTCCAGGATCACGCCAAGGTTCTTAGCGCTCTGGGAGGAGGACACAATGGAGTTGTCAACCGTGATGGCGAGATCATGGAACGGGCAGTCCTTCCCCGGGAGGAAGAGCAGCTCCGTCTTGCCGAGGTTCAGCTTGAGGTGGTGATCCGTCATCCACACTGATATGTCTGCCAGACATGCAGAGATGCGATTCGCCACCTGGTTATCAGAAGGGGGAAAGGAGAAGATTAATTGTGTGTCGTCTGCATAGCAATGATAGGAGAGACCATGTGAGGTTATGACAGAGCCAAGTGACTTGGTGTATAGCGAGAATAGGAGAGGGCCTAGAACAGAGCCCTGGGGGACACCAGTGGTGAGAGCACGTGGTGAGGAGACAGATTCTCGCCACGCCACCTGGTAGGAGCGACCTGTCAGGTAGGACGCAATCCAAGCGTGGGCCGCGCCGGAGATGCCCAACTCGGAGAGGGTGGAGAGGAGGATCTGATGGTTCACAGTATCAAAGGCAGCCGATAGGTCTAGAAGGATGAGAGCAGAGGAGAGAGAGTTAGCTTTAGCAGTGCGGAGCGCCTCCGTGACACAGAGAAGAGCAGTCTCAGTTGAATGACTAGTCTTGAAACCTGACTGATTTGGATCAAGAAGGTCATTCTGAGAGAGATAGCAGGAGAGCTGGCCAAGGACGGCACGTTCAAGAGTTCTGGAGAGAAAAGAAAGAAGGGATACTGGTCTGTAGTTGTTGACATCGGAGGGATCGAGTGTAGGTTTTTTCAGAAGGGGTGCAACTCTCGCTCTCTTGAAGACGGAAGGGACGTAGCCAGCGGTCAAGGATGAGTTGATGAGCGAGGTGAGGTAAGGGAGAAGGTCTCCGGAAATGGTCTGGAGAAGAGAGGAGGGGATAGGGTCAAGCGGGCAGGTTGTTGGGCGGCCGGCCGTCACAAGACGCGAGATTTCATCTGGGGAGAGAGGGGAGAAAGAGGTCAAAGCACAGGGTAGGGCAGTGTGAGCAGAACCAGCGGTGTCGTTTGACTTAGCAAACGAGGATCGGATGTCGTCAACCTTCTTTTCAAAATGGTTGACGAAGTCATCCGCAGAGAGGGAGGAGGGGGGGGAGGGGGAGGAGGATTCAGGAGGGAGGAGAAGGTGGCAAAGAGCTTCCTAGGGTTAGAGGCAGATGCTTGGAATTTAGAGTGGTAGAAAGTGGCTTTAGCAGCAGAGACAGAAGAGGAAAATGTAGAGAGGAGGGAGTGAAAGGATGCCAGGTCCGCAGGGAGGCGAGTTCTCCTCCATTTCCGCTCGGCTGCCCGGAGCCCTGTTCTGTGAGCTCGCAATGAGTCGTCGAGCCACGGAGCAGGAGGGGAGGACCGAGCCGGCCTGGAGGATAGGGGACATAGAGAGTCAAAGGATGCAGAAAGGGAGGAGAGGAGGGTTGAGGAGGCAGAATCAGGAGATAGGTTGGAGAAGGTTTGAGCAGAGGGAAGAGATGATAGGATGGAAGAGGAGAGAGTAGCGGGGGAGAGAGAGCGAAGGTTGGGACGGCGCGATAGCATCCGAGTAGGGGCAGAGTGGGAAGTGTTGGATGAGAGTGAGAGGGAAAAGGATACAAGGTAGTGGTCGGAGACTTGGAGGGGAGTTGCAATGAGATTAGTGGAAGAACAGCATCTAGTAAAGATGAGGTCAAGCGTATTGCCTGCCTTGTGATTAGGGGGGGAAGGTGAGAGGGTGAGGTCAAAAGAGGAGAGGAGTGGAAAGAGGGAGGCAGAGAGGAATGAGTCAAAGGTAGATGTGGGGAGGTTAAAGTCACCCAGAACTGTGAGAGGTGAGCCATCCTCAGGGAAGGAACTTATCAAGGCGTCAAGCTCATTGATGAACTCTCCAAGGGAACCTGGAGGGCGATAAATGATAAGGATGTTAAGCTTGAAAGGGCTGGTAACTGTGACAGCATGGAATTCAAAGGAGGTGATAGACAGATGGGTCAGGTGAGAAAGAGAGAATGTCCACTTGGGAGAGATGAGGATCCCAGTGCCACCACCCTGCTGACCAGAAGCTCTCGGGGTGTGCGAGAACACGTGGGCAGACGAGGAGAGAGCAGTAGGAGTAGCAGTGTTATCTGTGGTAATCCATGTTTCCGTGCCAAGAAGTCGAGGGACTGGAGGGAAGCATAGGCTGAGATGAACTCTGCCTTGTTGGCCGCAGATCGGCAGTTCCAGAGGCTGCCGGAGACCTGGAACTCCACGTGGGTCGTGCGCGCTGGGACCACCAGGTTAGGGTGGCAGCGGCCACGCGGTGTGAAGCGTTTGTATGGTCTGTGCAGAGAGGAGAGAACAGGGATAGACAGACACATAGTTGACAGGCTACAGAAGAGGCTACGCTAATGCAAAGGAGATTGGAATGACAAGTGGACTACACGTCTCGAATGTTCAGAAAGTTAAGCTTACGTTGCAGAAATCTTATTGACTAAAATGATTAAAATGATGCAGTACTGCTGGCTGGTGAAGTAGGCTAGCTAGCAGTGGCTGCGTTGTTGACTTTGTTTGAAAGTGTTGCTGGCTAGGTAGCCTCGATAACTGGCTAGGTAACCTCGATAACTGGCTAGATAATTACTCTAAACTACACAATTATCATAGATACAAGGACAGCAAAGACAACTATGTAGCTAGCTAACACTACAATAATCAAATCGTTCCGTTGTACTGTTTCGGTAGAAGTTGGCTAGCTGGCTAGCTAGCAGTGTTGACAACGTTAGGACGGCGAAAATAGCTGGCTAGCTGACTTTGTTTGAAAGTGGAGCTGGCTAGGTAACCTCGATAACTGGCTAGATAATTACTCTAAACTACACAATTATCTTAGATACAAAGACAGCAAAGACAACTATGTAGCTAGCTAACACTACACTAATCAAATCGTTCCGTTGTACTGTTTCGGTAGAAGTTGGCTAGCTGGCTAGCTAGCAGTGTTGACAACGTTAGGACTGCGAAAATAGCTGGCTAGCTGACTTTGTTTGAAAGTGGAGCTGGCTAGGTAACCTCGATAACTGGCTAGATAATTACTCTAAACTACACAATTATCTTAGATACAAAGACAGCAAAGACAACTATGTAGCTAGCTAACACTACACTAATCAAATCGTTCCGTTGTAATGATTCGGTAGAAGTTGGCTAGCTGGCTAGCTAGCAGTGTTGACAACGTTAGAAGATTCGATAATTCGATAATAATCTAAACTACACAATTATCTTTGATACAAAGACGGCTATGTAGCTAGCTAAGAAAAAAGATCAAACAAATCAAACCGTTGTACTGTAATGAAATGAAATTAAATGTAATACTACCTGTGGAGCGAAGCGAAATGCGACTACTCGCTCCAACCCGGAAGACAATACGCCTTCTGGAGTAGCCCAGTCAGAGTCCTGACCTCAACCCGATTGAGATGCTGTGGCATGACCTCAAGAGAATAGTTCACACCAGACATCCCAAGAATATTGCTGAACTGAAACAGTTTTGTAAAGAGGAACAGTACAAAATTCCTCCTGACCGTTGTGCAGGTCTGATCCGCAACTACATACAACTTTTGGCTGAGGGTATTGCCGCCAAAGTAGGGTCAACCAGTTATTAAAACCAAAGGTTCACATACGTTTTCCACCCTGCACTGTGAATGTTTACACGGTGTGTTCAATAAAGACATAAAAAAGTAGAACTGTTTGTGTGCTGTGTTTGTCTATTGTTGTGACTTAGATGAAGAGCAGATCAAATTTTATGACCAATTTATGCAGAAGTGCAGGTAATTCAAAAGGGTTCACATACTTTTTCTTGCCACTGTATGAATATTGATGATGAATGTAAGCTTTACTTTTTAGTAGCTTATTAATAGACAACTTTCAAAGTCAAATTTGCTCTCATTCAGTGCTTTATGGTCCTGCCTTCGAAAAATACATACAGTTACACATGTCTTTTGATGTTGTGGCTATTGTAATCGACTCCAAGGAAAAAAAGTGGGCTCAGACATCGAAATTACATACTTTGGGGTCCAAGGTTCCTTGACGGATTTTGTATCGTTAGCCCCTACTTTTGCAATTTAGGCAGGGGGGCGCCACAGATTATCTTTGGGGCCACTGTAGATTTTGCCTCAAATCCAAAATGGCGTCCAAAATCCAATATGGTTGCCATAATACCATTTGATGGAGGTTAAATCACATGTAAATATATATTTTGTAGATGATAGTCATGTTTTCAGAATTGTGTACACTCGTGCCCATAAAGACGGTTTTGGTGTAAATACATTTTATTCTGAAATCCAATATGACCAACATAATTACACTCAAACACCGTTGCCTGGTTTATTTTGTGTCGTGTTATTCTGTCTTTAAAGGGTTTTATACAGCTCTTAGTATAACTAGGACTATGAGTGGCACAGCCATGCCTCTGTTGTGTTTGAATAGCTGAAGCCAACTAGCTTTTTAATGTGTGTTCATGTTTTTCATGACACAAGCACATAGTATTCAGAGACAAGCATTTCGCCACACTCGCATTAACATCTGCTAACCATGTGTATGTGACCAATAAAATTCGATTTGATTTTGATTTTAGCAGCGTAACCAAGTTACAGGAATGCAACCTGTAGTACAACAGTCAGCCACTTTAGCAGCTCTTGCATTTCCCCTCTTTTCCCCAATGAAACTAAGTGTACAAGGTTGATTGAAGGTCTTTGGAGGTGACCAGGACATGAGTGTTTCCTAACAGGGTGAAGAGACAAAGTAGAGAGTAGTGGTTTTAGTTCTGGGGCCTGAAAATGTTACACAGCTAACTGGTCATTCTCAGCAAGATGCATCAACAAGGGCAGTATCCTTCCTCTATGACTGGCAGAGTTTTCAGACTGTGTAGTGATCCGTTTCCATTTCTACAACAGTTGGGTGCAGGCACTCAGCACATGCAGCACATGCAGCTTGCATGCCAATGAGACCAATTGACTAATGTTATCTCAGCCTGACTGATGCTGGGGATACTCCATTATTCTAATGGTTGGTTGTCTGGTTGTGAAGGACAGGCTGTGAACGGGCTGTTACAAACAGACCTGCCCTTAGATCTTTCCAACACCTAATTGACCTGTGGTTGGAGTTGTGTATGTTGAGTGGCAAAAAGTCCTGCAGTACACGTTCTACTTATTCCTTTATATTCCTTTGGAATTCGGGTAGGATTATAATTTGGCTGATATTTACTTTGGATAGTAATTACAGCCAACTATCCAAAGTAAATATCAGCCAAATTATAATCCTACCCGAATTCCAGAATTCCAGGGTAGATAAGGTGAGTAACAGAAGCCGTAAGGGCGACCTCAGGTTAACTAAAGGTAACTTAGAGTGTAGGTTATAGACTACGACTATGAAGCATTGGTTATGAAGGATGATGCACAAAGGCACACACATATACAGTGCATTGGGAAAGTTTTCAGACCCCTTGAATTTTTCCACATTTTGTTACGTTACAGACTTATACCCCATAATGACAAAGCAGGTTTTTAGAAACTTTTGCAAATGTCTAAAAAAACAAAAACAGAAATACCTTCTTTACATAAGTATTCAGACTCTTTGCTATTAGACTCGAAATTGAGCTCAGATGCATCCTGTTTCCACTGATCATCCTTGAGAGGTTTCTACAACTTCATTGGAGTCCACCTGTGGTAAATTCAATTGATTGGACATTGAGTTGGAAAGGCACACACCTGTCTATATAAGGTCCCATAGTTGACAGTGCATGTCAGAGCAAAATCCAAGCCTTGGTCTGGGGGCCTTAGTCAGGGAGGTGACCAAGAACCCGATGGTCACTCTGACAGAGCTATAGAGTTCCTCTGCGGAGACGGGAGAACATTCCAGAATGACAATCATCTCTGCAGCACTCCACCAATCATGTCTTTATGGTAGAGTGGCCAGACAGGAGCATCTCCTTAGTAAAAGGCCAGAGTTTGCCAAAAGGCATGAAAAGACTCTCAGACCATGAGAAACAAGATTCTCTGGTCTGATGAAACCAAGATTGAACCATTTGGCCTGAATGCCCTGCGTCACGTCTGTAGGAAACCTGGCACCATCCCTACGGTGAAGCATGGTGGTGTTAGCATCCTGTTGTGGGAATGTTTTTCAGTAGCAGGGACTGGGAGACTAGTCAGGATCGAGGGAAAGATGAACAGAGGAAAGTACAGAGAGATCCTTGATGAAAACCTGCTCCAGAGCGCTCAGGACCTCAGACTTGGGTGAAGGTTCCCCTTCCAACAGGAGAACACAGCCAAGATAACGCAGGAGTGGTTTCGGGACAAGTCTCTGAATGTCCTTGAGTGGCCCAGCCAGACGCCGGACTTGAATCCGATCTAACATCTCTGGAGAGACCTGAAAATAGCTGTGAAGCGACGCTCCCCATCCAGACCTGTCAGAGCTTGAGGATCTGCAGAGAAGAATGGGAGAAACTCCCCAAATACAGGTGTGCCAAGCTTGTAGTGTCATACCTAAGAAGACTCCAGGCCGTAATCACTGCCTAAGGTGCCTCAACAAAGTACTGAGTAAAGGGTCTGAACACTTGTGATATTTCAGTTTTACATTTTTTATACATTTGCAAAAATGTCTAAAAAACGTTTTTTGCTTCATCATTATGGGCTATTGTGTGTATATTGATGAGGGGGAAACAATTTAATCCATTTTAGAATAAGATTGTAACGTAACAAAATTGGGAAAAAGTCAAGGGGTCTGAATACTTTCCGAATGCACTGTTCAGGTAACTGCCAACATTATGGAAACACCAACATAAAGTGTTTTAATAGGGCGTTGCTCCACCACAAGACAGCAGAACAGCTTCAGTTTGCCTTGGCATTGATTCCACAAATGTTTGAAACTCTATTGGAGGGATGCGACACCATTATTCCAAAATAAATTCTATAATTTAGTGTTTTGTTGATGGTGGTAGAAAACGCTGTCTCAGGCACCGCTACAATATCTTCCATAAGTGTTCAATTGGGTTGAGATCTGATGACTGAGACACACACACACACACACACACACACACACACACACACACACACACACACACACACACACACACACACACACACACACACACACACACACACACACACACACACAAAATCACTGAGATCTTTTCTTCTAGTCATGGTAGCCAAAGTAATGAGCAATTAGTCATTTTTATACATTATCTTAATGGAAAACTCCACTCCATTGTTTCATTGTTTCATTAGTCTATTGTTGGCATAGTCCCAAAATGTAATCAACTGGGATGATTTCAAATACAGACTTGATTGCTGACAAGCAAAACATTTTGGGACAATGTCAGCAATGGACTAATGAAACAAATACCAAAGATAGTTTTGGGGTGTAATTTGCCTTTAAGCATGATGGGATGTTAATGGCTTAATTAACTCAGGAACCAAACCAGTGCAGAAACACCTGCTTTCAATATACATTGTATCCCTAATTTACTCAACTGTTTCCTTTATTTACCTGTACATTTGAAGATGATCTCTGGACTTCTCTGGAAAGTAAAGCGGTTGCAGAGGTGGTGGAACCGATCAAGCAGAGACCACTATCTCACAGTCAAGCCCAAGCTACCATGACCACATACAGCATACACCCACGCACACAAGTTTCACTTTCACACACACACAGAGCACAAAGAAGAATGAACATTGAGAGAGAATTGACATCGATTAAAGTAATTAGAAAAATAAATGAATTTGGACTGGAATTTATACAAATAATAAAGGTTAAATATGGTAAATGTTGAAAGCATGGGGTAACATACTGTGGGGAATATTAAAGGGGGATTGAAGGAATGCAGTAAAATGGTTAATAATGTGATAATGTTGTTTGCTTTAAGGTATGATGCCTATAGACTATGTTTGTTAAGATTAGATGAACAAGGCCTTAGGAGGTTGATCATTTAAGCTTATAATGTTGAGATGTTGTAATAATGAAATGTTTAAGTTGCTGGAGGTTTAAGATGTAATGGGAGTAATAAATTGGGTTGGAGTAAGATTATAATTGAGCGAAGAAGGGAATGTTAATGTTTAAAAATGTAATGGTTTAAAAGTTAATGATAGTGTTGGGTTCTGAGAATATGAAATATACTTATTCATGTCACTGAGGGAGAGAGGTTAATGTATAACGTTTACATTATGTGAGGATATGTTATTGTTAGCCATCAGGGATCATATGGGAGGGATCCTCTGTGAGGAGAAGAGACACAGTCTGGTACAGGTCACCATGACTGCCGTGAGTTGGGGAGGAGTGAGCACTTTGGGGTAGAAGTCAGGTCAGATGAAGTGAGGAAGAACAGATATCACTAAGGTTCTGTCTAGCAACAGAGATGCATTGGCTGTTCAGATGTGTAGGAGGAGACTCAGCATAGGAGAAAGGGTTAAATATCAGTGCTTGTGTGAATATGTTTTGGTCAGTTCAGCTGTTCGATCCTTTGGGATGAATTAACTTGGTTTGAGCTTTCATAGTGTCCATCGAGTTCTTACTATGATATTTAGAACCTAACAGTAGTGTACTAATTGTGCTAGCTTGCATTGGAAATTTCCTGGAGGAGGCCAGCGTCCTGTGTAAGCGAACGTCCTGCCTAGGCGGGGAAAGGAGTGATGTCCGCTTTAGGTGTTAACCACTGAATGCGTCATGGGGGGGTTAACAAAAAGAAAGATGGAGGATATAAAGGAGGCATGATTTGGGAGAATGCGGAACTTTCTTTTTGAGTTTGCTAGAAGAACCTGTCGCCTGCTGGAGGAAGATTTCTGCCGTAGCTTTTTAGCTTAACTTAGGGATCCCTTCACCCCCATTCCCGCTCGGATCCCGTTAACGGGATTGATTTGACAACATCCAGTGAAATTGCAGCGCGCCAAATTCAAAAACAGAAATACTCATAATAAGAACTCATTAAACATACAAGTGTTATACATCAAAATACAGCTTCACTTCTTGTTAATAAAAGGCTTTACGGCGAAAGCAGACCATGTGATTATCTGAGGACAGCACCCCGCATACAAACACATGAAAATCAGATTTCAATCAGGCAGGTGCTACACAAAAATCTGAAATAACGATATAATTCATGCCTTACCTTTGAAGATCTTCTTCTGTTGGCACTCCAAAATGTCCCATAAACATCACAAATGGTCCTTTTGTTCAATAAATTCCGTCATTATATCCCCAAATGTTCATTTATTTGGCGCGTTTGATTCAGAAATACACCGGTTCCAACTCGCCCAACATGCCTACAAAGTATCTAATAAGTTACCTGTAAACTTGGTCCAAACATTTCAAACAACGTTCCTAATCCAAACTTATCTGTACTAAAATGTAAATAATCAATAACATTTAAGACAGGAAATACTGTGCTCAATACCGGACGAAAACAAAGTGAAGCGCGTTCCAGGTCGTGCGCTCCAAAAGACTTGAGTCATGGAAAGAACAGGGCTATTTCTTCATTTCTCAAAGGAAAAACATCAACCAATTTCTAAAGACTGTTGACATCTAGTGGAAACCATAAGAACTGCAAGCATATTTCTATTAAAAAGTGATTTACCATAGAAACCTAATGGAAAACACAGTGAGCTCAAAAATGTTTTCCCCTGGATGGATTGTGCTCGGGGTTCGGCCAAATCAGTTCTGTTCTACTCACAGACATTATTCAAACAGTTTTAGAAACTTCAGAGTGTTTTCTATCCAAATATACTAATAATATGCATATCCTAGCTTCTGGGCCTGAGTAGCAGGCAGTTTACTTTGGGCACGCTTTTCATCCGAACGTGAAAATACTGTCCCCTAGCCCATATACATATTTACATTTTTATCATACTTATATTTAGATTTGATTATACTCAGTTAATGTAAAATTGTAGGAGGAATCCTTAGGGTTACCTCATTGATAGAGGTGTGGTAAAGTAGCTGTTAGAGTTTTTCGACGGCATCTGAGGGACTGATCATCCTGAGGGAGGAGCCAAAAAACTGTTTATAAAGTTGTAGAGTTATAAACCTTTTCACAAGTGAGTTCCAAATATCTCTAACAGTCGCCCCAGCGTGACATTTTTTATGCACATTATGTTAGAATGTACTCACTGTTCCAAAATGTGATTGTTACGCTACAGGACAGTTAACGCACGCTGCCTGCTTGTTATCTAAAGGCTATGTTTCAACTCGTCAATTTCAAATTATTTTCTAGCAACAGTTTGAATTGAGGTGTGTTCCGCCTCCTCATTAATTCACATAGAAGTAGCCCATTTCAGTGTTGCGGACAATTTATGTTTGAGGCTTTACTGAGCCGGACAAACTTCCCTCTTCGAGGAGAGCACTTCCCCATGTTTTAAGCACATCAAGTATGTAGACATTTGCGCAGTTTACGAACTGGCACATTTTCTGTCTGGAGCTCGCATTGTTGTATTGTTGTTTTCCTTACAAATAATAACTTTGGACATTTGTGCGTTCCTATCAAAGTAAGTGCCTTATTTTCTGTATATAATATTGTCGTTTCTACTGTAGCATACATAGCGTATGTACAATACCAGTGAATAATTTGGACACACCTACTCAATCAAGGGATTTTCTTTATTTTTACTATTTTCTACATTGTAGAATAATAGTGAAAACATGAAATAACACATATGGAATCATGTAGTAACCCAAATAATATTTTATATTTGAGATTCTTTAAAGTAGCCACCCTTTGCCTTGATGACAGCTTTGCACACTCTTGGCATTCTCTCAACCAGCTTCATGAGTTAGTCACCTGGAATGCATTTCAATTAACAGGTGTGCTTTGTTAAAAGTTAATTTGTGGAATTTTATTCCTTCTTAATACGTTTGAGCCAATGTCACAAACATCGTATGAGTGAGACCAAGGCGCAGCGTGGTATGCGTACATTCTCTTTTAATGAATGAATACTTAACAAAAACAACAAAATCAACGAACGAAATGTGAAGCTATACAAATAGTGCAGACAGGCAACTAAACATAGACAAGATCCCACAAACACAAAAGGGAAATGGCTGCCTAAATATGATCCCCAATCAGAGACAACGATAAACAGCTGCCTCTGATTAGGAACCATATCAGGCCACCATAGACATAAAAATACACCTAGATAACCCACCCAAGTCACCATCCCGCCCCAACCAACACAGAGAAAAGAACAGCTTACTATGTTCAGGGCGTGACAGTACCCCCCCCCCAAAGGTGCGGACTCCGACCGCAAAACCTCAATAGGGGAGGATCTGGGTGGGCATCTAGGATGAATGACGCAGGGCGTCGGGGGCGGCTCCGGTGCAGGGCGCATCGCCGGAAACTCCGGACCGTGGGTTGTCGCAAGAGGCACCGGACTGTGAATCGTCGCCGGAGGCACCGGACCGTGAATCGTCGCCGGAGGCTCCTGACCGTGGATCATCGCCGGAGGAACCGGACCGTAGATCGTCGCCGGAGGAACCGGACCGTAGATCGTCGCAGGAGGCTCCAGACTGAGAACCCCTGCTGAAGGCTCCGGAACGCCGACCGTCGTTGGAGGCTCCGGACCGCCGACCGTCGTTGGAGGCTCCGGACCGCCGACCGTCGCTGGAGGCTCCGGACCGGGGACCGTCTCAGGAGGTTCCGGAACGTGGACCGTCTATGGAGGTTCCGGACCGTGGACCGACTCAGGAGGTTCTGGAACGTAGCCCGTCTCAGGATGTTCCGGACCGTAGCCCGTCTCAGGATGTTCCGGACCGTAGACCGTCTCAGGAGGTTCCGGACCGTGGCCCGTCTCAGGAGGTTCCGGACCGTGGCCCGTCGTTGGAGGTTCCGGATCGTGGCCCGTCGTTGGAGGTTCCGGACTGTGAAACATCGTCGGAAGCTCTGGACTGGGAACGTCGCCGGAAGCTCTGGACTGGGAACTGTCGCCGGAAGCTCTGGACTGGGAACTGTCGCCGGAAGCTCTGGACTGGGAACTGTCGCCGGAAGCTCTGGACTGGGAACTGTCGCCGGAAGCTCTGGACTGGTTCATGGATCTAATTGCTGCAAAGAAACCCCTACTAAAGGACACAAATAATTAGAAGAGACTTTGCTTGGGCCAAGAAACACGAGCAATGGACATTAGACCAATGGAAATCTGTCCTTTGGTCTGATGAGTCCAAATATGAGATTTTTGGTTCCAACCGCCATGTCTTTGTGAGACGCAGAGTAGGTGAACGGATGATCTCTGCAATTGTGGTTCCCACTGTGAAGCATGGAGGAGGAGGTGTGATGGTGTGGGGTGCTTTGCTGGTGACACTGTCTGTGATTTAAAAAAAATCGAAGGCACACTTAACCAGCTGGCTACCACAGCATTCTGCAGCGATATGCCATCCCATCTGGTTTGCGCTTCTGGGACTATCATTTGTTTTTCAACAGGACAATGACGCAACACACATCCAGGCTGTGTAAAGGCTATTTAACCAAGAAGGAGAGTGATGGAGTTCTGCATCAGCTGACCTGGCCTCCACAATCACTCAACCTCAAACCAAATGAGATGGTTTGGGATGAGTTGGACCGCAGAGTGAAGGAAAAGCAGCCAACAAGACTGTTGGAATAGCATTCCAGGTGAAGCTGGTTGAGAGAATGCCAAGAGTGTACAAAGCTGTCATCAAGGCAAAGGGTGGCTACTTTGAAGAATCTAATATATTAAGTATATTTTGAATTGTTTAACACTTTTTTGGATACTTGCTTGGGCCAAGAAAGACAAGCAATTAACATTAAACCGGTGGAAATCTGTCCTTTGGTCTGATGAGTCCAAATTTGAGATTTTTGGTTCCAACTGCCATGTCTTTGTGAGACGTAGAGAACGTGAACGGATTATCTACTCATGTGTGGTTCCCACCATGAAGCATGGAGGAGGAGATGTGATGGTGCTTTGCTGGTGACACTGTCAGTGATTTATTTAGAATTCAAGGCACACTTAACCCTCATGGCTACCACAGCATTCTGCAGAGATACGCCATTCCATCTGGTTTGTGCTTAGCGGGACTATCATTTTTTTTTCAACAGGACAATGACCCAACAGCCCTCCAGGCTGTGGAAAGGCTATTTGACCAAGAAGGAGAGTGATGGAGTGCAGCATCAGATGACCTGGCCTCCACAATCACCCGACCTCAACCCAATTGAGATGGTTTGAGATGAGTTAGACTGCAGAAGTGAAGGAAATGCAGCCAACAAGTGCTCAGCATATGTGGGAACTCCTTCAAGACTGTTGGAAAAGCATTCCATGTGAATCTGGTTGAGAGAATGCCAAGAGTGTGAAAAGCTGCCATCAAGGCAAAGGGTGGCTACTTTGAAGAATCTCAAATATAAAACATATTTAGATTTAACACTTTTTTTGGTTACTACATGATTCCATGTGTGTTATTTCATAGTTTTGTTGTCTTCACTATTATTCTACAATGTAGATAATAGTTCAAATAAAGAAAAACCCTTGAATGAGTCCAAACTTTTGACTGGTACTGTATGTACAGTATGGAGCATAATGTATTTATAGTTTTACTCACATGTTTTCAAGTTTGGTAACAAATAATGCATTACGATTTTTTCATAGATTGTAATGGACATCTATGATGTGTGTAACATACTTTCTGGGTATTTTGATGTACAGATTATAATGAGCTATTTGCCAGCTCTGTGTGGCGCCATGTTTGTTGACATTATACAATGCATTCTGGATGTCACGTAAACGTTTGTCAGACCAAAGATGTTATAATGAGGTGAAGGAATGTAGCCTACATTTCCCTGTTTGGATGATTACTACTTCTGTGAATGTCTGAATTCAGTCACATTCAGGACATAGCTTTGTAAGGACCGTGTTTGTGCAAAATGTTTCGTTGTGTGGCTAGCTCAAATGTTGCGTCAATCGAAATTGGACATTCTAAATAAGCATTCACACCGGTTTGAGTGTACGCTGCAGGGACCACTGTAGAATGATCACACCCATTTGTCAGTACCTGTGAAAAGGTTAAATACTGTGCTTCTCATAAAATTGTAATAGACAAAAAAAGTATTGGGACACCCCAGTAAGGGTTTACTTAAAACCTCTTAAGGGTGCTGAAGGGGTTTATCAATTTAATTTACTGTTGATGCTTTCCTATTATTGATTGGTGATATTGATTTGTGATTTTTTGATTGATTGATCTGGGATTTCCAATAAACTTGATTTATTGTTCTGAAACACTGTGTCATCGGAGAGTCATACCAGTGCGTGTTGTTTTACTTTCGGTTTACGAAATAGACTTGATTAATTTAGGACTTTTTTTTAGCATCTGGTTAGTTAGTCTATCGGGGACCTGAGTGGCTGTTATAAAGGAACCTAACCTGAGACCCAACTATAGTTACTGAGTGCATTATAAGGAGTTGTAAGGAGGGGTGTCTCTGGGCTAAAGCCAACCCACAGGAGGGCAACCCACTCATAGTGTGCTGAGGTTGAAACTCTGGCCCGGACGATCCTGAGAAGGCGCCGGGTTTATAAGGTTCAGGGTGAGGGAGCTTAGGCACTCGACTTCGGGGATAGCCCACTTTTCTGTATGGCCCTGATAAGGGAATTTATATGTTTAAAGATAATGATTAAATCATTCCACCCTGAAACCTAACTATTAGGGATTATAGTTTATGTAGCATGTATAAGGAATAATTAACCTTTTCTCAATAGGGGGTGCTGTTTGCACTTTGTAAAAATTTCGTTCCCAAATTAAACTGCCTCGTACTCAATTCTTGCTCGTACAATATGCATATTATTATTACTATTGGATAGAAAACACTCTCTAGTTTCTAAAACCGTTTGAATTATATCTGTGAGTAAAACAGAACTCGAGTTGGAGCAATTTTCCTATGAGGAAGTGAGAAATCTGAAATCTGCAGGCTGTTCAGTGGCTTGGTTAGTGGCTTGTTTGTTACGATCGCTAACCTTTGCTGCTGGTAAATGGCTTGTGTTTCTGGCTATTGTGGTAAGCTAATATAATGCTATATTGTGTTTTCGCTGTAAAACACTTAAAACATCTGAAATATTGGCTGGATTCACAAGATCTTTGTCTTTCATTTGCTGTACGCTGTGTATTTTTCATAAATGTTTTATGATGAGTATGTAGGTAATACACGATGGTCTCTGTAGTTATTCTAGTTGCTTTGGTGAGAGTTGTGATGGTGGCTGCAATGGTAAACTATGATTTATACCTGAAATATGCAAATTTTTCTAACAAAACATATGCTATACAATAAATATGTTATCAGACTGTCATCTGATTAAGTTGTTTCTTGGTTAGTGGCTATTTATATCTTTATTTGGTCGAAATTGTGATAGCTACCTATGCAGGAAAAAAATGGTGGAAAAAAAGTTGTGTCTTTTGCTATCGTGGTTAGCTAATAGATTTACATATTGTGTCTTCCCTGTAAAACATTTTAAAAATCAGAAATGATGGCTGGATTCACAAGATGTGTATCTTTCATCTGGTGTCTTGGACTTGTGATTTAATGATATTTAGATGCTAGTATTTACTTGTGACGCTATGCTAGGCTATGCTAGTCAGCTTTTTTACTGATGGGGGTGCTCCCGGATCCGGGATTGTGTGCAAGTAGAAGTTAAAGTATTAAACGTAAGTCCAACTAGGCTCAGAAGAGACCTGTGAGGGAGAGAAATGTGTGTGTATGTGTGTGCCTAAGAAAATACAGAGAACAATTCAACTGTGTTTGACCCGACTTGGCTAGAACTCTGAGAAACTTATGATAGGACAGGGAGTACTTCTCCAGGTTTCCCTAATCTCGGGGGAATGGAACTGTCGGCTGGGTAGTGACACACAGTGGTGAGAACTCTGGAGAAGGATACAACTCACCTACTGTTCGTGTGTATGTATGTGCGTAGGATATCTACTGTTTGTGTGGAAGTATGTGCGTAAGTAAGGAGCAAGGTATAAAATGGATGTCTTTGTATAATGGACTTCAGAGCTGTCTCGTGAATAAACATTCGGACTATTAAGCTGGGACTTTTGTCTGTTTCATTCAACCAGAATCTTAAACACTCTGGGTTTTAGACTGAGTAGTTTAATTGAAGTTCAGTTTAAGAACATTAAGAACAAAATTCTCATAACAGGCCCTGACTGTTGAGTTTGAGGAACAGTCCCTAGCTGTAGACTAGCCCAGTGATAATGCAGAGCGGCATCTATCAGATCTGTAGGGATTCATGAGGACTGATAACTGACCTGCCATTGGGTAGGCAGGGGCGAGTTTAATTGTTAAAACCTCTTTGGGGTAGGGGGCAGTATTTTCACATCCGGATGAAAAGCATGCCCAAAGTAAACTGCCTGTTACTCAGGCCCAGAAGCTAGGATATGCTAACCCTAACACTCTAAAGTTTCTAGACCTGTTAAAGTAATGTCTGTGAGTATAACAGAACTGATATGGCAGGCGAAACCCCGAGGACAAACCATCCCCCCTCAGCTTACCACTATTTTCAATGGCTAGTACTATAATTATAAGCCCAAGTCCTCCCAGATTGCAGTTTCTAGGGCTTCCACTAGATGTCAACAGTCTTTAGGAAGAGTTTCAGGCTGGTTTTTGGAAAAATTACCCAGAAATTTTACTTTTTCTAGGTGGCTCCCATTTTGGCTGTAGTGTTTCCAAGTGCGTGGAGGAAAGCACATTCTTTCTTGTTTATCTCCGGTAAAGACAATAACGATTCTCCGTCTTAAATTTTATTTTTTTATTTGCGTATTAGGATACCTAAGGTTTGATTATAAACGTTGTTTGACTTGTTTGGAAAAGTTTATTAGTAACGTTTGATTCATTTTGTATGTATTTTGACGGAGGGAAACTGAGTGGATTATTGACTGAAGCGCGCCAGCTAAACTGAGTTTTTATGGATATAAAGAAGGACATTATCGAACAAAAGGACCATTTGTGATGTAACTGGGACCTTTTGGAGTGTCAACAGAAGAAGATCATCAAAGGTAAGGCATTTTTTATATCGCTATTTCTGACTTTCGTGTTGCACCTCCCTGGTTGAAATATGTTTGTCATGCATTTGTATGATGGGGCGCTGTCCTCAGATAATCGCATGGTTTGCTTTCGCCGTAAAGCCTTTTTGAATTCTGACACGGCGGCTGGATTAACAAGAAGTTAAGCTTTATTTTGATGTATTGCACTTGTAATTTTATGAAAGTTAAATATTTCTAATAATTGAATTAGAATTTCATGCTCTGCAATTTCACCGGACGTTGTCGAGGTGTTCCGCTAGCGGGACGTCTAGCCGTAACAGGTTTTAGCCTGCAGAGGTGGTATTTTAGCCTTGACAGTACATATGAGGGCAATGCACGCCAACACTTTCCAGATTATATTTTGCCTGTTCAATTGCCTCCTGACATGTGGCACTCCAGTTCCTTGGTGTCTGTCTTTATTAACTGCCAGACGGGGGAATGGGCCTATCGAAGATAGTTCTGTGAGATTCAGGATGGAATTGACATTGGCGAGGTGTGTTGGTTAAATGTGGTGAACACCTGCCCAATGAGATTGTCTTACTGTATATGGTTGCATCCTCCCCATACATCATAATGTCACCAAGTCAACATGTACGGCAACTCCAGGGCAGACTGGAAGATTCAGGATGGCATTGACATTGGATAGGCACAATTCCTATGACATGTGAAAGCCCACGTTGATGGCAGTTCTTGTCAATGAGTGTCAGGTTGTGTTGGTTTATTGTAGTGAACACCTGCCTAATCCGCTTTTCATCATGTGTGGTTGCACGCCAGCACCTTCCAGATTGTATTTCGGTTGTTGAATGGGCCCCCAGATGTGGCAGCAAGTGACCATATTCGGGAACTCCAGGTCAGACAGCCAGGATGGTGAACATGTTGTGTTTTTTTGCAATGTGCCAGCCCAACCCAAACAGCACGAGTTTACAGGAACATCCCAATGCCCATCACAAATACAGTGAGCCAGCGGAAGGTCATGTTGTATTCAGGCAGCCATATTGGACTAGCAATGAATCAAAGCTTACTTCGAAATAATGAGTTAAGAGCCCAATCCTGGAGGCAGAAGTTATACCACAGTGGGGGCAAGTTGTAGAGCTAGGGAAAGCGTGTCTAGGGTTGTCTTTCCTTTCGTTAGAGCCTCCAAGTTGCTTCATTGATCCTCAGAGGCTCGTGACTTGGAATATGTGGTATTGCCATTCCAGTCTGCTATATCCAGACAAAGGTGTTTAAGTGTAATTATGGCAGGCCAATTGGATTCCCAACATGGTTGAAGTACACAAAAATGTTGAGTACAGTACACACATCTGAAATACTTCTCCAATTTAAAACACATACAGGTGATTAAACCAGCTAGGTCGCCCATGATCAAGTTATAATTCAACGTCCATCCATGTCTGAGGACGTCGGGAAATGACATGGAAACCGGCTACTAGGGGCAACAGTGAGCACTTTTACCTTCAAGTAGGTTTCGGTTTTGCCTAGAGCAGTGGATGGACAAAAGCATTTGCCTCTGATTCCAAAGAGTGCAAGTTCATATCCAGCAAAAAAAAATATTTTGAGATTTTAGTTTTAAGCCTATCCCAAACCTTAACCCTTACCTTAACCATTTAGAGTTAATGCTTAACCTTAAGCTTTCGGGGTTAATGCCTAAACTTAACCGTAACCTTGAAAATTCTGAGTTAATGCTTAAACTTAACCTTAAACACTTCCAAATGTTATGTTTGGAACAACTTAGAAATGTGAAGTTTGAGAAACATGGATGAACTTCTAATTCTGACGTGAGACTGTAAGAGCTAGTTGAATAAACCACCATTTAATGGTATTGTGGCAGCCATATTGAATTTTGAACACCACAATGGATTTGGAGTCAAATCTAGAAGGGCCCCCTAATATAATTGTAAGAGGCTGAACAGTTAAAATCCGCAGAGGAACCTTTGACTAAAAAGACATGACAGTTTTCACTGTCTCAGCCCACTTGTTTTCCTTCGAGCCGATTAGATTGCAATAGGCACAACATAAAAAAGCATGTGTAACTGTTTAAAAAAAATATATACAGTAGTGTATATATATATTTATCAATCATTATATTTGAGTTTAATTAACCATAATATTTGCTGTAATATTTTTTATGTATTTTCTGGAGGATAAAAATTGAAATCTGTCACGTATACTCCCTCTCTGGCCTCTAGGTCACCAGACTACTGATTATTAGGCACACCTGTCACCATCGTCAGGCACACCAGCACTTATTGACACTCACCTGGACTTCATCACCTCCAAGATTACCTGCCCTATTTGTGTTACTCCCTTTGGTTCCTTCCCCAGGCATTATTGTTTATGTATCTGTTTCATGTCGGTGCGCTGTTCGTGTGTCTTGATTTGTTCTTTGTGTCTTGTTTTGTTCGTGTGTCTTGTTTTGTTCCTTGCATCTTGTTTTGTTCTTTGTGTCTTGTTTTGTTCGGGTGTCTTGTTTTGTTCGTGTGTCTTGTTTTGTTCTTTGTGTCTTGTTTTGTTCTTTGCGTCTTGTTTTGTTCTGTGTGTCTTGTTTAGTTCTTTGTGTCTTGTTTTGTTCTGTGTGTCTTGTTTAGTTCTTTGTGTCTTGTTTTGTTCGTGTGTCTTGTTTTGTTCGTGTGTCATGTTTTATTCGTGTGTCTTGTTTTGTCCATGTTCGTTTATTTCATTAAATGTGTTCACTCCCTGAACTTGCTTCCCAACTCTCAGTGTACATCGTTACAAAATTGTAACCAACTTTGTATGGCTTGTTTAAGGAAGGGTGATACTTTGAATAAGGTTTCATTTTCAATTAACTGAAAATTAGAAATTGTAATCTGTATAAAGGCAAAAATAATATTTTTTAAACATTGGATGATCCTTTCTTAGTAATCTACTGCACAACCAGTTTGGGTTTAAGTATAATTTACAGAATGTATGCGTGAAGTTTTTAGTTAGAGGTTTAATGCTTTAATAATTTCAGCCCCCCAAACTCCTATCCATTATACAGTGGGCATAGAAAGTCCCCACCCCCTTTGAAAATGTCCCCACCCCCTTTCACCCCCACATAAAATGTGATATTTTCCAGCTTTATTTACCCACAGTAACCCACAATTTATTTACCCACAGTAACCCTCTGAAAATTAAATAAAAGTGAAACAGTAAAATACAATATTTGGATTAGTGAACAGCCCCCCCCTAGAATTGCAAATGCCAACTTGCTGAGGTATAACCAACCATCTTCCAGATCACAAATCAAGCTAATTGGCTTCCATCTGTGATCAATTGTAGTGACTTTGATTAGTTCAGAATAAAAGCAGTTGTTCACAGAGGACTCCACTGCTTAGTAGTGCAATTCAAAGCAAATAATCCATTATGGGTGGAAAGGTACTTTCAAAAGATCTACGAGATCATGTTGTGGAAAGGCACAAGTCGGGATGGATATACAAATATTTCAAAGGCTTTGTCTATCCCTCGGAGCACAGTTAAGACCATTATTAAGAAGTGGAAGGCGTATGACACCACCCCGACCCTGCATAGATCAGGCCGTCCCTCCAAACTGGATGACCGGGCAAGGAGGAATTGATCAGAGAGGCTACCAAGAAGCCAATGGCGACTTTGAAGGAGTTATGGTAAAGACCTTTATGGCAAAGGCCTTTATGGCAAAGACTGGTCAATGTGTGCATGGGACCACAATATCACAAGCGCTCCACAAATCTGGGCTATATGAGAGGGTGGCAAGAAAAAAAACACTCCTCAAAAAAAGCCACATCAAGTCTCATTTTATCTTTGCCAAAAAGCACATTGTTGATTCCGAGGCCAAGTGCCAAATGGTCCTGTGGTCAGATGAGACCAACATTTTGCCTGAACGCAAAACAATATGTCTGGCGAAAACCCAATACCTCTTTCCACCCAAAGAACACCACGCCTACAGTAAACCATGGCGGTAGCAGCATCCTGTTGTGGTGGTGTTTCTCTTCAGCAGAGACTGGAGCACTTGTCAGGATAGAAGGGAAAATGGACAGGGCAAAATACCGAAAGATTCTTGAGGAGAACCTGCTGCCCTCTGCAGGAAGTTGAAAATGGGAAGATGGTTCACGTTTCAACATGACAATGACCCAAAGCACACCGCCAAAGCAACTGTACAGTGGCTGAAAGACAAGAAGGGTAATGTCCTCGAGTGGCCTAGTCAGAGTCCCGACCTAAATCCCATCGAGAATCTGTGGAAGGACTTGAAGAGTGCAGTCCGTGAGCGGTCACCATGCAATTTGACTGAGCTTAAACAATTCTGCAAGGAAGAATGGGCAA
The DNA here is from genome assembly GCF_016432855.1 of Salvelinus namaycush. Taxonomy (NCBI): domain Eukaryota; kingdom Metazoa; phylum Chordata; class Actinopteri; order Salmoniformes; family Salmonidae; genus Salvelinus; species Salvelinus namaycush. The sequence continues at coordinate 28,796,708 of NC_052341.1, forward strand.
ATATTGCACAGTCTAGGTGTGCAAAGATAGTAGAGACTATTCATATACTATTCGTATTCATAGAGACTCATGGCTAAAGGGGGTTCCACCAAGTATTAACTCAGGGGGTTGTTCACTTATCCAAATAGGGTATTTTAGCGTTTTATATATTCATATTTTTTTTCACTTGGATATTGTGGGTTACCGTGTGTAAATAAAGCTGGAAAAAGATTTGATGTGTTTTCATTTCAGGCTGTAAGGCAACAAAAGGGGAACATTTTGAAAGGGGGTGGGGACTTTCTATACCCACTGCATAGGCATGTATAATTTTGTCTGACTTAGCGTTCCATATAAAGTTAAATATTTTTTGCTCATATGATTTAAAAAAAAACAGTCGTTTGGAGTAGGCAGCGCCATAAGTAAACTGTGATAGGACTATTTTTTTGCATAGGTATACAGGTACTTAACTCTCCATGGTTGCAGGATCTTGTTTATTTTTGCTAACTTTCTATTTAAATTTGATGTGGTAAGTTCATTTCTATCTTTAGGGATATGAATACCAAGTACTGTATGTCTACATCAGCCCATTTTTGGGGGGGTAAATTAAAAGGTAATGAATAAATTGTGTATTTTAACTATCCAATACGTAATATGGTACACTTATCATAATTGGGTTTTAGTCCTGAGGGGCCAGAGAAGTGATCTAGATCTTCAATGAGATCGTGCATGGATCCAGATTTGAGCAATATCAGAAGTCACAATATTGGGTTAAATGAGCTTATGTGGGTCACTCCCCTCCAGCCAGGCATCATTCTGCACTTTTTGAGTTCAGGGGGTGTTTTCTTTAGAGCCAATTACAATAGCCACAACAACAAAAAACTTGTAACTGTATGTTTTTTAATCGGAGAAGACCATCCAGCACTGAATGAGAGCACATTTTACTTGGAAAGTCGTCTATTAATCAGCTACAAAAAGTAAAGCTTACATTCATCATAAATATCCATAGTTCAGATTTTTTGGTATCTCTGTGTTTAAGGGTCTATATTTCCAAGATGCATTAAGATATCTTAATGCTGTTTGTTTGTGTATGTAAGTATGTATGTAGGACAGACAACTGACTACTTGTAATCCACATTTTTGCAATATCAGAGCTTGTAATGTTGGGTTACATGAGCCTAAGTGCCCGCTCCCCCCATAATATCTGAAAATGTAACCCCTTTTTGCAGTAAAATCTATTTTCACAACCATACATTTCATAAATGTGAGACATTAGAGATGTCAAAAAGCATGGTTGTGTATTGTTCTACCTCGGGTAGGGGTTTCTCCCAAACAAAATACATTTTTGAGGATTGGCCACTAGCCTAATAGACATGAACAAGACAAAGGATCTTTATGTTTGGTTCTACAGTATGAGCATTCAAAACCACTGTTTAATTTACAATAGAAAATAAATGCTTTTAAAGTTATAGCTTTTATAACGATCCTATGGTCACACTTTATTTCGATAGTTGGGAATTTCCATCTGTAGATGCTCTGCCACAGGAGGTTGGTGGCACCTTAATTGGGGAGGACGGGCTCGTGGTAATGGCTAGATGGGTGGGATGATACATCAAATACAAAATGTATCGGTTCCAGATATTATTATGAGCTGTTCTCCCCTCAGCAGCCTCCACTGTGCTCTACAGATGGTCATACTATCGGCAAACTATCTGTTGATAAGCAATCGCTTGCTAAATTCACGGTTAGGGTTAGGTTTAGAATAAGAGTTAGGGTAAGGGTTAAGGTCACGGTTAGGGATAGGGTAAGGGTTAAGATTATGGCTTGGGTTAGAGCTAGGGTTAGTAGATAGTTAGTTGAAATGTTACTGATAGTCTGTAGAGTATCTACAGATTGACTATCCAAATATATGTTCAAACGTCTGCAAAATATCAGATATCTATATTGCACTAATTCTACATCTTATCTCATTTCACAATCCTGCATTCTGAGTTTGATCAGTTGTATCACACCTTTTCGCCATCTGCACTCAAACCCAGCCTATATTACTCCTCCCGAAAGTAAGCTGGGTGTACTGAGAAATCTCTCTCAGAGAGTCTGATCTCTTACCCACAGGGCTGCAGACTTGTGAATGATAATTAATGATATGCTTTACAGGGCCCGAGCTGAGCATGCTGGGCAGCTGAGAGCAGCTCCCAGGGTTTCCATTTATCACCAGTGACAGGGCCATTTATCTGGCCAGCTTTACTGGAGATCCTGTTTCTCTTTGACATGACCAAACAAGTTGGGTAAAGGAGCATTGATACAAACATGGGATTACTGGTAGCCTTGATACCAGCCTGTATGGTCCTGTAGGACCGGGTCCAATCTATGTATGTGTTAAGAGCTAAGAGTATATAACCCAATATGGAATACATACTGTAGGCTTCAGTACAAAGCTGATTTGCTTTAGTGAAAGGGCATGCTCAGCTGTACATGCACCACCGGGGTCCCATCTATCATAAATGGCAAGCCTGTATTTACTTTATGTGCGAAAAGATGGAAAATGTCATTACCTTGATGATATAGGAAATTGGCTAGAATGGTCTTTTCAAAACCTTACGTACATCTTGGAGGCAATGACAGTAAATATGCATGGACAGGAACGGCTGTTGAGGCACACCAATATGACATGTTGGAGGGCCAATTGTCTCTCCTGTAAATTAGATTCATAAATGTTGCAAATCAATCTAGGTTGCAAGGCTGGCTAGTGCATTTTCATGGATGGCGAATCTGTATAGTGCATACAGGAAAATAAAATGCATATTTTCCATGTTTAGCGTTGTGTAATTGTTTTCATACACTGCACATTATTTGAATAGTAAACTACTTAAATGGGATGGTTCTTCTTCTTGAGCCAAGTCACACCAGATCCACTTCAGTATTCAATGTTTGTCCAGGTCCCAGGACGTTGGGAGATGCCTTCAATACCATCCACTAGGGGCAACGTGAGTGTCTAGTAGGCTTGTGGCTTGCTAGGTTGTGGACGGGGATAGAGAAAGGGCTTAAATCGCTAGCTAAGGCCAGGCAGAATGAATGGAATTAATGCCTAAACTTAACCGTCAAGATTTTTTCTGTTTTAACCCTGTCCCAAACATGATCCCTTACCGGTCGATCGGGAGCTACTAGTTGATTAGTTGGTCTCCAAGGAATTCCTAGTCGATCACCAAACAATACTGTAAAAAAAACTCAGATAAAGCAATAGACTTTCTAAACTCAGAGGCGTAACATTGCGAGACTTCCGGGAATGCTTGCGAAACAGACCAAACAAACCAGGCCGGGGTTTTGGGGTTTGAGAAGTTAATAAGGGAAGAAAAGTCTTCCACAGTTGTTCATTTTCTCAAAATGTAAAGACACAACCTAGGTTTCGAGCCAATGTCTTAAGTAGTTGAACATGTTGTTACTCCAGCCTCGTGAAAGTTACAAAAAGTTACACCTTTTCATTTTCATCAAAAACAACTTTATATCGATGGGAGTGCCTATTGTTTGAAGGCCTGCACATGACAACCGTCATAACCAATGACATGTTTCTGCGCATGAGCTTAACTAGCCAACGTCACCATGACATCGTCTACAAGTGTGATCAGGAATTTCTATTGGAGAAGCAGTTTCTGCCTATCTTCATACTGTACTGTCTTTGACAAAGGGCTCCCGAGTGGCGCGGCGGTCTAAGCCTACTGCTGCCCAATCAGACAGCTCAGATCACCGTTACTGCACAGTTTCCTCGAGCCATAGACGAAAAAGAAGCCTCGAACTCACAGCAAAGTTGATACTGTGAGATTTCCAAACTTTTTAAACCATGACTAGAGAGAGACTCTAGACTCTATTTTTATGAGTAAGGTCATGTTTAAGTTGTTATTCAGCACTGTCAACACTTTGTTCAGCACTTTTGTAAGCCATAAAATGTGTTTTCTCCCTACTGCCACTCACGCTACAACCAGCACTGCAGCTGCCATGAATGACTATAGCAAAGTATTCCAATAAGCTTGTGTTGTTATTATTAGCAGCTTGTGTCTTTTTTACCATCGAGGAATATTCCAAATTCTCTGGGCATAGGAGTAACAACATGAATTGGTGCATGAGGCAGAAATAATGCAGTGCAACTTGAGTTTCGCGATCAGCTGGAAGACTCTGTCCTCTTTTCTCAGCCTCACCACTGCTCCCTCCCTCCACACAGACCTCATTGCTAATGTTGCATAGGCTTACGTTTTTTTCAAGTCATGTTTAATAAAAATCCAAGCGGTAGATCTCCGCTTGCATTTTGACTCAGAAAGTGATCTTGATTCAGAAAAGGTTGGTGACCACTGCTTTACCTTAACCAGTCGGGAATTGATGCCTAAAGTTAAAGGAACATTCCACAGTTTGTCTCCATGACTCCACAGCAAGTTGTTAGTGGCCCTAGTTATCTAAATTGCCCAAATATAAGCAAAACAATTCCTTGAACCAGGAAGTCATTTGTTAGGCCCCTGGATCAATCTTTATTTACATACAGTACCAGTACTTTTAATTCTTCATTGATCTACCGTTTCTATCATAGGCCACTGTAATCGATGGGGGCTCAGGGCAATACATTCTGCTCATCTGATGAAGGTGCAAATGGATCAGATTCAAACTTTGAAGACCGAGAATGAGTCAATGACCATCAGAAAGAGAAACATTATCTGAGGGCAGAGATACGGGTTACACCTGATGCATTGGTCCAGAGCCAGGCGGTATTTGCAGAGAGTCACTCGTCATTAGCAGAGAGTCAGGCGGCATTGGCGGAGAGTCAGGCGCAGAATGACGCGCTGAAGAGGGCGAGGAACGAGTCACAATCCAAGGGCCGTCCGGACCGTTATGCTGTTCTGCTATTCCAAGGATGAGAGAATGCCAAGAGTGTGCAAATCTGTCATCAAGGCATACAGTATATCTAAAAATATTTTTTTTCAATGATGTGACTCTCCTCCAATAATTACATTTAGAGGATTGGAGGATTCTAAATTAATATCTAAGGGGAATTTAATCAATTAGTATATTTGAGTTTAACCACAATATTTGTTATATTATTTGTTCTGTCTTTTCTGGCAGATTAAACTGAAATTGCAACCAACTTTCTGATGCATGTTTAAAAAATTACGATATTTTGGAGATTTAGTTTTAAAATAACCTAAAGTGAGTGAGAAAAAGGCCATTCTTGAACATGGGGTGAGACATTGTTACTAATTTGTAATTAAAGCCAGTTTGTTGTTTTAGAATGATTTATTTCTGTTTTTAGAGCGAGAGAAACCAAAAGCTTACCATCGCCTCATGGCAAGCACAGGTATTGAACCAGCATCTGTAGTAACACAGCTTGCACTGCAATGCAGTGTGTTAGACCACTGCACCACTCAGGCACTGTATAATGTGACTAGTCGAGAGTAGCCTACTGTACTACAGTAAGAGCAAAGTAATCCTAACATTTCCACATCCTAATTGTAGTCTAAGTTTCTCTTAGAATAAAAACCTTAGTGTAACAGTTTTAGTAAGTAATACTGACGAGAAGTAACAAAAAATAAGTGACAGAGGAATAGCAATTCTTACACTATTGTTCTAAATTCAATCAACTTCTTCATCCTCATCATTCAGGTCATTGAAATTCTGTTTGGAAGTCGTGCACAATTAGCAGTTTCTATTTGGTTTACGTCGCCCATTCATTGTCAGTTAGAGACACAATAGCGCCTTGGGACCCAAAAGCATAATCAGTGATCTAACTCCTTGCGCTGGTCTAGAGCAACCCCATACCTAACCACAAATTACCTCTAAGTCCCGCAGCAAAATCGCAAAAAAATCTAGTCGAACAACCACTGTACAGTGCATTCGGAAAGTATTAAGACCCCTTGACTTTTTTCACATTTTCTTACATTACAGCCTCATTCTAAAATGAATTAAAATGTTGTTTTTTTCCCCCTCATCAATCTACACACAATACAGATTTTTAGAAATTGTTGCTAGTAAATACGGAAAAATCAATTTACATAAGTTTTCCGTCCCTTTACTCAGTACTTTGTTGAAGAACCTTTGGCAGCGATTACAGCTTTTGAGTCTTCTTCGGTATGACGCTACAAACTTGGCATACCTGTATTTGGGGAGTTTCTCCCATTCTCCTCTGCAGATCCTCTCAAGCTCTGTCAGGTTGGATGGGGAGTGTCGCTGGACAGCTATTTTCAGGTCTTTCCAGAGATGTTCGATTGGGTTCAAGTCCGGGCTCTGGCTGGGCCACTCAAGGAAATTCAAATACTTGTCCTGAAGCCACTCCTGCATTGTCTTGGCTGTGTGTTTAGTGTTGTTGTCCTTTTGGAAGGTGAGCCTTCGCCCCAGTCTGAGGTCCTGAGCGCTCTGGAGCAGGTTTTCATCAAGGATCTCTCCGTACTTTGCTCTGTTCGTCTTTCCCTCGATCCTGACTGGTCTCCCAGTCCCTGCCTCTGAAAAGCACCCCCACACCATGATGCTGCCACCACCATGCTTCATCATAGGGATGGTGGCAGGTTTCCTCGTGACGTGACGCTTGGCATTCATGCCAAAGACTTCAATCTTGATTTCATCAGACAGAGAATCTTGTTTCTCATGGTCTGAGAGTCCTTTAGATTCCTTTTGGCAAACTCCAAGCAGGCTTTCATGTGACTTTTACTGAGAGGTGGCTTCAGTCTGACCACTCTACTGTAATGCCATGATTGGTGGAGTGCTGCAGAGATGGTTGTCCTTCTGGAAGGTTCTTCCATCTCCACAGAGGAACTCTGGAGCGCTGTCAGAGTGACCTTTGGGTTCTTGGTCACCTCCCTGACCATGGCCCTTGTCCCCCAATTGCTCAGTTTTTGGAAACTCTAGGAAGAGTCTTGGTGGTTCCAAACTTCTTTCATTTAAGAATGATGGATGGCACTGTATTCTTGGGGACCTTCAATGCTGCAGAAATGTTTTGGTACCTTTCCCAAATCTGTGCCTCGACATAATCCTGTCTCGGAGATCTACGAACAATTCATTCAACATCATGGCTTGGTTTTTGCTCTGACATGCACTGTCTACTGTGGTACCTTATATAGACAGGTGTGTCCCTTTCCAGATCATGTCCAATCAATTGAATTTACCACAGGTGGACTACAATGAAGTTGTAGAAACATCTCAAGGGTGATCAATGGATACAAGCTGTACCTGAGCTCATTTTTGAGTCTCATAGCAAAAGGTCTGAATACTTATGTAAATAAGTTATTATTTTTTCATTATTCTAAAAACCTGTTTTTGCTTTGTCATTATGGAGTATTGTGTGTAGATTGATGAGGAAAATGTTTTATTTAATCCATTTTAGAATAAGGCTGGAATGTAAGAAAATGTTGCAAAAGGGAAGGGGTCTGAATACTTTTGAAATACACTGTATATACTGAACGAATATATGAAGGCAACATGAAACAGTTTTAAAGATTTTACTGAGTTACAGTTCACATAAGGAAATCAGTCATTTTAAATAAATTCATTAGGCCCTTATCTATTGATTTCAAATGACTGGGAATACAGATATGCGTATGTTGGTCACAGATACCTTTAAAAAAATGGGCATTACAATGGGCTCAGGATCTGGTCACAGTATCTCTGTGCATTTAAAAAATTGCCATCGATAAAATGTAATTGTGTTCGTTGTCTGTAGCTTACGCCTGCCCTTACCATAACACCACCGCCACCATGGGACACTCTGTTAACAATGTTTAAATCAGCAAACCACGACACCATACACTTGGTCTGCGGTTTTGTGGCTGGTTGGACGTACTGCCAAATTCTGTAAAACGACATTGGAGGTGGCTTATGGTAGAGCAATGAACATTCAATTCTCTGGGAACAGCTCTGGTGGACATTACTGAAGTCAGCATTCCAATTGCACACTCCCTCAAAACTTGAGACATCTGTGGTGTTGTGTGACAAAACTGCACATTTTAGATTGGTCTTTTATTATCCCCAGCACAAGGTGCACCTGTGTAATGATCATGATGTTTAATCAACTTCTTGATATGCCACACCTGTCAGGTGGATGGATTATCTTGGCAAAGAAGAAATGCTCACTAACAAGGATTTGTGCACAACATTTTCGAGAAGTTAGCTTTTTGTGCATATGGAAAATATCAGGGATCTTTTATTTCAGCTCAAGAAACATTTTACATGTTGCAGATTATGTTCAGTCTGGGTCTCAACTTATTGTTGAGAGTTAGAACAATATAATGCACACGGTGCAATTTTGAAATTTGTTTGTGCATCAGCAGTTTTTCTCTTGTTATGTCAGTCACTGACAGTCACTCGATTAGCCCATGTCAGATTTTTTTTTAGATTTGTTAATTAGGCAAGTGGCTAGCTATCTAAACTTGTAGTAATCATGGTCGAATTACTGACTGAGGGGCCTGCATTGATCATCAGATATCATATTAAAAACTGAATTGCAAGAAATTAGTTGTAAAACTGCTAATTTTCCTCTCCGCCCAATGGCAAAATTAGGAAAATTGTATGAAACTTGCTTTAAATGTCAAAGCTCAAAAGAAGTCCCAGATGCAGGCAATTTCGAAGAAACACAAGTTTATTACTCAAACAAGGGGGCAGGTGAACAACAGGTCAAGGGCAGGCAGAGGTCAGTTGTCCAGAGCAGAGTCCAAAAGGTAAAAAACGACAGGTAGGCTCAGGGTCAGGGCAGGTAGAATGGTCAAAACCGGGAAAGCTAGAAAAAAGAAACTAGAGACAGACAGGAGCATGGGAAAATACACTAGTAGGCTTGACAAAATAATACGAACTGGCAACAGACAAACAGAGAACACAGGTAAAAGTACAATGTGGATAATGGGGAAGATGGGTGACACCTGGTGTGGGTTGGAGACAAGCACAAAGACAGGTGAAACAGATCAGGTTGTGACAGGCTGGCTGACGACCCAATAAGCGTGCAGAACCGGTTCCAGCCCATGATGGCACCAGCAGTCCTGTCGATAAGGGGATTGTGTCGCCGGAGCCAATAGAATCCCAATACCACGGGAACTTGAGGAGACTTAGCATGCATTGGATAGCCTTGGATTGCCTCGCTGTGGTTCCCTGACACTCGTAGGTTGATGGGAGTTGTATTGTGGGTGACCTGGCCTATTGAGCACCCATTCAGCACTCTAACGTCCATGGGAATGGAGAGGGGCTGAGTGAGGATAACCAGCTCAAATGCCAGGGTAGCGTCCATAAAACTCTCATCGGCTGCAGAGTCGATGAGCACCCAGAGAGACTTTGACTGGTTTCCCCACAGCAGGATGGCATGGAAAGGGGTGCGAGTAAGGGGAGAGGAAAAGTTATCCGTATGGCCTACCAGAGTACTGCCCCTACTGGTGAGCCTGGTCTTTTATTGTAAAGGAGGACACAAAATGACCGGAAGTCCCGCAATACAGGAAACACTGTGTGAAGCCGGTGTACACGTTCTGCTGGGGACAGCCTAGCGCTGCCTAGTTGCATCGGCTGAGGAAGAGGTGAATCGGCAGACTTCGGTGACTCTCGGGGGAACTCAGGTAGCCACGGGTCCTCTCGGCAATGGAGACGTCGGGGACTTCCGGGATGCCTCGGAAGCGAGATGGAATCCTTGGACGGGCGAGTGGAATTGGACCTCCTCTCCTTCCTACATTCCCGTAGCCGCCCATTGATCCGGATGGTCAAGGCAATGAGCCAGTCGAGTTCCGTTGGTAGTTCCTGGGTTGCTAGTTCGTCCCTAACATCCTCCGGTACTCCGTGCAGGAACGTGTCAAAGAGCGATTCCGGGTTCCAGGCACTTTCAGCTGCCAACATGCGGAAATCCACCACATAGTCTGCCACACTGCAGGAGTCTTGCCGAAGCTGGATTAACTTCCGGGCAGGCTCTCTCCCGGATAATGGAGAATCAAAAACCTCCTTCGCCGCCGCTACGAACTACTCCAGACTGAAGCATACAGCCTACTGTTGTTCCCGCACGGCCGTAGCCCAGGTGAGAGCCCTCCGGAACATCAGCGTGATGAAGTACGCTATCTTCAAGCGATCCGAGTTGAAGGAGTAGGGCTGCAGATCGATGATGAGAGAACACTGCGCGAGAAACACTGATTGGTTCCAGACTCTCCAGTGAAGCGGTAGGCTGCCTGAGAGACAACCCACGGAATTGTTCCAGCAAAGTGTTCCACGCGCCATAATGGTGTTCGGCCAAGGTCTGGAACCCTTCCATAAGGCCACGAAGCAACTCCCTGTGCCTTCCAATGGTGGCTCTTTGGGAGGAGACGGCGTTGCGGAGCTGGTCCGAGTCTGCTGGGTCCGTCATGGCCATTTCCTACTGTCAAGGCTCAGGGGAAGACCCAGATGCAGACAGTTTCAGTAGTCCAGAGGTCAGTAGTCCAGAGTAGAGTCAGAAAGGGGGGTGGAGACAAGCACAAAGATAGGTGAAACAGATCAGGGTGTGACATTAAAACTGCAACATTAGCTCTATGCCCCATGGCAAATGTTTATAATTGCAGGAAATAAAATTTCAAATCCTAAAATGTTTTGCTCGTAAGAAGATAAAAATGTTTTATCTTCCTAGCCCCCAAAAGGCTAGGGTCTGGTCTGACTGCATGGAGCCACTGCAGCCCCTCATGATGAGTTCTCATTTGTTGTTGCACATGTGTTGATGATAATGATGAGATTACTGCGGTTTCCATTAAGTTTTGCATCTGGAAGACAGTTATGTGGAGGAGCGTTAGATGGGTGTTAGATGGGCGCGACCTCTGGATGAAAACATATCAGGCAGAACCTGAAGTCCATCTAGGAACGATACACAACCACAATGCACACAACAGCACTATATGAAATTATGCTTGTATAAAAACATCAGCTATGAGGGGCAATACACTTACTCTGTCTCTTGGGCCCACTGGATTAGGCTGTCTTTGCCAGCCATCTGTGCCCAGTCCCACTCATTACAACAAACAATCTGTCTTTTTAGCCATTACTGTCTGGACAGTTTCCACTCAGTTTCCGCTCGCTCAGGGTTGCGCAAGCCTCCCCAGCTTTGTTGCGGGTCGCGACTTTGTTGTTTCTGTTTGTTTACTTGTGGATTTGCGACAAAATGAGGACTACTTTCACTCGGGATTGTCACGCCCTGACCTGAGATATCTGTTTTCTTTATATTTTGGTTAGGTCAGGGTGTGACTAGGGTGGGTACATTAGTTTTTGTGTTGTCTAGGGTTTTTTGCATGTCTAGGGTTTTTGTAGGTCTAGGTGATTTGTATGTCTATGGTGGCCTGATATGGTTACCAATCAGGCAGCTGTTTATCGTTGTCTCTGATTGGGGATCATATTTAGGTAGCCATTTTCCCTTTGGTGTTCGTGGGTTCTTGTCTATGTGTAGTTGCCTGTCAGCACTCGTTTTGTATAGCTTCACGTGTCGTTTTATTATTTTGGTTAGTTTGTTCAGTGTTCATTCTTATTATAATAAAGAATGTACGCATACCACGCTGCGCCTTGGTCCGATTCATACGACGAACGTGACAGAAGAACCCACCATAAATGGACCAAGCAGCGTGTTCAGGAGGAATGGACCTGGGAGGAGATTTTGGATGGAGCAGGACCCTGGACGCAGGCTGGGGAGTATCGCCTTCCGAAGGAGGAAATAGAGGCAGCAAAAGCGGAACGGCAATATTACGAGGAGTTATACCAACGAGGTAGGCCACAGAAACCCACATTTTTTTTGGGGGGGGGGGGGGCACATGGAGCAGTCGGCGGAGCCGAGGAGCGAACCAGAGCCAGTCAGGGAGTCGGATGAGGAGTTCGACGCAAGATTCTGGAGAGAGGTGCTAGCATTGAGAGCGCTGCAGAGCGGGCGTGCTGGGGAGCGTGTGACTGGTCAGACACCGTGTTACGCAGTGATGCGCACGGTGACTCCAGTTCGCATTCATAGCCCGGTGCGCTCTATTCCAGCTCTTCGCACTTGCCGGGCTAAAGTGAGCATCCATCCAGGACGCATTGTGCCAGCTCTACGCTCCAGATCTCCAGTGCGCCTCCACAGTCCAGTACGGCCTGTGCCTATTCCCCGCACTCGCCCTGAGGTGCGTGTCCTCAGCCCGGTACCACCAGTGCCGGCACCACGCATCAGACCTCCAGTGCGCCTCCACAGTCCAGTACGTCCTGTGCCTCCTCTCCGCACTCGCCCTGAGATGCGTGTCATCAGCCCGGTACCACCAGTTCCGGCCCACGCATCAGGCCTCCAGTGCGCTTCCACAGTCCAGTACGGCCTGTGCCTCTTCCCCGCACTCACCCTGAGGTGCGTGTCTTCAGCCCGGTACCACCAGTTCCGGCACCACGCATCAGGCTTCCAGTGCGCTTCCACAGTCCAGAGCTTCCGGCGACAGTTCCCAGTGCAGAGCTTCCGGCGACAGTTCCCAGTCCAGAACTTACGGCGACAGTTCCCAGTCCAGAGCTTCCGGCGACAGTTCCCAGTCCAGAGCTTCCGGCGACAGTTCCCAGTCCAGTGCTTCCGGCGACAGTACCCAGTCCAGAGCTTCCGGCGACAGTTCCCAGTCCAGAGCTTCCGGCGACATGCCACAGTCCGGATCCTCCAACGACGGGCCACAGTTCGGAACCTCCTACGAAGGTCCACAGTCCGGAGCCTCCAGCGGCGATCCCCAGTCCGGAGCCTCCAGCGGCGATCCCCAGTCCGGAGCCTCCAGCGGCGATCCCCAGTCCGGAGCCTCCAGCGGCGATCCCCAGTCCGGAGACTCCAGCGGCGATTTCCAGTCCGGAGCCTCCAGCGGCGATCCCCAGTCCGGAGCCTCCAGCGGCGATCCCCAGTCCGGAGCCTCCAGCGACGATCCCCAGTCCGGAGCCTCCAGCGACGATCCCCAGTCCGGAACCTCCAACGACGGGCCACAGTCCGGGGCCTCCGGCGACGGTTCCCAGTCCGGGACCTCCGGCGACGGTCCCCAGTCCGGGGTCTCCGGCGGCGATCCCCAGTCCGGGGCCTCCGGCGGCGATCCCCAGTCCGGGGCCTCCGGCGACGGTCCCCAGTCCGGGGCCTCCGGCGACGGTCCCCAGTCCGGGGCCTCCGGCGACGGTCCCCAGTCCGGGGCCTCCGGCGACGGTCCCCAGTCCGGGGCCTCCGGCGACGGTCCCCAGTCCGGGGTCTCCGGCGACGATCCGCAGTCCGGGGCCTCCGGCGATGATCCGCGGTCCGGTTCTACAAAGGCGGAGAGATCAACGTAAAGAGGGGGGGCTGCGTCCAGAACCGGAGCCGCCACCGAGGCTAGATGCCCACCCGGACCCTCCCTATATGTTCAGGTTTGCGGCCGGGAGTCCCCACCTTTGTGGGGGGGGGGGGGGGGTACTGTCACGCCCTGACCTGAGATATCTCTGTTTCCTTTATATGTTGGTTAGGTCAGGGTGTGACTAGGGTGGGTACGTTTTTGGTGCGAGTAAGGGGAGGTTTTGTATTGTCTAGGGTTTTTCCATGTCTAGGGTTTTTGTAGGTCTAGGTGATTTGTATGTCTATGGTGGCCTGATATGGTTCCCAATCAGAAGCAGCTGTTTATCGTTGTCTCTGATTGGGGATCATATTTAGGTAGCCATTTTCCCTTTGGTGTTCCTGGGTTCTTGTCTATGTGTAGTTGCCTGTCAGCACTCGTTTTGTATAGCTTCACGTGTCGTTTTGTTATTTTGGTTAGTTTGTTCAGTATTCATTCGTATTATAATAAAGAATGTATGCATACCACGCTGAGCCTTGGTCCGATTCATACGACGAACGTGACAGGGATGAGCTATTGAATATTAGGGACACATTGTCATCTGGTTTGTGACCCAAAATTCGGTCCTTATGCACTGAAATATTGCGAAAGGACCATCCACGACTCTGAGTTGGACTACTAGCAAGGAATGTGGAGGTGTACACCTGAGGAGAAGGCGAAGGTGCACAAGGGCTCTCCTGCGCTTTAGAAGATGGGACCTCCGTGCTTCACTTCCTGGCTTGTTCCTCTCCAACATGTGTTCACTCGCCAACAAAACTGACAAACTAAATCAGCCTATACTCCAGAGTTTTATGTTTACTGTTCCGATATATTGTATTCTGTGTAATTGTCCATTGCTGGCAGCACCTTCTCACTAAGTCAAATTTCTGGTATTTGTAAATGTACTTGGCAAATAAAGTAGATTCTGATCATTCAACAGCACCTGATAAGAGTTGTAATTGTCAAACAGTGCAGAGGGGTCATCACTTGCAGCAGCTATTCAACAAACTATAGGTTTTCTGACTGATATAGAACTACTGTCTCAAGACTGTTTAGCTAGGAACGCACACTTTTTTTAAATCCCAGCGTTTGGGGATGGGACAAGCGGTGGTCAGGAAATCAACCTCACTCTTCCCTAAAGCTTGTAATAGTAAAAGAAAAAAACACATGATTACCCCCAAATACAAAAAAATCTGCTTTTGATCAACAGAATGCATTTGGAAGCTGTTTTCACAGTCCTAATGTGCATGTTCATAACATGATCTGGACAGCGATTTTGAGGTAAAAAAAATTCTGAACGTTTCTTTAACTGTCGAGTTTTGATGTTTATCCGCTGCTGGACAAACATAGAATACTGAAGTGAGACTGTGAGATCTAGTTGCTTACACACCATAGTTAATTCTGCGGCAAATGGACTCTAGGAAATTCCATGAGCCTTTGTATGAATGCTATTGCAATTCACTAAATCTGCACCACTCAGTCCACGAGCAGCCCTTACTTCCTCTTCACTCTTCAATCCCAGCAAATATTGATCCACCAAATTACTTCTCAAGGTCAGCACTCTGGGCAAAGCAGTGTTGTTAGAGATAAGACGGTAAAGCAGGCAGGCAGGCAGGCAGCAGTCTCGACAGTAGCTGTCTGGGGCTGGTTTGCATGGTGGTGCAGTCTCTGTATAAGTCTCTCTGGTCTAAACCAACCATGCAGAGTCCAGGTTCACTACAGTGGCTGGTCAGGCACAAACAGAACCCTTTGGCCGCTCCTACTATGACACCTGAGTATGATGACACTGTACAAAATTCGACTGTAGCCTTCACATACAAGGTTGACCAAATGCACAACATACACACAAACAAACACCAACAAGCATGGACAACCACACTTTCAGACATACACAACTGGACATATTGATTGGAACTGGCTCAAGGCACCTACACATGGTGCAGTGTTCCATTCATGTCAGGATGTCACTACATTGTGTGAAAAGGAAGCTACAGTAAAGGTGATTTTCGTTGCTAGATTGGAGAGACGCTTGGTATTTAACTTTAGTGCCAAATAAAGTGTTGGACTCGCTAAGAGGTCAGCTATGCACATAGTATCTAATGACTGAACCACCAGCAAAGTCATAGAAATGTGTCACTGGAGTGACACTCCACTTGAAGTCATGATGAGGCGAGAGTCTACAACTCATATGACTCATGACCCGCAGCACCCTGGTGAGCCAATGACAGCAAATTACTCTGACATGTATTCATCACGATGCCTCGTTCTGAATTTAAATTATAATCACTCCCTCTCTTTCCACTGTTGGACAGGGGCATTGCAAACTCTTGGTGTTACACAGCTTAAAGGAGAAAGACCGGGGGGGGGGGTAATATGGTTGTAAAGCATTACGTCACTTTTAGGTATTTAACTCGTCCCTTCCACAATGAGTTCCAGAAAAGCTCTTCCGGTATAATTATAATCATATATGGCCTATGTCGCACTAGTCATAAAAAAACACTCAAATGTAGATTCATTGCATAGAAATAGTAACTATGAAGAGAAGGACACAGCATTAAATAATGCAGGTGGAAATAACAGTGGTTGTGAATAGGGACCTGAAACACTGTTATTGCATAGGTGTTACGTGGTGCTGTGAGCCGAGGTGCTGTGAGCTGTAGTCATAATGAAAGAGATGTCTACCCAGCGGTGATGGTCCCCCGCTCTGCCTCTGCTTGCTGCTAATGGACAGAGGAAAAGACTGATTAGTCACTGAATGCCCATCATTAAACAAGACTACATAGAGAATCCACTCACTGGCACAAATATCCAAGGCTTTTGGTGAGTCCAAATACAAGGAGCTTAACTTACAGCTATCCCCCCTTCTTTCAATTTCCGCCTGAAGACATACCCAAATCTAACTGCCTCTAGCTCAGGCCCAGGAGCAAGGATATGCATATTCTTGGTACCATTTGAAAGAAAACACTCTGAAGTTTGTGTAAATGTGAATTGAATGTAGGAGAATATAACACAATAGATCTGGTTTAGATAATACAGTGAAAAAAACATATGTTTTTTATTTTTAATTGTTGTATCATCTTTAAAATGAACAAGATAAAACAAACATTCAGATATGAATATGGGGACAATTTCAGTGAAAAACATAAGAGGGCAACAGTACTTGTGCAAAGTTTCAGAATGATAACTTCCCAAATGAGTGTGCTACATGACATTTATCATGAAGTCACCCAGGTGTCCCACACAAGTAGCCCAAATGTACCCAAGTGGCCAAATTGGTGAAGGTATACATTTTGAAACAAATAACTATATACAAAATACCAAAATGGTATTCTAACACACCCCCCCAAAAAATGGAGGGGGGAAAATGGGGGGGAAAAATGGGGAAAAAAATATATACATTTACAAAATAACATGGGTAACTATTTACACACTTTCAATATTTGGAAGACCCTCAGTCCTCTATCAAATCAAATCTATTTATATAGCCCTCAAGAGTAAATATGAACAGTTTACCTCTAGATGGCCCAGGAGGTGTGGAGCTAGAGACAGCAGGGTAGTGTAACGGCTGTCCTCCTCCTCTTCGGAAGAAGAGGAGGAGTAGGGATTGGACCAAAGCGCAGCGTGATAATTTGACATAATGATTTATTAAAGAAAAGACGAAAATACGAAAACTCTAACAACTACAAAACAAATAAACGATGTAGACAGACCTGGACCTGAGAACTTACATATAACACGAAGAACGCACGAACAGGTACAGACTACAACAAACGAACGAACAAACCGAAACAGTCCCGTATGGTGCAACATACACATACACAGACACAGAAGACAATCACCCACAAACAAACAGTGTGAACAGCCTACCTTTATATGGTTCTCAATCAGAGGAAACGTCAAACACCTGTCCCTGATTGAGAACCATATAAGGCTAATTACAAATGACCTAAACATAGAAACACAAAACATAGAATGCCCACCCCAACTCACGCCCTGACCAACTAAACACATACAAAAATAACAGAAAACAGGTCAGGAACGTGACAGGTAGAGACACGCATCTCGACCATGCTCCCTCTAATCCATAATATGTAGACTGAGTTGAGGAAGCATGCCGCTGGAGGAAGTATAGCCAATGTGTACTTTACACATTTCATTACATTTTTATATATTGCAAATAAAATGTAAAAACAATCACAAATAATATTTTATATTATTAATTTCAAACAACGGCATTAGCATGAGAAGAACTCACCAGTACAAAACAATGTCCTCTCCGTTCAAAAAATATGCTTCCATTTGAGTCATGGTCGCTAACTGAGTCGTCTTCCAAAAGCATATGTTTCACTTTCACGATCAATTTCCTCTATAATTTTGTCTACATTCGTATATCTAGTCTTAGATTTAGCTTTCCCTGACTTATTCTCCATGATTTTCGATATATAAACATCTGAAGATGCTTGTTACCGAAACAGTGCTGTGCGTAATGAATTTGGCTCCTTCCAGTATGAATCTTCAATGGCGAATGACGGTCTTTACGCCGGAGTTTACTACATGGGTTGGTCTTCCAAAACACAAACATTACATATTGCCGTTTACCTCTGCTCATTGGCTATCTACCCAGCTAGATTTCAAGACGATCAGTGGTCATTGGGTTAAAATACAGTCAATCAACGAAACAGCGGTCATATACTTGGTGCACAATGAGGTCGTTACTTGTTGTCTTCCAATCGGTTTCTTTGGGTCAATACGTCCCGCGAAATGACCCATCAAGTTTGGTTGTGTTACAAACAAACAGTTGATTGCAAGGAAACCAAACATGACTGGATAAAGTCAGGTTTAGTCTGTGTATTTACATCGAATGTTTCGTCGAAAATTGAATGACACGAAATTCAACGAGATAAGCGTTCACAAAATGTTTCGTGTTAGGCTATAAAAATGGATTTAACCGAACAAAAGACCATTCATTGTGTAACAATGAGCCTTGGGATTGCAAACAGAGCAAGATCTTCAAAGGTAAACAATTTATTTCATTGCAATCTGATTTTGTTACGCCTGTGCTGGTTGAAAAAATATTTTGGTATGGAACTCTGTGCTCAGATAATCGCATCGTATTCTTTCGGAGTAAATCCTTTTTTAAATCTGACAACGCAGTTGGATTAGCAAGATTCTAGGCTTTTGAAGCATGTGAGACACTTGTATTTTCAGGAATGTTTAATATGACTATTTGTGGCGATCACCGTATGTTGTCGAATTTAAACCCGCATCCGGTATCCGTAGATCAGAGAAGTTAAAGGACCTGTTTGGGCTGCAAGCCCGACGTCGGTACACTTATGACAACATCCAGCTCAAGTGCAGGGCGCGAAATTCAAAATATATTTTTTTTAAATATTTAACTTTCACACATTAACAAGTCCAATACAGCATATGAAAGGTACACATCTTGTGAATCAAGCCAACATGTCCGATTTTTAAAATGTTTTACAGGGAAGACAAAATATGTAAATCTATTAGCTAACCACGTTAGCAAAAGACACCACTTTTCTAACTCCATCAGTTTCTTACTCCATCACTAGCTATCACAAATTGACCAAATAAAGAAATAAATAGCCACTAACCAAGAAAAAACTTCATCAGATGACAGTCTGATAACATATTTATTGTATAGCATATGTTTTGTTCGAAAAATGTGCATATTTCAGGTATAAATCATAGTTTACATTTCAGCTACAATCAGAAATTGCACTGAAAGCAGCCATAATATTTACAGACACCAACGTCAAATACCTAATTACTCATCATAAAACATTTCTGAAAAATACATAGTGTGCAGCAATTGAAAGACAGGCATCTTGTGATTCCAGACAATATTTCCGATTTATTAAATGTTTTACAGCGAAAACAAAATGTAGCGCTATATTAGCGTAGCCACAATAGCCAGAAACACTTGGGCGCCCACGACCAGTTCACATGCACGACAGATATATGAAATAACATCATAAATTGGGTCTTACTTTTGCTGATCTTTCATCAGAATGTTGAACAAGATGTCCTTTGTCCAGATGAGTCGTTGTTTGGATTCAGAACGGCAAATTTCCCTCTTCATTTAGCATGGGCACTAGCCGAGTGGCACGGATCTCTCCAACGTAAACACAGTCAGAGAACGGAACACGGCAAAACTCCCGAAAAAATTTCAATAATCTGATTAAACTATATTGAAAAAACATACATTACGATGATATGGTCACTTGTATCAAATAAAATCCGAGCCGGAGATAGTTGTCGTCCATTACGGCAGCAAAACAGAAGGCAATCCCACTTCCAAGTCGCGCGCTTCAGAGTACCGGAAGTGGACGGTCACGTCAGAGAAATAGCTTTTATTCCACCCCAGACCAAGATAAACACAACATTTCTTCTCTCACATCATCTTGACACCCAGAGGAAGGCGTATGGAGTGTACGTAGACTCCTACGTGTCATGACCATGTATAGGCAGGAAGTTGAACAGAGCATATATTTCTGACATTCTACTTCCTGGTCAGGGAAAGTGCTGCCAAATGAGTTCTGTTTCACTCAGAGAAATAATTCCAACGGTTTTAGAAACTAGAGAGTGTTTTCTATCCAATAGTAATAATAATATCCATATTGTACGAGCAAGAATTGAGTACGAGGCCGTTTGAAATGGGCACGATTTCACTGGCTACTCAATACTTTCCCTTGCAGCCATAAGAAGTTAAAGGACAAGAATAACATACACTAGATGACCAAAAGGTATCTGGGCACTTGCTCGTCAAACATCTCATTCCAAAATGATGGGCATTAATATGGGCCCCCCTTTTCTGCTATAACAGCCTCCACTCTTCTGGGAAGGCTTTCCAGTAGATGTTGGAACATTGCTGTCATGACTTGCTTCCATTCAGCCACAAGAGCATTAGTGAGGTTGGGCCCTGATATTGGGCGACTAGGCCTGGCTCGTGTTTGATGGGGTTGAGGTCAGGGCTCTGTGCAGGCCAGTCAAATTCTTCCGCACCGATCACAACAAGTATTTTCTGTCTGGATTGTCATGCTGAAACAGCAAAGGGCTTTCCCCAAATTCTTGCCACAAAGTTGGAAGCACAGAATAGTCTATAATGTCATTGTATGCTGTAGCGTTGATTTCCCTTCACTGGAACTAAGGGGCCTATTCCAAACCATGAAAAACAGCCCCAGACCATTATTGCTCCTCCACCAAACTTTACAGTTGCCACTATGCATTTAGGCAGGTAGCGTTCTCCTGGCATCCGCCAAACCCAGATTAGTCCGTCGAACTGCCAGATGGTGATGTGTGATTCATCACTCCGGAGAATGTGTTTCTACTGCTCCAGAGTTCAATGGCGGCGAGCTTTACACCACACCAGCCGACGCTTGGCATTGCACATGGTGATCTTAGGCTTCTGTGCGGCTGCTCGGCCATGGAAACCCATTTCATGAAGCTCCCGACGGACAATTCCGGTGCTGATGTTGCTTCCAGAGGCAGTTTGGAACTCTGTAGTGAGTGTTGCAACTGAGGACAGACAATTTTTACCCGCTATGCGCTTCAACACTCGGCGGACCCGTTCTGTGAGATTGTGTGGCCTACCACTTTGCGGCTGAGCCATTGTTGCTCCTAGACGTTTCCACTTCACAGTAACAGCACATACAGTTGACCTGGGCAGCTCTAGCAGTGCAGACATTTTACGAACTGACTTGTTAGAAAGGTGGCATCCTATGACGGTGCCACATTGAAAGTCACTGATAAAATCAGTAAGGCCATTCTACTGCCAATGTTTGTCAATTGAGATTGCATGGCTGTGTGTTCGATTTTATACACCTGTCAGCAACGGGTTTGACTGAAATAGTCAAATCCACTAATTTGAAGGGGTGTCCACATACTTTTGTATTTATAGTGTACATAAAATCCCTTGGATTCCCCGCCGTCGTTTTTTCACTGACATGCTGTCTGACTAAGTATTATATCATGTGTGTTTGAGAACTCCTTTGGTTGGACTTGAAATATGTCTGTTGTGTTGGGTATAAAGTTATCTAAATCATACTCATTCGTCTCTCTCTATCATCCTCCCGTGGTGGCTGCATCTTCCCATTCTGATAGGAGAAGACTATCAGACTGCCAGCCTTTAGTGAACCAAGCTTTGTTTGTCATACTGTTGACGTGTTGTTCTGCAGAGTTACAATAAACCCAGGTGCAAATTTCACCTGAAAATCTAGAAAATTGCCAAGCAGTTTGTCTCTCCGTTTGTACTCAAGCGGTGCACATCTGTGCCTTGGCATTATGAACAGCTGGCTAAGTGCTGGCGGCATCAGTCTGCTAGGGAGTGGAGACGAGGTTTAGGCAGGTTGCAGGAGCAGCAGGAAGAGAAAGCCTTCCTCAGAATCACAGCCGCGGGAAGTAGGGGTGCTGAGGGTGCAGCAGCACCCCCTGATAAAAAAATAACATTCAAAAAATATATATATTATATATAAAAATTCCCACCAACTTAGTGCACTAGGTCTTTATTACTCCTGTATGAGCAGAGAAAATACCCCCCCAATATTCCTGTAGCCATGCTCAGAAGCCTCCCAGTCGGTTGACTGCCAGTCTGCCTCAATCTCATCGAAGAGGGGACACTCCAATTTAAAAACCGTCCCTATGGTCTCTGTGAAGCCGGCTTTGTGAGGCAGCAGTATTTTCAACACCTCTGTGTGTGTTTTTGGTGACTCCAACAGCCCTGCTATGGAGACAGTGGACTGTGACTCAGAGCGATGGTCTGTCTGACTGACTCAGGGGATTTGTTTGTTTAATCTCAGTGGTAGGAGGAGGATGACGAGGAGGAGGGTGGGGATGTGCTGCTTCCAGTTGAGCTTTCTTCATCTTCTCCTCCACTCTCCTGTCTTCTTCTCCTCCTGGCTTCAAAGCCCTGTGTCAAGCTGTGTTGCGCCTCTATCTTCAGACTCACACTAATACACTAACAGCTGCTTTTAGGTCAGACAGAATATCCCAGCCTCTGTCCTCATCCAGGGTTCACCCGCCTCTCCTGTACAGGGGTTAAAAATAATCTAAGCATTCATTGCTTTATGAAGATGACAAGACGTGACAGTAAATGAAGTGATCTTGAGGAAAATGTAAGTGTAGAAACTGAAAATAATACATTCTTGCAAGAAATATCGGTATCACTTTAGAATAACTCCACGTAATAAAGCATTTATAACGGATTAGTAAAATAGTTTATTCATCATGTATTAATCATTACTCCCACATTTGTAAATGTTAATAACCTAGTTATTCACACATTTATAAACAACTTAAGGTGTTTTATAATGATTCATTAGATCATTCACAAAATGTTTAATATAGGTCCTTATAAACCATTTACTAACCATTACTTAAGTCGTTTTGTGTGGCCTCATCTAAAGTGAGGGCTATTTGTACTTTATAAAGACTTTATAAATATGTTCAGTGACCAGTGTAATTTCTCACGAAAAGATTGACATTCCAACACTACCTGATGTTCCCTAAGGTCTCAAAAGGGCCCCTAAAACATATCAATGGTTAACAAATATTTCCCTTAAAAAGCACATTACAGGCTAGGTAGACAGGCTTATGGATCTCCTCTTCAACGAGGTTCCCCTTGATCCAGCAACGTATGTGGGGAAGCTGTGTGAACTGTCCATCCCGGGACCCCTGTCTGCCCAGTGTGAGTGGCCTGACAAGGAGGAAGCCATAGCTGGATTTGTCTCCCGCTTCTATCTTGGGGGTGACTGAAGCCAAGTGGGTGACTGAAGCCTGCTTGATTGAAGTGGGGTACACAGGTCCCCCTCCTCTCCCGCTCTCCTCCCCATCAATCACTTTAATTGGTTCAATTTCCTAAAGCATAAACAATTTACTTTTACCTGATATGATATAACATTTTGTTACCTTGTACAGTTTTTTTCAAGCATTCAGACGGGAGATGAGTGTTTAAACATTTTACGAATCAATGGGTCAGCCGGATGCCTATACAAGACTTTAATATTTTTATTTACAGTACCAGTCAAAGGTTTGAACACACCTACTCATTCAAGGGTTATTCTTTATTTTTACTATTTTCTACATTGTAGAATAATAGTGAAGACATCAAAACTATAAAATAACACATATTAGAATCACATAGTATCCAAAACATTATATAACAAATCAAAATATATTTTAGATTTTAGATTCTTCAAAGTTGCCACCCTTTGCCTTAATGACAGCGTTGTACACTCTTGGCATCCTCTCAACCAGCGTCACCTGGAATGCTATTCCAACAGTCTTGAAGGAGTTCCCACATATGCTGAGCACTTGTTGGCTGCTTTTCCTTCTCATCCCAAACCATCTCAATTGGGTTGAGGTCAGGTGAATGTGGAGGCCAGATCATCTGATGCAGCACTCCATCACTCTCCTTCTTGGTCAAATAGCCTTTACACAGCCTGGAGGTGTGTTGGGTCATTTTCCTGTTGAAAAACAAATGATAGTTTCACTAAGCGCAAACCAGATAGGTTGGCGTATTGCTGCAGAATACTTAGCCATGCTGGTTAAGTGTGCCTTAATTTTAAATAAATCACAGACTGTGTCACCCACACCATCACACCTCCTCCTCCATGCTTCATAGTGGGAACCACACATGCGGAGATCATCCGTTCACCTACTCTGCGTCTCACAAAGACATGGCGGTTGGAACCAAAAATCTCAAATTTGGACTCATCAGACCAAAGGACAGATTTCCACCGGTATAATATCCATTGCTCGTGTTTCTTGGCCCAAGCAAGTCTCTTCTTACTATTTGCGTCCTTTAGTAGTGGTTTCTTTGGAGCAATTCAACCATGAAGGCCTGATTCACTCAGTCTCCTCTGAACAGTTGATGTTGAGATGTGTCTGTTACTTGAACTCTGTGAAGCATTTATTTGGCCTGCAATTTCTGAGGCTGGTAACTAATGAACTTATCATCTGCAGCGGAGGTAACTCTGGGTCTTTCTTTCCTGTGGCGGTCCTCATGAGAGCCAGTTCATAGCGCTTGATGTTTTTTTTCGACTGCACTCGAAAAAACTTTCAAAGTTCTTAAATTTTCCCGAGTTGACTGACCTTCGCGCGTCGGCACCGACCTCGGGGATGACCCGGAGTGCGAGGCGCAGGGCTATCCAGATGGAGACGGTGGAAATCTCGCAGCATGGAAGGATCCAACACATCCTCCACCGGAACCCAGCATGTCCTCCACCGAACCCCCTCAATGTCCAGAGGAGGTGGAGGAACCTCCCGCACCTCAGACTCCTGGAGTGGACCAGCCACCACCGGCCTGAGGAGAGACACATGTAACGAGGGGTTAATGCGGTAATCGGGGGGAAGCTGTAACCTGTAACATACCTTGTTCACTCTCCTCAGGACTTTAAATGGCCCCACAAACCGCGGACCCAGCTTCCGACAGGGCAGGAGGAGAGGCAGGTTTCTGGCGCAGTACGGCGCGCTGAAGGTTTCTGGCGCAGTACGGCGCGCTGAAGGTTGACATGGGTGGCGTCCCATGTTTCTTCCGCGCTCCGGAACCAGTCATCCACCGCAGGAGCCTCGGTCTGACTCTGATGCGAAGGAGCCAGAACGGCTGATACCCCAATACACACTGGAAGGGAGAAACGTTAGTGGAGGAGTGGCGGAGCGAGTTCTGGGCCATCTCTGCCCAGGGCACGAACGCCGCCCACTCCCCCGGCCGGTCCTGGCAATAAGACCTCAGAAACCTATCCACATCCTGGTTAACTCTCTCCACCTGCCCGTTACTCTCGGGGTGAAAACCTGAGGTAAGGCTGACCGAAACCCTCAGACGTTCCATGAACGCCTTCCAGACCCTTGACGTGAACTGGGGGCCCCGATCAGACACTATATCCTCATGCACCCCGTAGTGCCGGAAGACGTGTGTAAACAGGGCCTCTGCAGTTTGTAGGGCCGTAGGGAGACCGGGCAAAGGGAGGAGACGACAGGATTTAGAAAAATGATCCACAACGACCAGGATCATGGTGTTATCCTGTGAAGGTGGAAGATCGGTTAGGAAATCCACCGACAGGTGCGACCACGGCCGTAATGGAACGGGTAAGGGTTGTAACTTACCTCTGGGTAGGTGTCTAGGAGCCTTGCACTGGGCGGACACTGAGCAGGAGAAAACATAAACCCTCACGTCCTTAGCTAAAGTGGGCCACCAGTACTTGCCACTAAGACAGCGCATCGTCTGACCGATCTCAGGATGACCAGAGGAGGGTGACGTGTGGGCCCACTAGATCAGCCGGTCGCGGACAAAAGAACGGAACGTACAGTTGCCCAGCTGGACACTGATGGGGAGCGGGCTCTGCATGTGCTGGGGAGTATGGGAGTGGAATCCATGGGCCGCTCCTCTGTGTCATACAGCCGGAACAATGCGTCTGCCTTAATGTTCTGGGAGCCTGGTCTGTAAGAAAGGGTAAACACAAAACGGGTGAAAAACATGGCCCACCTTGCCTGGCGAGGGTTCAGTCTCCTTGCCGCCCGGATGTACTCCAGATTGAGGTGGTCAGTCCAGATGAGATCTCCCGGGTGGCGCAGTGGTCTAGGGCACTGCATCGCAGTGCTAGCTGCGCCACCAGAGTCTCTGGGTTCACGCCCAGGCTCTGTCGCAGCCGGCCGCAACCGGGAGGTCCGTGGGGCGACGCACAATTGGCATAGCGTCGTCCGGGTTAGGGGTTAGGGAGGGATTGGCCGGTAGGGATATCCTTGTCTCAGTATGTAAAAAAAAAAAAAAAATGTAATAAAATGTATGCACTCTACTGTAAGTCGCTCTGGATAAGAGCGTCTGCTAAATGACTAAAATGTAAAATGTAATGAGAAAAGGGTGTCTAGCCCCCTCAAGCCAATGTCTCCACGCCTTCAGGGCCTTGACGACAGCCAACAACCCCCAGTCCCCCACGTCATAGTTTCGCTCCGCCGGGCTGAGCTTCTTCGAGAAGAAGGCACAAGGGCGGAGCTTCGGTGGCGTACCCGAGCGCTAAGAGAGCACAGCTCCTATCCCAGCCTCGGATGCGTCCACCTCCACTATGAACGCCAAAGAGGGATCCGGATGGGCCAGCACGGGAGCCGAGGTAAACAAAGCCCTCAGGTGACTGAAAGCCCTGTCCGCCTCAGCTGTCCACTGCAAGTGCACCGGGCCCCCCTTCAGCAGTGAAGTAATGTGTACCGCTACCTGACCAAAACCCCGGATAAACCTCCGGTAGTAGTTGGCAAACCCTAAGAATCGCTGCATCTCCTATACCGTGGTGGCAGTTGGCCAATTACGCACGGCTGCAATGCGGTCACTCTCCATCTCCACCCCTGACATGGAAATGCAATACCCTAGGAAGGAGACGGACTGTTGGAAGAAGAGGCATTTCTCAGCCTTGACGTACAGGTCATGCTCCAACAGGCGACCAAGCACTTTGCGCACCAGCGACACATGCTCGGCGCGTGCAGCGTAGTATATCAAAATGTCATCAATATACACCACAACACCCTGCCCGTGCAGGTCCCTGAAAATCTCATCTACAAAAGCTTGGAAGACTGATGGCGCATTCATCAACTCGTACGGCATGACGAGGTACTCATAGTGCCCAGATGTGGTACTGAAAACCGTCTTCCACTCGTCTCCCTCTCGGATACGCACCAGGTTGTATGCGCTCATGAGATCTAGTTTGGTGAAGAAGCGCGCCTCGTGCATTGACTCTATCGCTGTGGCTATGAGCGGTAGCGGGTAACTATACCTCACCGTGATCTGATTTAGACCCCGGTAGTCAATACACGGACGCAGACCTCCCTCCTTCTTCTTCACAAAAAAGAAACTTGAGGAGACGGGTGAAGTGGAGGACCGAATGTACCCCTGACGCAGGGATTCGGAGACATATGTTTCCATAGCCTCCGTCTCCGCCTGTGAGAGGGGATACACGTGACTCCTGGGAAGTGCAGCGTCTACCAGGAGATCTATCGCACAATGACCCGGTCGATGAGGTGGTAATTGAGTCGCCTTCTTTTTAGAGAAGGCGAGAGCCAAATCGGCATATTCAGGGGGAATGCTTACGGTGGAGACCTGGTCTGGACTCTCCACCGTAGTAGCACCAACGGAAACCCCTAAACACCTACCTGAGCACTCTCTCGACCACCCCGTGAGAGTCCTCTGTGGCCAGGAAACAGTGGGGTTATGACAGTGTAGGACCAGCACCATGGGAATCACAGGAGAGTCAATAAGGAAAAGACACATTTTCTCAGTGTGACCCCCCCTGCGCCACCATGCCCAAAGGAGCGGTGACCTCCCTAATTAACCCTGACCCTAATGGTCGACTATCTAAGGCATGAACGGGGAAGGGCA
The DNA here is from genome assembly GCF_016432855.1 of Salvelinus namaycush. Taxonomy (NCBI): domain Eukaryota; kingdom Metazoa; phylum Chordata; class Actinopteri; order Salmoniformes; family Salmonidae; genus Salvelinus; species Salvelinus namaycush. The sequence continues at coordinate 28,824,338 of NC_052341.1, forward strand.
CATCCACGGGAACAATAGCAGTCCCTAAACTATGAGCTAACGCTCTATCAATGAAATTCCCAGCCGCGCCTGAATCTACGAGCGCCTTATGCTGGGAATGTGGGGAAAACTCAGGAAAAGTGACAGACACAAACATATGTGCAACAGAGGACTCTGGGTGAGAATGGTGCCAGCTCACCTGGGGTGATGCCAGAGCGCCCTGCCTGCTGCCTCGATTCCCAGAGGAACCAACCCGGCACCGACCAGCAGTGTGACCTCTGCGGCCACAGATGGTGCACGAGCAAAACCTCCTCCGGTCTACCTGCGCACCGCCCCTCCCAGCTCTATGGATATCGGAGAGGGGGTGCGGGAGGATAGAACCACCAGACCCCGATCTGAACATCCGCGAGTAGCCAGCAGGTTGTCCAGCCGGATGGACAGGTCCACCAGCTGGTCGAGAGTGAGGGTGGTGTCTCTGCAGGCCAGCTCTTGACGGACGTCCTCGCGCAGACTGCAGCGATAGTGGTCGATAAGGGCCCTGTTGTTCCATCCCGCGCCGGCAGCCAGGGTTCTAAACTCCAGTGCAAACTCCTGGGCACTCCTCGTCTCCTGCCTCAGATGGTAGAGGCACTCACCCGCCGCTCTGCCCTCGGGCTGGTGGTCGAAGACTGCCTGGAAACGGCGGGTTAACTCCTCAAAATGGTCCAACGCCGCATCTCCCTCTCTCCGCACGGCGTTGGCACACTCCAGGTTTTTCCCGGTGAGGCACGAGACGAGGGCGGACACCCTCTCAAGGTCTGATGGAGCTTGGTGGACCGTGGCCAGATAGAGGTTAAGTTGAAGGAGGAACCCCTGGCAGTTGGCAGCACTCCCGTCGTACTCCTGTGACAAGGAGAGACGGATCCCACTGGGCTCAGGCGGGAAAGGGGCGCTCAGGATAGACCACGGTTGTGCTGGTGGAGGTGCTGGAAAAACTCTCTGTCTCTCCCAGCGGTCCATTGTCTGGACAACGCGATCCATGGCGGCGCCCAGATGGTGAAGCATAACCGCATGCTCCTGGACGCGCTCCTCCACCTCCATGGCCGAGGTACCTTCTCCTGCTGACTCCATAGGTGGTCAGAGATTCTGTAATGGGTGCCTGTTGGTGGCAGGGAAGTCAGGTGCAGGAAAACGAACTTGGTAAAAACGGAGTTGTATAATAAATGCTGATAAAACTCCAAAAACCAAAATGTACAAAATAACAAAAGTGGGTACAAAACCCGTCGCACACCAACATAATACATGCACAGTCACGTACAATTAAACAATCTCCGACAAGGACATGAGGGGAAACAGAGGGTTAAATACACAACATTTAATTGATGGGATTGGAACCAGGTGTGAAGGAAGACAAGACAAAACCAATGGAAAATTAAAAATGGATCAGTGATGGCTAGAAGGCCTGTGACGTTGACCGCCGAACATCGCCCGAACAAGGAGAGGGACCGACTTCGGCGGAAGTCGTGACATGCAGTGCGTTCTGTGTGGTGCATACGTTGGATTTATCGAACGTATGCATCAAATTGTATGTGTAGACTTGACAGGAAGTAGCAAAATGTGAATGTTGAATTTTTGTTGCACACATATCCAGTAAAAAAAATGTGGGATTACATAATAAAAACAGTTTGACTGTAGAATGTCTTTAAATTTTTAGTTAATTTATTTGCCAAGTTGCATACATATTATTTATTCGATGACATGTAAAAGAAATTGTGAGAGACTGTAATATAATTTCCCTCAAATGCATAGTTTTGGAGCGAACTGCAATAATAAATAGTCAAGACAGCAGAGAGTAGGCTCTTTCAACAATTAGACCAACGTTGAGGAAGGTGGTCTTGATCGTGCTGTTGGGCCGGGACCAGCCCCGCCGAAAGCGCAGGTCTGTGTGGGTCCAGAGATGGTCGAAGTCCCGAAAGCAGGCAGGGGAGTTCCACCATCCTATTCAAGAGCTTCGACTGTTTGGAGAGGAATTACGAAGTTGCTTTCGTCTGGACAGAAGTCAGTTCGATCACCTGCTCCAGATTGTTGGTGTCACGCCCTGCCCTTAGAGATCCTTATTAATGCTCTATGCTTGGTTAGGTCAGGGTGTGACTCGGGTGGGAAATTCTATGTTTTCTGTTTCTTTGTTTTTGGTCGAGTGTTGTCCCCAATCAGAGGCAGCTGTCTATCGTTGTCTCTGACTGGGGATCATACTTAGGCAGCCCTTTTTCCCACCATTAGGTTGTGGGTTTTGTTTTCTGTTTAGTTACTGTTGCATGACAGAACTGTGCGTTCTCGTTTTCGATTTTGTTATTTTGTTTGAGTGTTTTTTTTAATTCAAATCATGAACACTTTCCACGCTGCGCTTTGGTCTACTCTTTCTACCACCAACGAGAGCCGTTACAGTTGGAAGCAGGATCGCCCAGATGGATACTAACTACCGGGAGTCCATCAGCCCAGTTGAACGCCTGGCAATTTGTCTCCGGTAAGCAAAATTCTAGTACATTTATAAAGCCTTTGATACCATAATTGTTTGATATTAGATATATTTTATGTGCAGCCTAGCTAGCTAAAGGGCTCTCTTGTTAATAGCCCCTATGTGACATCAGATGTACTTTTCAGAATGTTCATTAAAACTATAACTTTTACCAAAGTTGCTTTACAATAATTTTTAATGATGCATTGTTACCAAATAAAAATAAAATTGAGGTGCCTTCTGCCCTGATGAAGCTAGGCTAATCTTCGCCAGGATCCCTTGTTGCTCAAGACAGTTAGTCATTCATTACATTCTGGTTGGAATCATGTACAGTGCCTTGCAAAAGTATTCACCCCCTTGGCATTTTTCTTATTTTGTTGCATTACAACCTGTAATTTATTTTTATTTGGATTTCATGTAATGGACATATAAAAATAGTCCAAATTGGTGAAGGGAAATTAAAAAATCACTTGTTTATATATCTTTTTAAAAACATGGAAAAGTGGTGCGTGCATATGTATTCACCCCCCTTGCCATGAAGACACTAAATAAGATCTGGTGCAACCAATTACCTTCAGAAGTCACATAATTAATTAAATAAAGTCCACCTGTGTGCAATCTAAGTGTCACATGATCTGTCACATGATTTCAGTGTATATATACACCTGTTCTGAAAGGCCCCAGTGTCTGCAACACCACTAAGCAAGGGGCACCACCAAGAAAGCGAAGACCAAAGAGCTCTCCAAACAGGTCAGGAACAAATTTGTGGAGAAGTGCAGATCAGGGTTGGGTTATAAAAAAATATCCGAAACTTTTAACATCCCACGGAGCAACATTAAATCCATTATTAACAAATGGAAAGAATATGGCACCACAACAAACCTGTCAAGAGAGGGCCACCCACCAAAACTCACAGACCAGGCAAGGAGGGCATTAATCAGAGAGACAACAAAGAGACCAAAGATAACCCTGAAGGAGCTGCAAAGCTCCACAGCGGATATTGGAGTATCTGTCTATAGGACCACTTTAAGCCGTACACTCCACAGAGCTGGGCTTTACGGAAGAGTGCCCAGAAAAAAAGACATTGCTTAAAGAAAATAATAAGCAAACACGTTGCAAAGGGCATGTGGGAGACTCCCCAAACATATGGAAGAAGGTGCTCTGGTCAGATGAGACTAAAATTTAGCTTTTTGGCCATCAAGGAAAATGCTATGTCTGGCACAAACCCATCACCTCTCATCACCCCGAGACACCATCCCCACAGTGAGGCATGGTGGTGGCAGCATCATGCTTTGGGGATGTTTTCATTGGCAGGGACTGGGAAACTGGTCAGAATTGAAGGAATGATGGATGGCGCTAAATACAGGGAAATGCTTGAGGGAAACCTGTTTCAGTCTTCCAGAGCTTTGAGACTGGGACGGAGGTTAACCTTCCAGCAGGACAATGACCCTATGCATACTGCTAAAGCAACACTCGAGTGGTTTAAGGAGAAACATTTAAATGTCTTGGAATGGCCTAGACAAAGCCCAGACCTCAAACCAATTGAGAATCTGTGGTATGACTTAAAGATTGCTGTACACCAGCAGGATCCCATCCAACTTGAAGAAGCTGGAGCAGTTTTGCCTTGAAGACTGGGCAAAAATTCCAGTGGCTATATGTGCCAATCTTATAGAGACATATCCCAAGAGACTTGCAGCTGTAATTGCTGCAAAAGGTGGCTCTACAAAGTATTGACTCTGGGGGGGGTGAATAGTTATGCATGCTCAAGTTCAGTTGTTTTGTCTTGTGTCTTGTTTGTTTCACACAAAAAAAGTATTTTGCATCTTCAAAGTGGTAGGCATGTTGTGTAAATCACTCTTAGAAAAAAGGGTTCCAAAGTGTTGTTCTGCTTTCCCCATTGGATAACCCTTTTTGATACAGGTATAAACCTTTGGGGAAAAGGTTATACATGAAACCCAATAGGGTTCTACTTGGAACCAAAAAGGGTTTTTAATCTTTCTGGCGCAGGCGTTCCGCTAGCGACCAACCTCGACAACATCCGGTGAAATTGCAGAGCGCCAAATTCAAAATACAGAAATAGTCATAATAAACATTCATAAAAAATACAAGTGTTATACATCGGCTTAAAGATTAACTTCTTGTTAATCCAGCCGCTTTGTCAGATTTCCAAAAGCACACCATGCAATTATCTGAGGACAGCGCCCCGCTTACAAAAGCATACAAACATTTTACAACCAAGTAAAGGAATTACAAAAGTCAGAAATAGCGATAAAATTAATCACTTACCTTTGAAGATCTTCATATGGTTGCAGTTACAAGAGTCCCAGCTACACAAATGTTTGTCTTGTTTGATATAGTCCCTCTTTATATCCCACAAACTCTGTTTTGTTCAGTAATCCACTGGCTCAAAGGAGGTCAAAACATGCAGACGAATACATCCTAATAGTACCGGTAAAGTTTGTCGAAACATGTCAAACGATGTTTGTAATTAATCCTCAGGTTGTCAATTGTCTACATAATTGATAATATTTCAAGCGGACAATAGCGTATTCAATAGAAAGGAAAAACAACGAAGGGCGCACACTCGGTCACACGCCCAAACCAGCACTGCATGACTCATGACTGAAAGGTCTCATTCTTCTTCATTTTTCAGAAAATAAGCCTGAAACAGTCTAAAGACTGTTGACATCTAGTGGAAGCCATAGGAACTGTAATCTGGGTCCTAACCCATTAGATACTCTATAGGCATTCAATTGAAAATACCCACATCAAAAAAATCCCACTTCCTGGATGGATTTTCCTCAGGTTTTTTCCTGCCATATGAGTTCTGTTATACTCACAGACATTATTATTAACAGTTTTGGAAACTTTAGAGTGTTTTCTATCAAAATCTACCAATAATATGCATATCCTAGCTTCTGGGCCTGAGTAACAGGCAGTTTACTTTGGGCACGCTTCTCATCCAGACGTTGAAATACTGCCCCCAAGCCATAAGAAGTGTTCTCCTATGGGGTCAGCTGGAGAACCCTTTTAGGTTCTAGATAGTACCTTTCTTTCTAAGAGTAGAGTTGGCCTGGGCTACAGTTTATTGATATAGTCATAGACTGAATTGTACTGTTTCAAGGCATTGTTAATGATGATTGATGAGTATTACAATATAATTAGTACAGCATAATAGACAGTAATGAGGTAGCTATATGAGTAGATCGAATATGTGGGTGGAATTCAAGTTACACACAATATTGATAATTATTTTGAATTATATTTCAGTTTCTTGGCAACAGGGGACTTCTACTCGACCATCGGATTCAGCTTCGGAGTTGGACTTGCCTGTCACCAAGGAGGAAGACTGGAAGGCCATCGCTGCCGAGTTCCTGGAGAGGTGGAATTTCCCATTGACGGGAAACATGTAGTAATCCCCGCTCCGTCGTGCTCAGATTTGCAATTCTACAACTACAAGGGTACATATTCAGTTGTACTCTTGGTTTTTGTAGATTCCATCTACTGTTTCCGTGTCGTCGATGTTGGTGCTTACGGCAAAGGAAGATGATGGCGGGTCCCTCCGGAACTCTTCGACCAGGCACTTCAGGATGGCACCCTGGAGATTCCACCACTTGTATCACTCCCTGGGGCTGAAGACCTGGGACCCGTACCCCACGTCTTCGTCGGTGACGAGGCCTTCCCTTTAAGACCCAACCTCATGAGGCCCTACGCTGGACGCCAGCTGCCATTGCCAAAGCCTGTAAGGATCTTTAACAAACAACTGTCTCGGGCAAGGTTTGTTGTTGATTGCGCCTTTGAGATTCTGGCAGCCCGGAGGAGAATGTATCAGAGAGTGCTTAGTCTCAGCCCCTCAAATGTCGATGCCTGCGTGAAGGCCACATGTGTTCTCCACAACAACCTGCGGAGGTCATTCCTGGAGCCCCCCCGGATGGAGATGGGCACACCAAATGGTCACCTACCTGATGTCACCAGGCCAGGTGCCAACAACGTCCCCAGACAGGCACTCCAGGTGTGGGAGAAGCTGACCACCTACTTCTCATCGCCAGCAGGTGAAGTCCCATGGCAGCATGCCGTGGAGTGAAATAGCTAATTTAAGAGCCCACTAACACAAAGGTTATTTTAAGATTATTTTGTTATTTTAAGGATATTTTGTCCACAAAATAGCATTTTTTCCCAGATTATTTTATGTCTCATTGTCTCCATTTGGAAGTTATATTTACTTGAAATTTGGGAGTAAAGGCCACACCTTAACCCCTTCCCTCTCCAATTAACGTCAGTATTATACACACCTGGCATGGTACATCAGCTGAGCAGGAGCCCTAATTAAGGTTATACGACATACAGTTAGTATGATAACAAAGGGAAAGCGTAACCTAGGGTCCTGCAAATAGTACAGTTTACCACCAATTTCACTGGTCTGACAAAACGCAGGTGGGAAAAAACGAATTAGAAAGAGAATATGTTTTTAGTTCCATCTTGTCTTAGGTCTGCAAAGGTGTAGGGCAGAAATAAGCAGATTAAGTCTAAATGAGATATTAATAAAGACATGAAACAACTATGAAAACATTGTAATTTATTTAGTATTCAACTACAGGAAAGAACATGAAAGGTATGTGTGTTGTAAAATTTTACAAAAAATTATTGAAAGAAGTGTGTGCGTGTGCATGTATGTGCGTGTAAAAATACCACAATTAATGTGTAATCTGTAAGAGAACAACAAGAGCATGTATTTTTGGCACAACCTCAGACAGATACAGGGACAACTCATAAAGCTTAGACGTAGTAGGGGAACTTCAGACATGGCCATAAAGGGCACTGGAGATCTGAGGTACAGAGAGGAGTGGAGGAGAGGTGTGTGTGTCTCTGACTCTGGGAGAAATAAAAGAATCTGTAGCCATAACACAGCTAAACAGCTAAACAAACAAATGGCCCCTGGACGTCATGAACCAGTCGATGGAACATAACTTCACAAAAAGTTTCAACACCCTGGTTTTCAAGTGGTTTTAAATGAAATCAATATATTCACCTTTAGTCTCGTAAGAGACCAACGAGAGCATCTGTGAATTCTCCGGTGTATGAGTTTCAATTCTGTCAATTCAGAAATCTATGTAACACTAATAATGAATGCTATCCTAAGACTTTAGAAACAAATGACTTTATGAATTGACTGAATTTAAACAGAACTGCCGTGTGTGAAAAGAAAGGTACAATGAGGGAGGCCAAAACAACAACCAGACAACTTCTCTTCCTGTCCTTCCTGTCAGCTGGTCGGCTAAATTCACTCCATCTGTGGAAGGGAAGAGAAAAACAACACATACAAACATTGCATAATATAACACCATAAAAGGTGAGATTTATGTTAACTAAATACTGCTTATATAGTGTCGTTAGTGGCATAAATATTGGAACAGTGTGGTAAAGTTAGTAATTGTTGGTGTTTACTCATGGAATTTGTATTTTAGATCAAAAGATGAATATGACAGGCAAATATTTAGACAGCAAACTGTTGCTTTAGGATATTTTCTAATCCAGACACAGAATCTATACATTTGCCTCATATTAATCCTTTGAACTGAAATACCAATTAGCCAACATGAGTATACTGTAAAAATGAACTACTTTACTTCACTGTCGCAATACTTATGACACTACCTGATACATTTTAACCTTGACTGTTGCTTTTCTTTGCTGAGGCAGCCTCTTCAGTGTTGGCACCAGGCTCATGGCAAAGAGGGTCTCTTCATCCTCCTTCCTGTGATCATCAGGTTGGGCTGCATCCCTCTCGACGGCTTAGAGGAGCCTCTGCTGAAATGAGTTGAGTGGATCTGGGGGCTTGTACCTCCGAGGACGCCTGGTGTGTCGTTGTTCCTCTTCATTTTCTCTCCCTGTTTCTCTCCTCCTTTGTTTCCACAGCCACATCCTGTTCAACAAGGTCCTCAGTGGTCACTTCCGTGAGGTTCATAACAATCTCAGGTGGTCCTAGATTCAGAGGTGCTTCCTCCATTTCATCATCTTCCATGGCTGCACCGGTGGTGGTCATACTTGTAGATGTTGTAGAGGGTCTCGCTGCACCGGTCGTGGTCGCACTAGTACATGACATAGAGGGTCTCGCTGCACCGGTGGAGGTGGTGGTCGCACTTGTAGATAATGTAGAGGGTCTTGATGCACCGGTGGCGCCCACACTTGTGGTTGACGTAGTAGAGGGTCTGGCTGTAAAATTGCCACTCGTTGCCCTAGGCACAATAAATGGATCCAGAAAAGAAAGGATGTGGCAGAAGCGCCAAGGCTGCTGGCCTGAAGCTGCTGACCCAGACCTCTTCTTCTCTTTCTCCACCCTTCTCTCTCTCTGATACCTGTCCCCGAGTCCTCTCCACTTCCTCCTACAGTCTTCTTCTACATAGACATGAACATGATAAGCCAAACCAATACCTAGCATAACTATAGATATTAGATAGCTATCAAGGCCATGTCACCTACTGTACACACACACACACACGGTTATCTGACCAAATTATCAGCGGTTGTATCTACCATCATTTCTATTACTATTTATCTGACATTCACACTCTCTCACATACACACTCACACTCTTTCAAATATGATTATTTGGCCAAGTTATCAGGAGTAGTAACTAGCATAATTTATATTACTATTTCTCTTACACACACACACACACACACGCACCTCATTGGCTAGGTTAGCAAGCCACATCTAGCACAAGCTCACTACTAAACTGGCCTGGCAATCCAACTATTGTGGACACTTGTCTCCAAGCAGCATTTTTTGTGTTTACGTCCCTGTAGCTGTCAGCAGTTGTGTCAAAAAGACATGAATTTGAGGACACTTTGAGGAATTTGTGAAAATGATTCTCTCCTCCATGTGTCCAACCGCATGCGACCATCTGCAACAAGTGTGTATATACCTGCATTCCGTATAGTTGCGTAGCTGTGTAACATGTTATGCAACATTGACCTAATGACGCAGTTGGTGTGTTTGAAGCGTCAGGCTTCCTGCTATTTAGAGATGAGAGAAAATGTTGGTCATTCAAAGGTTATTTTTACTTGGGAAATAGTATAATTGTGCGGGACCTTTTAAGGTAAGTTATGTTGTCAAATCGTTGTTCATTGATAATAGTAATTTGTCTGATGATCACAATACATTTCTTAATAAAATAAATAAAAGTGCTATTCTATCATTTATGTATTCAAATAGCTACAGTTTTCTTAAAAACTAAACATGTCTAATTCAGAAGTGTCCGATAGAACCTAATTGCTCAATCCAGATTGTCATTTCAGAGCCAGAAGTTTCTATCTGCGATTGCACCCCTTAAAAAACAGATTTACAAATGTATCAGGATTTTTTATCTCTGCACTTTAGGTACCTTTAAGGTGAGGACCTTTAAGGTGAGGACCTTAAACGGACAGATTTGTATGGGGATTTTTTTAAATTATGCTAATTTAATTTCCACGAGGGCGCTTACTTCGACCTTAGGCGCTAATAGGTTAAATGGGTAGTGAATTGAATTTTATTTTATTTATTGAGTTATGATGCTATCAATTCATTGATGTAGTGATCTACTCAATGTGCTGTCATGACTTTCCCTCCTGGATGGAGATCAAAGGTGTTGGCTAATCAAAGGTTTCAAGACCCCCCCTCTCCTGGGGGAGTTGGCCAGTTTTATGACGGTCGTAAATACCTAGCAGGAACTTTCTCTCCCTTGCCATGCAGATTGGGGGACAAAGTGATTATTCCCGCCAAAACTCCAACTGTCACGATCGTCTTTTTGTGAGAGAGAGGACCAAGGCGCAGCGTGTGAAAAATACATCTTCTCTTTATTTAGAAGAAGAAAAACGAAACAAAACAAATAGACGAACGTGAAGCTATAAACGACTAAGTGCAAACATGCAACATAGACATAGACAATTACCCACAAACACCTAAAGCCTATGGCTGCCTTAAATATGGCTCCCAATCAGAGACAACAATAAACAGCTGTCTCTGATTGAGAACCAAATCAGGCAACCATAGACTTTCCTAAACACCTACACTGAACACTACCCCATGCCTACTACAAAACCCCCTAAACAATACACACACCCTAAACTAGACAAAACACACAAACATCCCCCATGTCACACCCTGACCTAACTAAACTAATAAAGAAAATCAATATAACAGAGGCCAGGGTGTGACAGTACCCCCCCCCCCAAAGGTGCGGACTCTGGCCGCAAAACCTGACACAGAAGGGGAGGGTCTGGGTGGGCCTTCCTATGGTGGCGGCTCGGGTGCGGGACGTGGACCCCCCTCCACCATAGTCACTAACCGCTTTGGTGGCGCCTTTGGAACGGCGAGTCCCGGACTGAATACCATCCCAGAGGGCGCCACTGGACGGAGGGGCAGCTCCGGACGGAGGGGCAGCTCCGGACTGAGGGGCAGCTCCGGACTGAGGGGCAGCTCCGGACTGAGGGGCAGCTCCGGACTGAGGGGCAGCTCCGGACTGTGGGGCAGCTCCGGACTGTGGGGCAGCTCCGGACTGTGGGGCAGCTCATGACTGTGGGGCAGCTCATGACTGTAGGGCAGCTCATGACTGTAGGGCAGCTCATGACTGTAGGGCAGCTCATGACTGTAGGGCAGCTCATGACTGGAAGGCAGCTCATGACTGGAGGGCAGCTCATGACTGGAGGGCAGCTCATGACTGGGAGGTGGCTCTGGCGGATCCTGGCTGACTGACGGCTCTGGCGGATCCTGGCTGACTGACGGCTCTGGCGGATCCTGGCTGACTGACGGCTCTGGCGGATCCTGGCTGACTGACGGCTCTGGCGGATCCTGGCTGACTGACGGCTCTGGCGGATCCTGGCTGACTGACGGCTCTGGCGGATCCTGGCTGGCTGGCTCTGGCGGATCCTGGCTGGCTGGCTCTGGCGGATCCTGGCTGGCTGGCTCTGGCGGATCCTGGCTGGCTGGCTGGCTCTGGCGGATCCTGGCTGACTGGCGGCTCTGGCGGATCCTGGCTGACTGGCGGCTCTGGCAGATCCTGGCTGACTGGCGGCTCTGGCGGATCCTGGCTGACTGGCGGCTCTGGCGGATCCTGGCTGACTGGCGGCTCTGGCCGATCCTGGCTCGCTGACGGCTCTGGCCGGTCATGGCTCGCTGACGGCTCTGGCCGGTCATGGCTCGCTGACGGCTCTGGCCGGTCATGGCTCGCTGACGGCTCTGGCCGGTCATGGCTCGCTGACGGCTCTGGCTGATCCTGTCTGGCGGAAGGCTCTGGCTAATCCTGTCTGGCAGAAGGCTCTGGCTGATCCTGTCTGGCGGAAGGCTCTGGCTGATCCTGTCTGGCGGAAGGCTCTGGCTGATCCTGTCTGGCGGAAGGCTCTGGCTGATCCTGTCTGGCGGAAGGCTCTGGCTGATCCTGTCTGGCGGGAAGGCTCTGGCTGATCCTGTCTGGCGGAAGGCTCTGGCTGATCCTGTCTGGCGGAAGGCTCTGGCTGATCCTGTCTGGCGGAAGGCTCTGGCTGATCCTGTCTGGCGGAAGGCTGCTCCTGTCTGGCGGAAGGCTCTAGCGGCTCCTGTCTGGCGGAAAGCTCTAGCAGCTCCTGTCTGGCGGACGGCTCTGAAGGCTCATGGCAGACGGGCGGCTTTGCAGGCTCAGTACAGACGGGTGGCTTTGAAGGCTCAGTACAGACGGGCAGTTCATGCGGCGCTTGGCAGACGGACAGTTCAGACGGCGTTGGGCAGACGGGCAGTTCAGGCGCCGTTGGGCAGACGGGCAGTTCAGGCGCCGTTGGGCAGACGGGCAGTTCAGGCGCCGTTGGGCAGACGGGCAGTTCAGGCGCCGCTGGACAGACGGGCAGTTCAGGCGCCGCTGGACAGACGGCAGACTCTGGCCGGCTGAGACGCACTGTAGGCCTGATGCGTGGTACCGGAACTGGAGGTACCGGGCTAAGGACACGCACCTTCAGGCTAGTGCGGGGAGCAGGAACAGGGCACACTGAGTTCTCGAGGCGCACTATAGGACTGGTGCGTGGTACCGGGACTGGTGGTACCGGGCTGAGGGCACGCACCTCAGGGCGAGTGCGAGGAGAAGGATCAGTGCGTACAGGGCTCTGGAGACGCACATGAGGCTTGGTGCGTGGTGCCGGAACTGGTGGTCCCGGACTGGAGACACGCACCTCAAGGCTAGTGCGGGGAGCAGGAACAGGGCACACTGAGTTCTCGAGGCGCACTATAGGACTGGTGCGTGGTACCGGGACTGGTGGTACCGGGCTGAGGGCACGCACCTCAGGGCGAGTGCGGGGAGAAGGATCAGTGCGTACAGGGCTCTGGAGACGCACATGAGGCTTGATGCGTGGTGCCGGAACTGGTGGTACCGGGCTGGGGACACGCACCTGAAGGCTAGTGCGGGGAGAAGGAACAGGGCATACTGGACCCTGGAGACGCACATTAGGCCTAGTGCATGGTGCCGGTACTGGTGGTACCGGGCTGGAGACACGCATCTCAGGACTAGTGCGGGGAGCAGCAACAGGACGCACAGGACTCTGGAGACGCACAGGAGGCTTGGTGCGTGGTGCCGGTACTGGTGGTAATGGGCTGGAGACACGCACCATAGGGCTAGTGCGTGGAGGAGGAACAGTGCGTACAGGGCTCTGAAGACATTTACATTTACATTTAAGTCATTTAGCAGACGCTCTTATCCAGAGCGACTTACAAATTGGTGCATTCACCTTATGATATCCAGTGGAACAACCACTTTACAATAGTGCATCTAACTCTTTTAAGGGGGGGGGGGGGGGGGGGGTTAGAAGGATTACTTTATCCTATCCTAGGTATTCCTTAAAGAGGTGGGGTTTCAGGTGTCTCCGGAAGGTGGTGATTGACTCCGCTGACCTGGCGTCGTGAGGGAGTTTGTTCCACCATTGGGGTGCCAGAGCAGCGAACAGTTTTGACTGGGCTGAGCCGGAACTGTACTTCCTCAGAGGTAGGGAGGCGAGCAGGCCAGAGGTGGATGAACGCAGTGCCCTTGTTTGGGTGTAGGGCCTGATCAGAGCCTGAAGGTACGGAGGTGCCGTTCCCCTCACAGCTCCGTAGGCAAGCACCATGGTCTTGTAGCGGATGCGAGCTTCAACTGGAAGCCAGTGGAGAGAGCGGAGGAGCGGGGTGACGTGAGAGAACTTGGGAAGGTTGAACACCAGACGGGCTGCGGCGTTCTGGATGAGTTGTAGGGGTTTAATGGCACAGGCAGGGAGCCCAGCCAACAGCGAGTTGCAGTAATCCAGACGGGAGATGACAAGTGCCTGGATTAGGACCTGCGCCGCTTCCTGTGTGAAGCAGGGTCGTACTCTGCGAATGTTGTAGAGCATGAACCTACAGGAACGGGTCACCGCCTTGATGTTAGTTGAGAACGACAGGGTGTTGTCCAGGATCACGCCAAGGTTCTTAGCACTCTGGGAGGAGGACACAATGGAGTTGTCAACCGTGATGGCGAGATCATGGAACGGGCAGTCCTTCCCCGGGAGGAAGAGCAGCTCCGTCTTGCCGAGGTTCAGCTTGAGGTGGTGATCCGTCATCCACACTGATATGTCTGCCAGACATGCAGAGATGCGATTCGCCACCTAGTTATCAGAGGGGGGAAAGGAGAAGATTAATTGTGTGTCGTCTGCATAGCAATGATAGGAGAGACCATGTGAGGATATGACAGAGCCAAGTGACTTGGTGTATAGCGAGAATAGGAGAGGGCCTAGAACAGAGCCCTGGGGGACACCAGTGGTGAGAGCACGTGGTGCGGAGACAGATTCTCGCCACGCCACCTGGTAGGAGCGACCTGTCAGGTAGGACGCAATCCAAGCGTGGGCCGCGCCGGAGATGCCCAGCTCGGAGAGGGTTGAGAGGAGGATCTGATGGTTCACAGTATCAAAGGCAGCCGATAGGTCTAGAAGGATGAGAGCAGAGGAGAGAGAGTTAGCTTTAGCAGTGCGGAGCGCCTCCGTGACACAGAGAAGAGCAGTCTCAGTTGAATGACTAGTCTTGAAACCTGACTGATTTGGATCAAGAAGGTCATTCTGAGAGAGATAGCAGGAGAGCTGGCCAAGGACGGCTCGTTCAAGAGTTTTGGAGAGAAAAGAAAGAAGGGATACTGGTCTGTAGTTGTTGACATCGGAGGGATCGAGTGTAGGTTTTTTCAGAAGGGGTGCAACTCTCGCTCTCTTGAAGACGGAAGGGACGTAGCCAGCGGTCAAGGATGAGTTGATGAGCGAGGTGAGGTAAGGGAGAAGGTCTCCGGAAATGGTCTGGAGAAGAGAGGAGGGGATAGGGTCAAGCGGGCAGGTTGTTGGGCGGCCGGCCGTCACAAGACGCGAGATTTCATCTGGAGAGAGAGGGGAGAAAGAGGTCAAAGCACAGGGTAGGGCAGTGTGAGCAGAACCAGCGGTGTCGTTTGACTTAGCAAACGAGGATCGGATGTCATCGACCTTCTTTTCAAAATGGTTGACGAAGTCATCCGCAGAGAGGGAGGAGGGGGGAGGAGGGGGAGGAGGATTCAGGAGGGAGGAGAAGGTGGCAAAGAGCTTCCTAGGGTTAGAGGCAGATGCTTGGAATTTAGAGTGGTAGAAAGTGGCTTTAGCAGCAGAGACAGAAGAGGAGAATGTAGAGAGGAGGGAGTGAAATGAAGCCAGGTCCGCAGGGAGGCGAGTTTTCCTCCATTTCCGCTCGGCTGCCCGGAGCCCTGTTCTGTGAGCTCGCAATGAGTCGTCGAGCCACGGAGCAGGAGGGGAGGACCGAGCCGGCCTGGAGGATAGGGGACATAGAGAGTCAAAGGATGCAGAAAGGGAGGAGAGGAGGGTTGAGGAGGCAGAATCAGGAGATAGGTTGGAGAAGGTTTGAGCAGAGGGAAGAGATGATAGGATGGAAGAGGAGAGAGTAGCGGGGGAGAGAGAGCGAAGGTTGGGACGGCGCGATACCATCCGAGTAGGGGCAGTGTGGGAAGTGTTGGATGAGAGCGAGAGGGAAAAGGATACAAGGTAGTGGTCGGAGACTTGGAGGGGAGTTGCAATGAGATTAGTGGAAGAACAGCATCTAGTAAAGATGAGGTCAAGCGTATTGCCTGCCTTGTGAGTAGGGGGGGAAGGTGAGAGGGTGAGGTCAAAGGAGGAGAGGAGTGGAAAGAAGGAGGCAGAGAGGAATGAGTCAAAGGTAGACGTGGGGAGGTTAAAGTCACCCAGAACTGTGAGAGGTGAGCCATCCTCAGGAAAGGAACTTATCAGGGCGTCAAGCTCATTGATGAACTCTCCAAGGGAACCTGGAGGGCGATAAATGATAAGGATGTTAAGCTTGAAAGGGCTGGTAACTGTGACAGCATGGAATTCAAAGGAGGCGATAGACAGATGGGTCAGGGGAGAAAGAGAGAATGTCCACTTGGGAGAGATGAGGATCCCAGTGCCACCACCCCGCTGACCAGAAGCTCTCGGGGTGTGCGAGAACACGTGGGCAGACGAGGAGAGAGCAGTAGGAGTAGCAGTGTTATCAGTGGTAATCCATGTTTCCGTCAGTGCCAAGAAGTCGAGGGACTGGAGGGAAGCATAGGCTGAGATGAACTCTGCCTTGTTGGCCGCAGATCGGCAGTTCCAGAGGCTGCCGGAGACCTGGAACTCCACGTGGGTCGTGCGCGCTGGGACCACCAGGTTAGAGTAGCAGCGGCCACGCGGTGTGAAGCGTTTGTATGGTCTGTGCAGAGAGGAGAGAAGAGGGATAGACAGACACATAGTTGACAGGCTACAGAAGAGGCTACGCTAATGCAAAGGAGATTGGAATGACAAGTGGACTACACGTCTCGAATGTTCAGAAAGTTAAGCTTACGTTGCAAAAAATCTTATTGACTAAAATGATATAGTACTGCTGGCTGGTGAAATAGGCTAGCTAGCAGTGGCTGCGTTGTTGACTTTGTTTGAAAGTGTAGCTGGCTAGGTAACCTCTAACTGGCTAGGTAACCTCGACAATTACTCTAGACTACACAATTATCTTGGATACAAAGACAGCAAAGACAACTATGTAGCTAGCTAACACTACGCTAATCAAGTCGTTCCGTTGTAATGTAATAGTTTCTACAGTGCTGCTATTCGGTAGGAGTTGGCTAGCTAGCAGTGTTAGCTAGCAGTGTTGACTAGGTAGGAGAACGGCAGCGCGGCGGACGAAAATAGCTGGCTAGCTAACCGATAATTACTCTAAACTACACAATTATCTTGGATACAAAGACAGCAAAGACAACTATGTAGCTAGCTAACACTACACTAATCAAGTCGTTCCGTTGTAATGTAATAGTTTATACAGTGCTGCTATTCGGTGGCTAGCTGGCTAGCTGGCTAGCTAGCAGTGTTGACTACGTTACGTTAGAAGGACGAAAATAGCTGGCTAGCGAACCTCAATAATTACTCTAAACTACACAATTATCTTTGATACAAAGAAGGCTATGTAGCTAGCTAAGATCAAACAAATCAAACCGTTGTACTGTAATGAAATGAAATGAAATGTAATACTACCTGTGGAGCGAAGCGGAATGCGACTACTCGCTCCAACCCGGAAGTGCTTACGCACATTAGACCTAGTGCGTGGTGCCGGAACTGGTGGTACCGGGCTGGGGACACGCATCTCAGGATGAGTGCCAGAAGCAGGAACAGGACACACCGGGTTGTAAAGATGTACTGGAGACCTGGTGTGTATAGCCGGCATCAAATCTTCCGGAACTTTAACACAAGTTTCAGGCTGAGTACGAGGAACTGACACAGGTGGCATCGGACAGCTAACACGCTCCTCAGGGAGAATGCCATGCATACTCTGCCAAATCAACAGCTCTCTCTCTTCACTCTCCTCCAATTTCGTCAACAACTCCTCGAATGTCTCATAATCTCCCCTTCGTTCACTCTCCTCCAATCTGTCCAATAAATCCTCGACAATCTCAGACTCACCCCTCAACTTCGCCGACTGCTCCAAATGCCCCTCCCCAAGAATTTTTTGGGGATGTCTCTTGGGCTTCCTACCGTTTCGCAGTGCTGCCTCCATTCGCCGGTATCCCTCCTCGCACTGCGCCAGAGAATCCCAGGTGGGCTCCGGCACTCTCTTAGGGTCGATCGCCCATCTGTCGATCTCTTCCCACGTAGTGTAGCCCAGATCCTTCTCCTGTTTCCGTGCTGCCTCCTCATACCGCCGCCTCTCGGCTTTAGCTGCCTCCAGCTCTTCACGAGGGCGGCGATATTCTCCATGTTGAGCCCATGGCCCTTTACCGTCCAGTATTTCCTCCCATGTCCAGAAATCCTGTGTAGGTGGGTCCTGTTGCTTTCTCCCGTTACACCGCTGCTTGATCCTTTGTTGGTGGGTACTTCTGTCACGATCGTCTTTTTGTGAGAGAGAGGACCAAGGCGCAGCGTGTGAAAAATACATCTTCTCTTTATTTAGAAGAAGAAAAACGAAACAAAACAACAAATAGACGAACGTGAAGCTATAAACGACTAAGTGCAAACATGCAACATAGACATAGACAATTACCCACAAACACCTAAAGCCTATGGCTGCCTTAAATATGGCTCCCAATCAGAGACAACAATAAACAGCTGTCTCTGATTGAGAACCAAATCAGGCAACCATAGACTTTCCTAAACACCTACACTGAACACTACCCCATGCCTACTACAAAACCCCCTAAACAATACACACACCCTAAACTAGACAAAACACACAAACATCCCCCATGTCACACCCTGACCTAACTAAACTAATAAAGAAAATCAATATAACAGAGGCCAGGGTGTGACACCAACATCCAAAAGTGGATAATGAAATAACATTTTTAACACAAAGAATGTGGGAAATGGTCGGGAGATAGATTTTTTTTGTGTTAAAAATATTGTTTCATTATCCACTTTTGGATGTTGGAGTTTTGGCGAGAAGAATCACTTTGTCCCCCAATCTGCATGGCAAGGGAGAGAAAGTTCCTGCTAGGTATTTACGACCGTCATAATATAATAAACATTTTTGTGATATTATTAACTTCTAGTTCCTCCCAAACCCGGATCCGGGAGCACCCCCATCAGTAAAAAAGCTGACTAGCATAGCCTAGCATAGCGTCACAAGTAAATAGTAGCATCTAAATATCATTAAATCACAAGTCCAAGACACCAGATGAAAGATACACATCTTGTGAATCCAGCCATCATTTCTGATTTTTAAAATGTTTTACAGGGAAGACACAATATGTAAATCTATTAGCTAACCACGTTAGCAAAAGACACCACTTTTTTTACTCCACCCTTTTCTTACTGCATCAGTAGCTATCACAAATTCGACCAAATAAAGATATAAATTGCCACTAACCAAGAAACAACTTCATCAGATGACAGTCTGATAACATATTTATTGTATAGCATATGTTTTGTTAGAAAAATGTGCATATTTCAGGTATAAATCATAGTTTACCGTTGCAGCCACCATCACAACTCTCACCAAAGCAACTAGAATAACTACAGAGACCATCGTGTATTACCTAATTACTCATCATAAAACATTTCTTAAAAATACACAGCGTACAGCAAATGAAAGACACAGATCTTGTGAATCCAGCCAATATTTCAGATTTTCTAAGTGTTTTACAGCGAAAACACAATATAGCGTTATATTAGCTTACCACAATAGCAAACATCACAACAGCATTGATTCAAGCCAAAAATAGCGATAACGTATAAACCACCAAAATATATTAATTTTTTCACTAACCTTCTCAGAATTCTTCAGATGACAGTCCTATAACATCATATTACACAATGCATATAGAGTTTGTTCGAAAATTTGCATATTTAGCGGCACAAATCGTGGTTATACAATGAGAATAGTAGCAAAGCTGCCCAGAAAATGTCGGGAGAAATCTTTGGAGAGGCACCTATTCTAATCAGTAACTAATCCTAAACTTGACTAAAAAATACAGGTTGGACAGCAAATGAAAGACAAATTAGTTCTTAATGCAATCGCTGTGTTACATTTTTAAAATTAACGTTACTTCAACATACAGCGTGCGTTAAAGCGAGGCTGCACTGAAATTAATGGCGGCTTATGCATTTGACATTCTTCAACAGAACAACGAATTATCAGCATAAATAGTTCTTACTTTTTGATGAACTCCCATCAGAATCTTGGGAAAGGTGTCCTTTGTCCAAAAGAATCGTTGTTCGGTTGTAGAACGTCCTCTTCAACGTTGCAATTAGCAGTAAACATTAGCATTTGAGACAGAGATACCCAACTCCCTAGAACGCCACGAAAATAAATACCCGAAAATCGCAATATACTGACATAAACTGATATAATTCGGTTTAAAATAACAACATTATGATGTCTTTAAAGCCTATATCGAATAAAAACACAGCCGGAAATTTCTAAGAGCTATAACCGAAGGTTCTAGTACGATATGCCAAGGTCCTCCGTGCGTCAGAGCGAAGAGGGAAAAGACCAGACACGTCCTTGCCAAGCTATTTATAACCTTTCAGATCTACGTAGAGACTCCATTTCAAGTCTCCCTATTCGCTAACATCCAGGGGAAGGCGTATGCAGTGCATCTCAACCAATAGAAGACAGGCAGATTTATAAACAGATCTGAGAACAGCCAGCAAAATTTTGCATTATCACATCCACATAGGAAAATTGCTCTAAGTCCAGTTCTGTTTCACTCACAGATATAATTCAAACGGTTTTAGAAACTAGAGAGTGTTTTCTATCAAATAGTAATAATAATATGCATATTGTACGAGCAAGAATTGAGTACGAGGCAGTTTAATTTGGGAACGTAATTATTACAAAGTGCCAACAGCACCCCCTATTGAGAAAAGGTTAAAGACGTTACAACGGAAACATTGTAACTTCAAATGTTGTCAAACATATATGATTAAATATGAAACTATTTGTGAGAAGATTAAATGTGATTTTAGCCTTCTAAATGAGATAATTGTTTTATATATGAAGTTTTACACAGTCAGTAACCACACCCACGTGAGCACAGATGTTATGCCAAAAGGATGGAATGGCACAAGGCGAGACCCAGATGCAGACACGGGAGGCAGATGGTTTGAGTCTTGATATTTATTAAACAATCCAAAAAGGGGTAGGTAATAGAATGGTCATGGACAGGTAAAAGGTCAACACCAGTTCAGAATCCAGGAGGTACAGAGTGGCAGGCAGGCTCGAGGTCAGGGCAGGCAGAAAGGTGAGGCATGCGGGTACAGAGTCCAGAAAACAGGCAAGGGTCAAAAACAAGGAGGACTAGCAAAAGAGAATAGGAGCAGGAGTACGGGAAAACCGCTGGTTTACTTGAAAAACATACAAGACGAACTGGCACAGAGAGACAGGAAACACAGGGATATATACACCAGGGATAATACGTGACACCTGGAGGGGGTGGAGGGTGTGATCAGGGTCTGACACCCTTTTGCCAGAGTGCTTATAAAGGACTCCTAAATAATTAACATATTAGACCAAAACATACCGAGTTGCTGCTGGTGTGTAGAGTGGTTCTATCTCTACCCTGAATAATCAACCATTGAGACCAGTGAAAGTGAGGATTATCCACACGTTGAAATGGTTGGAATCTCTACAGACCAATACATTGCCGGGTTGCTACTGGTGTGTAAAATGGTTTAAAAGTACTAGACCAGTATATGTCTAGCGCGAGCTGAATACGTGACAAATGACCCTCTGAAACCCGATGAGTGAAGAAGACTAGACTAAGACATGCACCGCCTGCAGCTCTGCATGTATAGTGGTCTAGAACTTTGACCAAAGACACCAGGAAGATCTTATCAAACGACCATCTAATGTATCCATTCTAACGAACACTTCCAAAATAAAGAAAGCCTACTACTACAACTGAGGACATTGTGACCTCTGGTGGACAACCAGAGACTTCTATCGAACTACTCTCCACAGACGGACCGGGCGATTTCAACAGATAGATGACAAAGACATACACGTGTAAATATATATACATTGCAATTATTTTCGAATGAGTAATCGTTCATGTGCAAAGTATTCATATTCCCATGAGCATAGCTTCCACATGTAAGTACAATAAGTTGACTCTCTCTGTCTCTCCCTCTCCTTACATGCCCCTCCCTTTTCATTGTGTACCAAGCCGTCATAGCGGGTTACTCCACTAGGTACTTTTCATTGCATTATGTTAGTAATCAACGTATAATCTATCATGTGTGTGTGTGTTTGTCATTCTGTGTGATTATTTAGTTAGTTAGTAAATAAATAATTAAGCCAATTTCTGTATCGCTGAATCATCATTTAGACTAGGGTTCTTGCAGATTTGAAGTCAACGATGTTGAGAATGAGACTAATATGAGGTAACAATAATTAATGGATGACTAATATGATAGCGATATATTCAGTTATATTCTTGAGTTAATTCGGGAAATGGTAACTCATTAACTTCTTATGGCTGCAGCCCGGCGTCGGTACACTTATGACAACAGCCAGCTCAAGTGCAGGGCGCGAAATTCAAAAGATATTTTTTTTAAATATTTAACTTTCACACATTAACAAGTCCAATACAGCATATGAAAGGTACACATCTTGTGAATCCAGCCAACATGTCCGATTTTTAAAATGTTTTACAGCGAAAACACCACGTATATTTATGTTAGCTCACCACCAAATACAAAAAAGGACAGACATTTTTCACAGCAAAGGTAGCATGCACAAAGCCAACCTAACTAACCAAGAACCAACCAAACTAACCAACAAACAACTTCATCAGATGACAGTCTTATAACATGTTATTCAATAAATCTATGTTTTGTTCGAAAAATGTGCATATTTCAGGTATAAATCATAGTTTACATTGCAGCTACAATCAGAAATTGCACCGAAAGCAGCCAGAATAATTACAGACACCAACGTCAAATACCTAATTACGCATCATAAAACATTTCTGAAAAATACATAGTGTACAGCAAATGAAAGACAGGCATCTTGTGATTCCAGCCAATATTTCCGATTTATTAAGTGTTTTACAGCGAAAACACAATATAGCGTTATATTAGCTTACCACAATAGCCAGAAACACAAGCCCTTCCCCAGCAGTAAAAGTTAGCGATCGTGACAAACCAGTAAAAGATATATAATTTTTGACTAACCTTGATATTCTTCATCAGATGACAGTCCTATAACATCAGGTTATACATACACTTATGTTTTGTTCGAAAATGTGCATATTTAGAGCTGAAATCAGTGGTTACACATTGTGCTAACGTAGCTACTATTTCCCAAAACGTCCGGATATTTTTCTGACACTTTTTCTGACACACATATTCTGACCAAATAGCTATTCATAAACATAACTAAAAAATACATGTTGTACAGGAAATGATAGATCCATTAGTTCTTAATGAAATCGCAGTGTTAGAATTCTAAAAAATAACTTCATTACGACATCCAGCTTCGGTATAGCTAGAGTACCCAAACGTTGGGCGCCGACGACTAATTCACATGTACGACAGATATATGAAATAGCATCATAAAATGTTTCTTACTTTTGCTGATCTTTCATCAGAATGTTGGACAAGGGGTCCTTTGTCGGGAACAATCGTTGTTTGGATTTAGAACGGCCACTTTCCCTCTCGATTTAGAAAGCACACTAGCCAAGTGGCACGAATCTCTCCATCGTCAACAAAGTCAGAGAACGGAACACGGCAAAACTCCCGAAAAATTTCAATAATCTGATTAAACTATATTGAAAAAACATACTTTACGATGATATGGTCACATGTATCAAATAAAATCAAAGCCGGAGATAGTAGTCGCCTATAACGGCAGCTAAACAGAAGGCAAATCCAGGTACCACCTCGCACTCTCCAGAAAACCGGAAATGGGGGACACGTCATACAAAGAGCTTGTATTCCACTTCAGACCAAGATAAACACTAAATTTCTTCTCTCACCGCCTCTTGACATCCAGGGGAAGGCCTATGAAGTGCATGTATACTCATACGTATCATGCCCATTTATAGGCAGGAAGTAGAACAGAGCCTCGATTTCAGACTTTCCACTTCCTGGTCAGGAAGTTTGTGCCAAATGAGTTCTGTTTGACTCACAGATATAATTCAAACGGTTTTAGAAACTAGAGAGTGTTTTCTATCCAATAGTAATAATAATATGCATATTGTACGAGCAAGAATTGAGTACGAGGTCGTTTGAAATGGGCACCTTTTATCTGGCTACTCAATACTGCCCCTGCAGCCCAAACAGGTTAACTGCTTGTCAATAGGGGGTGCTGTTAGCACTTTGTAATAATGACGTTCCCAAATTAAACTGCCTCGTACTCAATTCTTGCTCGTACAATATGCATATTATTATTACTATTGGATAGAAAACACTCTCTAGTTTCTAAAACCGTTTGAATTATATCTGTGAGTGAAACAGAACTGGACTTAGAGCAATTTTCCTATGTGTATGTGAGAATGCCAAATTTTCCAAGCTGCTCTGAGACCTGTGTATAACTCTGCCTGTCTTCTATTGGTTGAGATGCACTGCATACGCCTTCCCCTGGTTGTTAGCGAATAGGGAGACTTGAAATGGAGTCTCTACGTAGATCTCAAAGGTTATAAATCACTTGGCAAGGACGTGTCTGGTCTTTTCCCTCTTCGCTCTGACGCACTGAGGACCTTGGCACATTGTACTAGAACCATCGGTTATAGATCTTAGACATTTCCGGCTGTGTTTTTATTCGATATAGGCTTTAAAGACATCATAATGTTGTTATTTTAAACCGAATTATATCAGTTTATGTCAGTATATTGCGATTTTCGGGTATTTATTTTCGTGGCGTTGTAGGAAGTTGGGTATCTCTGGCTCAAATGCTAATGTTTACTGCTAATTGCAACGTTGAAGAGGACGTTCTCCAACCTAGCAACGATTATTTTGGACAAAGGATACCTTTCCCAAGATTCTGATGAGAGTTCATCAAAAAGTAAGAACTATTTATGCTGATAATTCGTTGTTCTGTTGACAAATGTCAAATAATAATTCCGCCATGAATTTCGGTGCGTCTCGCTTTAGCGCACGCTGTATGCTTGAAGTAACGTTAATTTTAAAAATGTAACCCAGCGATTGCATTAAGAACTAATTTGTCTTTCAATTGCTGTCCAACCTGTATTTTTTTAGTCAAGTTTATGAATAGTTTTCGATTAGAATAGGTGCCTCTCCAAGATGGCGCCGGACAGATTGCTTGAGGTTTTGGACACTAATCACATTGTATAAGCACGATTTGTGCCGCTAAATATGCACATTTTCGAACAAACTCTATATGCATTGTGTAATATGATGTTATAGGACTGTCATCTGAAGAATTCTGAGAAGGTTAGTGAAAAAATTAATATATTTTGGTGGTTTATACGTTATCGCTATTTTTGCCTTGAATCAATGCTGTTGTGATGTTTGCTATTGTGGTAAGCTAATATAACGCTATATTGTGTTTTCGCTGTAAAACACTTAGAAAATCTGAAATATTGGCTGGATTCACAAGATCTGTGTCTTTCATCTGCTGTACGCTGTGTATTTTTAAGAAATGTTTTATGATGAGTAATTAGGTAATACACGATGGTCTCTGTAGTTATTCTAGTCGCTTTGGTGAGAGTTGTGATGGTGGCTGCAATGGTAAACTATGATTTATACCTGAAATATGCACATTTTTCTATCAAAACATATGCTATACAATAAATATGTTATCAGACTGTCATCTGATGAAGTTGTTTCTTGGTTAGTGGCTATTTATATCTTTATTTGGTCGAATTTGTGATAGCTACTGATGGAGTAAAAAAATGGTGGAGTAAAGAAGTGGTGTCTTTTGCTAACGTGGTTAGCTAATAGATTTACATATTGTGTCTTCCCTGTAAAACATTTTAAAAATCAGAAATGATGGCTGGATTCACAAGATGTGTATCTTTCATTTGGTGTCTTGGACTTGTGATTTCATGAACATTTTATTATATGATATCCCTGTGGCTTTAGGCTAGGCTATGCTAGTCAGCTTTTTTGATGGGGGTGCTCCCGGATCCGGGTTTGTGAGGCGTTAGAGGTTAAACAAACTTTTTCCGTGGTGCTCCAAGATTGCTAATGAGTTAATTGTTACATGATTAATTTAATCACATAACAATTAAACATAGTTAATTGATTTGATAAAGTAACAGTCATCACATTAATGGTAGTCACGTCATGGCAGTGCTTTCTGAGTATTTGAAGTACTTAATTTTAAATAGGCAATATTTGGATGTCCTCTCTTTTGGGTAAACTTTGTTCCAGTGTTTGTTGTGCCTGAAAGGCTCAATTGATGCAGATTTTAAATGAATAACTATGACAGTATGTTGGGTCTGTCTTCACAGGCTTCACAGCATATCCCCTTCTTTGCCTTGGAAATCTGATATTGTATCACAGCATCCCTGCTGCGGTGGTTGACTGGGAAGCTTTGAAGACAGAGTAGATGGTGAATTTGGTGAACACCACAACGCCCCCCCCCCCCCCTAATCATCATGATTTGCCACAATGACACAAGCTACATCAACTGTAAGACAACAACCCACACATTAGAATGGAAAAATATGATTTTCATGGGTAAATTACAAATGCTATACACACCGCAACTCTTTTGAGCACAACATTCCTTCATGCCAGCTGTGTGCTGGCAGTTCTAAGACTCAATGTAGCGGACTAAGGGCTAGTAGTACAACAACCCTATAATTACTATCAGGTGTGTTACAGAAAATATACTGTTCACAAGTCAAAGCAGCCACAGCCACAGTTGCATTATCTAACAATAGCCCCCTGAGCCCCCTGTTGACTACCGTGTCACTCATCAAACTCTGATACTTACATCATGGTAAGATCCACTGTCAACGATGGTACAGCATCCGTCTTCAGGATTAGCTTCCTGGCAAGACCCATCGAATGTTCTCCCCAATTAACAAAGCACTGCACACGCGTGACATGATCATCATTTTCGGTGTAGCCTGTCCATCTGAAATGAAAAGCAGCCACTGCTGTCATGTCTTCATTCTTCATAAATTTTACACTATGGCAACCAGTCACAACACAGTGTGCTTTTGCCGGAATGTTGGTAAGTAGCTTGCTAGCTAACCAGTATCTTTGGTCGTACATTCTGCTTGAGCTAGTTACCACTAGCTAGCCTAAGAAAGGCGTAGGCGCACATGTGATGATGGTTTTAAGATGGTACATATTTACATCAGTTACAGTTACTGTAAGATGATAAGACTGGTATTTTACATTTCCAGCTTCATGTGACGTTGCAGAAACACGGAAGTAAATCTTTGGTTATGCCTGCCTCCTGAATCCAAGTGTTTGACATGGGGGAATGGCAATCTTGAAAGGTGAGGGAGTGGCAATCTTTACCAAGGATCACCTTCGAACAAGATGGCGACCGGCAAGTTCGGCATGGTGGCAGCACTTTTATTTTATGTTTGTTTTAAATTTTGCAAATAATTGCATCTGCTATTTAGATGAAAGAATAGTAAATTCTCAGCAACTTCTGTCATGCAAAAACTTTTGATGAAATCCAGCACTTCGGATTTGGAAGGAATGCTAAATACCAAACTTGCCTAGCACCTTAGCACAAACCAAAACGATCATGGAAATTCAGTCTGGAATCGCAAATTAATGGTGGAGATCTTATAATAACTCGATGCCTTCTCTTATCGGGGGATATCCATCAATGCCCTGGACCTCACTTTATCATGAACCCTATCAAATGGCCTATGCACCCATGTTACTCTTACGAACGTTGGATGAAGAGTAACAGCAAAGCTTTGGTATGTTTGGAATGTGCGCAGTGGATTCATCTAAAATTAAGCTTACCGTTGGTGTGCTGTACCCGCGGGGTGTGTCAGCATTGAAGGTGGAGTGAGCAAATGTATGAATATGTTAACAAACAGGGTCTAATGTATGATTTTCAGTCAGGTTTTAGAAAAACATACTCGACTGATTCATGTCTACTTTACTTGACTGACTTCATCAGGAAAGAGTTTGATGAGGGAAATCTGTGTGGAATGGTACTGCTTGACCTACAGAAGGCCTTTGATACAGTGAACCACTGTCTCCTAATCTCCAAACTGGAGGCACTGGGGTTAAGCAGTATCCCTCTAGGCTGGGTAAACTCCTATTTATTAGGAAGGGAGCAAGTAGTAGAGGTTAAAGGTTCACTGTCTCAGGCAAAACCAATGAGTTGTGGCGTTCCGCATGGGAGCGTGCTTGGGCCTCTGCTGTTTTTATTGTATGTTAAAACCTGTTTAGGCCAGGGGTGCCGCTAGCGGCACTCCTCCCACATTCCATTGAAAAGGCAGAGCGGCAAATTCAAAAAAAAAATTCTTTGAAATATTTAACTTTCACACATTAACAAGTCCAATACAGCATTTGAAAGATAAACATCTTGTCAATCCAGCCAACATGTCCGATTTTTTAAATGTTTTACAGAGAAAACACCACATATTTATGTTAGGTCACCACCAAATAAAAAAAGACAGACAGACATTTTTCACAGCACAAGTAGGCTGCAGGTAGCATGCACAAGCCAACCTAACTAACCTAGAACCAACCTAAATAACCTAGAAAAAACTACCTCAGATGACAGTCCTATAACATGTTACACAATAAATCTATGTTTTGTTCAAAAAAATTGCATATTTTAGCTATAAATCAGTTTTACATTACTGCTACCATCATAGCTAGTCAGAAATCGCACGGGAGTAGCCAGAGAAAATACAGACACCAACGTCAACTACCTAATTACTCATCATAAAACATTTCAGACAAATATATGGTGGATAGCTAATGAAAGACAAATATCTTGTGAATACAGACAATATTTCCGATTGTTGAAGTGTTTTACAGCGAAAACACAATATATCGTTATATTAGCTTACTACAATAGCTAGCACACAGCAGCATTGATTCTAGTCAAACGGTAGCGTTAGCACAGTTCGACAGATATATGAAAAAGCATCCCAAATTGGGTCCTTATCTTTGTTGATCTTCCATCAGAATGTTCTCCAAGGGGTCCTTTGTTCAGAAACGTCTTTATTTCGATCCAGAACGAACAATTTCCCTCTTGAATTAGCAAGCACACTTGCCGTGCGATGCTAACCTCTCATTCTTGAACCAATTCTTGCGTCGCATCACGTCTAAAGTCCAGAATAAATTTCAATAATATAATTAAACTATATTGAAAAAACATACTTTAGGATGATATTGTGACATGTATCAAAGAAAATCGAAGCCAGAGATCATATTCACCTTTAAAAAGGTTCTTCCATGAGCCGAGTACAGGTCCTACTTCGCGCCCAGGGGAAAAAAAAAAGTGCGTACGTCTCAGTCCAAGAGGTTGTGTTCAGTCCCTGATCGAGATAATCAAGTGATTTCTTCTCTCACTTCCGCATGACACCCAGGCAAAGGCGTATGACGTGTTTCTACAGTCATAAGTGACATGCCCTTTTATAGACAAGCTCTTGAAGAGAGAGTTCGCTTTTGGAAATCTCACTTCCGGTTAGGAAATGGTCTGTAAAAGGAGTTCTGTTTCACTTAGAGAAATAATTCAAACGTTTTTAGAAACTAGAGACTGTTTTCTATCCAATAGTAATAATAATATGCATATTGTACGAGCAAGAATTGAGTACGAGGCCGTTTAAAAATCATACGATTTTCACCAAAAGTGAAAATAGCACCCCCTGGTCCTCAACAGGTTAATGATTTGAAAGATGCTTGTTCTTGCCGTCTTTTTCTTTATGCGGATGACTCTACACTTCTGGTGTTTCACAAAAGTAAAACTATGTTGGAGAGCATACTTAGCACAGAGCTTACTAACATTAGCAAATGGCTTGGAGATAATAAGCTATCTCTGCACTTAGGGAAAATTGAAGCTATTATTTTTGGGATCCACACCTAAATTGTGTAGGTCGTCTGAAATCAGAGTGGAGTTAGGGGATGAGGTGCTGACTACTAAAACCTCGGTTAGCTACTTGGGATGTATCCTTGATGGAAGATTGGGAGGTGTGAGCATGGCCAATAAAGTGCCAGGGAAGGTTAATGCCAGGACTAAGTTTTTAGCTAGAAGGTCCAGCTGCTTGATAGGGACTCCGTGAAAGTGCTAGCTACTGCCCTTATTCAATGACATTTTGACTATGCTAGTACTTCCTGGTTTGGGGGCTAATCTAAATTTATGAAGGTGAAGCTCCAGATAGCCCAGAATAAGCTGATCAGGGTAGTATTGAAGGTGAGTCCACATACTCACATAGGCAGGAGCTGCTTTCAGGAACTAAACTGGCTGCCTGTTGAGGCTAGGGTGTCCCAGATTAGACCAGGTTTGGTTTACAGTAGTATTTATGGTCCTGCGCCCAGATATCTAAGTGATTACTTTCCTCGAGTTAGGGATGCACACAATCACAGCACCAGATCAGGTTTAACTGATGTGTGCTTATCCTTTCAAGGCACGGTCTAGTTTCCTGACTTTCCATAATTGGTATAATTGGATAGAAAACACTCTGAAGTTTCTAAAACTGTTAAAATAATGTCTGTGAGTATAACATAACTGATATGGCAGGCAAAAACCAAAGGATAATCCATCCAGAATGTCTTTTTTGTTGAGCTCCCAGCCACTTCAAATGTGAAGCTATTGAAATCTATGACTTCCGCCTCCCAGATTGCAGTTCCTATGGCTTCCACTAGATGTCAACAGTCTTTATACATGGTTTCAGGCTTGTTTTTTGAAAAACCAATGAAGAATAGTAGTTTATCCAAGGGGAGCACTAAGGCAAAAGTAGTCTCTTTGCGCGCGTGAATGAGGGACGCTCTTCGTTATTTTCCTTTCCTATTGAACATACTAGTCTCCGTATGAAATATTAGAGTTTATTAGATATTAGACTACCTGAGGATTAATTAGAAACGTCGTTTGACTTGTTTGGACGAACTTTACCGCTAACTTTTGGGACTTCTTTGTCTGCATGTTGAACGGGTGGTTTACTGAACTCAATGACGCCTACTAAACTGACTTTTTGGGATATAAAGAAGGACTTTATCGAACAAAACGACCATTCATTGTGCAGCTGGGACCCTTGGGATTGCAAACAGAGGAAGATCTTCAAAGGCAAGTGATTTTATTTTATCGCTATTTATGATTTTTTGACGCCTGTGCTGGTTTGAAAACATATGTTGTTGTGGGGTGCTGTCCTTAGATAATCGAATGCTATGCTTTCGCCGTAAAGTCTATTGTAAATTGGACAACGCGGTTCGATTACCAACTTTCTAAGCTAAAGAATCATGTATGACACTTGTATTTTCATGACTGTTTAATATTACGATTTTGATTCCGATTTCACCGGATGTTGTCGAATTTGATCCCGTTAGCGGGATCCGTGCGCTAATATATACAGGTTCAGGCGTAATGCTGGGAAAGGTACTTTCTTGTACACTGGAGCCTCAGAATGGAATGAGTTGCCTCTGCCCATAAAAACAACGTCCTCTCTGGACAGCTTTAAAAAATAAAGTAAAAATATGTTTGATGTCTTCTGTGCCCATATGAATAACCCCTATGATGTAACTGGAATGATGAGATAGATGTTCTACTTCTTTTTTTAAATTTTATTTCACTGCCATACTGTGTTCGATCTTGTCTCAAGAGGACCACAATGGAAATAAGTCACCGACTTTATTGTGTGTTTGTAACGGCTGTCGTCTTCCTCTTCCTCGGACGAGGAGAGGAGAGAAGGATCGGTGGACCAGTATGCAGCGTAGCCAGTGCTCAACATGTTTAATTAAACAATAACCATGAACACTTAACGAATAACAAAATAACAAACCGTGAAAACCGAGACAGTCCTATCTGGTGCAGAACAAACACTGAGACAGGAAACAAACACCCACAAAATCCCAACACAAAACAAGCCTCCTATATATGAGTCTCAATCAGAGACAACGACTACCATCTGTCTCTGATTGAGAACCCACACTAGGCTGACATAGAAACAGACAAACTAGACACACAACATAGAATTCCCACCCAGCTCACGTCCTGACCAACTAAACCACAGGTGTCAAACTCATTCCACGGGGGGCCGAGTGTCTGCGGGTTTTCGCTCCTCCCTTGTACTTGATTGATGAATTAACATCACTAATTAGTTAGGAACTCCCCACACCTGGTTGTCTAGGGCTTTATTGAAAGGAAAAACCAAAAACCTGCAGACACTAGGCCCTCCGTGGAATGAGTTTGACACCCCTGAACTAAACACATACAAAACAACAGAAAACAGGTCAGGAACGTGACAGTGTTATCCTCAATGATTTTCTTCATGTGCATGTATGGCTTTTTCAAGTTTTATGTGTGCTTGTTTTTTTTAAATGGTCGAATTAATAAACTAAACTAAAAAAGAAACAGTAATTTTATGATCAAACTTGATCAATGTACCAGCTATAGTAATTTGTTATACTTGGGTCCCCCTACTTTGAACTGATTTAATCCAAATACAGTATCATCCTCATTTACAAATCATCCTCATTTCCTCACGTGTTTTTCTTCATTTTGCCAGTTATCTGTAGTTTACCGACTTTGGGTGTCAGAGACCAGAGCTAAACTTCAGCAATGTTGCTAGTTCTCTATAGGATATATTGTGTTTGCATTTTAGTAAACTCTCGCTTTAATATATTTGATGTGATTCATCATTAAATATCTGTACTTTTTTTATTGAAATAATTGTAACATTCTGTGCCAGATTGAACGTTATTACTGAACCCAGATTGATATTTCATAACTATAAGGGTCTGCAATTGCGCCCCCCTAAACTGTAGGAATGTCTTAGGACTTTGATACTCTGCACTTTAGGTACCTTTAACTCTTAAATGTAACTAAATGTAATCGAAAATGTAATCTACGTAAACCCCAAAACAGGGGACTTTACATAAGAGGTTTTAAGGCAAGTACCTAAATGGGTTATAAAAGCAGAATGAACTACAAAACAGTTCTGAGATCTGGGATGAGAAAACGTTGATGCTCGATATCGCAGAACTATGCTTTGCGCACATAGCACATTATAATCCCAAGGTCACAGACTGCTTCTGTTTGTTCTGTTTTCTGGCTCCCCTTGTCAGCTGATGGGGAAGGAGAAAGGGTTAGGCCATATCATGTAATGATCCATAACACTTCCTCACAACTCTGCTAGGGAGAGACTCATTTACATTTTTATTTCTCCCAGCTGTTTGAGATAAATCTGTAATGAGGTACTTCATCTACAATAAACTCCAGGGGCAGAGCCAGAGGCTGCAGGGGAATCTGTCAAATACTAATATGTCCAAATGTGAAGATGTTTAGTGATAACAGACACTAAAGCCATATGTACACTGTAGCGTAGCCCACTTGTATAACATATTCTTTGGTCAAGTAATCCCCAAAGGTTTAAGGTTGTGTACCACATCCCAAAGGAACCGATTAAGACAGCCCCCCAGTGTTTTACATTATGAAAGTCAGTGTCTACAACCCCAGTCAACAACACTGTTGACTTCTGCGACGAGAGGCAACGTGACACTACCTACTGAATAAAGAAAAACCTGGGGACACAATCAAAGTGACATCTAGTTGTGGCCAGGTCTCCCTTGTAAAAGAGGTCTTCTGACCTCAACGGGACTTCCTAGATAAAGGCTAATAAAATCAAAACTCCCATTCTCACCCACTATCTCAAAGGCTGTGACACTGCTGGCGTCCATACCCTCATTTACAGTTAACTATGATCCCTGCGAAATCGGCCTCTGGAAAGGCCGTCGATTTATCAGCGCATGCTCACCTGTGAAGGTAAGAATATGGACATGTCCCAAATCTAAATTATTCGAAATTTCCTGAGGGAAATCTACTGAGCAAGTAGTGATAAAAGGTATGTGCAATGGTGAGTCGGGGAGATGAAGAATGGTTGAGATTAAACACAAAGGACAGCTGACATCCTGCACCTCCTGCTTAAATTCCTAATTGATAGAGCAGGGGATTACAGAGAGAGAGACAGAGAGAGCACATGTGCGAGAGCGCGAGTAAGAGAATGTATAAAGGATGTATTCCACTGTTGGTTTTAGCGGATGGCACGCTTGGCCATGTGATTAAACACCTGCTGAAAGGGGTAGGCATGTAAACGTACAGAAAGAGGACCACGGTACACAATGCAATCTCAAATGAATCATTGATCGGGAAAGGAGGTGGGTGAAAGGTCCTTTATCCTCTTTTGTGAGCATTTTACAATAGAAGAAGCTAAAATTCTGGGCTTTTCGAAAGCATTTAAGAGAGCATGTAGTATCTTCTCGTCCACCATTTATAATAAGGAAAACGTTATACAGTGCCTTATTTCAGGATTGTATATTTAACCTCCATTGAAAATGTAAGGTCATGTTAGGCCTACAGCACACAAGATGCATGCCAATGTCGACCCCCCCAGCTTCTATGACATCACTGCATTTTATCTGATGTCACTGGGGTGACGCCCATTAATATGTTAAGGGGTCTGTTCAGTCAGATCCGCTGTAGCTGACATCCAAATAGCGTTTGTTTTGGTGATGTCGGGTCCAGAACTGTGTTAGAGCTGTCAATTCCACAAGTGGCTCCTGGCATTATAAAGATGACATTGCCATTGACTGCACGGTGTCGCATTAAGATAAATCCCATGCAGCCTTGTTTACAAGTTCTACACCTCGATTAGGCTGATAGACATCCTCATTTTGTTGAATGATTTTCAATTTTGAGTGCATTAATTCTATATAGCCTACACTTTCTCGTTCTGAACTTTTAACACAAGTGGGATGGGTGGGGCTTTGTGACAATGATCAAGAGCAGCTGCTCACCGATTTGACAGAACCAACGCAGGTACACTTCTGACACCGCCTAAACATAAACTATGCAACTCTGCAGGTGTCGGCTATTGCCGGCTAATGCTTGATCTGATTGAATCTAGGCCTAAGTAGGGCTGTGGCGGTCACGATATTTCATCAGCCGGTTATTGTCAAGCAAATAACTGTCGGTCTAACAGTAATTGACCGTTAATTAACTGAAACACATTTATCATCTCCGGGCTTCCACACCTAGCCTACAAGCCCTTTTTAAAAAGTCTAATAAATCCATGTAATTTAGCCTACACCTTCACAATAAATCCATTATTTATTTTAGACAGGTCTAAAGAAACATGAAGGAAATGTAGTCTATGTCAGAAGAAAATAATAACATACTCTGAGTTGTCCTTATGTTAGGTCCTGATGTGACATTGCCAAATGGCTGTGGGCTACACATTTATCAGACTAAGATTTGCTTATAGTTCTGTGACATGATTTTATATTATCTTATAGTTTGAAGAATACAATTGAATAAAGGTATACAATTGAATAAAGGTATAAAATATAAATATTTTCTCCAAACGAGTTGAGGGTGTGCGCACATGCAGCTATTCCGTGTTGAGCGGTTAACAAAGAAATAGGAACTTCTATGTGCTTAATTTAGAGTTATTAATGTAACTGTTCTACAAACGTTGGGCTATTTTGTTTTGATTTTTAATACACAGGCTGTAGACATTCACAATACCTCTAATTTCACGGCCGCATCCCCTTTGTGGCAATAATGTACCCTAAAAAAAACATGCCTTTTGCGGCCTGGAGTGCTGCATGGTGCCCTTCTCCCTGAGTGTGCTGCGCCATCCGAAGCGTCTCTCACATGGCTCTCCATCACATGATCGGGTCCTTCTCAAAGGCTACAAGTCAGACAACTGTGCGCGTCCCTATCCAATTCTAAGGTGCATATTGAAGATCTTGTAAGATCTGTCCACATTTACTTTCGTCAGCCAACAAGATGAGTAGGCCTAACGAAAGGCAAAAGCACTAGCATAAGTCAATCTACAAAAGTCGACCTATTCTATTCCGTGCAAGAAATACATATTCCAAACATAGTCTGGGACAGTTGTAGGATGTAATAGATCGCAAATTAATACAACCACTATCATCAAAAAAAAAATGTTTATGCAATGTGGTTGACGTAACAGATCCGTACGTTTAGCTTAAAATGTTGATAAACTATTAGGCTATTTCTTCACATAAGCTCAGCAAAAGCGCAAATGTTCCATTAGCAGTGTAAAAAACTCAACAGACAGTATGAAAGGTTAACCAAGTTTATTCTTCCCAGAGGGTCAATACAGCTGCATTAGACAAAAACATTTGAACACAAGCACTGATATTTAACCCTTCCTCCTAGGCTGAGTCTCCTCCTACACATCTGTACAAACATTGTGTCTTTACTGCTAGGCAGGACATTAAGTGATACGGGCCATAACCTTTTATTTCTCTCTTAACATGACCTGACCTGATCTCGACCCCCTTCATCACTAATCCATGGCTCTCTCCCCTTATCAATGACTGTCACGTGATCGCTTCTTTGGACTTAATATTTCATATTCTCAGAACCCAATAGTCCCTCCTCTTGAATACTGTTCAACTTACTTAAACTTGGAAATTACTTCTAAATGAACAAACAATGACCATGAGGTACTAACTCAGAGACTCTTATTTCCATCTCTCATAGAACACTGATAACAACGTGTCCCATGGATCTGTTGACATCTCCAAGTTCAGCGTTTCCTAAGAGAGTGATTGCACAAAACTTGAAAAGCAATGAGAAACACAAAACATAACAATATTAAAACCTCTCTAGGGTACGTGGGACGGTAGCGTCCCACCTGGCCAACATCCAGTGAAATTGCAGAGCGTGAAATTCAAAAATACTCAATTCAAATATTTAACATTCCTGAAAATATATGTGTTATACATCAAAATAAAGCTTAACTTCTTGTTAATCCAGCAGCTGTGTCAGAGTTCAAAAGGGCTTTAAGGCGAAAGCAAACCATGCGATTATCTGAGGACAGCGCCCCGCATACAAAAGCATGAAAATCATATTTCAACCAGGCAGGTGCGACACAAAGGTCAGAAATAGCGATATAAAAAATGCCTTACCTTTGATGATCTTCTTCTGTTGGCACTCCAAAAGATCCCAGTTACATCACAAATGGTCCTTTTGTTCGATAATGTCCTTCTTTATATCCATAAAAACTCAGTTTAGCTGGCGTGCTTCAGTCAATAATCCACTCAGTTTCCCTCCATCAAAATGCATACAAAATGAATCCCAAACGTTACTAATAAACTTTTCCAAACAAGTCAAAAGTTTATAATCACACCTTAGGTATCCTAATATGCAAATAAACGATACAATTTAAGACGGAGAATAGTATGTTCATTACCGGAGAAAAATAAGAAAGAACGCGCTTTCCTCCACGCGCTTGGAAACACTACAGCCAAAATGGGAGCCACCTAGAAAAACTACAATTTCTGGGTCATTTTTCCAAAAACCAACCTGAAACTCTTTCTAAAGACTGACATCTAGTGGAAGCCCTAGGAACTGCAATCTGGGAGGACTTGGCCTTATTATTAAAATACTAGCCATTGAAAATAGTGGTCAGCTGAATTTTTGTGGGGGGGGATGGTTTGTCCTCGGGGTTTCGCTTGCCATATCAGTTCTGTTATACTCACAGACATAATTTTAACAGTTTTAGAAACTTTAGAGTGTTTTCTATCCATATCCACCAATCATATGCGTATCCTACCTTCTGGGGCTGAGTAACAGGCAGTTTACTTTGGGCACACTTTTTATCCGGATGTCAAAATAATGCCCCCTACCCCAGAGAGGTTAACAATGTGGTAAGCTATGCATAATTATACAGTTGATTTCTGAAGTTTACATACACTTAGGTTGGAGTCATTAAAACAAATTTTTCAACCACTCCACAAATTTCTTGTTAACAAACTATCATTTTGGCAAGTCGGTTAGGACATCTACTTTGTGCATGACACAAGTCATTTTTCCAACAATTGTTTACAGACAGATTATTTCACTTATAATTCACTGTATCAAAATTCCAGTCGGTCAGAAGTTGACTGTGGCTTTAAACAGTTTGGAAAATTCCAGAAAATGATGTCATGAATTTAGAAGCTTCTGATAGGCTAATTGACATAATTTGAGTCAATTGGAGGTGTACCTGTGGATGTATTTCAAGAACTACCTTCAAACGCAGTGACTCTTTGCTTGACATCATGGGAAAATCAATAGAAATCAGCCAATATCTCAGCAAAAAAATATAGACCTCCACAAGTCTGGTTCATCCTTGGAAGCAATTTCCAAACGCCTCAAGGTGCCACGTTCATCTGTACAAACAATAGTACGCCAGTATAAACACCATATGACCACGCAGCCGTCATACCGCTCAGGAAGGAGACGCATTCTGTCTCCTACAGATGAATGTACTTTGGTGCGAAAAGTGCAAATCAATCCCAGAACAACAGCAAAGGACCTTGTGTAGATGCTGGAGGAAACAGATACAAAAGTAACTATGTCCACAGTGAAACGAGTCCTATATCGAAATAACCTGAAAGGCCTCCCAGCAAGGAAGAAGCCACTGCTCCAAAACCACCATAGAAATCCAGACTACGGTTTGCAACTGCACATGGCGACAGAACTTTTTGTAGAAATGTGCTCTGGAGTGATGAAACAAAAATAGAACTGTTTGGCCATAATGATCATCGTTATGTTCAGAGGAAAAAGGAGGAGGCTTGCAAGCCGAAGAACACCATCCCAACCGGGAAGCATGGGAGTGGCAGAATCATGTTGTGGGAGTGGTTTGCTGCAGGAGGGACAGGTGCACTTCACAAAATAGATGGCATCATGAAGCTGGAAAATTACGTGGATATATTGAGGCAACATCTCAAGACATCAGTCAGGAAGTTCAAGCTTGGTCGCAAATGGGTCTTCCAAATGGACAATGTCCCCAAGCATACTTCTAAAGTTGTGGCAGAATGGCTTAAGGACAACAAAGTCAAGGTATTGGAGTGGCCATCACAAAGCCCTGACCTCAATCCTATAGAAAATGTGTGGGCAGAACTGAAAAAGTGTGTGCGAGCAAGGAGGCCTACAAACCTGACTCAGTTACACCTGCTCTGCCAGGAGGAATGGGCCAAAATTCACTCAACTTATTGTGGGAAGCTTGTGGAAGGCTACCCGACACGTTTGACCCAAGTAAAACAATTTAAAGGCAATGCTACCAAATACTAATTGAGTGTATGTAAATGACCCACTGGAAATGTGATGAAAGAAATTAAAGCTGAAATAAATCATTCTCTCTACGATTATTCTGACATTTAACATTCTTAAAATAAAGTGATGATCCTAACTGACCTAAGAGAGAGATTTTTTACTGGGATTAGATGTCAGGAATTTGAAAAACTGAGTTTAAATATATTTGGCTAAGGTGCATGTAAACTTCTGACTTCAACTGTATATGCATGTAAACCAGTCTGAGACCATGACAATTCCCACACTCTCTTCACCTGACTCTATGCCTCCAGGATACTTTTCTGCTGGATTCCACAAAAATGAAAACCCTATAAAGCCTCCTCATGCTTTCGTCCAGTCTTCCCCTTTCCGTCCCCCGGTTCCGAGAGGTGTTCGTTCCCAAGCCATGTCATTTGCACTTTGTTCCCCATCTCCTCCATTGCCACCTGATAGCCACGTCACCTGATAGGCAAATGCGTATCTCTAATCAACAATACATCCTCTTGAGGTAACTCAGCAATGTATAGACTTTCACATCAATGTCTCCTAAATGTTGTTTAGAATACAATTACCCCAACATCTATCCTTTCATATGATGCATTAACCATAAAGCAGCTAACCAACTCAAACCAACTATGATGTTGAAAGTAGCTCCCAGACCCAACTCACCTGCATGTCTACAGTGGAATCTAGACTCTCTCTTTTAGCTCCGCTTTTCATGTCATGGCATCTTCAAGCTCGCCCATTATGCAGCTGGACCTCACTTCCCGTGAGAACTGTGAACCCACCGAGGAGAGACATGACGATCTTTACCGCTGCAGCTGCTGTAAGGAGTACTGTGTGTAGACAAGACCAACACTGTCCCATCACCTCCGCCTGGTGTATCTTGATGTACACTCAATCTCCAGAATTCAGCCCGTGCCATCAATCTCCTGCTCCGCATGTGCTGCTTTCACCTGAGGATATACACATTGCAACGCATGGGTCCTTTCCTGACATCACAGACTCCCCCTTATGGGGAAATCACTAATTTGTGGCATTTGAATAACCACATCCCCGGTACTCCCATCAGTCTCCCAGTTACCATCTACCAAGCCATGTGGCATTGGTCCTCATTAACTGATATCTCAACGATGCTACTAAAGTAACCCCTGCTACTACTAACATGACCCCTGACTATAACCTCCTTCAATTACTGTCCCTACAGCGACTGCCGTGAGAATAACTACTGCATTTAATCTGTCAAGTGTTCGCCGGCTGTTAGAAATTGGGAAAGATATTTCATGAAGTTGGAAGAATATCCAACCTAACACAACTCTGAGTCACAGGTTTCTTGAAAGCTTACCATAGTCTGAACTGCCCACACTATCTCTGCTACTCTCACCCTGATCTGGGTATGTGTAACGTTCAGTTTAACTTCATAATAGTCCCTATATTGCACAGCTGTCCTCCCTCTTCTATGAGCTAATTCTTGTAACAATATACATAGTCCCTGGGAATGATACCCCTCTATCACCATAACCTTAATTTATGAGCCCCACAGATCTCCACCGCAATCACAATCCATCCCACTTAACCAGCCCTAAGTAAACATTCTGTCTCAAACACAGGCCTCATGTGTACCTCGCCTCCTGCTACAGATACATTTGCACATATATCATTCCATCTAACCCATAACACACTAGTTACTACTCCTACAGTTATAAACATACTAAACCATTCTCAAATCAATTAGTCGATATACATCAGTCCCTCCTCTGGAACAATGATCACTCTTATGTTCCAAGAAACCTAAAAACATATTGACTTGAAAAGGAAAGAGAAAACAAGTACACATTTAATAATTTCACACCACCCTTGATGTGACTAAAACTGGGGAAATAACCGTCCATCCGTTATGTTCTATACCCATGTGATGCTGCTCTACATGCCCTCTCCTTCGTTTTCATCCTTGAATGTTATCGCAAAACATAGACTATGAGCCTTGTATGCAATTAATTGTACCAGATCATCCAGCAATCTCTATGTATCGATGTGATTTAACATACAAATTCTGATGACATGGTAAAACAAAAGAAAAAAAAAAAAAAAACTTTATGGTTGACCCAAGCTACCATCCAGTGAGTTCTCTAATAACCTCCCTTTTTCCCTGTTTTCCTGTCGCGAGTGGCCTGTTAATAGAAGATCAGTATCTCAATGCATACTTAGTTTAAATTGTTCGCAGTGTGTAGACCACCCCCCTTCTCCCGGCAATTATCATTCTAGCCTGTCTTCTTCAGATAGCGTTGCAGATCATCTTCGTTTTTCCCACGTACACGAGTCTCTCACCTGAGCCGCTATCACCATCTTGTCTTGTCCATTTCTCCCTCCAGCACCCAGGAACATGAGAGAAATTTGTATGTTATCTCTCTCCGCGCTCACTCCACATGCGCGGTCTCAGGACTCTGGTGCACTCCTGCCGCCGGTCCCCGGGTTAATGGCTTGGACTCAGAAGTGTCACTGTCACATTGAACGCCTTGTCACTCTTTCTTCAGCCGGTAAGGGAGGGTTTTGAGGTTCACACACTGTTTGTGGCCAAATTATTCCTACATGCATTATGACACCATCTGACGTCACGTTCCGTGATAACCTCAAGAGAGGACAGGTCAGAACAACAGTTTAGCTCAATTAATTTCTGTTTCAGGAAATCCAGACACATTGGACTATATGACAAATTATTACATTCCCAATTTTCTCGGTAACATTATTTCTATGACAAATGTCAAAGAGCATAACAACATACTGTTACTGCTGAAACCATTTTCAAAATTAGTTCATACTCCCTTATTTTACTGGCGACCTGTCGGGAGAGTTACCAGATCAGGGAGTTAGCACCCTAACCCCGCAGGGAATCCCACACTCCAATCCAGCAGTCCCAATCCAAGGACCAGGACCCCAGGAAACTTGTAATTTTCCCTTCGAACAAATTATTTACATCGTGATTCAAAAACAACATGTTAAATCAAAAATAAAAACAAATTTGAATAACCAATCAACTTAGAATTGCAACTCTTGATAACTCCATAAGGAAATAATAGTATCTCATAAAGTAATGGTAAAATAGAATAGAAACTGGGGTTTCTCATTCATTTTATAATTAAATCCCACCTGTTTCAATAATTTCTAGTGAGATTGATCAGGCCTCATCAGAAAGTCAAGATACCGGGCATTCGACAACATTGGATATTTCCTCTCCCTTTTCTTTTCCTGTCCTTCCGAAACCATTTAAAAACCGTCCAAACATTTACATCCCTTTGCATACCCAATTTAAAACTGAATTGAAAAGACCCCAAAAAATCAACTACACAGTATCAACACCACTAATGTATAATCATAACCGGTCATTTGTGTGTTCGTGCTGGTGTGTGTGTTTGGTAAACACAAACACACATGAACCGGCCTTACAGATCTGAGAAAGTGTACACTTTGTTAGCATTCACTATGCTACATCTTAATCAGCAATCTGAACGTATTAATTATAAACCAAACATGATAATGGTAATTCCACTGTCCTTACTCCAATCATTAAATGTTTGTTTTAATCCACCCCATAATTTATTTATATTTTATTTAGCATGTACTACCCTTAAACACGGCGACTTTATCTCGCCACCGACTCCACCATCACCACCGCACCCCGCTAAATAGCTACAGTAGCAATTTCACACCGGTTACACTCACTCGCCCTTTTAACCTCTTCCTTTACCGCAGCAACCAGTGATCCAGGTCAACGCGCATCCCAATGTTCATGAACTAAAAAAAATGTAAAGATAATTTTAGGTTTACTAACCCCTTTGCTAATTCCTCGTTACCCCTCCCCCCTTTCGTCCATTCCAGGAATCTATTTCAGAATAAGACAACATAAAATGTAAATCTATTTCATAATAAAACCACATAAAATGTCTCATAAGATAAAAAAAACAAGGT
The DNA here is from genome assembly GCF_016432855.1 of Salvelinus namaycush. Taxonomy (NCBI): domain Eukaryota; kingdom Metazoa; phylum Chordata; class Actinopteri; order Salmoniformes; family Salmonidae; genus Salvelinus; species Salvelinus namaycush. The sequence goes on from NC_052341.1 coordinate 28,866,978, forward strand.
TTTCTGAGTTTGCAAGGAGTGTTTGTCCAGCTAATTTAAATTTGTTACCTCTTTAGAATCCATTCCCCTGGCATTTCACCTAGATTCTTCAACCCAAAATACTTTTTTCTGTGGCAAATTTAGCCAATTTCTCATCATAAGGAATCTGCAATATTTGATCCTGGCATCTATTAAAAAGTTGGGTAAGATGTGATCTCATACGTCTTCCTTCACATAGAAACTGTAATCTCTATGAACCACTATCGATCGAACCGATGCCATATGTGAAAGTTCCTGTCCTGCTACTTTCCGGAGGATTCATTGTTGCTCTTTTGAAAAAGATGCAAACACTTGCATCGAGGCATTTCCTCTGTAGCAGGCTCCATTCCCACTTTACACTTATTCTTCCAATGTCCAATAGCTCCCTGTTTTAGATGTGGGGCTATCTCCTTACGCTTTGTTTTTTCGCTACATTTCTTTGTCTTACCTTGGCCATTGAAACCACTGTTAGTGACTTTCACTGTGGCCATATTAACCCCTCGCACATCTGCGAAGTGAGCAGAGTTATATTCCACTCTCAAAACATCTTGCTATATTTCATCCACTACAAATTCTGTCAATGCACTCTCATACCCAGTCTTTTTGCAGCTGAGTACCTCAACTAATTTCCCATATTCGAGCCAAATTGGTATAATGCTCGTGCGCTTGGTTTAATTAAAATCCTCTAGCTCCACTTCACAGGGTAAATTGGGGAGGTCTGTCGCCATATCAATAGTTATTATTCTTAAACCTCTACCAACGTTGTCCAAGATGTTTTAGATTTCTTTATTCCCATCTATAATACACACCTTCTACAAACTATTTCCAAGGTAGCACTACCCACTTCCCTGGAGAATAGTTATTTGAGCCTATTAATTGGTCACGGTACTTAATACCTTGTATTATAACCAATACTATAGCGTCTGCAAATTTATTATTGGAGAATACGGATTACTTAATGTCTTATTCCAGTATTGTGCCTCAAATATTTTTGTTGATAACACTTTACCAAAATTATTCACACTTGTCTTCCTATTTCCACATAATCTGTCATGGTTCACCACCCCAACAGGGCATACAACCAACCTCTCTTTATTGCTACTGCTAATACACCCAAATCCAACAGTGTTCGAATATCTTATTGCTTTTCTTTTAACCCTGAATGGCAACTTTTTATCCTAGGACACAAGCATGTCACTTTATCCATCCACACAGCCGCATGGCCTTTGCGGCTGAGACTCACCCTCTCGTTACAGGTTTAGCAGGGAACCAACCCCACCCAGATTTTACCCACTAGGACTTACCCTTCGCAGGTTCCAGCCTGCTCAGGCTTACCTTCCGGGACTCACCCTATTCTTATAGTCACATGAACTAACCCACTCGGGATTTACCCCCTAGGACTTACCCTACAGGTACCAGCCTGCTCGAGTTTACCTTCCGGGACTTAGCCTATACTTTATAGTACTAGCCGGAACCAACCTTCTATATACCACAAGGCTACGACCGATCGTAACACAATGGGCCTACTGAATAAACTAGGTCCGTATCCTATAATTGTTCAGCCAATGATTCTCATCTCCCCAAGATGTCAAAATGAGTGGAAACAGGTGTAGGAGCTGTGCCTACCTTGTTTGTTGCCCGCTCCTGCTCCACTGATCTGGACTCTCTGGTTTGACTACAAATCGTGGTGAACCCTGCTCGCAGCGCCATCTGTTAGGTTCTAATTCTCTGAGTAAAAAACTCACTGGACAGTATGAAAGGTTAACCAGGTTTATTCTTCCCAGAAGGTCAATACAGCTGCATTAGACAAAAACATTTTCATACAAGCACTGATATTTAATCCTTCCTCATAGGCTGAGTCTCCTCCTACACATCTGTACAAACATTGTGTCTTTACTGCTAGGCAGGACACTAAGTGATACGGGCCATAAACTTTTATTTCTCCCTTAACGTGACCTGACCTGACCTCGACCCCCCCTTCATCACAAATCCATGGCTCTCTCCCCTTATCAATGCCTGCCACATGTGATCACTTCCCTGCACTCAATATTCATATTCTCAGAACCCAACAGCAGAAAACACCATTATCAAAAGTGACCGCAAATGCAATTATGCGTGTTATTTTATTCTGAAGGTGCATTTTTATGGTGAAAATGGTCTTCCCCAAACTTGAAACTCATGCACTGCTTATATATGCCAGTAGGCTATACATCTCTTGTAAAGATGATTAATGTGCTTAATTTTAAGAAGTTATTTGGCCACTTTAGTTGTGATACAAACCTTATTAAAACATATAGGCCTATGGGCTAGGCTACGGGGTGTGCCTATGGGTGTGCGACTATGATTAGAAAAAGTCGCAAAAAAAGCATTGTTTCTTATGCTGGGCATCATTCACAAGTGATAATATATAATTCACAAGTGATAGGCTAATATTGTCACCCATCAGACTATTTTTGATTTAATCTTTACTTATACTAAATCATATGTGTGACATTTGTTTTGATTAAGAATGGACCATTATCATGCACCTGTATCAAAACAGGGGCAGCGGAAAAAATACGTCATCTATACACTTAAATAGCGAATGGAGGACGCTTTTCCCCATGGTTTATTTTCATGCCAGCCAGGTAGGCTATACTCCTGTTGTAAATATAAGCAATGTGCTTAATATTAGGAAAGTTGAGAAATAAATATAGTAGGCCTAGCCTATAGAAAGCCGATGGGATCCTCGTCTGTTTATTAGCAGCCATCACTTTGTTTTCTCCCGCAATTGCATAGCCTATAGAAATGTTGCGCAACATGAGCTCATGGGCTCTCATGAAGTGTTTGATTAGATTTTCAAACACATTTGCATTGATATCAGTGTGATTAGAGGAACAATAGAGTGCTGAGTACCAGGCAGTTAGCAAGTTTGATAGGCTACTAATGACCAGCAGCAGCATCAGAGCTTGGAGAAACCTGTGGAATTTGACTGCCTTCATGACTCGTGATCGCAGGTGTGGCGGTAATAGGGTCACCGAAACAGCCCTAGGCGTAAGTAAAGGCCCTGTTGTGATGAAGAGAACTTGTTGATTGGTCTATTCTGTCATTCTCAGCTATCTGTTGGAATCATTTCCTTCATGTTGGCCAGTTAACAGAGCACCACCTCAAAGGGATGATTTTCATTTATATCATAGCGAGCGCATTAAAGCAAATAAAGCAAGGCAGACATGACTTCTATGATACCAGTTAGTACTAGAATTGGTTTTCAAAGATCAAAATGTTAATGTTTTCAAAATGTTTAAAAATAAATGAATATAGGACAAACGGTTTATAATACTGGCACATGCAAATGTACTGTACGGGTTATCTATCGTCACATGCCCGTGAATCATAGAAACAAACATATGTAAACCATATTTCTTTATTAAAGATTAAGAAACTCCAAGCAGCATATTCATAAATAAAATAAGAGCCTCCCTTAGATGTACTTTTACAGACTATATGGTATGATAGCTTTTTATAATATTTTCTTTAATATTGTGGTGTGGGCATTGATACAGTAACCGGGGGGGGGGGGGTATATACAGTAAGGCAGTGAAACACACTAAACCCTTACAGTACAGTAACGTGGGACTTCCTTTTCACCACTGTTAGCTGATCAGAGCAAAAGGTTGTATGCAGAACACAGTGTAAAATGAGATCACTTTGGTTCACATTAGTAAGTACTTGTACTTGTACAAAATATACAGGCGTACAACCTCGCCAATTTTGTTTGAGAAGCATGAGCGGAGAACGGGTGATGCGAAACATGATTCTCTCACTTTGAGGTATGGTAGTTCTGTTTATTCTCATGACATCACTTAATTATCGTTCTTTGCTTTCCCTCAATGGCTCTGCAGGGAAATTGGTTACATTTTCCAAGAGGTACGGACAATCCAGTAAATGAAAACCTTTTTAACAGTATGAGCATAGATCACCTATCAGTACTCCTGGTACACGTTGTATTGTGCATATAGGATGTGACGAACGACAACACAATATAACCACTGAGATTGACATTCACTATCTCACTTCCTAGCAATGAGTTTCCCAGAATGACAGGCTAAAGGAAATAAACAGAAACAAAAAGTATACTGCAGGACATAATTGCATTTTAATTGCACTTATGAAAGTCTTGGTAAAGTTTTGCAGTTCATCTTCAGTTGGAAATGTGACATAAACTGCTGCTCTGCAAAGTGCCCAGGTTAATTGATGGGGAAAAGTCTGTTTGTTTTATGAACAGAGCTCCATCAGAATTTAGACATTAGGATATGCCACCTGAACTGCTGTTACCAAAACTAATAGTTCATAATTTTGATATCACTCTTTTATCTTCCATCTCCCTTGGTGATAATTGCTCTATTACAAATGATAAATATGAGATATTCTATATCTACTTTTCTCCCTCTGCAGTTCAAATGACTTCACTGCTCTGAAAGGAGAACCTGTATACAGCTTTTCAACAATAAATCCTTAAGTACGAAATGAATACATATATTTTTTACTAAAATTAGCCTTTTTTGTTAAATGTAAAAATAAACGTTTTGTTTTAAACATCCCTCCCACTCAATCAAGGAAACATGTAGCATACACTGGAAGGGGCATGATTCAATCATGATTTATGTCCGTTAAAGGTTCCTTTTGAACAATCCCTTAATGTGGCTGATGTTATGCTGTACACGGCACTAGTACCACTAGGACTGCCTTTCTTTGCTGTTGGGGGCTGACCGAGACTGTATCTCCCTCTTGTCTTTGACAACATAGGGCTGAAATTGAGCTCAATAAAATACCATCCATTTCATAAATCTGTAGAACTCATGAGAAACAATGTTAACTTCAGTTTCAGCCTTAAACAATGATTCACCAAGACTTTAAGTTAGAAAAAAAAAATTTGAAAAATGTATATATGTCTTACAAACAAAATGATTCCATCTATTTGGAATATTCTTATCTGATACTGAAGTATAAGGTTGTTAAAGAGGTGCATAACAGTTGGAGTTCAACATTATGTCCTATGGTGAATGGTAATCTAAGAATGAACTGTGGAGAGACATTTTTTCGGCACTTAGAAAACAATCACAATGAATTTGCGTCATTATTCATATAGAACAAAATTTACAAAGCCATTCAAACAGTCATTTTTTTTACTTTTTTTTTTGTTTATCTTATTTAGTTTTTTTATAACTCAACTTGAAAAATTGAGAATATTCAAAATACACTTTAACTTCACTTCGTTCTCTCAGTATTTACAAATATATACAAAAAAATTTTGCTTTTCCTTTGATGTCGGTTGTTCAACAGGTAATAAAAATCTCTTATTTCTCTTGTTTGCACACTTTCCCAATTTTTGTATTTATTTATTTTTCCCCCCACAAATAATACCCCACAAAAATCAGGTGAGGGGTAGGAGATGTGACGTTGAGGCACCATCAGATGGATGTACTGTGGGTGGGCTCAATGGCTTCTGGGATGGGTCCTCCGGGAACTCCCTGGTATGACATTGGCATGGGTGTCTTGGCGGGACTCAGTCGGAACAGCCCCCCGTTGGGAGCTCTGTGTTTGCACTGAATGGAGGGGATGGTGGAGCTGCTGGGGGGGTGGTGGGGGAGTGTGCTGCCAGGGCCCTGAGCTAGTGTCCGACCCAGGCCCACCCCATGGCCCTCCCCCGGGAGATAGGTGCTCACAGACAGGCCCCTGCCCGGGTAGTCCCGCACAGACTCCAGCTGCCGGCTGGGCTGCATGCTGTCGATGTCCAGCGCAGAGATCTCGATAGACGGGCCAGGGATCTGCTTGTGTGCCATGTCCTCGTCCATAAGACTGTTCATACGCCGATGCACCTGTTCCAGATTCACCTCCTTGTCCTAGAGGGTGAAAGAGAGAGGGGGAGGAAGGGACACAGAGGCTGAGATGGGCTGTTCTCCATGGGATTCTCAGGCTTTTCACCAGCTCCATGCATTTAGTTTCCCTCTCCTCTTCCTTAGCTTTTTTGAGGTGGTTTGTTTCCCAAGCCTCTGAGTGTTTCACTCAACATGCTGATTGAGTAATGTCTGTTTTAAGTGCCCAATTGGAATTGAGGTGACTCAATTACAGGTGTATAGAATGTGCACCTTGAAATCAAACTTGGCCAGTGGACATAGACAGTTTGATGTTTAGTAAGAGGTGTCAAATCTTTGACAGACGACACCAATGCTGGAGCCAAGCTACATCCTAACCTCTACTGACTGATCTGGGGCACCATGTAACCTTAGGCTTCATTGCTGATGCTACAGTATATTGAAGTAAAGTTGAGGTAATGTATTGGTGTCCTATTGAGATGGCCACATATGGGCTTTTACAGTGTCCGTTCTACCTCTCAATAGTGCTGAGCGATTAGTGCTTTTTGAGGTCGATTCAATTTCAATTTTGTTATAAAAAAAAATATCACAGTCTTCGATTTAAAAAAATAATAAAAATTGTTATATATTAAACATTATGTGGGTAAACTGCTAATCACTTATTAACCATCATTTATTCACATTACTTTACTTTAATAAACCATTTTTTTATTTGATGACTATTTCATTCCAAGTCATCATCTAATCTCTATAGAGCTGCTGCCTGTCTGACAAAATCACTATTTTGTAGTTCTTCAAAGTAAATAAGGCATACTTTTATGACTGCTGAATACCAACTATCAATCACTTAGATCCTGTATTTTCAGGTAGAGATACCTCGCAAAGCAACTGCTCTCTATCCCTCACACACCTTCTCTCTTCTCTTCATCAAAGAGGTCTCTGTGTCTGCTCCACACAGACCGGACAAGAAAACGGGCGCGCAGTGGATTATGGTCATTGTAGTTAATTACCAGCTGTTCTGCGCTAAATTACGAAGAATATTGGCCTATTGGAAACTACAACTCCCTACTACACCGCCCAGTTCGAGCTTGATCTGATTTATCTCTACAGAAACTGAGCAGAAAAAAATGAAATGGAATTCAAATAATTAAACTGACTTCGGCCAATTAGTTATTTAAAAAACGGAAAATAACCAACATTTTGGTTAATCGCTCAGCACTACCTCTCAATCAATTACTTACTGATGTTGGCCAGGTGAATCGATCTGATTTCAGATCAATATATTTAATACATCTGAGCTGCTGAGGCTGACAGATGTGTCTGTCTTTGGATGACTGTAGTTATGCATACGTGTTATAAGCTAATTGACACTTGAGGTTCGTTGCTGACAAAAATGCTACATTGGGACATTTAAAGGTAGAGGACAAAACATAATTCAGGGTAGCAGGTATCACTAGCCAATCAGGCGACGTGTCCTAGCACTTGGAGGCTACACTAGACTATTGCAAAAGGCTACTTTGGAGGCAGGTATAACTTGGCTCCAGTAATGGTCTGACTCAACAATGATATTAGTAAAAAACTGAATATGGAGACAAAATCCAAGTTGATCCTTATGTGCAGTACATATACAACACAACAAACTGCAGAGGTTAAGATTCTATATGTGGAGCACAAAACCAACCAATGAAAATAAGACATGTTTTGGAATGGAAGACATTATCAGAAATGTGTTTCTACGAAGACCAATGATGATTGACTATTTTATGCTAGGTACTACATGCTCTACAAATGAAAGAAAGGCTGGACTTGATTATATTGCACTTAGGGAAATGAAGAACTCCTATATTTCAACCATCTTCAGGCAATTTTATGGAAACTCTCTAGTGTAGTGACTACCCGAATGCACTGGAAATACAGAGTATCCTTCTTACTATGCAATTATAATGGATGTTGTTTGGCAACAGATGCAGAAGTACCTCGAAATCAACTGACTCCTCTCGTAATGACACACTGTGTGTGTTAGTCATTTGACCATCAGAAGCCATGCACTTTCAATGAGATCAGTGCCACATCAAACAGTGTATTTAAACTCCACTGTGATTCTACATAATTTACTCTTCCTCTTGTCAATATCAACTGCCTGTCATAAGCACATTATACCATTATAGCACGACACAATGTCTTCCAGAGGAGGTCCTGAATGCTAAGCCATTTACTCAATCTTGATATAAAAAATATAAAAATAAAAAATGTAACCTTTATTTAACTAGGCAAGTCAGTTAAGAACAAATTCATATTTACAATGACAGCCTTCATCAATGTCAAGTTACAGACAAACAACTCTGTTTCCTCAGTGCCTCCCATATCAGCTTGAGCCTCCCGGAATGTACAAATGTAATCTCGATTTCATATGTTCTAACGACTTTATCAACAGAGACATTGATCGTAGGAATGAATTTACGACAGTATCAACTCTGTATCACAAAAAAACTCTTAAAGCTAATTAAAACATCTCGGCCAAGGCTATTGTTTTAGCAGACTGGTGCCACATTAAAATATGTTAATACTCTTGTCGCATTGGCAGCACGCCTAAATAAATAACCGCCTAAAATCAAACCACTGCACCAGTGTTTTAATAAGAGTGTGTTGATTTATATCGAGGGAAAATAACAACCTGCTCTGCAGAGTGAAAGCTTTCGTAATGCAAAAACAATTCGTAAAACATCAAACTGAAAAACCACTCTATCCATCCATGGTATCCTGACACTTGATTGAAGGATTTATCTAGGCTTGAGTAAGCTCTTTTCAAAGTGGCCTCCGTATGCATAAGACTATGATGATTATGCGTACGTCCTGTATTGTGGCTCATCTCTGTATCTTGTAACACGTTCTATACACCACCTTTGTCAAACTTGACGAACCCGTTTAGAGATATGTATGCAAGCAGCCATGACTGCGTGTAAAAAGTGTTATGACAATGTCTGTAAAAGGCCTAATAAATACCTTCATAAAGCATCATAGCGAGGTGGTTCATAGAAAATGTCGCTGAATTAACTTCCTCTTATTCCCCATTCAATGTTTCTATGTGAGGGTGAGAGACAAGCCCTTGTCATGCACGCATCCATCCACTACAAAAGCAACTAACCAAAAATGGGGAAGAAACAGAGTAACAATCAGAGAATAGAAGATTGCCAGAGATGAGATGGTGTTGTGGAGTTTAAGATCAAGATGCCCCCCCCCCAAGCCCAATCGGACAGATCAGAGTGCCTCTTTAATGCAGCAGCACAAATCAGATCTTAGGAGCTCTATTCTGACCTGTGTCAATAGCTTCTGCTTCATCCCAGTCTCTTTCTCTCTCTGTCCAAATGTCCTTCCTCCCTTCCGGTGAAGCAGTGGTAATGTCATTATATGTCAATGGACCAGAAACCCTTGCCAGTCTGTAATCCTTAGTAACCTGCACGAGATCATAGAACAGTCAAGAAAAAAAACGTATGGATGTCCACATTGACATATAATTGCAATAAGACGTCACACAGGGAATTACTAGGGATTATGGACTGGGTTGGACAGATATAGTGGCTCTTATTGCTGTGGGGTGACAGACCCATGCAAACATCCTGTTTCTGCTCACACTTTAGTTTACGGATCCATGTCAAGCCTTAACCTTTCTCATGTCACATGCAAGGGGAGAGTAACTCTCTCATGTGAGAGGCCTCTTTAGACATGTTCACATCATCGCAGTAACTTGAGTGGATTAAACTAATAAGAAAGGCTTAACGTGAACTGGCAATGAGGTATAAGGTGTAATCGGTGTCAATCAGTTTAGCAGGCACTTAGCAGGGGAAAGTCTTACGAGAATCAATTAAAATAGTTCTCTGTGGTAGGCAGTGTAAATGTGTTTACAATTCAGGGTAAGGAACTGTGTTGGTAATCAATGGGTTTTGATTATTTCAGGAACACTAATGTTATGGGGAACTTAAAACAAACTCGATACTGACGTTTTCTCAGAAATGTCATATTTCATATTTGGCTGATTCACATTGACATGGATCTACTCTGAAAAAAGACATTTAAAAGGGTGTTCAAATCTCCCTTTGAAAGTGTAATCCTCTGGGACCAGTTTTTCAAAAGTTCTATATCTCGATTTCACCTATCGGATAGGATTAAATGCATAGAAATTGAATTAACTGAATGGGTATAACCATTCAAGTCAGTGATTTGTCTGTTCTATCCATTCTATTTCTATGCATTTAATCTGGATATAGTTAGTTAATATCCCTACAGAGAATCTTGCTGAATTGAAAATGGCAAAACTTTGGCTGAGTGAAAAAGGTTTTGACAATAATTCAAGACAAAGTATGTGACTGGAAAATTTGCTGGGGACTGATGCCCATCACTGGCCAAAATCAGTTGTTCTGACATATTAGTAAGAGACCTGTGAAAAATGCAGGAATTGCTTATCTCAAAAAAACATATTGGTTGGGCAGTTTGTTATCCTGAAGGTAACTTAAGGGTTTATGATTAACATACACCGATGATGTGTGATTAACATACACCGATGATGTGTGATTAACATACACCGATGATCAAATTCGAAGAGTTTCCAGAAAATATCAATAATCAAGATGGAAATATATTAGTAAGAAAATGATAAGGGGGATTCGTCTTTATCTGTGAGCTGTGTGAGGTATGTATGCCATACAAAAACAGATGGATTCGGTTTCAGAGAAGAGGGGGGATAGATTAGAGGGACCAAATTTGATTTCAATCAGAGCACAATCTACAACTGCGTGTACTGGAGCTCGACTAAATCGGGACTGTGGTCTGCGGCTGGATCCTTAAAGTAGAGTGTGGCAGTGTCCTCCCCCTGCTGCCCTGTCCTCCGGGCTCTGTGCTCGGTCACCTCTTTGGGCTGCTCTTGCCCGCAGCGGTTGCTGTTCCACCACATCTCCAGGCCAGCAACCAGGCAGGCCAGCAGCAGTCCGGCGGCCAGGACACAGAAGACCCCGGCAAAGCTGTGCAGCTTCAGGGACCTCCCGTCGGGCGTGGCGTTGGAGTGGCTGTTGAGGTCACAGCGGCCCGTACGCGGCCACCACTTCTGCTTCAGGATGTCCAGGTCTCCTTTTTCCTGCAGCTCCAGAATCCTGCAAGGAGGGGAAATATCTGGGTGTAAGAGACATATGCTTCCTCTGCTTCGCTCAAAACAGGCTGTTGTATTAAGTTAAGGCTGTTACGCAAAGAATTGAGACTAAGGACTAGGACCCTAGTTGCATATCTACTGCTCATATGCTGTCATGGCACTAAAGGAAGAATGAAAAATAGACCTGCTTTCATCTTCTGTAGATGACTGCATTCATTTGTGACAATTCCCAAAGCACAGCATTTTAAGTGTGATTTGTTTGAATTATGCCTGCTCAATGAATTAAACCCGACAGTAAACTTCATTAAATGTCAGCTTTCGTATTCCTTCAATGCCACAAACGAAATCCAAAATAAAACAGAGGGAAGAACTGCTTAATTAAAAGAAAAATAAGCGTGGCAAAGAGGAAAAGACCATTATCAGAGAACCGCCCCTGTGGGCAAACACTACCGCCACAGCAATTTCTGAGATTAAAAGGAGCCCATGGCGAATTTGTACGGTTATGGACAGACGAGGGTGCGGAGAGAGGGAAGGAGAGAGGGAAATGGATTATGATGATGGGAAGGGGGACGGTGGCAAGTAAGAGGAATCCGTCTCTGTAGAGGAGATGACATTCTGGTTCAGCCTGTTATTACCCCCTGAGCAGCCTCCCAGCTGTCCTCGAAGCACATCACACCCTCACCACCCCCACCACCCCCACCACCACTCTGTTAGCCCTGGATTTCCCAGACGGATATTCATCCAGGCCATCATGAGCGTAGATAGAGAGACAGTGTTCAGTTCAGTGTCGTAGGGATAGGCATTATTGAGGATCTTCCACGGAGGGACCTCATCTGACCCCGCTCTTCACTTGCTGTGGCCCTGCGTACTGAGTGTGCACTCTGAAGGGCCCTGACGTGGCACACCTCGGAAGAGTGGAGAGGATTTAAGTGTTCCACCGCATTGGTGACTTATCGACGGTGTGGGTGTGTGGCCTCCAAGAGCCCCAGATCAAACCTGATCAAGCTGGTTGAAACTGGTTCTGCTTTGTAGAAGGATCATTGTTCCTATCCTAAGACCTGCGTTTTAGTCACTAGAACGGTAGTTCATTCAGGTTGTGGAGTTGGGATGGCACTCATTGCTGTTTATTTTCACTGCGTTGAAGAGAGTTAGATTTTTTATCTAAAAGATAGTGTGACAAAACATTTTGCGTTGTTTTCATGGATGCTTTTGAGCTTTTATAACTGAGATTAATCAAAACAAGACGTGTGGGAATGCAGTCAAGACAGTGATTTTGGGATTCATTTTGGGTAAATCCTTGGCCAATATGATTACACAGTCCTAATTGGTCAAATCACATTGTATTTGTCACATGCTTCGTAAACAAGAGGTGTAGACTAACAGTGAAATGCTTACTTACGGGTGCTTCCCAACAATATAGAGAGAAAAGAAAGAAAAAATACTGTAATAGAAAAATTATAATAATAACACAAGGAATAAATACACAATGAGTAAAGATAACTTGGTACCCGAGGTACCAGTAGCAAGTCGATGTGCGGGGGTACGAGGTAAGAAGCTGTTCAGGGTCCTGTTGGTTCCAGACTTGGTTCATCGGTACCACTTGCCGTGTCACTGGAGTTTTTGACAATTTTGGTGTAGAGTTCCTGGATGACAGGGAGCTCAGACCAATGGTATACTGGGACTTACGCACTACCCTCTGTAGCGCCGTGTGGTCGGATGCAAAGCAGTTGCCATAACAAGCGGTGATGCAGCCATTCAAGATGTTCTCAATGGTGCAGCTGTAGAACTTTTGTGTATCTGTGTATCTGTTGGGGCGGTATGTGAATTGGAGAGGGTCCAGGGTGTCTGGAATGATAGTGTTGATGTGAGCCAGGACCAGCCTTTCAAAGCATTTCATGTCTACAGATGTGAGTGCTACATGGCAATAGTCATTAAGACAGGTTATCGTGGTGTTCTTGGCCCAAGGTCTATGGTGGTCTGCTTGAAACATGTAGGTATTACTGACTGGGTCATGGAGAGGTTGAAAATGTCAGTGAAGGCACTTGCTAGCTGGTCAGCGCAGGCTCTGAGTACACATCCTGGTAGTGTCCCGCTCCTTGAAAGCGGCAGCTCTAGCCTTTAGCTCAGTGCAGATGTTGCCTGTAATTTATGGCTTCTGGTTGGGATATGTATGTACGGTCACTGTAGGGCCAATGTCGTCGATGCACTTATTGATGATGTCGGTGACTGATGTAGTAAGCTCCTCAATGTTATCGGATGAATCCCCGGAACATATTCCAGTCTGTGCAAGCGAAACTGTCACGTTCCTGACCTGTTTTCTGTTGTTTTTGTATGTGTTTGACGGTCAGGGCGTGAGTTTGGGTGGGTAGTCTATGTTATGTGTTTCTATGTTGGTTAAAGGGTGACCTGATATGGCTCTCAATTAGAGGCAGGTGGTTTTCATTTCCTCTGATTGAGAGCCATATTAAGGTAGGTGTTTTCACATTGATTGTTGTGGGTGGTTGTCTCCTGTGTCAGTGTATGTTACGCCACGCAGGACTGTTTCGGTTTTGTTTGTTCGTTCGTTTTATGTAGTCAGTTTTCCTGTTCTTGCGTTCTTCGTGTTTCATGTAAGTTCGTCGTCCAGGTCTGTCTACGTCGTTTGTTGTTTTGTAATTATTCAAGTGTTCGTCGTGTTTTCTGTTTTGTTGATTAAAAATCATGTCTTATCACAACGCTGCATTTTGGTCTAATCCTTGCTACTCCTCTTCGGATGAGGAGAAGGAGGAAGCCCGTTACAGAACCACCCACCAAACCCGGATCAAGCAGCGGGACCACGAACAGTGGTCCACGAAAAAAGGATTGCAGGATTTCTGGAGTTGGGAGGAAATCATAGAGGGAAAAGGACCCTGGGCTAAGGTGGGAGTGAATCGCCGCTTTGAGGAGGAGAAGGAGGCAGCCACAGCCCAAAACCGCAGATATGAAGGTACGCGGCTAGCAAGGAAGCCCGAGAAGAAACCCCAAAAATTTCTTGGGGGGGGGGCTAAGAGGTAGTGGGCCAAGGGCAGGTAGGAGACCTGCGCCCACTTCTCAGGCTAACCGTGAAGAGCGGGAGTACGGGCAGACACCGTGTTACGCAGTAGAGCGCACGGTGTCTCCTGTACGTGTGCATAGCCCGGTGCGGGTTATTCCACCTCCCCGCACTGGTAGGGCTAGATTGAGCGTTGAGCCGGATGTCATGAAGCCGGCCCTACATATCTGGCCACCAGTACGCCTCCTCGGGCCGGCTTACATGGCACCAGCCTTACGCATGGTGTCCCCGGTTCGCCTACATAGCCCGGTGCGGGTTATTCCACCTCCCCGCACTGGTCGGGCGACGGGGAGTATTCAACCAGGTAAGGTTGGGCAGGCTCAATGCTCAAGGGAGCCAGTACGCCTGCACGGTCCGGTATTTCCGGCGCCACCTTCCCGCCCCAGCCTAGTACTACCAGTGCCTACACCACGCACCAGGCTTCCAGTGCGTTTCCAGAGCCCTGTTCCTCCTCCACGCACTCTCCCTATGGTGCGTGTCTCCAGCCCAGTGCCTCCAGTTCCGGCACCACGCACTAAGCCACCTGTGCGTCTCCAGAGCCCTGTACGCACTGTTTCTTCTCCCCGCACTCGCCCTGAGGTGCGTGCCCTCAGCCCGGTACCTCCAGTTCCGGTACCACGCACCAGGCCTATAGTGCGCTTCGAGAGGTCAGTGTGCCCTGTCCCTGCTCCCCGCACTAGCCTTGAAGTGCGTGTCTCCAGTCCGGTGCCTCCAGTTCCGGCACCACGCACCAGGCCTACAGTGCGCCTCATCCGGCCAGAACCATCCGTCTGCCCAGTGCCATCTGAGCCATCTGTCTCCCCAGCGCCGTCTGAGCCATCTGTCTGCCCAGCGCCGTCTGAGCCATCTGTCTGCCCAGCGCCGTCTGAGCCATCTGTCTGCCCAGCGCCGTCTGAGCCATCTGTCTGCCCAGCGCCGTCTGAGCCATCTGTCTGCCCAGCGCCGTCTGAGCCATCTGTCTGCCCAGCGCCGTCTGAGCCATCTGTCTGCCCAGCGCCGTTTGAGCCATCTGTCTGCCCAGCGCCGTCTGAGCCATCTGTCTGTCCAGCGCCGTCTGAGCCATCCGTCTGCCCAGCGCCTTCTGAGCCATCCGTCTGCCCAGCGCCTTCTGAGCCATCCGTCTGCCCAGCGCCTTCTGAGCCGCCCGTCTGTCCCGAGCCATTAGAGCCGTCCGTCAGTCAGGAGCCGCTAGAGCCGTCCGTCAGTCAGGAGCCGCCAGAGCCGCCAGCCAGTCAGGAGCTGCCAGAGCCGCCAGCCAGTCAGGAGCTGCCAGAGCCGCCAGCCAGTCAGGAGCTGCCAGAGCCGCCAGCCAGTCAGGAGCTGCCAGAGCCGCCAGCCAGTCAGGAGCTGCCAGAGCCGCCAGCCAGTCAGGAGCTGCCAGAGCCGCCAGCCAGTCAGGAGCTGCCAGAACCGCCAGCCAGTCAGGAGCTGCCCTACAGTCATGAGCTGCCCTCCAGTCATGAGCTGCCCTCCAGTCATGAGCTGCCCTCCAGTCATGAGCTGCCCTCCAGTCATGAGCTGCCCTCCAGTCATGAGCTGCCACCCAGTCATGAGCTGCCACCCAGTCATGAGCTGCCACCCAGTCCGGAGCTGCCACCCAGTCCGGAGCTGCCACCCAGTCCGGAGCTGCCACCCAGTCCGGAGCTGCCACCCAGTCCGGAGCTGCCATTAGTACAGAGTTGTCCCTCTGTCCGGAGCTACCTCTCTGTCCTGAGCTACCTCTCTGTCCTTAGCTACCTCTCTGTCCTGAGCTACCTCTCTGGCCTGAGCTACCTCTCTGGCCTGAGTTGTCTCCTCTATGTAGGAGGGGCCTTGGTGAAGGTTCCTGGACCATGGTCGGGGGCGAGGGTCGCCACTCAAAGGACGCTAAGGAGGGGGACAAAGACAGTGGTGGAGTGGTGTCCTCGTCCACCGCCGGAGCCGCCACCGCGGACAGATGCCCACCCAGACCCTCCCCTTGAGTTTTAGGGGTGCGCCCGGAGTTCGCACCTTGAGGGGGGGGTTCTGTCACGTTCCTGACCTGTTTTCTGTTGTTTTTGTATGTGTTTGACGGTCAGGGCGTGAGTTTGGGTGGGTAGTCTATGTTATGTGTTTCTATGTTGGTTAAAGGGTGACCTGATATGGCTCTCAATTAGAGGCAGGTGGTTTTCATTTCCTCTGATTGAGAGCCATATTAAGGTAGGTGTTTTCACATTGATTGTTGTGGGTGGTTGTCTCCTGTGTCAGTGTATGTTACGCCACGCGGGACTGTTTCGGTTTTGTTTGTTTGTTCGTTTTATGTAGTCAGTTTTCCTGTTCTTGCGTTCTTCGTGTTTCATGTAAGTTCGTCGTCCAGGTCTGTCTATGTCGTTTGTTGTTTTGTAATTATTCAAGTGTTCGTCGTGTTTTCTGTTTTGTTGATTAAAAATCATGTCTTATCACAACGCTGCATTTTGGTCTAATCCTTGCTACTCCTCTTCGGATGAGGAGAAGGAGGAAGCCCGTTACAGAAACAGTCCTGTTTGGACAGATTTACCCAATCAGCGTCCTGCAACTAGTGACCAAAGACTTTCAAACGTTGTGAAAAGTTGAAGTCAATGCCCAAGTACAGTATTTAGTTAGGCAATCCATTATGAGCCTTTTTTCGTGGAAGTAATTAGCAGAATCATGTCAACTCATGTTGAATGATTATTCTTTAATCCAAACCAACGCTTGTTATGAATTCATAATAGGTTGATTTCATCCAGCCAACTCAGCTGGAACATGCAACATATTCATTGATTGCAACCTGTGCTGATATAGTAAAACAAATATACTTTTTTGATTTCACCTTTATTTAAGCAGGCTAGTCAATTAGAACAATGATGGCCTGGCAAGAGACAAAAGGCCTCCTGTGGGGATGGGGGCTGGGATAAAAGAAAACATTTTAAAAAACTATGTAAGACAAGACGGACAACACAGACAGAAGAAACTGGCGACAGCACAAATACAACAGCAAATAAACCGTGGATGTGTGTGTGCGCATGCAGGCATGTGTGTGGTGTGTGTGTGTGAAGTAACACAACATGCTTCCTTACATCAGGCAACACAAACTAGTGAATACTAGGAAGAACTACATGTCTCAACAAACTGTTAACCAACTTGTCCTTTGAACTCCTCCAGGGACACCAGGTCCTGGGGTTTTAGGTTGGCTTGGAGGGAATTCCAAGACCAGGGAAATATCTTTTCGATGCTCTGTTCTAGGTTTCGGGACTCTTAGCATAAAACAAGATTGAGATCTGAGCTTATATGTGTTTTCATTTCGAGCTAGAAGAGGCGATAGATAAAATGTCAGTTTTCCTAAAATTGCCTTATAAATAAGAATAGACCAGTGTTTGAGCCTGCCTGTTGCTAGTGATGTAAATCCAACAGCAGTGTAGAGATCACAATGATGAGTTAGATGTCTCTGATTGGTGACAAAACAAAGAGCTGCATGATACAGAGTCAAGAGCCTCCAAGGACATGTTGCTGTGATCCCCTACTCTGTAATTCAAATACAACAAGTAGCTCCTCAAGGGTGGTTTAGTGAGAAGTAATCCAAACTAAAAGCATTTAACAAACCCGTTCTAACTGTGCTACAATACAGTGCATTCGGAAAGTATTCAGACCCCTTACATTTTTCCACATTATGTTACCTTACAGCCTTATTCTCATCAATCTACACATAATATCCCATAAAGACAAAGTGAAAACAGGTTTTTCGACATTTGTTTACATTTATTCAAATAAAAAAACTGAAATTACACTAGAAATTGAGCTCAAGTGCATCCTGTTTGCATTGATCATCCTTGATGTTTCTATAACATAATTGGAGTCCACCTGTGGTAAATTACATTTATTGGACATGATTTTGAAAGGAACACACCTGTCTATATAATGTCCCAGATTTGACGGTGCATGTCAGAGCACAGACCAAGCCATGATGTCGAAGGAATTGTCCATAGAGCTTCGTGACAGGATTGTGTCGAGGCACAGATTTGGGGAAGGGTACCAAAAATATCTGCAGCATTGAAGGTCCCCAAGAACACAGTGGCCTCCATCATTCTTAAATGGAAGACGTTTGGAACCACCAAAACTCTTCCTAGAGCTGGCCGCCCGGCCAAACTGAGCAATCGGGGAAGAAGGGCCTTAGTTAGGGAGGTGACCAAGAACCCGATGGTCACTCTGACAGAGCTCCAGAGTTCCTCTGTGGAGATGGGAGAACCTTCCAGAAGGACAACCATCTCTGCAGCACTCCACCAATCAGGCCTTTATAGTAGTGGCTATACGGAAGCCACTCCTCAGTAAAAGGCACATAACAGCCCGCTTGAAGTTTTCTAAAAGGCACCTAAAGTCTCTTAGACCATGAGAAACAAGATTCTCTGGTCTGATGAAACCAAGATTGAACTCTTTAGCCTAAATGCCAAGTGTCACGTCTGGAGGAAACCTGGCACAATCCCTACGGTGAAGCATGGTGGTGGCAGCATCATGCTGTGGGGATGTTTTTCAGCGGCAGGGTCTAGGAGACTAGTCAGGATCGAGGGAAAGATGAACGTAGCAAAGTACAGAGAGATCCTTGATGAAAACCTGCTCCAAAGCACCCAGGAGCTCAGACTGGGGCGAAGTTTCACCTTCCAACAGGACAACAACCCTAAGCACACAGCCAAGACAACGCAGGAGTGGCTTCGGGACAATTCTCTGAATGTCCTTGAGTGGTCCAGCCAGAGCCCAGATTTGAACCCGATCGAACATCTCTGGAGAGACCTGAAAAAGCTGTGCAGCCATCCAAGCTGACTGAGCTTGAGAGGATCTGCAGAGAAGAATGGGAGAAACTCCCTAAATACAGGTGTGCCAAGCTTGTAGCGTCATACCAAAGAGGACTCAAGGCTGTAATCTCTGCCATAGGTGCTTCAACAAAGTACTGAGTAAAGGGTCTGAATACTTATGTAAATGTCATATTTCAGTGTTTTCTTTTTCATAAATTAGCCAAAAATTATATAAACCAGTTTTTGCTTTGTCATTATGGGGTATTGTGTGTAGATTGATGAGGGAAAAAAACAGTTTAATCAATTTTAGAATAAGGCTGTAACGTAACAAAATGTGGAAAAAGTGAATGGGTCTGAATACTTTCCAAATGCACTGTATGTCTGATAATATATGATTGAAAGGGGAAATGTAAATATACTGAACAAAAATATAAACACAACATGTAAAGTGTTGGTCCCATGTTTCATGAGCTGAAATAAAAGATCCCAGAAATGTTCCATATGAACAAAAAGTTTATTTCTCAAAAATGTTGTCTATAAATTTGTTCACATCCCTGTTAGTGAGCATTTCTCATTTGCCAAGATAATCCATCTACCTGACAGGTGTGGCATATCAAGAAGCAGATTAAACAGCATGATCATTACACAGGTGCACCTTGAGCTGGGGACAATACAATGGCACTCTAAAATGTGCAGTTTTGTCACACAACACAATGCCACAGATTTCTCAAGTTTTGAGGTAGCGTGCTATTGGCATGCTGACTGCAGTAATGTCCACCAGAGCTGTTGCCAGAGAATGTGATGTTCATTTCTCTACCATAAGCTGCCTCCAACGTCGTTTTAGAGAATTTGGCAGAACGTCCAACCAGCCTCACAACCGCAGACCACGTGTAACCACGCCAGCCCAGGACCTCCACATCCGACTTCTTCACCAGCGAGATCGTCTGAGACCAGCCACCTGGAAAGCTGATGATGCTGCTGGTTTGCGCAACCGAAGACTTTCTGCACAAACTGTCAGAAACCGTCTCAGGGAAGCTCAACTGCGTGCTCATCGTCCTCACCAGGGTCTTGACCTGATTGCGTCGTAACTGACTTCAGTGGGCAAATGTTCACCTTCAATGGCCACTGGCACCCTGGAGAAGTGTGCTCTTCACGGATTAATCCCGGCCAGATGGTGTATGGCATTGTGTGGGCGGGCAGTTTGCAGAAGTCAACGTTGTGAGTAGAGTGCCCCATGGTGGCGATGGGGCTATGGTATCGGCAGGCAGGCATAAGCTATGAACAATGAACACAATTGCATCTATCTATGCTAATTTGAATGCACAGAGATAACGTGACGAGATCCTGAGGCCTATTGTTGTGCCATTCAGTTCCCGCCAATATCCAGCAACTTCGCACAGCCATTGAAGAGGAGTGGGACAACATTCCACAATCAACAGCCTGACCAACTCTATGCGAAGGATATGTGTCGCGCTGCATGAGTCAAATAGTGGTCACACCAGATACTGACTGTTTTTCTGATCCACGCCACTACCTTTTTTTAAGGTATCTGTGAACAACAGATGCATATCTGTATTTCCAGTCAGTGGTGTAAAGTACTGAAGTAAAAATTATTTTGCACTTAGACTGAGGATATTTCCTCAAGGTGATGGAAGGAAGAGATGGAGGGAGAGGGGAGGAAAATTACATACTGTATAGAGCTGTTGATAAAGTGATGGCATATCTATAATGCATAAATATTGTAATGAAACGAGGGAGTAGCACGGGGTTCCGAGGCGAGACTCGAACTTGTAACCCTAGGGTCGCAAAGCCGGACATGCTACAGCTGCTCCAAGAAAGCTCCCTTTGGGGAGTGTTAATTGTGCTTCTCAACGCCAGGGTCATTGCAATATTACACTGAGAGTACAAAACGTTAAGAACACCTTCTCTTTCCGTGACAGACTGACCAGGTGAATCCAGGTGAAAGCTATGATCCCTTATTGATGTCACTTGTTAAATCCACTTCAATCAGTGTAGATGAAGGGGAGGAGACGGGTTGAAGAAGGATTTTTAAGCATCGAGACATGGATTATGTATTTGTGCCATTCAGAGGGTGAACAGGCAAGACAAAAAATGTAAGTGCCTTTGAACGGGGTACGGGTTTATGTCAAAAACTATAATGCTGCTGGGTTTTTCATGCTCAACAGTTTCCCGCTTGTATAAAGAATATTCACACCCAAAGGACATCCAGCCACCTTGACACAACTGTGGGAAGCTTTGGAGTCAACATGGGCCAGCATCCCTGTCGAACGCTTTCGACACCTTGTAGAGTCCATGCCCCGACGAATTGAGGCTGTTCTGAGGGCTAAATGGAGGGGGTGTTTGAGGGGGGGGGCGGTGCAACTCAATGTTTTGAATGTTGGTCATGTTTGGTATACTCAGCGTAGTATGATGAGGAGAGATGGTGGCATTGCTCACTTCTGGGAGAAGAGGTCTCTGTATGGACTCCCATGCTGCATGGCGATGCCGTAGCCTTTGCTGCTCATGCTGTTTCCCGTGACGGTGATGGTGCAGTCATCGTCCGTCAGTGCGGCGTACTCCACCACAGCCATGTCCCATAGAAAGGCATACGGGCCCTTCTTTGCCTGCAGAGGAATGACAGTCATGACCCAGTTAATGATCCAGATGCTATACATTCTGCCTACATGCAATCATTGTTTTCCATGATAGAACCTAAAGGATAATAGAAGGCCTACATGTGGGAATTGCTGTGACTATACAGTAGTATCCCAACTCCAAGAAAGTGTTGTACTCTAATGAACATGTGGAAAACATACATACTTCAATACATTTCCTGTAAAGGTGTCTTTTCTAGTTTGAGTCTCATTGTAGACTGGGCTATTTGCTCATTTGATAGAAAAACCTTTTAGCTCAGAGGGCTCTATTTTCGGCTTTCGCGAGAGGCGCAAGTGTCAAACGTAAGTTAGTTTGCAATTTCATCATGTACAGTAAAAACTGGCGCATTGGCATTTTCCACCCCTTTCAACAATTTCCCTGTCTAACATCAGCTCGCTTGCACTGTGGTGGGGGGGCTGAACTTCCTGATTTAGCCTCGGTTTCAATTCTCCTAATCAGGAAATGCGACTGAGAACGAGATTTGGGTTTTGGAGGCGTGCTTTGTTGTGGGTGTCTCTTGTGTGTGTGATCTAATGTGGGAAGCATTTGTACTTTCACTCTCCCAAAACAGTACACAGCTACAGTCGCTCACCCTTCTAGTTAACTTGAAACAGTGTAACCAGGTCTTCTGTTTGGAACCATTTTATTTTTTATTTAGCAAGTTATTTAAGAACAAATTCTTATTTACAATGATGGCCTAGGAACAATGGGTTAACTGCCTTGTTCAGCAGCTGAATGTCAGATTTTTACCTTGTCAGCTCAGGGATTTGATCTAGCAACCTTTCAGTTACTGGCCCAATGCTCTAACCACTAGGCTACCTGCTACCCCAAGTAGCCTAGACTAGCTAGCAAGCTATCCATCTTCTTTCACCAATTAGCTTCAGCCGGACGATGTGCGACCGTGGCGAAGTTGTTTTGACTTTGGATACTCTGTGGGGCTAGTTAGGGATCATCAATAAATTACACAATGTGTTGCACACCTTTTATTTGTCTCATTAAATGCTTATAAATATTTGTATATGAATTTCTAAAATGTATAGTTGATTTGAGGTTTTTAATTCATTGAAATACAGAGCTATTGACATTGAAGGAATTGTCGAAGGAATTGTCGAAGGAAACTCCGAGACAGAATTGTATCAAGGCACAGATATGGGGAAGGGCACTACAGAGGGTAGTGCGAACGGCCCAGTACATCACTGGGGCCAAGCTTCCTGCCATCCAGGACCTCTATACCAGGCGGTGTCAGAGAAAGGCCCTTAAAATTGTCAAAGACTCCAGCCACCCTAGTCATAGACTGTTCGCTCTGCTACCGCACGGCAAGCGGTACCGGAGCACCAAGTTTAGGTCGAAGAGGCTTCTAAACAGCTTCTACACCTAAGCCATAAGACTCCTGGACACCTATTCAAATGGCTACCCAGACTATTTGCATTCCCCCCCCCCCCCCCCCGCACCGTTTCCCACTGCATATAGTCTCGCTATTGTTATTTTACTGCTACTCTTTAATTACTTGTTACTTTTTTATTTATTATTCTTGTCCTTATTTTTTTTTAACTGCATTGTTGGTTAGGGGCTCGTAAGTAAGCATTTCACTGTAAGGTATACATACACCTGTTCTATTCGGCGCATGTGACTAATGCAATTTGATTTGATTTGAAAACATTTCTGCCGCATTGAAGGTCCCTAAGAACACAGTGAACTCCATTATTCTTAAATGGAATAAGTTTGGAACCATCAACACTCTCCCTAGAGTGCCATCCCTAGAGTGCCATCCCTAGAGTGCCATCATGCTGCGGGGTGTTTTTCAGCGGCAGGGACTGGGAGACTAGTCAGGATCGAGGCAAATATGTACGGAGAAAAGTACAGAGAGATCCTTGATGAAAACCTGCTTCAGAGCGCAGGACCTCAGACTGGGGGCGAAGGTTCACCTTCAAACAGGACAACGACCCTAAGCACACAGCCAAGACAACGCAGGTGTGGCTTCGGGACAAGTCTCTGAATGTCCTTGAGTGGCCCAGTCAGCGCCCGGACCTGACCCTGATCGAACATCTCTGGAGAGACCTGAAAATAGCTGTGCAGCAACGCTCTCCATCCAACCTGACAGAGCTTGAGAGGATCTGCAGAGAAGAATGGGAGAAACTCCCCAAATACAAGTGTGCCAAGTTGTAGCAGCGTACACAAGAAGACTCAAGGCTGTAATTGCTGCCATTGGGGGCTTCAACAAAGTACTGAGTAAAGGGTTTGAATACTTATGTAAATGTGATATTTATGATATCTTTATTTTTTATAAATGAGAAAACATTTCTAAAAACCTGTTTTTGCTTTGTCATTCGGGGGTATTGTGTGTAGATTGATGAGGGGGGAAAAACAATTGAATACATTTTTGAATAAGGCTGTAACCTAACAAAATGTGGAAAAAGTTGAGGCGTCTGAATACTTTGCAAAGGTAATTTACTGATGGTCCCTAATTAGCCCCATAGGGATATCGAATGTCAAACCAAATTGACCATGGACATTACCATCGTGTCTCGTGCAGCTGCGCTCCGAATTGATGATTACTTGGGTGCTGCCAGTCACGGGCATGTGGGCAGGTTTGAAATAAACACAACACAAGAAAAACTGCTACAGTACATTCTGTGACATATATTTTTTTCCGGTCAGCTTTAAATGACGTTCAGCTTATAAAGGCTTCATAAAGCCTTCATAATGCCTTCATAAGCACTACATAAATGTGTTACAAATCATCTAACCACATGTCATGCTCTATAAAGTGTTCATAAATGTGGAATAACTATGACATAACCACCAATTTCAAATGTGACATAACCCACTACATAAAATATGACATAAGCACCGCTTAATAAAGGCTTTATAAATCATATTAAGTTGAGGCTTCACAAAGCATTTATAACCTTGTCATGCATCTTGGTAGAGCATTGCAACACCAGAATAGTGGGTTAGATTACCAGGACCACCCATATGTAAAAATTTATGCATGCATGACTAAGTCGCTTTGGATAAATGGACCTGATTGGACCTGATCTCAATTTGCCCAAACAAGCTGTGCTGCAGGATGACACACACTCTAAAGTGCAGTCATGCACAGCAAACAACGTTGGTAGGGCGCTTTAAAATCAGTATGTATTTTTTGCCTAATTTAGTTTTTTTCCCATATTCCGTTTTCTTGGTTTTGTTTTTCCAGGTTTTGGATTTCCCCCATTTTGTTCTCGTTTTACCCCAGTTTTTAATAGAAAAACCAATTTGGATTTTCTGTGTTCACAATAATGCTTATACCACGTCTGGGAATTTATTTTTTGTGTCGTTACCTTTAATTCAGTGTGTATGTGTAACAGTATAACTTTAAACCGCCCCCTCGCCCCGACACGGGCGCGAACCAGGGACCCTCTGCACACATCAACAACTGACACCCACGAAGCGTCGTTACCCATCGCTCCACAAAAGCCGCGGCCCTTGCAGAGCAAGGGGCAACCCTACTTAATGTCTCAGAGCAAGTGACGTAACTGATTGAAATGCTACTAGCGCGCACCCGCTAACTAGCTAGCCATTTCACATCCGTTACATATGCAAATCAAATGCCCACTTGTGGTGCCACTCGACAGTGAAAAACAAGAAAGTTAAACTTTATTTATTGTAATTTAAATTGTTCTGTAGTAGTTATATAAGTGTTGAGTTAGATTACATAGCTACCTCAATCGTTATTTAAAATTATTTTTGTGACTTCACAGCAATTGCTAGCTAGCTAACAGATCTGCTTGGAGTTTGGAGCCAACATGCAGTACCTCCAGCAGGCAGATGAGGCAATAATCATTTGTCCGCCAGCTCAGGGGACAAGCCCTGTGTAATGTTCAATGTAACTGCATTGCTAGACTTATTGAAACGTAATGTATTTGTATTGTTTTAAACATGTATAAATAAAAGAAAATGCATGGTTTAAACTTGATTTTAATGTTTATATATTTGAGCTGTTAGTCATACTTCCTTTAGAGTAAATACATTTGTGTTTACATCATTAAGCCTTTATCTATGTCTTATGAATGACCAAAGGTGTCTGACTTTATAGTAAGTACAGGGTCATTTGATATAAGGCATTTATGAATGTGTTATGAATGACCAAAGGTGTCTGACTTTATAGTAAGTACAGTGTCATATAATAAGGTACTTATGTATGTGTTATGAATGACTAAAGGTGTCTGACTTTATAGTAAGTACAGTGTCATGCGATATAGTCTTCATGGATGTGTTATGACCGAAGGTGTCTCATTTCAAAGTATTACAATAATGTATTTTTATTTATAATGTCAATAAATATGTTATACATGTCCTGCTGATTTATGAAGGTTCTCATGATACACAGGTTACTACAGTAGGTTTGTGAGAGGCATCTAGATGGATTGATGGGACTGCAAAGCTTGCGTTTGCATGTGTGTGTCAGAGCCGAGATGATATGGAGTAGTCCTACAGTCCCTGAGACGACCGCACCAGGTAGTCCTCTTCAGTTCCCATGCTGGAGACCAGGGCTTGATTACAACCTATTACGATGATGCCAACATTTTGTGACTGATCTTTCAGCGGGAGAGAGGGTGAATGTGTTAGACCTGACTGGGCCCAGCAACCCACGGTATGGCTTGTTATATTGTTGTCAAAGACCTGACTGGGTCCAGCCCCCCACGGTATGGCTTGTTATATTGTTGTCAAAGACCTGACTGGGTCCAGCCCCCCACGGTATGGCTTGTTATATTGTTGTCAAAGACCTGACTGGGTCCAGCCCCCCACGGTATGGCTTGTTATATTGTTGTCAAAGACCTGACTGGGTCCAGCCCCCCACGGTATGGCTTGTTTAATACATGTTTCTGACTCATATCAATAGGCCGTTTTCAAGAAGAAGCTTCATATTACATTCAGCAAAAGCTCACCCATGTGTTCTTGAAATATCACGAGCAGCAGAACAGTCAACAGACATTTCCCTTCTGTCTTTATATTGGGCATCATTTTTTGTCCAGCTTCTGTGAAAAGTTTAGACTCATTATGTGTGATGCCCACTGCATGAAAGGGATCAGAGACTGTAGGACATTTCCCCTTTCTCTTTATATTGGATATTTTTCCAGCTCCTGTCAAAAGTTTGGATGTGTGTCAAATCCTCCGTAGTCTACATTGTCTTAGACCTAATATTATATGCCCACGGGGAGCAATTATGGTGCCTGTAACTGTATTTAGACAAAGCCTATTTAATTAAAACAAGTTGTTGTTCCGTTTTATTATAATTTAATTATTCAATGTGTTTTTTAGGTCTTATCGATAGTGAATTTAATCTTGCTTATTGACAACCTTTGGCATGTCCATGGCTCAGACATAATGCAGTTTAAAGTGGGCCTATATCAGTGCGAATGAAACGTTTAACAATATATTTCTATAATGATGCCATACAATTACTTAGAACAATGTGGACTGCAAACATGTTAAACATGATAGCAAATAGTGGATAGGTCGACATTTTGTTATTTTGTTTGTGTAGGCTATTTAACAAACTAGGCTATAACGGACTAACATTCGAAGTTGATGACAATGCAATACATACAAGACTGTAAATAACAACCAAATGGAACCATGGAGCACATTCTGATTGGCCAGTGAAGGGTCAAAGCCTTGACACACCTACAACTTGTTTATTCATCAAAACTAGCCCTTTAGCGCCACAGCCAGCTACTGCGCCCATACTTCTGGTTGTGAAAATAGCAAAAATATTTAGGACAAACCGCAATCCTATAGCTACCACCAGCGCTAAGATTTACCATTGCGCTAGTTTTGTCAAAATAGAGCCCAGAGACAGAAGGTGCCTGTTGTGTGTTTTGATGTTGTATCCAAGTATCTTCTACCTCTTACAGTTAACTAACACAAATACATCTACCGTCCTGCTAAAAGGCTCATTTTGCTAAGTTTGAGACAAAAAGCCTTTGTTTTGTAGTATAAAGACTAAATGCGACAGAAAGCTAATTAAAATGTGTACACAGTACAAATGTGAAGATCTATGATATGTCATATTACCATTCAGCATATGGGCAGGCAAAATATTGTTCTTTCTTGGCCATTTATTACGGGCAGTATATGAGATTAACCAATATAATTGTGACAATGTCACAAAACAGCACTTGCAGTTTATTCAGACAGATAGTCAAAGATAACGTTGAATTTGCCTGGTGTGAAATACTGTGGAACTATAGGCACAGTATAAGGGAGAACAGTATGACTCCATACTGTGAAATGACAGTGAAAAGATTGATTGTTTTTTTTGCCAAATATGAAAACGTCTTCTTTTTTTGTTGAAATACACAGTAGCTAAGCAATTACTACTTAAAAGAGTTGCCAGCCTGTACTTAGGCATCCTCTCTTTATTGGCATGTACCTGCTTTGTCTTCGTCAACCTACCTTGCGGATGCCTTCTGAGGGACTGGACACAGAGTAGTCGTGGCCGTTGTTCTTGCTGATGGTCCTCCACAGCTCTGCGTATGTGCTGTCCTGCTCCAGCGGGTTGGTGCCCTTGTTCTTGAAGTATTCATAGACGGCTGAGTCTCTCACAGTGCCGTAGGACACATCCATCTGCCTGGACAGGTCCTGGAATGTTCTGTAGAGACAGAGAAATACATCAAGTCAAGTATATAACAAGAACAGATACTGTATGTACAGTAAAGTACACTGTAAAATATACTTTGGGGCCTCACGGATGGCGCCGCTGTCTAAGGCACTGGATCGCAGTGCTTGAGGCGTCACTACAGACCCGAGTTCGATCCCGGGCTGTGACGCAGCCACCTGCGACTGGGATACCCATGAGGTGGCGCACAATTAGCCCATCATTGTCCGGGTTAGGGGAGGGTGGGAGGGATGTAATTTGCCTCTCCTGAGTCCATACGGGAGTTGCAGCGATGGGAAAAGACTGTAACTACCAATTGCATATCATGAAATTGGGAGTACCTCCAAGTACTTTGTACATGGGTGTTCAACTTATAAAGATGAGTCACTCTACTCAAAATGGTACTAATATAATAGCAGATTCTGTCAACTGAGCTTGATTTCCTGAATTGACACACACTACATGATCAGAAGTATGTGGACACCTGCTAGCCTATTGCTAGTTATCCATTCTAAAACTGACTGGAGCTCTATGTTAAGTGTCTCAGTTATTTATTTTACTGTTGCAACCAACGTGTATACGGTTGAGTTGTCAGCGTACATAGACACACAAATTATTTATAAAAACAGAAAACAATAATGTCCATAGCCGGCTGCCCTGCGGTACACCACACTCAACTGAATTTGACTGAGTGTCCATTAACGAAAACCTCTCAATCCATAATAAGGCAGAGGATGAAAATCCATAACACCTACGTTTTTTCAGCAAAAGGTTATGATCAAACATCAAAAGCTGCACTGAAGTCTAACAAAACAGCACCCACAATCATCTTACTATAAATGTCTTTCAGCCAATCATCAGTTATTTGTGTCAGTGCTGAGCATGTTGATATAGCATGTCCCTATAAGCATACTGTTGTTCATTTGTTTTCTGTAAGATAACTTTGTATTTCATAAAACACACATTTTTCCAAAAGTTTACCAAGCGCGTGTAACAGGCTGATTGGTCAGCTGTTTGAACCATTAAAAGGTGCTCTGCTATTCTTGGGTAGCGGAATGATGGCACCACGTTGAACATAACCGAGCTCTTCAGTAAGGTCATTCTACTGCCAACGTTTGTCTATGGAGATTGCATGGCTGTGTGCTCGATGTCAGCAACGGATGTTAATTTTGGACGGCAGGTAGCCTAGTGGTTAGAGCGTTGGACTAGTAACTGAAAGGTTGCAAGATCAAATCCCCAAACTGACAAGGTACAAATCTGTTGTTCTGATCCTGAACAATGCAGTTAACCCACTGTTCCTAGGCCATCATTGAAAATAAGAATTTGTTCTTAACTGATATGCCTAGTTAAATAAAGGTACATCAAATTGGCTGAAATAGCCAAATCCACTAATTTGAAGGGGTATCCACACATCTTTGTATATATAGTATTTCAAAGCAACACAGTAACTTTTCTTTTCAAGTTGAAAAAACATTTTAACAGAGCAAATTGAGGATAGGACTATATACATGCAGATGTCCGATGTATGCTCTCAGTGTGAGACAGCTCCAGCTTGGCAGGTGGGTAAGCTGTTGCATGGCAGCGCTCTGTTTAGACACTCGCTGCTCTGTGTCATAACAACAGTCCAGGGGAAATGAAGGTCAACATTTCTTATGGACATCACAAGACAGGAAATAATGATGCTGATGAGTTGTTTGCAAGCATATTAGTCTGTAAACACCAGATGAGGCACAGGAAATAATTTAAGAGGAGTGGTATAAAGGGACACTGTATTAACGTTAAAGGTGGGAAAGCCTGACTTTTAATCAAAACTGACTCTTAAACAGATTAATCACTTTTGTGCTGGATCAGATCAGGGTATCAGAAAAAAGCCAATAACAACATTTACACACACCTCATTTATCTCAAAGAGAGTGAGATAAGCAGCTGTCATGTAATAAACAATGAGCAACACAAACCTCTAACCTCACAGAACAATCGAGGAGTGTCGAAAACATGTCATCTTACTCTTACATCTTACTCTATCCTGTAGAGAAATCTACAAACAACTTTCGTATAGTTAGTTGCCGTTCTATAAGGTGGCAGGCAACGTCCACACCTACTTTATCATCAGTTTTATAAAAGAGTGCCAACAACTCTAACTGAATGTGATAGCTAGAAGGAGTACTCACAGTGATGCAGTGAAAGATTTCTGATTCGAGTGTGCAATTAAATTATATTAAGCTCTTCATTATGAGCGACACATTGCTACTTGGTTACCAATGTGTGGAAGAGTAATTAAAATATGCTGTGCATACAATACACTCTGTGCATACGATTCACCCTTCACTTTTTCCAAATTTTGTTACGTTACAGACTTACTCAAAAATGATTAAAAACAGGTTAATAGAAATTTTTGCAAATGTACTAAAATTCAGACCCTTTGCTATGAGATTTGAAATTGAGCTCAGGTGCATCCTGTTTCCATTGATCATCCTTGACATGTTTCTACAACTTCATTGGAGTCCACCTGTGGTAAATTCAATTGATTGGACATGATCTGGAAAGGCACACACCGGTCTATATAAGGTCCCACAGTTGGCAGTACATGTCAGAGCAAAAACCAAGCCATGAGGTCGAAGGAATTATCTATAGAGCGCTGAGACAGGATTGTGTCGAGGCACAGATCTGGGGAAGGGTACCACATTTCTGCAGCATTGAAGGTCCCCAAGAACACAGTGCCATCCATCATTCTTAAATGGAAGAAGTTTGGAACCACCAAGACTCTTCCTAGAGGTGGCCACTCGGCCAAACTGAGCAATTGGGGGAGAAGGGCCTTGGTCAGGGAGGTGGGAGAACCTTCCACAAGGACAACCATCTCTGCAGCACTCCACCAATCAGGCCTTTATGGTAGAGTGGCCAAACGGAAGCCACTCCTCAGTAAAAGGCACATGACAGCCCACTTGGAGTTTGCGAAAAGGCACCTAAAGGACTCTCAGACCATGAGAAACAAGATTCTCTGGTCTGATGAAGCCAAGTTTGAACTCTTTAGCCTAAATGCCAAGCATCATGTCTGGAGGAAACCTGGCACCATCCCTACGGTGAAGCATGGTGGTGGCAGCACCATGCTGTGGGGATGTTTTTCAGCAGCAGGGACTGGGAGACTAGTCAGGGTAGAGGGAAAGATGAACGGAGCAAAGTACAGAGAGATACTTGATGAAAACCTGCTCCAAAGCATCTCTGAATGTCCTTGAGTGGCCTAGCCAGAGCCTGGACTTGAACCCTATCGAACAACTCTGGAGAGACCAGAAAATAGCTGTGCAGCAACGCTCCCCATCCAACCTGACAGAGCTTGAGAGAATCTGCAGAGAAGAATGGGAGAAACTCCCCAAATACAGGTGTGCCAAGCTTGTAGCGTCATACCCAAGAAGACTCAATGCTGTAATCTCTGCCAAAGGTGCTTCAATAAATGACTTGAGTAAAGGGTTTGAATACTTATGTAAATGTAATATTTCCGTAAAAATAAAAAAAACTGGTTTTCACTTTGTAATTATGGGGTATTGTGTGTAGATTGATGAGGGGGGGAAAACGATTTGATCTGTTTTAAAATAAGGCTGTCACGTAACAAAAAGTGAAGGGGTCTGAATACATTCAGAAGACACTGTATCAGCATTGCTGCTAGGCTACCTCCGGGACAGTCACCAAATCACACAGCAGTCTATCTATGCCAAGTTACCAGTAAGCATTGCATTGAGCCAGCAGCACCATCCTGCATCCCACTGCTGGCATGCTTCTGAAGCTAAGCAGAGTTGGTCCTGGTCGGTCCCTAGATGGGAGACCAGATGCTGCTGGAAGTGGTGTTGGAGTGCCAGTAGGAGGCACTTTTTTCCTCTGGTCTAAAAACGACTATCCCAATGTCCCAAGGGCAGTGATGGGGACATTGCCCTGTGTAGGGTGCTGTCTTTTGGATGGGATGTTAAACGCGTGTCCTGACTCTCTGTGGTCACCAAAGATCCCATGGCACTTATTGTAATGGGGTTAACCCTGGTGTCCTGGCTACATTCCTAATCTGGCCCTCATACCATCACAGTCACCTAATCATCCCCAATTTACAATTGGCTCATTCATCTCCCCTGTAACTATTCCCCAGGTTCTTGCTGTAAATTAGAATGTGTTCCCAGTCAACTTACCTGGTGAAATAAGGGTTAAATAAAATAAATTGTACATAATCATTAGTTTACAGTTTAGCAAACTGCTGTCAGTCTCAAAAATGCATATCTCAAACTGAAATGGCATTAAAGGATATGCCTGCCACAATCTTCACCTGTCGCTATACTCTGATTTTGAAGAAGAATTAATGCCCATTTATAATGCAACGGTTGTGTATTTCACAGCTAATAAATATTTGTTTAAAGGCACATGGATAGTTTTGGAATGAGCCCTAGGCATATAGTCACTATTGACAGCTTGAATTTAGGTATATCATAACTTGGGCTGTCCCCGACTAAATATAATCTTAGTCGAAAGAAAGTCATCTGTTTGTTTTTTTTGCAATCGATTGGTCAATATTTTACAATGTCTATTTTTATATAGATACACCCTATGTGTTTTAATAAAATCAACGATATGCTTGTCTGATGCTGTTTGGTGAAATAAGACACAAATGACTCAAGAGGGAGCCAGAGATCAAGATAACCAGAAGAGAAAAACCTTAACATGGCCCGACCATCTTCCTCCCGCTCCTGCTGGCTTTTGCAGATTCTGCCATTACACTCCTGAAGTTGCCAGCAATAGGCTACACAAGGAGTTGGCAAACTTTCTCATGTGGAAAGCCAATTTATCTTAACATTTCTACCGATCTCAATGCCAGTTATGGTTTTCATATGCACATTTTCGTGAAACAGTTATAATAACATCTTTGTATCTCAAAATCATTGTCATGTGGTTAATTAAAACTATCTAAATCTAAATGAAAATAATACAAACCTAAAAGTTAATTATATTGCCAATGCCGACCATGTAAAAATAGCCAACAAATAAAAACATTGCAGCCTGCAGGTAAAAGAATATCCTGATAAAAATAAATATCTTATAAATCACATTGCTACACATGGCCTGTCTGCAATGAACTTGAAACATTGTCTCAGCTATTAACTTGGGTCCAGCCTGAAGCTCCCAAGTGTGTAAAATATTCTGGGCCCTCAGAGTTTCCGGTGCCAGTGAGCATGGGACAGACACAGCTGTAGGCTATTTTGCGCAAGGGATAAGAGCTCATCAGGTAGACCTATTTCCACTGGATCAGAGCATGACATTTTTCCCTTTCACGCTGAGTGGTTATCGAAAGGGAGAGAGTCAAAAAAAATTCTCACATACATTGAGGAGCTATTGTCATTCTCAATGGATATAAAAACTTACTTTGTTTGCTGTTTGAGGTGAAGAAACCATTGCTGTGGAGAAGCTCCACAACTCATTAGTGGTAGTGCATTAATCCAATCAGAAATATTATCAGATCACCAAATGTGCACATTTATATGCCTACATTTGCGCTCAGGTTAGGTAGCCTATAGGACTACTTCCATGCATAATCAGGTGCATGTCCTTACTCAACATTGACAGTAGCGCTCCAAACAAAAGACAATGATTAAATTGACAAAATTCTTAAATGGAACGAAATAAACCAAAACTTGTTTTTCACAAGTGTAGCATAGGTTGTGCACTCTGCAACCAACGTGTCCACTCTGACAATGGGAACGGTGAAAGACTGGTTTAATAATATACAGTTGAAGTCGGAAGTTAACATTCATTAGGTTGGAGTCATTAAAACTCGTTTTTCAACCACTCAACAAATTTCTTGTTAACAAGCTATAGTTTTGGCAAGTCGGTTAGGACGTCTACTTTGTGCATGACACAAGTCATTTTTCCAACAATTGTTTACAGACAGATTATTTCACTTATAATTCACTGTATCACAATTCCAGTGGGTCAGAAGTTTACATACACTAAGTTGACTGTGCCTTTAACAGCTTGGAAAATTCCAGAAAATGATGTCATGGCTTTAGAAGCTTCTGATAGGCTAATTGACATAATTTGGGTCAATTGGAGGTGTACCTGTTGATGTATTTCAAGGCCTACCTTCAAACTCAGTGCCTCTTTGCTTGACATCATGGGAAAATCAAAAGAAATCAGCCAAGACCTCAGAAAAAATATTCTAGATTTCCACAAATCTGGTTTATCCTTGAGAGCCATTTCCAAACGCCTGAAGGTACCACGTTCATGTGTACAAACAATAGTACGCAAGTATAAACACCATCAGACCATGCAGTCGTCATACCGCTCAGGAAGGAGATGCATTCTGTCTCCTGGAGATTAATGTACTTTGGTGCGAAAAGTGCAAATCAATCCCAGAACAACAGCAAAGAACCTTGTGAAGATGCTGGAGGAAACAGGTGCAAAAGTATCTATATCCGCAGTCAAACGAGTCCAATATCGACATAACCTGAAAGGCCGCTCAGCAAGTAAGAAGCCACCGCTCCAAAACCGACATAAAAAGCCAAACTACGGTTTGCAACTGCACATGGGGACAAAGATCGTACTTTTTGGAGAAATGTCCTCTGGTCTGATGAAACAAAAATAGAACTGTTTGGCCATAATGACCATAGTTATGTTTGGAGGAAAAGGGGAGGCTTGCAAGCCGAAGAACACAATCCCAACCGTGAAGCACGGGGGTGGCAGCATCATGTTGAGGGGGTGCTTTGCTGCAGGAGGGACTGGTGCACTTCAGAAAATATATGGCATCATGAGGGAGGAAAATTATGTGGATATATTGAAGCAACATCTCAAGACATCAGTCAGGAATTTAAAGCTTGGTCGCAAATGGATCTTCCAAATGGACAATGACCCCAAGCATACTTCCAAAGTTGTGGCAAAATGGCTTAAGGACAACAAAGTCAAGGTATTGGAGTGGCCATCACAAAGCCCTGACCTCAAACCTATAGAAAATTTGGGGGCAGAACTGAAAAAGCGTGTGCAAACAAGGAGGCCTACAAACCTGACTCAGTTACCCCAGCTCTGTCAGGAGGAATGGGCCAAAATTCACCCAACTTATTGTGGGAAGCTTGTGGAAGGCTACCTGAAACGTTTGACCCAAGTTAAACAATTTAAAGGCAATGCTACCAAATACTAATTGAGTGTATGTAAACTTCTGACCCACTGGGAATGTGATGAAAGAAATAAAAGCTGAAAAAATAAATCATTCTCTCTACTATTATTATGACATTTCACATTCTTAAAATAAAGTGGTGATCCTAACTGACCTAAGAAAGGGAATTTTTACTAGGATTAAGTGTCAGGAATTGTGAAAAACTGAGTTGAAATGTATTTGGCTAAGATGTATGTAAACTTCAGACTTCAACTGTATTGCTGCATTAACAGAAATTACCATAACCGGACAAACATTGTAGATTTTGTATTTTATTATTTAACCTTTATTTAAACTAGGCAAGTCAATTAATAATACATTCTTATTAACATAACGGCCTACTTGTAAATCCCCCCTGTCAAACCCTACTCTAACCCAGATGACGCTGGGCCAAATGTGCGCCGCTCTATGGGACTCCCGATCACAGCCGGTTGTGTTACAGCCTGGGATTGAACTTGGGATGGTAGTGATGCCTCTAGCACTGCAGTGCAGTGCAGTGCCTTAGACCGCTGTGCCACTCGGGAGGTTAGATAAGAAATTATAGGAATTAACAGTAAGTGTAGGCTACTACTGGTGATATACTGTATGTAATGGGAAATTGATAGGCATTAACAATCAAGGCAAACAATTCACACAATGAAGTTATGAAACAATGAATGTACACAAATTGGAGAGAGAGCATTGGAGAGGGACATGCATTGCACATTTTATTCACACTCCCCTTCTAATTGAACTGTGGCCTCCACAATGGATTAGTCTCAGCCTCCGCAATGGATTAGTCCACTGAGATGGGTGCGAATCAGTCTTATGCAGCCATAAAAAATTCATATATATTTGCTACTGCTCGACTAAAGAAAAGCGTGGTTGAAAATCGCGCACAAGACATGATTTCGACCAAACAATCAACCAGTTGACTAATTGGAGTCAGCCCTAATTATAACTGATGGACAGGTCAGTTTACGGTCTCATACACTGGTACGTAGTATGTTCATTCGTTCGTATCAACTGACATTTCAAGGGATCAAGTGATGACCGTTAGTTGTGTTGCATTAAGCAACATGCAGATGCATCTCTTTTTTGGGGTGAGTGGATTCACAATAGGTTGAAATGAAACATGTCTATTGGACTATCCTCATTCAAGCTGATTAAAGCTAATAGCACATGTCAGGTAGTTCGGTGTGTGTGTGTGTGTGTGTGTGTGTGTGTGTGTGTGTGTGTGTGTGGCCAAATAGCTTTATTTTTATGTTATTAAACAAATGTAAACACCGGGAGGTTGCTAAATGGAATTGGCACTTGGATTGGAACAGGAGCGAGCTATAGTCAGATGACATGAAAATAGAGCTCTTTGGCCACGCACACCAGTGATGGGTTTGGCGTAAAAAGAAGGATGTGATAAGCAGAAAAGAACCCCGTACCTATTGTAAAATATGCTGGTGGATCTTTGATGTTTTGGGCTATTTTACTTCCACTGGTCCTGGGGCACATGTTAAGGTCAACAGCATCACAAACTTTACCCAGTACCAGGACACTTTAGCCAAAAACCTGGTTGCCTCTGCCAGGAGGCTGAATCTTGGCTGCAAGTGGATCTTCCAGCAAGACAATAACACCAAGCACACATCAAATTCCACAAAGGAATGGTTAATTGACCACAAAATCAACAGTTGGCAATGGCCATATCTGTCTCTAGACTTGAACCCCATTGAAAACCTGTGGTGTGAATTGAAGAGGGCAGTCCATAAGCACAGACCAAGGATATCAAGGATCTGGAAAGATTCTGTGTGGTGGAATGGTCTAAGATCCTTCCCAATATGTTCTACAATCTCATAAAACATTAGACAAAGGGTCAGTGCCTTTATCCTGGCCAATAATTTTGAACCCTGTCTTTTTGAGAAGAAAAAACTAAAGTTGTCGAACAAAATCTCTTTCTCTGAGCAATAGCATTAGCATAACATCATTAAATTGTTAAAAAAAGGTTAGCATAGAATATAGCTCAGTATTTGTATGATATATTTTATACAGTTTACTAGAAAATCTAGAAATACTAAATCCTGTGGGTGCTACGATATTGCAGACCTTAAATATGGAATCTCACATAGGGGATGAGTGTGAAGTATTCATTTTGTGGATATGCATTACATGGACACTACATTAAGTTAAACCATGACCATTTAAATGATTTAAGATGCCCTCAGTGGAAACTTGAAATGCTCTAAGTAACTGGCCTCAATATAACTGCATGCACAGCTGCATTTTCACTGGCTCAATTGGACAAACAAAAGGTGGGAAAGTGAAAAGGTACTTTCGTGCCCTTGCCCAAAAGCAGATAACGGAAACATGCAGCTTTAAGAAGTAACTAACAAAAGCTACAAGTCACCCACTTAGTTTTTTTTCTGTCTTCCAGACCCATGTACATTGCCTTGTTAATTCCAGGGTCCATGCTTGGGCCATTTGAAACACAGTGAAAATACAAATAAAGGTACTAGCTGTACGGTTATCTGTGACAATGGGATAGTGCTAGAAAAGCATAACCATGTGCATCAGAGATCAATCACCCAATCTCATTTGGCTACATACTGCAAATACATAATTTTATGCTAAGGTCAATGTTTGTGTTTTATCATAGAATTTAGGTGTAGGATAATAGCAGCATGATGCCTGCTTGGAGGGGGGGGGGGGGGGGCGCAACAGCACCCAGGGTTTTGTTAGTGTAGAATACATGGGATATATATATATATACACGTATATATATATACAGTACCAGTCAAAAGTTTGAACACACCGACTCATTCAAGGGTTTTTCTTTACTTTTAATATTTTCTACATTGTAGCAGGTATTCAAAGGTGTGCTTTGTCAAAAGTTGATTTGTGGAATTTCTTTCCTTCTTAATGCGTTTGTGACAAGGTAGGGGTGGTATACAGAAGATAGCCCTATTTGGTAAAAGACCAAGTCCGTATTATGGCAAGAACAACTCAAATAAGCAAAGAGAAACAAAAGGCCATCATTCTTAAAGACACGAAGGTCAGTCAATTCAGAAAATGTCAAGAACTTTGAACGTTTCTTAAAATGCAGTCGCAAAAAACATCAAGCGCTATGATGAAACCTGCTCTCATGAGGACCGCCACAGAGGATAAGTTCATTAGAGATAACTGCACCTCAGATTGCAGGCCAAATAAATGCTTCACAGAGTTCAAGTAATAGACACATCTCAACATCAACTGTTCAGAGGAGACTGCGTGAATCAGGCCTGCATGGTCAAATTGCTGCAAAGAAACCACTACTAAAGGACACCAATAATAAGAAGAGACTTGCTTGGGCCAAGAAACATGAGCAAAGGACATTAGACCGGTGGAAATCTGTCCTTTGGTCTGATGAGTCCAAATTTGAGATTTTTGGTTCCAACCGTCATGTCTTTATGAGATGCAGTTTAGGTGAACAGATGATCTCCGCATGTGTGGTTCCCACTGTGAAGCATGGAGGAGGAGGTGTGATGGTGTGGGGGTAATTTGCTGGTGATTGTGCCTTGAATTATTTAAAATTCAAGGCACACTTAACCTGCATGGCTAACAAGCATTCTGCAGCAATACGCCATCCCATCTGGTTTGCGCTTAGTGGGACTACCATTTGTTTTTCAACAGGACAGTGACCCAACACACCTCCAGGCTGTGTAAGGGCTATTTGACCCAAAAGGAGAGTGATGGAGTGCTGCATCAGATGACCTGGCCTCCACAATCCCCCGACCTCAACCCAATTGAGATGGTTTGGGATGAGTTGAACCGCAGAGTGAAGAAAAAGCAGCCAACAAGTGCTCAGCATAAACTCCTTCAAGACGACATGATTTCATATGTGTTATTTCATAGTGATGTCTTCACTATTATTCTACAATGTTGAAAATAGTAAAAATAAAGAAAAAGCCTGGAATGAGTAGATGTGTCCAAACTTTTGACTGGTACTGTATATGTGTGTTGCTTAGTGCTTTTTGAAGAGGCTTTCAACATATGCAAAACTAAACTTCAACATTCATGAATATATTGGTCATCGGTGTACTTTGAGTAAGCACCAAAACAAGTGAGTAAGGATATCTGCTGTATGTGTCTACTTGAATAAATATACCAATATATTTTGCAACACAAGAATGTATTGAAGATGAACTGATGGAAAGACATCTTGGATGAGATTTTCTTGAATATAGTTTAAAAAAGCAGCTAGGGAAATTGGCATGTCACCATAGTGTTCAGACAGTCAGTGATATCTGACGTGACAGGCTTGATGACATACTTTAAAGGAAGATACTAAATTAAACACTTGACGTACAATCAAAAAGCCCAGATTTCAGAAATCAAAATCATTCCAGACTGTAACATTCCCATAATAATAACAAATGTCCATATTAAGGACATGATTGATGTCAAACTTGTGTAATGTTGAACGAGTGTCTCTAGATTAAATGCAATTTTCAATCAGGAAAACCACTCACTGTCAGTTTATTAGATACACCACCCCGTTCACGAAAATGGATCGCTCCTACAGACTTTGAGTCACGTGGCCGTTGCTTGCTATATGAAGTAGGCAGACAGGCATTGACGGACTCAGTTACTGTTTGATTGAAAGTTAGAATGGGCAAAACGAGTGACCTAAGCCTACTTTGAGCATGGTCTAATCGTCAGTGCCAGGGGCGCTGGATACAGTATCTCAGAAACATCCGCCCTCCTGGGCTTTTCACGCACGACAGTGTCTAGGGTTTACCGAGAATGATGCGACAAACATAAAACATACAGTCAGCGGAAGTCCTGGCGAAAACAGCTTGTTGATGAGAGAGGTCGAAGAAGAATGGTAAGAATCCTGCGAGCTAACAGGCGGGCCACAAACAGACAAATAACGGCGTAGTATAACCGTGGTGTGCAGAACGGCATCTTGGAACACACAACTCGTTGATCCTTGTCACAGATGGGCTATTGCAGCAGAGGACCACACCGGGTTCCTCTCCTATCAGCTAAAAACAAGTAGAAGCGGCTCCAGTGGGCACGTAATCACTAACATTGGACAATTGAGGAGTGGAAAAGCATTGCCTGATCCTACGAATCCCAGTTCCTGTTCCGTCATACGGATGGCAGAGTCAGTATTTGGCGTAAGCAGCATGAGTCCATGGACCTACACTGCCTGGTGTCAAATGTAAGGGCTGGTTGCGGTAGTGTACTGGTGTGGGAAATTTTTTCCTGGCACGTTAGGTCACTTGATATCAATTGAGCAACGATAGAATGCCACAGCGTATCTGAACATTGTTGCGCAACAAACTCAATAGAGCATCTTTGGGATGAGATAGAACAGGATGTTGGCAGCATGAATGTACCGCTGTCCAATCTGCAGCAACTGTGTGATGCCATCGCGTCAGCATGGACCAACATCCCTGTGGTTCCCGACACCTTGTGTAATCTATGTCCCAAAGAATGCAGGCTGTTCTAGAGGCAAAGGGGGGGTCTGACCCGTTACTAGACGCGTGTACCTAATAAACTGGCCACTGCGTGTACAGCACATTTGCACTGTAATAGTACATGAACACATGTACAGGAGTTATTTGTTGTTTGTCAAGCATTTTCCCATGGTAAAAATCTAAGCAATCAAGCCCCCCCCCCTCCCCCCCCCTCTTCTCTCTCTCCCCATTAGAGGTCACTTTAAAATCAATCAGATATTCAGTTAAATGTTTTGCATTCTCAACACATGTATTCAAAATGTGAATAAGAAATACACTGTGGGCTGCCAGACAAATTACCCACTGGACATTGTGAGCATCTTTGTGGTGGCTGCCTGGTCTGCGAATACAAATGAGGTTTGAACAAGGTTGGTTAGATCTACATAATCCACTGATCAAGGATAAGAGGGAACAGAGAGAACAAAGCTGCAAAAATCAGGATAAAAAGATAATTATGACTTTGATGCCTCACCAGCTTTTGGTTTTTGGATGCCTAAAATGTTCTTGTTTTATCTTTTGCCTCTGTCACTTGACAACTTCTCAAATATATTGCACCCACTTCACAGAACTTACGAGCACTTGTTTCCCGTGTTTCAATAAATGGACAACAAAATCTAAAGTCATTCATTGATTAAACCATTACTCAAAGTTTGGAGTACAAAACCTCTCAAATGACATATGTCACTAAATTCACACACTGTCAATGCAACCGCATTTTACTTAGTGGTAGGCATGAGTGCGTTAGTGTGTGAACGTGAATGCACACTTGTTTTGTTTTATTTCACCTTTTATTTAACCAGGTAGGCTAGTTGAGAACAAGTTCTCATTTACAACTGCGACCTGGCCAAAAATAAAGCAAAGGAGTTCGACACATACAACACAGAGTTACACATGGAATAAACAAAACATACAGTAGATAAAGTCTATATACAGTGTGTGCAAATGAGGTAGGATAAGGGAGGTAAGGCAATAAATAGGCCATGGTGGTTGAAGTAATTACAATATAGAAGATGAATGTGCAAGTAGAGATACTGGGGTGCAAAGGAGCAACTCATGGGGCTACTCATGATGCCACAGGCTAATGCACATACATCATTATTAACACCTGGTAAAAGCTGCCACTGGTTGTACTGTAGCTTCTCATCTATAACATTGCAATGGTAGAACCTTCAGAAAGAGGCTCATAGGTGTGGGATGGGAATCATGTGTCCAATGTACTTTCCAATATATACAGCGGGTATCATAAGTATTCACTCCCCTTCAGATTGTGTTAAGTTACAAAGTGGGATTGAAATATACTCAATTGCGATTGTTTTATAATTGATCTACGCAAAATACTCAGTGACAAGAAAATTCTACAAACTTCTACAAATGAATACAAATGAAATAACTGAAATAAAGTTGTTGCATCCGTGTTTACCCCCTTTGTTTAGGTAAGCCTAAATTAGTTCAGGAGTAACATTTGGCTTAACAAATCGCATACTGTAATAAGATATGGACTCACTCTGTGTGAAATACTAGGGCTTGACCTGATTTCTGAATGACTACCCCTTCCTCTGTCCCACATACATACATCAGTAAGGTCTCTGTCACGTTCTGACCTTAGTTCCTTTTATGTCTTTATTTTAGATTGGTCAGGGCGTGAGTTGGGGTGGGCATTCTATGTTGTTTTTCTATGTTTTGTTCTAGTCGTTATATTTCTATGTGTTTGGCCTCGTATGGTTCTCAATCAGAGGCAGGTGTCGATCGTTGTCTCTGATTGAGAATCATACTTAGGTAGCCTGTTTTCCCACTATGGGTTGTGGGTAGTTATTTTCTGTTTAGTGTTTTTGTTTGCACCTTACAGAAATGTTCGTTTGTCGGTATGTTGTTTTTGTTCAGTATTCATTCTTTATTAAATTATTATGAATACGTACCACGCTGCACTTTGGTCCTCTTCTCCTTCCACCAACGACAGTCGTTACAGTCTCTCAGTCAAGTATTGCATTTCAAGCACAGATTCAACTACAAAGAACAGGTAGCTTTCTGAAAGTCTCATACTGAAGGCCAGTGATTGGTAGATCTCTATAAGCATGGTAAAGTTAATAATTATGCTGTGGATGATGGAATAAACCGTCAAGACACATCAAAGATACAGTTGTCCATCTGAACTGAAGTGCAGGACAGGAAGGAAACTGCTTTTAGGATGTCACCATGAGGCCAATGGCTGTTATGGGAGAACACTGAGGATGGATCAACAACATAGTAGTGACACAATAATGACCTAATTGACAGAGTGAAAAGAAGAATACAAATGTACAGAACAGAAATATTCCAAAACATGCATCTCGTATGTAACAAGGCACTAAAGTAATACTGGGGGGGGGGGGTCACGGCAAAATAATACTTTTTGGGGAACATCCAACACAACACATTACTAAGCAACTACCTCCTTATTTTCAAGCATGTGGTGTCTGCATCATGGTATCGGTATGCTTAACATCGGCAAAGACTGGGGAGTTGTTCAGGATAAAAAGAAACAGGCTTGAGGTACGCACAGGCAAAATCCTGGAGGAAAACCTGCTTCAGTCTGCTTTACACCAGACACT
This sequence comes from Salvelinus namaycush, assembly GCF_016432855.1. Lineage (NCBI taxonomy): Eukaryota > Metazoa > Chordata > Actinopteri > Salmoniformes > Salmonidae > Salvelinus > Salvelinus namaycush. The sequence continues at coordinate 28,910,355 of NC_052341.1, forward strand.
GCGAGAGGAATTCACTTTTCAGCAGGACAATAACCTACAACACAAGGCCAAGTTGCTTGCGAAGAAGATAGTGAATGTTCCTGAGTGGCCAAGTTACAGTTTTGACTTAAATCTGCTTCAAAATCTATGGCGAGACTTGAGCTTTGCTGTCTACCATGATCCCCAACACCTTGACAGAGCTTGACGAATTTTGAAAAGAATAACGGGCAAATATTGCACAATCCAGGTGTGCAAAGCTTTTAGAGACTTACCCAAGAACACAGCTGTAACCACTGTGTTTCTAAATATTGACTCAGGTGGGTGAATACCTATCTAATCAAAGTATATTAGTGTTTTATTTTTCATGAATCTTAGAAGTTTCCTGCCACTTTGACATTACAGAGTATTTTCTGTAGATTGTTGACAAAAAAGTACACATTTTACTACATTTTAGTCCCACTTTGTAACACAATAAAATCTGAAGAAATCCAAGGGAGGTTCCACTAGCTATCCACAACCACTACCTATCCTTTCCACTAACTCTGGGTCAGGTTGACATAAATCCACAGAGACAGTTGCAAGAGCCCAGTGTCTGATTCAGCCATGGTTCCACTAACAGGAGTAGGATGAATGATCAGAATGGCTATAAATAAAGAGCCTCTCCCAACAGCAGCATCAACATGGCTAGAGCTCAGTCTCCATAACATAATGTACCAAGAATACAGACAGAATCAATGTTCTGAAAACATCTTCAAAGAGTATCTTAAATAAAACATCACACTCTTATGCCCCCCCCCCCCCGCAAAAAAAAAGCTTGCACTTGTCTTTTCCTACTACCACTGACTTTGCTGATAACTACTTTATTGAGGAAAAATTGAGTTACTACGAGTGCAATATGTGGCTGTCTCACCTAACCATTTCGAAGACCACTACACGGTGGCACTCTTTCACACACCATTTGCACAACATCAGCATAATCACATACAATCGGACATCAAAGCCACAGCGCCCGAGCAAATATACATTGTGCGGGGATAAGCGGTGGATAACATTTGCAGATCCGAAGGCAAACAAAGATGGGATGGTAATCTCGAAAAGATCCAACCTCATGCCTCCGTGTGTGAGGTCCATGTACATGACTGTGTGCTTGTGAGCAGGATGGCAATGTAGGCACATCATTATTAAACATGGATTCTACTGGACGATGCCATGATGTTTGTCTGGCATTTCAAACAGTCGGCATATGCCAGCGTTGTGGAATATCACCTTCAGAAGGAAGATGCTGTATTAGATGCTACCGAACACTGCAATAATGCGTTAGACATGTCAAGTCATTTTCAGTTAAACATTTTGTGGATGACACTGTGGAGATTTGTACTGTATTATATGTTCTGCCACCCATGTTGCTACAGGATGAATGCTCTGCATTACAGCTCTGGTAAATAAAGAAGCATTATACCTAACGCATTGTTGCGTTAGGTATAAGTTTAATTTGTATTTTCCCTTTATAATGATGAACGGGAACTGTTAGTGGTCGTTTTCTGACAACTGCACTGTGATTTTAATAACGAATTAAATTAAATAAAAAACATTGATTAAGGATTTTTTCTTAACATTAACGATTCCATTTTGGTTTAAACTTTTAAACGTTCACATCCCTAATATACCTGTAAATAGATTGGAAATTCAACAGAACGTTTTGCCCTATTCAACATACCACTCTAGTTGCGTAATAGTCTGCTGTGAGTCTTTAAGAACATCTACTGTATCACAGTGCATACTACATTGACCACTCACAATGCTTGACCCCCATAAAACACTGACTGACAGCACTGTTGTGAAAAGCCGACAACAAAAGCCAATGAACTCCCCTCTGGATGGTCTTTCTAGTCCCTTAGTGAAGACAGAACATTACCCGGTCCCACAGCGGGGAGAGACAACGTCGTCAGTCATGATTTGATCACCCAGGTTAACAATACCTTGACACTTTTATGCAGGAGGGGATCAAATTGATTCATGGTGTGGAGAGTGGCAAGGAGTGACCTACCGTACGTTGTTGTCCATGCGGGAGACGGTGAGGTAGGCTGCCAGGTTGGCCGTGTAGGAGGAACATACGATGAGGGTGAAGAGCCACCAGCTGCCCATGACGATCCTCAGGGCCACAGAGCTCACCACGCTGTCCCCTCCTATAGAGGACATAAAGGACATGTCAATATCCCGACTGGGTGGAAGATGGAGCATCTACAGTCATGAGGTTTCTAATAGGTTGAGGAGGAACAAGCAGCTGGTAAAGTGGGTGGATGTATATAGAAAATGCTGTGACAGGAAAGGTTAATAAGGATTGGTGACCGTCCCGTAACACATTTGCTGGACAATATACTGTACTAAGAAGACAGAATATCTGGACCAAATCCAGATCATGCAAGAGTGATCAACTTCAAAGGCTCCATAACTTGGAGAAATTTGGTTTGGGAAATAATTTTACCGATATGATTCGTGCGCTATATGCTAACCCTGTTGCTATGGTGTCTACTAATGGTATACACTCACATCCGTTCCCTATTTTTGGAGGATGTAGACAAGGGGACGGCCTATCCCCAATGTTAATGATTCTGTCGCTAGACCCTTCAGCACTACATCTAAGGCAGAATGTAATTGCGTAGCCTTTACTGATTAAATCTTCCTCTCATATCATATCACTATATGAGGACGATAATCTCCTATATGTGTCACATATCAGAATTCAATTTCATCTTCATTATCCACATTTGAAGAATTCAAATTGCTGTCCGGGTACAAGATAAATTGGACAAAATCCGCATTAATGTGGCTTAATGAAGCGGCCAAGAAAGTTTCACTTCCCTCAACAATTCCTATGAAAACACAGTTCCCTGATTTGGGTATTAGTATACAAACATCTCTGCATGGTCTGGTGAAGTTTAATTATGAGAACATTTTCAAGGAGGTTGAACGAGATTTAACCGTTTGGGAGAAGTTGCCTGCTTCTTTACGAACTAGTGTCGCTGTCATAAAGATGAATGTGTTGCCACATATTAGTTTCCTGAACATGGTGATCCCACTCACTACACCAGTAGGCTATTGGGGAATGACTGATAAACATATACATATACGGAATGGCAAACATCCAAAGATTAGGTTTGAGGTGTTACAACGACAGAAGTGTAATGGTGGACTTACATGACCAAATTGTTGTATTTACAGTTATGCCCACTCATATCATTGTTTGATCAGTCTACCTCATTCTCTTGGAGAACTATTTGGGAAGAACTTGTTTCACCTATTAGATTGCAGCATGTGTCATTTTCTGGTATATCTAATAAGAAATGCATGCTGTATTTTGGTTCTATTATTTCTAATACAATAGAGGATTTTAGGAAGGTTGAGAAGTGTGTAGGTGGTAATTGGAAGTTGCATCTCCATTATTCTCCATGCCGTTACAAGACCATTATTTACGGTAATTAACCTTTTTGAGTCTAGAGCCTGGTCTGCAAAAGGGGTCAATAATCTAGGGGATATATTCAACTCAAAGGGTCTCTTTAGTTTTCAGGAACTCTTTCTTTTGATTTGCCAGGGTTGTCATTCTTTCTATATCTCAGACTGCGGTCAGCGCTTCGTGCCTATGGGGTCCCATGGGGTACACTTTTGGGAAGGCACCCGGTGATAGTGGATTTTTACATTCCCGTCCAGAGGTTTTGTGTCCGCTATTTTTTCTCATCTTCAACTATTAAAGCAGACTCACGTTAAGCATCTCCAATCCAAAATGTAATCTAGAATCGGCTTCCTATTTCGCAACAAAGCATTCACTCATGCTGCCACACATACCCTAGTAAAACTGACTATCCTACCGATCCTTGACTTCGGCGATGTCATTTACAAAATAGCCTCCAACACTCTACTCAGCAAATTGGATGCAGTCTATCACAGTGCCATCTGTTTTGTCACCAAAGCCCCATATACTACCTACTACTGCGACCTGTATGCTCTCGTTGGCTGGCCCTCGATTCATATCCGTCGCCAAACCCACTGGCTCCAGGTCATCTATAAGTCATTGCTAGGTAAAGCTCTGCCTTATCTCAGCTCACTGGTCACCATAGCAGCACCCACCCGCAGCACGCGCTCCAGCAGGTATATTTCACTGGTCACCCCCAAAGCCAATTCCTCCTTCGGCCGCCTTTCCTTCCAGTTCTCTGCTGCCAATGACTGGAACGAACTGCAAAAATCACTGAAGCTGGAGACTCATATCTCCCTCACTAACTTTATGCACCAGATTAAGCAGCAGCTCACAGATCACTGCACCTGTACATAGCCAATCTGTAAATAGCCCATCCAACTACCTCATCACCATATTGTTATTTATTTCATTTATTTTGCTCCTTTGCACCCCAGTACCGCTACTTGCACACTTATCTTCTGCACATCTATCACCCCAGTGTTTAATTTGCCATACTGTAATAATTTTGCCACTATGGCCTATTTATTGCCTCACCCCCCTTATCCTACCTCATTTGCACACACTGTATATAGACTTTCTCTATTGTATTATTGACTGTATGTTTGTTTATTCCATGTGTAACTCTATGTTGTTGTTTGTGTCGTACTGCTTTGCTTTATCTTGGCCAGGCCACAGTTGTAAATGAGAACTTGTTCTCAACTAACCTACCTGGTTAAATAAAGGTGAAATAAAAAAAAATAGAAAATAAAGATCTTTCAATGGTTAAAACATGGGTAAATTATTTGGCTGGCTATGATGAGGCTATTGGAGGGGAGGGGACAGCGTGGTGATGAAGCTACTGCATCTCAGTACTAGAGGCATCACTACAGACCCTGGTTCGATTCCATTCTGTATCACAACCGGCTGTGATTGGGATTCCTATAGGGCGGCGCACAATTGGCCCAGCATTACCCGGGTTAGGGTTTGGCTGGGGTAGGCCACGATTGTAAATAAGAATTTATTCTTAACTGACTTGCCTAGTTAAATAAAGGTTAAATAAAAAAATAACTAATAAAAGTATTGATTGGGAGAATGTTTGGGAAAATATATTTCACTCATCAATGAACCCAAACCATCAATTAATTCATTTTAAACTTTGTCATAGATCGTACTGGAAACGATTTGTAAGATTTCATGCAAAACAGGCTCAAAGCCTATACTGTGACCTAACCTCAATACACTTGGCACATACAAACATATGATATGGGATTGTCCAGAGGTTTGTGAGTTTTGGAGAAAAGTGTTGTATATTCTCTCTGACATGATTGATGAAACTGTACCCCTTGAACCAATTCCGCTGTTGCTTAACGTATGCAGCTGAATGAGAAACAGTGAAAAGTTTGGCTGGCTGGGTTGACTGCTGCAAAAAAACATGTAGTATAGCATTGGTTGCCATGAAGAGGCCTTCATACAGTATGAGGAAATGGCTGGCATACTTTCAGGATGCTATTATGTTGGAGTTCTCCACTGCCCGTATGAATAAAGCCAGTCGTAGCACTTTGGAAACATGGAAAGCAGGCGCCTCAGAAATCTCTGTTGAATATGATGTAGGTGTGTGATGTAAAATGCTTACTTTGACGGTGTTGTTTTAGCAAATGACTTCGCTGTGTGTATTCTAGTGTAGTGCGTGTAGTTTATTTGAATTTGATTAAAACCTTTTTTTTTTACATATATTTTTTAAATATATATTATGGGTTTGGCGATAGGGTAGGGCCGCCAGAGGTATGTGACCCAATAAAAAATAATTGTTCACAAAAAAAGGTTCCATAACTTTCAAGGAAAAACGGGGTTATAACGAACCATTGTGTCCACTTGAAATAGTGTCCAGTGGCGAAGGACCAACGGGACAGAGGCTTAAAAGGGTTCAATGGGCTCTCCGCCAGGAGGTAATAGATGTAGCTGGGGCTTCAACAGAACTTGCTGACACACTCATTTAGTCCTTTTGCCAGTCTTGGAATCCAACCAACATATCCTATCTTTTCTTCATTCAAAGGCACCTTAACTGTGTTCTTGTGAGCTTAACAAGCTTGAAATGCAATCACTATGTTACATTGACTGTATACTAGAGTTCTCAGCCTGAACCTGACGGAACCCGACGGCCCGGTCTTGTTTTTTTAAGGCATGTTTGATTAGGAATCAATTCACTTATAAGAGCTGGCCGGCCTCAAATTCTGTGAATTGAATCGGGTCGGTTTCGGGCGTGCCGTGCTGTGTTAAGAAAAATACTGTGTGTCCTTTTAGTCTACGCCGTCTCTCTCTCAGCTGCAGCTGCCACTAGAGGCGCCAGGATTCCAATATTGGCTGGGCCAGAGAAATCTGTGGCCATGGCAAAACTTTTTTTCCAGATTTTTGCAGTGTTTGGAATTGCGATATGAATAGGGTTGGAGTGCACTCGGGAGAATGATGATCCACAAGACGACGACGACACGCAGTGCATCTCAGTATCAGGAGAAGCCCATATTCCATTGGCATCTGTTAACGCCGATACATCCGAACAAAATACACCCTATGACTGTACTAATGTGCCTTGCTGGACCTTGTAAACTATCAAAAGTAGACCCCTAACTGATCAAACTGTTTTCCTAATCAAACATATATTCAAAACACGGGGCTTTTGAGTAATTTATTCAAATGGATGTTTGGCGGAAAATGTAGTTATTTATTTATTGTTACATTTTTTCAAGGCTTCTTTGTTATTTCATAAAAAAAAAAAAATACCTGATTGTATTTAAAGTTATGAATGACTCATGTGCTGTGTAATGATGTAACGATTGATTGATTATATTGAAGTAGGCTAAGTTACGTTAAGACAGATAAAACAGGACGCGCTCTTACAGCTCGATGGTGGATAAATTAAGGCTAATACAGGAGTCGATAGCAAAATAATACACTTGGTTTCCGCTACATTATTTCATGCTATATGCTTCTGATCAGTGATAGATGAGCAAACAAGTAAATCAGCTACCACCTTCACTTGCACACCCGGAAATCAATAAACCAAATATACAGACAGAGATTCAGTAATATCAGACAAGTCACAGGCTTTCGGTTGAGAGTTGGACAGCCTACTACGCGACTGAAGAGCAAAATCCACTAGTTAAACTACATAACATGATAGCATTATGTTCTGATCAGCTAATATATGAGCAAACTAAAATAAAGAGGATCATGAGCACTCACCTCAACTTAGCTAACATTTCCCAACCTAATTCTTAACTAATATCCAAACGGAAATTCAGTGAAAAAAAATCGGACATTGATTGATTTATCAAGACAAGTCCCCCACTCGTCTTAAAGCAGTGCGGTGGTGCTGTCCCAATCAAAACAGTGCTGAAATCATCATCTAAGTGACCACACATGACTTGCTTTAAATTAGTATTACGGTTGGATATGACTTTGGGAGTTTCAGTGAAAGCAAGAATTTGATACATGCCTTCAATTGCATAAGTTTACTTCATACCAATATGTTCGTAATTCAGTCAATCATAACTAAGAGTTTTCCACTCTGCGCTTTTTCTAGACCCACGGGCTTTCTCCTCGTCTCCTCACTCCGATGCCGCCCACCTCCGCTGCATTATTCTCAACACCAGTTTAAATCAATATACGGTTTTCTAGAAATCTGTATTTTTTTTTAGTGTTCGGGCTCATTTCATTTCTGTGATGATGTACCGGGCCTGGGTTCGGGCTTCAGCTCACCGGGCTTGAGTTGGACCAAGCTCAAGCTCATACATGTGTGACATGTATGAGACAGCAACATAGGTTCAGAAACAACTGTGTGGACTTTTTCATCGTATTATGCAACTTTATGGATGGCATTGTAATGCATAGGATCCCTTTCATTACCTAAATCGGCTTAGATGTTTATCCGTGCATTAGAAAGTAAAAACATCTTATCATAAATAGTTCATAAATAGTCACAGGATATTGTTTATGAATCATGCATTTTTAAATGTTACCCACAAATAACACATACAGTACCAGCACATTAACATTTTATGTTTCCCATTAAATATTTGATGCGTACAAATTACATCATTCGTTTTCTACTATAAAATGGCCTATGTTGCCTTAGATAAAAGCTAAATGAGTATATCGGAGAGTTGTTAGTCCTACCTTGCTGTACAAAGGCTCCATAGACTATCCAGATAGCACTGTACAGGGAGTTGGACGCCTGTGTGGCGGGCTGCTGGTGTGGCACTGGAGGATTCTGGGTCCTCAGTGACTGCATCCTGCTCAGCAGGAAGATGAGAACTCCCACCACGGGGATGGCTGCAGCGATACAACCCCACACGGCCAGGTCAAACGGAGCGAACAGTGAGAAGATGTTGATCTTCTCCTCTGGTTTCCTCAGCAAGATCCCCACAGAGTAGTCCATGTAGCGCTTACTGAAGTCCACCGCACTCTCCCGCTCTGGAGTGATGGTAATGGCTGACACGGCCAGGTCAGCTCTCTACGGGGACAGACAGAGTCAGTCAGGGATGAGTTGGGACTCAAACCATGTTGAAACTGTGTTGGTTAGTAGTCTGAAATGGCATTCTTTCCCTGGGGGTAATATGACAGGTTGGAAGGTTACACGGGCCATATAGAAAGCCTTACTTTGTTAATAAGCTCCCCGATCATTCCATTCCAGGAGCCATTAGGCAGCTGCGAGCCGTACTTGCTGTCGGCCACCTGGTAGATCTCGTACTTGAAGCCCAGGATCTTGGCCAAGGCGTCGAGCACGTCGATGGAGAAGCCTTTGTACCGCTTGGGCTGACCAAGGATGTTCTCAGCCACCATGACGAAGGGATCCTCCTATACCAAATCAAACACAACATCACATCGAGAAGCTTACCACATGAATCCAGGTGCATGTGCTGAATCAAATACTTGTGTTTTCAGCAGCAGTGTTCCACGCATGCGAAACCCCATTGATCATGTTTACAATTCACAGCACATGGGCGGTAACACAATCACAAGTTGTTCCTTTACCAGTAGTGTTACTACTTTGACAGTCACTCCTTGCATGCCGTTCTCAATGCGACTCTCCTTCAGGCTCCCATTCAGACCATGGACGGAGTCCCACGTAGCCAGCTAAGAGAGAGAAGAGAGAGACAGAGAGATCGAGACTTTCATAAATGTGTGTCGATAACAAGTGTTCAATTATGTTTTTCTCAGAAAAGAGAGCAATCTCTCCATGGCCTAGTTCTATCTTTCAGGCTGTCAATCACACAGAATTACCCACCAAACTCCATCTCCACCAGACACCTTTTGATATGCCAACCAAAGAAAAGCTGATATTAAAGCCTCTTATAGACTCCACAGTAATTAATTTCGTAATATGAAAAGGGCATCGTCGACTACTAATTCCATCCATTTACATGTTTTTTGAAGGTGGCCGGTGAGTGATAGATAGATAGAAGGGGGGGGGGGGGGGGGGGGGTTACCTTGGTAACGGTTACCTTGGTAACAGCTGACTGAGGTAGAGCCATGCTAATGCACAGAGTTATAGTTAAAGAAGAAAATATAAAATAAACATATTTCCCTCTCTTGATCTACGCTACAGTGTGTGTGGTGTGTGTCCTGCAACCATGTTTGATCCTGGTGAGAAATCTGCTTTGCTCAGGTGGCCTATTGCAGTCCACCGTCAAGGCTGCTTCATTGATTACTTGATATGAAATTTGTGTTTCTGACAGCATGGCCAGGTGGACAAGTCCCTCTGGCTGAAATTAAACACAAACAGAGAGGATTGGGCTCACTGGTCAAACCGTTCGGTCAGTTGAAACTGTACAGACCACCTCCATACACTGGGTATACCAAACATTAGGAACATCTTCCTGATATTGAGTTGGCATCTACTACCATACACCGTTCAAAGTCACCCTCTGAATGGCACACATACACAATCCATCTCTCAATTGTCTCAAGGCTTAAAAATCCTTCTTTAACCTGAGGCAGGTCATCTTCACTGATTGAAGTGGATTAACAAGTGACATCAATAAGGGATCATAGCTTTCACCTGGATTCACCTGGTCCAGTCTATGTCATGGAAAGAGCAGAGTTCTAAAAGTTTTGTACATTCCGTGTATGTGTGTCATGGATACCAGATTATCTTATCATGGGTTACCTACAGTATAAAGAGGTCCATTCACAGGTTGTGCGTGTGTGCGAGCGTGCGTGTGTGTGTGTACGTGTGTCTGTTTGTATGCACATGCGTGAATGCGTGTGTGACCCATCACCACAGCAATAACAGCTGATTAAACTCATATCATTTCATGAACGATTTCACACAATGATGTGACAGACGTTCAAAAATCAATAAACACAATCCAGCCCAATAAAACGGTTCACTTTTCATAGTAACAGTTAATGTCCAACTTAATCTTCAGCCTAACGTCATTATTACGTTATTAAACGTACCACGTAGGATAATTGTTATTTTACAGCACTTCCAGGCATAGAGGCATGCAGTACACAAACATACACAAGCATAGGGAGATACAGACACACATACATTCAGTTATAAGCCCTACGCATGCAGTCACTCTACAGATGTTTACTGAACTACACCCAGTGCACAACACATTGACATCAATTACATAGGCTGACCAGAGGAATCCAGGTGAAACCTATGATCCCTTGTCAATGTCACTTTAATCCACTTCAATCAGTGTAGATGAAGGGTTGAAACAATTGAGACCTGGATTGTGTATGCATGCCATTCAGAGGGTGAATGGTCAAGGCAAAATATTGAAGTGCCTTTTGAAGGGGTTATGGTAGTAGCTGCCAGGAACACAGGTTTGAGTCAAGAACTGCAACACTGCTGGGTTTTTCCCGTGTGTATCAAGCATGCTCCACCACCCAAAGGACATCCAGCCAACTTGACACAATTGTGGGAAGCATTGGAGTCAACATTGGCCACTATTCCTGTGGAACACAAGGTTCCTTCGACACCTTGTAGAGTCCATGCCCCGACGAATTTAGGCTTTTCTGAGGCCAAAAGGGGTGGCAACTCAATATTAGGAAGGTGTTCTTAATGTTTTGTACACTCAGTGTATATTACAGCACAATATATACAGTTTATTAGGTACACCACCCCGTTCACAAAAATGTATCGCTCCTACATACAGTGAGTCATGTGGCCGTGGCTTCTTATATAAAGCAAGCAGACAGGCATCGAGGCATTCAGCTAGAATGGGCAAAATGAGTGCCCTAAGCAACTTTGAGCGTGTATGCTCATCGGTGCCAGGCGCAACGGATCCAGTACCTCAGAAACGGCAGCCCTCCTGGGCTTTTCACGTATGACAGTGTCTAGGGTTTAACTAGAATGGTGCGACAAACAAAAAACATCCGGTCAGCGGCAGTCCTGTAGGTGAAAACAGCTTGTTGATGAGAGAGGTCGAAGGAGATCGACAATAATCATGCAAGCTAACAGGCAGGCCACAAACAGACAAATAACGGTGCAGTACAACAGTGGTGTGCAGAACGGCATCTCGGAACGCACAACTCGATCCTTGTCACGGATGGGAAGAATTCAGGCTGTTCTGGAGGTGAAGGGGGGTCCGACCTGGTACTAGATGGGTGTACCTAATAAACTGGCAGGTGAGTGTAATTTACCATCAATTTCACCAGTCAGTGAAAACATCACCATGTGTGTATCATCATGGTAACCATCTTAAATGCTTTCATCATATACTAATGTACTCCTTTTCAGCAGAATGAATGTGCCTGAGCTACTGTAGCCCCACAGGCATATAAAGAAAGGCTAACTAGGAAAATATTGCTTCCCTATGAGCAGCCTGAGCTCAGAGAAAAGACCATTTTTCCGATGCAGATATTCTCAGCTGTCCTCTTGGCGATCTCTAAGTAATTAGGTATTTATGTACATTAGGGCCTGCAGCAGTACCAAACACCATGGAATTGTTAAAACCATACTTAGATGTCGAAACTACTATGTCAACTAATGAAACTATAGCCTACTACTTACTGTACCTCTGTGATTATGATTATGATTCATTTCTTTCTTTAATTATTTGAAACAATGACTTTCCACGCCAGAGGCACAGGGAAAATGATACACTTTAAAAAGGCAGCTGATTTAGTGCATCACGTTTTGAGTGATTCACTTTACAAATGTGTTATTGGCACTGTATGCCCTGCAGTCACATTACAAACTGCAACGTATTCATCAAAGGAAGGGAGTTTTCTCGAAGAACAAATACATGGATCTCAGTAGACAGAAATAGCAAAACACCTATAGAAAATCATAGAGAAATCAGTGGCTCTGTAGCCTACTGCTTTAAGCCCGTGACAGTCTCACAGCATAAAGTCAATATCTATTACAAACCGCAACCTCAAAGTCAGGCCTCAACCACAATGAAGGCCTCATAATAACGGCAGTGAGGAAACAGCATAAATCATCAATGGGTCACTTTTCAACGGAGTTTCATATATGGCTTTCATTGTGATCCACCATGTTGAACTTTATCATCTATATCGACCCGGGTACATTTCAATCCTGCACATGAATGGACCATGGTTTCTGCCTCGGAAGGTAACTCAACTGTGATGTCGTGTCAAACTCTAGGGTTCTAACAGCTGTTTGAACAGAAATCATGATGAACTCTGTGCACATGACGTGGAATCTCAGAAGTGTGTAAAGGATAGAATATCATTTCATAATGTACCCTTATGTTTTTAGAGGAAAGTCAGCTCCGCTAGCTTTTCCAGTGCCAATTGCTTAGTGGTCAATGGCCATCATTAGCCCCTAGCATTGTACTTGACACCACGGACTCTCAGTAGGGCCATGATAGTACTCTTTCCTGTTCCACAGGAAGTCCCATATCCTCCTATTGTATGGGAGCGCTCTGTTTTCTTTTCCTATTCCTATTTAAAGGAATGGGGAAGTCCCACTACTCACATATTTTTTGTTTGATTGGATAGGACAGAGGTCGAGAGGAAATAAATAAAGGAGAGTGTGCTAAATGAACAATGGGCTGGATTGGAAAGCATGCTGATATGTGATCTGGAGGCAGCGGCTTAAGGCGTCCGCATGCTTCCAAGCCGAGACAGTTCGGTAGAGTTCGTGCATATATTATGACGACATTATGATGCTTTTCTTTGCTTTGGACTTCGATCAGGGTTGTTCGAGCGCACACATCTTGTTCTGGAGACAAACCGAAGTTTGGAGCCGAAGTCTACGCCCCTTCGTTGGTGATTGGTAAAAGTAGGGATTCTTCAATAAAGTCTTTGTTGTCATTTACTGAACTGAAGCATGCTGATGCCTTTAGACTGCTACCCTAATCCACAGGGAACACTTTCTGATCAGCTGTCAGGTCAGACATACAGCCCAGACAATCAATCAATCAAATGTATCCTTTTTGAGGGCCTCCCGGGTGGCGCAGTGGTCTAGGGCACTGCATCGCAGTGCTAGCTGCGCCACCAGAGTCTCTGGGTTCGCGCCCAGGCTCTGTCGCAGCCGGCCGCGACCGGGAGGTCCGTGGGGCGACGCACAATTGGCATAGCGTCGTCCGGGTTAGGGAGGGTTTGGCCGGTAGGGATATCCTTGTCTCATCGCGCTCCAGCGACTCCTGTGGCGGGCCGGGCACAGTGCGCGCTAACCAAGGGGGCCAGGTACACAGTGTTTCCTCCGACACATTGGTGCGGCTGGCTTCCGGGTTGGAGGCGCGCTGTGTTAAGAAGCAGTGCGGCTTGGTTGGGTTGTGCTTCGGAGGACGCATGGCTTTCGACCTTCGTCTCTCCCGAGCCCGTACGGGAGTTGTAGCGATGAGACAAGATAGTAATTACTAGCGATTGGATACCACGAAAATTGGGGAGAAAATGGGATAAAAATTTTAAAAAAAATAAAAAAAATAAAAAAAATGTATCCTTTTTAAAATCAGAAGTAGTCATAAAGTACTTATAATGTGGCTAGGAAAAACTCCCTAGAAAGGCAGGCACCTAGGAAGAAACCTAGATAGGAACTAGGCTCTGAGGGATGGAAGCGCATCCTGTTCTCAAGGTGGACAGCTCAATGGTGGGTCTATGCATCGCCAAGCATTGGCTTCCATCCCTCTTCCCTTTGTAAAAATGTCAGGCCTCTCTCAGTCAACTGTGACGTTGCTTTGAGTGGGCGACGGAGCTAAATTCCCCGCTTGCTTCCACTTCACACCTGCTGTGCCCGTCCCGAATACATGTCCTTTCACAGAAATGATCTAAAAACTGCTCGAGGCTGAGAGGATACTGGTGTGACTCTCTGTCAGGATAGCTGAACCCCACGTCAATGTATCACACACCCGCTGGCCAATTTTTCCCGGGTGATCAAAATTACATTGAGGTGTTGATGGATTACTGCTATGACAGAGAAGATAGTCTGGATGAATGTGTATAATGATTTCATAAAACGAAAGGGGGAGTTATGAATATATTTGAATTGTTAGAAGACAGAAAATCACAAGATTTTGAATTAATAGTTAATGGAAATATACAGGCTACGTAAGTGTTGGTCATACTATGTTTGTTTACAAGAAACTAACCGGTAGTGAATGATTAAATGCTTCCCTTAGCCATGTGGCAGCGCTGGTTAAGTTTGCATCATCAGGTCCAATGTGGCTCAACTCAGTCATGCTCTGAGTCTAGGCGGAAAGAGAAAAGCACAACCATTTAATGGATGTTCTCTTCCATCAATGTTTATAAACCCCCCAGCCTTCTCTAACAATGTAATCAGGCAGGGCACCTTCATTTCTAGCTATAAAAAGTATAGGCTTCAAGAGGAACGTCAGCTCTACTCTCCACTTCTTTGGAAAGCATACAGAAACTACTCTGAGAAGACAAAGAATATACTGTTGATGAAATGGTGTATTCGTGTTGAATCCTCTCCTGTGTATTTCATTATTATACTGTGTCTGATCTTTGAATCTCCCCAGGAAGTTACATCTCTGGAGACAGTTCAAAGAAAAGCATTGCCAACTAAGTGTAATTAGTGTGTGGCAAGAATTGAAATTATTAGAATGCTGGTGGTGCTTTGTTCATTTAAATGCAGTCGGGGGAGGAATAATAACAATACTGCCACCATCAATAGATGTGGCTTAGATGCGCTGTTTATTTTTCTCTAATTACCGCAGCGCGAATTATTGCCGATTTAAAATGTATCAGAGACATTCAATATCACTTCTATTACAGTGAATTTAAACTAATTATCAAGCTCTCATTTATTTTCACATTTTCAGACCTAGCTCAACTCATCAAGAAATCACAAAACATTATTAGGGACTAACAGTGAAAAGCAAAATCAACAATATCCCCATGCCATTATTTTGCATTTATTACTTGGGATTTCTGAATAGCAAATTGTTATTGTTAGAGATTTAAATGTTCACGAAAGCCCTGCTTTTTCTTCTCCTTTGAAATGCACTCATTTCAGAACGACTTCTATTCAGTCAAATCCCATTATGTTCCAAATGACTGTCTGTGTAATTCAGCTCTGCTCCAGAAACGAGATGCACATCTACCTGTATGTTTTGGTTGTTGGTGGGCAGAGCTGCCACTGTAACAAGCCTATCAGGCTTCAGAGCCAGCAGGATCCCTGTAAATCTTATCAAAGCTGTGCTACAAGGCGATAAGCCCTTTTCCTATTTGAAATAGCCCACTGATGGATCCCTATCTCCGTTTCTCCATTGAAAGACCAAGAAGACACCTATGTACAGAGACAGTCTGACACACTTGTGCCTCCCATCACTTTCTCCCCCTCTCCTTTAACCCCAATCAAAAACGTTATCGCTGTGTCAAACCAACGGAGATTACACCTCTCTGTCCTGGTTGAGATCTAATCAACAGGCCTAGAACCACCGGTGGGATCCACTCTTGCTCTGTGGCTGAGCCATGTTGTGTTGTACTATCTCTCCCAGTAGATGACTCCCCACAATGGAGACAAAAGGCAACACCGACCTATCTGCTCCATACAGCTCTAGTACACCACACTGCATTGTACCTACGAGCCTAGTCGCTTCAAAGCACATCATTTCGTGATGTGAATGATACTTGCAGCACTAAAGACAAAATCACTTTGGCTGCACGCAATACTTCACTCACGCTGTTAGCCTACCAGTGACATCACGGCTTAATTTTTCAACAGATACAAATGGCCTGTTTCTCAAAATGCGTACTACCGTGCTCGGAGCATGCAAATTGGAGCACGGGAGGGTCATAGTATGAGTCCAAATCAAAGTATGCGAAACGGAACACGGAGGGCTCATCTCAAATGCGTACTCCATTTGTACATAATTTGAAGCATGCATCCATGCAAGCTTCAACGGAAAGTATGCAAAGAAATATGATGCAGCCACGTAAAAATTACAAACATTTTCTTGAGCTGGAGCGAGACTGTTATAGGTTATTGTTGCCTGTTTAACTAGCTAGCTGGCCAGCTAGCTAGATCACAATTCACATATCTGTCACACCCTGATCTGTTTCACCTGTCTTTGTGCTCGTCTCCACCCCCCTCCAGGTGTCACCCATCTTCCCCATTATCCCCAGTGTATTTATACCTGTGTTCTCTGTCTGTTGCCAGATCGTTTTGTTCGTCAAGCCTACCAGCGTTTTCCCCTTGCTCATGTATTTTTCTAGTTCCTGTTTTCTAGTTTCCCGGTTTTGACCATTCTGCCTGCCCTGACCCTGAGCCTGTCTGCCATGCTGTACCTTGTCACACCACCCTGGATTATTGATTTCTGCCTGCCCTGACCCCGAGACTGCCTGCCGTTCTGTACCTTATGGACTCTAATTACTGACCTCTGCCTGCCCTTAACCTGTCGTTTTGCCTGCCCCCTGTTCTAGTAATAAACTTGTGTTACTTCGACACTGTCTGCATCTGGGTCTTCTCCTGAAACGTGATAAAATATAGCTGATAATTATGCAATTAAACGTTTGCTTTGTGTATATCTTATTTTGTCTCTATTGTTGCCACTGTCCTGGCTGGAATAAGGTTCAGTGAATGGGGAGATGCAGCGTGAGGTAAAACAGTAGGGGGAGTGAAATGTTTTATGCGTTCGCCACACTCTCCTCCTCACAACAACGTACTCAAGAGAACGTCCTCGGAGAATGCACTTGGAGCATGAGAGTGTGGAGCACGATAGTATGCATATGAGAGTATGCATAGTATGCATAGTATGAGAAACACCCATTGACTGCTAAATAGAATTGAGGAGCGATCTGATTCTAGGTATCTTTTTTCTAGTTTCCTACCCTCTATGCGCTTGGGTTTTCATTACAGTTGTGCTGATCCTCGTACTGAATCATCGCTATTCTTCTGAATATATGGCTCAGTTTTTTAATCCGACTGTAATAAAGGGACAAGCATTATTACACGTTACGTAGGGAACAGAGAATGCATTGGTAGTTAGTGTCATGACTTTAAAAGAAGATAAATTAGGCTAATTATTAGTAGTCAGCTCATTAACCCCTCTTAGTCTACTGCCCTAATGGCCTAGTCACAATCCCGAAAGGTTAATGACGGTAATGAGAGAATGTTGGAGTGACGTTTCCATTTCTAGCAAGGTCTTGCCAAGCTTGGGCCAAGTACTGGGGATTACTAAGCCTCGGAAAGCAGATGCTGTGTGTGTAAACATGTACTGTTGTAAACAATGTGCATCATGACACATCCTCTATTCTAATGCTTCTAATTCATGGTTAACACTTACAGGGGCTTTCACCTACCTTCCTTCCTGCACTCAACTGTGGTGAGCTTGAACTTTAACATTTGGGCTTAATGCTGGAGATTACTAAGCATATACACTGAGTGCACAAATCATTAGGAACACCTGCTCTTTCCATGACAGACTGACCAGGATAATCCAGGTGAAAGCTAGGATCCGTTATTGATGTCACTTGTTAAATCCACATCAACAGTGGTTGAAAGGGAGGAGACAGGTTAAATAATGATTTTTAAGCCTTGAGACAATTCAGAGGGTGAATTGGCAAGACAATTTAAGTGCCTTTGAATGGGGTATGGCAGTAGGTGCCAGGCACACTGGTTTGAGTGTGTCATGAACTGCGCAACAGTTTCCTATGTGTATCAAGTATGGTCCACCACCCAAAGGACATCCAGCCAACTTGACACCTGTTGGATGCATTGGAGTCAACATGGGCCAGCATCCCTGTGAAACGATTTCTACATCTTTTAGTCCATGCCCCGATGAGTTGAGGCTGTTCTGAGGGGCAAAACGGGGTGCAACTCATTATCAGGAAGGTGTTCCTAATGATTTGTACACTCAGTATATGTGAACACGTATTGGTGTAAACAACATGTATCATGATGAATCATATATTCGAAAAATGGTTCATATTAAGCAAATACAGAGGTTTTGGGTGTTTATTTATACTCAACGACAATAGTGCCGAGCTCAAAGCCTGAAACTTTATACTGCAGGGTAGAAGAGGATATAAAATAAAACTGTAGGTGAGAAATAGAAGGGCTGGTCAGAAATAGAACAGTCGAAATAAGAAACTGGTAGCAAAGCGAGAAATGTCAACCCTGTTTGGGATGCATTGAGTGGTCAAAAGGGATGTGAAGTCAACAGACAGAAATAGGGACTTACATTTCGATCTCTATTTAGGTCTAATCTATAGAGACGTTTCATCGGAGCGGAACGTTTGCTTTGTGAAAAATATCATGGTAGAGGCGCCGACAGGTACAGATGGAGATGGAGGTTTAGATAAAGAGAATGTGAAAAATCTAAGATGAGCAAAATATTAAGAAACCAAACCGACATTTTCAGCTTGGAACATGTAACACAACGTTAAAAACCTCTCAGTATATGTAACCACTTGGTCACCGGTTTATACCATTGTGTGTTTACCGCTCCACACTTCTAAGGTTACGATAGGACTATTAGAATCCATACCAGAGGCAGGATTAAGTTAGCTAAATATATTCATCTCTTCTCCGGGGGTAATAGCCTAGCTTGTTGGAAAGTGGTGGAGACCGGCCCAGTAATAATGAACAACAACAGGACTGAGTGCACTTGACGTGCCATTAGCTGTCCTTTCCTTTCAATACACGTAATAAATGTCCATGGGATGAAGGGGAGCCACAGTAAAATGGTGTGTGTGTGTGTGTGTGAGTGCGTATGTGTGGCTTACGGCTTTGGGCCCGTGGACCCTAATGGCCATAATGTGATACACTGGGTTCATAATTCAAGTTAGAATGCCGGGTGATTAAATCTTCATTACCACGGGTCTGACTCATTCCTCTTCCACGTCATTTATTTGACTTATTCTCCATGATGGAAGGTACACAAACCAACCAATACGAAAAACCTATAAAATGTCAGCAAATAACAAATATATAAAGAAGAAAAGCACTTGAAACCAGGCTATTTACTAGACACAGTACTCTTTGACACTTTCCCCCGAACAATTCAAATACGAATCGCCATTGGGCAATGGCTGACATTTCTCCCAGTCATGGAGCATGGCCTTGTTATTTGGGGAGTCATATGGAGACGTTTACATCTGACGGGCATCCCTCCTTTTAATGATGGCTATCCTCTTCCTGAGCAAGCGCCAGTGAAGGCATCTCAGAATAAGAGTGTAACCGCATAATACACTCTAGTCACTGAGGAGACACAGAGGAGTCTCCCCAATGGGACAGAGGAGCAGACGGCGTCTGTGTCTCAATTAATACCCTATTCCCAAATGAGTGTACTTCTTTTAACTAGACACGCAGAGGGTTCTGAATAGGACCCTTGTCGAAAATAATGCCCTATATGGGGAATATAGGGTATTATTTGAGAGACAGCCTACAGTGTGTGCTTCCCCGGCCATATACAGTGTGAGCTGTGTTGACAGTGACCCTGTTGCTGCTTGTCCTACAGTCATCATTACAGGATGATTGACACTGTACTGACTGGTGTTTGATCAGAAAAAAGCACAGTACTACATTAGCTGAAATAATGTGTGCAATAGAAATACAATAATGGCACAGTATATGAGAGGCTACTCATTGGTGTGTTTATGTCTTAAAGGCCCAGTGCAGTCAAAAAACTTGATTTTCCTGTGTTTATATACACTCAGAGTACAAAACTTTAAGAACACTAATATTGAGTGTCAAGATCTCCAATACTGCTGGGTTTTTCACGCTCAACGGTTTCCCATGTTTATCAAGAATGGTCAACCACCCAAAGGACATCCAGCCAACTTGACACAACTGTGGGAAGCATTGGAGTCAACATGGGCCAGGATCCATGTGGAATGCTTTCGACACCTTGTAGAGTCCATGCCACAATGAAATGAGGCTGTTCCGAGGGCAAAAAGGGGGGTGCAATTCAATTTTAGGAAGGTGTTCCTATATTCCTATATTCTATACTCATATAACGCCCTGTATGTGTTTTACTAGGACTTATTTATGAACATTAATATTGCATTATGTTATTTCTATGTTTGTTAAGAAAAACACATCTTAGCATATGACAATCAGTGGTGTAAAGTACTTAAGAAAAAACACTTTCAAGTACTACTTAATACATTTTTTGGGGTGTCTGTACTTTACTATTTATATTTTCACAAACTTTTACTTCAATACATTCCTAAGGAAAATAATGTACTTTTTACTCCATATATTTTCCCTGACACCCAAAAGTACTCGTTACATTTTGAATGCTTAGCTGGACAGAAAAAAATTCAAATTTTCACACTTATCAACAGATCATCCCTGGTCATCCTTACTGCCTCTGATCTGGTGGACTCACTAAACACACATTTTTATTTTTTAAATGATGTCAGAGTGTTGTAGTGTGCCCCTGGCTATCCACAATTTAAAAAATAAAATACAATTGCGCCATTTTGGTTTGCTTAATATAAGCAATTTCAAATGTTTTATACTTTTGATTCTTAAGTATATTTTGCAATTACATTTACTTTGATACTTAAGTGTATTTGAAATCAAATACATTGACTTTTACTCAAGTATAATTTTGCTGGGTGTCACGTGTGCTCCCTCTCCTGCCTCTAGGTCACCAGGCTGCTCGTTATGGCGCACACCTGTCACCATCGTTACGTGCACCTGCGCGTCATCAGACTCACATGGACTCCATCACTTTCCTGATTACCTTCCCTATATACATATATATATTTGTTTATATATTTTTTTTTAAATTTAGGGTAGGATCAGCTTAATATAGTGGAAAGATTGTTGCCTCCATTAATGTAATTGTCTGCATCATTTCCAATCCCCCAGATATTGTTTTGGTAAATATATCCATATGCATACACGTACATAGACATATGCATACATATACACATATATACATACACATACCTATATAGATATACATACTTTTTTTGAATATACCTTTATTATTCCCCGCAAACCCTACCACCCTTCCCCAATTGGAGTAAACTAATAAACACTTAGTTTATACATCTTATACACATTTTACAGACACAATCTATTTTACAATAGTTATATTTTGTTTGTTTTTAGTCCTTCCTATATTTCTGATGTCCATCCAGTTTGATTTCTATTTGTAACTGTGCTATTTCACAAAACTTCTGAACCTATATACATTTTACAGACCTCGTATGTTTTACATTGGTTATCTTGTTATTAGTCCCACTCTTCAGCTCCATTCAACCCCTCCCATCTATCTCTTAACACCATCCATTTCGGATTTCTATTTGCCATATATTTTTCAACTGTGCTGTGATGCTTCACAAAAGTACTGAGCCTTTCTATTCTCATAGCTTCTACAGATTGTAAATTATAAATATATTTTTTTGCTAAAATAATTATTATATTATTGATCGATTGACTATGGCTTTTCAAACCCAGTATTGCTATCTGCAGCGTTAGTTCTAGGCAAATATTGCAATTCTTCAGCCATTCCTGGACCTGTGACCAAAAACGAGCTACATATGGACAATACCAAAATAAATGATCTAATGACTCTGCCTCCTCACAGCAAAATCTGCAGAGCTGGGAAGATTGTATCCCCCATATATATAATATTCTATTGGTTGCAAAAATTTTGTATAGTAATTTAAATAGAAAAATTTGAAGTTTTGAATCCAGCGTTGTTTTGCGTATCAATTCATAAACCATGTGCTATGAAATGGGTACATCGAAAATCTCTTCCCAACTATTTTGCAATTTATATGGCACAGCTGTCAGTTTTTTGGTCCTTAAATGAAATTGGTACATGTTTTTATTTATTACACTTATCTTTAACCATTTAATGCAGGGCCAACATACAAGTTGCTTACTTTTTTCCCCTTCTACTTGCCTGTTCCATTTTTGTGGTAATATTTTTGAGATTTTTTCCTTTTCAAACAACCGAAAGTGAACAGGTGTAATCTGATTAAAGGGAAAAAGGCCATTCTTGAACAAAGGATGATAAATTCCTATCAATTTACTAGAGAACCAGTTTGGATTTAAGTATAACTGTTGTATGACTGATGCCTTTAGTGAGAGGTCTAATGCTGTAATATTTAATAATTTCTGCCCTCCGAATTCATATTTGTTATATAAATAGGCCCTTTAAAATTTGTCTGGCTTGCAATTACAAATAAAATAAAAATTGTTAATATAATTTAAAAAGCAGGTCACTAGATGTAGGCAAAACCATAAGCAAATAGGTAAACTGTGATATGACTAAAGAGTTAATCAGGGTGATTTTCCCACAAATAGACAGGTATTTTCCTTTCCAAGGTAGCAAGATCGTATCTATTTTTGCTAACTTTCTATAAAAAATGTATTGGAATGAGATCATTTCTTTCTTCTGGGTATTGAGTAACTTACGTTTGTCACTCCCTTCCCCAGGCATTATTGTTTCTGTTCCAGTGTCACGTTGTTTTGTGTTTCTTGTTTTGTATTTAGTTGCGTTTATTTATTAAAATTCTCACTCCCTGATCTTGCTTCCTGACTCTCAGTGCACTCAATATAGAATAACGCCTCACCTAAGGGAAGCATCAGGGAGTGTTTTTTTGTTGTTTTTGTTTCGGTGGGAATGACGTCGGGTCCGGGAGCCACTACAGGCCCTCATGCCTAAGGGGCGGCAGGTAGCCTAGTGGTTAGAGTGTTGGACTAGTAACTGAAAGGTTACAAGATTGAATCCCTGAGCTGACAAGGTAAAAATCTGTCGTTCTGCCCCTGAACAAGGCAGTTAACCCACTGTTCCTAGGCCGTCATTGAAAATAAGAATTTGTTCTTAACTGACTTGCCTAGTTAAATAAAGTTAAAATAATCGCCAAGCTCCTCTGCCTCCGCCGGGTCGTCAGGCTCTCATGCCTCAGCTGGATCGCCGGGCTCTCATGACTCAGCCGGCTCGTCGGGCTTTCATGCCTTCGCCGGATCGCCTGCTTCCACCGGCTCGCCAGGCTCCACTGCCTGAGCCGCTCTGTCAGGTTCCTGCACCCCAGCCGGTGACAGGTTAGCGCGCATCAGCAGGGGTGACCGGTCCGCTCCTGGTCACCGGGATCGTCATTTTGGTCGGCGTCCTGCGGCTGGAGACGCACGTCGGGGAGGGGTTACTGTCACGTGTGCTCCCTCTCCGGCATCTAGGTCACCAGGCTGCTCCATCGTTACGCGCACCAGACTCACCCGGACTCCATCACTTCCCTGACTACCTTCACTATATATGTCACTCCCTTTGGTTCCTTCCCCAGGTGTTATTGTTTCTGTTCCTGTGTCATGTCTGTGTGTTGTTCGTGTTTCTTATTTTGTATTATGTTGTGTTTATTTATTGAAACACTCACTCCCTGAACTTTCTTCCTGACTCTCAGCGCACATCGTTACACTGGGTGACTTTCACTTTTACTTGAGTCATTTTCTGTTAAGGTGTCTTTACTTTTACTCAAATATGACAATTGGGTATTTTTTCCACCACTGATGACAATTTTGCATTATAGAAAACAGACCTACATAGAGAATTTCGATCATGCCGGTTAACCTATTTTTGTCCATCAATGTATAAATACCCTAGATATTGTAGAGTATATTACATTTCTCAGTACAATTTAAAGAGACAACCAACAGTATCCTGGCAGATTATTGTGTATGCTTTGCCTCAAGGACTGCAGTATGTTCCACAGGGTTTCCACACTCCAATTTCTGTGTGCTAAGAAACCCAACCCAAGACACCTCAGAAATCGCTGCCAGCAATTTATGGGCCATAACCTCCTCTGTTTTAAAGAAATGGTTTACTGACTACTTTGTAGAGGCTTGCTGTGCTGCAATACCACTGGGTAGTACCACAGAGGTCCGTAGTTTCAGAACTGCGCAGAGAAGAACAAACTCGAAAACATCTGTCAGACTTAAAGCCATCTTGAGCCAAAGGAGGAATGCACATCAGTAGCGGAATCATCATACTCACCCTTTTCACGTCTTTTCCAAACGTCTCGCTGAAGCTGGTGCCGAGAATTTCAAACTGAACATGAGAATTGGATCCGTTCGCTTTGAAATCCATCGTTCCTGTGAGACCTGTGATATGTCCCTGTGAGGAGAGAGAGAGAGGGAGGCAGAAAGAGAGAGATGATATAGTTTGAATTCAGAGGTCTCAGTGTCATGACAAGACCAACTGTCAAATCAAATGTGATTGGTCACATACACATGGTTAGCAGATGTTAATGTGAGTGTAGTGAAATGCTTGTGCTTCTAGATCCGACAGTGCAGTAATATATAAAAAGTAATCTAACAATTCCCCAACAACTACCTAATACACACATCTAAAGGGAGGAATAATAATATGTACAGTTGAAGTCGGAAGTTACATACACTTAGGTTGGAGTCATTAAAACTCGTTTTTCAACCACTCAACAAATTTCTTGTTAAAAAACTATAGTTTTGGCAAGTCAATTAGGACATCTACTTTGTGCATGACACAAGTCATTTTTCCAACAACTGTTTACAGACAGATTATTTCACTGTATCACAATTCCAGTGGGTCAGATGTTAACATTCACTAAATTGACTGTGTCTTTAAAAAGCTTGGAAAATTCCAGAATATGTCATGGCTTTAGAGTCAATTGGAGGTGTACCTGTGGATGAAGTTTGGGGTCACTTAAAAATGTCCTTGTTTTTGAAAGAAAAGCACATTTTTTTACATTAAAACAACATCAAATTTATCAACAATAGACATTGTAGAGTGTAGACATTGTTAATGTTGTAAATGACTATTGTAGCTGGAAACGGCTGATTTATTTATGGTCGGGTGAGCAGAAGGACTTGAGTTCCTGTATGTTGTTATAATTACATCATGAGTTGTTAATCATGAAGCATACACCCTCGCCTTTCTTCTTCCCAGAGAGGTGTTTATCTCTGTCGGCGCGACTGATGAAGAAGCCCGTTTGCTGAACCGACGCCGACAACGTATCCCGAGAGAGCCATGTTTCCGTGAAACAGAGAATGTTCTAATTTCTGATGTCTCTCTGGAAGGCAACCCTTGCTCTAATTTCGTCTACCTTGTTGTCAAGAGACTTGACATATGTGAGTAGTATACTTGGAAGCGGTGGGCGGTGTGCACGCCTATGGAGCCTGACCGTCTGCCTCTTTTGCGGCAACGTTGTTTTGGGTCGGCTTCTGGGATTAATCCACTGTCCTGGGTGGTGGACCGAACAAAGGATCCGCTTCGAGAAAGTCGTATGCCTGGTCATAATGTTGGTAAGTTGACGTCGCTTTTATATCCAATAGTTCTTCCTGGCTGTATGTAATAACACTTAAGATTTTCTGAGCTAACAATGTAAGAAATAATAAATAAAAAACAAAATACTGCATAGTTGCCAAAGGACTCGAGGCAAGGCGACCATCTCTGTCGGCGCCATCTTGCTTTAACAAGTCCTTTAATATCAAGTCCATAATGAAATCGGTGCACTCCCTAACATGGAACCTAAACTGGCTGTGCACGTGCGCTATCGTGCATAAATCTATTTTGTCCCCCTACACCAAACGCGATCACGTCATGCAGGTAAAAATATCAAAACAAACTCTGAATCAATGACATTCATTTGGGGACAGGTCGAAAAGCATTAAACATGTATGGCAATTTAGCTAGTTAGCTTGCACTTACTAGCTAATTTGTCCTATTTAGCTAGCTTGCTGTTGCTAGCTAATTTGTCCTGGGATATAAACATTGAGTTGTTATTTTACCTGAAATGCACAAGGTCCTCTACTCCGACAATTAATCCACACATAAAACGGCCAACTGAATCATTTCTAGTCATCTCTTCTCCTTCCAGGCGTTTTCATCTTTGAACTTATATGGTGATTGGCATCTACACTTTCATAGTATTACCACGACAACCGGCAAAACATTTAGTCTTTCAATCACCCACGTGGGTATAACCAATGAGGAGATGGCACGTGGGTACCTGCTTCTATAAACCAATGAGGAGATGGGAGAGGCAGGACTTGCAGCGCGATCTGCATCAGAAATAGGAATGACTTCTATTTTAGCCCTTGGCATCGCAGACGCTCGTTGGCGCACGCGAGCAGTGCGGGTGCAATAATTGAATAACATGGATTTCTACATTTATTTTGCGACGCTCGCGCACGCGACGTGTTCGGTCTGGTCAGCATGTGAGCCAATTAATATTGTGGTTGAATCAATTTGCATGTTTGAACCAATGTCACTGTGCTAGGGACAGGCCAATTTCTCTGAGACAAATACAGTCAAGCCCAAAATTATTGGCACCCTTGGTAAAGACGAGCAAAAAAGACAGTAGGTGAGAAATAATCCAAATACTGAGCTATATTGTATGCAAAAGAAATTGGAAAATTACATTATTTTATACTAATACAATTGCTCAGAGAAAGAGAATTTGTTTAACGAGTAATCGTTTATTTTTGCAAATGTATAGGGGTCAAAACTATTGACAACCCTGTTTTCAAAACCTCATCTTGCGAGGATAACGGCATTGAGCCTTTTTCTAAAATGTTTTATGAGATTGCAGAAAATATTGGGAGGGATCTTAGACAATTCCTCCATAAAGAATCTTTCCAGATCCTTGACATCCTTTGTCTATACTTATGGACTGCTTTCTTAAATTCAAAATCCAGGTTTAAAATGGGGTTCAAGTCCAGGGACTGATGTTTATTTTGTGGACATTTATTTGTAGATTTTGATGTGTGCATGGGGTAATTGTCTTGCTGGAAGATCCACTTACTGCCAAGTTTCAGCCTCCTGACAGAGGCAACCAGGTGTTTGGACAAAATGTCCTGGTACTGGGTGAAGTTCATGATGTTGTTGACCTTAAAGGGATAGCTCACCCAAATTACAAAATGACATATTAGGTTCCTTACCCTGTAAGCATTCTATGGACAAGGTATGACAGCAATTCATGGTTTAGTTTAGTTTACCTGGCACTGTTCCACATGCTAACATTTTAGCATCTGTGGCACAAATCCCATTCAAGTCATCATCTATAAGTGACTATGTTGAGCTTCACAATTTTAGATACATTTGGATGATTTGTACATGATGCGCGAAAAATGCTAATATTGGTCCCACGACTTGAATGGGATTTGTGTCACATTAGCATGTGAAAAGCGTGCCAAGGAAACTAAACCAAAGCACGGATTAGTGTCATTCCTTGTCCATAGACTGCTTAGAGCGGTGGTCACCAACCTTTTCTGAGTCAAGATCACTTTCGCAGTCAACAAGCAAGCCGGCATTTTCCGCTCAGATAATTTTTCTTTGAACATGACTTAACAAATGTAAGCCTGTGCAACATTAACCTAATAAAACATTTATTTTGGAATGAGGTTTGTGCAATAGGCCTAATACAGTAGGCCTAGTACATACTATTCTTGGCCTGAAATAATTAGCAAATAATTTGCTTTTTTATTTTACTGGGCTGATGGTACCTGCATCTGATGGTCAGTGAACAGCAGAGGGTGAACAGCAGAGGGTCTGCCTCTCACGGTCCCTGCTCTCTCTTTTCCTCAGGTGAGACTGGGGTGTATTCATTCTGCTAAACAGTTGCAAATCATTTCGTTTTGCAACTAAAACAAGAGTTTCTATTGGACAAATGGAGGTAGGTCTCTCCCCGTTTCATTCAGTGTGCTTCTGTTAAAGAAACGTTTGACAACTGAATCGGCAGAATTAATAAACCCTGAACAGAGAGAGGGGACACCGTCCTCCACTCTAGTCGCATCGCATTATTCCTGCTTCATGCACAAATTCATGTTGTTACGATGAAATATTCCTCAATATTAAAATACACTCGACGAGCTGTTAATACAAATAAGAAGCACGTTTTATGTTTTGTAAAATTGTTGACAGTGCTGAATAAAAACTTAAACATTAACTCACTCATAAAAACAGCAGCTCTTTGCTATATTCTTTGACAGACTCTTTCTGGTCATGGTTTTAAACATCATGAAATTTCACATAGGCTAGTATCAAACTTTGCTGTGGGGTCGTGGAAGATGTAGGTACGGTGATTTGGGCTTTCCGATTGGCCGGCACAGTAGGCACACTTGATTTAGCCACAGCTCTCCTGGTCAACCGGGTAGGCGGAGTTTGTCCCATCAAACAAATTACATGGTTCAAATGGGAACACTTTGTCTTCACGGCGCGCAGGGCTTCTGAATCAAGTGCACCTACTGCCAACAGCGCAATACAAAAAAAGAATAAAAAAAGGAGCGCACAGCTTTATCATTGGCTTTTCTACAGAAACGTTTGGTGATTGGCTAGGGATGCGTTGAAGATCGACTGACCGTTTGGTGACCACTGGCTTAGATGGTAAGGCAAGCAATATGCAATTTTGTAATTTGGGTGAACTATCCCTTTAACAAGGGGGCCCAGGACCAGCGGAAGCAAACTAGCCCCATAATACTAATTATCCACCACCATATTTTAACACTGGTGTGCTTGGCCAAAGAGCTCTATTTTCATGTAATCCAGCAAATGTAAACACCTGGAGTTCGCTAAACGGCATTAGCCGTTGGATTGGAACCGGTGCTATGGTCAGATCACATGACAATAGAGCTCTTTGGGCATGCACACTAGTGGTGAGTATTGCGTCGAAAGAAGGGATGCATTATACATTTAAAAAAACTTTTTTTTTTTAAATATAGTGGTTTATCTTTGATGTTATGGGTCTCTTTTCCTTTTCTGAGCAATTAAGTTAGTATGAAATAATACAATTTTCCCTTTTATGATTATTTATTTGTTATTTATTATTTGATAGTCTTTTTTACTCATCTTTATCAAATGTGCCAATCATTTTGAACCTGACAGTATATCTCTCCACAGCCCTCTGTGGCTCATAGAACATTAAAGGAGCATGGAATTGAAGAGCGCACACAGGCACGCACACACGTTTGCCCATGCTGCTCTAAAGACCACATTTGGAAAATGGGCCCCCGAAAACCTTAGGAGTTTCTGCAGCGCAAATCTAGTGTGTAGCTCCAGTGTTGAATGAAGATGTGAGTGCGGAGGATGGCAACAGCAGAAATTTCATGGAAGCCGAGGGCTGGCAACCATCTGCATCTCCCACAGCTGTTGCGTCTCCAGTTGTGACACATGTAGAGTGAATTAGATTCAAGGGCAGTTTATTTTACTATTTTCTGCTTCATACTAGTTTCACGGCCTTGAGCCCTTTTGCTTCCGAAAAACATTGGATCCACAATTTGTGTTCCTTGAACAACCTTTCAGGTATTCAGCATGATGAAAGACATGAAAGTCACTGTACAGTGCCTGGCAAAAGTATTCATCCCTCTTGGCGTTTTTTCTATTTTGTTGTGTTACAACCTGTAATTTAAATTGATTTTTATTTGGATTTCATGTAATGAACATTCACAAAGAGTCCAAATTGGTGAAGTGAAATGAAGAAAAAAAAAACTTGTTTAAAAAAATTCTAAAAATGTTAAAACGGAAAAGTGGTGTGTGCATATGTATTCACCCCCATTGATATGAAGCCCCTAAATAAGATCTGGTGCAACCAATTACCTTCAGAAGTCACATAATTAGTTAAATAAAGTCCACTTGTGTGAAATCTAAGTCTCACATGATCTGTCACATGATCTCAGTATATATACACCTGTTCTGAAAGGCCCCAGGGTCTGCAACACCACTAAGCAAGGGGCACCACAAAGCAAGCGGCACCATGAAGACCAAGGAGCTCTCCAAACAGGTCAGGCATAAAGTTGTGGAGAAGTACAGATCAGGGTTGGGTTATAAAACATTTCTGAAACTTTGAACGTCCCACTGAGCACCATTAAATCATTATAGAAAAAATGGAAATAATATGGCACCACAACAAACCTGCCAAGAGAGGGCTGCCCATGAAAACTCACAGACCAGGCAAGGAGGGCATTAATCAGAGAGGCAACAAAGAGACCAAAGATAACCCTGAAGGAGCTCCACAGCGGAGATTGAAGTATCTGTCCATAGGACCACTTTTAGCCGTACACTCCACAGTGCTGGGCTTTACAGAAGAGTGGCCAGAAAAAAAAGACATTGCTTAAAGAAAAAAATAAGCAAACACGTTTGGTGTTCGCCAAAAGGCATTTGGGAGACTCCCCAAACATATGGAAGAAGGTACTCTGGTCAGATGAGACTAATATTGAGCTTTTTGGCCATCAAGGAAAACGCTATGCCTGGCG
The DNA here is from genome assembly GCF_016432855.1 of Salvelinus namaycush. NCBI lineage: Eukaryota > Metazoa > Chordata > Actinopteri > Salmoniformes > Salmonidae > Salvelinus > Salvelinus namaycush. The sequence continues at coordinate 28,940,921 of NC_052341.1, forward strand.
CAAACCCAACACCTCTCATCACTCCGAGAACACCATCCCCACAGTGAAGCATGGTGGTGGCAGCATCAAGCTGTGGGGATGTTTTCATCGGCAGGGACTGGGAAACTGGTCAGAATTGAAGGAATGATAGATGGCGCTAAATACAGGGAAATTCTTGAGGGAAACCTGTTTCAGTCTTCCAGAGATTTGTGACTGAGACAGAGGTTCACCTTCCAGCAGGACAATGACCCTAAGCATACTGCTAAAGCAACACTCGAGTGGTTTAAGGGGAAACATTTATATATCTTGGAATGGCCTAGTCAAAGCCCAGACCTCAAACCAATCAAAGATTGCTGTACACCAGCGGAACCCATCCAACTTGAAGGAGAAGGAGCAGTTTTGCCTTGAAGAATGTGTCAAGCTTATAGAGACCCAAGAGACTTGCAGCTATAATTACTGCAAAAGGTGGCTCTACAAAGTATTGACTTTGGGGGGGGTAAATAGTTATGCACGCTCAAGTTTTCCGTTTTTTTGTCTTATTTATTTAGTCTTATTTATTTAAAATTTTATTCAAATATTTTGCATCTTCAAAGTGGTAGGCATGTTGTGTAAATCAAATGATACAACCCCACTAAAATCCATTTTAAATCCAGGTTGCAAGGCAACAACTTAGGATAAATGCCAAGGGGGAAGAATACTTTCGCAAGCCTCTGTATATATATAGAAAAAGGTTAGTATTCATGTTCTGAACTAAAATGTTGTACTACATTTACCATCTGGATGTTCTCCAGCATGGACCAGCCTCCGTTCCATGGCTTGGTGGACTTCTTGATGCAGTTGAGACTGGCCATGCTGTGCCACTTCCTGTCCACCAACTTCCTGTGGAAGGCATTGGCCAGCGCCAGAACGCTGTCATACAGGTACAGGTTGGACACCTGAAGAACAGACAGTCAAAGGCACATAGAGAGAGTGAGGAGGGAGAAAACAGCATAGAATTACATATAGAACTCTAGAAGGGACATTGGCAACATGACTGAAAATCAACCATCTTGGTCATTCTAGAAACTGATAAAATTGTAAAATGTTGTATTAAACAATACATTTCTAGGATCTCTGTTGATAACACACACAACAGAGATTGGAGACCATGGAAACCAGTTAAACAGTGATATGTGATTAAATCATTGTTGATGCACAACCTATTCATTGTACAAAAGTAAAATTGAAGCTGCACCCTTAGGGAATGGTAGGACTGGTGTGTTTTGATGTGTTTAATAGGACCAGGATTTCCAATGGGTATTGTCTGTTTGTGCGGCATGAGGACTTGGAAAGGTACTGCATAAACAAAGTTCATAAAAGCTTTATAAACAGAGCTCTGTGGTTGTTGCTTTAAGCAGCGCCACAGATGTTGCTCTGGCTCTGATGGGGAGTGAAGGGGTGCTAATCCTAATTACCTCCGGGAATAGAAGGCACTCTGACTGGGAGTGGGACACAGCTGGGGACATCAGAAACCGCTGGGCTGAATGAGCCCCACATGAGGCCCCCCAAAATACACATGCATGCACACTCTCAGACAGACACACACGCGCACGCGCTCCCGTATGACGCACGCAGGCCCGCAAGACGCCCACGCACACTCACACATACACACACGCCCCTATCAAAGTGACACACAGCATGACAGTCCCCTTGACCAGATGTGAGTCCAGCTCCAGAGTCAACCCAGCGCCATGGAGCAGAAACTAAATGCACAGTGACAAATAAGCAGCGGAGCAGTCCAACTGTTTCAGAGACAGAAGACGCAGACATCACACTAGGCTATGATAATGACATCTTCTGCACTGACAATTCATGCCATCTCCCTTCTCCACCACATTGGAAAAGCAACATTAAGGATCTGACCCTTTTTCCCCCAATTTTCACCTAAAATGACATACCCAAATCTAACTGCCTGTAGCTCAGGACCTGAAGCAAAGATATGCACATTCTTGATACCATTTGAAAGGAAACACTTTAAAGTTTGTGGAAATGTGAAATAAATGTAGGAGAATATAACACATTAGATATGGTAAAAGATAATACAAATATTTTTTGTTTTTTTGTACCATCATCTTTGAAATACAACAGAATGGCCATAATGTATTATTCCAGCCCAGGCGCACTTGAGATTTTGACCACTCGATGGCAGCAGTGTATGTGCAAAGCTTTAGACTGATTCAATGAACCATCACATTTCTGTTCAAAATGTTGTATCAAGACTGCCCAAATGTGCCTAATTGGTTTATTAATACATTTTCAAGTTCATAACTGTGCACTCTCCTCAAACAATAGCATGGTATTATTTCACTGTAATAGCTACTGTAAATTGGACAGTGCAGTTAGATTAACAAGAATTTAAGCTTTCTGCCAATATCAGATATGTCAATGTCCATGTTCTTGTTACTTACAACCTCATGCTAATCACATTAGCCTACGTTAGATCAACCGTCCCAGGGGGACACACCCATCCCGTAGAGGTTTTAAACAACATGGAGCTGCATCCGCATGATAATACTATAGGCTATGGCACTCATTCACCCCTCATCATGATATGATAACTTCATTATTATGCCTTTTGTCATTTTAGAGTGTGAACATGACATATGGATGAGGATCAGGCCAACAATGTGCAGGCCTACTAGAGTGTAATAATGCATAGAGCCGTCTACACTAGTCTGTGGCCAGAGTAGAAGCCTCAAGGACAGCTATGAGCCGGGCTAACTAAGTCTAGGCAGGGCTAAAGCTGGGCAGGGCTAACTAAGGCTGGGCTGCTGACTGCATCTGCTGGGTAGTTTGTAACTGAAGAACTGGGACAGCGACACTGGCTACAACGTCCCCATCAATCCCAACCCCCTGGACCTAAATCTCTACTATCATTGACACTTAGAGAAGGCAAGAACAACAACAACGAGCATTCTCCCCGTGCCCTTGTCACCCTTCTTCAGTCCTCTCCTCCGCCTTGTTGTTAGCTGTGTGTGGCCTGTCCTGATCTCTGTGTTTTTGACAATAACCTTCAGAATACTTCACTATCACAACAGGTTTAATGCAAGAGGTTCAACCAGAGATCAACAAGTGACCCCTTTAGAAGCCTCAATCAAGAGATCTGTGATCAGCGATCTCAGTCAAACTCAATGTCACCCAGAGAAGTGGAATGGAACGCCACATTATGCAAGTGATTTGGTGTACGCCAGTACGACCTGCCACTGGCTCTGAGTAAATCAAGCCTGTGTGTCTACAGTGTATATGCGGATGACTCGACACTATACAAGTCAGCTACAACAGCGAGTAAAATCATTGCAGCACTTAACAAAGAGCTGCAGTCAGTTTCAGAATGGGTGGCAAGCAATAAGTTAGTCCTAAATATTAAAAAAAAATTAAAGCATTGTATTTGATACAACTCATTCACTAAACCCCGAAACCTCAACTAAATATTGTAATGAATCATGTGGAAATTGAGGAGACTAAACTGAGGAGACTAAACTGCTTAGAGTAACCCTGGATTTTAAACTGTTACGGTCAAAACAAATTGATACAACAGTAGCTAAGATGGGGAGAACAACAATATCAACAAGGCAGGTCCTACAGGCCCTAGTTTAGTTGCACCCGGACTGCTGCCCAGCCGTGTGGTCAGGTGCCACAAAGAGAGACTTGGGAAAACTACAACTGGCCCAGAACAGGGCAGCACGGCTGGCCCTTAAATGTACACGTAGATCTAACATGAATAATATGCATGTCAATCTCTCATTGCTCAAAGTAGAGAAGAGAATGACTTCATCACTACTTGTTTTTGTAAGAATTACTGACATGTTGAATGCACCGAGCTGTCTGTTTAAACTACAAGCACACAGCTCGGACACATACATATCCCACAAGACATGCCACCAGAGGTCTCTTCACAGTACCGAAGTCCAGATCAGACAACGGGAGGTGTATAGTACTACATAGAGCCATGGCTACATGACACTCTATTCCACGTCAAGTAACTCACGGACGCAGTCAAATCAGATTTAAAAAACAGATACAAATACACCTTATGTGAAGAGTCACACACACAGGTACAAACACACACATACAAACACACATAGCATACACACTACACACACGTACACCTGGATTGTGTGTTGTACTAGAGTGGTCGCCAGAGGGCACACACTTAAGTATTGTGAAATCTGTTTTAAAATTGTATTATAGTGTACTGTATATTACTGCCTTAATTTTTGCTGGACTCCAGGAACAGTAGTAATGGGTATCCACAATAAATACAAAATACAAATACCGACAGAGTGAAGGTGCGGATATGGCTAATTTGTTAATACATGGCTAACTGACATCTTTCCAGGGGGGGAAGTAGATACAGTAGTGTTGAAATTGCAAATTTTGTGATAAACCGCTGACGGGGTTCGCCGGCAGCATGAACCAGCGTTTGCCATGTCATGAAGGTGATTTAACATCAAAGAGCATTTAACCCTATTTTTCATGAATGATTGAGATAGGAGCCCCCTGAGGAGTTGAGCCATCTGCTAACAGTTAGCGATAGTGAGAGTTCAGGTGGGTTCAAGGTTTTTTCCACTCAGAGACACCTCTGGTTACATAAATGAGGAACAGAGCGGAGGGATGAGGAACAGAGGGGAGGGATGTTAGAGAGCAGCATCCGTGTGATTTTGTTGGGTGGTTGATTGATAATGTCTAGCTGCCATATCAAAGGGGTATCTTTGATACATTTGTCATCATACTGTACTTTTGTTGATTCCTATACTGCATGTGTTCAAAAGGGGTAATGTATTCAAAAACATATTCTTGTCATAAACTGCAGGAAGTGATTACTCAGCGTTTACTCAACCGAGAATGTCCGACTATTATTTTTTGGATTGTTATAAATAAACCCTGAACAGTTTCTACCTCCAATAGTTGTTTTAATTCTACCTCCAATAGTTAGTTAAATAGCTACCTAGACTATCTGCATTGACCCTTTTTGCACTAACGTTTTTGACTCATCGCATATGCTGCTGCCAATGTTCATTATCTATCCTCTTGCCAAGTCACTCTATTCCTAGTTATATGTAAATACCTACCTCAATTACCTCATACCCCTGCACATCGACTCTGTACTGGTACCCTGTGTATATAGTCAAGTTATCGTTACTCATTGTCTATTTATTATTAAGTATTTTCTTTCTCTCTGCATTTTTTTATGAAGCATGTGACGAATAAAATTTGATTACATTTTTTTTAAATAAAGTGTAGGTTACTGATGAGTAAACTAGAAACATGTATATGAGTGGGAAGGTTAGTCTGAAAAAAGACTGTTGAGAGACTCAGGAGCCTGAAAGCAAAAAACAACTAACAAAACAAAATGAGTCAATCGGAACCACAGGGTATCTAACGCCTCGCTAGCAGCCTGGTCCTCTCAACTATAGAAATAGAATCACAAGAATTGCCATCCCCATTCTCCTATTGATTATATTTATATGCTCTCAACCAACTTTTCTTTATCTGTCCTTCAGACCCCAAACACCTGTCACTGTATTCCAGCACATGTCAATAGCTCAGCCTTGTGTAACTTCTCATCATCCATTGTCACTCGATAGGAGATACACTATACAGTATGTGCTGTTGACCCCCAGGGACCCTCAGGGGCCCCCAGGTCACAGGCTCAGTGATACTCTAAAGAATCAGAAGGCTCTTTAATTCTGGGGCTGTCACTGCCGTAACATGTGACAGGGGTCACTGACTTGCACTGACATGCTGTGCCTTAGACCGCTGTGTACAACACAAGTAAAAAAATATATTCCAATCCCCTTTCCAAAAAAAAAAAGTTAGGAACACAACAATTTTTTAAATTGCAAGCTCTCCTCAACAATGCCATAAACATTTATAAAAACAGACACAATATCAATATTTTTTTTTAAACGATAAGTAATAAGGAGTCGTAAAAATTAGAGGGTAATGTTCTGTATATACAGTTCAAGTCGAAGTTTACATACACCTTAGCCAAATACATTTAAACTCAGTTCTTCACAATTCATGACATTTAAACCTAGTAAAAATTCCCTCGCTTAGGTCAGTTAGGATCACCACTTTATTTTAAGAATGTGAAATGTCAGAATAAGAGTAGAGAGAATGATTTATTTCAGCTTTTATTTCTTTAATCACATTCCCAGTGGGTCAGAAGTTTACATACACTCAATTAGTATTTGGTAGCATTACCTTTAAATTGTTTAACTTGAGTAAAACATTTCAGATAAGCTTCCCACAATAACTTGGGTGAATTTTGGCCCATTCCTCCTGACAGAGCTGGTGTAACTGAGTCAGGTTTGTAGGTCTCCTTACTCGCACACGCTTTTTCAGTTCTGCCAACAAATTTTCTTTGGAATTCAGGTCAGGGCTCCAATACCTTGACTTTGTTGTCCTTAAGCCATTTTGCCACAACTTTGGAAGTATGCTTGGGGTCATTGTCCATTTGGAAGACCCATTTGCGACCAAGCTTACTGATGTCTTGAGATGTTGCTTCAATATATCCACATAATTTCCCCTTCCTCATGTTGCCATCTATTTTGTGAAGTGCACCAGTCCCTCCTGCAGCAAAGCACCCCCACAACATGATGCTGCCACCCCCGTGCTTCACTGTTGGGATGGTGTTCTTCGGCTTGCAAGCCTCCCCCTTTTCCCTCCAAACATAACAATGGTCATTATGGCCAAACAGTTCTATTTTTGTTTCATCAGACCAGAAGACATTTCACCAAAAAGTACGATCTTGGTCACCATGTCTGGCTTTTTTTATGGCGGTTTTGGAGCAGTGGCTTCTTCCTTGCTGAGCGGCCTTTCAGGTTATGTCAATATAGGACTTGTTTTACTGCGGAAAAATATACTTTTCTACCTGTTTCCTCCAGCATCTTCACAAGATCATTTGCTGTTGTTCTGGGATTGATTTGCACTTTTCGCACCAAAGTACGTTCATCTCTAGGAGACAGAACGCGTCTCCTTCTTGAGCGGCATGACGGATGCGTGGTCCCATGCTATTTATACTTGCATACTATTGTTTGTACAGATGAATGTGGTACCTTCAGGCGTTTGGAAATTGCGCCCAAGGATGAACTACACTTGAGAAGGTCTACAATTATTTTTCTGAGGTCTTGGCTGATTTATTTTGATTTTCCCAAGATGTCAAGCAAAGAGGCACTGAGTTTGAAGGTAGGCCTTGAAATACATCCACACGTACACCTCCAATTGACTCAAATTATGTCAATTAGCCTATCAGAAGCTTCTAAAGCTATGACATCATTTTCTGGAATTTTCCAAGCTGTTAAAGGCACAGTCAACTTAGTGTATGTAAACTTCTGACCCACTGGAATTGTGATACAGTGAATTATAAGTGAAATATATGTCTATAAACAATTGTTGGAAAAATAACTTGTGTCATGCACAAAGTAGGCGTCCTAACCGACTTGCCAAACCTATAGTTTGTTAACAAGAAATTTGTTGAGTGGTTGAAAAACGAGTTTTAATGACTCCAACCTAAGTGTATGTAAACTTCCGACTTCAACTGTAAGACCTTTGATGTGAAGGTGCCAGAAAAGGTCCCTTGTTGAACTGACCTCCAGGGACTGTAGGTATCCTTCCTGGGGGTCACAGAGCAGGGAGGAGATGCGGTGGTTGTTCCTCATGCAGCGCACGTTGCTGTCCCTCCACAGAGGAAAGATCTGACGAATCACTGTCATCCGCCCCAAAGCACTGTGGGCCAGCTCCATGATCTCTGTGTCGCTGATCTCCTATAACGAGAGGGGGAGAGAAGGGGAGAGGTTGAGAGAAGGGGACAGACATGTTACAGCATAAAAAAACTCTATCGAGGTGAAGTTGAATCAAAAACGGTCCTGCCTGTAACTACTATGACAAGGTGAACAGTCCCTTTGTATGGTCACCACATAAAACCAGTCTCAGTCGGACTAGTGTCAGTCTTATCAGTTGTTGTCAGTCTCCTGACAAGACCGACAAGTCCTGCTGAGACTGTCCTTATACGGACACCGTACCTGAAGAGTACTTTCATTTTGATTCAGAACAGGCATGGGCACAGTGACCAAACCCATCTAAACAGCACAATGCACATGAGAATGGAAACCCACAATCAATATTCAAGCAATTTTCTGCATGTAGAAACTGCAATATCCGCTGAGGGAAAGAATGTGTCAGAGGGAAATTGGTCATTTAAATGTTTGACGTCCAAGTGAAAGAGTCATGAAAAGGGAAAACTTAAGCGAGAGCTGTGTCCTCAGAAATCTATGGTGTACGGTGTCCATATTAGGACAGCCTCGGTCTCAGCAGGTGGCAGTGCTGCAGGAGCTGCATCCTTAAGACGAATCTCTTAGACTAGTAGGAATAAGGATGCTTTGATTCGTGGTGAAAGAGCATCTTCCTTCGGCTCTTTCGTTTTCCTTGGGTCTGCTTGCTGTTGACAACACATAGATCACTCAGCCTCCAGGCAATCTCTGAGCTCCTGCCGGGGAGACCCACCCGACCCAGGGCCCCATTATCTCACCCACCACATCCACCCCCAGGATAGGTGCTAGTCAGCCACTGCCAGTTCCCAGGCTCCCTGCTCACCCCACCACCACAGCTGTTGGCTTGTCTTCTCATATTTCTTTGTTTTTGTGGTATTTTCTGCTTGCTTGGGCTTTCTGTCTGTCTGAAGCAGCAGGGAAGCCTACAGTTCTATATCACTTCCACATCAATGAGAGAGTTGATTCTTGCATGATTTGGTAATAATAACAGGCACATCTGGTGCTGACCGTTTGGCATGATTCATTCATGCGACAATTATAATGTGATATAGGGGAAATAAATGCTGGTCGCAGCTTTATAAAATAATACTCAGAGCTGACACACGAGTTAAGTGCAGATTCTCTGACAAAATTATGAAGCAAAGCAGTGTGGGTAATGTTTTACTCATCATCACATTCTTATTTTCGCCACATAAAGATGCCAAAGTTTTACACACTGATTTTTTCAGGTAAATGTAAATCTGGAAATCCCCACAGCAGTGTAGGCCAGGAGGAGGGTTGGGGGTTGGTGTTAGCACTAAAAGCCTCCTAAAGCTCTTCTCCACCTTCTGAGCCTGGCCTCCCATGCCCCTCCTGATTTCACACTCTGATGTGTCCAACATCTGCAGGTGCTGCACAGACTGGGCCTCTATCATGCCAACCCCCGGGGAAGACCATCTGGTCATCCAACAGGTCCGAAGACTGGAGCCAAGCTACTCTAGACTCTCAAGCACCAGACAGGAGAGTAGCTCAGGGTAGGGACGATGGACAATAGACTATGGACTTGCAATGAGTGTACGAAACATTAAGGACACATGGTCTTTCCATGACATAGACTGACCAGGTGAATCCAGGTGAAAGCTATAATCCCTTTTTGATGTCACAAATACTTGTTAAATCCACTTTAATCAGTGTAGATGAAGGGGAGGAGACAGATTAAAGAAAGATTTTTAAGCCTTGAGACAATTGAGAAATGGATTGTGTTTGTGTGCCATTCAGAGAGTGAATGGGCAAGACAAAATATTTAAGTGCCCTTGAATGGTATATGGTAGTAGGTGCCAGGTGCACCGCTTTGGGTTTTGCAACACTGCTGGGTTTTTCACACTCAACAGTTTCACATGTGTATCAAGAATGTATCAAGGATGGAAGATGTTCTTAATGTTTTGTACACTCAGCGTATAACAGATGGATATTTGGATGGAGGACACAACTGTTTACCCCTGGCAAAAGTCCATGATCTCTTTCATAAACGCTCATGTTTATTTAGACAGAGTAGTGTTGATCTTGGCCTGGGCATGTAGCAGATGAATAAGTAATGTAAAGCTACAGCATTGTTCTGGAGGGTCTGTCTGATAGTACAACACCAAGGTTAGAGTGTCTCAGCTAGTACAAGCTAGCTACACAGTGTGAAAGTGCAATATGGTGGTACTGGAACCATAAATTGCAATACATTGCAGGCTCAATGTATCACGATATTACGATGAAAAACGATTTGCTGGTTCTGACAGAAAAACTATAAATAGTTTTTAACAAGCAGCCTCAAAAGCAACATAATATTTTAACCTAAATTATTAACAGCGGGTAACCCGAGACACCTTTTTTCTAGGAAACTATACACAAAATTAATAATTTGACCATAAATTTCAGAAGAGGTCATCTTTTCATGGAGGAAGAAACAACATGGACATAGTGCTAAGCAAGTTAGGTCCAAAAATTGGATTTTCACAAAGTAAAATTAATTTAGAGGTTAGGGGTTTCATGATGCTTGTGTCTTAACCAAAGTAGATCATTTTTAGACTGTTTTATACATCAATTGGGGTCTCTATAAGCTTCAATATGAGGTCCTAAACCTAGCATGAAAGTGCATCATTGTAGCTGTGTGGGCTAATAGTCCAAATGTTTGCACTAGGGTAAGTTGAGCCGACGGTTGAGTCAGTGGCAAGTTGAGCAAATTGAAGTGCTTCCTTCCTAGGCATAATGCAAGGCCTTATTGCTGAGATATGAAGTAAGAACAAGGCCATGCCTATGTAAAAAGTGTTACAAAAAAGTACAAAGTGTTTGTTAGGTCTTTTAAACCTGTGTTAAAATATGCTTCAAATTATTAAAAGACAAAAAGAGATTGTGATTTTGTTGAATTGTGGTTTTAGAAACCTAGTGGTAATATCACATACAGTTGACATGAATTCTGATTATTTCCAGGATATACAACATCCTGAAATATATATAGAATACTATATTTTCCTTGATGGAGTGATGCTGGATGTTAAAAAATTGCTCCCCTGCGTGATTCTACACAACTCTGGAACATCTGAGTCACGCAAACGCCTGATCTCTCTTTAAAGAAAATCCATATCATAACACTTTTCTCAGAAACATATTATTTAGAATAGTTTTTCTTATTCATTTTGACTGATATCAAATGTATATGAACAACAACAAAGAAAGTCTAAGCCGACACTAATTAAACACATTTGTATATTAGCAACAAATATTATGTCTGATGATGTTTCAAAGCAAATGATCCATGCAGGTTCTCCATATTTAACAATAGCATTTCATGTATTTAATTCATTTTAGAATAAGGCTGTAACGTAACAAAATGTGGAAAAAGTCAAGGGGTCTGAATACTTTCCGAATGCACTGTATATGTGCTATGTATGTTAATATCGTATATTGTTTTTTTGAAGCAACCCGTAGGCAGTGTGTCTCGAGTCCGGTCTCGAGACCACAAATTGAGTGTCTTATTTCGGTGTCAGGTACATATTTACTCGGTCTTGACTCGGTCTTGGACAATGAGTAATTGTAATTTCTTCCTGAGACCTGCCGAGCCCAGCGGAATAAAAAAAACTCTGAATGATCAGCTCCCATTCAGTCAGCTTCTAAAAATGCTTTTGCCAGGCCAAACATCCACAGTCCTATCATAATACAGGTAACAGACAAAATAAACGAAACACCAACATAAAGTGTCTTAAGAGGGCATTGGTAAGCCAGACCAGCTTCAATCCACCTTGGCATAGATTCTAGTGTCTGGAGCACTATTGGAAGGATGTGACACCATTCTTCCATGAGAAATTCCATAATTTGGTGTTTTATTGATGTTGGTGGAAAATGCTGTCTCAGGCACCGCTACAGAATCTCCCATTAGTGTTGAATTGGGTTTAGATCTGGGGACTGAGATGGCCATGGTATATGGTTTACATCGTATTCATGCTCATCAGAGTGATGGCCTCTATTAAAAAGAGGAGGATCCCATTCGCTTTCTATAGTCTAGGCCTGCTGTATTTATTTATCAACTTTCCTAATATGAAGCACATTGTTTCTCTTTACAACATTCTCACGCCTGCTCCCTCTCTCCCGCCCTGCACTACACACTCCTGCCACTATCATTACGCACATCTGCTTCCCTTGTCACGCACATCAGCGATTCATTGGACTCACCTGGACTCAATCACCTGTGTTACTACCTCCCCTATATCTGCCTGTTCCCCAGCTCTGTTCCCCGCTTCAGAATTGACTAACGTATGTCGTTGGGTAACCCGGTTCTGGCCCTGTTCCTGTCCTGCGCAAAATGTAAACGTTCAGACACCGTACCTACTTCTCTACTCCAGCGTCAGTTCTTACAGAAAGCTGAAGCCACCAAATGAAGCATCGGGGAGTGCTGGCTTTTCGGTTGGTGTTAATTATCAGTCAATTACCGTGAGACCTGCAGTTATTTGCTTGACAACCACTGGCTGACAGATTTTCATAACCGCCACAGCCCTACTCAGGAACCACACCTGTGTGGAGGCACCTGCTCTCAATATACTTTGTATCCCTCATTCACTGAAGCATTTCCATGATTTTGTCAGTTACCTGTACATTCATATCCACTGCTAACTTCATGCCTAACCTTAAATTCTGAATTTTTACTATATACAGCCAATTTTGACTTTGCAGCAGGCCCAACTAGTGGAAATCTCTCAGCTCTGCCTCCAGGGCAACTCATCCCAATAAATGTCAACTTGCTCTGTGCAGCTACTAGGGAAGAGTGGGGGAAATTGTTTGAAAGTTGAGCACTCACTATCTCTGTTTAAAATGGTCTGTTCCCGAGTGTGTACATTTAAGTCAAAATATTTTTAATGATAAGAAGTAGCTTAGTATTGAGAAGACACGATAAAAACATAGCTTGACCAGTCTTGATTAGTCGGCTCTGGTAGGTCATGGATCTTTACACATGTTACATTCTTGTTAAGCTTTCTGCCAATATCAGAAATGTCTATGTCCTGGGAAATGTTCTTGTTACTTACAACCTCATGCTAATCACATTAGCCTACATTAGCTCAACCGTCCCGTGGAAGGGACACCAAACCCGAAGAAGTTTTAATATCCCCTTTCACCTTGTCTATCCTCAAACCACGCCCCAGCTCAGCAGGCAATCTACTCCAAACATTTATTTAGTAGGCCTATAACATACAGTTAAGAACATAACTACTGTTCCCTGAAAGAGGGAACGAGGTATAACATTCTATGGGGAGTCAGCAACCAATCACATTCTCCTGAAGAAAACTGAATTCATGGCCAACGGGCCAATGGATGTCAAACCTGCCCTCGGAAGCCCCGCCTTCCTGGCTATAATACCAGGGATCGCATGAATTTCCTCAATTTAGCACCGCTCTTCAGCGAGCCCAAATTCCCTGACGGCGCAGGGACAAAATATGTCATACCTTGTTCCCTCCTTCAGGGAACAGTAGTTATATCCATAACTGTACGTTCCCCTTCAGTCGGTCACTCTGTATAACATACTATGGGGACATACAATCACGCCCCAAGCCAGCTCAGAGGGTACCTAACTAGGAAGCTCGCGGTAGCCCAAGCACACAGGTTCCACCAGCTCCAAAAGGGGTTGGTGGGAACTGGAACTGCTGTCGTACACATCGATCCAGAGCATCACAAACATGCTCAATGGGTGACATGTCTGGTGAGTATGCAGGCCATGGAAGAACTGGAACATTTTCAGCTTCCAGGAATTGTGTACAGATCCTTGCAACATGGAGCTGTGCATTATCATGCTGAAACATGAGGTGATGGCGGCAGATGAATGGCATGACAATGGGCAGGATCTCATCACGGTATCTCTGTGCATTCACATTTCCATAGATAAAATGCAATTGTGTTCATTGTCCATAGCTTATGCCTGCCCATACCATAACCCCACCGCCACCATGGGGCACTCTATTCACAGCTTTGAGATCAGCAAACCACTCGCCCACACCGGCCATCTGCCCAGTACGTCGAGCACGCAGATGAGCTTCCCTGAGACGGTTTCTTACAGTTTGTGCAGTAATTCTTCGGTTATGCAAACCCACAGTTTTCATCAGCTGTCCGGGTGGCTGGTCTCAAACTATCCCGCAGGTGAAGAAGCCGGATGTGGAGGTCCTGGGCTGGTGTGGTTACACATGGTCTGCGGTTGTGAGGCCGGTTGGACGTACTGCCAAATTCTCTAAAACGATATTGGAGGTGGCTTATGGTAGAGAAGTTAACATTCAATTATCTGGCAACAGCTTTGGTGGACATTCCTGCAGTCAGCATGCCAATTGCACGCTCCCTCAAAACTTGAGACATCTGTGGCATTGTGTTGTGTGACAAAACTGCACATTTTAGAGTGGCCTTTTATTGTCCCCAGCACAAGATGCACCTGTGTAATGATCATGCTGTTTAATCTGCTTCTTGATATGCCACACCTATCAGGTGGATGGATTATCTTGGCAAAGGAGAAATGTTCACTAAACAAATTTGTGCACACAATTTGAGAGAAATTGGCTTTTTGTCCATAGGGAACATTTCTGGGATCTTTCATTTCAGCCAACACTTTACATGTTGCATTTATATTCAGTGTAATACACCACACTAACTCCTCAGATGCAAATCGGTATTGGACTGAAAGAGAAAGGCATAAGTCGTCGGACACCCCAGACAGAGCAAAGAAACAGGACATAAAAAAGCGAAGGCGGTGTCGCCAGAGACAAGTTAGTTTATAAATGTAAACCAATCCATACATTTTAAATACAGTACTGAGTTTTGAAAAGTTTAGACTTGTTCCACAGACTTTAGTGTTTTCTTTTTCAGCTTTGAGATTCCAGTGTTCAAGACAGTTAGATTTTTGGGCATAATAAGTTATTGTCTTCTGTAATTTCACAGGCTATGGCCAGTCTGCATTTTTAATAACCTCCCCTCCTGGCGTCCCCCTGAGTTTGAGGACTTGATCGCAGCAGCATTCCGGAGAAGAAGGGCCAAGCGGGCTTATGGGAATTAAAAGTGGCATCAGAATGAAAACCGGAGCAACCATCCAAGTCTATCGCTTCCCTACCCAAAACATCTGATGTGAAATAGACCACAGATAATTACCTGCACCTTAGAGACTATTTTCACTGACTCTCCACACCTGCTTCTCAAGAGACTTTTTGAGAAGCAAACACTTACCTACAGTGCCTTGCAAAAGTATTCATCCTCCTTGGAGTTTATCCTATTTTGTTGCATTACAACCTGTAATTTAAATGGATTTTTATTTGGATTTCATGTAATGGACATACACAAAGAGTCCAAATTGGTGAAGTGAAATGAAAAAAATCATTTAAAAAATGGTTTAATGGAAAAGTGCATATGTATTCACCCACTTTACTATGAAGCCCCTAAAAAAGATCTGGTGCAACCAATTACCTTCAGAGGTCACATAATTAGTTAAATAAAGTCAACCTGTGTGAAATCTAAGTGTCACATGATCTGTCACATGACCTCAGTATATATACACCTGTTCTGTAAGGCCCCAGAGTCTGCAACACCACTAAGCAAGGGGCACCACCAAGCAAGCAGCACCATGGAGACCAAGGAGCTCTCCAAACAGGTCAGGGACAAAGTTGTGGAGAAGTACAGATCAGGGTTGAGTTATTAAAAAATATGCGAAACGTTTAATATCCCACGGATCACCATTAAATCCATTATTAAAAAATGGAAAGAATATGGCACCACAACAAACCTGCTAAGAGAGGGCCACCCACAAAAACGCACGACCAGTAAAGGAGGGCATTAATCAGAGAGGCAACAAAGAGATCAAAGATAACCCTGAAGGAGCTACAAAGCTCCACAGTGGACATTGGAGTATCTGTCCATAGGACCACTTTAAGCCGTACACTCCACAGAGCTGGGCTTTACAGAAGAGTGTCCAGAAAAAAACATGATGGTGCTAAAATAAGAAAATAACAAACATGTTTGGTGTTCGCCAAAAGGCATGTGGGAGACTCCCCAAACATATGGAAGAAGGTACTCTGGTCAGATGAGACTAAAATTGAGCTTTTTGGCCATCAAGAAAAACGCCATGCCTGGCGCAAACTCAACACCTCTCATCACCCCGAGAACACCATCCCCACAGTGAAGCATGGTGGTGGCAGCATCAAGCTGTGGGGATGTTTTTCATCGGCAGGGACTGGGTAACTGTTCAGAATTGAAGGAATGATGGATGATGCTAAATACAGGGAAATTCTTGAGGGAAACCTGTTTCAGTCTTCCAGAGATTTGAGACTGGGATGGAGGTTCACCTTCCAGCAGGACAATGACCCTAAGCATACTGCTAAAGCAACACTCGAGTGGTCTAAGGGGAAACATTTACATTTCTTGGAATGGCCTAGTCAAGTCCCAGACCTCAAACCAATTGAGAATATGTGGTATGACTTAAAGATTGCTGTACACCAGCAGAACACATCCAACTTGAAGGAGCTGGAGCAGTTTTGCCTTGATGAATGGGAAAAAATCCCATTGGCTAGATGTGCCAAGCTTATAGAGACATACCCCAAGAGACTTGCAGCTGTAATTACTGCAAAAGGTGGCTCTACAAAGTATTGACCATGGAAGGGGGGGGGGTAAATAGTTATCCATGCTCAAGTTCAGTTTTTTTGTCTAATTTCTTGTTTGTCTCACAATAAAAAATACTTTGCATCTTCAAAGTGGTAGGTATGTTGTGTAAATCAAATATACAAATCCCCCAAAAATCTATTTTAATTACAGGTTGTAAGGCAACAAAATAGGAAAAATGCCAAGGGGGGAGAATACTTTCGCAAGTCACTGTAAATACAGAACACCCACGCCTACCTACAGTTGAAGTCGGAAGTTTACATACATTTAGGTTGGAGTCATTAAAACTCATTTTTCAACCACTCCACAAATGTATTGTTAACAAACTATAGTTTTGGCAAGTCAGTTAGGACATCTACTTTGTGCACGACACAAGCAATTTTTCCAACAACTGTTTACAGACAGATTATTTCACTTATAATTCACTGTATCACAATTCCAGTGGGTCAGAGTTTTACATACACTAAGTTGACTGTGCCTTAAACAGCTTGAAAAATTCCAGAAAATTATGTCATGGCTTTAGAAGCTTCTGATAGGCTAATTGACATAATTTGAGTCAATTGGAGGTGTACCTGTGGATGTAATTCAAGGCCTACCTTCAAACTCAGTGCCTCTTTGCTTGACATCATTGGAAAATCATAAGAAATCAGCCAAGACAAAAAAATAAAAAATTGTAGACCTCCACAAGTCTGGTTCATCATTGGGAGCAATTTCCAAATGCCTGACGGTACCACGTTCATCTTGTACAAACAATAGTATGCAAGTATAAACACCATGGTACCACGCAGTCGTCATACCGCTCAGGAAGGAGATGCGTTCTGTCTCCTAAAGATGAACATACTTTGGTGCGAAAAGTGCAAATCAATCCCGGATCAACAGCAAATGACCTTGTGAAGATGCTGGAAGAAAAGAAAATCCACAGTAAAACGAGGCCTATATCGACATAACCTGAAAGGCCGCTCAGCAAAGAAGAATCCACTGCTACAAAACCGCCATAAAAATCCAGACTACGGTTTGCAACTGCACATGGGGACAAAGATCGTACTTTTTGGAGAAATGTTCTCTGGAGTGATGAAACAAAAAAAGAACTGTTTGGCCATAATGACCATCGTAATGTTTGGAGGAAAAAGGGGGAGACTTGCAAGCCGAAGAACACCGTCCCAACCATGAAGCACGGGTGCTTTGCTGCATGAGGGACTGGTGCACTTCACAAAATAGATGGCATCATGAAGAAGGAAATTATGTGGATATATTGAAGCAACATCTCAAGACATCAGTCAGGAAGTTAAAGCTTGGGTCTTCAAAATGGACAATGACCCCAAGCATACTTCCAAAGTTGTGGCAAAATGGCTTAAGGACAACAAAGTCAAGGTATTGGAGTGGCCATCACAAAGCCCTGACCTCAATCCCAAAGATTTTTTGGGGGCAGAACTGAAAAAGCGTGTGCGAGCAAGGAGGCCTACAAACCTGACTCAGTTACACCAGCTCTGTCAGGAGAAATGGGCCAAAATTCACCCAACTTATTGAAGGAAGCTTGTGGAAGGCTTCCCAAAATGTTTGACCCAAGTTAAACAATTTAACGGCAATGCTACCAAATCCTAATTGACTGTATGTAAACTGCTGACCCTCTGGGAATGTGATGAAAGAAATAAAAGCTGAAATAAATCATTCTCTCTACTATTATTCTGACATTTCACATTCTTAAAATAAAGTGGTGATCCTAACTGTCCTAAAACAGGGGATTAAATGTCAGGAATTGTGAAAAACTGAGTCTAAATGTATTTGGCTGAGGTGTATGTTAACTTCCGACTTCAACTGTATATACAGAACATTACCCTCTTCTTTTTACGACTCCTTATTACTTATCGTTTAAAAAAATATATTGATATTGTGTCTGTTTTTATAAATGTTTATGGCATTGTTGAGGAGAGCTTGCAATTTTAAAAAATTGTTTTGTTCCTAACTTTTTTTTTTGGAAAGGGGATTGGAATATATTTTTTTACTTATGACTCATGTTGTACACAGCGGTCTAAGGCACAGCATGTCATGTCAGTTATTACAGTGCAATTGTATATATTTTTACAATTTAATCAAACTTATTTCATAACTTTTTTTATTGTACTTATGTCTTGGCTCATCTTGAATACTTTTTTTATCATGTTTTATTTAATTAGAGATGTTATGTTTTATCATTTGACTTTTGAACACTTCTATTTTTTTGGGGGGGGGGGTCTGTGACAATAAAGGAAGGCGAGAGGAGGGGGCTGTAACAATGGTGAGGTGGGAGCATAAGGATAACGAAATTGTCACGTTCTGACCTTAGTTCTTTTGTTATGTCTTTGTTTTAGTATGGTCAGGGCGTGAGTTGGGTGGGTTGTCTATGTTCGTTTTTCTATGTTGAGTTTTGCGTTTGGCCTGGTATGGTTCTCAATCAGAGGCAGGTGTCGTTAGTTGTCTCTGATTGAGAATCATACTTAGGTAGCCTTTTTCCACCTGTGTTTCGTGGGTGATTATTTTCTGTTCTGTGTTTTGTATTTTCACCGTTCAGGACTGTTTCGTTTCGTTCTGGTGTTTTGTTGTTTTTGTTTGAGTATTCGTTTTCATTAAAAGAGATAATAAGAACAGGGCTCCGGGCAGCCGAGCGGAAATGGAGGAGAACTCGCCTCCCTGCGGACCTGGCATCCTTTCACTCCCTCCTCTCTACATTTTCCTCTTCTGTCTCTGCTGCTAAAGCCACTTTCTACCACTCTAAATTCCAAGCATCTGCCTCTAACCCTAGGAAGCTCTTTGCCACCTTCTCCTCCCTCCTGAATCCTCCCCCCCCCCCCCCCCCCCTCCTCCCTCTCTGCGGATGACTTCGTCAACCATTTTGAAAAGAAGGTCGACGACATCCGATCCTCGTTTGCTAAGTCAAACGACACCGCTGGTTCTGCTCACACTGCCCTACCCTGTGCTTTGACCTCTTTCTCCCCTCTCTCCCCAGATGAAATCTCGCGTCTTGTGACGGCCGGCCGCCCAACAACCTGCCCGCTTGACCCTATCCCCTCCTCTCTTCTCCAGACCATTTCCGGAGACCTTCTCCCTTACCTCACCTCGCTCATCAACTCATCCTTGACCGCTGGCTACGTCCCTTCCGTCTTCAAGAGAGCGAGAGTTGCACCCCTTCTGAAAAAACCTACACTCGATCCCTCCGATGTCAACAACTACAGACCAGTATCCCTTCTTTCTTTTCTCTCCAAAACTCTTGAACGAGCCGTCCTTGGCCAGCTCTCCTGCTATCTCTCTCAGAATGACCTTCTTGATCCAAATCAGTCAGGTTTCAAGACTAGTCATTCAACTGAGACTGCTCTTCTCTGTGTCACGGAGGCGCTCCGCACTGCTAAAGCTAACTCTCTCTCCTCTGCTCTCATCCTTCTAGACCTATCGGCTGCCTTTGATACTGTGAACCATCAGATCCTCCTCTCCACCCTCTCCGAGTTGGGCATCTCCGGCGCGGCCCACGCTTGGATTGCGTCCTACCTGACAGGTCGCTCCTACCAGGTGGCGTGGCGAGAATCTGTCTCCGCACCACGTGCTCTCACCACTGGTGTCCCCCAGGGCTCTGTTCTAGGCCCTCTCCTATTCTCGCTATACACCAAGTCACTTGGCTCTGTCATATCCTCACATGGTCTCTCCTATCATTGCTATGCAGACGACACACAATTAATCTTCTCCTTTCCCCCTTCTGATAACCAGGTGGCGAATCGCATCTCTGCATGTCTGGCAGACATATCAGTGTGGATGACGGATCACCACCTCAAGCTGAACCTCGGCAAGACGGAGCTGCTCTTCCTCCCGGGGAAGGACTGCCCGTTCCATGATCTCGCCATCACGGTTGACAACTCCATTGTGTCCTCCTCCCAGAGCGCGAAGAACCTTGGCGTGATCCTGGACAACACCCTGTCGTTCTCAGCTAACATCAAGGCGGTGGCCCGTTCCTGTAGGTTCATGCTCTACAACATTCGCAGAGTACGACCCTGCCTCACACAGGAAGCGGCGCAGGTCCTAATCCAGGCACTTGTCATCTCCCGTCTGGATTACTGCAACTCGCTGTTGGCTGGGCTCCCTGCCTGTGCCATTAAACCCCTACAACTCATCCAGAACGCCGCAGCCCGTCTGGTGTTCAACCTTCCCAAGTTCTCTCACGTCACCCCGCTCCTCCGCTCTCTCCACTGGCTTCCAGTTGAAGCTCGCATCCGCTACAAGACCATGGTGCTTGCCTACGGAGCTGTGAGGGGAACGGCACCTCTGTACCTTCAGGCTCTGATCAGGCCCTACACCCAAACAAGGGCACTGCGTTCATCCACCTCTGGCCTGCTCGCCTCCCTACCTCTGAGGAAGTACAGTTCCCGCTCAGCCCAGTCAAAACTGTTCGCTGCACTGGCACCCCAATGGTGGAACAAACTCCCTCACGACGCCAGGTCAGCGGAGTCAATCACCACCTTCCGGAGACACCTGAAACCCCACCTCTTTAAGGAATACCTAGGATAGGATAAAGTAATCCTTCTAACCCCCCCCCCCCTTAAAAGATTTAGATGCACTATTGTAAAGTGGTTGTTCCACTGGATATCATAAGGTGAATGCACCAATTTGTAAGTCGCTCTGGATAAGAGCGTCTGCTAAATGACTTAAATGTAAATGTAAATAATGATTCCTTACCACGCTGCACCTTGGTCCTCCTCTCTTTCTCCCAACGACGAACGTTACAGAAATGGCATGTCTCAGGCTGAACACATTGGCAGTCAGGAGCTCTAGTTTCCACCTTAGTGTTGTTAACACTCCATGGTTCCCCTTATCCAACAGTCAGTGGAGAAACCTAAGTTCTTCCGACTGGCATGGAAGTCGCGAGAGTCTTCAGAGATGTAAGGATAATTAGGAGTCTGAAACTAGGGTATTTTGGTGCAGTGTATTAGTAAGGGTAGTTGTTATGTATTTTGTCTTTATATCTATTATTTAGAGACCCATTTGGGTTAGTGATCATTTATAGAGTAGCTCTTTATTTTCTCTCAGCATGCATTATGTCATCATTCTGAATGTCTAAAGAATCCATATGTTCTTCTGAAATATGAACACAGAAATACTAGATTAGATTTGCATTGTTCTGGTCTTGGTCTTGACTCGGTCTCGGTCTTGACTCGGCATCGGCCCCCTCGCTCCCCTCAGCCAATACTGAAAAACAAGTGTGGCATCCTAGTGGTCCAGAGACCCAGACTATGTCTATGGCAAAGACCTAGGCTGCGTCATAAAAATGGCATCCTATTCCCATTGGGCTCTGGTAAAATGTAGTGTACTATATCGGGAAAATACTGCTATTTGGGACGCACACCTAGACTCTGTATGGTGGCATATTTAAATAAATGGTTCGCGGTACCAAAACTGTTCAAACAGATCTTTCTGGAATTTTAATTCTTAATTTGCAACTGGCAGAGTGGCAACACCGGCAAATTAAGCAAGGGATGACAGTTTTGAATTTATAATTCATAAAATGAGAATTGTTTTTCCAGAACTGCAAATGCTTAAGTGGATGTGGGAGAATCAGACATATTGAAATGTAAACAGCCAAAGAGGAAACGCTCATTTGCCTTAATTAACCACTTGGCAATGCTTGTAATGCGTCGTATCAAACAATGAACACTCCTTTTTGTTAGAGCTCAGTGTGCAGTGACTGAACATTACAAGACACACACATTGCAAGGTGCTGCTGAACTTCAGTCACTGTGGGTGACTACTGAGCTGAAAGACGTCTAAAGGATGTTCCCTTAATCATCAACTCACTGTTTTTGTTGTTGTGGGTATATAGAGGGAGGGCAAAGATAGTAGTTAGGAGGAGAAAGAGAGAGAGAGAAAAGAAGCAAAGAGGGGGCCAGGCAGCGATAGAAAAAGCAGCATTAACATAAATACTCTTGTCTTTGCCTACCTCATTGACAAACACCCAGTGACTGTCCTTGGAAGCCAGGTTGGTCTCAACAGCCTGCAAAGAAAGAGAGAGAGGAAGAGAGAAAGAAAGAGGTTACCATACTGCAAGTGAGCAGCTAAGACCGTGGAGGGAACAGGCAGATTGAGGGCAGAAGACTTGGATGTATTGCCATTGTTTCTATCCAACAGAACCCATGTAAAATCCTCTACAGTCTTGTCATTATCCAATTATACAAGGAACAAACATAACACCCATGTGGCTTGGCAAACCATGGTGGACAGACAGCATTTGGGTCCATGCAAGGCTCACAGCTAAAGACCCTCCAAAAACCCATCCACTGGACTGGAGCTCAAATCTGTCAAGAACTGAGCTCAGAATGTTTACGGAGAAATGACTCGACTGTGAAAATAGTGTTGTTAAAATGTCCTTTGTTGTTCTCCCGTTTGTTGTTCTCCTGGTGGTACTGCCTTTCCCACAGTCCATTGTGTTGGCAGCCCGTTCCAGCAGAAAAGTGTACCTTCCAAACGACAAGCCTTTTGTACACCTTAGAACTGCAGCCTAGGTAGTGCCAAAATGTTTTATTAGGTAACATCCTAGCCTTTTGAAATACTATAATTGCTCCTACATTTTACATCGCATTGCTTGCTTGGTCCTATATGTCAGGTTACCGTGGACCACAATCTGAATGAGACATCTCTCACACCCACCAGCGGAGGATCCAGAGGTATGGAGGTGGGGAGGTTATGACATCTCCAGCCCATTGTAAATCTTAAGGCAGCAGATAAAATCCCTTTGTCCTCTCAGTGTGGAGGAATGGAATGTATGATGAGGCTACGGAGAACCTACCTCAGAACAGTAAATTGCAATAAATGGACTTTGGGACAATATGTTTCGTCAGCCAAAATGGTGGTAATGACAATAGATGGAATATGAAAATGAATGTCGTTTTTGTTATGTGATTAAAAGTTAAATGACGACGCTATAACGAAAACATTGTAACTTGAAGAATTTTCCTAATATGTACCTGATGTTTGCATACTGTACGTTGTGTGGAAAACTTCCAGATCAAAGAGAATGTTTTTGTAAAGATGAAATGTGAAGTTAGTTGTCTAAATTGGATCAGAGTAAAATCCAGACCAAGCCTCGTAACTAGTTACGCCCAGAGAACTTGCCATAACTTGCCACAAGGGTATAAAACATGTGAGTTAAGAATTTACATTCAGACTAGGTGACCACATTCTGCAGCCAAGGTCCTAGTTAGTCGCAACCCCAAAACGCAACACGAGGTTGAAGAAGACAAAGGAACCGTTTAACAATCTATGCTACGGATGAGTAGCTGTGTCTAAGAGGGTGAATTCAAGGAGGACCACCCGGTTACCACTCTCCAAGGAATCGTGAACACTGCTTTCATTCCAAGGAATCGTATGTCTACAATGCTTTCATCCCTGAGTTCGGTCAGCTACACGGCTACAAGTTCTAATCAATAGCCTAGACTGTGTGTTTGTGTATGTGTACCTTATATTATCATTGTAGCTTGTTAGTAAATACATAATCAACTAAATTGGTGTGGTACGGACTCATTTAGTGGGACTCGTGTTTGTGCAGATTCTCGGATTATGCGACGTTCAGGATGAGACTGTAGAGGAAATTAATGAATTAGCGACTGTTGTAAATCGATATTCTGATATTCTTTGAGTTAATTTGGGAAATGGAAACTCAATAAAAACAAACTTTCCCATGGTGCCCCAGGTTACTGAGTTAATGATTACCTGATTCATTTAATCACGTAATTATAAACAGTTAATCATTCGATGAACAGCAGTTGTCACATTAATCAATACAACGTCACGACATATGCCATATGTGGTAATCACAACAGAGACTTTCTTGTAGTACAATAAAAATTGTTATTTAAAATGCCATTTGCAGAAAGAAAGGCCTGCACATGGTTTAACCCTTACCCTCCCATACTGTATTCATGCTCACATATAAAACAGGTTGTACAGTGTCCATATTAGAAAAAGCTTTACATATTGCGTCATAGAGAACAAAGTAGATACATGTGCAGCATCTGCCAGCTGAGGGGCCCTATACAAAAGCTATGGATCACTCTGTGTGATCCTCCTGTCCTCAGGTTGGTTAGGCCTGCCAGATGTTCTCAAATGGCTCCTCATTTGCCTCCCTTACCATAAGATGGCTGTTACATATGTAAACACTTCCATGGGTTCATGTTGACCATAAATATGTCGTGTTCTCTCATAGAATGTCACGATGTAGGCCACACTGCATGAATAATTCTGTTGACTGCTCTAATATGGCTAGTTAGTTATAATCACATGGAGGTGGGATATGGCTAGTAGTCAATTAGTTAACATGGGTTTGTAATGCAATTATTAATCAATCATTGGTTGTACTGTCAAATGAGGCAACTTTGATTCATATCCTATGTGTTAAACCACAACATTGAACCAGACAGAGCTCAGTGGTTCCAGATCTCATACAGTAGACCTCATTGAGATACCCAAGTCCTTGCTAATCAAATCTCCATCATCGTTCGACCTTCAAGCATTTGATTACCTGCTCAGGTACCTGTCTAAACAGTATCGGATCTCATTCTCAATGGATCCAATTACTTACACACAGGACAGACCTCCATATAGGTCTATTATAGTGAATCAGTAGGTTTTATTCACAGTGTGACATTTCAGAGGAAAGCAAAAGGTGGAAAGCATGATGTACATAAGAGGCATATCAGGGACAACTGAGAGCATGTCACAGCCTCTAGATGTCCCCTGAACAGCCCAACCAGATCCTGCCACCATCTATTTAGTCCTATAAGTCATCACAAACTTTCCTCACCCTATAGCCTATAGTCTAGCTGCATATAATCGCACATGTCCCCAAAAGCAGATTATATTTACGTGTGGCCCGTCCCCTCTGTCCATTGTGTGATTTTGTTTGAGATGGTTTGCAGGGACGTGAGGTGGTTTGCGGGTACATGAGGAGTAATCTTTGAGGCTGCACTGTCCATCAGAGGTGCTGCTGATGACTCTAGGACTGCTTGGTCAGTTTGGTCCCTGACTGTGCCACTGGGTCATAACATTGACGGGAGAAGAGAATGGACACTACTGCGTTGTTGGGGATTATGGTGAGTGAAGTTAACATGAATGTGAAATCAAAAATTGGTGTGCAGTTAAATTCATTTGCGAGGAAATCACTGTGAAAATGCTCATGTCATTCAAATGCGGAGCAAAATGAATATCTAGAAAGCCCAATAACCAGAAGGTACAACACCTCATGAAGAGGCGTTCAAGTCAAAACCTTCCCCTCTCTGTCCAATCCAGGCCTGTGTCCCAAATGACACCCTGTCAACTATATAGTGCAGCATGTAGGGAAAAGGGTGCCATTTGGAATTTCCAGTATGGGGTTCTTGATCGTGGCACTGGGCAAAGTGGGTGTTGGCATGGCTGGTCACCACTTGGGCAGATAGCAGCTGATGGGTGGTGATGTTGAGTGTGGTTCAGAAGGCCTCCAGGGAGGTTGGCAGAGTGGATTGGACCCGGTTGATCTGGCCGCCTATAACGAGGCAGGGACTGAAGGGAGACCGCTGAGGGGGTACCTGGGTGGAGGCACTGGGGAGAAACCGCTATTAACACAGTGAGAAGGGTCTGATCTAGAATTCTATGGAAATGATGTGTGTTATTCTATGGGTCAGGCCAGGCTACTCTGTTCGGTTCAACCAGTCATTTCTCTACACAAATGAAACATGCATAGATAAATTATTTAAAGCAATATTGTGCACTTAACTTCGCTGCTATCTGCACCATGAGGAAATGACACAATCAATGTTATCAATTTGGTAATAAAACAAAGAAACATGTTGAACACATTCTAAAATCCACTTTTTGTTCACATCCTATTTGTCTCTTTTTTCAAGCTAAAGAAATCAATACATGCAAGGTTTTCTGGCCTCAAACTAAAACAGACAAGTCTACCTTAGTGAGAATATATATATTTCATAATGGTATCATTATTAGGTCAGTGGGGCTATCAAGACAGCATGCAAATGTTCCTTATGCAAACATGCGTGGGCGGTGGCAGTTGAAAGCTGGGGGGGAAATCCCATCAGGGAATATGCATCTCTAGAAATCTGTGAAAGTATGTTTGAACTCTGCTTCCAATCAATGTGTCTTGACTACTGCCTCACCAGGAATATAGAACAGCCTTCCTCCATTTCACAAAGAGACACATCCTGATTTGTATATAAATGACAAAAAGTAATTAAGACACTGCTTTGAGGAGGATGTATTTCAGGGAGAATCTGGTTGCTTAACATATAGGCTACATGTGAAGAATTCACACCAATTTACTGAAAAACTAGCATTCTTTGATGTTTCAAATGTCGGATCTTAATTTGATCCCTTTTGTTGCAGGAGGAAAATAATTCAGGAGCAGGAGGATTTAAAAATCTGAATAAATATTTAGAGTCGCCACAGGGGGCAGCTGGAAGCGCTGTTTGTATACAATGCACACCGTACCTACATTGTACCTAATGTAGGCTACGTGCAGGCTACAGCGTGTCTCGAGTGAATTCTTATGTGGATTATGTTAAATTGACATATAGTACTGTGAAAAAGTTTTAGGCAGGTGTGAAAAAATGCTGTAAAGTAAGAATGCTTTCGAAAATAGACATGTTAATAGACTATATTTATCAATTAACTAAATGCAAAGTGAGTGAACAGAAGAACAATCTAAATCAAATCCATATTTGGTGTGGCCACCTTTTGGCTTCAAAACAGCATCAATTCTTGTAGGTACACTTGCGCAAAATCCCACAAAGAGATCAGGTGTATGATTTAACAATTATATCAAACAGGTGCTAATGATCATCAATTCAATATGTAGGTTGAAACACAATCATTAACTGAAACAGAAACAGCTGTGTAGGAGGAATAAAACTGGGTGAGGAACAGCCAAACTCCGCTAACAAGGTGAGGTTGCTGAAGACAGTTTACTGTTAAAAGTCATACACCATGGCAAGACTGAGCACAGCAACAAGACGCAAGGTAGTTATACTGCATCAGTAAGGTTTTTGAAGGCAGACAGGGGTTTCCAGATGTGCTGTCCAAGCTGTTTTGAAAGAAACGGGCAACGTTGAGGACCGTAGACGCAGTGGTCGGCCAAGGAAACTTACTGCAGCAGATGAAAGACACATCATGCTTACTTCCCTTCGCAATCGGAAGATGTCCAGCAGTGCCACCTGCTCAGAATTGGCAGAAAACAGTGGGACCCTGGTACACCCATCTCCTGCCTGGAGAAGTCTCGTCAGAAGTGGCCTTCGTGGAAGACTTGCGGTCAAAAAGCCATACCTCCGACGTGGAAACAATGCCAAGCGACTCAACTATGCATGAAAACACAGGAACTGGGGTGCAGAAACATGGCAGCAGGTACTCTGGACTGATGAGCCAAAATTTGAAATATTTGGCTGTAGCAGAAGGCAGTTTGTTCGCCGAAGGGCTGGAGAGCGGTACACAAATGAGTGTCTGCAGGCAACAGTGAAGCATGGTGGAGGTTCCTTGCAAGTATGGGGCTGCATTTCTGCAAATGGAGTTGGGGATTTGGTCAGAATGAATGGTCTCCTCAATGCTGAGAAGTACAGGCAGATACTATCCATCATGCAATACCATCAGGGAGGCATCTGATTGGCCCCAAATGTATTCTGCAGCATGACAACAACCCAAACATACAGAGAAGGTCATTAAGAAATATCTTCAGCGTAAAGAAGAAGGAGTCCTGGAAGTGATGGTATGGCCCCCACAGAGCCCTGATCTCAACATCACCGAGTCTGTCTGGGATTACATGAAGAGAGAGAAGCACCTGAGGCTGCCTACATCCACAGAATATCTGTGGTTAGTTCTCCAAGATGTTTGGGCCAACCTTCCTGCAGAGTTCCTTCAAAAACTGTGTGCAAGTGTACCTAGAAGAATTGATGCTGTTTTGAAGGCAAAGGGTG
Organism: Salvelinus namaycush; assembly: GCF_016432855.1. Lineage (NCBI taxonomy): Eukaryota > Metazoa > Chordata > Actinopteri > Salmoniformes > Salmonidae > Salvelinus > Salvelinus namaycush. The sequence goes on from NC_052341.1 coordinate 28,969,326, forward strand.
GTCACACCAAATATTGATTTGATGTAGATTTTTCTTCTGTTCACTCACTTTGCATTTTGTTAATTGATAAATATAGTCTATTGACATGTCTATTTTTGAAAGCATTTTTACTTTACACCACTTTTTCACACCTGCCTAAAACTTTTGCACGGTACTGTATTTGTAGGGGTAGAAATAATTATTTTGGTTGCCTCAATGGAGTGCGTTCTTGCGGTTAAAGCCACTGAACCCAAAACACATATGCCAGAGTCAGCCCACTGCCCTTTGACCCATGGATGAACGTCTATTTTCTACATATTAATTATCTGTGGTTACAGGGTTAAAACAGAAACAACTCAAAGGTTAACCGTTTAGGCATTCATTCGGAGTGGTTAAGGCTATGGATTGGGGAAGGCTTAAAACAAAATTATTAAAACAATGCGCCTATGTATCATCAGTATTCATAGTATTCTTAGTGCTTGCAAGAGCATTGTGATCTGCCGTAACGCAGTGGTCTAAGCAACGCGCTCCGGCTCCAAGCCTCATGAGTGCTGGGCGATATAGTGACCAGCCTGAGCCACAAGTTAATTGCATTTGCATTCATTTAAATGTTTTCAATCAGTAAAAATTAGTAGTCTGATAATGTACACATCAAAGAAAAGTGTCTCGGCTCAACAAAATCGTCTTTGGATAGCCTGAAATTAATAAACATCTTGACAGCTTTACGATATGAAAAAATAAAGCCACACGATACAAGCTTTCAGTCCACACCAAAGACGATAACTACACTGAATAAAAATATAAGCGCACCATGCAACAATGTCAAACATTTTACTGAGGTACATTACATATAAGGAAATCAGTCAATTTAAATAAATTCATTAGGCCGTAATCTACGGATTTCACATGACTGGGAATACAAATATGCATCTGGTTGGTCACAAATCACTTTAAAAAAGGTAGGGGAGTGGATCAGAAAACCAGTCATCTCCTTCACATAGAGCTGATCAGGCTGTTGATTGTGGCCTGTGCAATTTTGTCCCACTCCTCTTCAATGGCTGTGAGTAGTTGTTGGATATTGGCGGGAACTGGAACACGCTGTCATACAAGTCAATCGAGAGCATCCCAAACATGCTCAATGGGTGACATGTCTGGGCAATTTTCAGCTTCCAGGAATTGTGTACAGATCCTTGCGACATGGGGCCGTGCATTATCATGCTGAAACATGAGCTGATGGCAGAGGATGAATGGCACGACAACGGCCAACAGGACCTCGTCACAGTATTTCTATGCATTCAAATTGCCATCGATGAAACGCAATTGTGTTTGTTGTCTGTAGCTTATGCCTACCGCCCACCATGGGGTACTCTGTTGACAACATTGACATCAGCAAACCGCTCGTCCACACAACGCCATACACGATGTCTGCCATCTGCCCGGTACAGATGAAACAGAGATTCATCCGTGAAAAGCACACTTCTCCAGCGTGCCAATGGCCATTGAAGGTGAGAATTTTGTGCAGAAATTATTCGATTGAGCAAACCCACCGTTTCATGGTGGGTTCATGGTCTCAGACCATCCCGCAAGTGAAGAAGCCAGATGTGGAGGTTGGCTTGCGTGGTTACACATGGTCTGCGGTTGTGAAGCCGGTTGGACGTACTGCCAAATTTTCGAAAACGATGTTGGAGGTGGCTTATAGTGGAAAAATGAACATTTAATTATCTGGCAACAGCTCTGGTGGACATTCCTGCAGTCAGCATGCCAATTGCATGCTCACCCAAAACTTGAGACATCTGTGGGATTGTATCGTGTGACATTTCAGCGTAAAGAAGAAGGAGTCCTGGAAGTGATGGTATGGCCCCCACAGAGCCCTGATCTCAACATCACCGAGTCTGTCTGGGATTACTGTGTGGCCTTTTATTGTCCCCAGCACAAGGTGCACCTGTATAATGATCATGCTGTTTAATCGGCTTCTTGATATGCCACACCTGTTAGGTGGATGGATTATCTTGGCAAAGGAGAAATGCTCACTAACAGGGATGTAAACAAATTTGTACACAATTTGAGAGAAATAAACTTTTTGTGCATATGGAACATTTCTGGGATCTTTAATTTCAGCTCATGAAACATGGGACCAAAACTTTACATGTTGCATTTATATAATATATATTCATAGCCTAACTATAAAATGTTGTTGAGCATCCACACTGGAGGACAGTTTATAGTTCTACAGTAGGCCTACATCTGTCAATCAATTGATGGCCCAAATCAGCTCATCAACTCAGCCAGGGAAACACAAACAGTAGGCTAGCCTATTTTTGGCTTTCATACCTTTTATTATGTGACTATATATAGCCTACAGAATTTAGCCTATTGGAATATAATCAAATAACAAGGGGCCTATTGCAACCATCGATGTCACTAGATTATTGCCAGCTGACGTCTCGTTAAACCATCAGTATGCACTAAATTCCCCCACACAGCTGATCTCAATTGCAACAACTTTTGAAGAAAAAAATGACGTCGGTGTTATAATGTTAAGTCTTGCTTGCATCCAAAGTCTTTCAAGATATGTTTGCCCTCCGGTTTGGTATTTACAAATCGGAACAACATAGTACTTTTTGAACAGACTAGGGGCGATTTATCTATTTGACAAGCATTCCGTAGAATATTAAAAAAGTACTTTCTAGAATTTTGTCCTTAGTATACGCTTGACACTTGTATGTCTATCTATCTTGTGTTATTAAGCTATATAAAACAACGGTTGTTTCTGTGTATTGCTGCATTTCAGATACATTTTTGTACATTTGAATGTTGCAGTAATAGGACTTAAGCCTAGCGTATGAGCGAGCGAGCGTGACAATTATTTCAATAGCGAGCCCTGATCCCAATGACTCGACCTCCGACCCATGACGAGAAAGAGAACTGCTCATTTTCAGGGACTCACGAGGCTCATTTGAATTTCCTGATGCGCCAAGAGTGATCGAGTTAAGATCTGATATCTGTATATGATTGAGCTATCCATGTTGCTGTTTAATGAACATGTGCCATAGCATGCTTCCTATTAAAGTCGAAGAAAAAAGAAATACATCTCCACCCATGCACAGCTTTCCATATATTTCCTAATTAAGCATGCATATGCAAACCACACAACTCCCTTAGAAAGGAAACCAAAGAAAGGAAGGACGAAGATGTGGTTTGCATCAAGATTAATTAACGCATGAGTTTAGGTCATTAGGTGTGCAATATTGAACATTTGTTCTAAACTCAGTTCCTTACATGTGACCGATTGGTGTTTGAATTCTGGTCTCCTGCGCGCCACACAACTGTGTTAGCCCACTGAACAAAAGCTTAGGCTCTGGCTCGGGAGCAAATAAGTCTTCAGAAGGCTATTACATGATCATGTCATTGTATGCAGATCCAGAGAGAGTGGCACTGAGAAAACCAAAACAATAGCATCACTCCTTCTCTTGTCACATGCAATTTTCTCACTCGGAGGTTTACAGTTTTTGCTCAGAGGTGGTTTAAAAATATCATAAACAAAACCCACTAATAGCATAATGAACTCAGAAGAATTGAGGCATAGAGAAATACCACATTTCAGACCAACCCGATTCCAAATGGATTTTGCTTGCTGCGTCCTTGCCGAAAGCTGACGAGGGCCCTGCGAAACCCTCAGCGGGACCTTGTAATATATATTGTGTAACTATGGCAACAGTCTTCACAGCTGCATCCAAGCTGTATTTTGCAAGTTTTAATGATGTTTCTTTGTGGTTTTTATTGGAATAATTTCCACCAAAATCTAACTAAACTACACGGGAAATGGACAGAATAGAAAATGAGGGACGTTTCAGGTGCAGACATTAAGGGACTGTTTCCCAGAAACAGATTAAGCCTAGTCCTGTATTAAAAAACTGTCTCAATGGAGAATCTATATTGACAATGCTTTTTAGTTCTGTTTAGTGTCTGGGAAACTGGCCCGAACTGTATGCCGAGTTTGGTTTCCTGTTCTGCATTAGAATGAGCCACTACTCTTTAAGCCACACGTTCATAAAGGAGCTGGACATTACCCTCAAACGTTCAAGTGAACATCTTTTAAATGGTGTATCTATATTTCACATTTGTGGACATTTGACATGTCCAATGTCTGACAATATGATGATTTGATTGTTCCATTGTCTGTACATTTCCTCGTCCTGTTTGCTCAGATACCTTCATTGAATTTACACACATACACATACACACAGCTGATATTAGTCTCTCATTGGAGCAACATGTCCATCTGCCACAACAGCAAGTTGATGAATAGCCATCCTAAGAATACGATAGGGAGACAAGAGCTGCCGGTTCTATCTGTGCATAACCATGGTGCAATACAGAGTGCATGAAATGGCTTGTAAATAGCTACATACTAGAACCCTTTCTACTTCTATTTTGTTAAGTGGCACAAGAGAAAAGGCAAAAAATGCAACAAAAACCACTTGACATGTTGAACACAACTAGTGGAGAAGCCAATCATGGCATCTGGGATATGAGACCGGAACAAGAGTCATAGTTCTGAAGCCCCCTGCAGCCAGCCAGTGCTGATAACTCAAAGCTTGGCAGACTACGGTGCAGTGATATGTCACTCATTTCCCTTTTCCACTATCAATATGGATGGGCATCGAGGAGGACAGTGATTGCAGTATCTGGAAAAAATAGTGGTCCCGTTCTTGTTCTTGATGACAAGGGCTTTTGAGCAGTGACTTCAATCTCGCCATCTACCACGAGAGGGAAACTGAAGGGTTGTCAAACGGTGAGGAATTGATGATTTCATCTCTTGATTTCCCTACTCTCCGCCAGCTCATCTTTAGTTGACACGTTTCTCTGTTCATGAAGATAACTCAACACAATCTGTGGGCTATATTCTCAACTGTCAGGCATAAATAATGATTTTGACCTTCAGTTCAAATGTCGAGGCAACGGTAAGAAAGCACATAGAGAGTTGATATGCAGATTAGTAAGTTCTTCTGTTTGCAGGTCATCATATGTGGGTCGAATGGTTCAAGTCAATAAAGCCCACAGTATTTAAGAAGCCAACATATGGCTTCTTAAATACCTTAAATGCCAACATATGGCTTCTTAAACAATGTACAAAACCTTAGGAACACATGCTCTTTCCATGACATAGACTGACCAGGTGAATCCAGGTGAAATCTATGATCCCTTATCGATGTCACTTGTTAAATCCACTTCAGTCAGTGGAGATGAAGGGGAGAACGGTTAAAGAAGGATTTTTAAGCATCAGGACAACTGAGACATTGATTGTGTATGTGTGCCAGTCAGAGGGTGAATGGGCAAGACAAAAGATTGGTGTGCCTTTGAATGGGATGTGGTTGTAGGTGCCAGTAGAACTGGTTTGAGTATGTCAAGAACTGCAATGCTGCTGGGTTTTTCACGCTCAACAGTTTCCCGTGTGTATCAACAATGGTCCACCACCTAAAGGACATTCAGCCAACTTAGCACAACTGTGGGAAGCATTGTTGTCAGTATGGGCCAGAATCCCTGTGGAATGCTTTCGACACCTTGTAGAGTACATGCCCTGATGAATTGAGGCTGTTCTGAGGGCAAAAGGGGGTGCAACTCAATATTAGGAAGGTGTTCCTAATGTTTTGTACACTAAGTGTACGTATTTTAACATGGTCAACTAAAATCAGGGAATGTGTCTCTGTACCGTGAAAGCAACAGGTAGACCACTGATAGGTAGGCCAGATGCGTCCATTTCTCAGAATAAGACATGAGCGTGCAATGTGCACAGGCAGTATAGTTTTTGCAACACAAACTTTCGCAAAAACACTGGCCTGTCAGGTTTGATTGAAACAGACCTTGACTTTATTCTGTACATTGAGAGAGTATGCATGTAAAGCTCATAAATGTGTGTGTTAAAGCAGTCTTCTAGAACAAGGATGGGCAACTTCTATGGGGGTGAGGCCTCAAAAATCTGAACTCATCGTGAGGGGCCGCAGTTGCTCCCGGGTCTGCATGCCAACATCCGTTCTATCTTTCTCTCGCTTACACGTAAACAGACAAGCATGTTTGCGCTGCACATGCATGCACATGCACAAAAGCACAAACAGTCGACATATCATACAGTGTGTGCTTAATTGAGCTTGCGTTGCAGCAATTATATCGGATACTTCAGACGCCAATGTCTTAAGATGGAGGTTCTGTCCACTGTCGTGAGAGAAGTTCTGTCGACGCTGTCAACTTCACTAAGTTGATTTAGCCTGTGTGTTATTTCAATGTGAGTGGAATGTACATGTATTGAAATGTAAAGTAGATTATTAATTGGGCACATAGCGTCTGCCTACTTTTTTTGAGTGATGCTGAACTTACAATCACATACAGTATACTTGAAACAACTATATTCCACCCACTCAATCTGTCTCCCGTGAGTCGCACATCAAAGACATGCAGAGATATTTCAATTTTAAATTAATATGCAGTCCAAATGACTGCCTCTGCGCTCTAGTGTTAACAAGCCTTATGAACAGAATCCTAATTTGTCATATACATTAAAAAAAGAGCATTGGGGTCATGTAAATAGTTATCTACCAATATCTACCTGGACTATCTGCATTGACCCAACTCTTTTGACTCGTCACATACACTGCTGCTACTGTTTATCTATCCTGTGTATATAGCCAAGTTATTGTTACTCATTGTGTTTTTTCTCTCGCTGCATTGTTGGGAAGGGCCCGTGAGTAAACACACGAAGAATGTGACAAATAACATTTGATTGGATTTAAAGATGAGTTCACTGTCCATTTCAGATTGAGCAGTGACTGCATCCCCGTAAGAACCTACACCCACACAATTTCCTCTTGACTCAAGCGTCATCTCAAAAGTCAGAAGGGGAGACGGCATGCTTCTCTCTCTCCGCCTAAACAAGTCATGACAGCAAAGTCAAATAAACACCTACTGATCTCCCGTCCTTTCTTAAGTCACATACAAAAACGTAAAATGTCTGTTCCTTTCCTTCGTTTTTTTGTTGTTGACACATTTCTCTTTCTATTTGTTCTCTTTTTTCCTTCATTAATCCTACACCTACACTTAAAATAGATTTGCTCTTATGCTGTCGTTACAAATAGCTCGGTGCTCAATCTAACCATGCCCAATGCTAAGTTTAGAACTAGAAAAGGAGAGGAATGGTGGAAAACATGAAGGACGGACATATACAACACCCGTTCTGCCAGTCACATTCTGTTAAAGGTCCTCAAAGCACACACATCCTTGTGTCGCTCCTCTTTTGAGTTCGCTGCAGCTAGCGACTGGAAAGAGCTGCAAAAAACACTTAAACTGGACAGTTTTAGCTTCATCTCTACATTCAAAGACTCAATCATGGACCCTCTTACTGAGAGTTGTAGCTGCTTCGCGTGATGTATTGTTGTCTCTACCTTCTTGACCTTTGTGCTGTTGTCTGTGTCCAAAAAATGTCTGTACCATGTTTGTGCCGCTACCATGTTGTGTTGCTGCCATGTTGGGTTGCTACCGTGTTGTTGTCATGTGTTGCTGCCATGCTATGTTGTTGCCTAAGGTCTCTCTTTATGTAGTGTAGTGGTGTCTCTCTTGTCGGGATGTGTGTTTTGTCCTACATTTTTAATCCCAGCCCCCGTCCCCACAGGAGGCCTTTTGCCTCTTGGTAGGCAGTCATTGTAAATAATAATTTGTTTTTAATTGACTTGCCTAGCTAAATATAATACAAATAAAATGAAAAACATATTCAATGCAGTCACCATCACAGGTTAAAATTCGTTTGAGATTGTATAAATTGCATCTTCCTAGGCCTTAGCAAGCCTCCATCCACACAGTATAATCTCAATGTATTTTTCACCTCTATCTTTCAGCCTGTTTTTTCCAATTACCAAGGTGGATGTTTTTATATGTTTCCTAAAAGAACGTTTTTCCCCCTTGTGGGTGTATTGATGGTAGTTGAAACCTGGACATGGGTTTTAAGACTCATATTTCTAGAGCACGATGTCTTGTTAGGAGTATTTTAAAGCAGTTAGGAGCATTTTAAAGCATCTCTGTTGTATGTTAGTGTGTTAGTCTATATATGCACGTGTATGTGTGTGCGTGCATTTCTTATCTCCTATACTTGGAACAAACCCGCGAACCAGCTCTTCAAAGGTTTGACATTATCCTAATGCAGGAGAGATATGCTCTGCACTTAAACCGATTTGCAGAGGAGAAGATTTGGAACAAGAGAAATTGAACAGATGGAACAACACAGTAGTTTTGTCTCTAGTCTCCACCTAATAAACCTGGATAAAGCTCATTGGATACAGTGAAAAAAACAAAAAATGAATATTTTAGAGATAAATATGGTCATCACTGCCTGTGGATCAAAGAAGACAATACACATAATAACATTTTAAAAAGGTTATACTAACAGATAAACAACTATTACAAAGCTACTAGGCTGATAACAAGGCTGTACATTAAACACCATTGTCACCACTAATACAATCTTGGTGCGGCAGGGCTGCTGAATGGCTAGACTTTAATGAAAGGGTTGGACTGAGAGGATGACAAACATGACAAAGCATCTAATGGGGCTTTGAAATAGATCATGACTACTTCATTGTCTGACTGTTGAAAATGAGGCCTTTTTGTACTGATTATAGACTCTGGGCATTTTGTCCATGGTGAATCACAGAGTGGGGAACAGATTTGAGCTATAATCTATTTAAGATAATGTGTTATAGAGAAGATAATTCCATCGAAACAAACAACATCATACTTTGACCCGGCTAATATTTAATAGGTAAGATTGCAAACCTATGGTAATAACATTGGCCACAGTCCAATTTATTACTATAATTATCCATACCCTACTACATTACTGCAGCCCAATCTTTCTGTGCTGTAAAGCCTACTAGTGGACTGCAGTCTATTTGTTTTTCCTCTACTGAATCCAGCCTGTATCTGCTGCCTGTTTGCCTGCTCACCACATGGCCCAGGCATCCAGACTGACAGCTATTGCATGATGCCTTCATAATTCTGTGGCTGCCTGTGTTTCCAGTGGGACATCACAGCTGCGGCACACTGTCGTTCCCAGAGAGAGAGAGCACCTCATCTCCGCTGAGGGAGAGAAAACTTCCCAGCAACCTCACAATAAGCACTCCCATTCTTATCCACCCCATCCCCCTCCATCATTCTCTCTTTCCCTCTCTTCCCCCCGTTCCCTCATCATGTCCCAAACAGTCCACAATGAGCCGGGTGACTATGACAGACTCCAGACTCGCGACTCAGAGTTCTGGTTGAGGGGATAAAGGGGACAATGTAAGAGCACAATATGACAGTAGTGACAGCTGCCTCAGACAATAAGGTGTCTATGCTATAGTCTTACACTTTCCTCCATCCTGTATGAGCCCAGCCAGCTGGTGAGGAGGCACAGCAGCTCTTGTTATAGAGTCTGTCTGTCTGCTCAGATTCTTATTTAGATATCAGATCTGGGCGTTTTGCGTCTGTGTGTGGCTGGGCTGAAAACTTCATCAAGCTTTGGATCGGCCAAGATAATGGCTTCGACTGGTGATTGGGGTTTCTTGTTGAAATCTTTTAAGCTATTTCTCTGAATGTGTTGATGTGTTATTTATTTATTTCGGGGGCGTAAAGGGATAGTTCACGCCAACGTACTAAATTATTTGGAGGCAGTGGCCAGGTAAACAAAACCAAAGCATTGATTGATGTCTTAACTGTCCATAGATTGCTTACAGAGTAAGGAAACCAATAAGTCATTTTTTTTATTTGGGTGAACTATCACTTTAAAACTGTTTTGGAAGCCTATGTTGACTGTCGTAGACAAAATGTAACTAAACCAGAGAAGGCTGGTGGGAGGAGCTATAGGAGGATGGGCTCATTGTAATGCCTGGAATGGAATTTATGGAACCGAATTAAACATGTGATTTCCATATGTTTGATGGATTTAGAAACCATTCCAATTATTCCATTCCTTCCATTACAATGAGCCCGTCCTCCTTTAGCTTCTCCTCTGAACCAAACTGGATATCAATTTAAGAAAGTATTCTCATTGTGGGGAAGGAATGATACAGTATTAAACTCTTCCCAGGCTTGACTGAATGAAGTCTTACTGTAGTTTTTTGCTCCGCCACAGATGTTGACGATGAGGTGCCACTCAGACTGTAGATCATAATGAAATGGCCAATTCCCAAGGTAAAGACCTTGTTTTCATCATCATATTCTTCCTAGAAGTTTTGGACATGGGTGAGTATATGAGCTATAGCAAATATCTATTTAGAATCATGGATAGGCCGGCTAAATGCATTCTGGGTGATTGAATGGCCACAACAAGAGTGTTGAAATGGCAAATGTAATAAACACCTGGGTTAAGACTGCAGAAGAGAGAGGCTAGCATTGGCCTCAATTATAGCTCAATCTAGTGAAGGCTTAACTGAATGAACAACAGAGACTGAATGCAAATATGAAACCGTATTGAAATAGATTTGGGGGATGGCCCGTCTCCAGGGGATGACCCCCACAGCCAGATTGCCAGGATGGCAGGTAGCGCTTTGAAGGGCAGCTGCCATCAGAAACTAGCACTTGACTACATTATGCAGATAGGAGAGTCTTGTAGAGGATAGAGGAGGCAGAGAGAGGAATAGAAGGGAGCGATGGATGGGGAGAGGATCAGCAGGATGAAACGTTGCCGTTTGGCTTCCAATCCCTTCAGAAAGAGGGATGAAAAACACCGTCCTTTTAATGTCCTGCTGCTTTAAATCCGATATGTACAGGTAACTGCCAAAATTAAGCAAACGCATGAGAAAATGAGAGATGCAAAGTATATTGATCGTAGGTGCTTCCACACAGGTGTGGTTCCTGAGTTAATACTTAGGGTCATTGTATAAAAATGGCCAGTTGCACAATATTTTTGCTACCATGGCTAAGACAGAACAATATCAGAATTGGGCTGGCTGTGTAAACGCAGCCAAAGGAGCATAGGGGCTTTAAAGTGTGTGTGTGTTATGGGAGATGCTAGAGCGGTGCCTGAGATCGCTTTTTCCACCACCATCAGCAAAACACCAAATCTCGGGGAAGAATGTTGGCCAGTGTCAACCGAGCTGGTATTTATCAATGTGTTAACTAATAGAGTTCCAGACACTTGTAGAATCTACGCCAATCTATGGTTGCCATGGCCCAACGCCCAATTAAGACACTTTATGTGTTTCCTTTATTTTGGTAGATACATGTAGAGTGGGGTCCGGAATTACTGATACCTTTGATAAAGACGAGGAAAAATGATGACTGTGTAAAATAAATAATTCAAATACTGAACTATATTGTATGCTCCAAAAAAGTCTGGAGACAAATGGTCAATTAACCATTAACATTTCAGCCAAATGCCTGGTTACCTTTGCCAGGAGGCGGAACCTTGATCGCAAATGGATCTTCCAGCAAGACAAAATACCCAAGAACACATCAAAATCCACACAGAAATTGTTATTTTAACAATTAGCCCCTTTTTTTAAATTTTCGCCTGAAATGACATACCCAAATGTCACGACTTCCGCCGAAGTCGGTCCCTCTCCTAGTTCGGGCAGCGTTCGGCGGTCGACGTCACTGGTCTCTAGCCATCGCCGCTCCACCTTTCATTTTCCATTTGTTTTGTCTTGTATTCCCGCACACCTGGTTCACATTCCCTCATCAGACCTAATGTATATTACCCTCTGTTTCCCCCATGTCTGTGTGTGGAATTGTTCTTTGTGTAGGGTGTTACGCTACAGGCTGGCTTGCGCTAGGTTTGTTTCAAACCTAGGTTTGTTTGTTTTGTTTAATCCGGTTCATGTTACCGTGGGTGTGCTTGGTGCTGCCTCGCCTGTGCCTTTGGGCCAGGGTGTATATTAAAGGTCTCCTGTTATCACCCATCTCTGCAATCCTGCGCCTGACTTCCCGGCAACCAGTCACTCACCCCGTTACACCAAATCTATCTGCCTGTAGCTCAGGACCTGAAGCAACGATATGCATATTCTTGATACCATTCGAAACTAAACACTTTGAAGTTTGTGGAAATGTGAAATTAATGTAGGAGAATATAACACATTAGATATGGTAAAAGATAATACAAAGAGAGAACCATGTGTTTTTTTTGTGTATTTTGTTGTACCATCATCTTTGAAATGCAAGAGAAAGGCCATAATGTATTATTCCAACCCAGGCACAATTTAGATTTTGGCCACTAGATGTCAGCAGTGCATGTGCAAAGTTTTAGACTGATCCAATGAACCATTGCATTTCTTTTGAAAATGTTGTATCAAGACTGCCCAAATGTGCCTAATTGGTTTATTAATACATTTTCAAGTTCATAACTGTGCACTCTCCTCAAACAATAACATGGTATTCTTTCACTGTAATAGCTACTGTAAATTGTACAGTGTAGTTAGATTAACAAAAATGTAAGCTTTCTAAAAATATCAGATATGTCTATGTCCTGGGATTTTTTTGTTACTTACAACCTCATGATAATCGCATTAGCCTACGTTAGCTCAACCGTCCAGCGGGGGACCCACCGATCCTATAGAGGTTAAGCACCATGCTCCTACCAACTGAGTCGTTGGACATGTCAGACACATGATTTGTCTTAGGAAACAGTATGTAAGTGACAGTATGCAAATAGATATGTAGGCTGCTACAGTACCTGCCTAGCACTGTGCACAGCTGTCCACCGCCTCCTATGAGTTAAAGAATCAAACCATAACATTGAACAAACTCATTCAGTAATAAAAAAAAACTCCAGGTGTCGCCCAACTTCCTCATTATCCACAGTGTATTTATACCTGTGTTCTCTGTTTGTCTGTTGCCAGTTCGTTTTGTTTCGTCAAGCCTACCAGCATTTTTCGTGTGCTCCTGTTATTCTCTAGTTCCTGTTTTCTACTTTTCCTGGTTTTGACCATTCTGCCTGTCCTGACCCTGAGCCTGCCTGCTGTTCTGAACCTTTCGGACTCTGCTCTGGATTACTGACCTCTGCCTGCCTTTGACCTGTCGTTTGCCTGCCCCCCTGTTTTAGTAATAACCTTTTGTTACTTTGAAACTATCGCCATCTGGGTCTTCTCCTAAGCCTTGACAATTGGGTACATGACACTCATTTCAAATCAATAAGTCATACAATTCCAGACTCATTCAAAAATCAGAGCGTCATTCCCTTTTATTCTGGGAAATATCCAAGTCTGTGTACATAGTGTTTACTTTAATTGTCATGCTCAGACAGACATGTCAGATACATTTGCCCAGTAGTGTCCCAAGAGATGCAGTTAGACTATGGTAAATGATGTGTCTATTTCCTAAGGCAATTCATTCATACACACAAGACAGGGAAGGCAGGGAATTAAAATCGAGTGGTTTATGTTTGTGTGTGCGTGAGCATGCGCATGTGTGTGTGTGTGTGCGTGAGCCACTTGACCCTTTACGAGCCTCTCTGAGGCAGGACGCTATAATACGCATGACTGGGAATGAGACTCAATTTTGCACCATCTTCCTTTCCACAGAATGGGATGTGAGGGGAATATAAACATCCACCTGCCACTGTAATTAGGATATAAAATTTTTACTCTCCTTTATTTCTCGGTGATAATCAATCACATTTATAAATACCAGCTCAGTTGAGACTGGGCCACCCATCATCACATTACTGTGAATATGAACCCAGTGAGCATAGTGCCTAAACCTGCCACTGTTCCACACACACCTCCATTACAGGGCCTGAGAGGCTGATTACCACCTTACACACACTACGGCAGAGAGAATGGCCCATTGATTTTTACTACTGTGATCCCAAAACAGGGAACACATGGTGCCATATTAGGGGAGAGTGGGATCAGTTGAGACAAAGGGTTAGTTGAGCTACCCCCTTTTCTAGGAAACCATATACAGAAGTAATCATGTGACTAGGGCTGTTGCGGTGACCGTATTACCACCACAACGGCAGTCATGAGTCATGACCGCAGTCAAATTCCAAGTGACTATTGAGTTACGGTAATCTCCTTTAATGCACTCTGGACACACGTTGGTAGTACCCAACTCGCTAACGACCGTCATATCGCTAATGGCCTGGTACTCAGGGCTCTATTGTCCCTCTAACCACTCTGACATCAATGCAAATAAAAATGTTGACCTCACTGTGATGATCAATTGGAATTAAGAAGTTCAACAACAGGTTGAAACTGAGTGGAAAACATGGTCGTTGTGGATGTTGTTTCAAAGCCAAACACAGTGAAATCGACAGCACTTTCTATGGTGATGATTACTTCAAACCATTTAAGATGTTGCATGTAGGAAACCCATACACATATTAGAGCTTATGCATACGTATAGGCCTATATATGAGCCCAAGCCCCCCCAAAAAATGAATTAAAATAATGATTGTGCCGTTATACAATACATGGCCTAATAGCCTACTGCATATTACGCACAGCAGAAAAACATACAAAAATAAACAGATGTAAGTTGTCTTTTGTACATAACTGGTCTAGCCTATGCTCTAAAATAAATACAAAATTACCGTGTGTACTGTATTATTACAGTATGCATACTGAATAGACCGGTTACCTTACCCTACGCTCCAAACTTTCTATCCATGAGTCTGGGAGAGAACATATAGGCCTAGGCAATGCTGTTGGTTCACTGATTGTGCAGGGCAGCTTATTTACAGAGTTAGCCTACAATTATAGTGAATTTGTATTTGATTTTGAAGAGCCTAGTAATAGGTCATTTTTTATAGTTTCATAATTGATAGGCTGACACATTACCTTTTGGCTAGAGAATGTCTCACCACTGTGCGTTTCCATTTCCTCCTCTCTCTCCTTCATTCCTTTCTCGAGCGCACAGAGATGGGGGTAGTCAACAGTTTCATTAAATACGTTTCATTGTGAAAACATGTTACTGTCAATGTTCTCAAACAGATTTCACTTAGTTTCCCAAATTAAGCACTGGGTAGCTGCAGGAACATGGTTCCAGAGCCCAAGGCATTCCGTTTGTGCGGTATATCACCTGTCACTCAGCGAGAGGCTGCAGGCTCCTCAAACAGTAGTTGATGCGTGAGTGATATAAGTGCTCTTAGAAGCCCATTTCTATATGCAATCCTGTGTGAAAGCAGAGTTTTGATGGTTGCTACTAAAAAAGAGAAGGATCCCAGCTGTAACTAATGTATATTTATTTCTCAGCTGCTCCACTAAAAAAACAGAATATTCTACCCGGCATGATTTAAACTGCGAGAAACCGTTTTTTAGGTGCATACAGATGACATTTTTTCCCCCCCTGCCCATGTTTGATAATGGGCCATTCTAAATCAAAACACATTTTACATATTAGGAAAGACAACACTAAATTGAGAATAGTCTGGTGGGTGTCAATATGATCACTTGATGAGAGAATAGGGTGTGCAGCCTGAGGCAAGGAACAGAGAGCAAGCTTTTTCTGCTTCTTTTTCAAATAGTCAATAGCCTATAGTCACACCATGCAGCTCATGTACAGAGCATTCGGAAAGTATTCAGACCCCTTCCCTTTTACCACATGTTGTTACATTACAGCCTTATTCTAAAATGGATATAATTGCTTTTTCCCCTCATCAATCAACACAAAATACCCCATAACAACTTTGAATTTGCCAAAGGTGCTTCAACAAAGTACTGAGTAAAGGTTCTGAGTACTACAGTTTTTAGTTTTAATACATTTGCAAAAAATCCTAAAAACAAGTTTTTGCTTTGTCATTATGGGGTATTGTGTGTAGATATATTTAATCAATTTTAGAATAAGGCTGTAACTTAACAAAATGTGGAAAAAGTCAAGGGGTCTGAATACTTTCCAAAGGCACTGTACCACACACCCATCCATGAATTACACTTTGACCTACCAACACCATCACCCACTGTCACAGGACATCATCACCCACTGTCACAGGACACCATCACCCACGGACCCCAAGAATACTCAATTTTCCCTATCCCTTTGCTCATCTTACCCCAAACCCGGGGTAAGTTGCGCCAAGAGACCACTTTTTTGGGGGAAAAGCTTTGTTTTCAAAACTGTTATGTTTACATGAATTCTGAGTATTTCCAGGGATATACCACATCCTGAAATATATGTAGATATCTTTGTTAGAAATAATACTATATTTCCCTAATGATGCTGAACGTAAAAATGTCTCAACATACCCCACTCTCCACTACAAGACTTGAGCCAAACGTTTGGTGGATATTCAATAAAATATGCTTTTGTAATTGTCCAAAAGGATGACTAAATCGATCTTGCAAAATTCCTGAGTTCTTTCCCTCCTTTCACCCATGTCCTTAATTGGATATCTGGCCAGAGAGAACATTATGATGTGCTGTGTACTCAAAAACCTGGAATCACAGCAGCAGCCTCCTCAGGGGCCAAAACAACACCTTCATTTGCATCCTCTAATCCTGTAATAAAAGGCATAAACCACAAATATAAATCTTAAATAGACTACTTAATACACAGGTGAGGTGTCTGAATATCCCCTGGAGGACTCCAATCACAGCCCTCTCTTGCTTTTCTCTTTCTCCCTCCCTTTCTCCCTCCCTTTCTCTCTCTCTTTCCCCATCCCTTTGTCACTCTCTCCACCCTCTCTTTCTGTCTCCCTCTCTCTATAACTCTCTCTACCCCTCTCCTACACCCCCCCCCCCCTCCTACTCTCTCTCCATCTAAGACAGGTCAGTGACTGTGTGTTGTGCGGTCCACAGCTGCTGTGGGAGCCAAGAGCAGTGGGGGTGTGGCCTGGTCAAGGCAGCCGCTCTCCAGGAGAGATGGAGGAAAGAGCCATGGATTAATACTCATTCCGGATCTAATCTGATTTTAATGACAGATTAAGGGCCCAACAAGCAACAGCTTTGTTTGCTGCGGCATGGCCCGGTCAAACTAATCCTCCCGTGTTTCGTTTCCGTGAAAATGACAGGAGAGAGAGGGAAGGAGGGAGAGAGGGATGGAACGGAGATGGGTTGCAGCAGGCCACTTAACGAGGAGGAAATGAGAACTAGTTCCACCAGCTTCAGAGTCTCATCGACACATTATCGCCATGCCAGACAGCTCCCGTTCCTGCTACGCACAGGCGACTAATGACAGAGACGTCATGCACACATTACCACACGTCATTAGCTAACTGCATTTGTTTGCACCTGGACGTGTGCATTTAGTCTTGTCAATTACGCAATAACATTCACCTCTGCTTCAGTCAGTCAACAATATTGCTCTGTACATAAACCAATGTGCATATTAGGCCATCTCTAAATGTCTTTCGCCCCTTCGGACCCGTCGGAGGTAAAATGAAAAACCGAATAGCTTGAATGACGGTCGCACAAGAAAACATGATTAAAGCCTATATATCAAATCACTTACTTCTCCATTAGTATGATTAATGGGACTGGCTAGGGCCTCAGACAGAGGCAAGGCTTGAAAAATGATACAATTACCTGTTTTTGAATAGGGAAGGGGAAGCCCTACTCTGCTCAGGATGGCATGGAAAGAGATTCTCTCAGGGTATGGAGACTAGTGAGGATGGATAATGGCCTCTCTATTTCTATGTTCATTCATCTGAGCTGCTAGAATAGTAGTAGAGGGATATTCGTAGGATTGCAGATAGAGGTCAAGGCCCCGATACTGCTCCAGAACAACCCCAGCCGCAGTATTGAAACATCTGTAGAATACACATAGATTCTCCATTAGCCTACTTGATAACAAGGCTATTGATGATAGTTCCACTCCAGGGTTGGGGTCCATTCTATTTCATTTCCAGTCAATTCATAATGTAAACCAGAAATTCAACTTCCAAATTTTCCACATTGAAAAGCATTGGCGAAAATTGGAATTGGAATTTCAGCATTTCCTAAATTGACTGGAATTTTAATGGAATTGACCCCACTGCACTCCATGCGGACCTAGACTCGTACGAACCATCCGGACCTCGCAAGCATACGAGGCTAATACTGACCCCCACCAAGATCACATTAAAACCAACATGATTGTTTGTGTGAATCAGACTAGTATTTAATTCTGAATTCATATACTAATAAGACACAGTAACAGTAAAACTTTATTTTGATAGTTAATCTGTACAGGCTCAGCAAAATAGCAATAAGCTACATTAGGGTTTTACATTGGCTACACCATGCGATGTACTTCCGCAGATATATTTTACATTGGCTATACCGCAGATATGTTTTACATTGGCTATACCGCAGATTTAAAGCAGTGAATTGAACTGCAATCCAGCGTGATCGAATCGCTAGAAGTCATGCTCAGAAGACGACACTTATTGTCAGGTGGCAAAGCATTCATAATCCACAACCAGAATCCCTTCTCTGTGTGTGTGTCTACCAATGAGGCAATAAGAACCGTACAGAACGCTACCGCTCTCCATCCTCTGAATATTTCTGTGATCGCATCAGCAATAAGGGCGAGGAACAGAGAGACAACGAGAGAGAGGGCGAGAAATACAGAGAGAGAGAGTGGAGGAGGAGAAGAAGGAACAGAGAGAGGGAGAGAGAGAGAGTGAAGGAAAGGGAGGGGAGAGAGACAGAGAGAGAGAGAGAGGGAGAGAAAGGGAGGGGGGAGAGACAGAGAGAGACAGAGAGAGAGAGAGAGGCATCTGTCTGGCACAACACTCCCCGCCAGCAGCTCGAGGAATAGCCATTTTATTTCCTCATCCTGTGTGTGTTAGCAGTGTTTTGGCCAGTGGAGCATACAGCGAGGTAGGGTCGGGCAGAAAATAGGGCCCTCGTTGAATTGATTGTGTGAGACACTGCGGGGGCGGTAGAGTGGGACGAGTGTTGAGGGACTTGGGGAGGGGGGGGGGGGGCTGGCAGGCGTGTGTGAGATGTAGAAGTGGGAGAATAATAGGAGGTGTGCACTAATTGTTAGTGGGTGGGTTGTGCTGCTGGAGTGGAATAGTACTACTTCAGTACAACGACGGCTCCTTCGAGTTCAGCTGGCTACAGTGCACGGTAGGTAGGGGTGAGCATCACCGTCATCCCCTCCTCCTCTTTCCCAGACTGCCCCAGGTTTATCAGTCCCTGCTCAGTGTGAGCAGGGAGCAGCCACGGCGGGGGGTCGGCCAGGGCGCTGTGGACCACCTCATCTGTCCTTGTCTCATTTCCACCCGTGTGTTTCCACCTCACGCTCTCCCCTGCCATGCAGGTCTACCATCATGGTGAGCCTCTGTGTGAAAGTGATTACATTCTTGTGCCTCTACCACCATGTTGTCCTCAGTATTCACGGCTCATGCTGTTTACTGCTTGGGGCCGGGTGCTAGTTGTCATTCTACTTGATGTGCAAGGCAGCAAAAGGCTCCCATCTGCCAGGTGGGTGAACAAAATAAATGATTGGAGTACTGGTAATATCAGTACATGAAAATGTCAAATCAGGTCAAATAGCTCAAACCGCATGACAGAGAATCTGTTTTTGGGAGAGCTTTGGCCCGGTCAATGGCTCATAGTAAAGCCACTCAGAAGACGCAAATCCTCAAATCCTACACACGACAGTAAACCTCAACAGGAGATTGGGAACATTAACAGTTGCCAGCCTATTAAATGAACTCGTTGGCATCAGCGAAGATGTTGTGTGATATCCGAGTATTTCCTCTCACTTCAAGACCTCTGGGTAGACCAGTACTGTATAAGCCCAAAGACATTTAAAACAGTATGATGGAGTTCCAAAATCACATTGCAAAACTGATTTCCACCACCTGAGGAAATTGGAGAGAGGCCAGAATGAAAAAGACCACACACATCCTGCAGCGTCGACCCAACAATTGGATTGTATCCTCCTCCTAAGCCATTCTCGCAAACTTATGACCGAGTTCATTACAAAAGCCTACATCCAAAAGCCCATCTGGATAGAACTGTGGAGCTTCAGTCAGAGGGAAAATACAGTAAGAATAAACATCTCCCTCTCTGTTACAAGCAGACCAAATGCCTCCAGAAAATTCCAGAAGATCCCTAGGTAACACTAAACACAGGATTTTTACTGACAATGCCATTCAGAGGGGAGGTGTGTGTGTGTGTGTGTGTGCGTGAGTGGCTGTGTGGGATGGGAGTGCGTAGGTAGCATTGCCCCCATGGTAGTGTGTGAAGTGCGGGGGCAAGGGGATGATGGCGATGCGTGGGTGATACAAAACTACATTTGGGAACAAAAATGTATGGAGATCTGGTACTGTATATGCCCAAAGACATTTAGAACAAAATGATAGAGTTGTCTGAAAATTCAGATTGTGTGAAATTCAGCCTGCATGCATCATGTCCTGCTGTTGTCTGAGTGAGGTACTGTCTGCAGCTTGCTCTGTAGCCAACGCCAAACTGTAGTGAGCAATGGAACAGTTTCCCTCTTGACGGACAATATATATGTACGTCTTGATCACACTCTCTCTATAAGCCCTACACGCATCATTCTGATCGAGATAAAATGACAAATGAAAAGGGCAATGTTTCAAAATGATTAGTCCTGATAAATAATACAGGGAGGGCAGCAGAAACAAAGTGCTTTGATAACAACCCTGCTGGCTTTCAGCGCCGTCCGTCCCCTAACTCCTGTACCGATGCCAAGCCTGCAATGCCAGCCAGGGCAATGAGTTCACAGCAGCTTGTTTCCTCTCTTTACCCCCCCCCCCCCCCCCTCTCTTTCTCCTCTCTTCCCCTCACCAGAAAGGAAGAGACAAAGCGAGAGGGATAACTGGGACAAAAAAATCGGTGGACTCCAGCAGATGGTGTTTTTCTGTCGGTTTTTTTGTGCTTTTTTTGTGCTTTTTTTCTCACCAAACGAGGAGTCAATGAGGAAGTACGTCTCGGGACTAACAACACCCATGCCCAATATATCCTCTAAAAACCGGGTTCTCGGGCGTTATCACTTAAGTCTTAGGCTACATGTGAGAGGTTATAAGACTATACAGTCAGTGTCCAGATTTCAGTTACTATTCCATTTAACCTATATGAACTTAAATGAGGAATAATTCAGTGTATTCATGGATACAGGGTTACGCATGAGCGGGATATCAAAGGTGCATGTAATCACCTTATCTCGAATAAGACCTTAAGCGGGATATGAGCTAATATACGGAATACTGTTTGCATATACACCTGGTTAATGAGAGTGTCGAATTTGGTCAAAAAATGTAATGGCTTATTTGCTACGCGTGGCTTATTTGATCTAATCAAAGTTTCGTAATGCCTAGGTTGTTACAAGTGCACTGATATAAGTAGGCCACATGACGTCCAGGCAACTTTGAGAAAAAAATACTTTATATCGGAGTTATTCACACGCGTATCTGCCCTCTCATTGGCTAGAATGGTCCCACCTGATCTTGCCTTCCATTTTTTTAAAGACATTTCTTTCCATTGTTAGAGCAGCAGTATCTGGTCAATATAATGGATCATCTCACTCTTTTTTCCCCCCTCTTTCAAACTGCCTCCTGTTCTCCGCCCTCTCTCTCCATCTCCCCTTTCTCTTGCCTCTCTCTCTCCTCTCTCTCCTCTGTCTCTCTCTCTCTCTCTCTCTCTCCCCACTCTCCTCTCTCCTTCACCCCTTTCTCTTGCCTCTCTCTCTCTCTCTCTCCTTCACCCCTTTCTCTTGCCTCTCTCTCCTCTCTCTCTCTCTCTCTCTCACTCTCTTTCCCTTCTCTCTTTCCCTTCCCCCTCTCCCTCTGTCTCTCCATTCCTTCTCTCGCTCCCTCTCTCAGCTGCAGGCTAATTGAAAGTGAAAGCTACTGATTTCACAGATTCCGCTGGTGTCACCTTGTCTGTGCACGTTGTGGCATCAGTGAGTGCCATGGGGCACCTCTGAGTCAGTGTATACAAATAAAATCAATCAAATTGTATTTGTCACATGCACCGACACAACAGGTGTAGACTTTACTGTGACATCCTTACTTACGAGTCCTTTCCCAACAATGCAGAGTAAAAAAAAAAGTTGAAAAGTTGAAAAAAACAATAGTAACACAATCGAGGCTATATCCACAAGGAGTACTGGTCCTGAGACAATGTGCTGGGGTGCGAGGTAGTTCATGTAATATGTACATGTAGGTACAGTAGGGGTAGATGTGACTAGGCAATCAGGATAGATAATAAACAGAGTAGCAGCAGCGTATGCGAATGTGGTCTTTGACAATTTCCCGGGCATTCCTCTGTCTCCGCCTGGTATAGAGGTTCTGGGTGGCAGGGAGTTGTAGCACCATGCGGTCGAATGCCAAGCAGTTGCCATACCAAGCGGTGATGCAGCCAATAGCGCAGCTGTATAACATTTTGAGGATCTGAGGGCCCATGCCAAATCTTGAAGAAAGGAAGAGGCGTTGTCTTCCATTCTTCAGGACTCTTTTGGTGTGTGTGTGGACCATGTTAATTACACCAGGGAACTTGAAGCTCTCAACCCGCTCCACTACAGCCCTTTTGATGTAGATGGGGGCGTGCTCAGCCCTCCATTTCCTGTAGTCCAGGATCAGCTCCTTTGTCTTGCTGGTGTTGAGGGAGAGGTTGTTGCCCTGGCACTGACCTCCTCACTATAGGCTGTCTCATCGTCGGCAGGCCTACCATTGTTGTGTCATCAGCATACCTAATGACGGTGTTGCAGTCGTGGGTGAACAGGGAGTACAGGAGGGGACTGAGCAAGAACCCCTAAGGGGACCCCCACGTTTCGGGTCAGCGCGTGGCAGATGTGCTGTTGCCTACCCTCACCACTTGGTGGAGGCCCGTCGGGAGACCAGGATCCAGTTGCAGAGGGAGGTGTCCAGTCCCAGGGTCCTGAGCTTAGTGATGAGCTTGGAGGGCACTGTCACAGGGCTGAGTGCTGGGTATACCGCGGGACGAGAGGCATGGTATCACTGATCACCCACAGCCTTGATCCCCAGACCCCCAGGGCCTCCAGTTCCCTTAACCCTGTCACCCCCACCCTAATCCCCCAGCGACACCACCACCAGCCTGGGCACCAGGCAGCAGTCACCTGCCCCCACACCCGCAACCCTCTCACCTCCTCTTCCTCTCAGTCTCTCCAGGCTGTCCCTTAGAACACTTTCTGTATATTTGAGTGGATATCAACAGGGCCCAGATGATCTGATGAGGACCAAGTCAGGGCTTTAACTACAATTAGGATCCAGAGATTTTCCATCTCATGGTCAAGTTAAAGTCCACATAAACCGTAACCGTGTGGAATCTATGAGCTATTTTTATACAGCCTGTAGAATGAAAAAGTATAGTTTAATGTAAAAAGTAATTGGTTTCACACAGGCCTTGAAACAGCTGAAGGGTAGTTAACCATTATTTACAGCAATACACCCACTGTTCTTAAAGCCTATGGATATGGAGGCTCAAAGCAGAAAATAAAAGTACAGAAGACAATTGTCCAAGATGGTGTCTCACCCACAATTGAGATCCACCATGATGTAATTCATAGCTGTCAGGATTCTAGCTGAACTTAGAGCTCAGCTTTACACATCTCATTTAGTGGCATATTTTCTATAGAAAATGAAAAGAAGTAATCTACCGCATTATCGTTTGTAGCACCACTTACGTTGAAGGACAATTTATATTGTAAAGTGCTGAGAAGAATCATTGCAATGTGAGTGTAAACATAGTCAATATTTAAGCCAAAAGTTTATAATCTAAATAAAAGTTCCTGGAAATAAAAGTAAATACACTACATGACTAAAAGTATGTGGACACCTGCTCATCGAACGTCTCATTCCAAAATCATGGGCATTAATATGGAGTTGGTCCCTCTTTTGCTGCTATAACAGCCTCCACTCTTCTGGGAAGGCTTTCCACTAGATGTTGGAACATTTCTGCGGGGACTTGCTTCCATTCAGCCACAAGAGCATTACTGAGATTGGGCACTGATGTTGGGCGATTAGGCCTGGCTCGCAGTCTGCATTCCAGTTCATCACAAAGGTGTTCAATGGGGTTGAGGTCAGGGCTCTGTGCAGGCCAGTCAAGTTCTTCCACACCGATGTCAACAGTTTTTGAATGGATGTTGTTTTGTGCATGAGGGTATTGTCATGCTGAAACAGGAAAGAGCCTTCCCCAAACTGTTGCCACAAAGTTGGAAGCACAGAATCGTCTAGAATGTCATTGTATGCTGTAGTGTTAAGAATTCCCTCCACTGGAACTAAGGGGCCTAGCCCGAACCATGAAAAATTTGCCCCAGACCATTATTCCTCCTCCACCAAACTGTACAGTTGAAACTATGCATTAGGTTAGGAAGCGTTCTCCTGGCATCCGCCAAACCCAGATTTGTCCGTTGGACTGCCAGATGGTGAAGCGTGATTCATCGCTTCAGAGAACAGGTTTCCACTGCTCCAGAGTCCAATGGTGGCGAGCTTTACACCACTCTAGCCAATGCTTGGCATTGCGCATGGTGATCTTAGGCTTGTTCCATGGCTGTTTGGCCATGGAAACCAATTTCATGAAGCTCCCGACAAACAGTTCTTGTGCTGACGTTGCTTCCAGAGGCAGTTTGGAACTCGGTAGTGAGTGTTGCAACCGAGGACAGATGATTTTTATGTACTGCGTGCTGCGTAGTAGCAGAACGGTCCGGCCCTGTGAGCTTGCATGGCCTACAACTGAGTCGTTGTTGCTCCTAGACGTTTCCACTTCACAATAACAGGTCTAGCAGGGCAGAAATGTTATGAACTGACTTGTTGGAAAGGTGGCATCCTATGACGGTACCACGTTGAAAGTCACTGAGCTCTTCAGTAAGGCCATTCTACTGCCAATGTTTGTCTATGGAGATTACATGGCTGTGTGCTCGATTATACACCAGTCTGCAATGGGAGTGGCTGAAAAAGCCAAATCCACTCATGTGAAGGGGTGTCCACATACTTTTGTATATATAGTGTATCATACAATCTTTTCGTTTTAAAGCTTGTGCATTTCTTAGATAAAAAACAAGTCAAAATATCCTCTGAAAAGGCAGAATGGGCGTCAGTACACTGAGTACCTCTGTCCCCAAAACACCTTTTAAACAGAAAATTGCTACATTTACCACAACTCTGTTATAATCTAGCAAGTCATTACATCCCAGTTTTCCCAGATACTGTAGTTCGCAATTGCCCAATCGTCTTACTTCCTTCCATTGTCAAAACATTATAAAGACTGCAAAAGGGTTTCGAGCAGTACAATGCTTGTTTTTGTCTCTGAAAATGTACCAGCCCAGACGTCAGGGCACCAATCATCAACCTCCCATGGTTGATTCCCCAATTTACCAGGAGTTGGAACCAAAAATGTTTTCCAATCGTTTCATTCTGACAGAACCATTCTTTTTTTATTCCGCTCCAATGTTTCGACCAGTAAAATAACGTTCTGAACCGGTTCTAACCAAAATAAACGTATGGTTTATATCGTTCCTTTCTGTTCCTTTTTCAACCTCTGAAATCTTTTTTCTTCTTTTTTTACATTCAATGACTTCACCAATCATACAGTGCGGATAGAGCAGCTTGCTATGGAGTGGGCAAGCTATAGCTCAGTGAGTTGTTTACATGTGTGATGGAAACACAAGTGATGGGTGTGAGATCCAACTGAGATTTTGCGATAGAGGGTGGAGGAGGAGGCTTGGCTTGAAGAGCTGGGCATCTTGTGCATTATGCATTATCTGAATTTAGCTCACATAATTTTACCTAAGGAGGAGCAGCTTTCTACGGAGGAACTTTGAATGTCTTTGAACTTCAGAGAAGGTAGATGACAAGCCTGTGTGTGCAGAGAAGAACCAGAATTAAAAACACGTCTTACCTTTTTTGTAGTTGATAAATTCAATGTGATGTGTGATAACTGTAGTATCCCTAACTAGCATCTAATAAAAAAAATCTCTCTCCCTATCGTGTTAATCACGCTTGTAACGTCAGTAGACCACAGCTATGCTCCGGAGAGGCAGGTAGCCTCCACACGGACACACTGGAAAAGATTTCCAGCTGGCAGGCAGACACTGGAAGAAGTTTCAGATTGACAGAGAGAGGGCTTTGCATAGGCACTTTGTTGCAATGCCCGGAACGTAAAACAACGTTATTAACCGGTTCCCATGCTTTTAACGGTACTGTTCTGGAACAGTATAGATCACTTTCATTCCCAGTTCTGATTCTGTTCTTTGAACAATTGAGTTATTTTCCGGTTTAACGTTCTGTTCGATGAACCGGTTCAAACCCCTGGTATGTACCCATCACCATTTTATAGCTAATGAACAGTACATACAATATAGAAAGCAATTCCAACCCCTCATCCAAAAAAACTCCCAAACCCCAAAGAGAGTACAGAAGTCATAATACGCTGACCAAGAATGAGTTCAAATGAGAAATGACATGTCTGAGGAGACAAAACCTGACAGGCCAACACATCTCTGAGACTTTCTCTCAGACAGACAATCACCAGATCCTGATAAGTCTGACTCCCTGAGTTTCCTTCTCAGAGCCAGAGACTATTCAGGCTGCAGAAGGCTACCTCACCCAAAACAATGCCGGAGCTTGCTCTTTTTCTACCCCCCTCTCAATTCAATTCAATTGACTTTATTGACATGGCAAGTTCGTTATTACTTACATTGTCAAAGTATACATATCGAAAAAATAAAAATCAAATAAAAATATATATTTATATATATATATAATATATATATATATTTATATATATATATATTTATATATAAATAAATGGTGGGACCAACAGCAATAATAATAGTAGTAGTGGACATGGGATTACCATTAACAACAACTACAACAACAATATTAATCAAAAAAACAATACATTAAAGCAACAGTAGTAGACCAGTGTCAACATGACTGAGAAGACACATGACCTGGTATGAAAGACAAAACAAAACGGGAAATATTATCCACATTACATTGCACTTTTCACCTGCTGTCCCTCAGGTTGTGGCAGGAGGACACATATTTGGCTGCCAAAACTGCACATTTTGGCTTTTCACCCAACAAACATTAGATTTTTTCTTCATCTTTTATAGTTTCAAATTCTTTGTATTGAATTATAATTTTGGGAAAGAAATATTCTCTTAGGTCTGAGTATTTGTCACAGTGTAATAGGAAATGTAGCTCTGTCTCTACCTCTCCCCTGGAGCAGAGTGAGCACAGCCTGTCCTCTCTGGGCAGCCAGATTTGTCTGTGACGACCGGTCTCTATAGCCAGACTGTGCTCACTGAGTCTGTACCTAGTCAATGTTTTCCTCAGTTTTCTATCAGTCACAGTGGTCAGATAGTCTGCCACCAAGTACTGTCTGTTTAGAGCCAAATAGCATCGACGTTTACTTTGATTTTTTGTGGTGTCTTTCCAATAGGTGATATATTTTTCTTTTTGTTTTGTGATGATTTGGTTGGGCCAGATTTTCTGAGTGCTGTCCTGTGGCTCTATGGGGTTTGTTTGGGTTGGTGAACTGAGCCTCAGAACCAGCTGGCTGAGGGGACTCTTCTCTTGTTTCATCTCTTGACATTGTAGAGCTGTGTGATGGAATGTTTTGGGGTCACTTGTTTTTAGATGGTTGTAAAATTTGATGGCTCTTTTTTCTTTTCGAATGAGGGGGTATTGGCCCAATTCTGCTCTACATGCGTTATTTGGAGTTTTTCTTTGCACTTGCAATACAGTGTTGCAAAACTCTGCATGCAGCATTTCGATTGGATGTTTATCCCATTTGGTGAATTCATTATTAGAGATTGGACCCCATACTTCACTGCAATATAGAGCAATTGGTTCTATAACTGATTGAAACATTTTGAGTCAGATTCTAATTGGAATTTCGATTTTGATGTTCCTTTTAATGGCATAGAATGCTCTTCTTGCTTTGTTTCTCAGCTCATTCACAGCCATGTGAAAGCTACCTGTGTTGCTGATATTTAGTCCTAGATATGTGTAGTTTTTGGTGTGTTCTAATAGAACTGTGTCCAAATAGAATTTATATTTGTCATAATGTAATGGAATATCTTTATATTAGATCTAGGTGCTGATCTAGGTGCTGCTGTAACCCCTCTTTAGTGGGAGAAAGCAGCACCAGGTCATCTGCGTACAGCAGACACTTGATTTCAGTGTTGTGTAGGGTGATACCAGGTGCTGCCGATTCTTCTAATGTTTTTGCCAATTCATTAATGTAGATGTTAAATAGTGTTGGACTTATTGGGCAGCCCTGTTTCACTCCCCGTCCTTGAGAGAAGAAGTCTGTTTGCTTGTTGCCAATTTTAACCTCACATTTGTTTTTAGTGTACATTGATTTCATAAAATCATATGTTTTCCCTCCAATACCACTTTCTATTAGTTAAAAAAAAGGACCTTTGTGCCAAATTGAATCAAATGCTTTCTTGAAATCTACAAAACACGAGTAGATTTTGCCTTTGTTTTGGTTTACTTGTTTATCAATTAGGGTGTAAATGTGGTCTGTTGTATGATAATTTTTTAGAAATCCAATCTGGCTTCTGCTCAGGACGTTGTGTTCGTTAAGGAAATTATGTAGTCTACTATTTATAATACTGCAGAGAATTTTCCCCAAGTTGCTGTTAACGCAAATTCCTCTGTAATTATTTGGGTCAAATTTGTCTCCATTTTTATAGATTGGTGTGATCAATCCCTGGTTCCAAATATCGGGGAAAATACCTGCAGTGAGGATAATGTTGAAGAGTTTGAGTATAGCCAATTTGAATTTGTGGTCTGTATATTTGATCATTTCATTTAAAATACCATCAGCACCACAGGCCTTTTTGGGTTGGAGAGTGCATAGTTTTTCCAATAATTTTTCTGTAATTGGGGTATCAAATCAAATCAAATTGTATTTGTCACATACACATGGTTAGCAGATGTTAATGCGAGTGTAGCGAAATGCTTGTGCTTCTAGTTCCGACAATGCAGTAATAACCAACGAGTAATCTAACCTAACAATTCCACAACTACTACCTTATACACACAAGTGTAAAGGGATAAAGAATATGTACATAAAGATATATGAATGAGTGATGGTACAGAACGGCATAGGCAAGATGCAGTAGATGGTATCGAGTACAGTATATACATATGAGATGAGTAATGTAGGCTATGTAAACATAAAAGTGCATAGTTTAAAGTGGCTATGTTAGTGGTGGCTGTTTAAAGTGGCTACTCGATGTTAGTGGTGGCTGTTTAACAGTCTGATGGCCTTGAGATAGAAGCTGTTTTTCAGTCTCTCGGTCCCTGCTTTGATGCACCTGTACTGACCTCGTCTTCTGGATGATAGCGGGGTGAACAGGCAGTGGCTCGGGTGGTTGTTGTCCTTGATGATCTTTATGGACTTCCTGTGACATCGGGTGGTGTAGGTGTCCTGGAGGGCAGGTAGTTTGCCACCAGTGATGCGTTGTGCGGACCTCACTACCCTCTGGAGAGCCTTACGGTTGTGGGCGGAGCAGTTGCTGTACCAGGCGGTGATACAGCCCGACAGGATGCTCTCGATTGTGCATCTGTAGAAGTTTGTGAGTGCTTTTGGTGACAAGCCAAATTTCTTCAGCCTCCTGAGGTTGAAGAGGCGCTGCTGCGCCTTCTTCACAACGCTGTCTGTGTGGGTGAACCAATTCAGTTTGTCCGTGATGTGTACGCCGAGGAACTTAAAACTTACTACCCTCTCCACTACTGTCCCGTCGATGTGGATAAGGGGGTGCTCCCTCTACTGTTTCCTGAAGTCCACAATCATCTCCTTTGTTTTGTTGACGTTGAGTGTGAGGTTATTTTCCTGACACCACACTCCGAGAGCCCTCACCTCCTCCCTGTAGGCCGTCTCGTCATTGTTGGTAATCAAGCCTACCACTGTAGTGTCGTCCGCAAACTTGATGATTGAGTTGGAGGCGTGCATGGCCACGCAGTCGTGGGTGAACAGGGAGTACAGGAGCGGGTTCAGAACGCACCCTTGTGGGGCCCCAGTGTTGAGGATCAGCGGGGTGGAGATGTTGTTACCTACCCTCACCACCTGGGGGCGGCCCGTCAGGAAGTCCAGTACCCAGTTGCACAGGGTGGGGTCGAGACCCAGGGTCTCGAGCTTGATGACGAGTTTGGAGGGTACTATGGTGTTAAATGCTGAGCTGTAGTCGATGAACAGCATTCTCACATAGGGATGGGTTAGGGCAGTGTGCAGTGTGGTTGCGATTGCATCGTCTGTGGACCTATTGGGGCGGTAAGCAAATTGGAGTGGGTCTAGGGTGTCAGGTAGGGTGGAGGTGATATGGTCCTTGACTAGTCTCTCAAAGCACTTCATGATGACGGAAGTGAGTGCTACGGGGCGGTAGTCATTTAGCTCAGTTACCTTAGCTTTCTTGGGAACAGGAACAATGGTGGCACTCTTGAAGCATGTGGGGACAGCAGACTGGGATAAGGATTGATTGAATATGTCCGTAAACACACCAGCCAGCTGGTCTGCGAATGCTCTGAGGACGCGGCCGGGGATGCCGTCTGGGCCTGCAGCCTTGCGAGAGTTAACACATTTAAATGTTTTACTCACGTCGGCTGCAGTGAAGGAGAGTCTGCAGGTTTTGGTAGCGGGCCTAGTCAGTGGCACTGTATTGTCCTCAAAGCGAGCAAAGAAGTTATTTAGTCTGTCTGGGAGCAAGACATCCTGGTCCGCGACGGGGCTGGTTTTCTTTTTGTAATCTGTGATTGACTGTAGACCACAGGATTCTGATAGTCTTTGACTGCTGATTCAAGGATTTGTAATTTTTCTTGTATATATTTTTGTTCTGGGCTCTTTGTTATATTGCTGTAGAGGTTTGCAAAGTGATTTCTCCACATATCCCCATTTTGGATAGCCAATTCTTCATGATGAGGTTTGTTTAATTTATTCCAATTCTCCCAGAAGTGGTTTGATTCTATGGATTCCTCAATTCCATCCATCTGATTCCTAATGTGCTGTTCCTTTTTTGTTCTTAGGGTGTGTTTGTATTGATTCTCTCCCTCTCTCTCTGCCTTCTCTCCCTCTCCATCTCCTTCTCAGCTCTCTCTCTCTCCCCCTCATTCTCTGCCCTCTCTCCATCTCTTTCTCTGCTCTCTCCATCTGCTCTCTCTCTCTCTACCTCTCTTTCTCTCTCTCTGCCCTCTCTCCATTAACCAACTTCATAAGAGGGTTACGGAGACGCAGAGTGAAAGAAGCAACTTTCTATGTGAGAAGGACAAGCGGCAAATTGGTACTAGACACCAAAAGACACAGAGACCCCTCCATTCAGGGAGGTTAAGACCTGTCTCTTAAAAAAGTCCTCTAACTTCAGTGCACCCCTTTCACTTTCAAATGGACTGCATCCGAGGGGTAAAGGGCACCATTTCTAAGGGGAAGAATGAGTGCTATTTGCAGAAACGTCCTCTCACTGTCAACTGCGTTTATTTTCAGCAAACTTAACGTGTACATATTTGTATGAACATAACAAGATTCAACAACTGAGACATAAACTGAACAAGTTCCATACATATGTGACTAACAGAAATTGAATAATGTGTCCCTGAACAAAGGGGGGGGGGGGTAAAAATCAAAAGTAACAGCCAGTTTCTGGTGTGGCCACCAGCTGCATTAAGTACTGCAGTGCATCTCCTCCTCATGGACTGCACCAGATTTGCCAGTTCTTGCTGTGAGATGTTACCCGACTCTTCCACCAAGGCACCTGCAAGTTCTCTGACATTTCTGAGGGGAATGGCCCTAGCCCTCACCCTCCGATCCCAGACATGCTCAATGGGATCTTCGCTGGCCATGGCAGAACACTGATATTCCTGTCTTGCAGGATATCACCTACAGAACGAGCAGTATGGCTGGTGGCATTGTCATGCTGGAGGGTCATGTCAGGATGAGCCTGCAGGAAGGGTACCACATGTGGGAGGAGGATGTCTTCCCTATAACGCACAGCGTTGAGATTGCCTGCAATGACAACAAGCTCAGTCCTATGATGCTGTGACACACCGCCCCAGACCATGACGGACCCTCCACCTCCAAATCGATCCATCCTGTACCCGTCCCGCAGGTGTGATGTTCGGATGTACCGATCCTGTGCAGGTGTTGTTACACATGGTCTGCCACTGCGAGGACGATCAGCTGTCCGTCCTGTCTCCCTGTAGCGCTGTCTTAGGCGTCTCAGGGTACGGACATTGCAATTTATTGCACTGGCCACATCTGCAGTCCTCATGCCTCCTTGCAGCATGCCTAAGGCATATTCACGCAGATGAGCAGGGACCCTGGGCATCTTTCTTTTGGTGTTTTTCAGAGTCAGTAGAAAGGCCTCTTTAGTCTCCTAAGTTTTCATAACTGTGACCTTAATTGCCTACCGTCTGTAAGCTGTTAGTGTCTTAACGACCGTTCCACAGGTGCATGTTCATTAATTGTTTATGGTTCATTGAACAAGCATGGGAAATAGCGTTTAAACCCTTTACAATGAAGATCTGTGAAGTTATTTAGATTTTTACGAATTATCTTTGAAAAAGGGACATTTCTTTTTTTGCTGAGTTCATGTATGATCAATATGTATGACCCAGAGTACCTCATTTAACCACACGCCTGCATTTTCTGGACAGATTACTGCACATAAAACCATTCCATAGTGCAATATTGTTAATGCGTGTTTTTTTTTTGGAAGTCACTGCTTTGAAGGCTAGAAATATATTAAATTGAAATGAAGTGGTTGTGCATGTGTCATTCTATTCCAACCAGAGCCCCCAGGAGACGGCTGACTGGTTGATCTAAATATCTCCAAACATGAACCCGGGCATGAAATTGAGAGACACACAACCAGCACCATTCAGTGTACAAAGGTTTACTGTGTATAAAGACGATCTTCCATTACAATCCTATTCCATTACTTTGTGTTGCATGTCCTGAGGGGTAAGGAAATTCAATAGCCTTATGTCCTTTAACAAAATAACGTTAGTAATGTTATCGCTCCTGGAGCTGACACAGTAGCTAGGCCTATACAATAAATTGGTCTCTCTCTCTCTCTCTCTCTCTCTCTCTCTCTCTCTCTCGCTCTCTCGCTCTCTCGCTCTCTCGCTCTCTCTCGCTCTCTCGCTCTCTCGCTGCAGTCTCCACTGCGTTCGACGTGATCTTCTACAGTCAAACCTATTCCACACACTGTCATAGGGTGTTTATGCACTGAATGTCCTGTAATATCCACGGTAAATCTCTATAATAACATGAGAAATGTAATGTTTGATCCGTACATGCGTTTCCCATTGGATGGGAGAGTAGGAAGGACCTGAACGCTAGGATGAGTGAGGTGTGTTTGTCTTGGTGTGTATGGCAGGCAGCTTAGGCATTGCATGATGACTGTATCATAGGAAGGACAGATCGACTGTCTCTATATCACTGCTGACTGAGCTCCACGTATTTCCACGTTCCTGTTGACTGGAGAAGACTACTACAGTATATCACTTAGAGTAGATGTAACTGTCAGCTAACGAAACAGCACAGTTCCGAGCATTTGATATACAGCTTTATTATTTACTGTTTTACCCCTCAGTCCACCGCTCTTACAGGCGATGAGAAAATAAGTATATGATGAAAAAGAATGACTAATAAGTCTACAAATATGCATGAGGGTTAATTGTGAAACAAGGGGAAGGTTGTGTGTGGGTCTGTGTGTGTGGGTGTGCAGTGTGTATGTGTGTTCGCATCTGTGCATGTGTGTGTTGCGTGTGTGTGTGTGTGTGTGTGTTGTGAGAGTGTGTGTGTGCATCCATGTATGTGTGTGTGCGTGTGCATGAATGTGCCAGAGTGCGTATGTGCATCCAAGTGCGTGTGCATCAGTATATGTATTTGTGTGTGTCTGTGTGTGTGTGTGTGTGGGGGGGGGGGTGCGTCCATGTACGTGTGAAACATAGGCAGGGGAAGAAGACTCTATCCCGCTGTGCTTGGGGAATGCTGATGACTTGGGAGGGGGACATTAGCATTCACCCATCATAGTGTGTCTCATAATGAAGTCTTCTGCAGTGACCAGTCAATGGCAACATAACAGCAAACAACATCAAAACAGAAAGCCAGGGGTGGAATTTTAACCCTGTC
The DNA here is from genome assembly GCF_016432855.1 of Salvelinus namaycush. Lineage (NCBI taxonomy): Eukaryota > Metazoa > Chordata > Actinopteri > Salmoniformes > Salmonidae > Salvelinus > Salvelinus namaycush. Next base: position 29,003,327 of record NC_052341.1, read on the forward strand.
CTGATGCTGAGGCTTACATCCGCCTGGGCCGTTTGCATCGTCTCATTATGTTTCATTTGACATACTATGACAACATAAGGCGGGGAGTAAACGACCCAAACGTTGAGAGAAATGAACAAGCAGCAGATTCTGCTTATTTTCTCTCTAGAAGATGCTTACGGGGGATTCATATGAACCTTAACATTTCTGTTTGTTATGTATCATCCATTCGCCCAGACACTGCTGCCGTTTATCTTTGGCATTCAGTGTGTGGCCTTAGGCAGCACTATAAGTGTATACAGTGCATGTCTTTACACTCACCTTGGAAAACCCTAAGCTAAGCACAATACGCTTTGGATGACATGACGTGTTAATTAGAAGGATAACCAGTAAACCATCTGCATTGAAAGCGTCATAAAGCTGGCTGTGTGTGTGTGTATGTGTGTGTCATGTGTGTGCGTCTGCCTGCCTGCCTGCCTGCTGCTTAACGTCCAGCCCAGTTGTGCGGCTAGGAGAAGGTGGCTGGCTGCGGGCTGCAGACTGGAGCCACAGCCCCAGAACAGGGCACAGAGACGAGAGAAGAGGCAGGTCAGAGCAGTAGGATAAATGGAGATTTATAAGGGACATGTTTTTTAAATGTCCTTAGCCCACAGAGGCCAGGCCAGCTCGGGCTGGAGATGGTCTGGATGGCACATCCTCTCCAGGGTGAGAGATAGAGGGATAGGAGGGGGGAGATGAAGGAGGAGGGAAGGAAATATATGGGGAGAGGAGGGGGGAGAGATGGAGGGAGAGGTGCCTGTGGAGTGATGAGAGAGGGGACAGGAGGGAGAGGAGTCTGAGGATTGATGAGAGAGGGGAGAGCGAGAGCAAGTATGTGGGGGGAAAAAAAGAGAGGGAGAAAGATGGAGAGGGAAAAGAGAAGAGAATGGCCAGGGGCTGTGGTTGGTTTTCTAGACAAAACATTTGAGACTGTCAGCCCCTTGAAGTCGTGTTCTGCTATGACATCTAACACCCTTCTCTGCTCCGTGCAGGGCTGAATTTAGCTTCATAATGCAATGGACAGCACACTATTTTGAGTCGCTATTTGCTAAGAATAAACAGGGAGCTACAAGCGTTGGTTAAGCACACTTTATTAGTGTTTCCGATTTGTAATTAGTAATCTTAAGTAGACACATTAGGCATATTAGACAATTAACATAATAAACAACACGTTAGGTAATGTGTTGCTTTAGGCTACTATTTGTACTTGCTTGACCACATTTTCTCAGTTTAGCAGACAGTGCTCCTTCCTGGTGGCTAAATAACACTCTTTCTGCCGGGCTGCAGCGCGGGATTTTTTAAATGTATTTAACCCGTATTTAACTAGGCAAGTCAGTGAAGAACAAATTCTTATTTACAATCTGCAGAGCAAGGAGACGAACATGTACAGTTCAAGGTTGTCCTCAACAGATCTCTCTCTTTCTCTCGCTCTCTACTCCTCTTACTCTTCCTCCTTCGCTTCACTTCACATCTACCAGACAGCCCTGATCCCTGACACATTCTGAGGTCTCCTTCTGTATGCACGAGGGTCAGTACAGTACGCATCTCTCGTCTTTCCAAGAACACAGTATGCCAGCTCCGATCAGTCCTCCGCCGAGCCGCTCCACCTGGCTCAGCATGCCCAATGACCGCAGCCAGAGGAAATGTGCTGAAGAGGGCCTCTCCTGCCCCAGAACTGCTGACGCCACCAAGGTGGAGAGAGCACACCAATGTTTCACTGGGTGACGCAAATGTGGATGTCGGAGACGTGGGCCAGCATGCCGTGTGCCACACTGCCACACTCCCTACCCAGCAACTGCTGCCACATCATTTTGTCCCCGGTGCTGCCATTTCAAAGGTCCTCTGCTGTACCACAGTAGCGGAGGATCCCAAATGGCACCTTACTCCCTATTTTGTGCACCACTTTTGCGCACTATATAGGGAATAGTAGTGCACTATATAAGGACAAGGGTGCCATTTGGGAGGTAGACCATAAGTAACACAATAAAGGAGCTTAGATAATATGTCACGCCCTGACCTTAGAGATCCTTTTTATGTCTCTATTTGGTTTGGTCAGGGTGTGATTTGGGGTGGGTATTCTATGTTCTTTAGTTCTATTATTTGTATTTCTATGTTTCAGCCGGGTAGGGTTCTCAATCAGGGACAGCTGTCTATCGTTGTCTCTGATTGAGAACCATACTTAGGTAGCCCTTTTCCCCACCTGTCTTTGTGGGAGGTTAACTTTGTTTTGTGGCACATAGCCCTTTAGCTTCACAGTTGTTTTGGATTGTTTATTGTTTTTGTCAGCGTCATAATAAATAAATGATTATGTACGCTCACCTCGCTGCACCTTGGTCCTCTTCCTTCGACGGCCGTGACATAATAAGGTGAAACAAGGTTAGATCTTGTCATGCTGTAGCACGCCATACATCGAAAAACTATAAAACCTTAATGCCTACATTTGATGTAAACTATAGCAGTTGTGGTGTTGGAGAAAACACTGTATGCAGTATGGGAGAACATCTCCCAACAAAGTGATTGGTTCCATCCTTTTCCCCCAGAGCTGAACCCCCACCTCCATCCCTCCATCCCTTTCCCATCTTGAGATCTTTAGGAGATGGAGCTGAGGCCAAGACTCCCACTCAGATCTACAGGGGGGGCCGGTAGGAGCAGATTAGGAGAAGGGGTCCAGCTCAGGCTTAGCCTTGTGACTATAGAACCCATACTGTGACGAATCACTCCAACCCCCGTAGCACCACACTGTGCCACCCGCCACCCGCCACCCACCTCTGGCATCTGTTGACAACTACAGCGGGAACAATCACCTCTCCAGTAGTAGAGGAATTCTCAATAACTCTCAAATTAAAAACACGTTCTGGCAAATACAGAAGGTCGAGCCGTGAACTTTCCGTGTTGCTGAGGGCATTGATTTTACTGTCAGGACCTCAGTTGTCGGTTCATGGAAAAGGGAAGTGTCAACAACAACAACAACAAAAACATTCCTGTGTTCTCTCACTCTGATTCTCGTGTTGCCTAAATCGAACTTGTGTGAAATTCTATTTGCAGGGAGCCTCTGGTAAAACGTGCCTGAGTCTGAAAAGGTTCTGGTTGGTAGACAATAGGCCCATGCAGTGTGACTGAAGGCTGGCCATTGATCCATAACGTCCTCTGTTGAATCCAGCTAGACAGGCTGGTAGGGATCTATGCCAGATGCACCCGCCGTTCTAAGTAGAGACACAACCAACAGGATCCTGTTCTATCCTGGGCTGTGTACCAAATGACACAATATTCCCCATGTAGTGCACTACTTTTGACTAGGACCCATAGGGGCTCAGGGTCCTTTATAGGGAATAGCCATTTGGGACACAACCCTGGTGGCCCTTGGGAAGATCTGCCCTGCCGGACAGCCAGTCCCTGATTGAGGGAGAGAGAAAATGGCAGTCAGACCTGGAGCTGGGGAAGACGTCACCCACCCTGCGGTGCTTTGTCCTCAGCCTCCACAGCACAATGCGGGGCTACTGCCACCGAACACTGACACTCTGGCCCTCCACCAAACAGCCTCCAGCCTACCCTTTCTGTTAACACTTCTGTTTGGGGCTCTTTTTGACTCTACGTGAAAGTCGGGGGCTGTATTATCCCCGGGCTGAGGGTAGGAGTAGGAGGGGAGATGACACAGGGATGTGGGGAGCTCTGGAGGAGCTCTGGAGGATTCAAGTTTCTTCAACACCTGCGGGTGGGTTTCTGGGTGTTTCTGTGCACATTTACGCCTGGATCCACATGCTGCACTCCCTACTGCACCCACTCTATCTATTCCACCTGCAGTTATTCTTCCCTCATGTTGAAATCCGATTAGGGAAAATATATCTTCATATATGACAGTCAATTTGATGTGTCCTTGAGGGGAAATGGCGACATGATTGAATGTTTCTAAATCTGCAGTTACATTGGTTCCGAGGCATGTAAAGGTTTACTCGCGTCACTCAGTCTGGAGTGATCTGGACACTTCATTTGAGTTAATGCACTGTGCAAGAGGAACAAATGAGTGTTAATCCATGCATGTGTGCGCATCTTCAGAAATGTGGTTAAACTAGCATTATCCTACAGCAGACAAACATCAGACAAACATCATCCTACAGAGACACACTGGGGAGAGAGAGATAGAGACAGGCAGACAGACAGACAGACAGACAGACAGGCAGACAGACAGACAGACAGACAGACAGACAGACAGACAGACAGACAGACAGACAGACAGACAGACAGACAGACAGACAGACAGACAGACAGACAGACAGACAGACAGTATCTGTCTCCTCTCGTCTTTCTTCTCCTCTCTCTCTCTCCTTCTCCAGTGTGCCGCTTGTGGGCCGGTAGTGGCCATTCGACACACGCAGTATCGCCTTACAACCTGCAGGTGCCAGTGGTGAACAAATGTTCACCCAGTGTAACCTTCCACAGTCTGTAGTCAGCCAGCATGCTAAATCAACTGTGATGCTTGACACATTGTATCAGCGTTTTACCTTCAGCTTCCAATCAAACCTGGGAGACCGAATAACAATCTTACTCCCCAGAAAACAAGTTCTAGGTGTCCAGATTCAGACAGGGATGAAGTTTTCTTTGATAAGAATCTACAGAGAGAAAATAGGTGTGAAGTAAATCAGTGTAAACCAGGAACAAATCTCCTTTCTCTGTATAAACAAAAGAAGCTCATCTAAAAGTCCATCTTTGTGTGCTTCTCCCGTCTCCCTGAGGGGAGAAAGACGGAGATGGGTCTTTCAAACAAGCTGTGTTTCATCCGGGGAGAATATTTTTGAAAGTAAGTCTCGGGCACTTCATACAAATGAGAGTAATGATAATCCATCTCCTTAAGTGCCTGTCAACAGCAACCCTTTGCCTCTTTCTTTCTCCTCCCCTTTGAAAAATGTTTGCCTCAAACCAATACAGAAATGCTGTGCTTCTTTCCTTCCGTTTCTGCCTGGTGAGTTTCCAAGACGGTTTCCCCTCCATCTGTCCTGTAACGCAGCTTTTGAGAATCTCTAACTCTAACATAGAATGTGCATCCATAACGCGAATTCAACGTGAAATCAACAAAACACATCACCATGTCATTGGATTTAAGTCAAAGGTTGGGTGAAAAAAATGACTAAATGCCCTTACGTTGATTACTTTTCTTCAAATCGAATCAGTTTCCCGCGTTGATTCGACGTCATCACGTTCATTTTTGGAGGTTAAAATGTATTACCAGTTTGGGCTCAGTGGGTGTGCTCAGTACTCAGCAATAGCTCTCCGAAGCTTTCTATACACACTGTCATTTCTACACACGCTGTCATTTCTACACAGTTGCATTGCATGTTATTAAAGTCACAATCTGTTTTATAAGCAGACAACACAACACACAGATGTCAGCGAGCAGATGCTGCTTCAGCCATTTTATATATTGAGAATGTGACAAACTGTCTCGGACCTGGAGAGGAGAGAAATGTGAACACACATGAAGAGCCTTGCAGTGTTCCATCACTCTGTTCTGCTCTGCTACAGGCCGGGATCTTTCACACTGAAGGCCTGAGGATAAAAGGGCTGGCTAGCTTGACCCGACTGCTGGCCACTGTCTGCTCCATCACCCAGAATAGCCAGTGTGAGTGAGTGAGTGAGTGAGTGAGTGAGTGAGTGAGTGAGTGAGTGAGTGAGTGAGTGAGTGAGTGAGTGAGTGAGTGAGTGTATGTGACGGTGTATAGAATAACGGATGAGAGTGTGAAAAAGTGAGTGAGAGAAAGTGAGAGCGAGCAAGAAAGTGAGAGTGAGAGGGGAAGAAAGCGAGAGAACGAGAGTGTATGAGGGAGTGAGAGTGGGTGGAAACGGGGAAGATGAGGCTCCAGACAGAGATGGATGATATGTTGGCAGCCATGATTTTCCCAGAGAATACAGCGGAAAAAGGTACAGAGGAGATCATAATGAGGTAGAGGAGAAGAGGGCCAGCCGAGGGGCCCTCAGGACACAGGGGCCTGATAAGAGCAGACAGCCAGCTAGATAAACTCTCCATGCAGCAGGGAAACACATTCCTCATAACACAGCTGGCCTGGAGTGTTGCCTGCCCTGCCTGTCTCTTTACCCACACCCTGGCAAGCACACTATGGTCCCTACAGTATCCACAACCACCATGCCATAGGGACCACATGAACCAGGATCTGGGCTTACAGGATACATTGAATATGGCGATTCTCCTTTAACACCAAGAAAGCAGCCATTCAACTTGCCATTCACCAGCTTTTCATAATCTTCATCATCTCAAAATATGCTCGGTACATACCAAAGAATGGAGTTTTATTGAGCACTTGGGCTCCCGAGTGGCGCATCGTCTAAGGCACTGCATCTCAGTGCTAGAGGTGTCACTACAGACCCTGGTTCGATTCCAGGCTGTATCGCAACCGGCCGTGATTGGGAGTCGCATAGGGTGGCGCACAATTGGCCCAGCGTTGTCCGGGTTAGGGTTTGGCCTAAAAAAGCAACTATCGCCGTTACGGCCAGTATGTACTTCCAAAAAAGGACCAAATAAAAAGTTACATGCAACCGAGAAAAAAATGCATTGTCTGGAAAGAATCGAAGTATTGTTTTTGACCAAGTGCGCATGCACCATATTCACCTCTTCTGCACCACCTGTAATATTAGTAATGGAATTCAAATACACTAAATAAAGCCTATCTGGAAATATACAATCACGGTAAAAACGTACCCTATATTGTCTACTTAATCTACTTATTGCTTTCCGTGTAGCGCGGGTGAAACCACAGATTGATATGATGTTCATACACTGTTGTAGGTGAGAAAATCAATGACCTTTCCTGCTGCTGGATCAGCTGACCTGTGAGTGGCAGTAGTTATTGATTTTATTGGAGGTGCAGAAGAGGTGGATTTGGTCAAAGACAATACTGTGATTCTTTCAGTAAAAACTCCATTATTTGGTAAGTACCCAAACGCACGTTGAAATGATTAAACTTGAAAATCTGGTAAATGACAAGATGAATGGCTGCCTCCTGGGCTTAAATGAGAATCAGCATATTCAAAGTCTCCTGTAAACCCATATTCTGGTCCAAGGGCCACACAGCCACCTTCACACCCAGCTAGCAGACTCTGGATGACAGAGGAGGGGACAGAGGGGGTCCAAGTGGTCTCTCAAGCAATCATAGACACCTGCATGGTCTTGGAGTGGCTCCAGAGGCCCAGTCAGGGGTACGCTGAGGTAAGCTGAGGTGATACTGAGAATTGTAAATCATCTACCGACAAACCTGACAGGCTGACACTACTCATACCACCATGAAGTCTATGGTGCTTACTCAGCAAACCGCTGTAAAGTACCATAGCAGTGCCTTACCGAAACTTCCACATTAGTACCAATCAATTGTCTCTGGCATTGTCATCCTCCTCATCATCATTATCATCATTATTATCATCACCAATCTCATCATCGCCATCATATTCACCGTTATCCTCATATTCATCATCGTCTTCCTCATCAAATCCTCCTCCTCATCATCATCATCATCTCTATAGCAAGGCAGGTTGTCAGCATCAGATAATACGTGCAGCAACACAGCGAAAAGGGAAAAAAACAGATTCATTACTTAAACAGATCTCTTGATCTGACCATTTCGAAGTGATGACATTTGGCTCGCTTAACTCAACCTCCCTCTTTCACAGCCTCGCTTTGTCGTTCTCAGCATTTCAGGCCGACTCCCAGACAAAGCCAGCTTCTGAAGAGTGACACCACCTGTCTCACGGCTGTGCTTGCAAGCGCGGCATTGCGGGCAATGGAGGCCATCTCTCATGCGGACGCCACATTGCATATCGTCCTTAATAGATTGGCTTAGCCACGCACACACGTGCACATGTGCTCACTGTTTCCCCATGTCATTGCCCCCAGCGGGACACAGTGAGCCCTCTTTGGATAATGACATTCAGATTGATGTAATCCGAGGCCAAGGGAAGGCCATTAGCTGGCCTGATCTAATGGAACCTCCTATCCTTTTTAATCACAGTAGGGGGAGAGTTTTCTCTATGCTTAAAATTCCACTCAGAAAAAAACCTATCGGACGTGCATAATTATTCCTGGCCACACTCGTTTGCTCCTGCAGGGGAATGTGGCAGTGATGGATACTGGTGGCAGTAGGTGGGTGGGTAGTGTGTGTGTGTGTGTGTGTGGGGGGGGGGGGGGGGGGGGGCAGCAACAGGCAGGAGTGACTCACAGCATGTTGTGTCTCCCTCCCCGCAGAGGGAGTGCTGAGCTGGGCTTCTGGTTGGGGTGGTGGTGGTGTTGATGTTGGTGGTTCCAATTTCTCACCTAGGACACTCTGGGCATAGCTCGCTGTACTGGCCACAAGGATGAGAAGTGGAGGGATCTGTATGATGTAAAAGTGTAACAGTCTGGATTCACAGTGGGAAGAAGCAGCGGAGAGGGAGAAGTTCTGTAGTGATGGTTGGAAGAACCCCTGCTTCTCTGCCAGGGTGACCCTGTGTGATTAATATAGACCAACTTTCTACAGCTGCTAATAAGCCCCATCCCAGCTCACTCCCAGCCCTAAACTCTCCCATGGTAGGCAGTGAACCAGCAATCCTGGCCCTGTCACACCCCATCTTGTCCTTAGGGAGTGGCTAGCGGGAGCTCCCCGTCACTTCCCTTCCCGCCCCCCCCCCCCCCCCCCCCCATGGAAAGGGTACACCCTGATGGTCATTGAAAAGCAATGCCTTTCTTTCTCCATCCACATTACCTTGTACGCATCTTCCACATGAGCAGTTTAGCTAGCTCATCGTTTACAATAGGAAAAGTGACTGGGAAAAGAGGTTGGACGTTTCGTCGCCTTTCTGTGTCTTATTTCATAACTTAAAAGCCCTGATTGCTAAGGTGTCAGGCTTGAAAATCCATTCAGCCGTTTTGGAATCTGTGACTACACAAACCAGACAAGTGGCCAAGAGACGTCATGTGACCTCCTACAGCTATCTAATGGATGAACTGGGAATCAGACAGAGGGTATATTTACATCAATAGATAGGTAGAGCCTTCAGCTTCGTTATGGTACGTTGCACAAGCCCTGCACTTTTAACATGGTTGCGTTCCAATGGGAATTAGCGCATATTTAGAGCGCCACCATTATTTTTTTATTCCTACAATACTTTACAAAGATTTATTTTGTTACATCCTTATTACTAGGCTATTCAAAATAAAATACAAATTCACTGTAATTGTAGGCTAACTCTGTAAGCTGCCCTGCACAATCAATGAAACAACAGCATCGCCTAGGGCTATATGTTCTCTCCCAGACTTATGGATAGAACGTTTTGAGTGTAGCATAAGGTAACCAGTCCATCCAGTATGCATAATAATACAGTCCACACTCAAAGAAGATTACTCAAATTAGTTTAATTTTGGAGTATAGACTAGACCAATTATGTACCAAAGACATTTTAAATCAGTTTTGTTTCATGTTTTTCTGCTATGTGTAATACGTGGTTGGCTACGTATTGTATAACAGCACAATCAACATTTTAATATTTGGGGGGGTCATAAGCCCATGGGTATGCATAAGCTCTAACATGCATATGAGGTTAATTAATCATCACCTTAGAAAGAGCTGTCCATTTTGTTGTGTTAGGCTTTGAAACAACATCCACAATGACCGTGTTCTACACTCAACTCAATGACCGTGTTCTACACTCAACTCAATGACCGTGTTCTACACTCAACTCAATGACCGTGTTCTACACTCAACTCAATGACCGTGTTCTACACTCAACTCAATGACCGTGTTCTACACTCAACTCAATGACCGTGTTCTACACTCAACTCAATGACCGTGTTCTACACTCAACACAATGACCGTGTTCTACACTCAACACAATGACCGTGTTCTACACTCAACTCAATGACCGTGTTCTACACTCAACTCAATGACCGTGTTCTACACTCAACACAATGACCGTGTTCTACACTCAACTCAATGACCGTGTTCTACACTCAACTCAATGACCGTGTTCTACACTCAACTCAATGACCGTGTTCTACACCGTGTTCTACAATCAACCTGCTGTTCTTCTTTCTTCACATTGATCATCACAGATACTGTTTTGATGACAAGTGTTTGATGTGATTTTCGATTTTATTTGCATTCATGTCAGAGTGGTTAGAGGGACAATAGAGCCCTGAGTAGCAGGCCATTAGGACCTCATGGTCAATAGCAAGTTGGGTACTACCAAAGCATGTCCAGGGTGCATAAAAGGAGTTTACCGTCGCGTGTCGCGTGGAGATTTTACCACGGTCATGACTCATGACTGCCAGCGTGGCAGTAATACTGTCAATACAACAGCCCTATTCATCACCCACAGGAGACTTAAACCTCAATCAGAGAGCTGTGCATGACAGTGTGTGGTTAGCTAGCCAAATCCTTAGCTAGATTTGGCCAAAATGACCATGGAAATAGAATGCCATTCTAGTTCTGGTTAGACAGCTGACGTTGTACTCTCCACATACTGTCTTTATAGGCATATCAATGTGATATTTATTGCAGAATTTGTTTGACATTTTCTTTGTAACACAAACACACCAATCGATTTTTTTGGATAAATGTATCTACACTCAAAGCTGGGTGATGTTAGTGAAACGTCCACATATAGTCTAAACCTGTCGGGATATAAGTAGGTCTGGGATTTGTCCCCCGAGAAATCTGTAACAGCGGACATAAGAGGACACGAGACAAAACTAGCCAGTTACAGAACATTGTGTCGTATGAAAGCGGAGCTGACTGAACACCAGGCATTCAACAAGCAGTTAATACCGTCTCCATGGTAACATGTCTTTATTCATGACAAGACGAAATGTTGAAACTAAGTTGCAAGCTGCTTTCGTAGCAAGGTGTTGTAAAACACATTCCAGACACTGGTTCTTGCCAGTGTTGCAAACCATTTTTCAGGGAGAATTGCTATTGGCTCCTTGATTTCTCGTTAGAAGTCTCAAAATAATTTTTTGCTATTGCCGCGACGACGTCACAGCACCAATTTGCCTTGCTGCAGCACAGCTGTGGTCCCCAATGTAGTGTTTACTGCGTCCCCTCCCCTTCTGCTTATCTGCCTTTGTGTGCACCGTTGTCGTGACTTCTTTTTGCGGCAGAATTGACTGGGAAATGTTGCTAAATGCTATCAAAACCATAAAAGTTGGTGGCAAAACTCCCCAAAGGCAGCCTGAAATGTAGCTGAATTCGTCGCTAGCCCCTTTATGACTAATAGTCACTGAATGGGTCTGAAAACTCAATGAATATAGCAACAAAGTCATGAAATTGGCAACACTGGTAATTTGTAATTGTAATTTGACAGAGAAATATCAGCTAGATAGGCTAGCCAGCTGCAGCTATCCCCAAGCTAGCCTACACTAGCTTTAGTGTGCTTTAGCCTACACATAGAACTGAATTAGCTGACCATCTCAAGATGGCGAGTCAGTCAGGAGGGGAAAAGTCCTCAACTTCAAAACTTCTCTCCATAGCAAAGTTAGCTTAGCTTAGCTCACTGTCACTTCTGACTACTGCTCTTGTTTCTTGTGATTGAATGGCAAAGACACACCCAAATCAAACCACACCCCCAAGACAACTCTAATTTGGTTCAGTCATGGCCGCTAGCATTTCTAAATGAGCACGCTAAGAAACAAGGCCAAATCAGGCAATTCAGTTCCCCTTTGACCCTCTTAAGTTAATTTAAGTTAATGCCTTCCGCATCTGCGGAGGAAGGTGGCCAAGCTACAGCAGTGTTTGTCAGACCATGAGACATCCTGAAAATCGAAACGCCTGTAGCGTCCAAAACGGTTTGGCCCACATACTACTATGGCTAGAGAAAGATGAAGCTCTCACGAACACGTACATGTTGGTTGTTTGGCTAGAATGCTCACAAGATTCACAAACTACGCATGAAGGCTGCCCAGTTACCAGTTAAACAAATGAATGGAAGTACTGTACATGGAAGTAGTTTAGTACCTAAATAAAGGGCTTAAATATGTGTAAAACACATTTTTTATAGTTTCCTGATATTTTTATATCTCTCAGATATAGGACAGCATTTAAAAACAAACTTCCTTTAGATTTATTTTTTACTATCTGTTTTTCCATTTATGAATATGTTATTCAATGTGATTCTATGGGCTAATAGCAGTAAGGCCAAATTAAATATTCAACTTTTTTGGGCGGATACCTAAAGGGGTCTAAATTTACAAATCAAATATCTAAATGATCCTTGCTATGACCATCTTAAAACAACCCCCCCCCCCCCCCAAATCCCCCCTGCTTAGACTCTAGAGGGTTTTAAAGAACAGTGTATTTACATTTTTAGTCATTTAGCAGACGCTCTTATCCAGAGCGACTTACAGTAGAGTGCATACATTTTATATACTGAGACAAGGATATCCCTACCGGCCAAACCCTCCCTAACCCGGACAACCCAATGCAATTGTGCGTCACCCCACGGACCTCCCGGTTGCGGCCGGCTGCGACAGAGCCTGGGCGCGAACCCAGCCCAGCCTGGGCGCGAACCCAAAGACTCTGGTGGCGCAGCTAGCACTGCGATGCAGTGCCCTAGACCACTGCGCCACCCGGGAGGTGTACTGTGTACTGTGTACTGTACACAATGGGGATCTAGGGTATTGCATCAATAATTCAAGAGTTAATAGTGACACATTTCTTTCTAGTTTGTGCTCTCAACATGTTGACATGTTCCTCATTTCAAATGCATGTTCTTACTAAACCGACAAGAGTGAAGCTTTTTGCTGTTACACTATTCCCTGGTGTCAGCTACATCGTTAGACTCAGCACTTTCACTGTAGCTAGCTCGGCATTTCACTTTGTCAGCACTCAAGGATTTGAGCTTTAAGCCTGATGACACCCTCTTCTGCTCAAGCCAGCTGCAGCTGTTATCATGTACGCTGCCACATTGCTTTTTATTAGAGTTAAGTCAGTTGACAAGCACTCGTGGAGAAGTAGGGATAGGCACCCAGCAAGGAACATAGAACATTCAGACAGACGCCTTAGAACAAACGGAAGCCTCTGTGTGTGTGTGTGTGTGTGTGTGTGTGTGTGTGTGTGTGTGTGTGTGTGTGTGTGTGTATACAAGTGTGTGTTTCTATATGTGTATGTGTGTGTGTGTATACCTGCGTGTATGCCTTTGCATGCCCTTGCATGGTGTTTGTGATGTTTGCATGGCGTCTGTGATGATGGGAACATCGGATATAGCGATGGGTCCTGATGAAGAACTCCCGGCTTGTCTGACAGACTGACGTTCTCCCTGCTCTACCATCGGTGAGCCCTCTGCTCAAGCCATACTGACTTTTCAAACTGCCTCGACTCCAATCGTTTTGAATCTTTAATTTGATGTTCATGGATGAATGATGTACATGGTTAACAAGAGGAACACAATGGAAATACGTTTCTATAGTTTTTTGTGTTATCCTCAAAATTGTAAATGTTTTATTGTCATATAAATCATACATATACAAAAGTATGTGGACACCCATTCAAATTTGTGGATTTGGCTATTTCAGCCCCACCCGTTGCTGACAGGTGTATAAACTGAAGCGCACCGCCATGCAATCTCCATAGACAAACATTGGCAGTAGAATGGCATTACGGAAGAGCTCAGTGACTTTCAACATGGCACCGTCATAGGAAGCCAACTTTCCAACAAGTCAGTTCGTCAAATTTCTGCCCTGCTAGAGCTTCCCCGGTCAGTTGTAAGTGCTGTTATTGTGAAGTGGAAACATCTGGGAGCAACAACGGCTCAGCCGCGAAGTGGTAGGCCACACAAGCTCACAGAATGGGACCGCCGAGTGCTGAAGCGCATAGAGCTTCATGAAATGGGTTTCCATCACCGTGCGCAATGTCAAGCGTCGGCTGGATCGGTGTAAAGCTCGCCGCCATTGGACTCCGGAGCAGTGGAAACGCGTTCTCGCTATGCGGACAACTGTTAGGGTTTAAGATTAGACTTGTCAGGCCTGTGAGTGATAGAACAACAATGTGTTTTATCAGTGGCAGCACAACAAATCACGTATCTCCGCATGTGACGAATGATACAGTCTCAAACAGCACATCCATTTGATATCTGTGCCAAGGTAAATGGCATACAAATCCCCTTACAATCACCATTCAGCTCAGTAAACCATCACAGCACTATCCTGCAGTGTACGAGCCATAAAGTAAATCACATTTGAGCAGGACTCATTAGAAGCCGGTATAAGGACCGGGCTTGGACACGGCTCCTGTGTAAATGACAACACATGACACCTTGTAAACAGAGCGGGATTAGAGGATTCTTGAAGACAGGGTGTTTCTCGAAGTTTCATCCCCCCTGCACGATGCTCTTAATCATTGTTAATCACGGGATTTGTCTCCCATCAAATAAGTCCTTGCTGGCACAGTAGGACAGCATAAGTAATGAGGCAGGACATGTGTGAGGGAAAGGAGAGGAGAGAGGAAGAGAGAGGATGAGGAGAGGGAGAGAGAGGGAGAGAGAGAGGGAGAGAGAGCTGAGACGATGGTAGTTGGCTTGGCTGGGATTCATGCTTAAAAAGAGCAAGTCATCTGTGATACTTCTATGTAGATCTGAAGTGTGATTTATTTAACTGATAATGCAGAGAAGCTGGTGTTTGGAGGATATATTGGCACGGGTGTTGTTAGGCCCGAGACAAGGTCAAGGGACTGCAAACGGTGCCAATACACTATCACTTTTATAAAAGGGGTTACTAACATATTCAAATAATGACTTGTTCATCAACAAAAAAATGTTGATTCATTTATTTATACTCTTTCATCCTTCCACAAGATATAGTCCCGACACAAATCTACGGTTGCTACCCAAGCCAGCTGGTCGTTCGTTCTATCGGTTCGGGTGCTAGCTAGCCAACTACGGCTAACTTAATGTCACGTCAAAATGTGCAGCCAGAAAAACAACAAAGTAGCTGCATTTGCATTTGTTTAAGCTGTTTTCTAGAGACATATGGATACATCCATAACAATGAGCTAATGGGGAGCGATTTCACTTGGCATAGAAAATGAGCTCACTCGTCAGGACACTGTTGTTCAGAGGAGCTAGCCAACAACACAGCTAACAATCACTTCAAACTGAATCTGGAAAGACTGCAAACTAGCTGCACTTTGTTTTGTTTGACCTTTTTTCAATTGACATTTCTTTGGCCTTTCTAGGGAGTTTTTCCTAGCCACCGTGCTTCTACACCTGCATTGCTTGCTGTTTGGGGTTTTAGGCTGGGTTTCTGTACAGCACTTCGAGATATTAGCTGATGTACGAAGGGCTATATAAAATAAACTTGATTGATTGATTTGTATATATCCATAAAAATGATGGCAGCTGATTCATGATTTCGACTTGTTGAGAAACACTGCCTGCCTGTCTGTCTCGTCCCGACAACCGACACGTTCATTACTATGGGACAGCAGGAGATCGAATTTGAATATTGAAACGAATGTTGCAAATTTCGGCGAGACAGACACCAAGGTTTATACAAATCTCCGCTGTTGAAAACTAAATGTTAGTCTAAAAGAAATATGAGATAATGTCTAGATGCTTTTTATAGTGGAGATCAAGTTTATGAAGTGCCTGGCTGGGCTGATGAGACAGTGGATTGCGCAGTCAGATGGAACAGAGTAATGTCATAGAGTTAACCAGTGATAACTTGTGGAATAGACACCGGCTGGAATGCAGTTTTAACCAATCAGCATTCAGGATTAGACCCACCCGTTATATAAATACAATTAACATATGGACTGTATGTCCTGTACATAATTGTGTACTTGTGTTCCATACAAAATGCTTCTTAATTTACATACAACAGCAATGAGGCAAGTATCTCCCATTACCATCACAACTTCTTGGAAGGATGGTGCAAGCCTGAAGTCAATATACACTACATTCAGTTGGGCACAACTAGAAATCATTTATTACAGAGAGAGCATCATTTCATGTCGGTGATAGATGTTTATGGTCCTTGAAATGCAATAATTTGATCTCTTATCCAAATGTAGCCCCCTGATAGCCTATTTTCTGATTGCAGAACATTACCCCTTACTTAAAGAGGCTAAGTGCAGAGAAGCCTGTCTTGATAGATATTCAGGGTTGCTGGGATACAGGGCTGCTGTAGTCACTGTGTTGTTCAAGATTGGCAAATGACTCACACTTTTGACAAACCAAAAATTAATGGCAATCATAGAGTTCTGTCAATATTTTGGAAATCGAACTTAAATGATTGAATCCCATTGGGAACTTTTGGCGAATTGCACACAGGCCGAAGGTGTCTTGACCAAGAAATACACATTTGTATAAGAAGAATTTGTGATGCAACTGGCCTGAAATGGACTTTAATCACCAAATTTCAGCCTCTCTACCCAAAGTCGAGCCAGAATGAATGACCTCCCTTGACAAAAACGTGTAGTGTACAAAAAAAATATTTCAAAAAATGCAAATCCTTGTGTGTTGTTTGATTGTGTGTTTGCGAGCGTGTGTGCTTGCACATGTTTGAGCCCGACTGCGTGTATGAGTGTCCGTGCGTGTGCCACAGCTCTCTGACCTTCCTTTAATCACTCCCCATGCTTAAAAAAAAAACTCTCTCACCCCAACCCCTGTTCTCTCTCCTCCTGCTGCTGGGTTGGCAAATGAGAAACCTGCCATTCTGTCATTTACCGTGTACACAAACACACACACGCACGCACTGTACCTCCACCCACACACACAGAACCTCCCCTCCCTCACCCACACACACAGCTCTCCACATGCTCCTCACCCCCCTCCTCAGGAGGTGGAACCTTGCCCACCACGTGTCATCCGTCATCTCCTGGCTGCCTGATGGGCGATGCCATTCAATCTGTCTTCCCTAGCCACGACAGCCCCAGCCCGGCCCAGCCTCCCTCTCACCTCAGCGGACAGAAAAAACACGGGGAAAAAGAGGAGGAAGACTGGCAGAATGAGGATTGATGGAACACCCTGACAGTGTCCCAACTGGCAGCCTCTTCCCAGAGCCTATAGGGCTCTGCCCAAAGTAGTGCACTATATAGGGAATAGGGACGTACACCTTCAGTGACTGGGGTCTGGCAGGGCCCTACCAGGGAACAGCGTTGGGAATAAATGAAAAACGGTGTCACTTCACAATCTGTGGCCTTGGTAGGTCTGGAGGCAGCACTGCGATGAGCTGAGCATCTGCACAGTGTGAATGTTAGGTAAAATTCACAGACTCCGCAGGAGAGAGAGGGGACCGAGAAGAGAGAGAGGAGCGAAAACACAGTGTTGTACTGGTGGAACTGCATTAGAATGTGTGTTTAGCAAGGGGTTTATCCATCCTTATTGTGGCTTCCATCCTTCTATTAACTTTCCATCCACCCACCTATCCCTCCATCCTCAACTTGGGCCCTAAAACAACAGCTGTGTAACAGCTCTGAAGGTGAGATAGGTCCTGGTGCATGAGTATTTTTCCCCCCGCAGCCAGTAAATTGTGTAAACCCATATCCTTGCCAGTTCTACCGATAGAACGTCTCTCAAACAACCTCGGACGTCTCTATTGAAGATCTACGCACAGACACGGATTGTCATGTACCATAGGCCTTGACCCGAGAAAAAGACAAGATTACAAGTTCTGTATAGCTCTGGACACCACACCGAGCTCTTAACACCCGAGCGCATTAGTAGACCGCCATCTCTTACTGATGACATACGGCTGTAGTTCTACTTGGGATTTCAGTGTGTCTGAAAAGAGAGCACACTCCCGCATCAGAGATGCCAAAACAGCATCCACTGGCTACCACATCCAGCAGCTAGCAGAGAGGAAACGTGAATATTTCAGCGCCAAATGATTCAAGTCACCTAGTCCTTTTCATCATTGTTTAAAGTAAGTGAACACGTTCAATGTTGACCTCCTCTAACCCTGGAGTGGGAAGGAAAGTAAAACAACAGAACGAGGCAAAACGGAAACTGGGTGTGAATGCTAACAACTGAGGAGAAGCCGCTGACTGAAAGGAGACAATTGCAGGCATTTGGTTAATCACTGCATCAATCCTTCTCTTCTGTGGACATCACTCGTTCTTCCTGACAAAGGTATACTCTGGTATCTCTTCTAGGAGCAGCAGGGCTCCCTCTCCTCTCATGTACAGCACAGTTGCTGAAGACTGTTCACCGAGTGTTAGAACTGAAAGCCTGAGTGTGTGGCTTTGGTGTGTGTGCGTGGGCGTGGGAGCAGCCTGAATCTTGACTGAAGGGAGACACAGTGGGGGTCCTGGGTACCTAAGAGGGGGGGTGGGGGCAGTGCCATGGTTCTTGCTGTGCCTTTAACAGACGCTGTCTGCATTTAGTCACAGCATTTACCACTCACAAAAAGAGATAGCAAAGGCACAGGAGATAAAAGAGTGCCACAAATTTCACAGCACCGTGTGGATTACCTCTGCACCAGCCTCCCCCCTCTCTCTCTCTCTCTCTCTCTCTCTCTCTCTCTCTCTCTCTCTCTCTCTCTCTCTCTCTCTCTCTCTCTCTCTCTCTCTCTCTCTCTCTCTCTCTCTCTCTCTCTCTCTCTCTCTCTCTCTCTCTCTCAGCTGTATTGTTTGGAAAAGGGAAGAAAGATCACACATACCTCCTCTCAGCCACTCTAGCTTGAATCAGAGACTCAGCAAGGTAGTCTGTGTGAGACACTGCTCTCATAAGTGCATTCCCTGTGTCCTGGAACCTAGGCTATGGACAGCTTACAAAAATGGCTACTAAGCATGAGCGTGGAGTCTGGAATCATAGTTTATTGAATCACAAGTGGACGTGAATGGCGCATTTACGCTTGAAAGCTAAAAAAACATTTCCTTGTCACACCTCAAAAGGACTCTTACCACATTAATGTTCTTAAATAGGTAATTCACCCTGTGCTTTTACTATGCCAAATAATTGTATGTATAGGTGGCCCCAGGAATCAAACCCACAATCCTGGTGTCTCAAGCACCATGTTCTACCAACTGAGCCATACAGGACCACAAGCATGGTGGGTGAGCCATGTCTTCTTACCCTAGCCTGTCGGTTAGTGCTCATTTGCCGTAGTCACACGAGGGAACAAAACAGCCCAGACATGGAAAACAGAATCCATCATCAAAGCAGACACCTGGCTATTCCTGTACACAGTGGCTCACCACCCCGTCACGTGTACACATAGATTTCCACTCAGTAGTGCTGAACACCGAGGCAATTTTTTAGTGCTTGCTGACAAAACCCTTTATCAGTTCTATTATTATTTGTGCGATACAACCTGTAAATCAAACAAACCGTTCCGTGTGCCGTCCTCAATCAAAATGAAATAAAAAGCCAACGATTTCCCTTGAACAAGCGTGTCACGACGTGTCATATAAATTACATAAAGGCATCCATTATCTGGAGACATCCACGCCACACCGAACCAGGGACTCGTGAAGAGACCGAGGCAGAGACTGAGACTGAGATAGAGACAAGCTGTGGTGTCATCGTAGTGTGTGTGTGTGTGTGTGTGTGTGTGTGTGTGTGTGTGTGTGTGTGTGTGTGTGTGTGTGTGTGTGTGTGTGTGTGTGTGTGTGTGTGTGTGTGTGTGTGTGTGTGTGTGTGTGTGTGTGTGTGTGCTCCTGTGGTGTGGTTGTGCGTTTATACTCTCTTTCCATCCCTGACCACACATTCTCCGACAGAGCTACTGCAGGATCAGACCTTCAGGGTGTTACTTCTCCTTATACTAAACGTCCAACTGCCCAACAGCCACTTGAAGTTAGGCGGCGGCAGTGTGGGATTGCAGAAAGAAACTGCCAGAATATCTCTTTGAAAAGTACCTTGAATTTTTTGTCTCATGTCTAATCAAGTGAGAGTGCTCACCTGTCATCTCTGACAGCTACAACAAGACAGGCTGCCGCGTCATTTTATTCCTCAGACGGCCAACCGACTGCATCTCGCCCACCAGCACCCTGGCTATACTTCACCAAAAGGCCACAGGAGAAGGAAAAGGAAATAACTCTCAATAACACACTTGGCCAACAGAGCTGTCTGAGTAACTACATCATGACCTACACACCTTAGGGATCGGAGAGGAGCAAGAGGCCTTAACACTCTAAGCAACCTACATGAAATAATACTATTGTATACTATGGTATAAATACTGTAGTATTCACTGTAGTGTTTTTTCAGACTTTACTGTACTGTTCACTGACTAAAGTCAGAAAAAGAAATGACACTGAAAACTGTAGTATTTAGATTTAACTATAGTAGAACTACTGTACTAAAATAAAGCTGTAGTACATAGCATGGTAATTAATTTAGTGTTTTTGTGGATTGTAGTACACAGACATATTTCCTGTAGTGTTTTTGCAGACTGTAATATGTTGTCGTATTTACTGTAGTGTTTGTATGGACATTACTGTAGTATTTACTACAGTATAGTGTTTCTATTTTATTATCTTTGACATACTGTAGAAGTGGAGGCTTTCTCCTTCATGAAACCTACTGGAGAAATTCTAAAAGAGCACATTTTCCATAACCTGTAGGTAATGAGGACTGGGGTCTGAAATGGATAGTTCAGCACTTCTGTTTTTTCTATTACATGTAGGAACACAATATGGTATATACTTGGCATGGAAGTTTGTCATGTACAGTATGGGTGGCACAAATTGCGATATGGTGGAAGGGGAATGGACAGGTACTTTACTTTCATTTTTACTATGGTTAAAAAAGTGTATTGTTATTGCAGACAATATTGCTATATTTACGAGAGTTTTTTTTGTGTGAATAATACTATAATACTGTAGTGTAATATTCTACAATATACTACAGTAAGTACTGTAGTATTCTATAGTAATCCGTAGCATTTTTTCATGTGGAAAGTTGAAGTCAAAATCACTTGTCGATCCAGGGCAATGCCAGTGGTGCAGCACTCAACACTCGTCACTAATAAACAAGTCCACATCTCCCCTCCAACCAAAAGACAGACAGTCTGTCTGTTTGTCTGTCCGTCTGTCTTTCTGGAGGCTGGACAGAATAGATGTAAGAACACCAGACTCCATCCAGACAGACAGGCAGTGTTATTTTACAGTATGAAACAGCGTGTCTGGTTTACAGAGCAGTACAGCTAATTCAAATATTCACAAGCATTTCCCGGTAGAGGCAGAGTAGCAATGGGAGTCGGAGTATGACGAGGCATTAAAGATTAAAGCAGGTAGCTGCCACCGGCGCCCAGTTTGACTGACGTTCCAAAGAGAATGCAGCTGCCGAGTCAGAGGTGCCACGGTTACACCTTCTTCTCTCATTGCCTGCTAAAATTAAAACTTCTAAAAATACAGCCTGCCTGGGCTGAGGCTCGGAGAACTGACTCATCCATATGCATGAGAACGGTGTTCCTTCTCCACTCTGTCTGTTAGTTGTGGACGGGCCGTCTGCTCTGCTCTGCGGTGCTGAGCCTGAGTCCCAAGACATCTCCAGGACAACTGACAGACTGAGCTATTAGGAGGCATGTGTAATGTCTAATGATAGACAATGCCCCCAGACCGTATGTTGACCAGGTGGGAATTCTAGAGGGGGAATATCAGGATGATCACAATCGTCTTGAAGAACCATCTGGCCTAAATGGCCATGAACTCATTTAATCTACAGCCAGAAGAGGACTGGCCACCCCTCGGAGCCTGGCTCCTCTCTAGGTTTCTTCCTACAGTAGATTCCTGCCACTGTAGTGAGTTTTTTCCTAGCCACTGTGCTTCTGAATCTGCATTGCTTGCTCTTTGGGTTTTTAGGCTGGTTATCTGTATTGCACTTTGTGACAACTGCTGATGTAAAAAGGGATTTAGGACATACATTTGATTGGTTGATTCATTGATTGACAATGTCTCATGGAGGTCAACACTATTTGTCTGATAAGTATTGTATGTATAGGCTAGTTGGTGTAAGGCTATGTCTGGGGGTGTTTCTGTTTGTGTGCACAGAGCATGTAAAGTACATGTGCGTACTGTATGTGTGCTCACACGTGTGTGTGTGTGTATGTGTGTGTGTGCAAATGTGTGCTCACACATTTTTTTAAATATTTTTTTTATTTAACCTTCATTTAACTAGGCAAATCAGTTAAGAACAAATTCTTATTTACAATGATGGCCTACCCCGGCCAAACCTGGACGACACTGGGCCAATTGTGCACCACCCTATGGGACTCCCAAACACGGCCGGATGTGACGCAGCCTGGACTTGTGTGTGTTCAAGTGCACCCACGACTATGTACGTGTGGTTATACCTAGGCCTAAATTCTCTCACTTACCTGTTGGATGAAGGCCTCTGCTCCTCGGGGGCTGAGCAGCAGGATGGCCCGTCTCAGCGTGTCCCTGTAACGGTTGAGCTCCTCTGTCCTCATGGTGTTGAAGAGGTTCGAGAAGACCTTACTGATGTTCCTGTCCACTCTCTGTAGAGATACGTCCAGCCCCTGCCGAGATGTCTGGTCCAGGAAACTCTGTAGGCCACGGATATCTGAGGAGAGGACGAGGGTGAGTGGGGTTAGACTAACTGGACTCGGAAACCCCTCTAACTTCCTGCAGAGCCCTCTGAGTACATCAAACATACCGCATAATTATGGCCCACAGCATCCATTGCACTTTTTACTCAGATTCCATCTCTCAATAGCATCATTTGACTAAATGTAATATTTCCACTGTGATTGCTAGCCCGTGGTGGTTCTAGTGTTAACTGGCATATTTGAAACCCACGACTAGAATATACAAATAATGAATTCTCGACATGCTGACAAGGACTGTCATTAAGATAAACGCACACACAACAAACACGCTGATTTGAGATGCAACCACAAAGACCAGGAAATGACGTGGTAAGCGGTAACGTGGTAGGCACAGCTTGTCCCATGAATTAAACGTAAAACTGAGGATTAGCTGATAACTAAAAACATATATAGTGAACCTGAAACTATTTCTTGATCAACACATTGATATGCTCGAACAACAATCAAACACATCAAAGCGAACAAGATCTGTCCTCTCCTTGAGCAAAACTTAAGGGAAGCCTCCAACTAAACATCCGTATGTAACAATGGAAGAGGTTTTTACAACAATGTCAGCAGAAGATAGGGCATTGCTGACAAGCATGAACAAACATTTGAAAAAGCTGAATTTATTGCCTGGGTTAATGGAGGAGGTCGAGGCCCTCAAATCAGGAATGGATTACAGCAATAAAATGGAAGAAATACGAGCTGAAAATAAGATATTGAAAACGACCGCGGACTCCCTATAAGCCACTACGGAGAGGCTATGGTATGATAATAACACAATGAAAGCAGAATTACTTGATCTGAAGTGCAGATGTATGAATAATAATATTGTTATGATGGTAATAAAGGAGGATGAAAATGAAAACTATCTGGCCACTGAGGATAAAGTCAAGGTTTCCATGAAACTTAATCTCAAGATAACGGACGAACAGGTGGATACAATTGATTTTCAATGGGCTCATCATTTCGGTGGCAGAGGGGAGGGAAGGCCCGGTCCGTTCTCCATTAATGAACAATTTCTCCACTAAATAGTGGGAGAGAACGTGCCCTGTAGCCCACTTTTCAAAAGGCTCCGAGCAGAGAAGCAGAATGTTTGTCTTGTAGTCGATAAGTTGTACGTAAACAACCAATTCTTCAAGGATTCGAAGAAAACAATGTGGCTATGAGTGATACCTCACGCTGAGGTAGTCGCCGATACGCAACATTACACCGCACTACACGTTACAATCTTATGTTTTTGTATTTGTTATTGTTGCATGATGGACTTGGAATATATGGACTTGAAATTTGTCTTGGATTTATGGGAAGGCAAAAACGGCTGAGGCTAAAAAAAAATTAATTTTGAGGACCGTACAGATGTTAAAATGGTAAAACCAAGGTTGGGTTTTGAGTTTGATCTGATACATTGTAATTTTAGCGATTGGGGTGTATTGTAACTTCAATGCTGTTACACTGTAGCTGCCCTTCTAGCAGATGTGAATTGGAACGAAAAATATTGACCGATCTAATGTGGGGCTAGGATAGGATAAACGATTGATACAGTAAGAGGGTCATTAGCCTGTCAGGGTTCTCTACTGGAGTAGGCCTGTACGATCCTATAACAATTGGTGTCACTATCTTTAAACACAATTTAAACCATAAATCTCTTTTGTTTTTAATTCAAATGACATATTGTTCAGATACACACCAGCAAATGGGTTAGGTGTTGGTCAACGGGGTCTGTTGGACTCTGCAAGCGTGCAACTGGCAGGTTAACACAGGGTTAAACTGATTATAGCTGATATTCATCATTAGAGACAATATGATAACTGGCTTATGGAAGCACTTCTCTATGCGAGAAGTATATTATGTTTTTACACAATCTATATATGCTACCGGTATCTTTCCTCCCCAGTGCTATAGGCCTATGTGTTAAACAGCCTGAGTGATAGAACAACAAACCTAGTGTTAAAAAAACAAAGAGGAAAAAGGGAAATCCAATACAAATATATTAATTTGATAGGTCTGCCGTTGGGATGAAATGGATGCGGTGTCTATCTATATGCATATACTGTATATAGTGCCTTCAGAAAGTATTCATACCCCTTGACTTATTCCACATTTTGTTACATTGTGTTACATCCTTTGTTCAAAATGTATTAAATATACTTTTTTTCTCTCACCCATCTACACACAATACCCCAATAATGACAAAGTGAAAATATGTTCTTAGAAATATTTGCAAATGTATTGAAAATGAAATACAGAAACATCTCATTTACATAAGTACTCACCCCACCGTGTCAGTACTTTGTAGAAGAACCGTTTGCAGCGATTACAGTTGTGAGTCTTTCTGGTCTCTAAGAGCTTTCCACACCTGGATTGTGCAACATTTGCACATTATCCTTTTCAAAATGATTGTTGATCATAGCTAGACAACTATTTTTAGGTCTTGCCATAGATTGTCATTTAGATTTAAGTCAAAACTGTAACTTTGTCTCTCAGGAACATTCACTGACTTCTTTGTAAGCAACTCCAGTGTAGATTTGGCATCGTGTTTTAGGTTATTGTCGTGCTGAAAGGTGTCTGTTGGAAAGCAGACTGAAGCAGGTCTTCCTCTTCCTCTCCAGCTACAGAGTTAGGAAGGATGCCTGTATCTTTGTAACGACTGGGTGTATTGATACACCATCCAAAGTGTAATTAACAACTTTATACATCTACCCTTCTTTGTGAGGCATTGGAAAACCTCCCTGGTCTTTGTGGTTGAATCTGTGTTTGAAAGTCGCTGCTCGACTGAGGGATAATTGTATGTGTGTGGTACAGATATGAGGTAGTCCTTCAAAAATCATGTTAAACACTATTACTGCACACAGAGTGAGTCCATGGAACTTATTATGCGATTTGTTAAGCAAATGTTTCATCCTGAACGTATTTAGGCTTGCCATAAAAAAGGCGGTTGAATACTTATTGACTCAAGACATTTCAGCTTTTCATTTTTTATTAATTTGTAAAGATTTTTTCGAAAAACATAATTCCACTTTGAAATTATGAGGTGTTATGTTTAGGCCAGTGATGAAAACAAATCTCAATTTAATCCATTTTCAATTCAGGCTGTAACACAACAAAATGTGGAAAAACTCAAAGGGTGTGAGTACTTTCTGAAGGCACTGTATGTCAAGTAACTATATTCCTACTGTGTACAGTAACTACTGTGAAGAAAAGAAAGAGAGAAGTGCCATGTATGTACAATGAGTCCACAATGTACATGTAGCAACAAACAAAAAGAGATGTTAAAAAATAGGCTAATAAAAACTTTTGCAGTGTTTTGGGTCTGACAACAGCAGAGCAGCCTTGGCCCAGACATTGTGAAATATTGTTGAGACATTGTGCATTGTGCCCCACACTGTGGAGTAAATTGCCTGCCTGTCGATCTCTGCTGCTGGCAGTTCAGTAAGTGTTCAGCGGAAGGAGAGTGGTAGAGGAGGTCTGGGTAACTCAGTGCTTTCGTTATTGTGTTCTCAGGGCCTCTTACTCACAGTCCTAGCCTATGGTGGGGCTCCGGTAGCTAGCACCTGTCTACACGTCATCGTCCTTTGTCTGGGAGTAACAATTCACCACCGAATAGAGCGGTTTCATTGCTACAATTACTTCTCATTTGCATCATGTTGGATTCTCTTCTTGGTGTGATAACGTATTCAGCTATCACTGAAGTGATCCAATGTAAATGTCTGAGACAGGTGGGTTCATTTGAACATCTCTCATTCTCCTTCTCCTCTCATTGCTGCCTATTAGGAGTGACAGGCAGCTTGTAGAAAGTTGTGTCTGGCTGTCTACTGCACTCCAGGCAAAAAATCCTGCTTAGTCTATGTTTCCATGGTGAAAAAGGAGATAGTAACAGGTCTTCTTTCACAACGTTCTCACCAAGTCTTCTCACCAATGACAGTTGTTGTAGTCTCGACAAAACAACAAAAAACTACACACATTTACTTCCTGTTGATTCATCCTGAAGAGTACAGTGAGGAGTGCCTTGTGGGGGTTGTATTCCTTCTCAGAATGAACCTGACAATTATCTGTATTAATCAGTGTGTGCTAGCACCACTTCTTGGCTTGGGGAGACTACTGTGAATCATACATGGGGCGGCTAATGTCTTACTAGCGTTTAACCCCTACAGATAGAATTTGCCTAGCTGTGAAACCCATTACATCGTCCACTTTGCATGTTTTCATTCCTGTTATTTTATACCGTATGGATATTGTGAGACTCTTTGTAACCACTTATACTGAACAAAAATATAAACGCAACATGCAACAATTTGACTGAGTTACAGTAAATTCATTAGGCCCTAAATCTTTTTAGGGTGGCATTTTATTGTCCCCAGCACAAGGTTCACCTGTGTAATGATCATGCTGTTTTATCAGCTTCTTGATATGTCACACCTGTCAGGTGGATGGATTATCTTGGCAAAGGAGAAATGCTCACTAACAGGGATGTGTGTATGGACAATTTCTGGGATCTTTTATTTCAGCTCATGAAACATGGGATCAACACTTTACATGTTGCATTTATATTTTTGTTCAGTATATATTTCACTTGGGTGGAGACTGCTCCTTATCATTCAAAGCCTAACTTTGGTGGGTTTGAGAAATCCTTGTTTATGAACATTCTAGATTTGCATTTTCCTCACTTTTCCTCAGCTAATCCCTATAGATTACAGCCCAAATCTTTTGTCGGCTGCAGAGAGAGTGGCAGTGATGGGCTCTCCAAAGCTGCTTGGCTTCGCCTCATGGACTTCAGCAACAGCTGCTGTGATCCCAGTGAAATTTAACTAAGACACTTAGGGGAGCATCATAACAAGCAGCATAAGAGATAATCAAAGAGGAGCAGGAGAGCAAATCTCATCAAAGAGGCCCCATCTCCAACCGTCTCTCCACTGGCGGGAAACAAATGGGATTTTACAGGATGTGACTTTCTCGCTCTCTCTCTTTCTCTCTCTCTTTCTCTCTCTCTCGCTCTCTGTCCCTCTCTCTCTCTCTCTTTCTCTCTCTCACTCTCTTTCTCTCTCTCACTCTCTGTACCTCTCCCTATCGCTCTCTCTCTCGCTGTTTCTTTATCCGTGGGTTATGTGAATCATCATGAGGGCTGCCACTACCGCGTGAGGAGAGCAGAGAGCACACACA
The DNA here is from genome assembly GCF_016432855.1 of Salvelinus namaycush. Classification (NCBI taxonomy): domain Eukaryota; kingdom Metazoa; phylum Chordata; class Actinopteri; order Salmoniformes; family Salmonidae; genus Salvelinus; species Salvelinus namaycush. The sequence continues at coordinate 29,031,024 of NC_052341.1, forward strand.
CATCCACTTGCATGCACAGGCACACGCACGCACACTATTCCTAGCCACAGACACAGACCGCAGAGGTGAGGTGAGGGGCTGTGTGATACAAGCTGACAGTCCAAATATGGCCTTTTGTGTGACAGTGCTGCCCCCAATGCAATGGATCGAGGTAAAAGCATGCATGAGAAGCCAGCTGAAGTTCATGTGACATAATACTCCAATCACCCTGCCCTCCTCTCAACACTGCATGACATAATCAAATGATTGTGATGCTAAAGTGAGATGATGTCAGTGGATGGGTTGTACACAGTATGTCATCATGATAGGGCTAAATAACAAAAACAACCAAACATCCAATCACACAGTGATTACCCTCAAGAGAGGGAAGGACGGAGGGATCAAAGGGGGGGAAACCGAACAGCTCATAGGATGATATCACCAGCTGTCACGGAGTATGTCCAAAATGGTATGCTACTCCCTATAAAGTGCACTACTCTTGACCAGGTCCCATAGAGTAGTGCACTATATAGGGAATAGTGTGCCATTACAGTATGTAAACAGCTATTCTCCTCTCTCATTATCAATGAAATGTCCTAAATGAGTATCCATGTACACAATGCAACATAAATATGAATAAATGTTTGACTCAACACAGATGTAATGAATGACATGACATTTGAAGTGTGATTAGGCTAAGGCAGAGATCCACTCAACCCGCAGCTCACATTACAGCCCAAACTCCTTGCAATCAGGTTCTAGCCGTATTCAACATTCAAACGGAATATCACTTTTCAGTCCCTCCGTACGTTTTGAATCCATGATGTTGACGCAAATCAAAGTAAACACAAATAAACAGAAATCATCAGGCGCTGACAGCTGTGCCCTGCCGAGCGCGGGAATTAAGAATTGTGAATACGAAGGTCCCACTGACAGTTCATTTTGCTCCAATCCTCATAAAAAGACAAGCATTTTAATTACCCCCTTCAGTGAGACTCGCACGTGTTGCTCTGTGTGACTACGCATTTTATTTTTCTATTTCCTGCTGTTTTGAAGAATAATTGAGACTTTTACATTTTCATCTCTGCTGACAGGTGTGACATTTGCCTTCGGGAGACGCACTTTTCATCGGCTGTTCAAGCGGTCTGTTTATGGATGAGAGATTCCTGCTATTGAATAACCATAAAAACACCCCGTATGATCTTTCAGACAGCTGTAAGTAATAAGCAGGGAACAGGACGGGAAAAAAATGGAAGACAGATGATCGAATTCAATAGAATAGAAGCCGACATACATCGCCGCCAATGTTGATGCTGTGTTGTTGACATACCTCTGCACGCACACACACACACACACACACACACACACAGCTCTTATTTTAAAACTGGAAGGATCTAGCTAGCCTGAGTGCCAGTCTGTTTGTGCCACCGTGCCAATTCCTTGTCACTCGTTGTCATGCCAATCATTTTTGTTTTGCTTGACGAGGACTGCAATGGTACATTTCACGAGCACAAACTGATCTGGGAACACGCTAGGAATGATCTACCTGTGAGGGATCTACTTACGAAGCACTACCTAGGCTCTAATAATGCTGTCTTTTTTTTCTGTTTCCAAAGCCATTCTGTGATTGTGTATGACCATAGGAAAAAGAGCTACCTGGATTTCAATACAAGCCCAATCAATGCATTTTGAATGAGAACAGTTTCTCTCTGGGCTCAGCTCAGTCTCTTCACATTGTTGTTGCATGAGGCCCGACTGGAGAGAGGAGCTAGCAAACACTGTCCTAGTCCTGCAATCTGTCACCACCATCTGCCCTCAGGACAGAGAGAAGAACCTTGGAGACATGTGTTATCTCGCTGTGATGTCATCTGTCTGTCTACGCGCCACGCTCCACACCAGCCGACTGAGGAGGGAAAGAATCGCTCACCCGAAAAAAGGTGGAAAGAAGAAAATACCAAAAAAGGAGAGAAAGGCACCTTGGACAGCCAATTACCTGACGTTGGAGAAATGCTACACGTCAACCTTTTACGGAAGCCGTTCTCGCACCCGCTAAAAGAAAAAAGATGTTTTCCCACAAGAGCCCTGGCAGTAATGTGACGAGCATGTCCTGGAATGGTGGGATTTAATTGTGCGATTGTATAATTGAACAGTGTGTTCTCTCCTTTGACTACACAAGCACTAAATGTAAATTTGCCCCTCAAGTAGCAGCTCTTCTCTCTCAACGAGTTTTAATGTCCTGCCAAGGCGCTATGCAAATGGGTCAAATCAAAGAGCTACGCTAGATTATAAGACCGCAATGAAAAATCGATATCGTAGGGATCTGATACATCACACGTGAGGGCAAGGAGTGTCAGTGACAAACCGATTTTCCCTCTGCATAAACAACCCTTGGTACCGTACGACACCCAGATATCATGTCAGCGTCTTAATGCTTTCCAGTTATAGAGAGGGCAAGCTAATTATGCTAAGTGTGGCTTTCCACAAGGTCACATGGTTATCAAAGCTCAATTCCCACTTGATAAACAACACTAATTGGTACAAGCACTTAAAAATATGAATAAAAAAAAGGAGACAAATCATCACGCTGTGTCAACCCAGCCAACCGACTAATGAAACCCTCCCAGTAGAGTAACTGTTTACACTGCATCAAAGTATCAAAGATCCGCACGGTCTGTTTGTCCCTCCGATGATCCAGAGGATGCGTGTTGCCCGGCTGCCCGCATATCAAACACAGCCAGACCAGGACATCCAGTGGGCCTCATGTAACCGGATTAACAGGATTTATATGTCAGCTCTCTGGACAATCCCATGGACGCTCTGACTCCCACTCTGTGTGAGATGGGGTTTTTGAGACGGCTTAATGACCCCCGAGGCTGGTCTATAGAGACCCCTTTTTGAAGGCCTCTGAATCTGTGCCTATAGGCTAGTGTGTGTCTGCGCTACTGTACTCTACGAGTTGGCCTCTTCTAGCCAGGTGACAGCTATTGTGTTCGGCTTGCCCTTTGCACTTAAGTGACGTCACTGAAAAAGGATACGGCACCGGGTGGCTCTCTCTCTCTCTCTGCTGATATCTATTTCTGTCGCTGCACAGTGCCCTTTAGAACGTAACAATCACAAGTGGAGGAGAGAGGAGAGGGGAGATGTGGGTGCATAGAGGACAGAGAGGGAGGTGGGAGTTTGAAGTGGGTGACGGGGGGGGGGGGGGGGGGGGATTAGTGGTGGGCTAGCCGCTGGTACTGTTCACACCTTGTTTCATTACGCTAGCAGCTCTCTGCAGATGTTTTCTGCTTCAGAAGCATCTCTGGGATGACTCACTCGCTGACTGTTGTGTCCAATAAAATCCGTCCCTCTGCCTCTCTCTCAGTTCACGTCAAGACCAGACTCATTGTATCTGGGGAGTATAGAGAGGTACCAAGGCAAGATACTGTATCGCTTTAAAAAAAAAAAAAGAACTTTTGTGATTAGCTGGTAAATGGCACTTAGAGATGGGCCTATACTTCAACTGTAAAGCCATATGGAAACCAAAGAGGAAGGGCCTAAACCTTCATCTGATGTTTTTTGTGCGTGTGCGTGCGTGTGCGTGTGTTGGAAGCATAGAGACATAATAGAGATATATGTTTGAGAAACGTGACGAGCGGATGAAAGACGTAGTAAGGATTGCAACCATGCCGATGGCATCACAGGAGGCCATTAGTGAGCCATCTGACTAGGAGTCCTGTACGATACCAGACAGAGGTGAAGACGGGCTGAAGACAGGCTACACGGTGTTGGCTACATGCATCTGTTTCCTTATTAATAACAAGATGTCCATATTCTCTCATCATCTTCTACATGTTACTCTTCGGCTTATCAATAGAGGCTTCTTAGAAATTCCCATCGGCAAGCCTAAAGTCAGGGCCTAAGGAAATACTGAACACGGAGAAATTACAACTTTACGGAGAACGTGCGACGGGAGGAAATAATGATTAAGAGAAAAACAAGAAGTTCCACCTTCTTTTCACACGATATACAACATCCAAAACACCTCTAGCAGTGTATTCTCCCTGTGACCATGAAAGGATCCGGGAAATATAATCACGTTTACGAATCCAAAAGAACATTCTTCCAGCCACTTATCCTGCTCCGTCGACAAAGACTTGGCTCACAGACCCGTTATAATGAATTTCATGAGACTGCAGCCATACATCCTCAGTTCTACGAGGAGTAGCAACCAGCTTGGTCATGGCAATTGTGTGTATGTTTGTGTGTGCGTGCATGCGTGCATGCGTATGCCTGTGTGTGGACTTATTGCCAAAACCTCGCCATACAAGATCTGTTCTTAAGCAACACCTGGGACTCAAGAGTCTGGCAGGCAATATGCTCTCCCTTCAACCATCTAAGGCCAATTGCTGCTGTATCTTTCGTAGAAAGAGTGATGGGTAAATGGAACTTATACACAGTAGGTTGTTTGATCGAAGGTACTAGGATCAATTGACAGGTGAGAAAGACCACACACCTTGAAATCCATGAATTAATGTATGAATGTTTTAAGTCGAAAAAATTTACATTTTCCAACATCAGAATCATGTCTTGTGTCCAGCGCCGCGGGCAGGTTGGGAGGCAGAGCAATATCAAGCAAGGCATTGAAGGACTAGCTAAGCCCAAGACCCATTATGAATGCTTTCCAAATCAGATCCAGCTTAGTAAATTGGAGCTTGTCGTAAAGGCAACATTTGCAGTGACAAGCTCAACCGAGGGGCTGGGGACTTTAGCCTTAACAGCAGCCGGTAGGGTACTAGACCAGCAGCACTTGAGCTCTTCTTAGTTTATGTGGCATGAAGCAGCCACCAGACAAAACACGTTAAGACTCCCAGAAAAGATGTCTGTCCATTGCCGGACCATTAACCCAATCAATCTCGGTAATGCAAAGTGCCAGGCAGGCAGGCAGGCAGAGAAAGAGTGGAGCAGTTTAAATAGTTGTTAGAGGCACTTTCTGACTGGAGATCTCTGTACCAGAACAGGGTTATTCCCACCAGCCATCCACAGAAACATAGAGTAAATGTAGCCATTAGGAGAAGAAACTGTTTGCAGGGTACGAAATGACTACTTGAACAGATTTTTGTTAATTGACCTATTGTGTAGCCCAACCTTGACCCCTGCTCTGGTTGTGTGTGTGTGTGTGTGTGTGTGTGTGTGTGTGTGTGTGTGTGTGTGTGTGTGTGTGTGTGTGTGTGTGTGTGTGTGTGTGTGTGTGTGTGTGTGTGTGGGTGTGTGTGTGGGTGTGTGTGTGTGTGTGTGTGTGATGAGGTGCGCGCTGTGCTGGTTCATTGGCAAGAGGCAGTGTTATTAAACTTCATCACCTGAGGAGAAGTGTGGGGTGAGTCCATCTCTCAGCACCTCTGTCTGTCTGACGCTAGCCGCCGCCTGCTGCTCTCAACCATCCCCTCCATACCACCACTTCACACCACCACAGGCCCAGACTGCATTACGACACGCACCAGCACAGGCGTAATTGCCTACGCCATCCTCTCGCCTGTTGATGGACCAAATTGCCAAATCAACAGGCAGCTACCTCGGCAGCACTGCAGTGTTGAGGAGAGGCCAGACTGCACTCCATTAATCGTAGGGAAATAGGGACGTGTTTGTTATGTCAAGAAGGTTTGCAAGATAAATTGTGCCTAAGACGATGGAAAATTGTTTAATAAACAATTGTATTACCCCTGGAGAAGATTTTTTCTCTTAACGCTTGAATTCACTGGGATGACATGACAAGACAATTAGCAGTAACAAAATCTGTCTCAGCATCAAATGTTGGTGTAGGACTCTTACATATGTGTGGCTCAGTTGGTAAAGCATGGCCCTTGTAATGCCAGCGTTGTGGGTTTGATTCCCACGGGGGACCAAATCGAGGGAAAAGAAGTATAAAAATGTATGCAATCACTACTGTAAGTTGCTCTGGATAAAAGCGTCTGCTAAAAAACTTCAAACATCCATAGTGTTAGGCCATAGGCTGCACTGTGGAAAGTGTTACCCTCGCTCAAAGCCATGATGTCAGACGGAGAGGGCAAAAACACTGAGATAGAGCAAGGAGGCGAAAGGCTACTCACAGGAGCCGCTGCTAATCACAAGAATCTGTCCATTTCGCCTGGCCGCCGTACACATCCAATGATTTATCTCTCTCTGTTGCTCCCCATTTCTGCAATGTTGTCCCTGTGTTTTAGAGGCAGCTTCTGAATGTCTTTTCTATTCTCAGACTGATTTGGGCATTGCGCCAGTCCGTGCCCGGGTTTAGAGCCCAAGACGAGGATGCTGCATTCTTATAACCTCTTCACATCACAACGCTTTACCGCAGCAACAATGATTACCATTAGCGGCAATACTCAATCTATTCTGCATAGCCCAGGCTAGATTCATATTGTATATTTCATAGAGATATTCTCATGATAATGAATGCTCTTCTTTATATACCATCTATCAAGGTTTAATCAAGATATAGCTAGGCACATTCCCTTATCAAAGCCAGCTTAAACATGGTCGATGTGATCAATTTGATTCGAATGTAATCAGATGAATCAATTAAATTTTGAATATAAAAGATACATTACAAGTGCAAGGGGGTAAAGGGATGCCCTGGAGCCTATTTTTCCACACATCATTCCTGTAAGACATCTTCAATATTCAGGCGCTCTTGCACTGAAGTCTGTAGGACTATGGGCGTTGAATCAAAAAGTCATTTTTTTAGGATCAAAAGCCAAAACGTAGCAACAGAATAGCAACAGTATAGCAACAATATAGAAACAGTATAGCAACAGTATAGCAACAGTATAGCAACAGAATAGCAACAGTATAGCAACAATATAGAAACAGTATAGCAACAGTATAGCAACAGTATAGCAACAGAATAGCAACAGTATAGCAACAATATAGAAACAGTATAGCAACAGTATAGCAACAGTATAGCAACAGAATAGCAACAGTATAGCAACAATATAGAAACAGTATAGCAACAGTATAGCAACAGAATAGCAACAGTATAGCAACAGTATAGCAACAGTATAGCAACAGTATAGCAACAGTATAGCAACAATATAGAAACAGTATAGCAACAGTATAGCAACTGTATAGCAACTGTATAGCAACAGTATAGCAACAGTATAGCAACAGCATAGCAACAGTATAGTGAAAGTATAGGGGCAGTATAGCGACAGAATAGTGGCAGTATAGCGACAGTATAGTGACAGTATAGCAACAGCCGACATTAGTGACAGTATATCGACAGTATATCGACAGTATAGCGACAGCCGACAGTATAGTGACAGTATAGTGACAGTATAGCAACAGCCGACAGTATAGTGACAGTATAGCAACAGTATAGAGACAGTATAGTGCCAGTATAGTGACAGTATAGTGACAGTATATTGACAGTATATTGACAGTATATTGACAGTATAGTGACAGTATAGTGACAGTATAGTGACAGTATATTGACAGTACATTGACAGTATATTGACAGTACAGTGGCAGTATATTGACAGTATATTGACAGTATAGTGACAGTATAGTGACAGTATATTGACAGTATATTGACAGTATAGTGACAGTATAGTGACAGTATAGTGACAGTATAGTGACAGTATATTGACAGTATATTGACAGTATAGTGACAGTTTTGCAACAGCCCCCTCAGCACCCCAGTTATTTAGATCACTGAACTGTAAGGGCCAAACATAGAGGTTGAGCTAAAAGATTGAACCTGATGGGAGACAGAGAGGAAAGCAATCTGACCCCACATGGCTAAAAAAGACCTCATTCCACTGTGTATAGTTCCTTCTATGACAGTATAGCTTTATTGTTCTTTTTTTATTTCCCTACTGTGGTTTGTAAGGTCAACCCTAACCCTACCCCGGAAACACACAACACAAGATCTACGACAGGAATGCAGAATGAGGCAGGAGGCATTTTCACAAGTCCCCTCTGAAGAGAGTTGCAATACAATGTGATGACAGTAGCATACAAAATGCATTATCACCTTGTGAGACGGTCTGTCTAATGGAAGCACAAACATAGAGCCAGGGGACCTGTCAGTAGAGGTAATCTAAACCACTCCTATTGTTTTTCTTTCTGTTTTATCAGTGATGGACATGGTGCTTTTGTCTCGGCTCAGGCTGCAACTACCTTGCCCATGATTCCCTGATTGCCTAGTCACTTTTACCCCTACCTGCATGTACATATTAAGTAAATTACCTCAACTACCTCGTTCCCCTGCACATTGACTCTGCACCAGTACTCCTTGTATACAGTCTCGTTATTGTTATTTTATTGTGTTACTATTTCCTTTTCTTTTTTGCAAATGTGTATATTTTTATCTCTGCAGTGTTGGGAAAGGGCTCTTAAGAAAGCCTTTCACAGTAAAGTCTACACCTTTTGTATTCGGCATGTGGAAAATATCATTCGATTTGATTTGATACAGTGGGGAAGTACTGTGGAGGTGTGACTGACTAGATCTGACATGCAGTAACTTCTCCACATCAAAGTCCATACAGTACATATGACATCGGTGTTGTAGTGCTCGAGTCCAGTCTAGAGACCACATTTAGTGTCTCAGGCCAAATATATACACTCCTTTCTTGAAACATTAATACAGTATCTTAACAGCCTTAATGTCTATTATAGACATGTTTGCTCAGTGGTGAACCTATAGGTCTTCAGTGTGTGACAGGTTAGTACAGTGGTGAACCTATAGGCCTTCAGTGTGTGACAGGTTAGTACAGTGGTGAACCTATAGGTCTTCAGTGTGTGACAGGTTAGTACAGTGGTGAACCTACAGGTTAGTATAGTGGTGAACCTATAGGTCTTCAGTGTGTGACAGGTTAGTACAGTGGTGAACCTACAGGTTAGTATAGTGGTGAACCTATAGGCCTTCAGTGTGTGACAGGTTAGTACAGTGGTGAACCTATAGGACCTTCAGTGTGTGACAGGTTAGTACAGTGGTGAACCTATAGACCTCCAGTGTGTGACAGGTTAGTACAGTGGTGAACCTATAGGCCTTCAGTGTGTGACAGGTTAGTACAGTGGTGAACCTATAGGCCTTCAGTGTGTGACAGGTTAGTACAGTGGTGAACCTATAGGTCTTCAGTGTGTGACAGGTTAGTACAGTGGTGAACCTATAGGTCTTCAGTGTGTGACAGGTTAGTACAGTGGTGAACCTATAGGTCTTCAGTATGTGACAGGTTAGTACAGTGGTGAACCTATAGGCCTTCAGTGTGTGACAGGTTAGTACAGTGGTGAACCTATAGGTCTTCAGTGTGTGACAGGTTAGTACAGTGGTGAACCTATAGGTCTTCAGTGTGTGACAGGTTAGTACAGTGGTGAACCTATAAGTCTTCAGTGTGTGACAGGTTAGTACAGTGGTGAACCTATAGGCCTTCAGTGTGTGACAGGTTAGTACAGTGGAGAACCTATAGGCCTTCAGTGTGTGATAGGTTAGTACAGTGGTGAACCTATAGGCCTTCAGTGTGTGACAGGTTAGTACAGTGGTGAACATATAGGTCTCCAGTGTGTGACAGGTTAGTACAGTGGTGAACCTATAGGCCTTCAGTGTGTGGCAGGTCAGTACAATGGTGAACATATAGGTCTTCAGTGTGTGACAGGTTAGTACAGTGGTGAACATATAGGTCTCCAGTGTGTGACAGGTTAGTACAGTGGTGAACCTATAGGCCTTCAGTGTGTGGCAGGTCAGTACAATGGTGAACATATAGGTCTTCAGTGTGTGACAGGTTAGTACAGTGGTGAACATATAGGTCTCCAGTGTGTGACAGGTTAGTACAGTGGTGAACCTATAGGTCTTCAGTGTGTGACAGGTTAGTACAGTGGTGAACCTATAGGCCTTCAGTGTGTGACAGGTTAGTACAGTGGTGAACCTATAGGTCTCCAGTGTGTAACAGATTAGTACAGTGGTGAACCTATAGGTCTCCAGTGTGTGACAGGTTAGTACAGTGGTGAACCTATAGGCCTTCAGTGTGTGACAGGTAGTGTGTGACAGGTCAGTACAGTGGTGAACCTATAGGTCTTCAGTGTGTGACAGGTTAGTACAGTGGTGAACCTATAGGCCTTCAGTGTGTGACAGGTTAGTACAGTGGTGAACCTATAGGTCTCCAGTGTGTAACAGATTAGTACAGTGGTGAACCTATAGGTCTCCAGTGTGTGACAGGTTAGTACAGTGGTGAACCTATAGGTCTTCAGTGTGTGACAGGTTAGTACAGTGGTGAACCTATAGGCCTTCAGTGTGTGACAGGTTAGTACAGTGGTGAACCTATAGGTCTTCAGTGGGTGACAGGTTAGTACAGTGGTGAACCTATAGGCCTTCAGTGTGTGACAGGTTAGTACAGTGGGGAACCTATAGGCCTTCAGTGTGTGACAGGTTAGTACAGTGGTGAACCTATAGGTCTTCAGTGGGTGACTGGTTTGTGATGTTGAAAGGACAGCAACTGTAATACGAGCCACTCATGTAGGACAGTGAACTTTTTGTAAAACACAAAGGGCCAGTGGTGTAGTGGAGGCTATACGCAGGTATCCAACATAGTCCCTATACCCACTTTTTTCAGTGGGCATTCTGGAGGTATACGACTTATCAATTATGTAGTACAATAGAGAAATCATGTAGTCAATGACCAAAAGCGACCTCTTTGGCCTCAAAGAGTGGGTGGAATGGGTGGAATGTTATAAATATTTTTCATAATTTCATAATTAATAAAGATTATTTTAAAAATCCGGTGTTTCTATGTCAAACAGTTTTCTTATAGTTCAGTCTTCTGTGACGTATATAAAGTTTAATAGTGGGACGCAAACAACAATTCTTGAAGCCCATAACCATGTGTGTGAAGTGTATACTTTTGTTTCAAAGTAGATTTGTTTAAGGCTACCAAGAATCACTCTGTGTGCCCCTGATTTAGCCCACTGCAGTAAAAGTTTAACTTCTTGTTGAAAGTTATTCTTAAAAAGGGAGAAGGTAACAAAACCTGCGGTTACCTGCGGTAACAAAACACCTGCGGCAGCCGCTGCAAACTAGCCTGCAACAAAAGATAGCTAGCTAGACCGTGGGAAAACTATTGCTTGCTATTGCACAGTAACCTGTTGACCTTTGAGAAGGCAGAAGTTACCGTAAGTTTCCAAAACGGTCCCACCCATTACAAGTCGAAATGTGATTTGTTAATTCCACTGTCACTCAAAAAGTTGCCCTTATACAGTTGAACGGCCCTCTCTCTACCTTCTGATGGCTTAGCCAATGGCTGACTGATTGGATTTTTTTTTCATCTTCAGTGTTAATCCTTTCCTTTTCAACAAAAACTGAAGAGATTAAATCAGAATATAATTGAAAATAATAATATTATAATAATAATTATTATTATTTTATAAATCCTTAGCCCTTCTCTGAAGGCATTAAGCCATTTTACCACAACTTTGGAAGTATGCTTGGGGTCATTGTCCATTTGGAAGACCCATTTGCGACCAAGCTTTAACTTCCTGACTGATGTCTTGAGATGTGGCTTCAATATATCCAAATAATTTTGCCATCTATTTTGTGAAGTGCACCAGTCCCTCCTGCAGCAAAGCACCCCCACAACACGATGCTGCCACACCAGTGCTTCAGGGTTGGGATGGTGTTCTTCGGCTTACAAGCCTCCCCCTTTTTCCTCCAAACATAACGATGGTCATTATGGCCAAACAGTCCTATTTTTGTTTCATCTGACCAGAGGAAATTTCTCCAAAAAGTACAATCTTTGTCCCCATGTGCAGTTACACACCGTAGTCTGGCTTGTTTATGGAGGTTTGGAGCAGTGGCTTCTTCCTTGCTGAGCGGCCTTTCAGGTTATGTCGATATAGGACTCGTTTTACTGTGGATGTAGATACTTTTGTGCCTGTTTCCTCCAGCATCATCACAAGGTCCTTTGCTGTTGTTCTGGGATTGATTTGCACCTTTCGCACCAAAGTACGTTCATCTCGTCTCCTTCCTGACCGGTATGACGACTGCATTGTCCCATGGTGTTTATAATTGCGTACTATTGTTTGTACAGAAGAACGTGGTACCTTCAGGCATTTGGAAATTGCTCCCAAGGATGAACCAGACTTGTGGAGGTCTACCATTTTTGGCTGATTTCTTTTGATTTTCCCATGATGTCAAGCAAAGAGGCAATGAGTTTGAAGGTAGGCATTTGAAGGTAGGCAATGAGTTTGAAGGTAGGTATTCACACCCCTGAGTCAATACATGTTAGAACCACCATTGGCAGCAATTACAGCTGTCAGTCTTTCTGGGTAAATATCTAAGAGCTTTGCACACCTGGATTGTACAAAATTTGCACATTATTATTTGTTTAATTCGACAAGCTCTGTCAAGTTGGTTGTTGATCATTGCTTGGCATCCATTTTCAAGTCCTGCCATAGAGTTTCAAGCTGATTTAAGTTAAAATTGTAACTAGGTCACTCATGCACATTCAGTGTAAACTTGGTAAGCAACTCCAGTGCAGTGTATATTTGGCCTTGTGTTTTAGGTTATTGTCCTGCTGAATGGTGAATTTGTCTCCCAGTGTCTGCTGCAAAGCAGACTGAACCAGGTTTTCCTTTAGGATTTTACCTGTGCTTAGCTCTATTCCGTTTATTTTTATCCTAAAAAAATCTCCAGAGTCCTTGCCGTTGACAATCACACCCATAACATAATGCAGCCACCACTATGCTTGAAAATATGAAGAGTTGTACTCAGTGATCTGTTATGTTGGATTTGCCCCAAGTACAACACTTTGTATTCAGAACTTAAATTTAATTTCTTTGCCACATTTTTCGCAGTTTTACTTTAGTGCACAATTGCAAACTGGATGCATGTTTCCAAATATTTTTCATTCTGTACAGGCTTCCTTCTTTTCAATCTGTCAATTGCATTCTGGTTAGTATTTTGGAGTAAAGACAATGTTGTTGATCCACCCTCAGTTTTCTCCTATCACAGCCATTAAACTCTGTAACTATTTTAAAGTACTATTGGCCTGAGAGTTTTCCTTCCTCTCCGGGAAATGAGTTAGGAAGGAGGCCTGTATCTTTGTAGTGACTGGGTGTGTTGATACACCACCTAAAGTGTAATTAATAACTTCACCATGCTCAAAGAGATATTTAATGTCTGCTTTTTATATTTTTACCCATCTACCAATACTTGACCTTTGCGAGGCGTTGGAAAATCTCCCTGGTCTTTGTGGTTGAATCTGTGTTCGAAATTCACTGCTCGACGGAGGAACCTCATAGATAATTGTATGTGTGGAGTACAGAGATGAGGTAGTCATTCAAAATTATGTTAAATACTATTATTATGTGACCTGTTAAGCAAATGTATACTCCTGAACTTATTTAGGCTTGCCATAACAAAGCGGTTGAATATTTATTGACTCAAGACATTTCAGCTTTACATTTTCTATTCATTTGTAAAAGATTCTAAAAACAGAATTCCAGTTTGGCATTATGGGTTATTCTGAGTAGGCCAGTGACAGAAAATCTCAATTTAATAAATGTTAGATTCAGGCTGTAACACAAGAAAATGTGGAAAAGATAAAGGGGTGTGAATACTTTCTGAAGGCACTGTAAATGTGGAATAATCTGAAATGTGTAGTTATGACTATGCTCTTGAAGAGGTGATGATATTAAAATCAAATAGTTATGATATTTATGTGACAATCCCTTGACAACGGCATGTAGTTGTCAATGGTTTTAGTGGAGCTGGGGTTTTCCTTGTCCCCCAGCAGCAAAAGCTAACGCTCTGCACCGTATTGTGACGTTTCATTGATAACAACCTACAGTATATGCCTAAAAAGAATATACAAATATATAGTTTGTGGGGAAAAGTTCTGATCATTGTTAAATCTTATGATTTGCCAATGATATGACAAATGCTATTTTGTGAGGACCCAAAACATCCTCCACTGACGCAGCAGCAGGAGAGGATCCTATGTGTCTGACATGAAAGACTCTGATGAAATAACATCCAATGAGACCCCGCTCAAAGGCACCTTTCAGGTTGCATCACATGTTCCCATCTCACTGATAAAACAGCTGGGGGAAAGTTTTCATGGGTGTCAACAGTCGGAAGGGAAATATATTTTGGCAGCCAACAAGGTCTAGATAAACTCAGAGTCACGTTAGAGAATTCGAGAGGCACAGGAGAAGACAAATGGTTTTGAGGCGTATGTGTTGAAGCCTCCATATACAGCCAGTCCAATGTCAGCATTAGACATTCATCCATGTTTCTCAAACGTCAAATTTCGAAGTTGTTGCAAACTTCAAATGTTAAAGTGTTTAAGGTTAGGTTAAGGCATTAACTCCAAATTCCTTAAGTTTAGGGTTGAGATTAGGCACTAACTCTGAAATCTTAAGGTTAGGCATTAACTCCAAATGTTTATGGTAAGGGTTAAGATTTGGGATAGGCTTAACCCTTGTGTTGTCTTAAGGGTAAAAAAAATGACCAGCCACTATGTTTAACAGCAGAGAAAACCCCCTAAATTATATTTTTTCAACTTGAAATGTGATGACTATTTCTAGATTGACCCCAAAATTAGAGAAAGTGAAACATTGCATTTGTTCATATTTCCATAAAAGCTGTACACCACCAGGGTACAAAGACTGTCTTAGGGTCATTTTTGACCGGGCAGTTATAAAATAATTTACACACCACAAAAACCACAAAGACACGCACACACAATGAAAAACGTGTGTGCTACTGATTGAACTCAGACAAAACTAAAACTCCCCTCCACGACCCCACACATGACTTAAGTTCACAGACAAAATAAACAAAATTTCAGACAAAATAAACATTTCTTGAAAGCATTGATTACTAATGGGGAACGCAGTCATAAGCTATAAAGGTGCTGCAGATGACAGTCCCCCCAGTTCTTTCTTTGCTAAAGCCACGAGTGCACATTTCAGTGCCCAACAGGTCGTAGATCAGATTTTTTCAGATGTCGAGGAGGAACAAGAGAACAATGATTTAGAAGAGGGGGAGGTATCTGAAGAAGAAGATGGGGAAGAATTACAACCCAGAGCACGATGCATCATCTTCAGATGAAGAAGAAATGCCCCGAGCTGAAAGAGAGACATTTTTGTCAAAGAACAGCAAAATAGCATGGTCCTTGTCACCATATGACAACCAGGGCAGGATGGCAGCACAAAATGTCATAAGGATGACCCCAGGGCCCACAAGACATGCAGTTACCCATGCCCAGGACATCGCCTCAACATTCTACATGTTCATCACACCAGGCATCGAAGAAATCCTCCTGGAGATGACAAATTTGGAGGGTTTCCGTAAATATGGAGACAACTGGAAAAGGAAGGATGAGATTGACCTGTGTGCCTACATAGGGTTGCTAATCGTAGCGGGTGTGTATAGGTCCTGAGGCGAGGCTACATGTAGTCTCTGGGATGCAGAGAGTGGAAGGGCGATTTTCCGTGCCACGATGCCACTGAAAGTCTTTCACACTTTCTCAAGAATGCTACGATTTGATAACCGTGAGTCAAGACCTGCAAGACGTGTGTGAGACAAACTGGCGGCCATAAGAGAGGTCTGGGAGAAGTGGGTGGAGCTTCTGCCATACCTCTACAACCCTGGGCCTGAAGTAACAGTGGATGAGAAACTGGTTCCATTCAGAGGTACATTTTTATTTTCATATCTGTAATGTAAGTGACTTTCACTGTTCTGTTGCTGTAATATCATTGATTTATGTGATTGTTTTCTGTGACTCTGATACTAATAACTGCCCAGCAAGCCAGCAACGTATGGCATCAAGATATGGGTGGCCTGTGACGCACAATCCAGCTATGCTTGGAAGATGCAAGTCTACACAGGGAAGCCGACCAGTAGAGGCCCGGAAAAGAACCAGGGGATGCGGGTTGTGCTTGATGTGACAGATGGACTGAGGGGGCACAATGTCATGTGTGACAATTTCTTCACCTCTTATGAACTCAGCCAGCAGCTCCTGAAGAGGAAGATCACCATGGTTGGCACAGTTAGAACAAGCCTGAGCTCCCCCCTGCACTCCTCGCAACAAGTGTGAGAGAGGCCTTCTCATCAAAGTTAGCCTTCACCCCCACCACCACAGTTTCTTACCTTCCAAAGAGGAACAAGAATGTGGTCGTCCTGAGCACACTGCACAAAACAGCTGAGATCGGTGATCGTAAGGACAGGAAGCCAGCCATCATCCTGGACTACAACCACAAAAAAGGAGGCGTGGACAACCTGGACAAGGTGATTGGAACTTACAGCTGCAGGAGGATGATTGCCTGCTGGCCCCTGGTCATCTTCCATAACATCATTGATGTGTCCTCATACAATGCCTTTGTGATATGGAACAAGATCAACCATTCCTGGATGCCTGATAAGCGGAACAAAAGAAGGGTGTTCCTGGAGCAGCTGGGAAAGGCACTTGTAACCCCACACATTCAAAGAAGAGAGCGCCTCTCCTGCACAGCAGCCTCTGCAGCGCTTGTGAAAGCTGTTCAGGTGGCTGAATCTTGTCCTGATCCACCTGAGCCTGCAGCTGGGGCAAGCAAGAGGAGGAGATGCCAATTCTGCCCCCAAAAAAGGACTGTAAAACAAATACTATGTGCTGCACATGTGAGAAATACATATGCATAGTCTATGCACACACACTTGTGCTAATTAGAGTTGATTGATTTATGTTCTTCACGTTTTGTTTTCAATCTATTATCTTATTTTATTCTTATTTATTGTTGTTGTTTATACACCTTGTGGGTGGGGGCAATGGTTAAAAAAATGGGAGAAGACTAGTATTTTGTAGTTGAATTCGCCATTGTTAAGTATATAAGAATATATCACTATGTTGCCAAAAATACTTATTGTTTCCCTTCAATAAAATGCATTCAAAACTACTTTCTGCACATTTCTGCTACTTTCTTAGGCTATAGAAGTGCTATCTCTTGCTAAAAAAATATGTTTACACCTATGCAGTACCTTTAGCAATAATAATAATAATAATATACCTCTACTTTAGTTAAGAAAACAACAGGTGTGTTGTAATAAAAACGAGTGGTGTCCACTGATTAAATGCAGTCTTTCTGCATTGTGAAGAGGGAAAACCCAGATATTCACAAAGTTTGTGATGAATGACAGGTTGTTTCTTCATGCAAAAATAGATTAGGGGTTTAAAATTAAAATAAGTTGCTGTTTTTTAGGGGTTTAGCGAAGGCGGGTCATTTTTTACCCTTAGGACAAGGGGAGTATCCAGAATATTAAAGACTACACAAGGGTTAAAACAAAAATCTCAAAAACAACATTCTATCATTGGATTCAAACTCACAACCTTTGGAATCAGAGGCAGAAGCTTACGCCCATCTGCCATCCCCGCCCACAATGCCTTAACAAAACTGGATCCTACTTGAAGGTAACAGCACTCACTGTTGCCCCTAGTGGCCAGTTTCCACGTCTTCTCCCGAACTCATCAGACATGGATGGATGTCGAATACTGACTTGTATCACGGGTGACCATGCTGGCAAAAACAGCCAGTTTCCTGCAATTCTACATATTTTGCCATAGGGCGGAGAGAAATGTTTGCAGTTTTTAATATGATATCTGTGAACACCAGTGGTACTATCTTTTCTTGTACAGTTTGTGACAATGGCATCACCAATTAGTCTGGAGCTTGACATGTCTCTTTGAAATGTTTCTCATTGAACTTATTTTCCTTGTGACCATCTGCAGCTGAGAATAAATGCTCAGAGTGTCCCCAGGGCTTGTTAACACATTTCAATTAGAGATACTGATCATCAGCAATCCCAAATGGCACCCTATTCCCTTTATAGTCCACTACTTTTGACAAAGCGCCATAAGGATAGACAATCGCTAATGACAACAAAAAAACACGTCCTGAGCAAAGTCTCCTTGTCTTTTTTCACTTGGTGTACGGTGTCCATTAGGACCGCCTCAGTCTCAGCAGGAATGATTTCATTCCACCTTTATTATGGACAGACTGGTAATCATCCTCCCAAGTATTTGAGTCCATAAAAGTGCTCCTCATCTGCAAGGTTAGATATCAGGACCAGTGGAGAAGTAGGAGAGTAATGCCAACTGGCATCAACAATGAACTGGAAAAGTCAGGGAGAAAAGGGCTATTCTGTCTTTTGGCTTGCTTCAGAAAGTATTCTAATATATATATGTATTCAGACCCTTTGCTATGAGACTCGAAAATGAGCTCAGGTGCATCCTGTTTCCATTGATCATCCTTGCGATGTTTCTACAACTTGATTGGAATCCACCTGTGGTAAATTCAATTGATTGGACATGATTTTTGAAAGGCACACACCTGTCTATATAAGGTCCCACAGTTGACGACGCATGTCAGAGCAAAAACCAAGCCATGAGGTCGAAGGAATTGTCAGTAGAGCTCAGAGACAGGATTGTATCGAGGCACAGATCTGGGGAAGGGTACCAAAATATTTCTGCAGTATTGAAGGTCCCCAAGAACACAGTTGCCTCCATTCTTCTTCAATGGAAGAAGTTTGGAACCACCAAGACTCTTCTTAGAGCTGGCCCCCGGCCAAACTGAGCAATCGGGGGAGAAGGGCCTTGGTCAGGGAGGTGACCAAGAACCCGATGGTCACTCTGACAGAGCTCCAGAGTTCCTCTGTGGAGATGGGATAACTTTCCAGAAGGACAACCATCTCTGCAGCACTCCACCAATCAGGCATTTATGGTAGAGTAGCCAGACGGAAGCCACTCCTCAGTAAAAGGCACATGACAGCCCGCTTGGAGCTTGCCGAAAGACACCTAAAGGACTCTGACCATGAGAAACAAGATTCTCTGGTCTGATGAAACCAAGACTAAACTCTTTGGCCTGAATGCCAAGCATCACGTCTAGAGGAAACCTGGCACCATCCCTACGGTGAAGCATGGTGGTGGCAGCATCATGCTGTGGGGATGTTTTTCAGCGGCAGGGACTGGGAGACTAGTCAGGATCGAAGGAAAGATGAACGGAGCAAAGTACAGAGAGATCCTTGATGAAAACCTGCTCCACAGGGCTCAGGACCTCAGACTGGGATGAAGGTTCACCTTCCAAATGGACAATGACCCTAAACACACAGCCAAGACAACGCAGGAGTGGCTTCGGGACAAGTCTCTGAATGTCCTTGAGTGGCCCCGCCAGAGCCCGGACGTGAACCCGATCGAACATCTCTGGAGAGACCTTAAAATAGCTGTGCAGTGATGCTCCCCATCCAACATGACAGAGCTTGAGAGGATCTGCAGAGAGGAATGGGAGAAACTCCCCAAAATGCAGATGTGCCAAGCTTATAGCATCATACCCAAGAAGACTCGAGGCTGTAATCACTGCCAAAAGTGCTTAAACAAGGTACTGAGTAAAGGGTCTGAATACTTATGTAAATGTGATATATAAATGATTTAATCTGCAAAAATTCTAAAACATTGTTTTTGGTTTGCCATTATGGGGTATGGTGCATAGATTGATGAGTGAAAAAACTATTTAATCCATTTTAGAATAAGGATGTAACGTAACAAAATGTGGGAAAAGTCAAGGGGTCTGAATACTTTCCGATTACACTGTTACTGGGCAGGTGTGTTAGTCTCCAGGATATGCTGAAATATGGGAATGACAAAGAGACTGAGAAGACTAAAATAACCCTTTGAAAAGACTATCACAAAAACAGGGTTGTTTGTGAAATCTGGACTACATGTGCAGTACATACGG
This sequence comes from Salvelinus namaycush, assembly GCF_016432855.1. Lineage (NCBI taxonomy): Eukaryota > Metazoa > Chordata > Actinopteri > Salmoniformes > Salmonidae > Salvelinus > Salvelinus namaycush. The sequence goes on from NC_052341.1 coordinate 29,050,737, forward strand.
TATTAAACCAGTGGTCACGCTAAGAGGCTGAGAGCTTTACAGCAGCGCATTCTGGTTTCGCAGAGAAAATATGCATTCTACATCATCGGTCCTGTCAGTCACACTGAAAGCTTGCACTCAACTGAGTGATTCATGAAAAAACGGTGTAGAACCTTCCCCAATGACATGTTTCTGTTACACAGAGTTCCATGCAAATGCTCCAAAAAATGGAGGGGTATCGACTGCTTTGGAGTGCTCCTCCTTCTTTCACATGGCTGGGCAGGCAAACTGGGTCTTGACCTGCGGCTTGAGCTCTGCAGTCTCAAATAGCGTCAAAGTGTTTTGACACCGGTCGACTGGCCCGGGGAGCCTCGAACAGATAAGCACCTGGAGAGAAGTTGCCTTGGATGAACCGTAGATTTATAGGAATCAAAACACGGTGAGCTAAATTGTAGATTGTAAATATTCACGTCAGCCATAGGACAGAAATAAGTGAATTAGTGATGGGTGGGAAAAGGATAAAAGGAAAACATAACGCTAATTTCATCCAGAGTAAACAGGAATATTAGCCCTCCTGGAAAGGCAGGGGATCCACAGAGGGTACTGTTTGATAATTGGATACTTAACTACCCAGGTGTTAAGTTGAAGGGCAACTAAAAGATGCTAGGAGCCCTTTGAGCCATGCATTATAGTGGATCAAATAAGAGAGGAGAGAAAAGGAAGGAGAGGGGGGAAATAAGTCTAATGCTATGCTAATGAGAGTGCAGTGTTTTGGTTGAGAAGCAGATGCTAGGCTAATGCCTGTCTGTTTGTGATTAGGACCACAGGGAAGCGGGAGGGTGACCATGCTTAACTTACAGAGGGTATTTAGTGAGGTAAAAACCTCCCAACTTTAAGTGTACCGACATATACCCACTTCAACCAACCTCTCTCGAGTCTAAAAAGTGGAGCATGAGTGCTTATTTAGGGTCAATATTGTATTTTGGATCACAATGAATAAGATTACATGCACATGTGGGACCTGATCCTAGATCAGCATGTAAAATGCATTTAGTTCACTGTTATGTAGGCCTTATAACAGGTTCAAGTAAAGTATTACCAGATTTTCACCAGAATATAGTAATACTACATATTGCTTGTAATTCAAGTAGTGGCTTTGAGATTTAATGAGAGGGAACGCTTTTAACTGATTAATCTGACAGTGAAGCTAAGAGATAGCTTTAAAGATATTTTAATATTAGTATACATTTAATGTCTGTCAACTGGACCTGCTGATTAGAGTTTACATGTCTACCACTCCAATAAAGTTATGTGCTGTAGTCACGGTAACAATGGACAAGGAAGTGGAACTGTCAAAGACCACCACAGATGATGACGTTATTAGTTGGGTACATCAAATAATTATGTTTTTGAACAATTTTGACTTTAGTCAAAGCAAAGTTTTGGGATACATCATACTTTGATGGAAAGTACATTTCTGCTTTTTCAACAACAAAATTGTTCAACTTTTTGATAGTCATATAGAGTCTCATAGCGTTGACTACATTTAAAACATGGTAAATACTGTATGTGTAGCACATGGGGATGAGTGAAACGTACTCCTCAGCCTTAAGTGTCCTGCTTGCATCTTCTCATCAGCTAGCTTTTGCTGTGGCGCGATCGGCTAAGACGCTTGAGGGAGGACGGTCACGTGTGTTTGCGAGGCAGAGGTCCTGAGTTTGCACCAGGTATGGGCTGAATCGGGGGGAAGCGGTACATGCTAAGCAAGCAGTGTGACGTCCTTTACATAAAGTATGCACTCTTGCAATGATATTGCAGTTTTTCAAGAAAACGCAGTGTCACAGTACTCTGGTCTTGAATGTTTATCGGTTCACAAGAGGGGTGTGAAATAGAAACCTCACACACCACCCCTTTGCGACTCCAAGTACAAGGGTAAGAAAAGCAACTACTCTAAACACTTACATGGTGATACAGTATGTTAACACATCTTTGGAGAGAGACAAACAAATGTCCCATTAAAATGGGTGTGATTCTCTCCCACTGCGACACCAGTTAGTGCTCAGGTACACAGTGTGGGAGAGTGAGCAGAAAAGCAGCATGGGAGCACATTAACGACACAACACCCTTAGTTCATCGCAGCTTGAGTAGAAAATCAAACTCTTCTTTCCTGGGCACCATTTTGTTTCCCAACAATTCCTTCTGTGGTCTTAATGGAAACTGTTGGAAACGGTAGCTCCTGTGGTGGCGGCCATGTTCCCAGGATGCACTCCTGCAATGCGCGACGCTTGAAAATGAGTCATCCACCTGTCTCTGGAACTGCATCACAAAATACCTATTCCAGGAGTGATTTGAAAACCATTCTACAATCAAATCCCCATGAAGTCACTAACTGCCATATCTACGTGTCACATGTTTTGTTCTTATGGCTCATGGATTGATGACTGAAACATATTCTTTTTATATAATACAGTATGTGTATTCCCCTTGACATCCTGCCACTGAAACCTGGCTCCAGGGACAGGGACCAGCAGTCCACATCTCACAAAATGTGGGCCAACAGGGGCAAGAACTGTGAGTGGAGCAGATGAGATGGAGGGGAGGACTTTGTCGCCAAAGACCATCACATGAGCCTGTGAGCCAGCAAACAGCCATCTGCTGAATAGCAGAGTGTTCAGGACCATGGACAGGGACCAGAGTGGGATGACTATCAGCTCATAGACACAAGTCTCAGACGGGTTGCATCCCACAATGTACCAATGTTCCAGGTTGCACGTGTGTATAGTCAGTTTGGCATTGAGAAAGGTTCCCTAATAGGGAAACTTGTCCCGCGGGTGATTTTATTTGGCCCCCTAAGTTTTCTGAGCCCCCCAAAAATATAGAAAAAAATATATGGATTTTTCAATAATCTTTGTTGTTGGACATAAAAGATTGTAAATCACCACGAAATTAGCTCAAAGTGATTTAAGTTTTGCGGAAATCTGTTCCCAAGTATTCCCACACATAAACAGAGAGGCTCCCGAGTGGTGCAGTGGTCTAAGGCACAGCATCGCAGTGCTAGCTGTGCCACTAGAGATTCTGGGTTCTGGTCCAGACTCTGTTGCAGCCGGCCGCGACCGGGAGACCCATGGGGCGGTGCACAATTGGCCCAGTGTCGTCCGGGTGAGGGGAGGGTTTGGTCGGCAGGGATGTCCTTGTCCCATTGCTCACTAGTGACTCCTGTGGCTGTCCAGGCGCAGTGCACGCTGACCAGGTGTACGGTGTTTCCTCTGACACATTGGTGTGGCTGGCTTCCGGGTTAATGGGCATTGTGTCAAAAAGCAGTGTGGCTTGGTTGGGTTGTGTTTCGGAGGCGTTTCAGCGATGAGACAAGACAGTAACTACTGACTACCAATTGAATACCGTGAAAAAGGGGTGGCAGGGTAGCCTAGTGGTTAGAGCATTGGACTAGTAACCGAAAGGTTGCAAGTTTGAATCCCTGAGCTGACAAGGTACAAATCTGTCGTACTGCCCCTGAACAAGGCAGTTAACCCACTGTTCCTAGGCTGTCATTGAAAATAAGAATTTGTTCTTAACTGACTTGCCTAGTTAAATTTAAAAAAAGGGGGTAAACATTATTATTTTTAAATAAATAAATAAACAGAGAGGCAATCGTAAGCCAATGTAATCAAGGTTTGAAATCATTCTGTTTTTGTCAAATATTTTTTGGGGGAGGGGATTCTTAAATTCAATTTGCAGTGCACAAATTATTTATAACTATGTTCCGGTCCCCTCGACCATCCGTCAAAGTGAAATCGGCCCACAGCTGAATGTTATTGGGGACCCCTAGTATAGAGGAACTGCCTATGTCACTGTCTTATCTGCTTGTTGCCCACATCCCCCGGAAAAAAAATAGTCGCTAGCAAGATAGCAATCACGGAGGAATTTTTTTTAATGAGTGCATTTCGCAATTGGCTAGTTTACATCAACTACCGTCACTAAAACGAATGCAAAGGTTTTGCCTGCAAACGTTGGTTTCGAATCGCGATGTTCTGGCATGTTTGCCTCGTGATATGCTGGGAGAGTTGTCTTTCTGAAGAGGACCCTCCCCGGAACAATTGTTTCCTCTTTTCGAAGTTACCAAGAGAGTCTGTCATTAAAACCAGACACTGCTTGTTGCCTAGGGTCTCAGTTTCCAAGACTACATAGACACTTGGCCCTGTTAGAATACTTCAGAAATGCATCCTTCCTCTCCGAGCTTTCTTGAAGTAATCACAGACCTGGATTGTTTGCATTGGTGAAAGTAATAGGTTGGTAAACCTTGCTTCCACCTATCCACTCGTATGTGCTTACCTCAAGGAAGGTAGGAAGGAAGGGTGTCTTTCTATAGCACTCGAACAGGGCCACTGAGCTCAGATAGGAAGAGAGGTGGAGAGAGCACACCAGGAGAAGGGTGACTGACAAGTGATGCTATTCTTAGAGCAGCATGATAGAATGCTACCCCATAACATGACATGATCAGTGTCTCCAAGATGTGCTGGAGTTCAGATCTGAGTTAACTGAGGCCGTGTCTACACTTCTACGATCAGAATACGACGAGGTCACGAATTGAGTTCATCCAGACCTGACAGTTAACGCGAGCTCTGTTATGCAAGCTTGTTATCCGAATGCCGTCTTTACAGCATTTCCTCTTCCGTATTCCTTTTACCGCGCATTATTCAAAACAACAAAAAAACGGAGCTGGTATGCGATAACGTGTGCTCCTTTTTGTAATGTTTCGGATGATATGCAACAGAGGTCGGGCCTGTACTAGGCGTGCACTCACGAGGAGAGAACAGCAGAGGCACTTCATGTACTCATGCATGTTACTCTTGGCTGTGGCTAATGCGGTGTCAGTGGAGAAGAGGCTGTGGTCCCAAGAATGGTCCCACAATTGGTGGGACTATGTTGTCATCCACGCCTTTACAGAAGCACAGTGGCTGCACAACTTCCGTCTGCGAAAGCATTACGTTCCTTCGCATTTGAGAACTGCTGCAGCCCAAACTGTGTCGGCAGCATACCCAACTCTGTGCCCTGGTGTCTGTCCACAAGAGACCTACTGGGCACAGAAGTCAATTCAACATCTATTTCACTTTGGTTCAGCGTAATTTGATTGAAATGACGAGGAAACAAAGTGGATTCAACTAATGTGTGCCCAGTGTGGAGCTGGTGTAGCACACTGGTGGTGTGCTACTAGATCTTGCTACCATGTGATCGGTTATCTGTTTAAGTCATCATTCACGAAGTGGCCGCAGCTCTGAACATTGTGCGTAAAAGCTGCATGAGCATTCCCAAGGGAGAGCGACTCCAGGAGGTTTTGCGCAGATTCAAGGAGAAGTGCAAGTTCCCCCAATGTGCCGGAGACGTCGACCTATCATATCCCCTGAAGAAAACGGTACAGATGTCTACAACAGAAAGGGCTGACATTCGGTGGTGCTTCAGGGAATGGTCGACCACCTTACTAGGTAATAGTCTGCCGTGTTTAAACTCACCTGTTATAGACTTCCACTTCTTAACACTATTTTGTTAAACGACTATACTGTTTCTGGACAATTGCTATTATTCAAATGCCAAAATGGAATATCTTACCTCAACAGCTTCCCTAACATTCACATTGGCTGGGTAGGCAGCGTCCCAGTGTTGTGCAACTCCAAGGTGTTCGAGCTGGGACATAGCGGTGACCTCCTACCAGATGTAAGCATGCTAAAGATTGTTATAAATCATCATGTGTAATTGAGGTGGTTATGAAGTCTCTCATACTGTGCTGTTTGTTGTCTTTTTCCCCCCACTACTGCTAAATGAGGCTATAGGCTGTTATGCATTCAACAGACATTTTTACGTATGGGTTTCATGTAGTGTATATAGTAAATTGAAGTGTATTTATAGTTTGTATTTATTTGTCGTCATATTTTCCCCATAAACATACACACAGTTAAGTCTGCTTAATTCACATCAGAGTGATTTAGCTCTCAATAGCTGTGTTTTGTCACAATAGCATGTACAGACAGAATAGATTAGTAAGCAATATCTGGCAGTGTCCTCTCACTAACATAATTTTTTAAACATTATTTTAGGAAAGCAGAGTCATCGAAAGAACCAGAGTCCCCCTTGCCGATGTCTTGGGAAAAAAAGCTGAGAAATAGGGCTGCAGAAATTTAAGGAATTAAAATCATAAACAAAGCTATGGATGCAAGGACTAACTGACCGTGATTTTCAGATAATTGTTTTAACCATATTTTGATACTACATAGTGTGTTTTTTAATTGATTTTGTTGACAAACATCGGTAAAACAATCTTATATTTTGAGTTCTGATGGGGCATGACAGTCGAACTAACCTCATGAGGCATTTATAAGTAATATTCTTCAAGAATCAATGGGTACATATCATTAATTTACAAGTTCAAAAATGGATGTAGCAACTGCTGAGTGGCCCATATAACAGATTTATATTCTCATCACTTAATCCAAAACATCTTTCAAAACTTCAACCAAATGTACTGCATCTTTCAGTGCTCTACTCAACTCAACTCGGGCTCAACAAATATCACTACAAAGTCGTCAAATGAACCACGTTAACTCTGGCTTATCCTCATCTTGGTCATCCTGACACTGTTGTTGGTGTGTGGGGCCCTGCTGGTAGAAGGGGTCAAGCAGGGGTGCAGGTGGAGGTGGAGCACACTGCTGATGGTAATGACCAATATTTGGTGCAGGGTGGGCAGCAGACGGACCGGGGCCAGGATGGAGAGCCCAAGGACCGGGGTGGTCAGCGTACGGACAAGGATGGGGCAGCCCAAGGACCGGGGTGGACAGAAGACGGACCAGGACCAACAATTGATGATGACTTTTCATGCGAGTGTTGTTCAGCTTGCAGCTTTACCTGGAGATCAGCATCATGGTGAAGGTTGGTTACCATACTTTTCATAAAGGTGTTAACTGCACTCTCAAATGTTGTATTTTTCTTCTTGCTGCCTCTGACTTCAGAACTGGTGAGGAGAGGAGAAGGAAGGAAGGAAGGAGAAAAATTTTAACATTTAAAATATCTAAGCTCCTAACATACTGTAACCATCCACTAGCAATTACTTATTTGAAACTAATTGTAGATAACATGGCTGTGGGGGAGGATAGTTATACACGTGTATATGAAATGATTCATTCTAAGATTAGAAAGAGATATGAATTTACTTTCACCAGAGATGTGTTCTGTCTTTGATATGGATTTCCTTGGACCAAGATCAGTGAGCTCTTGGTCACGGAACATCTGAAGGGGCGGATGGAGATGGTGTAGAGTCTGTGATGCAGAACAAACTGGCGGTGGGTCAGAGGAGGCAGTAGTCGGAGCATCCTCTGAAAGAAGAAGCATCCATGACAGTTATTGCTTTGAATAGTGTAACTGTCAGACACATGGAGGTATTTTCAGAGGCATTCGATGTGCTTATTGTCAGTTCCTACCTACCTACTACCACTACAAAAATGATATTCCCTAGGTTACGCTGTGTGTTCATATTCAAGCAATTTAAGGTCACGCATGCTGTCCCAACACATAATAATGACATAGCGCATTCTAATGTAAAAGACCCTTGCTCAACACTAAAAGGTTGTATTCTATACTCATTTGCAGAGAAAAAAGTTATTCATTTGTTAGATAAGATTTCAAATTCAGGGGACCCTAAATTGGGCCCCAAACCCAAGTTTAGGAGCCACTGAGCTAAACACTCTCCAAAAATGTTATAGGACCAACCGTGGCACACGTTGCCAACATTTATCTACTTTGCATGCAAAACATTACAGTTCACTAATAATTATTGTCTAAATGAATGTATGGAGAAGTAACTAGCTACACTAACAATGTAGGTGACAGGATAGCATCTACACGTAGTTAGCTAATAACGTCAGCTATATAGCTTGAAGATAATGACATAGCAACACGTTAGTCAGCTAGCGAGCTAGAACGTTACCTTCATGTTCCAGATTGTCAGCATCCTCATCATCGGTATCTGCGCTGTCCAGGACCACCGACGGACTGGTAGTTGGTCGTTCACCCAACACATAAAGAAATTGACATGTCGCCGTGCCATTCCCGCTCTGATTATTATCGTCTTTTGCCTTCTTGTACACCCCTTTCAAATGTTAATCTTTTGCTGGCCCCTGGAGCCAGGTGTGTATGTATTCTTTCCCTTCCATTTTCCTGGCTGTGTACCTGAACACTGAGTGTACAAAACATTAAGAACACCTTCTCTTTCCATGACAGACTGACCAGGTGAATCCAGGTGAAAGCTATGATCCCTGATTGATGTCACCTGTTAAATCCACTTCAATCAGTGTAGATGAAGGGGAGGAGACAGGTTAAATAAGGATGTTTAAGCCTTGAGACAATTGAGACATGGATTGTGTATGCAGTGCATTCGGAAAGTATTTAGACCCCTTGACTTTTTCCACATTTTGTTACATTACAGCTTTTTCTACAATGGATTAAATCGTTTTTCTCCCCCTCGTCAATTTACACACAATACCGCATAATGACAAAGCAAAATCTGGTTTTTAGACATTTTTGCAAATGTATTAATAATACAAAGTTGAAATATCACATTTACATAAGCATTCAGACCCTTTTTCTCAGTACTTTGTTGAAGCACCTTTTGGCAGCAATTACAACCTCGAGTCTTCTTGAGTATGACACCTGTATTTTGTGAGTTTCTCCCATTCTTCTCTGCAGATCCTCTCAAGCTCTGTCAGGTTGGATGGGAAGCGTCGCTGCACAGCTATTTTCAGGTCTCTCCAGAGATGTTCGATCGGCTTCAAGTCCAGGCTCTGGCTGGGCCACTCAAGAACATTCAGAGTCCCGAAGGCACTCCTGCGTTGTCTTGGCTGTGTGCTTAGGGTCGTTGTCCTGTTGGAAGGTGAACCTTTCCCTATTCTCAGGTCCTGAGCGCTCTGCAGTAGGTTTTCATCAAGGATCTCTCTGTACTTTGTTCCATTCATCTTTCCCTCGATCCTGACTAGTCTCCCAGTCGCTGCTGCTGAAAAACATCCCCCCACAGCTTGATTCTGCCACCACCATACTTCTTCGTATGGATGGTGCTAGGTTTCCTACAGACGTGATGCTTGGCATTCAGGCCAAAGAGTTCAATCTTGGTATCATCAGACCAGAGAATCTTGATTCTTGAGTCTTTAGGTGCCTTTTTGCAAACTCCAACTGGGCTGTCATGTGCCTTTTACTGAGGAGTGGCTTCCGTCTGGCCACTCTACCATTAAGGCCTGATTTGTGGAGAGCTGCAGAGATGGACGTTTTTCCCATCTCCACAGAGGAACTCTGGAGCTCTGTCAGAGTGACTATCGGGTTCTTGTTCACCTCCTTGACCAAGGCCCTTCTCTCCCGATTGCTCAGTTTGGCCGGGAGGTCAGCTCTAGGAAGAGTCTTGGTGGTTCCAAACTTCTTCCATTGAAGAATGATAGATGTCACTGTGTTCCTGGGGACCTTCAATGCTGCAGAAATGTTTTGGTACCCTTCCCCAGATCTGTGCCTCGACACGGTCCTGCCTCAGAGCTCTACGGACAATTCCTTCCACCTCATGGCTTGGTTTTTGCTCTGACATGCACTGTCAACTGTGGGACCTTTATGTAGACAGGTGTGTGCGCCTTTCCAAATCATGTCCGATCTATTGCATTTACCACAGATGAACTCCAATCAAGCTGTAGAAACATCTCAAGGATGATCAATGGAAACAGGATGCACCTGAGCTCAATTTCGAGTCTCATGGCAAAGGGTCTGAATTCAAATAAGGTATTTCTTTTATGTCGTTTTTATACATTTGCAAACATTTCTAAAAACCTGTTTTCGGTTTGTCATTATGGGGTATGGTGTGTAGATTGATGAGGGGAAAAATTATTGTATCCATTTTAGAATATGGTTGTAATGTCACAAAATGTGGAAAAGGGAATGGGTCTGAATACAGTACTTTCCGAATCCACTGTATGTGAATGGGCAAGACAAAAGTCTTTAAGTGCCTTTGAACGGGGTATGGTAGTAGATACCATGTGCACTGGTTTGTGTCAAGAACTGCAATGCTGCTGGATTTTTCACGCTCAACAGTTTCCTGTTTGTATCATGAATGGTCCACCACCCAAAGGACATCCAGCCAACTTGACACAACTGTGGAAAGCATTGGAGTCAAAATGGCTGGATGTCAATATCCAACACACTGGATATGAGGTGAGGTCACTTTTCCTCCCTGCGGTTGCTAGTTCTGGCCTGTGTAGAGTGAGGCCGGAATGTCCTAGGTGTATGGATGACTGGCCAGCCAGTTAATACTTTTCCTAGTCCCAAAGACTGGAGCTATTTGATATTCACTTAATTTTCTCACTCCAGAGAGCTGGCACACAGCACCTCTGCTTCTCAGGTCCAGTGGAGAAACTCCACACTCATCCATCCTCCAGGCTCTACACTCCACAGTATGGAAGAGGAAGAAGAGAGGGTGAGAAGGGTATATCCTCCTTCTTTTCTATCTTAAAAGCCCTTTTTGCATATGGAGTTGCGAATCCAGATTGGATAACCCTTTCATAAATTCATTTTCACCACGTCTTGGTAAGCGCATCGCAGAAGAACGCACGAGACGGGGACTCCTTTCAAATGACTTCTTCCCTCCCACTGTTTCACTCAGAGCTGAAGAGAAGCCGTCGAAGGAGGAGGCGGAGGGGGGAAAAAATGACTTCAGCTTCAAAGTAGAGCAGAGAGCCAAAAGCAATTGCGCATCTAATACCAGGCTAATGCCCTGGCCCCTACCAACAAGCACATGGAGGAGCTCAGCGAAATCTGCCTGGGTCTAAGAGGAAGCTACAACAGGCCTACACCCTCATTCTCCCCCAAGAGCATTGGGATCCCATTTAAATATCTTGGCTGAAAACACACCTCGCTGTCACAGGCAAATGGCTGGATCCCCAGGAGCTAGGGGAGCGAGGAGAGAAGTGTCATTTATCATGGCGGCTGCTGGTGCCTCCCGCCTTCCCTCCATCGGCGTCCCTGACTGAGGAGAGGCAAGGCGAGGGGGAAGAGACTGAAGGGTCTTAGGCTGCTGTCAAACCCTGCTCTATTTGCAGCAAAGGCACCGTTTTTTTTAATGCAGAGTGATTACCCAAAGGGTAAGGGGTCGGTATGATGTGTTGAGGTATATCCGTTATCCGTTTTTTTTTCTCATAAAACTACAATATAGTGTTTTTATGGATTTCAGCCTGCATACTATGTTATCGTGACAGCTACAGTGTAATGCATCACATTACTTTACATTAGACGCAGTATGAATAGTCTCCATAACACTTCATCTTGGCCATATTTCTTGGCCATGTGGGATGAGTCGCAACATGACAGGCATTGTAAGGGAACTACCCAACTCAGCTCTCATAGAGGAGAAGAAAATGGCAAAACACAAAAACAGGTAATAAAGACAAATGTCAAAGTGTGTTCAGTTTAATCTACCAGGTCCAGTCAGAAAAGCCTTCATGTCGTATCAGATAATATTATAGCACACCTATATCACACCTTTTTGAGAGAGAGAGAGAGAGAGAGAGAGAGAGAGAGAGAGAGAGAGAGAGAGAGAGAGAGAGAGAGAGAGAGAGAGAGAGAGAGAGAGAGAGAGAGAGAGAGAGAGAGAGAGAGAGAGAGAGAGAGAGAGAGAGAGAGAGAGAGAGAGAGAGAGAGAGAGAGAGAGAGAGAGAGAGAGAACTTCAGTGCTAAGACTTTTTCTCAGTCTAGGGTGTTGTAATAAAAAAAGATCATCTTTATTTAACTAGGCAAGTCAGTTAATAAGAGCAAATAATTATTTACAATGACGGCCTACCCAGGCCCTGTAATGGGAGACTTCAGTATGGATGGACTTGGAGGACTCAAGTTCGTGTTAAGAACAAATGAAAGTGAGATGACTGGTGATCTCGCTTCCCCCCCCTCTCTCCAATTACCTCATGTCTTTCTCCTCCTCTCTCTACCTCCCCTGACATGTCTCTCTCTTCCTCCCCATATCTCCATCTCTATCCTACTCTCATGGCACTCCAATCGCCCTCACAACCCCCCAGTCTCCTAGACCATCCACGTCACATGGTGAGGGCCCAAGGTGAGTGTGGTGGGTGGAGTTTAAGAAAGAGACGGAGTCATTCACACACACAGCATCTCACCGAGTCCCTATTCCCGCTACCGCCTCTTCCCCTTAGTGCAGATCCCGGGCCAATTAGGGACTATAATGAGAGGCAACATCAAAGCATCGACGATAAGAAAGAAAATAGAAGAGCCCAAATATTGGAGCTGCTGCAGGTGTCCAGACAATATCACATGCAGGCCCCGTGGAATGCTTAATCAGCGACAACAAATTGCCGCTGCGAATCTGACGACCATGAAGGCTCCGCTCAACGACATCCCCTAAGAATTCATCATCAGCTCGACTTGTGTGAAGTCCGACCACTGATGAGAAGCTACACTCTGAAATACTGTGTAGAAGCGGTCATCATGATTGCCTCAAAGTTAAAGATGGTCAAAGAAAAGGGTCTTAGTACTTTGGATGAAATTGGCAGAAGGAAGTCGCCATTGACTCTCCTAACACATATTTTTGTTTTTAAGCATAGAATGCACTCTGTAGGCTAGTGTATGTCTACTTAAAGTAATGGGAGGTTTTTACTGTGCCTCCCAAAGAATACAATTCCGGTACATTTAACATCAAGACTCAGTCATTCTGAGACAGGAATATAATTTCCAGGCTGGCATTCTCAGTTGGCTCACTGTGTCTGTGAATCTGGCAATGGCTTAGTGTAAATGAGGCCGCTTTCAAAAAATTTGTATTAGTTAATACAGCCATAAATATGTATAAGCCGTCATAAGATTTTAAGTGGATTCTCAAAATAACTAAATTCCTATTAAGAATTGAACATGATGAGGAGTGAGCGCTGTCACCAAATATGGATTCCAATTGAGAGCCATACATTCATTCGCATGTAAATTAAGCCAGAATTACTGACACTTTTCATAAACGTCTGGCAGTAAAATTTACATCCAGTCTGGCTGGCTTAAATCAGAATGAGCTCTCTCAGGCAGCTCTGGTATACATGTGAAATATGGAGCGGCATTAAATTAAATTATTCACACGCGCACGGCCCTACACCACAAGCCAAATAAAAAAACGAAATAGCCGCCAAAGGAACATTTGTACTGTGGCACCTGTCAATTGATGATAATCCACCTCCATTCGGCACACCCCATCCTCTCCTCCGCTCCCCCAACGGTTCACACCATTCTCACAGTGAATTCCCTATGATATACATTTACGTCATCTTCAAATGATCAAAATGTTAACCATGCTAACGAGGGCAGCACTTCCTGTGCTCCCACATAGGCGTCAACTAGTCTGCCTTCGGGAGGAGAGGATAGGAAAGGAGAAGGGCTGGCGGGCTGCTTTGAAGCTGGGTGCTACTGGAGGATCAGCCTGGACCTGTGATGTGAGGTGACTTCTGTTGGCCTCTCCTGGAGCAAGCTGCCTCAGAGCATCAAGCAGCTCTGGGAATTATTACTCAGCATAATATACAGTGCCTTCAGAAAGTATTCACGTCCCATTACTTTTTTGCACACTTTGTTGTGTTACAGTCAATTTGAAATGGATTAAATTGAGATTTTGTGTCACTGGCCTACACACAATACCTCATAATGTCAAAGTGAAATTAGGTTTTAATAAAAAATGTCCAGGCTTTTGCCATAGATGGCAAAGTGCTTGTCTCTGGACCACACAAGTTTTAGATTGCATTCTGCTAAGGCACTTGTCACTCTCTACATTGGTCAGCTACATTGGTGACCAGGGTGGAATTCTTCTGATACGTCTATGTGGCCTGGGCACTCCAATGCTCCTAGAGAGAACGGGGAATACTGAAGAAAGCGTTGATGATAGTTCTACAGTCTCCATCAGAGGTCCAGGCTTTTGGCATAGATGGTAAAGTTCTCGTCTCTGGACTGCAACATTGTAGAATTGTGCCTTCCACGGCACTTGATATACACTACATGACTAAAATGCTCATCTCATTCCAAAATCATGGGCATTAATATGGAGTTGATCAACCCCTTTGCGTCTATAACAGCCCCCGCTCTTCTAGGAAGGCTTTCCACTAGATGTTGGAACATTACTGCGGGGACTTGCTTCCATTCAGCCACTAGGATTAGTGAGGTCGTTCACTGATGTTGGGCGTTTAGGCCTGGCTCGCTGTCGGCGTTCCTATTCATCCCAAAGGTGTTTGATGGGGTTGCAGTCAAGGCACTGTGCAGGCCTGTCAAGTTTTTCCACATCCATCTCGACAAACCGTTTCTGTATGGGCTTCGCCTTGTTCACGGGGGCCTTGTCATGCTGAAACAGGAAAGGGCCCTCCCCAAACTGTTGCCACAAAGTTGGAAGCACAGAATCATCTAGAATGTCATTGTATGCAGTAGCATTAAGAAATAAGGTTGAAACATGAAAAACAGCCCCAGACCATTATTCCTCCTCCACCAAACTTTACAGTTGGCACTATGCATTTGGGCAGGTAGCGTTCCACCAAATTCAGATTAGTCCGTCAGACTGCCAGATGGTGAAGCATGATTCATCACTCCAGAGCATGGTGCATGGTGCATGGTGCATTGCGCATGGTGATCAAAGGCTTGTATGCGGCTGCTCGGCCATGGAAACCCATTTCATGGTGCTCCCGATGAACAGTTCTTGTGCTGACATTGCTTCCAGAGGCAGAATGGAACTTGGTTGTGAGTGTTGCAACCGAGGACAGACGATTTTTTCACGCTATGCTCTTCAGCACTCGGCGGTCCCGTTCTGTGAGTTTATGTGGCCTACCACTTCACGGTTGAGCCGTTGTTGCTCCTAGATGTTTCCACTTCACTATAACAGCACTTACAGTTGACCGGGGCAGCTCTAGCAGGGCAGACATTTGATGAACCGACTTGTTGGAAAAGTGGCATCGTATGACGGAGTCACCGAGCTCTTCAGTAAGGCCATTCTAATGTCAATGTTTGTCTATAGAGATTGCATGGCTGTGTGCTCGCTTTTATACACCTGTAAGCAATGAGTGTGGCTGAAATAGCCGAATCCACTAATTTGAAGGCGTGTCCACATACTTTTGTATATATTGTGTACATTGATTGGCTGGAATGGAGCGAATGGAATGGTATCAACAACATCTTCTTTTTTTTCACTCTATTCCACCAATTCTACTCCATTCCAGCCACTGTTATGAGCCGTCCTCCCCTCAACAGCCTACACTGCTATCTACATGCTTTTATTTGGGTTTCTATGCAAAGTATATGATTGAATGTTTCTTAAAGCCTGCAGCTATTTACTTTAAATGAGACATATAATCATGTCAAAAAAATAATTCAAAAATGTAATTTTTTGAGAGATAGCTAATGAAACACACATGGACTTTTACAGTAGCTGGCTAGGCTAGTCAAACTAACATTAGCTAGCTTTAAATACATTGGCTAGATAGAAGCAGGCCATTGGCTGCCTTCATCACAAGTATGTACGAGAGTTCTGATTGGTTCCAAGTTTAGCAGTTCGGCAAATTTGAATTAATTGAAGGTGCCAACAGATGTTAAAGTCATCATAAAAACGTTTTACTGGAATATACAAAAAATCTACTCCTCCCTCGACGGGGATCAATCAACGTCACGTTTTTTGGCTTCGGATCACCACGTATGTGGTATTGTCAGTATTCACAGGCTAGTAACGCTACAAGCTAAGATAAACAAGAACGCAGACGATCTTAAGATTAAGGCCTCAGTCGGCGTTTATTTAAGTACTAATGCTCTGTAAATATGTATCTCTTTCTAGTAAGGGTTCGGGGTACATCCTTACTTAGCATTCTCGCCAGGCTTAGGCAATAGCTGCCGTTAAATGAGCAATCGCGGAGTTCACTTGTTTGGCTGTGGCAGATAGGATCTGCTAGATGGAGACTAATTAACTGATAACACTTTATTACATGACTTGGGCAGATGGTAAGGGTGACTGGCTTGGGAGTGGATTTGTCCTCCGTTTCCTCCACTCAGAAAGCCTAGCCATGCACTCCTGTGGGAACTGTTTGTATAAATAAATCTGTCTGGGTTCATGTCGTTCCTGCATTCTGCAGGGTGTCTCGATAATATCATCACTCATTTTGAACGGCACAGCGAGGGGTAAGGGAGCGGTAAAGGTAATAGGAGTTCTAGGAGTGACTCAGCTGATTTCAATCCAGACATCTCCTCTTCTCCTCGTCCATAAATGAAATCCCCTTCGCAGGCTGATATTTGTTTATTTATACTGAGGCATTACTATCAGGACAGTGGGCATTAAGAACTGCTACAGTAATAACCCCCCCTTGACTTTACGGCCTGTGATTCATAAAGGTACACCACTAAATATAATGAAATTGCTGCGGACCAAACGTCTAGACTGGGAAAATACAGGTAACTGCCAAAATAAAGGAAACACCAACTTAATAGGGCATTGGGCCACCACAAGCTGCCAGAACAGCTTCAATGCACCTTGGAATAGATTCTACAAATGTCCGGAACTCTATGATAAAGATACATTTCCCATGAGCCATTCCATAATTAGGTGTTTTGTAGATGGTGGTAGAAAACGCTGTCTCAGGTGCCACTCCAGAACCTCCCATAAGTGTTCAATTAGATCTGGTGACATATGGTTTACATCGTTCTCATGCTCATTAAACCATTCAGTGACCACTCATGCCCTGTGGATGAGGGCATTGTCATCCTATGGGGGCATAGCCATGTTAGCCAAAATAGTTCAATTTACTATGAATCCCTCACTTACTCATATTTACGTTATTTGGGCAGCTACCTGTACATGCATAAGCAAAATGATGAAGCCTAGAAGTAAATTAATCATTTAAGGTCAGGCACATGGGGTGTTGAACTGATGCTGGACTTCAATGCCCGGCATTGAACTCTGATAGAGATGATGAAAATCTTATGTGGCGAACCCTGAACCTGTGTACAAAACATTAGGAACACGTTGAGTTGCACACCCTTTTCCCCTTAGAACAGCCTCAATTCATCAGGGGCTGGACTCTACAAGTTGTCGAAAGTGGTCCAGAGGGATGGTGGCCCATGTTGACTCCAATGCTTCCCACAGTTGTGTCAAGTTGTCTGGATGTCCTGTGGACCATTCTTGAGGAAACTGGAAACTGTTGAGTGTTTCCAGGTGGGTGTGAAAAACCCAGCACCGTTGAAGTTCTTGACACTTTCAAACCAGTGCGCCTGGCACTTACTGTAGTACCTTTTGCACTCAGACCAGCTTCAATTTGTTGGTAATGGACCCTGCAAGGTGGTGAAAGCATCTACAGGGATGCCGGCCCATATTGACCCCAATGCTTCCTTCCCACAGTTGTGTCAAGTTGGCTGGATTTCCTTTAGGTGGTGGACCATTCTTCATACTCACGGGAAACTGTTGAGCGTGAAAAACCCAGCAGTAGTGTATTTCTTGACACAAACCAATCCGCCTGGCACCTTCAACCATACCCCGTTCAAAAGCACTTAAAAAAAAAATCTTGCCCATTCACCTTCTGAATGGCACACAAACACAATCCATGTCTCAATTGTCTCAAGGCGTAAAAAATCCTTGTTTAACCTGTCTCCTCCTTCATCTACACTGATTAAAGTGGATTTAACAAGTGACATCAATAAGGCGTCATCACGTTCACCTGGATTCACCTGGTCAGTCTATGTCTTGGAAAGAGCAGTTGTCCTTAATGTGTTGTACACTCAGTGCATAGATATACTACAGCATGTCAGCTCCAGACAGCATTGTAAACCATCAGGCGGAAACGAAGGCAGAAACCCATGTACAGCATTGTAAGGTCACAACCCTGTGAGTCAACACACATCATCCAGCCCTCATTGCTTTTCGTCTCACTCGCCCTTCTTTTTTTTTCTGTTTTCACAAAGTCAGGAGGCTTTTGTTCTGGCTGGCTAACAGGTGCCTCTTATTGGTGCTGATGAAAACAGGAAGTCCCAGCATGAGTATGGAACCTGGTCGAAAGTAGTGCACTATATAAGGGACAGGGTGACAATTCAGTCCCTGGTTGCAGCCAGTCTTAACCAAGCCCGCCTGTGTGTGATTGGGAGTCCATATTTGACGTGGCACTAGCTGCTGTGTCATGCTCGGTGGAACATTCGACGGAGCCGCAGCGTGAGCCAAAGCACTGTGTGAAGGACGGAGCAGATCAATGCAACGGGTAAATCAATTCAATGAACTGTAGCGGTGGTGTGTTTTCGCCCTTCACTCCACATTTCTTCATTCTATAGAGACCCGCTGTCTAAATCCTGAGTCCCAACGCCTCCCACAGGATAATGACATAGCCCAGCCAATGGCAGAGTGGGGCTCGATTATTAAAGCTGCAATATGTAACTTTTTGGGAGACCCGACCAAATTCACATACAAATGTGAGCTATAGATCTGTCATTCTAATGGCAAAGCAAGTCCAAGAAGCGGTAGATCTGTTCTATGTACGCTGTTTCTTGGCTTCGCATTCTTAAGTTTTGTTTTTGCATCTTTTACTTTCGGTTTTGTACGCCAGCTTCATACACCTGAAAATACAATATTTTGGGTTCTGGAAAAAATATTTCACAGTGGTTAAGATGGTGCAATGATTCTCTGTACTTTACTAGAATTTTAGTAACCAGGAAATGGCGGAGCGATTTCTGAATAGTGCACCTTTAATTAATGAATGTATTTATTCATTCATTACTCACTCGGTTATTTTTTACAAGACTGACCCCATGTTCAAAGCAGTGCTATGTAGAAAGTGTCGTGCATGGTATAACCAAAATGACTGCTTTCACAATCAGCAATGATGGCAACTAGTTTGGCTGACGCGAACCGGGTAAAGTCAGGAGGACTTCGAGTTAGGTGTTAGCCAGATACATGGAGAAAGCAGAGCAGTAAACATTGTTTCAGCAGTTTTTTCTAACCATATGCCAGCCAAAAACTGTCTACTCCACACTGTTCATGGGACTGAAGTACCATGAAAAAAAAAAATATGCTATTTCTGCATTTCAAGCAGCATCACTGCACACATTTCTATAACAGGTAGAGGGATTTGCCCTTTTGTCCTTTTGTCAGCAAGCAAGAAGAGGGAATTGTCTGTGCTTTATGGAGCGAAGCAGGATTTCCATGAGGAAGTAACAGAGAAAACGAATGAGAGAGAGAAAGCGAGAGAGTGCGACAGCAAAATAAACAGAGAGAGAGAAGAGAGAGAGAGAGACACAGACAGAAAGTGAATTAGAAGAGAGAGGATGCAAGACAGACAGAATTAAAAAATGAAAGGGAGAATGAGCATGGAGGTTAAGAGAGGACAGGGGCAGGCAAGGGAGGCAGGGTGGAGAAGGGGGAGATGGGATGGAAGCAGCAATGCAATCCAAGGTCTCTCCTTAATCATCATCATTCAGCTGTCAGGCCTGGGCAAGGCTGGAGCCAGGCCTGGACACCCAAACCCAGACCCCATCTGCTCCTAATAAACTTAAACAAAGGCCTTAATTTGAATAAATGTGCCTTTTCTCCTCCCCTCACTTTTTAATGCCTTTGCTCATCAAAGGGAGGGATATTGCTGAGGTTGAGTTTGGGGGGGATGGAGTTGTGGGGAGGAAAAAGCTGGCTTGTATATGCCTGTTTATAATCCAACTCATTTGGTGAGTCAGATGGTTCAGCGACAACCATTTTTGGTGCTCTGTTATGACCTTCAATTGTAAAGTGTAGTGCTGCGCACCCCTCTTTTGTAACGTCCACGTGCATGTTTGTTTACCTTGAGAACAGGAAGACATTATGCATCCTCTACGGCCTCTACAACTCTTTGAAATACGAGAAAAAATATCGTAATCGAACATAATAGAGCTGTATACAGGTTTGAGGTCAGGCGGTGTCAGAGGAAGCCACAATTTTTTGTTCGAAAGGCTCCAGCCACCCAAGCCTTAGGCTGTTCTCTCTGCTACCGCACGGCAAGTGGTACCAGTGCATCAAGTCTGGAAACAACAAGACCCTGAACAGCTTCAATCCCCAAGCCATAAGACTGCTAAACTAGCCTGCTAAATAGCTAATACCTGGACTACCTGCATTTACCTTTTTTTGCACTAACTCTATGCACACACACTGGACTCTACCCATACAGTCACGTACTTACACTGACACCCCAACACACACATACACACCCACGCACTACATATGTCCACACACACATACATGCGCACACATGCATACTGGCGCCACACAGACTTTCACACTCACCACATATGCTGTTGCTGCTACTGTCTATTATCCATCCTGTTGCCTAGTCACTTTACCCCTACCTACAGTGAGCTCCAAAAGTATTGGGACATGACACATTCTTTTTAATTATACAATGACTATGAGGTTAAAGTGCAGACTGTCAGCTTTAATTTGAGACATGCTGACCTCTCACGATTACAATAACAGAGGAGGTTAGCATTGTTGGGGGGTAATGATTTGCATGCCTCTGTAAGATTCATTCAGGATTATCCGTAATCATGGTAGCATCCACATTAATGTAGAAGTGTTTAGAAATTTACAATAAAAGTGACTCAAAATGACAATACATTATTTACCATTCATTTCTATTGGGCACAAAATAATCTGAAACAAAACCAAAACTAACTGCAAATGCATCCAACAAGTTTGTAGTTACAAGCTTGATGTATTCGTTGTCTGCTGGGAATATGAGACCAAATATTAAACGTTTGACTACTTTAATACACATAAGTGAATTTGTCCAAATACTTTTGGTCCCCTAAAATACTTTTGGTCCACCAAACCTCGTACTCCTGTACATCGACTCGGTATTGGCACTCCCTGTATATAGCCATGTTATTTTTACTCATTATTGTTATCCGTTATTCACTGTGTACTCATTTCTTGTGTCACTATTTACATTTTAACTCTGCATTGTTGGAAAAGGACCCATAAGCGTTTCACTGACAAATACAAATACAAAAGGCCGACTGCGATTTGATTTGATTCATTGGCTAAAACTACGCGGGGAGGATGCAACAATCTGTGTACAGAACTCCGTAGGAATTGAAGTCATATGAAGATGCTGTGGGGAAAATATTGAAGGATTCACATCAAACCAATCCTCTACAGACTAACACTTTATATTCACTAGGTATCTTAATTGCCTTAGAAGTAAATTGACATCACTTGCTTTCTTAAAAGTCCAATTATGGGACGCAACACACGCTAATACAGTGAAACAAACAGGTTTATGAATGCAATTAAAACCATTCATATTAAAATGCCACATTTACTAATAGAACAAATGAAGAAGCGCAAAACATGACGATATAACAGCCGTTTCTAATCTCTTCTTCATATGGATAGAGTGCCGTATCAGCTTGCTCATGATTTTGATCAATAACAGAATAGCAGCCGGAAACGTTAATATATTACCCCTACCATGGCCTATGCCACCCACACATGCACTGCAATCTGCTACACTGTTCTGAGAATCCAAATCCCATGGTGAAGAACTGAAAGTCCCTCATAGGCTGTGTTTAGACAGGCAGCCCAATTCTGATGTATTTTTCACTAGTTGGTCTTTTTACCAACCAGATCAGCTCTGGAAAAGATCTGATGTGATTGGTCAAAAGACCAGTTAGTAGAAAAAAATATCAGAAATGGGCTGCCTGTGTGAACATGCCAGTGAGCAGTCATCCGACAATAATGAAATAACCTGGGTAACACTGATAAAGACCCTGGTTCAAGGGCATCACTGAAGCAAACCAAACATAGACAGGTTGAACTTCTGACCTTTTCTGTAGCCTCTCTCTACCTTCACAAACGTAGACACATAGACCTATAACGGAACAATATAAAATAGGAAATAGTATTCTCATCTAAAAGCATTGAGCTGCAAGGAACACGCTGTAAAACCATGGATCCGATCATGGAGCTGCTGTACAGTACATCCCATCATACATTTACATTTGTAACTTAGCAGACGTTCTTATCCAGAGCGACTTACAGGCCGTGCATTCATCTTAAGATAGCCAGGTGGGACAACCACATACCACAGTCATAGTAAGTACATGTTCCTCAATAAAGTAGCAATCAGCAAATTCAGAGCTAGTAAGGGGGGGGGGGAGTAAAGTGTGAGTGTGAGTTCTCAAGTTGGGTTGCGCTACTATTTGACTCTTTTGATCCTGATTAACACCATTCAATAAGTCTCAGGAACAGGTGGTTCGTTGACGAGCAAGACAGCCTCTCTCCCTCTTCTCACAGCGAGATTCCCATGTGACCGTGAGTGAGCTCCATTTACTCCGTCTGATCACTCAACCCTGAGGGGCTCCATTGATTGGGGCACCTGTGTCGCCGGAAACACCCCAACCCTTCACCCCTCGGCCCCCATACCCCTCGTCACCAACCTCCTTCCACCATGCTCCAGAATCCTTTTTAAGCGCCGCCTCTGAAGCACGTTCACTAGCTAGGTAGAGCGGGTGCCAGCACATACTCCACACTTACCATACTCATTGTCATAAAAGACAATGAACTTCTGCCAGCGCAGCTCGCCAACCAGCGTGAGCATGACTTCGTTGAGGCGGACGGGCGGGCGCGCCGCTAAGGTGTAGCGCTGGCCGTCAGGACTGGGGTTGAGCTGGCAGGCGGTGCGTGGCGAGCCCTCGCCGCTCCGCTGGACGTACAGGTGCGGGATGTGCATGGCGTCCGTCAGGGATTGGAGGGCGCTGGCCGATGCACAGCCCGTAGAGGTGACCAGAGCCAGGATGCCCTGGGTCATCAGCTCACAGGCTGGGGTAGGAGGTGGAGAAAGAGAGGTAGAGAGAAAGGGAAAGAGGATTAGTACGGTAAAGTAAGCAGCCCATCAATCTAACTATAAAGCACATACTGCATATTGTCATGAGAAGAAGAAAATATAATATTATGAAAATCGAATTCTAGTCTTCAGTGAATACTAATGCTCACATTACAGCTTTGAATGCGTTGCCTTAAGTCAACGTAAGGAAATTATTAAGAATAATGATTAAGAAGAAACAGTTATTGTAAAGACAGTCACTGAGTCAATTGCTTCATGACTTCAGTTTTGATATACAACCACTGTATGTAACAGTGACTCAAGGCTTTGGCAGTTCTACAGTGGACAGCTGACACAGTTACAGCAACTACAAAGGGATCTGAGTCTCAATCCCCTATAAAATCTTCTCTCTCTCCTCATGATTAGTATGACCTTTTTCCGAATCTTCTCCACTATTTAGCTCACACACTCCCTCGCCAGACTTGGCAACCTTAAGCACTGACTGCTCTTCATTTTAGAGGTCCTACAGAGCTAGGGCAAATTATTCCCGGTTGAGGGATTTAAAAAGGAGACACATCTCAAGCCCATTCGTTCACTGCACCACGAGTCCGCGACAAAGGAGAGAAGACAGTCTCACACTAACACTCGCCCACTGCAGAGGGCTTATGTTACGTTATCCGCAGCAGCTTAAGTAAGACCTCCAGAGACTAGGGGCTGTATACCAAAATGGCACCCTATTCCCTACATAGTGCACTACTTTTGAACAGAGCCCTATTGGTGCTGGTCAAAAGTAGTGCACTTTATAGGGTATGGGGTGCCATTTGGGATGGAACTCTTGGCTTGGACTGGGTGAATCCACAGAGTATAAGAGCATCGCTTTGGCTTTAAAACAAATACTGCTAATGAGGAAGTAATCAAAGAAAGCACAGCACTATTCACAGCCCTAAAGCTTGATGGGATTGATCTGCTTCACTCCCCGTGTCTTTCAAAGAAAATCCCCCCTGTTCCTTTCCCCTGCTCCCCTGGTGACAACACATCCCAGGGCAAACACCCGGGAGCCCAGCCCAGGCCCCTTACCTCCACATCAGCCAACATAATGGATCTGCCAACTGGATTTCCTTGATTGTTTTAAAGCTACTCAAACGGTGTCAAATGAAAATGAAATTAAAAGTGCCTCTAAAACCGTCTGGGATCGATACAAGGTTGGGGAAAATAGCGAGCGAAATTGTTTTTAATAAAAAGAGAGAATGGGGCCAAGGTGGGGTGAGAAGGAGGATTCATTGAATGACTTGCTGACACAAGACAAAAGGGATTGCTCATTGTCTGGCTGGCTATTACTCAAGGCCAATTGAGTGTTAATTCCTGTTACACTGAATTAAAAGCTCTGGTTTGTTGGTGGGACTCCATCAATAGGACCTTTGCTCACTCTCTATATGCCCCCTGATCCCCCTACAGACAAGCTTTTACACACACACACACACACAGACACACGCACACGCACACGCAGTCTTGTACAGCTATCCTTGAGGGGACACACAATTCAGTCCCATTCAAAATCCTATTTTCCCTAACCCTAACCTGTAATCTTACCCTTAGCCTAACCTTAACCTTAACCCTAACCCTAGCTCCTAACCCTAACCCTAAAGTAATTCTAACCTGAACACTAATTCTAACCTTAACTCTAATCCCCCTAGAAATAGCATTTGACCTTGCGATGACTAACAAAATGTCTCCAGTTTGTTTACTATTCAAGAATAGTTCAACATGTCCACACAAGTATTGAGCATTTTTTTGTTGTTTTGGCTCTGTATTCCAGCACTTAGGATTTGATATCGGGTGAACCGTTTAGAAATTACAACACTTAAGTACATAGTCCCCACATTTTAAGGGACCAAAGACTAGGAACAAATTCACTTATTTGTATTAAAGTAGTCTGAAGTTTAGCATTTGGTCCCATATTCCAAGCACACAATGACTACATCAAGCTTGTGACTCGACGAACTTGTTGGATGTGTTTGCTGTTTGTTTGGATTGTGTTTCTGATTATTTTGTGCCCAAAAGAAATTAATATTAAATAATGTATTGTGTCATTTTGGAGTCAATTTTATTGTAAAAAAAATCTGTTTCTAAATACGAATATGTTTCTAAATACGTAATGTGGATGCTACCATGATTACGGATAGTCGTGAATGAATTGTGAATAATGATGAGTGAGAAAGACGCACAAATACACTATATATACAAACGTATGTGGACACCCCTTCAAATTAGGGGGTTCTGCTATTTCAGCCACACCCATTACTGACAGGTGTATAAACTCAAGCACACAGCCATGCAATCTCCATAGACAAATGTTGGCAGTAGAATGGCCTTACTGAAGAGCTTAGTGACGTTCAACGTGGCACCATCATAGTATGCCACCTTTCCAACAAGTCAGTTTGTCAAATTTCTGCCCAGCTAGGGCTTCCCCGGGTAACTGTAAGTGCTGTTGTTGTGAAGTGGAAACGTCTAGGAGCAACAACAGCTCAACCGCGAAGTGGTAAGCCACACATGCTCATAGCACGCGGCCGCCAAGTGCTGAAGAGCGTAGCGCATAAAAATAATCTGTCCTCGGTTGCAACACTCACTACCAAGTTCCATTCTGCCTCTGGAAGCAACGTCAGCACAAGAACTGTTCGTCGGGAGCATTACCAAATGGGTTTCCATGGCCGAGCAGCTGCACACAAGCCTAAGATGGCCATGCGCGTCAGCTGGAGTGGTGAAAAGCTTGCCACCAATGGACACTGGAGCAGTGGAATCATGCTTCACCATCTGGCAGTCCAACAAACAGATCTGGGTTTGGCAGATGCCAGGAGAACGCTACCTACCTGAATGGATAGTGCCAACTGTAAAGTTGGGTGGAGGAGGAGTAATGGTCTGGGGCTGTTTTTCATGGTTCGGGCTATGCCCATTAGTTCCAGTGAAGGGAAATCTTAACGCTACAGCATGCAATGACATTCTAGATGATTCTGTTCTTCCAATTGTGTGGCAACAGTTTGGGGAAGGCCCTTTCCTGTTTCAGCATGACAATGCCGACGTGCACAAAGAGAGGTCTGTACAGAAATAGTTTGTCGAGATCGGTGTGGAAGAACTTGACTGGCCTACACAGAGCCCTGACCTCAACTCCATCGAACACCTTTGAATTGGAAGGCCGACTGCTAGCCAGGCCTAATCGCCCAACATCAGTGCCCAACCTCACAAATGCTCTTGTGGCTGAATGGAAGTTCCCGCAGACACGTTCCAACATCTAGTGGAAAGCCTTCCCAGAAGAGTGGAGGCTGTTATCGCAGCAAAGGCGGCACCAACTCCATATTAATGCCCATGATTTTGGAATGAGATGTTCAACAAGCAGGTGTCCACATACTTTTGGTCATGTAGTGTATTATACCTCCAAGACATGCTAACCTCTCACCATTACAATAACAGGAGAGGTTAGAATTTTTGTGGGGGGGTATGATATTTATGCCTCTGTAACTTTCTCACTCATCATTATTCACGATTCATTCAGGATTATCCGTAATCATGGTAGCCTCCACATTAATGTAGAATTGTTTAGAAACATATTCCATTCTTATTTACAATAAAAGTGACTCCTAAATGACACAATACATTATTTATCATGAATCTCTACTGGGCACTGAAACACGACCAAAACAAACAGCAAATGCATCGAAACAAATTTGTAGTCACAAGCTTGATGTAGTAATTGGATACTATGAATGTGAGACCAAATACTTCACTTTTTACTACTTTAACACACATATAAGTGAATTTCTTCCAATACTTTGGTCCCCTATGTACAAAAAGGGCTGTGACTTCTAAATGATTTACCTGATATGGAGGAAAATACCCTCAAATTAAAGCTGACAGTCTGCACTGTAGTCTCATAGTCATTGGATTATTTCAAATCCAAAGTGCTGGAGTGCAGAGCTAAAATAACAACAAAATTGTCACTGTCCCAATACTTTTGGGGGTCACCGTAGTTCAGTAAACTCCTCACCTCATGCTCTTGAGGCCCGGGAACAAATTAGTGATTGAGGCTCCAGCACAGCGTCCCATTAGTGAGTAATCCATTTTCTTGAGTCTAGACACAAGCCCTCATGTCCTATTGGAGTGTTTTAATTGCTAATGGGTTTTTCTCCAAAAAGAGCTAACGTGTGCATCACAACTAAGTATCTTTAAAAACACCAATCTTTCATACCACCACCAGTCTCCGTGTGGGCTATGTCCTTCCTCAAACCAAAGGGAACTACAACATGGCTGTTTCTAAGCATTGATTTTCTGAGTCATACAACTTCTCTATCATGGTCTTTGATCAAAATGGATTGGATGGTCGGCGGCAAAAATAGCACTCCACAAGAAATGTTATGGAGAACGGAGAGAACGGGAGCAGACTTCAGAGGAAAGAGAATCGTCTCGAGGGCTGAGGGCACATATCCCAATGTCATTTCCCATTTTCATCCTCCATGCTCAGGGAAAAGAAATCAGGCCAGGAAATCAACATGATTCAAAAGACCAGGAAGATATCATTGGATTCACAGAAGAGGGGAACACCAGACTGCTGTAAATTGAACACATGCTTCACCGGATTATGGTAAGTGGGTTTCATCTGCTCTAAATCAATTGGGTCCCAAAACAGAGTAGAGAGGGAAACGACGTCCCTAAGAAAATGCAACCTGAAATCTCAGGTGTCGGCAATCTTCCCAATTGCTTATTCAAGAAATAGGATGACCCTGTATTCCAACAATTTAAAGCCTGCATACTGCTCCATGTTTATCAAATGCCCTCACTCCAACTTCAGTGGGCCCCTGTGCCATTACTGTAGGTAGACAATCAGTTTCATCTCATTTCAGTGCCAGTTCACTTCAGATGCGGCACCAATGGGTTGAAATTCTAATCTACAGTGGTTCCTCCTTTAAAAGTTGCTTACGCCGCGGGACTTAGAGGTACCCAGCGTCACGGCTTCATTGCTCCAGACCACGGTAAGGGGGGAGTTAGAGCACTCATTATGCATTTGGGTCCCAAGGTTTTTATATGACCAATCATATCGAGTGGTTCCAATGACGATTTGACGCGAGCCACCCGTCGCAGGTGACTTTCTTCAGCAAAGATGGCTGACAAAACATTACGGTGGAAGAAAATGTAAGTAATTATAACGTCATAACGAGTCATGGAATGGAATAGAAACACCATACTATTAATCAAATAAAATTAGAAAATACCAGTCAAAAGTTTGAACACACGCATTCATTCCAGGATTTTTCTTTATTTTTACTATTTTCTACATTGTAGAATAATAGTGAAGATATCAAAACTATGAAATAACACATATGGAATCAGTTAAGAACAAATTCTTATTGATAAGGACAACCTACTCCTTCCTCCCTGTCAGGGAATTGAACCCTGGTCTCCTGGGGTTCACTTTCCCATGTTTACCACGGTATGTATTGTAGGCTACGTTTACTTGCACAGTAGCTTAATAAACAAATGCAGGTGGCTTATATCTTCAAAACGCTTCAAATGCTTTATTATCCAAATGTAAAAGCATATACTCTGCAGTACTGTATTTCTTCATCAGAATCTTTATGCTTCCGATAACAAAATAATGATAAAAATACTCTTTCAAAATGCAGATGTTGATTTAGTTATGGATCCATAACGAATTGCTATGGGAATAAATATAACTGAATTACAGAAATGTTGGAACAAAGTTGTCTAATGAAGGCAAACAAATTGTTGCTTACTGGAAAATAATCTTTCAAACACACATGGTCACATTGTACAGCGTCATTATGGCTATTAGCAGGGCTATATTTTGGCCTTTATAAATATTATTTTGGCCTTTATTCATATTACAATCGCTCACTGTCATTTTTTAAAGACAAAATAATCTCCAAAATATCGTTATATATAGCCTTCCCGTCTATTTCAGCACCATTTCGTGCTGCTCTGAGACAAGCATGGAGAAATGAAAATGTTCATGATATTCTTAAGATATGTGTTGACTGAATATAAGCAAGTGATGTCTGCTAAATAATCAAGTTAGGTTTTTCCAGAAATAAACCATTCTAAATAACAAACTGGCTTCATTTACAAATGAGTGAGAATGTCTCACCCCATGATCAAGAAATGCCCTTTTCTCACTCACTCTAGGTTAAATGAAAACGAAATCTCAAAAATATTGTTACTTTTGAAACAAAGTGATTATTATTGTTGTTATTATTATTAATTAATTTAGAATTATATAAAAGTCCCTCAGATATTCTCACAGATCCTAATGGATAATGCCCCTTAGATATTAATTTAGAATCCTCCAATCCTCTAAATGTAATTATTGGCGGAGAGTGACGTCATTGAAAAAAACATGTTTAGATTTACTGTAGGCCTACCATAGGCGAAATGAGTATTGGTTACACTACAATTAGGGTTTGGAAATGCGCTGTAGCCTACTCCCGACCATCATGTTGTACAGCGCAATATTTTCCATTCCATCCGTATGGAAACCCTCAGGGTTTTGCTTTTCGTTTTTCTCGGAATAGAAACACCATAATATTAATCAAATTAATTAAGCCAAATTTCTTAAAATCAATCCCATGTACTATGTTATTACAAAAAAGGTTTTAAATTCTCTAGTAATGCCAATATAGGAGACTATCAAATGCTTCTCAAAGATGCCCTCTGGTGGTCAAACTAGCACTAACCTGTATTAACGTAAAAAAATGGCTGACAATTAAATAACGTGCCATAGAATGCTGCAGCAGCCCGCAAGGTGTGCTGCAGTTTGATGCAACTTTTAAAGGAGGAACCACTGTACAGCTTAAATGTGTCTGTGTCTGTCTGTCTCTGTCTGTCTGTGTCCTCCTCCAATTCATTCCCCAATCTTCCTTTGGTTCATTAGCGTGAGAGAGGGAAATGTCACAGGCGGATTGTGTGCGGCATGAGCCTCAGCTTTGAAGCTTATTCCACAGACGACACAGGATGGGATGGGAACGTCATTGGTAAGAAGTAATGATCTATTAACGAGTGGAGGAGGCACTAAGACATGCCAGAGGCCCTCATCCATCACCCATAGACATCTCAGGGACAATGCCATTTTTCACCAGCAAAACAGGAGGAGGCAGTGTTTGGGGGAAATTCAGACTGATGACGTGTGTTCCAGGCTGTGTCCGAAATGGCACCCTATTCCCTACATAGTGCAAAACTTTTGGCCCTGGTGAAACGTAGCCCCAGTTTATCCTCAGAATCCATTTCAGTGATGCCGCAGAAAATTATCTTAATTATTCATATCTGAATAGCTGCAGAAGGTTTAAATTCTCAACAATTTGCCTCTGTGTTCTACATGTGCATATATTTTTTTATGTGTTGTCTAATTGAAATGATGCAGTAATACTTTTAATCTAGTTTGTCTCTAAACCCTCCATCAACGTCTCTGAAACCATCTATTCTGTAGATTAGGGTAATGTAACATCGACAGCATTGTCTCTCACAATAATCCCACTCACTTGAACCACATGAATATATATATATATATTTTTACATTTATTGGGTTCAAAGCAGACACTTCATTCATTAACTTTGGAATGTCTGGTTTTAGTTGAAAGACACAACAATAAAAGAAATCCTACACTAGAGGGCTTTTGAATGCCTCGTGGGACAATCAGAACTGTCCTAGCCTTGTGGTCCAATCTGTTTGTGCCTCTCTGCATTCGTTCATTGACATGCCAAACATACAGTATACAGTGCCTTCGGAAAGAATTCTACACAAACCATTTCTGTATTGACCTCGCTTTGTGCAAGGGGGCACTGTCATGCTGAAACATTGAAGGGCCTTCCTTAAACTGTTGCCACAAAGTTGGAAGCACAGAATCGTCTAGAATGTCATGGTATGCTGTAGCGTTAAAATTTCCTTTCACTTGAACTACATGGCCAAGCCCGAACCATGAAAACCAGCCTCAGACCATTATGCCTCCTCCACCAAACTTTACAGTTGACACAATGCATTCGGGCAGGTAGCGTTCTCTTGGCATCCGCTAAACCCAGATTCGTCCATCGGACTGCCAAATGGTGAAGAATGATTAATTATTCCAGAGAACACGTTTCCACTGCTCCACAGTCCAATAGTGGCAAGCTTTACACCACTCTAGCCAACACTTGGCATTGCGCATGATCTTAGACTTGTGTGTGGCTGCTCGGCCATGAAAAGCCATTTCATGAATCTCCCGACGAACAGTTATTGTGCTGATGCTGCTTCCAGAGGCAGTTTGGAAGTCTGTAGCAAGTGTTGCAACCGAGGACAGACAATTTTTACACGCTGCGCGCTTCAGCACTTGGCGGTCCCATACTGTGAGCTTCTTTGGCCTATCACTTTGCGGGCTGAGCCGTTGTTGCTCCTAGACGTTTTCTCTTCACAATAACAGCACTTACAGTTGACCGGGGCAGCTCGAGTACGGCAGACATTTGACTAACTGACTTGCTGGAAAGGTGGCTTCCTATGACTTTGTCACGTTGAAAGTCACTGAGCCCTTCACTACGGGCCATTCTACTGTCAATGTTTGTCTGTGGAGATTGCATGGCTGTGTGTTCGATTTTATACACCTGTCAGGCACACATTTTATTTGATGTGGCTGCTGTAGCTAAATCCACTAATTCGAAGGGGTACTTTTGGCGATGTCGTATATATGTGCTGTATAACAATGATAGTTGTCTAAAGCATGTACAGACTAGGACAAGGTTAGAATTTCAGAATTCTCCATCCTGTGAAGTGACTTTGAGAACACAGAGCCAGTCTCTTTAAGGGCAACAGTGTGTGTGTCTCGGAGCAGAGAGGGAGAGAGGGTAAAGGTGGACTCCAGGCCACAGCAGGAGGGCTGTCGGGGGAATAAGAGTAGAAGAACTCCCGAGAGAGGCTCGAAGAGTCTACATGCATCGTTATTAGAAGGAATGGGAGGAATATCTCAATAATGTATTGAAAAAGGACCATTAATTACCATAATATCAGGGAATGGTTTGATCTATATAATTTGAAGTTTTGATCGTGATTGATGCTGCATCACGCCTATATCAAAATCAATCCTCTTTGATGAGGGTTAATAAGAAAAAAAGACGAATAGATGATTTCTCAAAACAGGACAATACTTCTTTACGTATAGGTCAGGACAATCAACTTCCCATTGAGCAAATCAACGTTGATGGCTGAGCCCTTCTCCACTCTAAGTGGGCGTTCAACGCCCTGTCTTTCCCTTTTCGGCATGGCCACAGCAACGCTTTTTTTTTTATTCCTTTGTGCGATTCTGAGCAGCTAGAAGATTAGAGCAGTGTTTTGTGCGAAATGCAACGCTCTGATTACCCCGTTTGTTGACTGCTGTATTCACATCTCCTTCACGGAACACTTGCCATCCAGGCAGAAAGCAATACAGACTATTGTGAGAGTGAATGGCCATTTGAATACAATTTGAATACCAATCTGCTCACAATCATACCATACGAGAGATGAAACAATACTTGGGAGTCATGATCACAGAAGACAACTCAAAAGTTTTACGAAGCAGTAACACCTGCACATCTAAATCAAAGAGACTAAGGGAACATAATGCTAAGCCAAGGATACCAGCTGATTTGAAAGCACAAAAGCACCACTGATCTGAATGAAAGGGGGCTCTTTCTCTCCTTATTCAAATGCTGAATTGTGAAGAACTGAATTTAGCCAGATCACAAAGCAGAAACACTAATGAGTTAGATGATATCAGAGTCCTTCCTCATCAATATACTTAATTACAGACATTCATTTATGACAAAGAGGGGATCGACCACGGGCATAGTGGGGCGTCTGGTCTTGGTGTCGTTTAGTGTCTTTGTTAAGAGCTGATCACAAAACAGTTGATAGAGTCCAGTAGAGTGACACTCAGCGGTCTGCTTCACTCTCTCGTGTTAGATATATACTGAACCAAAATATCAACTCAACATGCAATAATTTCAACGTTTTTATTGAGTTACAGTTCATATAAGGAAATCAGTCAGTTGAAATAAATACATTAGGCCCTAATTTATGGATGTCACATGACCCACTCAGGCCCACTCAGTTGGAAGCCAGGCCCACCCACTGGGGAGTCAGGCCCAGCCGATCAGAATGAGTTTTTCCCCACAAAAGGGCTTTATTGCAGACAGAAATAGACAGTTTCATCAGCTGTCCAGGTGGATGGACAGCTGCTTTTACGCTGCTGCTACTCTTTACTCTGCTGCTACTCACTTTAACTATACATTCATGTACATACTACCTCAATTAGCCCGACTAACAAGGCTATCTGCATTGTGTCCCACCACCCACCACCCACCACCTGCCAACCCCTCTTTCACGCTACTGCTACTCTCTCTTTATCATATATGCACAGTCCCTTTAACCATATCTACATGTACATACTACCTCAATCAGCCCGACTAACCGGTTATTTTTCACTGTCTTTTTACTGTTGTTTTTTTTTCTTTACTTACCTATTGTTCACCTAATACCTTTTATTTATTTTTTTATTTATTTTTTTAGAAATTGCACTGTTGGTTAGAGCCTGTAAGTAAACATTTCACTGTAAGGTCTACATCTGTTGTATTCGGCTGTCACGTTCCTGACCTTATTTCCTTTGTTTAGTATTGTTTAGTTGGTCAGGACGTGAGCTGGGTGGGCATTCTATGTTATGTGTTTCTATGTTGGGTTAGTTTTCAATTAGCCTGATATGGTTCTCAATCAGGGGCAGGTGTTTGACGTTTCCTCTGATTGAGAACCATATTAAGGTAGGCTGTTCTCACTGTTTGTTTGTGGGTGATTGTTCCTGTGTCAGTGTTTGTGCCACAAGGGAGTGTTTCGTTCGTTCGTTCGTTCGTTCGTTCGTTCGTTCGTTCGTTCGTGTGTGTGTGTTCCTTCCTGTTCGTGCGTTCTTGTTTTATGTTCTCAAGTACAGGTCTGTTCACGTCGTTTATTGTTTTGTATTTTGTCAAGTGTTCTTCGTGTTCGTCTTTCGTAAATAAATCATTATGTATTCAACCCACGCTGCGTTTTGGTCCGATCCATGCTCATCCTCAGACGAGGAGGAGGACGAGCGTTACATCGGCGCACATGACAAATAAACTTTGATTTGATTTGGATAGTCTCAGACGATCACGCAGATGAAGAAGCCAGATGTGGACGTCCTGGGATCACTAAGAGGAATGTAAACCAAATTTGATATAAATGTTTTTGTGCGTATTCAACACTTCTGGCATCTTTTATTTCAGCTCATGAAACATGGGACCAACACTTTACATGTTGCGTTTATGTTTCTGTTTTCTGTTTATAATAACAACATGCATCTTTGAAATTATGGTTAATGAGAGAAAAAGTGGGGCACTGTTTGTGAGAGCCTGATGGAGGAGGCACTGAATGACAAAATCAGTTGGGTTATTATCATAAGCATTATTTTTCACTGAGTTCCAAGAGTGGCTGAATATCTCCTACAGATCCTCAGTTCCTCTGGACAGTACAGAACGTGGCAACCTACCCGAGTTAAATGTGAGGTGACAGTGATAATAGAAATCACATTGCACCAATCACTCAACAATGGTGTGTGTGATTAGAGTATTAAGTAACACTTTACTGTAGGTGCCCTTGTGGCAAAATCCTGCACGGAGCCTTCACCGTGCGCTGCCACTTTAAGAGCATGAGCAGTAGAAAGGAGGAAATAAAAGAGCTCCTTCAGCTCTTTGGGGAGGAGCTATTGATTGGCGCGACAGTTTTGGTTGTGTGTGTTATGCTGCAGAGTTTGTTTGTTTATCTTCAGCGTATGTGGTTGTACAGTGTTTGGAACAATCCTCGGTGTGATCGCTCGACGACGTGGTTGTTCTCATGTGGGACCGCGACGGTTATGGATCAAAGGGATTAGTAGCAACATTGTTGCGAAGCGTTCAACTACAACCCAACACTCCATCGGACAGTCAGACCGTACACCTGCACCCTCAAGACGACAGCTAAGACCTCTCTTGTTCCCTTTCTCTCTTTCTCTTCCCGCTATGGTCCAGTGCTTTACACTGCAACCGACTCTAATTTTCATAAATGCATTGAAGTTTCATTGGAGCTGGACTAGTGTGTATATGAACACCACACATTCATACCCTCTGCACTCCTTCCCTGGAAGAGAATACAAACTCTTGCAAATCCTCTGTGTGATGACTGGGTTCATTCGTTATTGTATGAAGTTGCTGTTTATTTGCTCTGCCATTATTGTTATATGAGGTATGCTTGGTGGGGTTACCAAGAATTGTGGAAGGACTGTGATGTGATGTGGGATCTATAGGGTGTGTATTCTTTTTTCTATCCGCTGGCTATCTGGTCAACAGGCTACACTCTAGGCAGTCTCTTCTGTTGATGTGTGTGGGTCTGGTAGTGGTACTCTCGCTGTTCTACTATTTTCCTTTCGGCAGGGTTAATACCTGCCTGGCGCCCGAACAAAATCTTCTTTACCTTTCTCTAATTAATACCGCTACAGAAGTGGCGCCCGAACAGGGACTTAAAGAGAAACACCCATGACACCATCAGCACAAGGTTGAATCATGTCTTTTGTTGGAACCCCATACTGTGTCAATGTGGACACACCTAATGGTAATCGTGTTCAAGATTCTTTCATTGTGGAAGGATTCGATGAACTAATGGAGTTGGATAGCACTGACCCTAATCCCCAGGTTTCTGGCTCGCCTATAACCTCTCCACCATTACCCTCCCCTCAACCTCTTCCTGTTACCCTGCCCAGAGAGACTGGGAGAGGTGTCTCTCTGATCACTGGACGACTGGAACATCAATGGACACACACCAATCATAGTTTGACAATGCAGGAGAATGCCATTCGCAAACTCAGTGATGTGTTGGAGGTGTAAAGTCCAACATCCTCCAGGTTCTTGCCCGCTCTATGTCCAGCGTCAGGATTCCGGAAAAGGTCAGAAAGGACAGAAGACCGACAGTCTAGACAGACGTGGTGGCTTGCATACCATTGGGTCAGCCTTAATGCCCATGAAGCCTTTAGACATCACCCCTAGCTGTCTTATTACTATTCCGCAACAACTATTGGTGCCCCTGACTGTTAGGAACTGGAGAGGGAAGGTCATAATTGACACAGGAGCAACTTACACCCTGATGCAAGAGGCCCTGTGGCAGAACATGGCATTACCTCATGAGGAGCTACAAACATGGGAGGAGGGACCATTGTACTTGGCCAATGGAGAACCTACCACCCCTTTGGGCTGGATTAGTATAATAATACAACTGCATGATGAGACTATTAAACTTCCTGTGGCTATTCTTGCAGATTCAAGCCTTGCATTTGCTGTAGTCCTTGGTCTAGACTTCCTGTTCTTCAGTGGACTGACCATCTCGATGTCCGAACCCTCCTATCGGCTGCACTCTGACTATTCCCAGCCTCATCCATTTCAACCTGGTAATGCACTGATTTCAGGCTGGAGCCTGCTACATTATGCAGAGTCCGGACAAGGTCAAGTCAGAGACCGAGAAAATATAAAAAGACAAAGACAAAAACATGTTCCACCAGTGAAGTCGGAGAACCCAACTGTCACCCTGATTACCGCCGTACCCCCCCCTTCTATCCGAGATCAAAAGCAAACCTGATGCTGATTTCTACATCAAACAAGCAGTGGAACAGGCATGTCTGTCGGATGATGAAAGGTGAAAGCTCTCCCAGATGTTGGAGATGAATAGTGAGGTCTACACTCTTACACTCGGCCGTACCACCATCTTCAAACACAAAATCTATACCCGGCATGATGTCCCTATTAAGCAGCGTCCCTACAGGTTGTCCCCCGCCAAACTGGCAATCCTCAATGAACTGCTCAAAAGCATGTTGGAGAATGGAATTGTGGAACCGTCTTTTTCCGGATGGGCTTCTCCGGTTGTCCTGATTCCTAAGAAAGATGGTGGATATCGATTCTGTGTGGACTACAGGAAGCCGAATGCCATAACAGAAAGCGATACCTACCCCCTACCAAACATAAATGACATACTGGAATCTCTGGCAGGAGCATCTATCTTTAGTCATCTGGATCTGAACAGTGGCTATTGGCAGGTGGCAATGGATCCCGCTAGTCAGGACAAGACTGCCTTTGTCACCCCTGCTGGTTTGTACTCCTTCAAAGTCATGCCTTTTGGTTTGAAGAATGCTCCAGCAACCTTCCAAAGGTTGATGGAGACTGTCCTGGGAGATCTGAGGGGTAGAAATTGTCTTGTGTATCTGGATAACATCATAATCTACTCTTCCTCTGTCGCGGATCATCTGAAAGACATACAGTCCGTCTTCAACAGACTAAAGGCTGCAGGTTTGACCTTGAACTTGAAGAAGTGTCGTTTCTGTTTGCTAGAACTCAAGTACCTTGGTCATGTGGTTAATGCTGAAGGTATCCATGCAGATCCAGCCAAAGTTGCAGCCGTGCAGGAATTCCCAATTCCCACATCCCTCAAAGCTGTTCAGCGTTTTCTGGGTATGGCTGGATGGTACCACAGGTTTGTGCCTGACTTTTCAAAGGTCGCCGAACCCCTCAACCACCTTAAGAAGAAGGGTGTGAAATTCCAATGGACCTCTGCATGCCAAAGTGCATTTGAAGCACTCAAAAACAGTCTCATTACTCCTCCAGTGCATGGACATCCTAACTTGAATGCTCATTTCATTGTGTACACGGATGCAAGTCAAACAGGACTTGCAGCCGTCTTGGCTCAACAAACAGGACTTGGAACAGAAGAAGTTCTTGCCTATGCAAGTCGCACCCTTAATTCAGCCGAGAGGAATTATTCAACGACTGAAAGGGAGTGCCTCGCTGTGGTCTGGGGTTTGGAGAAATGGAGCTACTACTTGGAGGCGAAGATCTTCACCGTTGTCACAGACCACGCTGCTCTGCAGTGGGTTCTGGCATCAGGCAAGACCAACAGCCGTCTTATTCGCTGGTCTATCCGACTGCAGAAGTTTGACTTCATCATTGAGTATCACAAAGGAAAACTGAACGTTGTACCAGATGCCCTTTCTCGGATTACAGAGACTGCCAATGTTTGTCCTCCCTTGTGCAGCACTTACACTACCGCTAAGTGTCTGGATGATTCATTTCCTCTGGATGATGAGAGTGTATGGAGAGCACAGCAGAAGGATGCTGCCATCATGGCGATCCACAAGAGTCTGTCTGAAGAAGACTCAAAGAGTCGTTTCAATGATAAGTATAGCATAATTCAGGATAAAGTGTATCGAAAAACTCCAAGAGGAGAGGGACAACACAGCTCCCATTATCGCGTCTTCATTCCCTCTACATTGAGTGACCAGATAATCCAAGCTTATCATGCTAACCCCATGACCTCAAGACCACAGCTAAGACCTCTCTTGTTCCCTTTCTCTCTTTCTCTTCCCGCTATGGTCCAGTGCTTTACACTGCAACCGACTCTATTTTCATAAATGCATTGAAGTTTCATTGGAGCTGGACTAGTGTGTATATGAACACCACACATTCATACCCTCTGCACTCCTTCCCTGGAAGAGAATACAAACTCTTGCAAATCCTCTGTGTGATGACTGGGTTCATTCGTT
This sequence comes from Salvelinus namaycush, assembly GCF_016432855.1. Taxonomy (NCBI): domain Eukaryota; kingdom Metazoa; phylum Chordata; class Actinopteri; order Salmoniformes; family Salmonidae; genus Salvelinus; species Salvelinus namaycush. The sequence goes on from NC_052341.1 coordinate 29,089,192, forward strand.
ATTGTATGAAGTTGCTGTTTATTTGCTCTGCCATTATTGTTATATGAGGTATGCTTGGTGGGGTTACCAAGAATTGTGGAAGGACTGTGATGTGGGATCTATAGGGTGTGTATTCTTTTTTCTATCCGCTGGCTATCTGGTCAACAGGCTACACTCTAGGCAGTCTCTTCTGTTGATGTGTGTGGGTCTGGTAGTGGTACTCTCGCTGTTCTACTATTTTCCTTTCGGCAGGGTTAATACCTGCCTGGCGCCCGAACAAAATCTTCTTTACCTTTCTCTAATTAATACCGCTACACCCTTATTCATGCATTTACAAACAGCTATATAACACATTATAAACTTGGTGGTATATGAGACCGTATACCATGGCTATGACAAAACGTTTACTTTTACTGCTACGATTACTTTAGTAACCAGTTTATAATAGCAATAAGGCACCTTGGGGCGTTGTGGTATATGGCCAATATACCACGGCTAAAGGCTGTATCCAGGCACTCCGATATGCGTCGTGGTATATTGGCCATATACTACACCCCCCCCCCCCCCCCCCCCGTGCATTATTGCTTAATTAGAACATTTGTCATAAGCTGCCATAAGTAGTTTTTAAATAGTATGGCATAAGATGTTATAAAAGTAGTTATAATGGGTGTTGTAGATGACCGTTCATCCTGTTGTTATATGCTCTAATGTCAACTGCTATTGCACAGTATGTTATTACATACCACTAAAGGTCATGAAAGCGTTATATAATTTACTAAACTCTGTGTCACATTAAATTGAATGGGATGATGGTTGTCATAACCATGTCATGCGGCATTATAGAGTGCACAGGCACCTTAAGCAAAGTTACATTATTTGAGGTGTTATAAAACAGTTATGAATGTGCTGGATACCACAGGATGAGTTGAGAGTATCCCAAAACCATTCAGGATCTCCAAGAAACAAATGTGAGAAGATACAGTGCCTACAGAAAGTATTCACACCCCTTGACTTTTCCCCAAAAATTGTGTTTCAGCCTTAATTTAAAATGGATTAAATATTTTTTTAAATGTCACTGGCCTACACACAATACCACATAATGTCAATTTGTACAAATTAATTAAAAATGAAAAGCTGTAATGTCTTGAGTCAGTAAGTATTCAACCCCTTTGTCATGGCAAGCCTAAATAAGTTCAGGAGTAAAAATGTGCTTAACACGCCACATAATAAGTTGCATGGACTCACTCTGTGTGCAATAATAGTGCTTAACATATTTTTGAATGACTACCTCATCTCTGTACCCCACACATGCAATTATATGTAAGGTCCCTCAGTCGAGCAGTGAATTTCAAACACAGTTTCAACCACAAAGACCAGGGAGATTATCCAATTATCCAAAAAGGGCACCTATTGGTAGATGGGTACAAAAAATAATTATAAAACTACATTGATTGAACATGCCTTTGAGCATGGTGAAATTATTCATTACACTTTGGATGGTGTATCAACACACCCAGTCACTACAAATATACAGGCGTCCTTCCTAACTCAGTTGCCAGAGAGGAAGGAAACCGCTCAGGGATTTCACCATGAGGCAAAAGGTGACTATAAAACAGTTTAATGAGTTTAATGGATGTGATAGGAGAAAACTGAGGATGGATCAAGAACATTGTAGTTACTCCACAGTACTAACCTAATTGACAGAGTGAAAAGAAGAAAGCCTGTACAGAATAAAAATATTCCAAAACATGCATGCAGATGTATCCCTTTAATTTATGGTTAGGCATTAATAATAGGCAATGTAATAATGTGACACAAAGTTTGGTTAATTATATAACACCCTGTTATAACATCTGGTATGGAGACACTTATGTAGCATGTAATATCATATGACATAAGTTGTCATGCAGAAAGTATAATATCAGTTGTTACTAGAGCATATGACAACATTATAACATCCATTATAACACGCTTTATAATATCTTATGCCGTTCTCATAACTATTTAAAACCACTTATGACAGCTTATGACAAATGTTGTAATGTGTTATATAGCTGTTATAAAGGCTTAATGAATGCATGAATAAAAAGGACACCTACAGTAAAGTGCTAACGAGTATTATATAAAACACTTAACAAGTGCATGTGTAAAATGTGAAGTATGAGAGTCAGAAAGTCTGTTTAAAACACCCGCCCACCTCTTTACAGCTTACATTTCTAAAGTAATCAGCCCAAAATACAGTTATCGTCTGCCTTTGTAATGGGCAAGGACTTTCAAAAGAATGTTTAATTCTGTTTTTCCTAATAGAAATACAGGGAATACATTTCACCAGTCAATTTTTGCCACCAACACTTTAGGAGAAGTGTGGCATGAAAGAGTGGTGATGCCTTGAAGTGATGTCAAACTTAAAGAAAACATCAAGGCTGTAGAGATGAAAGCCGAGAACTAAAAATGAAGAAACATCACAGACAGGAGGGAAGAGGACAGCTCACAGGGTAAATATAGACACAGGTCGTCTCCGAGACGTCACCCAGAGGCCCGTGCTAGCGTTGTGCACGTCTCAAAATACTAATGTCATCAGAAGTACATTTTAGATCCCATAGGATTTGATCGAGATCTTCAGTATCACACCAGCCATCCTTTTCCTATCTCTGCCTATTTATCTTTACTGGTACTAACAGTAGTGTCTGAAATGGACATGAATAGTGTAGACTTGGCTCTCCATCTGTCTCGGAGGACATGTCCTAACTTTCACATTACGATGTTGAGCTCACTCTCCCTTTCAAAGTCTGCCTGACCAGATAAGAGGAGCCCAGGTCAGAGGACACCTGGGGACAAAGCCTCTCACGTCAGCAACAAGACAAAAAAACACTGCCCTTTACTGAAGATGAGAGAACACCTACCGAGTCTAGAGAGACACCCACACACACACACACCCACATGTACGCATACATATGCTTTTTTTCTATTTCATCTACTGTTCCTTAGAGAGCGGCGCCTGGGGCATTATCATTGTTTCCTGGTGGGTGTTTTTTCCCTCTCTCCGTGTCTCTATTTTGAAAGTTACTGAGTAATCCACACACATGCCAGCTGACTCCAGAAGTCAACATGTAACAATCGGTAGTACAGCGGAGCCTCTCTGTTGTCCGTTGCTTCCACCATGTAGTCCAGCGTTGGGAAAGAGATTCCCTTTCAACCGATTAGAGAGCCAGGCTAGACTACGGGACAAATGTATCCCCATCACCGTAGAATGTCAGCATCCCCTGTTCAAATTGGTCAAATGTGTTGGAGCCTGATAAAGCTGATTGGTTCCCATAATAGACCCTCATGGGCCGTGCGAAGCATGAGAACCAATTTAGGTTGGCCGAAATGTAGCGGCATATACGCATATGGATATACCCAGAAGGTTCCGCAAAATCAATTTAGATTTAACATCTTGGGACAGCAATTTAAATTACCACATCCATGAAAGCTTTAAATGACATAACATTTTCGAGGTCTTAGGCGATGGATATACTGTAGATGTGTCTGCTGGAAATTGAATTCTGAGTGTAATAGTTATTGTTATTGTTATAATATGACATTTGTCATGGAAAGAGGCAACGCTGACCTTTTGAGAAGGAAGGCAAAGAGATAAACAGTTGAATTGGTGGAGGTAGCCTAGCGGTTAGGCCAGTAACCAATAGGTTGCTGGTTGGAATCCCCAAGCCAACTAGGTGAAAAATCTACCGCTGTGCCCTTGAGCAAGGCACTTAACCCTAATTGCTCCTGTAAGTCGCTCTGGATAAGAGCATCTGCTAAATTACTAAAATGTCATTTTAGATGGTGAAATAGTCTTTCCCGTGTAGTTACGGACAGTAAGTCCACTTTCAACAGAAGACATTCTCTCTCCACAGCACAGTAAACCCATGCCGTCCCTAAAACACCAACTCAATATGCAAAGTGCGTCACTCTTTAATGCCCCGTGCTTCACCTGAATATGCAGCAGCATCCAGACAAACAAGAGGTGCCATTTTTACATTTTAATACCTGGCATAAATTACAGGACATACCATTGTTGTTTTTTACTGGGGCTTTTATGGATCTATTCAATCCGTGTTATCACCTTGAAAAGTCCTGCTGCCCTCCGAGGTTCACTCTCTCAATGTGTACCCGGCACAATCAGCTGCCTAGTTTCCCCTCCCAGATTAAACTGTACATTAGCGAGGGTTAGAGAAAGGTAGCAGTTCTGGGAGTTTTCAGGGCTTTCATCCATGTTATCAGGGGTTTCAGCCACCTTGAACATAATTTGGCTTCATTGTCATGTTTAGGTCATGGAGACCTTGTATGCGAGTTAGCTGGGACCTCGAAATGTTGAACCTTTTGCAGGAGCTAAGGTAGTGAATTATTCCATTGTCTAGTGGTATGTAGTCTATGTAGCATTTTCAGGTGCAGAAACAGTGCTGTCACCATCACTACATCACTCGCCAACAGCCCGTCCACTAGAATAATACAATTATTAATAGTCCTGAAGATATTGGATCTAACGTCAGCCAGTGAGATGGGCTTTGAGAGAGGCACTGAGAGAGAATAATTTGCATTCACTATGGAGCAGGGTATTCGTATTCACTGCAAACGAAATTTGGCTCCATTAGATTCCAAATACACTGAGTGTACAATACATTAGGAACACCTTCCTAATATTGAGTCGCACCTCCTTTTGTCCTCAGAATAGCCTCCATTTGCACCAACAGGCTCCAAGACAGCTTCTACCCCCAAGCTATAAGACTGCTAAATAGCCATGAGACTGCTAAATAGTTAATTAAATGGTTACACAGACACTGAGTGTACAAAACATTAGGAACACCTTCTTAATATTGAGTTTCATCCCTTTTGCCGCTCAGAACAGCCTCAATTTGTCGGCAAGATGTCGAAAGTGTTTCACAGGGATGCTGGCCCATGTTGACTCCAATGCTTCCCACAGTTGTGTCAAGTTGGCTGGACATCCTTTGGGTGCTGGACCATTCTTGATATACACAGGAAACTGCTGAGTGTGAAAAACCCAGCAGTGTTGCAGTTCTTGACACATTCAAACCGGTGCACTGGGCACCTACAACCATACCCTGTTCAAACGTAACCTGTTCAAAGGTCTTTTGTCTTGCCCATTCACCCTCTGAATGGCACACATACACAATCCATGTCTCAATCGTCTCAAGGCTCAACAATTATTTTTTTAACCGCTCTCCTCCCCTTCATCTACACTGATTGAAGTGGATTTAACAATTGACATCAATAAGGGATCATAGCTTTCCCCTGGATTCACCTGGTCAGTCTATATCATGGAAAGAGCAGGTGTTCTTAATGTTTTGTACACTCAGTGTAGATTGAAACAGAGAAATAGATTTGATTGATTTGTGATGCGACGCCTTGAGAGTATATCTTTGTGCTGGATCACTCGTATCTACACAGTGCGATCTAGGACCTAAAAGGGTTCTCCGGCTGTCCCCATAGGGGAACCCTTTGAAGAACCCTTTATGGTTCCAGGTAGATCCCGTTTAGATGACATGGAACCTAAAAGGGTTCTCCTATGGGGACAGTTGAATAACCCCTTTGCAACCCTATATTCTAAGAGTCCCATCAATGACTACCTGGATGATACCAGACTATGTCCATAATGATAAATATTTAAGTAGAATACAGAATTTTTCCCTGAAGGCCAATTTAATACTATTCTTTTTTGTAATATGTGCCAGGAGTATTGATTTCATTTAAATTATCCATCCACCTGCACCCGTCAGTAGCGGTGCGGTATATTCAATCCTTGGAGGCTAACAGAAATGTATCACCTGCTTTCTGACTAAGTAATTCATCAGAAGCCCAACCTCTAACTCTTATTCTTAACCTGATACCTTCAACAACGCAAACTGGCTTCATGTCAAAAAAGAACGACACCAAACAGCCTTCTTAGGTTTTGGTCCCAAGCTTTGTTTCCATGTAAAAATAAGCAGCCGTTGATTACCGGTTCCAGGAAATACATATGCAGATAGATACAGTGTATGTCAGGCTTTGTTCACTGTGGTCTGTGCTGTCTGCTGAGAGCGGTGACAATGACAATGTCTGAATAAGAAGGGAGGAGGAAAGCTTTCTAAGATCTGAGGAAAACCAGCGCCATTGTGACTCCAGGCCCAGCCTCGGACATTGTGCTATTGATTAAAGGTTATTAAAGCAGCTGACATTTGAATTTCATTTGGCCTGTATTTTTTTTCTTCTCTGAGAGCTTTCGAGAACAAGCAGGTGTATTGGCAGCTTGTGACATTTGTTAAGTCAACTTCCCCTTTGCGTTTGGCTTCGGAATCTTAAACGCCCAGGCGTTCTTTTTTAAATGTTTTGGTCCTGGGCACAATGAGAGCTCTGCCCTGGGCGGAGTACAAAGGCGAATTTGAGATTTGCACAGAGGCGGATTTGGAAATGAATAGAGCTGACGCTTTAAATATTTTAATATTGATCTCTGTGCTCTCTGTGCCTCCAATGGAGGCCAATGCAAGGTTAAAGGGGTGAGAACTTTTAAACGAATTGCCACTTACAGTAGATTGGTCTATTTCATTACTTCCTGTCCACTGCCCACCTCCTGAAGAAGAACAGTGTTTTATAACATTTGCGGTAAGTTAAATCTTCCCTGTAATTGTACAAATGATGTATAAAACCGGTCCAAAAACACGCCTGTGTAATCTCTCACTAAGCATCCAGCGAGCGCATAGGGGCTTTTTGTTTAACACAAATGTTTATAATATAGTATTTCTGCACTGTTGCTCAGAACAACACTGAAAATACTTCCCTTTCGACTGAGCCTAATTGAGCGAGTCATTGGATCTCATAAAAGTGTGCGATTTCATATTGATTCAGCTTAAACAAAACACAGCACTTAATTTGCTAAACAGCATCCTGTGCATATGCATCGGAACTGGCAACCTGCCTCACTTCTGATTGTGTGCTCAAGCAAAAAATGACTGAAATGAAAACATAGATTTTAGAATCCCTCAATGAGGAGAAGATCAACGTTTCCTGTTCCTCTGAAGAGAAGGCCAACGTGTGTGTGCGTGTGTGTGTTGAAAACTACTCCTCACCAGGAAGTGTGTCCAGGGGCTACAGACAGTGACAGCCAGGGCAGAGACAGAGACAGAGAGGAGGTGTGGTTGAGACGTGTGGCGATGTGGAATTATTACTAGAGACCTTGGTTAGGTATGTGAGCTGTTCCAGCTTATACAAACCAAGGCTTGCGCTTGTGCAATGCTACTTGGTTAGACATCATGGGTCTGTGGGCTGGAATGCACAAGCACAAATAACAATGCAATGAAATGAATGGGTGTCTGGATGGGTGTCACTTACATGTATCTCACTGTCTCACACCCACAATATGGCTCACGCCACTAGTGTCTAGAGGGGATACTGTGGTTGGTGTGCAAGAGTTGATTGGTGGGCCTATACAGGAAGTGGGTGTAAGAGAGTCGGAAGGTATACACCTCCTTCCATTAAGCTACATCCCTCTAACTGCAAGGTGTGTGATTCGGAGTCAGGAGGCAGGTATCAGGGAATACCCTCAAGGACTGAGAACGATAGGCAGTACGAGATCCATGTACTGGCCAACCAACCACATGGCTGGATTAGTAGGGCTGCTCCTTTGCCCTGTTTCGGGGCAGCTGTTGGGAAAACTGTAGGGAGATATCAAAGTCTAAAAATGTGCTGTTCGTGCTGGATTAGACATCAAGGAGTAAACCTGGAACCCGTGTTGGTATTAGCAAGGGGGATGTGTAAAAATTGGGCCCTGTGCCGTTAGTCTCATCCATAGTGATTGTGTCCTTGGTGTGAACGCCTTGCACATATTTTGTCTTTCATTACCTCTCCACTGATCCGCCAAAGGTCCTGTGTTGACTGAATGCTAATGGCAAAGGCGATTTGTCTAGGGGGAACCTTTACACACTCACAGATGCACTCCCAAACTCTACCGAATACGCACACTTGCATACACAGCCATACACACATGCGCGCACACACACACACACACACACACAAATATACACTCGTACCCATTCTCTCAGTGAGGATGAGCCCAGAATGAGAATAGATGAGAAACGCTAAAATTGTCCTCTGTTTTCCTCATCATCCTGCCACATTATAAATGTGTATTTTTAGGGAACATTCTGCTACTTCGTGAATTCTCTCTGATAACAATAACATTTGATTACATACAGCTAGAAATGAAAGCCTGTCGGTAAATGCTGGTAAGTCAAATTAACTTTGCCAAAACATTGTATTTGCTCTTGTCAAAGACAAATCAAAAACTTGAATCTGATTTAATTACCTCATGGGATTACAAAGCTATGGTACAGTCTTAGAGAAAAGGGTTCCAAAAGAGCGTACCACAGGAGCTGAGGCTTCCTCTGACGTGGTGAAAAGACTGAGGCGAGACCATGTCTCATTGCAGAGTGATAGCCTGGGCTAATATGATCAAGACCACCAGCACGCAACCTTCGATGGGAAATGACACCTATTTTAGCGGAATATGTGTCAAGATTCCTGGCCTTTTTCTGCTCATCTGCCACTTAGTGTGGGAGGAGAGAGTGGCCGGCTGAGGCGCAGTGAATAGCGTTGCTGGAGAGATGGCAAGACTCCCACAAAACGCAGAATGGCCTCTTCACAGCTCATGATTACTAAGCATCTTCGGCATACTGGAAATGTAAGGGGAGGGGGTCCTATCACAGTGCACGGCTGTTCTCCTCAGTGGCTGCTTGGCTCGAAAGAAAAAAATAAATAGAGCAGCGTTGTAAACTGTAAACCATAATGATACTGCAGTATTGTTAGAGGAGAGGGAGCCGTCCTGAGTATCTCTTTAACTCTCGATCTCTCCATTTCTCTTTCTCCCTCCCTCTCTTTCTCTCCCTCTCCCTATCTCTCTTTCTCCATCTCTCTATTTCTCTCTCCACCATGCCGGCACCACAGCCCACGAGTCCTTGGTTTATTTTACCACAAGGAACACTTGCAGCTTGCACACAGACACTGGGAACAGAGCGGGAACTATTTCACTGGCAGAGGGCGGCTCTGGAGGGCTCTTTTAAACGACGCGCAGCAGCGTGACTGCCATGTCTTCTTAGACACAGTAATACCATGGCATGTTTATCTCACGAAACTGTGCTTGCTTTGGAACAGTAAAGCACATGAAATGCCAGGGGGATATGCAACAATACAATACAGAATAGTACAGCAGAGAGCTGGTTATACAGGCTGGGTTCATTGTGTCGTTTTCCATTGAATGCAAACTAATCTAGTGTGCATAGATGACCGACTCCCCTCTGTTATCCGCTCTGTGGCACCTATTGAAATGTGTGAACAAGGATTGATGTTGAGTATTATACCCACTCCCGGGACCTCATAGAAAAGCGTGATGAGACTGATCATGTTTATCTACCATGTCAGTGAGTTGATATACTGTAATAATGACTTTGGATGGCAACTGGAAGGAAACAGTTGTACTTTCATATCACTAGATACCAATTTCTTCTGGTATCTCTACTAATTGAACTCCAAAAATGCACATGAAAAAATGGTAGAAGCGATACTTCATAATCTTTCGAAGGCATCTCCGTGTGTAAGAAACAACAGACAAAGAGAGCACTTTTCCCAGAATGATAAATGGTGAACGCAGCATCCATATTGTTTTGTTTTGATCACACACTCACAGAAACATTGCTGTTTTTGTTGTGTGTGTTGCCGTGCTGGCTGTCACAACTAACAATGTTCCTCTCTGACAACACAAGGATCAGGCAACTCCCATGCTAATGAGCAGTCAGTCGTTTTTTCAGCCTCATTTCTGGGCCAGATAAATGTGAATGTGTGGAGAGGATTTGAAAGGTCTCCCAGTCCCAGTATACTTTTTCAAAAATTATACAGATGTAGGATATTAATTTATTCATTCTTTTGTTGCTGAGAAATTTCCTGCACTGCAAGAGAATACAAACGTGTCGTGTATTTGAGTTTTAAAAATGGCTTCTAAAGTTTGTAATTTCCACTTTGGAAATTCAGACTTGATTTGCCCAAACGGAAAATGTATCAACCCATGCAAAAATGTCCATTAATTATAATCCACATAATAATTCACATTTCGAGTTGCTGTAGGATTATTTTCCTGCTGTAGCAACCTGGCTCAAATTAAGATCCTACATCTGTAGGAGGACATGGGCAGGAACATACTGCAGGCTTCAGCGAATAAGATCATTTGTCACTAGGAGAAGAACTGGATATTGCTTAGATGTTCTCTTCTCCTCTCTTATCTACTGTCTTTCCTATATCTCTCTCTCGCATGCATTGTTGCATGCAAAAACATCAACCAAAATGTAAATCCCTTCAGATATGATACAGATCGGTAAAGGACTACTTTTCACCACTATTCAAAAGCAGCAGATTTCCGTATTATTCTAAACTGCCTTAGCCATCACAAATCCATACATGAAACTTTAAACAGCAAGCAGAAGGATTAGCAGCTCCAAGCAAAGTGACTGACAACTGAGCAATATGTAATTATCTGTACACGGTGAGGAAAAATAATCAAATGTGATGTCTCTTCTCCTTGAGTATTAAAACTAGGACTCATCGCACGCCCACACACATATCAAAAGGAAAGGACAGAATCTATTTCCCCTTTGTCGTAAATCTCGCAGAACATTGAAAAACTGAATGTATAATGGAGTTAAGGAGGTGGATAGATTACGTCTCAGCCTCCTTGCCAGGCATTGAGAGAACTACACGATGAAAAGTATGTGGACAGCTGCTTGTCGAACATCTCATTCCAAAATCATGAGCAATAATATGAAGTTGGTCCCCCTTTGCTGCTATTACAGCTTCCATTCAGCCACAAGAGCATTAGTGAAGTTGGGCACTGATGTTGGACGATGAGGCCTGGCTCGCAGTCGGCGTTCCAATTCATCCCTAAGGTGTTCGATGGGGTTGAGGTCATGGCTCTGTGCAGGCCAGTGAAGTTCTTCCACACCGATCTCGACAAACCATTTCCGTACGGACCTCGCTTTGTGCACTGGGGGATTGTCAGGCTGAAACAGGACAGGGCATTCCCCAAATTGCCACAAAGTTGGAAGCACAGCATTGTCTAAACTGTCATTGTATGCTGTAGCGTTAAGATTTCCTTTCACTGGAACTAAGGGCCACAGCCCGAACCATGAAAAACAGCCCCAGACCATTATTCCTCCTCCACCCAACTTTACAGTTGACACTATACATTGGGGCAGGTAGCGTTCTCCTGGCATCCGCCAAACCCAGATTTGTCCGTCGGACTGCCAGATGGTGAAGCGTGATTCATCACTTCAGAGAACGCGTCTCCACTGCTCCAGAGTTCAATAGCCGTGAGCTTTACACCACTCCAGCCGACGCTTGGCATTGCGCATGGTGATCTTAGGCTTTTGTCCGGCTGCTCGGCCATGGAAACCCATTTAACGTTGCTTCCAGAGGCAGTTTGGAACTAGATAGTGAGTGTTGCAACCAAGGACAGCTTCAGCATTCGGTGGTCCCGTTCTGTGAGCTTGTGTGGCCTACCACTTCGCGGCTGAGCTGTTGTTGCTCCTACATGTTTCCACAATAACAGCACTTACAGCTCTTACAGCAGCTCACGAACAGCAGACATTTGACGAACTGACTTATTGGAAAGGTGGCATCCTATGATGGTGCCACGTTGAATGTCACTGAGCTCTTCACTAAGGCCATTCTACTGCCAATGTTTGTTTATGGAGATTGCATGGCTGTGTGCTTGATTTTATACAACTGTCAGCAATGGGTGTGGCTGAAATAGCCAAATCCACTCATTTGAAGAGGTGTCCACATACTTCTGCATATATAGTGCATCTGAAAAGTTTCACGCCTCTCCTACCTTGAGAAAAGTGAGGCGTGATGGAAGTTGATGGAAAATGGAATTGAAATGTTATGGACTGAATTTAGAGGCAAAATCTACAGGGGGATAGATAGCACTCAGGAGCAGAGCAAGTCTTAGAGCATAGTTAATTACATTTCGTGGCAGAGATGCTTTAGAATAGCTATTACCCTTCATTAAAGGCAGCGTTTGATTGTTAAAGGAAATAATACCCCTTCTGATTGTCATATTTCACCCTTGGGGGAAGAGCAAGCCTGTATCAAGAGAGTTGTGTTGCAACACAGTAGGGCATTTCTCTCTGTGATCATTCTGAGTAGTTCACTCAACTGAACACACCTGATTGCATTTTGCAATGAGGTAAATGTGGTCCTAAGTGGCTCAGTTGGTAAAGCATGGTGCGTTCAGTGCCAGGGAACTGGGTTCTGTTCGTGCGGTGGTCACTAATATTAAAATGTATGCATTCACTACTGTAAATAGCTTTGGATTAAAGTGTCTGCTAAATCGTTTTTTTTTTTATGCAGGCATAAAGATTCACTTGTGGATGTATTTCTACTGCTCACTTATTGCTCCCGTCATGTGCTCGTTATTTTGTGTATGGGAAAGTGGGAGTTGTACAACTTAATGCCTTCAACTGAAACGTGTCTTCCGCATTTAACCCAACCCCTCTAAATGAGAGAGGTGCGGGGGGCTGCCTTAAACGACATCCACGTCTTCGGCACCCGGGGAACAATGGGTTAACTGCCTTGCTCAGGGGCAGAAAGACAGATTTGTATCTTGTCAGCTCGAGAATTCGATTCAGCAACCTTTCGGTTACTGGCCCAACGCTCTAACCACTAGGCTACCTGCCACCCCAATATGTATGTTATTCTCGCATGTAATACCAAAGATACCCAAAAAGCATGTCATTTTTATCTCCATCTTCTAGAGTGCGCAGAAAAAGAGAATATCTGAGCAAAGGTGTTGCAATCTCCCAAATACTTTGATCTTCTTGTCAACAGCCACGGGCTATTTCTAAAGGAGAACATATCTGGGAATATAAAGGTATATAATATTCTCAACTACTGACCAAGGAAACAAACAAAAGTTTCAGTCCTATGCCTGAGGAAATGCCCACGTTTTTTCAGCAGACAAAACATGTCTTATTTACCTCATACAAACATCATAAATAAACCTCATATAATAAATAAATGAACCATTATGAAATGTTGGATACATTTCCTGTCCTATAGCACCTATTGCATCTTTTCTTGAAATAGTTTACTGGATAAATAAAAGTCTGACTTGGAGATCCATTTCATAAAGCTGAAGTTGACTTTCATGAAGATGACATGAGGCAATTTTTATTAATTATGATCCCAATCAATATCAATCCCGATGTGCTGAGTGTGTCATTTACCGAATCGTTATAAAGAAAGAACACAACGTGTATTGAAATGGCTGAAATGGAGGCTGACACATACTGTAGATATATTGATTGATTGATCATAACACAACAGTAACATGCGCTCGCATTGCCTTCATTGTTGTTTTCCTTACAAATAATAACTTTGGACATGTGTGCGTTCCTATGAAAGTAAGTGCCTTATGTTCTGTATTCCGTGTTGTCATTTCTACTGTAGCATACAGTATGTATGTATGGAGTATAATGCATTTACAGTTTTATTCATATTCATATGGCAAATAATGCATTCTGATTATTGCATAGATTGTAATGGACACCTATGATGTGTGTAAAATACTTTTTAAATAAAATAAAATACAATTTTATTGGTCACATACACATGGTTAGCAGATGTTATTGCAAGTGTAGCGAAATGCTTCTGCTTCTGGTTCCGACAGTGCAGTAATATCTAACAAGTAATCTAACAATTCCACAACAACTATCTAATACACACAAATCTAAGTAAAGGGATGGAATAAGAATACGTACATATAAATATATGGATGAGCGATGGCCGAGCGGCATAGGCAAGATGCAATAGATGGTATAAAATACAGTATATACATATGAGATGAGTGATGCAAGATATGTACACCTTATTAAAGTGGCATTATTAAAGGGACTAGTGATCTATTTATTAAAGTGGCCAATGACTTCAAGTCTGTATGTAGGCAGCAACCTCTCTGTGTTAGTGACGGCTGTTTAACAGTCTGATGTCCTTGAGATAGAAGCTATTTTTCAGTCTCTCGGTCCCAGCTTTGATGCACCTGTACTGACCTCGCCTTCTCGATGGTGGCGGGGTGAACAGGTAGTGGCTCGGGTGGTTGTTGTCCTTGATGATCTTTCTGGTCTTCCTGTGACAACGGGTGCTGTAGGTGTCCTAGAGGGCAGGTAGTTTTCCCCCCGGTGATGTGTTGTGCAGACCGCAGCACCCTCTGGAGAGCCTTGCGGTTGTGGGCGGTGCAGTTGCCGTACCAGGTGGTGATACAGCCCGACAGGATGCTCTCAATTGTGCATCTGTAGAAGTTTGTGAGGGTTTTGGGTGACAAGCCAACTTTCTTCAGCCTCCTGAGGTTGAAGATGCGCTGTTGCGCCTTCTTCACCACACTGTCTGTGTGGGTGGACCATTTCAGTTTGTCCGTGATGTGTAATATACTCTGAAGCGGTGGGTGGTGTGCACACCTCCGAAGTCTGACCAGAAGGCCGCTCCATCTACCTCCTCTGCGGCGACATTGTTTTGGGTCGGCCTCTGGAATCAGATCAAATGCTCTGGGTGGTGGTGCAAACAAAGGATCCGCTTCGGGGAAAGTCGTATTCCTGGTCGTAATGTTGGTAAGTTGACATCGCTATGATATCCAATAGTTCTTCCCGGCTATATGTAAGAAATAATACATGAAAAAACAAAATACTGCATCGTTTCCTAAGGACTAGAAGCGAGGCGATGCCATCTCGCCAAGGTTGTACTGATGACAATGAGCCAATGCTAAGCTATTTGCTAGCTATGTGTGGCGCCATGTTTGTTGACATTATACAATGCATTCTGAGTGTCACGTAAACGTCTGTCAGACCAAAGACGTTATAATGAGGTGAAGGAATGGTTTACTCATCTTTCGAGTACTTCTGGAATTGAATGAAGGGAAGTGAATGATCGTAGACGACACACATCCTTCAACATGCATACTGCAAATTGACCAAACTTATCTTGTCTCCCCTTCTGATCTTTGGTTGATGCGAAAAAACAAACATGGTGTAGCGCACAAACTACCCATCGTCAGATTACTTTTGATATTTGAACGTTTTTTACTCAATTATTTTAATCAATGGTGAGCTCACCCGTGATGTGATGAATTGCAAATAATAATTGCTATTAGCTGATTCATATTGTGGTTTCTGTCAGCCAATTGTTAGCTAAATATGACCGCTTGTGTTAAGTCAATCTTTCCTCAGTTAGCGCTAAGACTAATGTAGCCTACATTTTCAAGGTTTGCATGAGTGTAGTATGCAGTCGCTACGGTGCATGTCTGAACATTGCATCCAAAATGAAAACTGGTCAGATTCAGGATATAACTTTCTAAGGACTGTGTTTGTGCAAAGTGTTTCTTTGAAAAAACAGTGTGGCCAGCTCAAGCGGCGCAAAGGGAATGAGTGAGTGAGTGAGTGGTAGCGTGAGCTATAGCATTTCAGTCGAGATCCACTTAGGCTCAATTGACAGCAGTCGAGAGTACACACCTGGACAAGTGAGGAAAACAAACATAACAAACCTGAGAGTCATTAACGGTACATGGGTTATTTGTCATTACTGTTGATGACAAAATACTTTATGGTCTACCTTTGTGATTCTGACTGATCCAGGATCAGTATCAATGAGACGATGCGTCATTGACACTGACTGCACCATTTACCACCGTCTCCTCTCCCCTCCCCTCCCAGTCCCATCTGTACCTACTACTGACGGTGTGACTAGCATTGTAGCAATGTAATAACAAAAAAAAAACAATCACATTCATTAGCACACTCTCCACGTGACCAGGAGCATTCTCACATTCGGTAAATCGGGGACACACATGCCTGTAGGTAGAGGAGACACAGGAGTGGGTCTGTCAGGTGTGGCTCTCACATCAGCCATTTTGGTTCAAGGGCTGTTCTAATGTCTTGACACTGTGACGGGCCCCTGAGGAACAAGATTGCCTACAGGAGAGGGTGCATTTAGGTGTGGTTCCCACGTCAGCCATTTTGGCTGATGGGCTGCTCTGGTTTCCTGACACCTGCCCCCTGAGTAAAAGGGCTAGGCCAAATCCCATGGTAGTACCTCTAGAGGTGACCTTAGCCTTTGAGACTACATCAGAGCTGAAGAAGGGTGGATTCGGTATTTGATTTATTTGACTTGGTATGAGCAAGGCCCATGGCTGCTCCGGGACACCAACCCATATAATCTCCGCTAAATAAATTCTGTCTTTGAGTAATGACTGGAAAGAGGTGACAACACAGGCAAAAGCTGTCCTTAAAAGTCGCCATTAAACATGCCTCTGTATTGAAATACACCTCTGCAGTGCTAAGATGGAAAGCTTAATTGTGGCCCATGAAATTCTATTCTGATAGAGGGTAAATATGGTATGGTGAGAGCATGCATCAACACACAACAATGAGACTCAAATTAAGTTCCATAAAGTACATTGGCTGAAGAGAGAGCAGAGGTGATTTCCAGTTTCCCCCAGGTAAAGTAATGAATCCATCAACCGGCAAACATCATGTGCAACAAGACAATGAGAATAGTTCAACGTTTAATAACAGGAGATTGGGTTATCCTTTTTTACTTATAGCATGGCCGGGAAGATGCACTTCTCCATGTGGAAAGGAAGCAAAGGAAGATGCTTTGTTCTGGCAACAAACAAACTGAGGCTGGATGAAAACGTAAAGGCTGTGTGAGGTTGGTGGATTGACATTATCCTGGGAGAGAGCCGTGTGTAATCTTGTCCGAATCGATCACGCTGAAACCAAAACAGGCTAAACAAATGACACCGCTCTGGAGCGGCCTCAGCCTGCAGTAACGACCGAGGCCCACAGCTTGTTCAACATTCACCAAGCACCTTGTCATATTAGCACCTCCACACAGCAGCCACTAACAGGCCAAGGGAAGAAGAAAATCTCTCTCCCTCGCTCCATTCGCAGAGACAGACAAGAGCATTCTCCTAGGGCCATAAATAGTGTATGGGGTTTAAAGATGTATGCGATGACGGGGGAATACGGGAAACGCTGACGGCTGTTCAAAACAACAGTAAGTGAATGCGACACCATCATTGTTAATCCTGTGATTGCAATTATGCATTGTTGGGCTAAGCTGCAGATGTGGGGTGTGTTTGGCACAGCGGGAGAGGCGGGAGAGGGACACAGAGGATGGCCAGTGGTGGTAGTACTGACAGGGCACAGACGGGACAGAGGGGTGTACGAACACACAGAGCCTGGGACATACTGCAGGAACTGGCAAAAAGTTGGCGCAAACACGCAAGCACACACACACGCACACAACCACACACAACCACACACACACGCGCGTACACACACACACGCACGTACACACACACGCACACAACCACACACAACCACACACACATGCACGTACACACACACGCGCACACGCGCACAACCACACAACCACACACAACCACACACAACCACAAACACTGTTTGCCACATTCAACAACAAGATTTGGGTGGTTAAATACATTCCACGGCTGCCGGCCATTTGTGGGAAAAAGCCACTGGAATAAAACGTATATTAAGAGAAACTGTGGAACACTTTGCCGCAATATGAATCACAATGATTTACAGTATCATAGAAATAGTACAATTTTGAAATGTCTGGGTAAAATAAATCAATGGTCTTTAAATGTGTTAAATGGGAAGCTAAAGTAAGGAAATTGCTATAGTCCTAACCGTACATGGTGCCTTCAAGACCAGGCTGAGCAGGAATATGCCAGTGTGCTGGCAGAGCTTTGGACAAGAATTAGAACAAAGATACGGTGGGTTCTGTCAAATCAAGTCAGTATCATACTGATGAAATAGTTTCTACAAATCTCTCCTGTATAGCTTAAACGGACACCTTTACAGGGATCATGGACAGGCAGAGCACTAGTGGAGCCCAATTGAAGTTATAAATGATTACTAGGAGACTTAAGGGGAATATTAACGGGCTGATGATACACTATACATACAAAAGTATATGGGCACCCTTTCAAATGAGTGGATTTGGCTATTTCAGCCACACCCGTTGCCGACAGGTGTGTAAAATTGAGCACGCAGCCATGCAATCTCCATAGACAAACATTAGCAGTCGAATGGCCTTACTGAAGAGCTCAGTGACTTTCAATATGGCACCGTCATAGGATGCCACCTTTCCAACAAGTCAGTTCGTCAAATTTCTGCCCTGCTAGAGTTGCCCCGGTCAGCTGTAAGTGCTGATATTGTAAAGTAGAAACATCTAGGAGCAACAACGGCTCAGCCGCAAAGTGGTAGGCCACAAAAGCTCTCAGAACGGGACCACCGAATGCTGAAGAGTGTAGCACATAAAAATCGTCTGTCCTCGGTTGCAACACTCACTACCGAGTTCCAAACTGCCTCAAGAAGCAACACCACAAAAGCCTAAGATCACCATGCGCAATGCCAAGTGTTGGCTGGAGTGGTGTAAAGCTTGCCACCATTGGACTCTGGAGCAGTGGAAATGTGTTCTCTGGAGTGATGAATCATTCTTCACCATCTGGCAGCCCGACGGACAAATCTGGCTTTGGTGGATGCCAGGAGAACGCTACCTGCCCCAATGCATAGTGCCAATTGTAAAGTTTGGTGGAAGAAGGATAATAGTCTGGGGCTGTTTTTCATGGTTCGGGCTAGGCCCCTTAGTTCCAGTGAAGGGAAATCTTGACGCTACAGCATACAATGACATTCTAGATTATTCTGTGCTTCCAACTTTGTGGCAACAGTTTGGGGAATGCCCTTTTCCTGTTTTAGCATGACAATGCCCACGTGAACAAAGCGAGGTCCATACCGAAATAGTTTGTCGAGATCTGTGTGGTAGAACTTAACTGGCCTGAGCCCTGACCTCAGAGCCCTGACCTCAACCCCAACGAACAGCTTTGGAATTAATTGAAACGCCGACTGCGAGCCAGGCCTAGTCGCCCAATATCAGTGCCCGACCTCACTAACGTTGTTGTGGCTAAATGGAAGCAAGTCCCCGCAGCAATGTTCCAACATCAAGTGGAAAGCCTTACCAGAAGAGTGGAGGCTGTTGTAGCAGCAAAGGGGGGACCAACTCCATATTAATGCCCATGATTTTGTAATGAGACGTTCAACGAGCAGGTGTCTACATACTTTTGGTCGCTTATATGAGCAATAATACCTCGGCAAACAAAGATGACATATTCAAAGATCAGAGCTACTTGCCGGATTGAAAAATGACACTGAGATGCAATTAAATCATCAATGATATTTCCAACAGGAGATAATGGATTTTTGTTTTCTAATTAGTTTGCCTAAATAAAGCCATCGCAGTTCAACAAAACAATCGAATTGCTTGTTGACACACGCGCCACACTTCTTCATGGCGTAGCTGCTCTCTTGGTGACGCGCACAGCGACTTAGAATGCATGCCTAATACATTCCCCTCCGTGGGAATACAATCACCGTATTGAAGTGTCACTCATGCGTACCGTACCCCATGCAATAACCATGCGACCCATGTATAGCTCCTTATATCATATTCAGGGCGTCACACCTGACCTGTGGAATGAGAGCAGTCAGATTAGAGTGAGAGGCGATATAATGAACGGCCTTACATGTTCAGCACACATAACCTACCTGTCACTTAACCTACTGTGGCTAGACTTAGAGATGGCAGGGGTCTTGCTTCTCTCTCTCTCTCTCTCTGCCCCCTTCTACCCCATGTATTATTCTCTCTCTCTCTTTCTCTCCCATTCAGTCCCTGTGAAAAAGGGAAGTGGCCTTGTCAACTGAGTGGGAGTACAGTATTCTGATGGGCCAGGATACTATAAACGACAGGTCCACCTACTGGCCTCCTGGGTCGCCACAGTTTCAGAAAGAGAGGGGGCGAGGGAGAGTGGGAGTGAGTGAATGAATGAACGACAGGACACGGGAAAGGAAAATAACAGCCCTCGGAGAAGCCAAGCCTCTCATTTCCTCCATTTCGGTTGATAAGGATAACATTCAAATGAAAATCTGAGAATGGTTCTGTTAGAAACTAGTCAAGATTGCCGTCATTACCGATACCACCCGCATAAATCATTTTCTTCCAAGTTACAAGGACAATCTCTGTTACCTTTCACTTTGTTTCAATTGTCAGATTAGCTGAAATTCGATGAAAAACCCAAGGAGCCAGTATAATACCGTAAGTTTAATGGTGTGGCTGGAGAAGAGAATTGCACATAATAAGCTCTATATCTGAGCATTTTCTAATCAGAGACTTCTGGGTTTGGAGAGGGCTTCAGCTCTGCTCGGTGCCGCCCGGCCTGCCAGTCTACCTGCCTGTGAGCCAGAGCCATCCTCTCCACTAAACAAATTAGCGCCCTGAACTAAAACTTGACATGATATAGCTTTCTAGGGCGCTGTATGTCAAGTACAATGTTCCTCTGGTGCTCTGGCAGCTCCCAGGGACCCCAGGGATGAGGTCTAGCTTATTTTAGAACAGAGGAGAGCCTCCCTGCGCCTCACAGAGACACACTTTTATCACCATTGCAGCTAGCTGTGAAAAGCTATTTCATGCCCAGATTGAAAGAGAAGCCTATTGAAGGCCACAGTGACACTCCTCATGCACCTGTGCGCCTTATACAAATTAGTAACAGTATGGTATGGCACCCTAACATGCAGGTTTGCCAACATTGTCTGCTTGGCAACTTGTATTAAAGAGTAAATTTGATTATTACACACAGAAATGGCATTTGGACAACAATTACCGTATGCTATCTACAGTCTATAAAACCGGTCCTATCCAATGAGTTGTTTAACCATGAAAATGTCCTTGTAATGATTCTCATTCGTCTCGATGGAGATGTGAAGGGGGCAGGGAGATATCTGGTAGAGGCAATGCTGGAATGCTCTCAAGGTTCCTCAGTTGTCATGACAAAGCTGTCACTCCTTATATAGAGGTGCGGAGAGATGAAGCGCTAATTTAATAGCGGGATGAGCGGGAGGCGCACACACACACATCCAATCAATGTGGGCTCTTTCTGCCATCAATTTGGGTGCAGCAGCACCGTATGCGTCTTAATAAGTCAACAGCAGATCCCGAGGACGGTGATTTAGGTGATGGCATATAGGCAATCACAGGTCCTCATGCTGTGTCTACATATCAGACACAGGGACAGAAGGCAATACTGATGAAAGGTTTGTCATGCTGATAGTACACAGCATAGTGCTGCGTACATGGACTATTAGAAATGTAGCTAGAACTAGGGCTGCAAAGGGAGGGTATATTACTGGAAACTTTAGAATTTTTGTATCTTTCAAGGATTTCATGTAATCTATCACAAGACATAGTGACCCTTTTGGTTACTTCAGATTATCACATGTGTCTGTAATAATCTCTGGCCCTCTGTGTGGCCTTATCACATGTAAAAAATATATGAAATAATTGAATAAGATGATTTTAAGATGAAAATAGAATGACAAAGCTGTGAAACGTTATCCTACATATAAACCATCAACTTAGTGAATACCATTGGTGTTTGATATGAGGGTTTCGGCATGAAATATCCTTTATGTATATTTATATTTACAAACTTGTATTTATTTACGCTACTATGTCAATGTGTATTTGCTGTCGATGTTTTGGAATAACACTGGTGGCATATGTGAAAGTCAATAGTTGGAAGAGTTGCAGAGTTAATTGAAGATAGTGTCATTGTTGATTAGATGCTTTCTTCATTAATTAGGCTATTTTCTCTTCAACCATGTGGTTTATCTACTAGAAACTCATGGACAATGTGGACACATACATAAATGATTAAAATATACTAATATGTATAAATTACCAAAATATTGCCATAGATTCTGTTAATTAACAAAATTACTGAATATTCCTGTAATTTTGGTAAATTACCAGAAAATTACCAGCAACTCTAGCTACAACTCAAATCAGGGTTTCTATGTGACTGCCTATGGTATGATGCATAGGGTATGGGATAGGGCGGGGAGCATGAAACCATTTCTGACCAACGTAATAAGCTGCATAGTAAAACATGTTGACATATTGGTATTAGCTTATTCCAGTGTGGATGAATTACTTTCACATATGCTATATGATGAGATGGGAATGGTACGGTATAGCCTAGCCTAGCTGCAGCATCCATTATCCTTCCATTTCAATCTCATGCTAAAGCATTCATTTTATGTCTCCATATTAACATACTGAGAGGCAATACCTTTTGCTATGTTTTACACATTAGCTCCATTAAAACCTGTGTGTAACCGCGTATGGCACTACAAGTGGGCATGGTGTGTGTCGCTGCATGTGAACTGAGGTATATCCTCAAAACTGAAACTGTCATGCACACACATAGCCAAGGTTTCACACCTTATTTGAATGAAATACAACAACAACAAAAAACGGACGTTTTAAGTGAAATATTAGCTTTCGTCTGAGGCAGAAAAAGACAGGCTATTTTGACGTATGCACTAACAAGGCTTTTCAGCATAGGCTCGACTACTGCTAGAGTACTGTAGCTGTATTGTTCTACTGTACTCAGATTGGATGGGTCGGTTAGGATTCAACCTTCCCTCAAACAGCCTAATGCATACTCTTGGAGTAGGTTTACCCCATTAATGTACTTGGCAATGCAAACTGTGCTGAAAAGGCTTGTTAGGGCATACTGCAGGTCAAATTAGCTTTTGCATTTGCTGTCTTTGTCTAAGCTTATATTTCACTTAAAACATTTTTTTTTTTTTTGTAATTTCCAGGGTTTTTTTCCCCCAGAAGGTCTGAAAAAAGTCCTGCCACCAAACATTATTACTGTGCATTATAATGATTGGAAATTGCATAAAACAACAGGCTGTCAATAGCATCCTAAGGTGGTTGGTTTTCAAAATGGTACAGCTCTTTAATTAACAGTCTAAGCTACAGACACTAGACCAACTGTAAAAAACTATGTAACGATTTAAATGTGCACATTTGCATAAAAAGGTCCCCCGTGATGGGTTTTCTGAATATCGCGTTGGGCCGAACACCATTTACCTGTATGTTTGTTTATTTGAATCCCCAGTAGCTTTTGCAGAAGCAGCAGCTACTCCTCCTGGGGTCCAGAAAAAAAAGACAAAACATGACAAGCAACAAAACACTGACAGACAAGGACAGTCACACAAATTAAAAATACAATGATATACAGACAATAAACAAGAAAATAATACACAAAAACTTTCTTGTTGTATTGTTTGTATGTCCCCTCACAGTCCTCACCATTCCATGTGGTTTAATACATTTTTTAAAGGTCATTTTTCATTAGCAGGCAAAGTGTGCCTGTGACAGCCAATACAGCATGGCTTGAAACACTGCTCGTCCAATCAGCTTCCAGGATCCAAACAACCAGCGAATAAACCAGCCGTGGCCATGATGCACAGTCAAGTTAGATCAGACAGCATGACTGGGAGAGGTAGGTGAGGTGTAAGATTAGAGATAGACGTGTGACAGAAGAGGTGGGGCAACGAGCCCAAGGGCCGGTATTTATATGCCCTCCAAAGAAAAGTCGGTGGACCAAGATTCAATGGCCAGATTAGTAAGGAAGAGGTGGTGTTCGCTCGGTTGCGCCTATGACATTGCACAGTACATGGAACTCATCATTACATCTGGTTGCAAGCATGTGAATGGTTTGTGTACAGAGTGGTTGATGACACAATGAGGCATGTGTTGATGTATTGTTGTAAGTACCGGTATGTGGAAGAGAGTGAAAGGTTGATGTGTAGGTTTATTGAGATTGGACAGGGATATTGGTTATGGGGGAGGGTTTATTAACGTCTAATAAACCCTCCCCCATAACCAATAGTAGCCAATAGTAGTACAGGATTAGGTAGGAGAATGTTTGTTTCTTTATTCATTGAGTCTGTAAGCGATGATTGATTACACAGTCCAGTACAGTAGGTGGCGACATGCAGTTCTAAGGTTTGTTTGTGGCACCATAATACCATAGAAATACTGTATGTTTTGTTATCTGTTTTAACAAACTTCTATTCATTTTTGTATTGTACATTGTTTTTTTTGTGGGGTGGTTTTCATATAAGCCCCTGGGCTTCCAACCACACTTGCACACTTAAAAAAAAATATACACTGCTCAAAAAAATAAAGGGAACACTTAAACAACACAATGTAACTCCAAGTCAATCACACTTCTATGAAATCAAACTGTCCACTTAGGAAGCAACACTGATTGACAATAAATTTCACATGCTGTTGTGCAAATGGAATAGACAAAAGGTGGAAATTATAGGCAAGTAGCAAGACACCCCCAAAAAAGGAGTGATTTCTGCAGGTGGTGACCACAGACCACTTCTCAGTTCCTATGCTTCCTGGCTGATGTTTTGGTCACTTTTGAATGCTGGCGGTGCTCTCACTCTAGTGGTAGCATGAGACGGAGTCTACAACCCACACAAGTGGCTCAGGTAGTGCAGTTCATCCAGGATGGCACATCAATGCGAGCTGTGGCAAAAAGGTTTGCTGTGTCTGTCAGCGTAGTGTCCAGAGCATGGAGGCGCTACCAGGAGACAGACCAGTACATCAGGAGACGTGGAGGAGGCCGTAGGAGGGCAACAACCCAGCAGCAGGACCGCTACCTCCGCCTTTGTGCAAGGAGGTGCACTGCCAGAGCCCTGCAAAATGACCTCCAGCAGGCCACAAATCTGCATGTGTCAGCATATGGTCTCACAAGGGGTCTGAGGATCTCATCTCGGTACCTAATGGCAGTCAGGCTACCTCTGGCGAGCACATGGAGGGCTGTGCGGCCCCACAAAGAAATGCCACCCCACACCATGACTGACCCACCGCCAAACCGGTCATGCTGGAGGATGTTGCAGGCAGCAGAACGTTCTCCACGGTGTCTCCAGACTCTGTCACGTCTGTCACATGTGCTCATGTGCTCAGTGTGAACCTGCTTTCATCTGTGAAGAGCACAGGGCGCCAGTGGCGAATTTGCCAATCTTGGTGTTCTCTGGCAAATGCCAAACGTCCTGCACGGTGCTGGGCTGTAAGCACAACCCCCACCTGTGGACGTCGGGCCCTCATACCACCCTCATGGAGTCTGTTTCTGACCGTTTGAGCAGACACATGCACATTTGTGGCCTGCTGGAGGTCATTTTGCAGGGCTCTGGCAGTGCACCTCCTGGCACAAAGGCGGAGGTAGCGGTCCTGCTGCTGGGTTGTTGCCCTCCTACGGCCTCCTCCACGTCTCCTGATGTACTGGCCTGTCTCCTGGTAGCGCCTCCATGCTCTGGACACTACGCTGACAGACACAGCAAACCTTTTTGCCACAGCTCGCATTGATGTGCCATCCTGGATGAACTGCACTACCTGAGCCACTTGTGTGGGTTGTAGACTCCGTCTCATGCTTCCACTAGAGTGAGAGCACCGCCAGCATTCAAAAGTGACCAAAACATCAGCCAGGAAGCATAGGAACTGAGAAGTTGTCTGTGGTCACCACCTGCAGAATCACTCCTTTTTTGGGGGTGTCTTGCTAATTGCCTATAATTTCCACCTTTTGTCTATTCCATTTGCACAACAGCATGTGAAATTTATTGTCAATCAGTGTTGCTTCCTAATTGGACAGTTTGATTTCACAGAAGTGTGATTGACTTGGAGTTACATTGTGTTGTTTAAGTGTTCCCTTTATTTTTTTGAGCAGTGTATATACATTTTATTTGTGTTGTTGTCTATCACTTGTTTTCTTTGGTGCAAATAAATAAATAAAATAATTAAGACCGGGAGAGGTTTTGCACAGGCGAGTGAATACCATACCGTAATGTTAGGACAGCCGGTGGGTCGAGAGCCCTGTTTAACAAGCTGTTGGACTGGTTCAAACCGCTATTTTGGGATCGAAATGGAGGCAAGTGGTGAGGTTGCGGCAATGGAGGACATGCAGGGAAGGTTGGAGAAGCAACAGCTGGACGGAATCATGGTAGAAGCAGAAGTGGTTGGTTGGTTCTGACGGCGCGTTGAGCAAGCTCGGCGAGAGCGAGTGGGAGACCGTGGCAACGAAAAAGAGAGGAAAAATAACAAAAGCGGTAAAGGATCATCGGTTTCTTGTTGCAGTGTGATTTGCTAATATACTTGGGAGATCGATTTGAGGGCAAAATTGCAAAAAGTATGGCCATGTCTCAAGTGTGTGTCAAAGGTAATAAACATGTAGTTAAAGAATCTAATGATGTATGGTGTACCAATTGCGGTGGAAATCACGTTGCCAAATTCCCGGAGTGCCCTGCTATAGTAAAGGAGGATCCAAGCTGTATAACAGGTATCCTACAAAGAGGCGAGGGAAAAAGTTAAGGAGCAATTAAGGAGAACGTGGAGCTGAGGAGCTATGGCAGTGGATGACTTGCTGCTGGTTCAGAATGTGGCTCAACGGTTGAGGGATACTGATATATTGATTGTAAAGGAGGTGGATTTTGTGGCGTTTATTGCACAGGTGATTAATTGTACTGCCCCCCCAAAAAAACAAGAAGTCTAAGAAACGTGACAGGATTGTAGGTGCGGCTGAAAAGTTTTTGGGTCTGCAGGAATTAAGAAGTTATCATTGTCACATACAACGGACAGGTGCGGTGAAATATGTTGTTTTAACAGCCGAAGCATTGCAGGAAATACTAAATGACGATGTGCCCCCCTCCCAGGCCCCTGAGCCTGTGTAGAGATTTCATTTGGATTGGACTGTGACCGAAAGAGTGGGATGTTTTTTTGTATTTACATTCCGCAATGGACATTTTTTCTACACTTTACTACCCATACAATAGGTGGCGGAATGTACATTAAATGTGTGTGAAAGCCATTATACCAGAGAAGAAGAAGTAACGTTCATACCTGGAGTGGCAGACACACTTCGTTTAATCCGAATGATTGACGGAAAGAAGGACGAAAGCCTATCAGTTTTGCTGTCGTTCGATGAAGTTTTTCTACTGACTCATGTACAGTGAAATATGGGTATGTGATATATGCGTTGAGACTGCATGTACAGAAGTCGCTTCAGTGTTATAATTGTAAAACGTTTGGATACATGGCAAGTGTTTACAGAAGAAACAAATATGTTGTTGTTGAAGAGTCTGAGGAAGAACGGTGCTGTAATTGTAATGGGAATCAACCTCCCGAGTTCCCAGAGTGCACCTGTTCGAGGATAAAAAATAGGTTGCAGTAGCTAGGATGAGAGCTATCCATCAGGTCTCCTATGTGGAGGCAGTGCAAATAGCAGAAGGAGCAAGTGGAGATAAGATGAGAGTGATGCACAACAGCCTGTAGTGAATGTCTTTCATCAGAGGGATCCTGAGATATAACAGTGAAGAAGGTATACTTTGTTGTGTTTATTGTGCAAGTGATAAATTGCACTGGACAAACTAATAAAAAAAAACTAAGGAACTAGAAATCATTGTCAAGGAGGCAAAAAGGTTTTGGGATCTTCTGGGCTTCACGGCCAAAATGGTTCAGGGAATACTGAAAGAAGAGTTCCCCCCTCTCAGGCTCCTGAGCCTGTGTAGGAAATTGAGAAGACATTTGAATCTGACTGAATGAGTAAAGATGAGGTTTTTGTTCACCCTTCCCCCTTAATTTCTGCATAGGTGGCGGCATGCACCTCTAAAAAATAAGAAAGAAAAAAGCAGAAGAAGAAGAAAGGCCGTGTTTAATGAGGACCACAACACTCTCATGGCCATCAATGAGCAGCACACGCTGCACTGGTGGAAGAATCACCACAGAACGGGCATTCCCACTGACTGGTCTCAGTTCCAGGTGCAACACACACACAGCGGGCTAATGGAAGTTAATGGGGCCAAATGGACTGTACTGTAATATGGGATGATGTAGACTTCAGCCCCTTTGCAATTGTCAGAGTTAGTCTAATGTAGTGAACAGTGTTACAAGCTAATGTAGCACATTGTGTAACAGTAGTGCTTGGCGCAACAATGTGACCATTATGAGAGACTGCTGGAGGGTAATATACTGGGCCAGCCTGCCTTGTTGTTCAAAGGAGTCTAATGAAACCTCTTTTAGGAGTGGGCACCGGAAAAGAGGGAAGGGAAGAAAGAGCAAAGCACAGCAAAGCACAATAGAGATGATCATGTCTCCATCTGTCTTCGTGACCTCATGCAAAAGCACAACTATCATTCAGTAGTTACCATCTCAGTACGACGAATCATCAATTCCTAAGTACTGATTGGTTTGTTCATTTCTTTGTAAATAGTGTTATTGTATTGTTGATTTACAGTTACAGTACCAGTCAAAAGTTTGGACACACCTACTGATTCAAGGGTTTTTCTTTATTTTTGCTATTTTCTACATTGTAGAATAATAGTGAATACATCAAAATGATGAAACAAAACATAGGGAATCATGTAGTAACCAAAAAAAGTGTTAAACAAATCAAAGTATATTTTATATTTTATATTCTTCTAAGTAGCCACCCTTTGCCTTGATGTTAACAACCCTCCAGACGAGCTTCAATGCAATACAACTCTCCTTCCGTGGCCTCCATGCATGCTCTTCAACCGATCGCTGCCTGCACCTGCCCGCCCGTCCAACATCACTACTCTGAACGGTTCTGACTTAGAATATGTGGACAACTACTAATACCTAGGTGTGTGGTTAGACTGTAAACTCTCCTTCCAGACTCACATCAAACATCACCAATCCAAAGTTAAATCTAGAATTGGCTTCCTATTTCGCAACAAAGCATCCTTCACTCATGCTGCCAAACATACCCTCGTAAAACTGACCATCCTACCGATCCTCGACTTCGGCGATGTCATTTACAAAATAGCCTCCAATACCCTACTCAATAAATTTGATGCAGTCTATCACAGTGCCATCCGTTTTGTCACCAAAGCCCCATATATTACCCACCACTGCGACCTGTACGCTCTCGTTTGCTGGCCCTCGCTTCATACTCATCGCCAAACCTACTGGTTCCAGGTCATCTACCAGACCCTGCTAGGTAAAGTCCCCCCTTATCTCAGCTCGCTGGTCACCATAGCAGCACCCACCTGTAGCACGCGCTCCAGCAAGTATATCTCTCTGGTCACCCCCAAAACCAATTCTTCCTTTGGCCGCCTCTCCTTCCAGTTCTCTGCTGCCAATGACTGGAACGAACTACAAAAATCTCTGAAACTGGAAACACTTATCTCCCTCACTAGCTTTAAGCACCAGCTGTCAGAGCAGCTCACAAATTACTGCACCTGTACATAGCCCATCTAAAATTTAGCCCAAACAACTACCTCTCCCCCTACTGTATTTATTTATTTATTTTGCTCCTTTGCACCCCATTATTTCTATCTCTACTTTGCACATTCTTCCACTGCAAATCTACCATTCCAGTGTTTTACTTGCTATATTGTATTTACTTCGCCACCATGGCCTTTTTTTTGCCTTTACCTCCCTTATCTCACCTCATTTGCTCACATTGTATATAGACTTATATTTATACTGTATTATTGACTGTATGTTTGTTTTACTCCATGTGTAACTCTGTGTTGTTGTATGTGTCGAACTGCTTTGCTTTATCTTGGCCAGGTCGCAATTGTAAATGAGAACTTGTTCTCAACTTGCCTACCTGGTAAAATAAAGGTGAAATAAATAAATAAAATAAAATGACAGCTTTGCATTCTCTCAACCAGCTCGTGAGGTAGTCACCTGGAATGTATTTCAATTAACAGGTGTGCCTTATTAAAAGTTAATTTGTGGAATTTCTTTCCTTCTTAATGCGTTTGAGCTATCAGTTGTGTTGTGACAAGGTAGGAGTGGTATACAGAAGATAGCCCTATTTGGTAAAAGACCAAGTCTATATTATGGCAAGAACAGCTCAAATCAGCAAAGAGAAATGACAGTCCATGATTACTTTAAGACATGAAGGTCAGTCAATTCGGAAAATTTCAAGAACTTTGAACGTTTCTTCAGGTGCAGTCGCAAAAACCATCAAGAGCAATGATGAAACTGGCTCTCATAAGGACCGCCACAGGAAAGGAAGACCCAGAGTTACCTCTGCCGCAGAGGATAAGTTCATCAGAGTTATCAGCCTCATAAATTGCAGCCCAAATAAATGCTTCACAGAGCTCAAGTACCAGACACATCTCAACATCAACTGTTCAGATGAGACTGTGTGAATCAAGCCTTCATGGTCGAATTGCTGCAAAGAAACCACTACTAAAGGACACCAATAAAAAGAAACGTATCTTGGGCCAAGAAACACGAGCAATGGACATTAGCCCGAGGGATGGGAAAATGGCATCAAAGAGGACGGCTGGTGATTTACATGCCGTAATCAATAGTGCTATTTTGTAAAAATTTTTGCGTTGTTTGTAACTTTTTAAAAACGTATTGTAAACATAATGTTGCTGCTACCGTCTCTTATGACCGAAAATAACTTCTGGACGTTACTCACCACAGACTGGAAGAAGCTTTTTCCTTTAATGAGTCCGACGAGAAAGTGATACTACTCTCCCGGGAACAGGCCCAGATCCACGTCATTTGCGTGAATAAAAGACGGAGGCAAGGAGAACGCAGATCCGGCTGACTTTTGAGAATCTTTAGGCGAGCGTTTGCCATCAATTCTACTTGCTAACATGCAACCATTGGAAAATAAAAAGGATGACCTACGATTACGATTATCCTACCAATGGGACAATAAGAACTGTAATATCCTATGTTACACCGAGTCGTGGCTGAACGACGACACGGACAATATAGAGCTGGAGGGATTTTCAATACACCGGCAGAACAGAGAAGCTACGTCTGGTAAGACGAGGGGTGGGGGTGTATGTCTTTTTGTCAATAACAGCTGGTGCGCGTTGTCTAATATTAAAGAAGGCTCGAGGTATTGCTCGCCTGAGGTACCTTATGATAAGCTTTAGACCACAGTATCTAACAAGAGAGTTTTCATCT